>NC_091987.1:49705690-50905690 GCF_044704955.1 Pristiophorus japonicus
CCCTCTTCTCCCTCTTCCTCCCTCTTCCTCCCTCTTTCCCCCCCTTTCTCCCTCCCCCCCTTCCCCACCACTCCCTCCATCTCCCCCACCACCCCCTCCATCTCCCCCACCACCTCCATCCACCCTCCATCCCCCCTCCATCCCCATCCCCTCCTCCATCCCCCATCCCATCCCCCATCCCCCCCTCCATCTCCCATCCCCCCTCCATCCCCTCCATCCCCCCCTCCTCTATCCATCCCCCCCCACCTCCATCTCACTCCCCCTCCTCCATCTCCATCTCCCCCCCTCCTCCATCTCCATCTCCCCCCTCCTCCATCTCCCCCCCTTCCATCTCCCCCCCCTCCTCCATCTCCATCTCCCCCCCTCCTCCATCTCCATCTCCCCCCCCTCCTCCATCTCCATCTCCCCCCCCCCCTCCTCCATCTCCATTTCCCCCCCCCCCGCTCCTCCATCTCCATCTCCCCCCCCTCCTCCATCTCCATCTCCATCTCCCCCCCCCTCCTCCATCTCCATCTCCCCCTCCCTCCACCAGCAATGCTGAGGAATCTGTGACCGAAAGTATGGAGGCTTGTGAATAGTTTTCCACTACAATACCTTTATCCACATTTTCAAGTTCCCGACTCCTGAAGGGACTGGAGTCATTTCACCCTTGACTTGTATGGTTACTTTTTTTTGAACAAAGATTTGCAGCTTTTTTCTGCTGGGTCACATGTTTGATGTCACAGTTGGTGGGTGGTGCTGCAACTTAAAATGAACCATCGAATCCTGGTCGATCCACCTTAGCCACAAACCAATTGACAGTGGCAGACCTCAAGACTGATCATAATAATCACTGATTAGACACAGTCAATCTGCAAGTGACTTGCAGATGTCAGAGGCTGAGAACAAAGTGCTCAATGCACAAATATCAGATGGCAAAATTAATTGCTGGACCTGTTACCCTTTAAATCTTTTTCATTAATCCTGGGGAAGTTTATGAATGAATCGGCAGCTCTAATGTGTAGAAGTTCCAATGTACTGTGCCACAGAATGGTGTTCCTCAGGTTCACACATTCCCAATCTCAGCACTGCCATTGCAGGGAGGCAAGTAGCTAAAGAGTAACACAGAAAATAGGTGCAGGAGTAGGCCATTCGGCCCTTCGAGCCTGCACCACCATTCAATGAGTTCATGGCTGAACATGCAACTTCAGTACCCCATTCCAGCTATCTCGCCATACCCCTTGATCCCCCTAGTAGTAAGGACTACATCTAACTCCTTTTTGAATATATTTAATGAATTGGCCTCAACAACTTTCTGTGGTAGAGAATTCCACATGTTCACCACTCTCTGGGTGAAGAAGTTTCTCCTCATCTCAGTCCTAAATGGCTTACCCCTTATCCTTAGACTGTGACTCCTGGTTCTGGACTTCCCCAACATTGCGAACATTCTTCCTGCATCTAACCTGTCTAAACCCGTCAGAATTTTAAACATTTCTATGTTATCCCTTCTCATTCTTCTGAACTCCAGTGAATACAAGCCCAGTTGATCCAGTCTTTCTTGATATGTCAGTCCCGCCATCCCGGGAATCAGTCTGGTGAACCTTCGCTGCACTCCCTCAATAGCAAGAATGTCCGAATGTCCTTCCTTAGGAGACCAAAACTGTACACAATACTCCAGGTGTGGCCTCACCAAGGCCCTGTATATCTGTAGTAACACCTCCCTGCCCCTGTACTCAAATCCCCTCGCTATGAAGGCCAACATGCCATTTGCTTTCTTAACCGCATGCTGTACCTGCATGCCAACCTTCAATGACTGATGTACCATGACACCCAGGTCTCGTTGCACCTCCCCTTTTCCTAATCTGTCACCATTCAGATAATAGTCTGTCTCTCTGTTTTTACAACCAAAGTGGTGGATAACCTCACATTTATCCACATTATACTTCATCTGCCATGCATTTGCCCACTCACCTAACCTATCCAAGTCACTCTGCAGCCTCATAGCATCCTCATCGCAGCTCACACTGCCACTCAACTTAGTGTCTTCCGCAAATTTGGAGATACTACATTTAATCCCCTCGTCTAAATCATTAATGTACAGTGTAAACAGCTGGGGCCCCAGCACAGAATCTTGCGGTACCCCACTAGTCACTGCTTGCCATTCTGAAAAGTACCCATTTACTCCTACTCTTTGCTTCCTGTCTGCCAACCAGTTCTCAATCCACATCAGCACACTACCCCCAATCCCATGTGCTTTAGCTTTGCACATTAATCTCTTGTGTGGGACCTTGTCGAAAGCCTTCTGAAAGCCCAAATACACCACATCAACTGGTTCTCCCTTGTCCACTCTATTGGAAACATCCTCAAAAAATTCCAGAAGATTTGTCAAGCATGATTTCCTTTTCACAAATCCATGCTGACTTGGACCTATCATGTCACCTCTTTCCAAATGCACTGCTGTGACATCCTTAATAATTGATTTCATCATTTTACCCACTACCGATGTCAGGCTGACCAGTCTGTAATGCCCTGTTTTCTCTCTCCCTCCTTTTTTAAAAAGTGGGGTTACATTGGCTACCCTCCACTCGATAGGAACTGATCCAGAGTCAATGGAATGTTAGAAAATGACTGTCAATGCATCCGCTATTTCCAAGGCCACCTCCTTAAGTACTCAGGGATGCAGACCATCAGGCCCTGGGGATTTATCGGTCTTCAATCCCATCAATTTCCATAACACAATTTCCCGACTAATAAGGATTTCCCTCAGTTCCTCCTTCTTACTAGACCCTCTGACCCCTTTTATATTCGGAAGGTTGTTTGTATCCTCCTTAGTGAATACCGAACGAAAGTACTTGTTCAATTGGTCTGCCATTTCTTTGTTCCCAGTTATGACTTCCCCTGATTCTGACTGCAGGGGACCTACATTTGTCTTTACTAACCATTTTCTCTTTACATATCTAGAGAAGCTTTTGCAGTTCATTTTAATGTTCCCTGCAAGCTTCCTCTCGTACTCCATTTTCCCTGCCCTAATCAAACCCTTTGTCCTCCTCTGCTGAGTTCGAAATTTCTCCCAGTCCCCTGGTTCACTGCTATTTCTGGCCAATTTGTATGCCACTTCCTTGGCTTTAATATTATCACTGATTTCCCTTGATAGCCACGGTTGAGCCACCTTCCCTTTTTTATTTTTACGCCAGACAGGGATGTACAATTGTTGTAGTTCATCCATGCGGTCTCTAAATGTCTGCCATTGCCCATCCACTGTCAAGCCCTTAAGTATCATTCTATCCTCGCCAATGTAATTAATGTAAACACTGTAATTAATGTCTCTGAAAGGCATTTACAAAAGAGAAGAAATTTTACAGTCACTCTGTTGTTCTGATGTTCAATTGAAAATTCTATTTCCTTTTCTCATTGTTTCTGTTTTAATATCAACCTTGTTTGCTTTTGCTTTTACTTTCATTTCCCAAATTTCTACCTTGCTCTCCTCTTCTGAGCATGGTGACTCTAACTGCAGAATGGCTTTATAATGGTCAGAAGCCCGCTGGTACCTTGCCCAAGTGACAAATCTATCCTAGCCAATTCATGCCTCATACCTTCAAAGTTACCCTTCCTTAAGTTCTGGACCATGGTATCTGAATTTACTGTTTCCTTCTCCATCCTAATGTAGAATTCCACCATATTATGGTCACTCTTCCCCAAGGGGCCTCGCACAATGAGATTACTAATTAATCCTCTCTCATTACACAACACCCAGTCTAAGATGGCCTCCCCCCTAGTTGGTTCCTTGACATATTGGTCAAGAAAACCATCCCTTAGGCACTCCAGGAAATCCTCCTCCACCGTATTGTTTACAGTTTGGTTAGCCCAATCTATATGCATATTAAAGTCACCCATGATAACTGCTGCACCTTTATTGCATGCACCCCTAATTTCCTGTTTGATGCCCTCCCCAACATCACTACTACTGTTTGGAGGTCTGTACACAACTCCCACTAGCGTTTTCTGCCCTTTGGTATTCTGTAGCTCCACCCATACCGATTCCACATCATCCAAGCTAATGTCCTTCCTTACAATTGCATTAATTTCCTCTTTAACCAGCAACGCCACCCCACTTTTGAGGAAAGTCACCCTTGGCTGTTCTCATGATCTCCTGAGTGGCCAAACTCAAGATGGCATTACTGGAAGTCTGGCAGTAGGTTTTTAGGCTGCCATCTCAGTTAAGGAAAGCAGAAGGAGAAAGACAAGAATGAATAAGCAGCATTAATATTAAAAAAATACTTCAAAAAGGGATGTTTGGGGCACAAGTGCGAATTACCCTACCTATAATTTGGCATTTGACACGGAAAATCAATAATAATTCATGATGATCGAATCATCATCATAAATGATCCATCATATCGAGGATGACTTGCTTCCACGCCAAAAAGGGATGAGTTCACAGGTGTTTCACTGAAGGATCTAATATTCCAGGTACCGAACTATATGTTGAAAGGTGGAAGATGCCTGTGTGTGGATTTTTTAAATGTGTGGTGGCCGTTGCCCACCAGCCACCAGAGCTCGGTCTTGGTCCAGTGGCAAGGATCAACCAAGACGACTGGAGACCAGCTCTGCTGCACGGACCTACTGCGCGCACATATGTATGGTCGAATAGCACTTGATACTCAGCAACAGCGTGCAGTTCTACTAAATTTAAAGAATGTTCTCGATGTTTAGGTTGTATCAAGAGCACATTTGGCAATCTTAATTTAATAAGTCAAATAATTCAAAACTTCAGTAGCATTTCTTTAAACCACAATTAGGATAATGAATATATTCACTGAAGTGCGCCCTTGTTTCTGGAGGAATTTCTGAAACTGAAGGCTGACATTTTGATTTCTTGAAACACTGTAATTAATGTCTCTGAAAGGCATTTACAAAAGAGAAGAAATTTTACAGTCACTCTGTTGTCCTGATGTTCAATTGAAAATTCTATTTCCTTTTCTCATTGTTTCTGTTTTAATATCAACCTTGTTTGCTTTTGCTTTTACTTTCATTTCCCAAATTTCTACCTTGCTCTCCTCTTCTGAGCATGGTGACTCTAACTGCAGAATGGCTTTACAAAGGTCAGAAGCCCGCTGGTACCTTGCCCAAGTGACCATTCTTCATGCGTGATAGTGGACAATGAATGTTGGCAGGCAATGAAACAATGGTCCAGAAATCGCGGCCTCTCCAGGTCCGTACGAAGTTTCTGAGGATCTGGGAAGGCATCGTTTTCAGTGCACAATGCGCATGCACTGAAAATTGGCTGTTCTGATCTGTCAAGCTTCTGCCTTGACAGATCCTCCGTATCTCAGGAGCGAGGACATTTGCAAGGGCAAGATTGCGGGATTTATGCAAATATCCTCAAAACTCTTGTGCCTGATAAAAGCAGGCGCATAGCCTACTTTTACAGGTGTAAGAGTTTAAAAATATACAAAAATATAATTCAATTAAATTTAAAAAACACATTATTTTTAAAAACCTTGTCCACTACGTTACATTTATTTTTAAGCGTACTTAAAACTTTTTTTTTTTAAATCGGCAAATTGCTTTTCTTTAAAAAAAACATTTCAAGCAACTTTAATTCCAATCGTGTATTTATGTGAGCTGTTTTACTTTAATGTTTTATGTGGTGTTGGGGGTGTTTCTCATTCATGGTAATAGGAGTTTCGGATTTACGAAACCCTTATTACTATGAATGAGAAAATACTTTTCCATGATTGAGTATCCAGGCCCACCTGACTCCTGCGGACGTCCCAACGTGAATGCGCTCCGTTTTGCTAGGAGAGGAGGCCTCGAATCCGGGATCTCTGGTGGGCATTCGACCAAAAGGTAGCTGCGCATCTTTTCTCTTATTTTTAGTCAAACGCCCGCGGGAAGAAGAAACAGGGATTTCTGGGCCATTATGAGTCACACAGCTAATCTTGGTTCTTTCCTGACCTGATGCTCAAACACACACTTTCTGGAGGGGCCACTGGATTGGAATGAGGAGCTAGGCCTTTGCTGATCACTTCCCATCTTTGCCAAGAAGCACTGAAGCCAGTTGTAATGGCCCTAATGCTGTCCAACTGAGCCAGCATTAACCTGGGTCTTTTCTGGTCTGTATAGAGCATTGGGCTACCATTTACCAACTGAGTTATTGACAGAGTTGTGGTTTCACTTTAACATGGGGGAGGAAGAATTGCTGAACTTGCTACTTGAAGGCATTCTCGTTGAATGTGCACACTGACCAGAATGGTTCTGCCCCCCCGCCCCCCACAGTGGATTTTGGAAATAAATTTTAAAGTTGTTCCAGAGCTTAGTCTGCCTGCAGTAGGAAAGTCATTTTGAAAAATTAGTATTTTCCTTTTCTTTGCTTCAGTAAACATACAAGAGATTTTAATACTGTAAAACCAAGGGTCATTTATCTTGGTAGCAATGCCTGCTAAGGTGTGTGTGAATAAGGAGAGAACTCCAATCACTCAACACTAATATACAAGGTGATCCAATGCCAGTGGATAGCTAGATGAGACATGTAGGGCCTCAATGGAGGTGCATTGCTCTGAATGTATGCGTGTGTTGGTTCATCAAGTAGAATGTGTATTTACTATAGCTGTGCATGACACAGGTGTGAATAAATCAATAACAAAGTGATTGCCATTATCATTTCAATGCCATTTTGAAAGATACATTTTCTTTGTGCCAGTGGTGCCAGCACAGACATGTGTGACTGCCCAACACTCCATTATCTACCATCCTATCCTTGCTACAAAAGGCACCTGGGATTTACCCATAATGCTGCAGGTGGCCATCAATAATTTTCCAAGGGGTCAACAGTGGAAATTCTTGGCAGGCCGATCACACCGCTGACACTGAGACCAAAGGACTGTGGATTTTTGGGGCCTATATTTCTGGAATTGTTATACTCTTTCCAGCCGCTAAATAAGCCGATCACATGCTCGTTAAATACAGAGCTCGTTCTGAGAGATACGAGAGGCAATTTTGCGATAGAAATGGAGGCAGATTGAGAGAAATTTACAGCTGCCTGATTTTAATAGTTTCTCTGAGAACCTGACCATATTGGGCCTAACATTTGGGAGCTTGCCAGAGGAGGGAGTGGAAAATTAATGCCAGTATAAAGAAGAACTACCTGATATCACTTAGTAAAATTATCATTTCGTAGTTTGATCCTGTATCATCTTGTCCTATTCCCACAATTTAACATTTTCCTTACCAGTTACTGTCTTCTGTATCTCCATAAAATCACCTCTCATAGCTCCTTACTGGGCTGTAAAGCCCAAGCCGCTCCAATCTATCCTCACATCAGATTCCTTTGGTTGGGGATCAGCATTGGTGGGTCTTCTCCGCACTGTTTCCAACACTTGAATGTCTCTCTTGTTTCTTGGCAACAGAACTGGACACAGTACTCAAGGTGTGATTTGTCAGGAGCATTATAGAGTTTGATTTTGATTCCCTCAGACTTGGTATTCTACTGCTTTGGCTGTGTAGTTCAACACTGTATTGGCTTTGTTGATTGTTGCTCTGCATTGTTGAACATGTTAAGCATTGAGTTTATTAAAATTCCTTGGTCTCTTTCAACCTCATCCTTAACTATTTCAACACCATTCACGAAGCCTATGTATCATTCATATTTCCTTCATGTGCAGTACTTCAACTCTGCTGCCCCTCTGCAAATTTAACCAATTAACATTGAGACTCTGAGTCTAGGTCATTGATTTAGAATTTAGTAATAGTAATGTACAAACAGTAGTGGTTCCAATACTGGGTCCTCAGGCTCCTCACTTGTACCCCACCCCCCACCCCCCACCCCCCAGACATTACCCCTCTAACCAGAACCATTGATTTTTAATCTTCGGCTAATGAGAATGACGCTAATCAAATATATATTGGGCCCAAAATTGCGGCCTCGCTGGGTGCGTACGATGAGCGCACACAATCAGCGAGGCCTCGCAAAAGCCAGTTCTCGGTGCACGATGCACATGCGCCCAGAACTAGTTTTTGCAATCTGTCAAAATTTCTTTTGACAGATCCTACACATCACCACAGGAAGGACATCCGTGGGGCAGAGATTGGGCTATTTGCCCAACTCTTGCCAAGCGAATGTCCTTCAAACTCTTACGCCTTGTTAAAGCAGGCATATAGCCTACTTTTACCAGTGTAAGAGTTTTAAAACATATAAAAATGAGCGATTACATTTAACTTTTCTATTAAAAACCCTATCCATTAAGGTAAGTTTATTTTTAACCCTATTAAAACACATTAAAAAAAAATTCCAAAAAATATATTTTTTTCTAAAACGTTTAATTACATTCTATTTCAATTAATTTTAAATATGTGAGGTTTTTAAAAAATTTATTTTGTTGTGTTTCTTGTTTTTGGAGGATATTCTCATTGATAGTAATTGGAGGTCTGTACAAAAAGAGCTCCCATTATTATCAATGAGAATACCAGATAGTAATTAGTGGTCCAGGCCCACGTGATTCCAGGATACATTTACGTATCTGGAAGACATGTCCCCTACATGCTGTACAACGAATTAAGGCCTCCGACCAGAATCCCACGTTCCTCCAGGACCACCAGGTATTTTCATAGATTTTTTTCAGGTCGGAGGCGTACGTCCGAAGGAAACCTCTGACCGCAATTTTCCCCCTATTGATACATCAAAGTAAAATTCAATGCTCGATACTTGGGTCATGCCAAAAGCATGATGCATCAAAACTCCATGATATTTGTGAGCAGCAGTCAAAAATAAAGAGACATTAAAAAGTAAAGGACCAACTGCGCGAGCGAGAGATAAGAAATATCATTGCACATGTCAGTCATTTCTGCAGGGACTTTCCCAATCTCCTGCCCTTACTTCGGCGGAAGACTGGTGGGATGTCAGGAGAAGTGGGCTAAAGAGCTGTTTCTCCCATTTCTCTGGAATTTCTATCAAAGTGAAACTCGAAAGTTTTGACTGACAAAGTTTACTATGAGCTCTGTTTCCAGTTCAAGGAAGGAAGTGAGTGGAACATTAATTGTGCACCATGCTACTGTGATGAAGATGCTTGTGACTTTGGTAAACTGAATGATTCATGCTCACACTGCATTTGGAGTCAGTGTGACAGTGAGAGTGAGAGAGAACCAGGCAGCTGTGAATACGGAAAGTGCAGCTGAAGAACCCGTCTCAGATGAAACAGCTCAGAAATGATGAAACAGACAAAAAGGGAATCCAAGAATAAAACTATCTGGCAGAATATCCGGTAAACTTAAACCCAAGCTGACGGGAAGTGCATCGATCGACTACTAGCTTTCTGGAAAGAAACATGCACAGGATAAGAATCGGTGTCCAGTAGTCAGACAGACGTGTAACAAGTGTTGTTTAAAAACTTATTTCATTGTCAAATGGAAGAAAAAGAGACAGAAAAGAACAAAAAAAAATCTTATTGAGACAGATAGACAAGCTGATGAGTAAACATGCAAGATTTCAAGAAATCTATTCAAACCATTTGTTTGTGACAATGAGAGTAAACAACATTAAAGATGTTGAGTTACCACTAGATTGTGTAGCTATGTGCAATTTACTTCCTCTCAAAGAAAACATGAACACTATGGGGAATTCAAGTGATTATCACCAAGTTTGGTTCCAGTAGTGGAGCTTTGATGTATTCTGTGGGCACATATAGACGGAACTTTACCAAAGAAGGGCATCCATTTGTGGACTCAATGGGCTCAAATTTCCCCAGCCCCTTTTTCTGGCGCCCTCACCCGAGGTGCGCCGCTTTTGTCCACCTCCAAGCACGCCGAAAATCTTCCTCCCGATTCTGGCCACTCCCCAGCCTCTCTTCGATGGTGGCGTAGCGTGACCCAGTGGATTGAGGGGGAGCCAGGTCCCTGCACTGAAAACAGTGCCGGAACCTCTGCACATGCGCACTAGAGTTTGCGTGCATGTGCAGTAGCTCCTGGCAGGCTGAATCTGTGAGTGCGCGCTGCAGGCTGTGTGAGAGGGGTCCGAAGCACGCCGTCCCTAGCACTGGCCGAAAGGGCAGCCCGCTGCATTCCCTAAGGTAGGACTTCTATTTTTTTATTTGTTATTTACTGATTGATTGATTGCTTATTACTTTGGTCTTGGTGCTTTAGGTGCAGGGTTCCTTCTATTTTTTTTGGTTAATTAATTGCTTATTACTTTTTGTGCTTTGTTTAGTACTTGCTGCAAATGTACTGCTTTGTTTAGTGCTTGGTGCTTTAAATATATTTATGCTTCTTTAATGTTATTGTGAAGGTGTTTAGTGCTTTGCAAGGTCCCCTCCCCCACCCCCACCCCCATCTCTGACTGCCTGCGCAGATTTCTTAAGTCATCGCAAGGTTTTTCTGAACGTTCAAGAGTGCCCGCTGGTCTAAGTTAGTTTGGAGTAACTTTTAGCTGGCTCAACTTGCTTAAATGGCCAAAACAGGCGTAAGTGGCTGGTAACGCCCCCTTTTGAAAAAAAGACTAAACTAAAAAAAAAACCTAACTAACTCATTTACACTGGTGCAAATTAAATGGCCAGAATTGCAACGAAAAAGATACTCCAGAACAATCAAGTTGCTCCAAAAAAAACGGAGCAACTCCTGAGGAAATTTGGGCCCAATGATATACACCGGTAGCAGGTAAAGATGTGGAATGACACCAAGCTCTGACTGAAGTCAAAAATGGTAATCACAGATCATCTGGTTCTTAAATACTATGATGCAAAGGAGCAGGTCACATTTCAATATAATTCATCAGAGCTGGGTCTTAAAAAAGCTTTCATGCAGAGACAACCAGTGGTATATGGATCAAGGCTATTCATTACAACAGAAAGGAGCTATACAAATGGAGGAGAGACACTTTCCACTATGTGTGCGTATGAGGCGTTTAAGTAATGGGACCGTATGGGCATGTACGAGATGGGCACGTGTCAGTAGGGGGCCCCGCAAGTTCCGGGTTGATGCATGCACTTGACAGCTCGTACGAATTTGAAGGAAATGGGCCTCCGCGGGCGGAGAGTTAAGTTATTTGCCGTGAAATTCTATAGCTTGGCATAAAAGTTCAAAAAAATAGAAAAATAAAATGTTATTACTTATTTATATATTAAAAACCCTGACCATTAAGCTAAGTTTAGGTTTAACCCCGTTAAAACATATAAAAAACTTTTTCAAAAAAATAATTTTTTGTTTAGAATATTTAATTAAATGGAATTTTAATTAATTTTAAATATGTAATGTATTTTTTTTAAAATTTCATGTGTTTCTGTATTTTTGCGGACATTCCCATTCATACTTATGGCAGCTCCGTAAAAATGGAGTTCACCATAAGTATGAATTGGATTCCCCCTACTTTCATCAGTTGGGCCGGCCGACGTGATCCCAGGGCCCTTGCAAACCGCCTGCACTCTTGGGATACGTGGGCCTCCATGCAGGACTTGTATCATTTTTTGCAGGTCGGGGGTATCCACCTGCGTGAAGCTTCCAACCACAATTTCTGCACCAATATGTATATGGAAGAGAGGTTATGATTGAGAGTGGCCATAAGTTTTTAGAAACTATTGTTAAGAAACCTTTTCTATTTTTACCGAAACAGTGACAAAAATATATACTGAATATTTAGGATGTACTTCTGTAAGTATACATTCAGAAGTACCCTTGTATAGAAATACAAACAAGCAAAACATATGTATGTTACTGCTACTTTAAGCAATCGGAAAGTTACAAAAATCTACAGAAAGACATTAATTGTGAAGCACTCTTGATGAAAGCTGAGATTGAGTTAATTGAACAGATTGAAAACATCACATGGTGTTGTATCTTTCTATCTTAGAACAGCACCTTGCTGAAATCTAGCTGAAAGCTTAGAAGATCAAGGCCTACAATAGTTAAAACACAACATTTCTGCCTGCATTGTCACAATGATTTTCCTCCTGAGATTCAACACTATTACCATTTTCAAGGTATAATATTAAAGATAGGCTCTTGTTCAAAGGAAACCTAGATACATAGGGGAAGAGATGATGCAGAAAATTCACACCAGCCATATTGGAATTGAAGGAAGTCTACATAAAGCCAGAGTTAAAATAAACCCAGCATGATTGCTGGAATCAAATATGACTGTTATTGATCTTGTACAATTGTTTCACATGCTTGTATCACTAGCTCTTCTATTTTAATCATGGCATTAACCCATCTATTTGAAATAGGTTAATGCCTTGATTAAAATAGCAGAGGGCGATATTTGATTTGTGTGTTAAGTGCTCCTATGATTACATAACCAATAGTAATTCCTACCCTTAGATTTCTGCAATATCTATCGCAAATTACAGATCAAGGAACCATCGGAAATGGTTCAGGTCAAGAAAACTCAAGAGCCAGCATCACAATAGAAGAAAAGATGATCAAGAACAGATTTATCAATTGATGTTGGCATGTTTTGCTAAATTGGTGTGTTTTCTAAAATATGTCCTAAAATAAATTAATAATCACTAGAGAGCTCTGTAAGGATTATTTTTTTGAAAAGTTTATGATTTAAAATGAAATAGTTTGAAGACAGCGGCCAAGAGTTTCTGCTTTGGGTGTAATTGGTGAACCGGGTGCAAATTGCGCTAGTTTTCAGAGTTGTTCTTTTTTCTCAAGTTTCCACTCAAACTTCTTTATATATCACCGAGTGTAAAATCTTCCAGGGACCAGTGCAATTGGGCAGCGTTTTAGAATGTACTTTTTTTTTAAATTGCCTTTAATATATTCCATGATATACTTAAGAGTGGTAACCTGATGCAATTTTATTAATAAATGGGTTTATCACAAAAATTAAACATGTTTAATCAGTGTCTTGCCCACAAGTATGAGTAATCTGATTTTAAATAGCTGAAAATTACTTTTTAAAAAATTATGCAGAATCACTTACCAATTACATTGGTGAATAGTCGTCAGTTTTTTAGTAAATTTAAAAAATAACATTTAACAGATTTAAAAAAAATGCCTATTAGTATTCTTGCCTGAAAAAAAGCTAATTTTAAGAGCATCCTCGAAGGCTTGCAAACAGGCGCAGTTAGTGGAAACTTGCCATGGTGATTTATTCGATCTGGGGATGTGGCCAGTTTTGTGGGTGGGGCCGTTTTCCAGTGCAATGTTATTTAAACCAGCACAAAATATCCCAGAAACTCGACTTGCACTTGAAATTCCTCGATCTTTTGCATTGGATTTGTTGATTTTGGGCTAATTGCACCCAAAAAACCAGCGCAACTGAGCGAATACTCCTCCCCAGCATGTTTTCTATCTTTAAAAGAAAGATAAAACAATACGTGTATGGTGCACAGAATAGAAATCATTATGTTCTGGATTAGTACATCCTGTCTCGCTGCTAAATAGATCAGCCGTATATTCTGTTAAGTACAGAGCCACTTCAAATCAGTTCTGAAAAAAAAACTGTTTTGAGGTGTTGACGGGTGTACTTCCAAGAATTAGTCAGAAATAAAAATACACCAAACAGTAAAGAACCTATAAAAACAACAACAACTGGTGTATACAGCACTTTTAACATTGTAAAACATCCCAAGTCATTTCACAGAAGCGGTATTGAAACTGAGCCACACAAGGAGATATTAGGGCAGATTGTTCATAGAGGTAGGTTCAAACGAGAGTCTTAAAGGAGGAAAGAGAAGTAAAGAGGCTGAGAGGTTTAAGGAGGGAATTCTAGAGCTTGAGACCATGGCAGCTGAAGGTACGACCACCAATGGTGTCGTGATTAAAATTGGGGATACGCAAGAGGCCAGAATTGGAGGAATGCACATATCTCGGAGCTTTGTAGGGCTGGAGGAGCGATTTGAAAACAAGGATGAGAATTTTTAAATCGAGGCGTTGCTTAACCGGGAGCCAGTATAAGTCAGCAAACACAGGGATGATGGGTAAATGGGATTTGGTGCGAGTTAGGACACGGGCAGCAGAGTTTTGGATGACCTTAAGTTTACAGAGGGTGGAAGATGGGAGGTCGGACAGGAGTGCATTGGCATAGTCAAGTCTAAAGGACACAAAGGCATGGATGAAGGTTTCAGCAGCAGATCAGGGGCAGAGTCAGGCGATGTTGCGGAGGTGGAAATAGGTGGTCTTAGTGAAAATGTGGACATGTAATCGGAAGAACATCTTGGGGTCAGATACATCACCAGGGTTACAAACAGTCTGGTGCAGCCTCAGACAGATGCAAGGGAGAGGGATGGAGCCGGTGGCTAAGGAACATATTTTGTGGCAGGGACTGAAAACAATGGCGTTGGTCTTCCCAATATTTTTTTGGAGGATATTTCTGCTCATCCAGAACTGGATATTGGATAAGCCGTCTGACAATTTAGAGATACTAAAGGGGTTAAGAGTGGTGGTGGTGAGGCAGAGCTGGGTGTTGACAGCATACATGCAGAACCTAACATTGTGTTTGTGGATGATTTCGCTGAGGGGCAGCATGTAAATGAGAAATAAGAGGGGGTCAAGCATAGATCCTTGTGGGGCACTAGAGGTAATGGTTCAGGAGTGCGCAGAGAAACCATTGCAGGTAATTCTCTGGCTACGAATGGGATAGATAAGAATGGAACCTGGCGAGTGCAGTCACACCCAGCTAGATGACAGCAGAGAGGCATTGGAGCTTACAGAAGGTGTAGGTCAGAGAATCGAACAATAGTGTTGCAGCCCTATCTCCAACCTGCTCTCATTAACAGCAAGGCTCTGCAGTGGGAACACATCCTTGCAGAATTTTCCCATAAAATAAAGCTTTCTCTTACTTTGCTGCAACAAATGGGCATTAACTCCAGCTTCAAAAAAGCACTTCCTGCTGCACCAGTATGACATTTTCATTAATCACAACAATGTTGGGACTGTGTGAGTGATACAGTACTGCCAATTTAGTGCAGCTTAGTGCACTTTTTTGCCATTGCCACTGGGAACTGTGGGAATAATGCATCAATTAATTTTATTTAGAGCCTTTAAGTTCAACAGGGAGGGCACTTTCATTCATAAGTTGGGCAGATGTTCAAAAAATACACGGTAACTATAATCACAATTGTGGTCAAGTATGTACAGAAGTAAAGCAAGAGGTCCATATAAAAAGCAGTG
Source organism: Pristiophorus japonicus (assembly GCF_044704955.1). Taxonomy (NCBI): domain Eukaryota; kingdom Metazoa; phylum Chordata; class Chondrichthyes; family Pristiophoridae; genus Pristiophorus; species Pristiophorus japonicus. Next base: position 49,720,778 of record NC_091987.1, read on the forward strand.
TTGCAGATTATATTCAAGACTGTGCGATACACCCTTAAAGTTCCTTGAACTATCCAAATAATGTCTTTCTAATTTATAATGTCATTTCAAATTCTTGGCATGTACATTTCATGACTTTTTGGATGTGTAATGATATCTCTTATTAATAACTCACTCAATAGGTTTTTACTGTTTGGTGCATCTTAATATTTCTGACTAATCCTTGCAAATACACACAAGCGCAACACTTCAAATTATGAAATGAACACTCTTAAGCATGTCATTTTAAATTTTGAATGTGTCTTTTGAATAAATAAAAACCTATGGTTCTACCTATTTTTGAACTTTACTTGTAATATAATTTAATAGATGTTTTATCTAAGATATTTCAATTTCTCTCTCAACAAAAAAAGGAAATCCTTGTTTTTCTCCATGAATATCCAGTGAACAAAATCATAGGAACAAATGACTTTATTTCTGACAACCTACTTTAAAGCTGCGATTTTTCCTACCAGGTCAGGAGTGAGGCGGCGACTTCAGGTGCAGACTGGAACCTCGCTCCCGTCTTCATCTGGCTCTCTCCAACTGATTTTACATTGATTGGGCTTGGTAAGCGCACCCTGTGGGGTTCCCAGCCAATTAAAAAGAAACGGGTCTGATGATGTCAATTGATGACGTGTCATCAGCCGGTTTCCTTAAAGGACCATGCGTAAATTTATTTTGACAGCTGTGCTGTCAGTGTTCTCCAGCATTGAGGTGCTGCGAACAGTGACGAGCACTGCAAGGAGGTGCACGGCTGCATCCAGGCTCTTCCCATCACTCCCTCCAGATGCTTATGGAAGGAGTCACAACATGCAGGGATTATCTCTTCCCTTCCAATGGGTGGAAGAGACCACCTCAGGACACCAACACAGCCTGGTTGCACATTGTAAAGGAGGGCACAAGCCGGGATGTCGTCAGGGGGATCAGGCTGCAGTGGCACAAACCTTTCAATAATCTCAGTAGATCAGGAAACTTTACTGCAAATCCACACTCAACCTCATCCTGCTGTGCCACTCATCACCTCCCTATCCCTGTGCCTTCCTTACCCTACTCCTGCAAATTCTTACTCACACCAACTTACCTTACACCTCCACCCATCCCCCTCTCTCTACCTACAGAATCACATCTCACTAGTGACCTCTCACACTCACCCTCATCCTTGTCCAATCATACCAACTAACAACACACAAGAGTAGGCACTTGGGTTTTTTTAGCCAATGTTCATGTAGAGTTTCTGCTAATGTGTTGTCAAATATTGAAATCTTTATTTTCAACACTTTGCCTTCATGGACAGATTTGTGTGCATCTTTGAAAGTGGCTTTGTGAGTTGTAGTGAATGGTGAGACATAAGGGTACCTCCCACGATGGTGATGAGTGTGAAAGAAATGTATTGGGTATTGTAAGGATAGTTTATGGTTCTGGTGTGGGGTGGTGCCAACATGTGGCAGCCGGAGTGTACAGCGTCAGGTGAAGTAAATCTGGCCATGGTGAGACCATATCTGGAATCCCGGGCAGCAATGTTGTAAGGTGCTGATGCCCTGCAACACGTCCAGCATCAGGTGATTGTGGAGAAGATTGGTGTTATTGTTAGTGTGCCTCGTGATCTTGGTGTTGGGGCTATTATGGTGGGATTCTGAGGACCAAGATGAGATTTGTTCAAGGGCACTGATGCTGATGGAATAGATGGCAGGTGAGGTTGAGATGACAGAAGCGATCTGTCACTGGTGTGAGAGGTTGCTCCAAGGAGGTGACACTGGATAGAGAGTTTACTGCAAACACATCAAACCTCCATAAAACTGAAAAGTATATTCCAAATCCCGAAGGCTCCAGCCTCTAAGATTGGAAATTGAATAGCTGTGAAATGGTAGCTTTCATACCACTTCTGCAGCTATCAACTATTCACAGCAAGGAGAGTCATTGAGAATCCGATACATTTACCTGACGTGATCCCCGAGTGCCGAGAACCTCATTAAAAACAGTTGAAAAAATTGTTAGGATCTGGTAAAATGCAGCTTAAATACATTTAGCAGCTTCTTAAGTATCTCAATTGCCTGACATGCCGCTTAATACCAGGTCTGCAAACCGCAGGTAGAGCCGGCACTTGGAAAATGAAAAAGGAGGCGGGTTCAGAGTGGGATACTGCCCCGCTGTCAATCTTTTAGATTTTGAAAGTGGACCGCCTCCAAACCTGCTCTCTGAGCAGCCGGCAAGATTCCGGCCTAAATGTGTGGATCATTAATTTATAGAGATAAACAGGCAATTTTTTTATCAATAGAAATTTCAACCTCTGGTTAAATCCTCCATAGAATAGCGACATGGTGTCTTGGAGCACCAACTCAGCTGGAATGTAGGCAGTAGATTTAATTTTGCTCTTGCTGACATGAAGCCTGCTGCTTGCTGGTAGGTGCTGAGCAGAGCCCAGGCATGTCATTACAGGAAGTGAGGCATGGAAAATATATTGAGGAAATTCACAGGCAAACTTTTACATGTCTCCATCTAATTTAGTTGACTTTTTTGAGTTGGCCATTAACCTGGGATGCTGTCCATATGAAGTTTCAGAAAGCCTTTGATAAGGTTCCGCAAGAACAAAATTTATGCCAGTGATGTTTCTCACCCTCTACCTAATAATGCCGTATGCTTCTTCTGACCAAAGAGCAAAAGTGCTTAAAGATTACTGTATTGTACAAATCTAATCATTCTGTTTAAACAATGTGTCCTTGTACCAAACCAAGTGAAACATCAAAGCAGCTGGGAGCACGTCCTTTGTGTCATCAGGTTCAAATTGGAAAGATACTTAGCTGGCAGTATTTTCACTGAGAATTTTCCTAGTCCAGATGAATATTCGTGCTTTAACAATCACAAGCTCCTTAGAAATCACATCGATGTTTTTGTTACTTTGAACCCATGATTTGTCAGTGTGGAGCATCACTAAACAGGCATCTGACAGTGAACAGTCATTCTCAATCTCTCAAAATGGACTTGTATAAGTATGATGTATACATGTGTGATAATGGTCATTGCCTCCCAATTGAATTGTAGCTGATGGATGCCAGCTGGACGAATCAAGAAAGAATGTTTTGTCCCATAATATCTCTGAATTTGCAGTTGGAGGCATCCCATGGGGAAATGCCTCCGATCCACAAATAAAATGCCGGGAGGTACAGAGATTCACGGTCCTGGTCTCTCCGGGTAGTCGCGGTTAGAGGCCCACTTATCTCGGGCGCATGCAGTTCGCAAGAGCCCGAGATAAGTGGGCCATGAACCAGCCCAATGAATGATCGAAGGGGATCACCATTCATGCTTATGGAGATCCCATATGTACAGAAACACCATAAATATGAATGGGAATACCCCAAGAAATATATCTATACAGCAAATAAAAAAACATTAGGTATTTAAAATTAATTAAAATGGCACTTATTTAATGGCCTGTGCCATTCATTCATTCAATAATTAAATATTTAAAACAAAAGTTAAATTTTTTGAAAAATAAATGTAAAAGTTTTATCAGGGCTAAAAATAAACTTACCTTATTGCACAGGATTTTTAATGTATAAATGAATGAGAAAATGTTTTTAAAAACTGACGCTGGTCTTACGCCTGCTTTCACCAGGTGTAAGAATTTCACGGGTATTCGCTGGGCAGACGTTGGGCAAATAGCCCAACTCTTCGCTTGAAAATCCAGAACTTGCATGGCCCCTACGGGCACGTATGCACCTTGTATACACCAGTGGGGGCCACAACTTATGGCCCATTATAGTTGTGATGTACATTAAAAGCTATACCCTTACTTTGAGTACAAGGCCAACATTTTCTTATTTCGGTATAAGATTAGAAAGTGAGTACTGCACAGTAGCAATGAGTCAAAAATAAAAATTGATCAGTCCTAGCTTACGCTGCTCTGTATGATTTGTGATATAGAGGCCACCAGATTGATATTTAGTTTTAAAAAAAGTTCCTAGTTATCACAATAGACTTAGAAAGCTGGATCATTTTAATTCAGGAAAGTGTAGACCTTAACAAGATTTGATTGAAGCATTTAAAATAATGACGGGATTAGGCAGTGTCCAAATAGATAGCTTATTTGAGTTAGATAGGTCAGAGAGATACATAAACACAGAACTACGTCAGATGTCAGGAGATTCTTTTATAGAGCACCATCAATCTCCTGCAGCTTCCTGGGAGCTGGGGTTGATGAATCCTGCATTACTCTTTGAAATCGTTACTCAACAAGAGATAGAACTAATCACTGCATGGCACGAAGGAATCAGTGACATTAGTAGCCCTGACTGGATGTCTTCTTCCCTCTGCAAATGTCTACCTCATTGTCCAATCTGGTATTCAGCGGTGAAGAACAGGACCACGCTGGTGGATGGAGCTTTCCTAGTGTGGCATGCTAATGGTCTGAAGTGAGAGCTTGAAAAGCAGATAACGTAGAAAATGTTATCAGGAGTAGGCAATAGGCACAACCTAAAATTGACACTATGCACCTTTTGAATTTTACGCATACTGATATCACCCTAATCTTAAAAGTCACACGGTCAATATGGAATAAGATTTCATGGTAGGTAACACTGTTTGTGGAATGTGAGTGCTCATCCTTCTGGGGTAAGCACATTAGATCTGCACCTCAGGGCAGTTACAAAATATATCATTGGTGGGGCATACATACCAGTGAAGTACTCAGCATTGCCTTGCTGGAAATTTTAGTTTCCATCTCTTCAGCAACCTTCTCCCTGGGGAGCTCTGGCTCTTGGTATTTGGGTTTAGGGAATAAGGCTTTGTTGATTCCTTGGCATAAGAACATAAGAAATTGGAGCAGGAGTAGGCCATTTGGCCCCTTGAGCCTGCTCCGCCATTCAATGAGATCATGGCTGATCTGCCTCAACTCCACTTGCCTGCACTGTGCATCCCCACATCCCTTGATTCCCTTAATAGCCAAAAATCTCCTTCTCCTCTCCAAGAATGTCACTGTTTCAGACCAAATCTTTAAAACTGTGGAACTCCTTACCTCCCTGAGCCTTTCCTTTATCTTACAATCCCCAGGCTTTTAAAAGCTGATTTTGTCACTACTTCCTGAGTTAGCTTGTCTTCTATTCAACTGTTTTCAGCTCTGCTGCTGTCCTGTACAATGGAATTTCACCCTTCGGGCATTGTTTCCAACAATTATGATTTTCAAAGAGAGCCCTGAGGCAGTGTCCAAGTGAATGTCTTGAGGTCATGGCACAACTGTGTTGAACAAATCAAGAATAAGGCTTTGATTCCACTTGAGCGCTATTTTGAGATTTCTGCTCGGATGCTGTATTAGGACTTCCTTTGAGAATCTCCAATGTGCTTTCAATATTAAGTTCTCAAAAGTGTTAGAATAGTTATAATGTGCAAGTTAAGCACATAATTAATTTTGCATTTAATTTTCTATTCAAGACCTTTAACCTTTAACATTAGAATGATGGGCCCAGTTCGCTCGCTCCCCCCCCCAGTTAAAATGGCGCACCTCATGGAGGTGCACTGACTTTGTAGAAGAAAAACCGTGCCGTAAGCTTACCTCGGTACTCTCCCTGCTCCTGGAATGTCGCAGGCCCTTGGCGTGGCGCAGCACAAGCAGTGGGGGGCGGAGTCAGGTCCTGGTGCTGAAAACAGTGCCGGGACCTCTGCACATGAGCGCTAGAGTGTGCGCACATGTGCAGTAGCTCCTTGCCCCCACAATCTCTGCGTGTGCTCTGCAGGCTGTGTGGGAGGGGCCCAAAGCATGCTGCCCCTAGCCCTGGCTGAATGGGCTCCCTCATCGGCGGCCAGAGTGTGCAGAGCTGCGACCCCCACCAAAATTAAATTTTGCCTCCAGGAGAGATGGGGAGAAAGCTGAGGTTAAATAGAAAGACATACCAAAGCATGAAAGTTAAGTGGCTACCGGACACAATAAACTTCAAATACATTTCAAAATCAGGATGAGTACAGAGAGCTGCTCCAGCAGACTGGACCGCTAATGCACAGTTTGGACAGTAGATGTGCAAATTGTTCTGCAGATTACTGATAAGCAGTGTTGTGTCTACAAGCTAACCTTTCTGAAATGCGATCTCCCTCCTGTGAACAATTTTCATTGATTTCTTAATTTTCTCCCTGAGATACAAGTAACGGTTTTGTGGTCAGGTTGAAAGGCGATCATTTACCCACACTCGGACAGTGCATCATTTGGATTTGTTTCAGAGACCTTTTATCTTAAATCATAACAGAAAATGTTGGCAGTACAGATCTAGTTGTTTAGTGCTTTGTAACTCTTGGTGCTAGGTGCAGGTCCTCTCAGCTTCCTTGTATTTTTCATTTGTTATTGAATGCTTATTTTTGTGCTTTGTTTAGTGCTTGGTGCTTTAAATGTACTACTTTGTTTAGTGCTTGGTGCTTTAAATGTACTTATGCTTCTCTAATGTTGTTGTGAAGGTGTTTAATGCTTTGCAAGATCCTCTCACTTCCCTTCCCCCCCCCCCCCCCCCCCCCCCCGCCCCCCAATCTCTGGCTACCTGCACTGATTTCTTAACTCACCACAAGGTTTTTCTGTGCGGCCACATACACTGGCCTAAGTTAGTTTGGAGTAACTTTTAGCTGTCTAAACTTGCTTAAATGGCCAAAACAGGCGTAAGTGGCTGGTAACGCCCCCTTTTGAAATAAAAACTAAACTTAAAAAAAAACTAACTAACTCACTTATACTGGAGCAAATTAAATGGGCAGAATTGCGATTTTTAAGATACTCCAAAAAAATCTAGTTGCTCAAAAAAAAACTGGGCAACTCGTGGGCAAACTTGGGCCCGATGAAACAGGAGGCAAGTACCAGCATCACTATAACGTAGATATAATTCTACAGAATTATATATGCCGGGTTTGTCTTTTAAGCAGATGACCTGTATTTCATATATTCCATTTCAGTCACATGTCTTTTTCTCTTTGATGTCTTGTCAGTTGAACACCTAGAGCGAAAATCTGAATTGACTATTAATAATAAGCAGCAACAGAACGGATTAAAAGAAGGAAGCAGCTGGGGAATAGGGGCGAGTACCGAAAAGATTTGAAAATAAGTTTAACATTTTTAGAAGAGGAAGGTCAGCAATATAAGCAGATGGGTCATTGTCATCACATTTGCTTTCAAACTTGCACCACAGGTGCTGGTGTGAAAAAAGGTAAATGTTTAATGAAACGTGCAGGAATCTGGTTCAAATAATTCAACAGAAAAGTTACCAAACAGGTTAATGGGTCATCAGTGGGAAATCTTCAAATATGAGATGGATTGAGTATAAAATTAATATATTTCTATAAGGCAAAAAGAGATTACATTAAAGAACAGAGTTATTTGGAATAAATAGATTAAAACTAAACTGAAACTTAAAAGAGAGAGATATGATAAATGTCATAAGGAATATAGAAATTTATTTAGTTAGGGGAGGTGAAAAGGAAGATTGAAAGCGCTAAAAGGGAATATGAAAAGTGGTTAACAGATTGAAATAATAGCTTTTATAAGAATATAAAAATTAAAAGAATAGTTAAAGCGAGGGTAGGAGCACTCAGAGCTGATTGTGGAGACAAAGGCATGTTGGAGCTGTGAAATATTTTGCAATAGTTCTTTAAAATTGAAAAGAAATGGATAAGGAATAAAACAGCTATCAAAGAAAATTTTATAGCATCAAGTAAAAGTTAATGAACGGCAAGGAAATATTGTTTAAAAACAACATAAACAAATGCCACTTAAGTATAGCAGACTTTATTAATTATTATATATTCTAGATTAATTATTATTAATCTAGATTTGTTATAGATTCATTGCTATTAATCTATATTAATTAGTTAATAAATTAAATGACACCTGGCGCAGGCTTAGTCTGGCTTTAGTAATGGAAGCCAGGACCAATGGCCTAAAAAAAGAACCATCGACCCAAATTTCCTTATGAATTCTGCCAGATTCCTGGTATTCCTGTGATAAGAGTTTGTCAGAACATCCCAGAAATAGGCAGAGACCAAGATACCATGGATCCCTGTAAACTCTGGAAATTTCCACTCAATTTTCACTCAAGATCAACAATGTCAACAGCGTTGGAATTTCCTATGCCGGGAATTCTTACTTTTCCAATTCAGAAGTGGCCATGCCCAAGACAGGAGGTTGGTATGCCAACATAGCTAAGACATACTTTCCTCTGGAAAGATGCAAATGAGCCGCGGTGGGAGGAGAGAGGGGAAGAAACAGGTCCCGGACAGGGAAGCAGCGTGGATCCCTGGAGGTCGACCAGTTTTTTCAGATCGGCCCTTTACACAAAATTGGGGAGGTTTCCATGGGGTTTTGGGAAATGCCGGAGCTCACCATAGACATTGGCAGTCAGGCATTGGATTTCCCTGCAGCATGGGGCAGGTGGACATTGAAGATGTGTGCATAATGAGGCGGGCACACACTGGCCCCAATCTAACTTGGTACCTTCTCAATTACCCCACAGGATCGGGCCAGGATCTCAAACCAAAGATTTTAAGGTATTAAGTTTATGTCCTGCTCACAGCCACGGCCAGAGAATTATAAATGGACTGAAACTTTATGGACTGGTTTATTCACTGCAAGGAAATGCATGTGAATAATTAATTCAAAATGAACTGTGGGCCCCTCTTTTCACTGAGCAAGAATGGGAACCATTGAAATAATAAAATGAAATAAAATGACACAAATATACAAAGAAAGGAACCAGCAACAAATTGGTAAAATTTAGTGTATTGCTTTCTTTAAGGAAATAGGAGCAGTGAATTCCAAGGAAACTACCAGCATTTTCTCTCCTCGATTGGAGAGTGGGTTATCAGTTCAAGGAAATGGGGACCAATAAAATAATAAATAAGCTGGGAGTGATGGGAAGTATAAGGTTATTATAGAACTTGATGCATTTCTTTATCAGGAATTCAAAATGAACTGTAGACTTTTACTCTCACTAGGTTAAGGACCAGGACTAGGTCAGCTTTCTGAAATGCTGCCATGCAGTAGGCTATCTTCAAAACTGTCGGGCTCAACATCCAGCTCAATGAAGAACATTGAATTAATTAGCACAAAAATGGAAATAAACAAAGAAAGATGTTGATCAAGCTGAACAATAATTTATTTTTTTCAGCAGAAGCTCCTCCCCTCTTCAATTTAAACTAAGTTCACATTGTCAGCCAGGTTGTGGGCTATGTTCTCTTAGGTCAGCTCCCTCAATGCTGCCATGCAGTAGGCTACCTTCACAACTGTCAGACTCAACAGCCAGCTCAATGCTTCCAGATCCCAGTACTCTCTTCCCAATCCTCTCACAATTAGGAGCCCCCGTGCTCTCAGAACCTAGTACCTTTGCCTTAGCAGGCGCCAGTAACTTCATTCTCTTCTCAATGCTACGAGATGCTGTCATCTCTCTCCAATGCTGTCACCTTCACTCAGTCATAATCCTAGCACCCATCCCACTGCTGCCCCATCAGAAGCCCCTCTTTCTACCAGTGATGATTAACCCAGTATCTCTCCTCATTGCTCCGAAACCTTGAGGCTCACACATTCCAGTGTTGCCATACCTAAGTAAGGACCCCTCCCAACGACTGCCAGACCTCAGAAATCACCCAATCATTCCTCCCAGCAGTTCCACGAAACTTCACATTCCCTGTCCACAGGACTGCCACATCCCAAAATCAGTTCCCAATGTATCAAAGTAACTTACGTAACTGCTGCTCAACCCCACAACCCGAGGGGCTGAATTGCCTACTTTAGTTCCTATAGTGGTAACCCGTAGGTAAGATTGAAAAAAAAACGTCCATGAAAAGCTGTCGGAACAGGCTGGTAGGCAAGTACCCTGCAAAGAAAGGTAAGTTAAAGTTTTTTATAATTATTTTTAAATTCTTTCACGATGCTTAAGTTAAAAAGGGTCTTGAGAAGGTTTTCTAATTTTTATTTTTTGTTTTATTGAAAAAATATTTTTTGAGTTATCCCCCTCCCTAGGCCCAAACCGCAGCCTCGGTCTAAATTTTGATACTTACCGGCCATTCTGGTTAAGAGCTTCTCATTTTGCCAAGGATCGCGTTTAATCGCCGAGAATCTACGTGTAAGATCCATTTTCTTGCCGGGCAGTATTTTTTCCTTTTTTAATGGAATTTTTCACCAGTGTTATTTGAAGAATCTTAGCAGTCTTTTTGCATGGCAATCTGGTGGTGGGGGGCTTTAGGGAAAGTCTAGCTCTGTGGTCTCCTAACTCCACCTGTCCTCGCGCGCTAAACCCCACATCCCTACGTCAATCATCATCATAGGCAGCCCCTCGGAATCGAGGAAGACTTGCTTCCACTCTTAAAATGAGTCCTTAGGTGGCTGAACAGTCCAATACGAGAGCCACAGTCCCTGCCACAGGTGGGACAGATTGTCGTTGAGGATAAGGGAGGGTGGGACAGATTTTCCGCACACTCTTTCCGCTGCCTGCGCTTGATTTCTGCGTGCTCTCGGCAATGAGACTCGAGGTGCTGAGCGCCCTCCCGGATGCACTTCCTCCACTTAGGGCGGTCTTTGGCCAGGGATTCCCAGGTGTCGGCGGGGATGTTGCACTTTATTAGGGAGGCTTTGAGGGTGTCCTTGTAACATTTCCTCTGCCCACCTTTGGCTCGTTTGCTGTGAAGGAGTTCCGAGTAGAGCGCTTGCTTTGGGAGTCTCGTGTCTGGCATGCGGACAATGTGGCCTGCCCAGTGGAACTGATCAAATGTGGCCAGAGCTTCAATGCTGGGGATGTTGGCCTGGTCCAGGACGCTAATATCGGTGCGTCTGTCCTCCCAGGGGATTTGTAGGATCTTGCAGAGACAACATTGGTGGTATTTCTCCAGCGACTTGAGGCGTCTACTGTACATGGTCTATGTCTCCGAGCCATACAGGAGGGTGGGTATTACTACAGCCATGTAGACCATGAGCTTGCTAGTAGATTTGAGGGCCTGGTCTTCGAACATTCTTTTCCTCAGGCGGCCGAAGGCTGCACTGGCGCACTGGAGGCAGTGGGTGTTGAACCTCGTCATCAATGTCTGCTCTTGTTGATAAGAGGATCACGAGGTATGGGAAATGGTCCACGTTGTCCAGGGCTGCGCCATGGATCTTGGTGACTGGTAGGCAGTGCTGTGCGGCGAGGACAGGCTGGTGGAGGACCTTTTTCTTATGTATGTTTAGTATAAGGCCCATGCTTTTGTACGCCTCAGTAAATACGTCGATTATGCGCAGACGTAGGCATCGTCCATGTACTGTAGCTCGACGACAGAGGTTGGGGTGGTCTTGTACCTGGCCTGGAGACGGCGAAGGTTGAACAGGTTCCCACTGGTTCTGTAGTTTAGTTCCACTCCAGCTGGGAGCTTGTTGATTGAGAAAAGGGTTGGGGTGATGACGCAGCCATGTTTGACCCCAGTCCGGACGTGGATTGGGTCTGTAATGGATCCATTGGTCCATGCTCATCTTGGATACCATCTTCACCTGTTCCCTGGACTTTAAAAAATGTAAGAGGGAAAAATTAAATATTTAATAAGTCATGGAACATATAATAACAATCAAGGAGATTCATATATAATTTTCACGGAAAAAGTAACCAAAGTTTGGAATTCAATGCCCAAAACATGGATTTAAAAATCCAATAGTATCATGTAAAGAAAATTGAATTTGACTTATTCAGTCACTATAAATCAGTAGTCCTGACAATACAGTGCAATTAATATGGCATAATAGTTCTGTCATTATAAAACAGTGCATCCTCCAACTCACTGTAAATACTACAGGAGATCCACTTGTTCATGTTGAAGTATCATTTCTGTTATAATGTATGAAATGTGATAGTCAGTTAGCGCACAGCAAGCTTAAACAGCCATGTGATAATGGCCAGAGAATCTTTTTTTAGTGTTGTTGCTTGAGGGATAAATATTGGCCAGAACACCAGGGAGATCTCCTCTGTTCCCCTTCGAAATAGTGCCGTAGGATTTTTTGTGAGCCCACAGATCACTTATTCGGGGATTTAAGGGATTATTCTATGACCAAGTGCTGTCAGTGGGGAGCGGTACTTGAAGGGAAAAAACTCAAATATCGCAGTGGGCAGCCCGTGATCCTCCATCTTGAATGGATGCAAAACAGGGCCACTGCGGGAGCTGGATGCTGGAATTACCTTTTTAATGTGCTCCTAGTGCACTGATTGTGGCTCAAATTAAACCCAACTCACAGGAATGCCCAACTCAACTCAGTGCACGGACACGATTGGCCAAAATGGCCTCCTTCTGTGCTGTAAGTGTCTATGATTCTATGTGTGTGTGTGTGTGTCTCTCTCACTCTCTCTGTCTGTGTGTACACTGTATTTCCCTGGTGCCTTTGATATCCTGATGTGTTTGCTTGTTCCAAGGCTGCTTCTGGCTACATTCTTTATTTGTTGGTTGATTTCTTGTCTCTCTGTCCTCCTGCTATCAGAGTTAATTTGCATTCTGTCACCATCTGCTCTCTTCTCTTTACATTTTCAGTCCCTTTAGCTAATCTCCTTCTAAATTACCTGCCTCTCCCATCCCTGATCTAAACAGCTCAGTTGGATTGTAAGTTCTTTCATTTCTGGTACTTGATGTCACTGCACTATTAAGATGATGAATTAGAGAGTAAAGATGAAAATGTGAGGAGATGTCAATTAGTCAAACAAGCATTTGATAAATATTACTTTTTGATAGCAGCATACCATAAGAGAAAATTAATGTAAGTTGGTCAATGGAAAAGATAAACAGAAAAAAACCGAAGGACCCAAGTTTGGTCAAACCTAAGTTCCGCCCATGTACCGTGGAAAGGACCGCGAAGATCCTGATGTTACTTTGGGCAGAAGTTTGGTGGAAAAATGGAAAAAAAAACTCCCGGCGGAAAAAATGGGCATTACACGCCGATTCTGGGCGACAGCAGGCGGTAGGTCGGATTCTGTGTGGCAAATGCGATCCTCGGCAAAGTAATGCCGAGAATAGAGTCGGGTGGGGGGGAACGGTAAAAAAAATGTTCAACAAATGATAAAAAAATACGATTACAAATTCTTCAGAGGACCCTATCCAACAAAATCGCTGCAAAAGAAATGAAGAAAACAAGTGCACTAACCTTTTCTTGCAAGTCTTCACACTTACCGTTCAGGTAAGACCTGCTTCCACGTGGTGGTCTCCTCTGCTGCTGGAGCGGAGGACCGCCCGGACCAATCTCGAGAGGGAACGGGCGGGAAGACTTTTGTCGGTGTTGCACACCGGCGCGCGCCAGCAGACGCTGCCCAGCAGTCTTCTCTCTCCGCCGGTGTGAGGGCCTCACCAAACTCGTGCAGAGGGGAGAGTGCCGAAAAAACAGCTAGACCGCCGAGAAAACTCAGCAGCAGTCGGCGGTAAGTTCACCAAATTCGGGCTCTAAAACTATCAAAAGAGAACATATGTAACAAGGTTTGGAAGGAGTAACATGTTCCTGATTGTTCAGATTATATTGCTAAGGTTGGTCAGGCATCTCGCAGAGTAGGGAGCTGTGCCCTCCAGGCAGTAGGGAAGTAGCATGACATTTTATGTGTGCTCACTTGTTTGTTACTTCACGTGTCTGATTAAAAGAACGTGTGTCACAATATGTCAGTACTTCAACGTGACTGCCACATAATCAGTTCTTGATTTGTCAGGGGGAGGCATTGCAGTAGTTTCCCCACTGGAGGCTAGGAGAAAAAGTACAAATACAGATCATGCGATCCTACTCGTGTGCACATCCCAGTGGTTGCATCAAGAACCATTTTGGGAGAGCCAGGAAACGGGTCAACTGTTTGTCCACTTATCCAAGAATTGGTGTGTGGCAGCATAAAAATGGTGGGGGGACTGGAAGAAGATAAAATGCTTTTTCAAAAATCCTACAACCAGATTCTTGTCAATAAATTTATCATTGCCTATTTGAAAGAAGTAACACATTTCAGGAGTTCGCATGATGTTGAGAAAACTAAGCTTTGCCCTGGATTTATGGCAAGAATGGAACAAACTGGTGGTGGTGCTGATTTGAAATATACTCCCACCAGTTCCTCCGTAGGTATGTTTGACATGACGGAGCATTTTATTAATATCTGATGCCATAGTTAAAAGGCACTAGGGCAGAATTCCAAGGAAGGCTTGTTGGAGGAACCGGAATTTGGGACAGAACCTGGATCTATCGGGTTTCCAATCCCTTAACAATGCTGCAGCAAGTTCCAAAGGAGGGCGGGTGCTTCTAACTTTTCCTTCTTCCCACAATCCTTCGTCCCAATAGCGTATTTGGAGAAATTCCTGGGTTGCCCTGAGAATCTTGTTACATGGTCTTCTGACAGGCCCGGTGGTATTTACGTCTGCAGAGACCGGCTATATTTGCTATTCTGGGCCAATTGTGGACCCATGAAGCAATTCAATGTCTGCCAGCATGCGATAAAACACCTTAACTCCCAGTGTGAGATTGCTATGTAAGAGATCCAAACCTCTGGGCCAATTGGCCAGCAGCATTCCTCACTCTGATAATTTGGTGGAAACACTGGATGGGTGGCAAACTACAGGCATGGATCGCATGCCTCTCATGTTCAAGTGATGTCATCACTGGGCTTTAGGATGGACTCATAGACTAATCAAAGGGGCAGGTGAATGTTTCACCTCATCACACTTCGGCTCAACAATGCAGTAAAAATGTTAAACTATTTTGTGTGGACTATGTATAAACCAGAAGCCAAGATATCCAGCAGGAAGAAAATCAAATTTTCTGCCCAAAGTCAAAAAAAGATTTGACCACGGTGTCGGTGGCATGAACCAAAAGAGTGAGGTAAATGTTCTTTCAATAACACAATCAGGAAAAGGCAATAAAAACACCATTAATGTCAAAACAAATGTACTAATAAATGTCACTCAGTTGTAGGACGATCATTTTCTTTCTGTGTAATGCTTCTGCCATTCCTGATTTTGAAATCTGCACACAAGCGCATATGCTCAACTATGTCCCATGGAGAGCATTCTCGTGATGTGTAGCCTTACAATAATATCGGCACACAACACTTGAAAACAATCGATTATTTACGGTGTCTCTGAGCAGAATGATTATCAGTGCAGACAGGAATTCTATTGTTGTACATTTCAGTTCTTGGTGCTGAGGCATATTGAAAGGTAATCATCTCAGAAGATATTGGGAGGAAATCACTGGACTTTCTGAAAGTGACAGCAATAGTATCAATTTCATGAAAACATCAATTCTGGGGTATTCCCTTGAATATAAAAGATGAAGGGTGATCTAATTGTGGTGCTTTAGATGATTTGAAGATTTGATAGGGTTGATAGAGAAAAACTATTTCCTCTGGTTGAGGAGTGCAGAACAAAGAGACAGTTTAAATTTGAGCTGGGCCGATCAGGGGGCATATGAGCAAACACTTCTTCACACAAAGTGTAGTGGAGATCTGAAACTCTCTCCAAAAAACTATTGAAGCGAGGTCAAGTAAAACTGTCAACTGAGATTGATAGATTTTTGTTAGGCAAAGGTATCAAGGGTATTAACAAGGCAGGTAGATGGAGTTAAGATACAGATCAACCATGATCTAATTGAATGGTGGAACAGGCACAAGGGGCTGAATGGTCGTCTGCTATTTCTATGAGTTTCACTGCAAATAAGAGGCATCATAATCTGGAAAATTAAAAAAAAACTATGCAATTCCATTTTATGTTACATTTTGGGGATTTTAGGACACTGAACTCCACTGTAAATCATTTTTCCCCTTTATGAAAAAAAGTTTATAAATACTGCTTGAAGATTGTTTTGCTCCATGTTGCATGTTCAGGACTGACAATGTATCACAAATAAAAGACAGAATGCACATCAGAAAAGTAAATGCATATCTCAGATGAAAATATTGTTTATTTTTATTTTGAAATTTGATGGTAAATGTTTGTGGTCATTAAGTTGAGGGAACTTCACAGTGGGAAATGGAACACTCTCCCATTTCAGGCATCTGCTACCAGCATGAAGCATTCTCAGGTCAAGTATAGCATAGTTAGAGTTAACGTCCATTCACTCTGAGATCTGCCTCAATATGCCTGAGCCAGAACCTCAAAAAAACACCTATTGCACCAACGTAATATTTTTCATTTTCTGCATCAGCTAGCTGTTCTATAGCTTTTCAGAATGATTACCAAACATTGTAGAATTAAGTACAATTCTATTCTTTAAACACATACCCACCAGAAACTATGTTCAGACTGCCCAAACTCATTTCAAGAATCGTTACAGCTGAAACACAGAAGAACTTTCATCCCATCAGTTTGGACTGAATTCAAGTTCTAGTGACAGAAGTGAAATTACTGGAAAAGCACAACTCAAAATAAAATCCAAATACGAGTTTTCTGATAATTGTATAGCCCAAGAAAGTCTCAGTGATAATTCCTGGGTGTGCTGAATTACTCAACAGCAAGGACAGCAATGGGGGACGACAACTGCCCTCGACATTTTAGGTGACCGAAAGCGAAAAAAACTGGATTCCCATTGCTGACCATTATCCTGTGACTCTCTTTTAGAAGTGCTTGTATTTAGTCATCAGGTGATGACAGGTTTGGACTCGGTTATGATACATCCCTCATCATTTGGTTGAGTAATCCACAACATTCAGTATCCAGACACTCACTAAATCTGCTATTTGAGCAAGGTACTGCAAGGCTGTTGATATCCATGGAACTCTATCCCAGCATGAGTAACCATCTTCAGATGAGTGGTTAAAAAGAGAAATTCAAAGAAAAAATGCAAATGAACTTCACAGATTTAATGATCTTCTCAAAATGATTCCAAAGACCAACACTGAATTAGTACTTGGAAAATTACCAGAGAATCGATGTAATTCTATGTAACAAAATTGAGAAGTCAGTGCTAACAGGTACTGGTTGAACTGCCATCTTTCTTCATTAAGGGAACTTAAACAAAATTAAATGCACGATGGAACTAAAGGCAACATGTGGTTATTGGCTGGGTTTTGGGAGAGCGTAATTAGGATAAACAGTTTGCCAAAATTAGATTAATGCCAATAGATTAAATGTTTTTCTTTAACATATAAATATGTTTTCATATACTTTTCAACTTACTTCGGTGTGATCAATAAACTCATGTATCTTGCAAAGAACATTAATCAGAAGGAGCCAGACTAATCTTTAACCCTTTCCGCTGAACTCCTCAGCAAACAACTCTCTGATTGTTTACCGTCCACACCTATGGATTATTAGATGCCTAAACTTTAACTTGCAAAACCGTTTTACATTAATCAGTCCAAATTACATTAACAGTTACACAAACCAATACCCTTTTTAGTTCACATGGTATATTACTGAGTGCATGAGTTATCCTCTTTTTGCTCAATCAACAAAGAGGAAGTAAGATAGGATCATGAACTAACATTTCTTTATTAACACAACACGATTAATATGATCTTAATATTAAACGTTAACGAGTATGCAAGACATCTAAGCATATTTTATTAACTGACAGAATTAGTGATGTCGATAGTTTCATTGGCTCTGTGAAACTCTTTCCACATTTAGTACATTTATAGGTTCACCCTGCTGTGTGGATCAATGCTGCATATTTTGATTTTTTTAAGGTGTTCTCGGCTGGTCTCTAGGTCCATGTGAAAAGATGAGATACAAAAAACTGATACAAGTTGGGGCACTCAGTCATGCTATTTGAGCACAACCAAGTTTCTATCACATTCCTCCTAAGGCCTCCACTTTTGTTGAAAATCTCAGATCCCTGCCAAGTTTCAAGTTGCTTTATATCTTTCATTTAATCTAAAATCATTTCCAATAATGAATTGTAATGGTCCATCATCATCCTCATCATCATAGGCAGCCCCTCGAAATCGAGGAAGACTTGCTTCCACTCTAAAAGTGAGTTCTTAGGTGACTGAACAATCCAATACAGGAATTACAGTTTCTGTCACAGGTGGGACAGACAGTTGTTGAATGAGGGAAGGGTGGGTGGGGAGTCTGGTTTACCGTACACTCCTTCCGCTGCCTGCGCTTATTTTCTGTATGCTCTCGGTGACGAGACTCGAGGTGCTTAGCGCCCTCCCAGATGCTCTTCCTCCAATTAGGGCAGTCTTTGGCCAGGGACTCCCAAATGTCGGTGGAAAAGTTGCATTTTATCAAGGAGGCTTTCAGGGTGTCCTTGAAACGTTTCCTCTGCCCACCTGGAGCTCACATGCTGTGTAGGAGTTCCGAGTAGAGCTCTTGCTTTGGGAGTTTTGTGTCTGGCATGCGAACATTGTGGCTCGCCCAACGGAGCTGGTCGAGTGTGATCAGTGCTTCGATGCTAGGGATGTTGGCCTGAATGAGGACACGAACTGTCATTTATTCAACTATCATTGTAACCCATGTATAAGCTGACCTAAGTTGTACATCTTGAGAACATTGATCACAAGGGGCAAACTTGTGGGAGACACTCCTAACCTGGACTTTCAGGGATAAAAGGAGAAGCTCCACCCCCATCCATCACTTGAGGTCTTGGTAATAAAGGTAACTGGTCACAGAATGACCTTCTCTCAAGTATGGGCCTCCTGTGCCTCTATACTGTATAGTAAGGACATATCATTGGTGACGAGAAATTGGGATGAAACCACGCGAGCATTGCCACTAGCAGCACAGAAGAGGGGTACTGTGTTGGTGATGATTGGGACGACTTTATTGAGAGACTACAGCAAAGTTTTGTCACTAAGGAATGGTTGGGACAGAATTCGGCCGACAAACGCAGGGCTCATCTCCTGATGGTTTGTGGGTCCAGAACGTACTCCCTGATGAAGGACCTTCTAGCACCAGAGGAGCTGGCAGACAAGACGTTTGAAGAGCTCAGTAAGTTGATCAGGGAACACCTTAAACCAGCGAGCAGCATGCACATGGCAAGACACCCGTTTTACACGCACCGGTGGCGAGAAGGGCAAAGCGTTCCAGACTTCGTGGCAGATCTCCGGCGACTGGCGAGCCTATGTAAGTTCCCAGATGCATGCAGAGCGGAGATGCTGCGAGACTTTTTTATTGAGGGCATCGGGCACGCTGGGGTTTTCAGGAAACTGATTGAGACCAAAGACTTGACCTTGGAAGCGGCGGCTCTGATAGCCCAGACATTTATCTCAGGGGAGGAAGAGACCAGAATGATGTATGACAAAAATCTTGGCTCAAATGCGACAAACGACCAGGGAGTCAACATTGTTGATGCAGCACACAGTTCTCTAGGCAGACAAGGGCAATCGGACGTTCCCCAGCATGTAGTCGAACCCAAAGGGGGAATTCAACAGAGACAATGGCTAGCTGAATGGCGATTCATGCCATCTAAATGGAAAGTGCGGCCAGTAATGGGGCCATCAACACCTGTTAATGGTGCGCTTAAGGACAGTTACAGAGACAGTCAGAGACGATCGACTGGTAATGGACCTTTTATTTCCAACAATGGGGCCTCCAGCTCGTGCTGGAGGTGTGGAGGCAAACACCCAGCCAGAGCTTGCAGGTATCAGCAATATACCTGCAGAAAGTGCAATGTCAGCGGTCACTTGGCGCATATGTGCAGGAAGCCTCAGCCAGGTTGATGTACGAGGAGGACGTGCATGATGTAAGCCCTACGAGGCTAAATGAATACTGGGGGAAATCGCTGGAATCAGTGAGTTCATGTGGAGCACATATACAGTTCATATACCAGGACGCCACCGATAATGTTGAAAGTGCTCCTCAATGGCATCCCAGTATTAATGGAGCTAGACACGGGGGCCAGCCAGTCCCTGATGAGTATCAAACATTTCGAAAGGTTGTAGGTGTCCAAGGCCAGGAGGCCAAAATTATTGCCGATTGACGGACATATACAAAGGAGATCATTCCGGTGCTACATAGCGCCATGGTCGTCGTGATCCACAAAGATTCAGAGAACAGGTTGTCATTTTGGATTGTCCCGGGGGACAGTCCCGCACGACTGGGGAGGAGTTGGCATGCTGTCATGAACTGGAAATGGGGCGATGTCAATGCAATTTCTTCTGTGGAGCGAGTATCATGCTCACAGGTCCTGGACAAATTTGACTCATTATTTCAACCCGGCATCGGCACTTTCATGGGGGCCATGGTAGTGATTCACATAAACCCGGATGCCAGGCCAGTACACCACATGGCCAAAGCGGTGCCGTACGTGATGCGGGAAAAGATAGAATGCAAATTGGACCGCCTGCTGAGGGAAGGCATCATCTCGCCAGTCGAATTCAGTGAATGGGCGAGACCGATCGTGCCGGTGCTCAAGGCGGATGGGTCGGTCAGGATATGTGGCGATTACAAGGCCACCATCAATCAGGTGTCACTCCAAGACCAGTACCCGCTACCGAGAGCGGAGGACCTCTTTGCGACGCTATCCGGTACCGGGCACACTTTTTTCAAAATTGGACCTGACCTCAGCTTACATGACCCAGGAGCTGGCGAGTGAGTTGAAGAAGCTAACCACCATCACGACACACAAGGGGTTGTTTGAGTACAACAGATGTCCGTTCGGGATTCGTTCGGCCGCCGCAATCTTTCAGCGAAATATGGAAAGCCTCCTTAAGTCGATTCCAAGGATGGTGATTTTTCAAGACGACATCCTCATCACGGGTTGTGATACTGAAGAACACCTCCACAACCTGGAGGAGGTGCTACACAGACTGGACCGGGTAGGGCTGCGACTGAAAAAGGCGAAGTGCGTCTTCTTAGCTCCAGAGGTAGAATTCCTGGGGAGGAGGGAAGCAGCAGACAGAATCAGACCTACTGCGTCCAAAATGGAAGCGAACCAGAGAGCACTCAGACCCCGTAACACGACGGTGCTGTGTTCGTTCCTGGGGCTCCTGAACTATTTGGTAACTTTCTTCCCAAATTGAGCACACTGTTAGAGCCGCTACACGTGCTCCTACACAAAGGTCGCGATTGGGTCTGGGGGGATAGCCAGGAAAGGGCTCTTGATAGAGCACGCAATTTGTTATGATCCAACAGACTGTTAACGTTATATGACCTGTGTAAGAAACTTGTGTTAACGTGCGAGGCGTCGTCCTATGGGGTCGGGTGTGTGTTGCAGCATGTTAATGCCAAGGGTCAGTTACAGCCTGTAGCTTATGCCTCCAGAAGTCTGTCCCAGGCAGAAAGGGGCTATGGGATGGTAGAAAAGGAAGCACTAGCATGTGTATATGCAGTAAAAAAAAATGTACCAGGACCTGTTTGGCAGGAAATTTGAGCCGGAGACAGAAAACAAACCCGTAACGTCCCTTTTGGCTGACAACAAGGCCATAAATGCAAATGCATCGGCCCACATACGTTAGCCACCTATGACTACACAATTTGGCACAGACTGGGCACTGAAAATTGCGCCAATGCACTCAGCAGGCTCCCACTAGCCACCACTGAGGGGGCAACTGAGCATGATGCTGAGATGGTCATGGCTGTTGAAGCTTTCGAAAGCGAAAGCTCACCTGTGACAGCCTGTCAGATTAAAGTCTGGACAAATAAAGACCCACTACTGTCTTTAGTCAAGAAATGTGTCCTGAATGGGGACTGGGCAGCCACGTACGGGGCATGCCGTGAGGAATTTAAACCGTTTCATAGGCGCAAGGATGAAACTCTCGATTCAGGCCGATTGCCTACTGTAGGGAAACCGAGTAGTCTTGCCCCAGATGGGCAGAGAGGTGTTTATCAGAGAACTTCACAATGAGCACCCGGGCATTGTCATGATGAAGGCAATTGCCAGGTCACATGTTTGGTGGCCAGGGATCGATGCAGACCTGGAACTTTTTGTTCGCAGGTGCAACATGTGTGCTCAGCTGGGCAACGCACCCAGGGAAGCCCCCCTTAGCCACTGGTCCTGGCCCGCTAAGCCATGGTCACGCATCCATGTGAACTACGCAGGTCCTTTCATTGGAAAAATGTTTTTGGTTGTAGTAGACGCCTACTCCAAATGGATTGAGTGTGCCATTTTAAATTCAAGCACATCCTCTGCCATGGTAGAAAGTCTACAGGCAATGTTCGCCGCCCATGGTCTACCGGATGTCACAAGCACTGAATTCCAGGACTTCATGGCAGGCAATGGAATCAACCATGTCAGAACGGCACCGTTCAAGCTGGCCTCAAACGGCCAGGCTTAACGAGCAGTGCAGATAATCAAACAGGGGATGCTCAGAATCCAAGGGGGTTCCCTACAAATCCGCTTATCATGCCTCCTGTTGGCTTATAGATCCCAACCACATTCACTCACAGGGGTTCTACCCACAGAGCTGCTAATGAAAAGGACGCTAAAAACCAGGTTATCCCTTATACACCCTACTATGAAAGAAATTGTTGAGAGCAGGCATCAGTCACAATGTGACTACCATGACAGGAATGCGAGGGCGCGATGTATTGATGTCAATGACCCTGTTTTTGTCATTAATTACGCTGCAGGGCCCAAATGGCTTGCAGGCACTGTGATTGCCAAAGAGGGGAATAGGGTTTTGGTAGTTAAACTTACCAATGGACAAATCTGCCGCAAACACGTGGATCAAACTAAAAGAAGGTTCAGCAACCCCATAGAAGAAGCAGAGGAAGAACACGACGTAGAGTTTACTCCACCACAGGTGACCGAACACCGGAACCAAGTGGAGGAGAGCCCAGTCACTGTGCGCAGTCCGAACAGGTCTGAGGCACCGCAAACAGCAGACACTCAGGCCAGCGCCCAACAACCGGAGCCCCAACTCAGGCGCTCTACAAGGGAGTGTAAACCACCAGAGAGACTTAACCTGTGATCCCAATAAGACTTTAGCGGGGGAGGTGATGTCATGTATTCAACTATCCTTGTAATCCATATATAAGCTGACCTAAGTTGTACACCTTGAGAACATTGACCACAAGGGCGAACTTGTGAGAGACACTCCTTGTCATGTATCTTACATTATTATATATAACTGAATCCCAACATGCTATACATGACTGTAATAAGATATGACCTGTAACCACCAGCATACCTTACCACCAGGGGTGCACTTGCAAGGGACAGGTATATAAGGACAGGTCTCAGGCAAGTGCAGCATTCCAGAACTGTGAAATAAAGGTGCAGGTCCAGAGTGACCTTGACTTCACTACATGCCTCGTGTGAATCTGTACTGAGGGGTCAGGACTTTACACTCCTAACCTGGACTTTCAGGTATAAAAGGGGAAGCTCCACCCACCTTCATCATTTGAGGCCTTGGTAATAAAGGTAACTGGTCACAGAGTGACCTTCTCTCAAGCCTTGTGTGCATCTATACTGTATAGTAAGGACATATCACTAACGTTGGTGCGTCTGTCCTCTCGGGATTTGCAGGATCTTGCGCAGACGAGGCTGGTGGTATTTCTCCAGCGATTTCAGCTGTCTACTGTACATGGTCCATGTCTCTGAGCCATACAGGAGGGCTCATGGATGCATTCCATGGATGCAGTGCTCATATCCATGGTTGGTTTGGGCATGGCACCTGCTGTTGCTCTGCTGGTGCTTGACCAACAGCCTCAATGATTACCCCCGCTGATCTTGCACGATCACCCACAGTGGCACTCATTTTCAAATTTGGTGAGTTGATGAGAACATAAGAATGTAAGAAATAGGAACAGTAGTCAGCCATTTGGCCCCTCGAGTCTGCTCTCCCATTTAATAAGATCATGGCTGATCTGATCATGGGCTCAGCTCCCTGTCTGCTCCCCATAACCCTTTACTCCCTTATTGCTCAGAAATCCGTCTATCTCCGCCTTAAATATATTCAATGACCCAGCCTTCACCGCTCTCTGGGGCAGGGAATTCCATAGATTTACAACCTGCTGAGAGAAGAAATTCTTCCTCATCTCAGTTTTAAATGGGCAACCCCATATTCTGAAACTATGCCCCCGAGTTCTAGTCTGCCTCATGAGTGGAAACATCTTTTCTGCATCTAGCTTGTCGAGCTCCCTCATTATCCTATATTTTTCAATAAGATCACCTCTCATTCTTCTGAACTCTAATAAGTACAGGCCCAACCTGCTAAACCTTTCTTCATAGGTCAACCCTTTCATCTCAGGAATCAACCTCGTGAACGTCGTCTGAACTGCCTCCAATGAAAGAATATCTCTCCTTAAATAAGGAGACCAAAACTGTATGCTGTACTCAAAGTGTGGCCTCACCAATACTCTGTACAGTTGCAGCAGGACTTGTCTGCTTTTGTCTTCTTGATTAATTGCTGTACCTGCATACTAACTTTTTGTGTTTCATGCCCAAGGACACACAGGTCCCTCTGTACTGCAGCATTTTGTAATTTTTCTCCATTTAAATAATAATTTGTTTTTTTATTTTTTCTGCGAAAGTGGATAACCTCACCCTTTCCCACATTATACTCGATCTGCCAAATTCTTGTCCACTCGCTTAGCTTGTCTATGAACCTTTGCAGATTTTTTGTGTCCTTCTCACAACTTACTTTCCCACCCAACTTTGTATCATCAGCAAACTTGGCTACATTATACTCGGTCCCTTCATCCAAATCATTAATATAGATTGTAAATAGTTGAAACCCCAGCGCCAATCCCTGTGACACCCCACTTGTCATTGTTTGCCAACTGGAAAATGACCCATTTATCCCGATTCTCTGTTTTCTGCTAGTTAGCTAATATATTACCCCAAACCCCATGAACGTTTATATTGTGCAGTAACCTTTTATGTAGCACCTTATCGAATGCTTTCTAGAAATCCAAATACACTACATACATTGGTTGTCCCTTATCCACCCTGCTTGTTACACCCTCAAAGAACTCCAGTAAATTTGTCAAACATGATTTCCCTTTCATAAAACCATGCAGACTCTGCTTGACTGAATTATGCTTTTCCAAATGTCCTGTTACTGCTTCCTTAATAATGGACTCCAGCATTTTTGCATTGACAGATGTTTGCCTGATTGGTCTGTAGTTTTTTGATTTCTGTCTGCCTTCTTTTTTAAATAGGGTCATTACATTTGCGGTTTGCCAATCCGCTGGGGCTTCACCAGAATCCAGGGAATTTTGGTAGATTACAACCAATGCAATTACATCCACTATCTCTGCAGCCACTTATTTTAAGACCCTCGGGTGCAAGCCATCACATCGAGGGGACTTGTCCACCTTTAGCTCTTAATTTTGCCCAACCCCTTTTTTTGGTGCACTTACCTTAAGTGCAGCAACTTTGCGCGCTGGAAACGGAAAAAAGTCGCCCCATCCTGGCCGCTCTTCCGAATCCCCGAAGTCCCAGCGTGGCGTGCATTCTGAAGTGGGGGGGGGGCGGAACAACAGGCCAGTGCTGAAAACAATGCCGGCACCTGCGCGCATGCGCAGTGAAGTCTACGCGCATGCTCCTGCACTCC
Source organism: Pristiophorus japonicus (assembly GCF_044704955.1). Taxonomy (NCBI): domain Eukaryota; kingdom Metazoa; phylum Chordata; class Chondrichthyes; family Pristiophoridae; genus Pristiophorus; species Pristiophorus japonicus. The sequence continues at coordinate 49,746,166 of NC_091987.1, forward strand.
CAGCGAGTCCTGTGGGCTGTGAGCAGGACCCGATGCTCGCAGGCCCTATCCCCGGCCGAAGGGATGCCCCAATCTCACCACACCCTATCCCCGGCCGAGTGGCCTCCCACACCGGCCGGCTGGCCCGCTGAGTTCCTGGCCCGAGGTAGGACTTGAGTTTCATTTTTTAGTCATTGATGGTTGTGCTTGAGAGTTTTGATTGGCGGGGAGGGAGGAGGAGAGTTTTTGGGGGGCGGGGGGTGGAGAAAGAGTGTTTTGGGGGGTGGCGGGGGAGAAAGAGTGTTGCCGGGGAGGAGAAAAAGATTATTTTGACGGTGGGGGAGGAGGGAGAAAGAGTGTTTTGGGGGCGGGGGGAGAGAAAGAGTGTCTTGATGGCGGGGGAGAATTTAAAAAAAACTTGATTCTGGCATAAAGGTAGGACATCTATTTTTTATTTGTTATTGATTGATTGCTTATTACTTTTTGTGCTTTGTTTAGTGCTTTGTAAGTCTTGGTGCTTTAAATGTACTAACCTGCGCCGATTTCTTAACTGCCCGCAAGGTTTTTCAGAGCTGGCCACATATCCTGACCTAAGTTGATTTGGAATAAGTTTTAGCTGGTCAAAGTTGCATAAATGGCCAAACATTGAAAAAAAACTCAACTAAAAAAAATCGTACCTAACTGACTTACTCTGGAGCAAGTTTTTTGGGGAAAATGGCATTTTTTAAACTTACGCCAGAAAAAACAACTTACTCCAAAAACATTGATGCAAATCATGGCCAAAATTGGGCCCTAAGTCCCCTTATTTTAGCGAGTACGTCTTCTTTAGTGACAGTGATTGTTTTAAGTTCCTCCCTCCCTATAGCCCCTTGATTATCCATTATTGGGATGTTTTTAGTGTCTTCAACCGTGAAGACCAATCCAAAATATTTGTTCCGTCTATGCCATTTCCCCGTTCCCCATTATTAATTTCCCAGTCTCATCCTCGAAGGGACCAACATTTACTTTAGCTACTCTCTTCCTTTTTATATACCTGTAGAAAATTCTTACTATCTGTTTTTATATTTCTTGCTAATTTACTTTTATAATCTATCTTCCCTCTCTCTATTATTGCTTTAGTCATTCTTTGCTAGTTTTTAAAAGCTTCCCAATCCTCTGGCCTTCCACTAATCGGCCACTTTGTATGCCGTTGTTTTCAATTTGATACCATCCTTTATTTCTTTAGTTAGCCACGGATGTTTGTCCCTTCTCTTAATGTCTTTCCTTCTCATTGGAATATATTTTTGTTGCGAGTTATGAAATATCTCCTTAAATGTCTGCCATTGTTCGTCAACCATCTTACACTTTAATCTATGTTCCCAGTCCACTTTAGCCAACTCTGCCTTCATACCTTTGTAGTCTCCTTTCTTTGAGCTTCGGACACTGGTTTGAGATCCAACTTTCTCACCCTCCAACTGAATTTGAAATTCAACCATGCTATGATCATTCTTTCCTAGAGGATCCTTTACTATGAGATCATTTATTAATCCTGTCTCATTACACAGTACCAGATCTAAGATAGCCTGCTCCCTGGTTGATTCCACAATGTACTGTTCAAGGAAACTATCCTGAATAAACTCTATGAACTCTTCCTCAAGGCTACCCTGGCCAATTTGCTTTGTCCAATCAATATGAAGGTTAAAATCGCCCATGATTATTCCCGTTTCTTTTTTACAAGCCTCCATTATTTCTTCATTGATACTCCGTCCAACAGTATAGCTACTGTTAGAGGGCCTATTGACAATGCCCACCAATGACCACTTCCCCTTATTATTCCTTATCTCCACCCAAACTGATTCAACATCTTGATCTTCTAAGCCAATATCATTTCTCACTATTGCACTGATCTCATCCTTTATTAACAATGCTACCCCACCTCCTTTTCCTTTCTGTCTATCCTTCCAAATTGTCAAATACCCCTGAATATTTAGTTCCCAGGCTTGGTCACCTTGCAACCACGTTTCTGTAATGGCTATCAGATCATACCCATTTATATCTATTTGTGCCATTGCTTTTAGCAGAAGAAATGTTGTCACTGCTACACTTCTGCATGTTACGTTACTGTAGAACACACCATTGCGGCTGCAACCAATTTCTGAGTTCTGCAATAGTCTTGCATAAAATGGTGGATATTACTGTGTCTGATACAGACAGAACCAGATATTGTCTCCTTCTCCTGGGAAAGTATTCCATTACTGCTTCTGTTTTTATCCCAGGTTTTTCTCGTTTTTTTTAACTACAGCGAACATTTTAATTGCTACTCAAACATGAGGCCCGTTAAAATTTGACATATTATCTGTGATGGCTTTCCTGGTGTGCTTTTAATCATTCTGGAGTGGCAGTCCTGCTAACACCAACAGCAGATCGAAGGTCACTCCCAGCAGGGTTATAACTTTGCTGTCCCTTTCAATTTGCCATGGTTGTTGGTCTGAAATGTAAAGTCCTCGCCATCTCATTGCTACAGTGAATTAAAAATATAACTATGTCAGCTGTTACATATTCTGTTTGGCAGAAGCTTGGGCACGGAGAAAACACAGAACTAATTTTTAATTCCCTACTTAATCTCAATGCAACTGACTTGCTCTTTTTCACTGTACCAAGTAAGAATGATACAGCTGATCTGGATGTATTTAGGAAAGAGTGGAAATATCTACATGATCAAAAGTACATGTACATCACTAGATTTTTCAATGGCATTTCCTTGGCAGAAGTGTTTTTATTTTCTTAAAGTGCTTATTGTCATTCCAAAATAATACCTTGCTCTGAATTGGGAGGAGGTTAAAAGATGTGACCAAAGACATGGACAAAGAGTTAATTTTGAAGGTAGAGTGAAATGTGACAAAAGGGAATGGTTTAGGAAGAGTTATCTTGCCTGACAATAGTTTTCTCTTGCCATATTAAAATTTGAATTTTAAAAAAGGATTAAAAACAAAATCTGTGCACACATGTCACAGGCACAGACATAGGAAGCCCCCCCGCCCCCCACCCCCCCTTCATTGACCAAAATTCCCTGGATTCTGGGGAGGTCCCAGCAGATTGGAAAACTGCAAATATAACACCCCTATTTAAAAAAGGAGGCAAACAAAAAGCAGGAAACTATAGACCAGTTAGCCTAACATCTGTGGTTGGGAAAAAGTTGGAGTCCCTTATTAAAGAAGCAGTAGCAGGACATTTTGAAAAGTACAATTCGGTCAGGCAGAGTCAATATGGATTTATGAAGGGGAAGGCATGTTTGACAAATTTGCTGGAATTCTTTGAGGATGTAACAAACAGGGTGGATAAAAGGGAACCAGTGGATGTGGTGTATTTGGACTTCCAGAAGGCATTTGACAAGGTGCCACACAAAAGGTTGTTGCAGAAGATAAAAGTTCATGGGGTTGGGGGTAATATATTAGCATGGATAGAGGATTGGCTAACTAACAGAAAACCGAGAGTCGGGATAAATAGTTCATTATCAGATTGGCAATTAGTAACTAGGGGGGTGCCGCTGGGCTCAGTGCTGGGAACCCAACTATTTACAATCTAGATTAATGACTTGGAAGAAGGGACTGAGTGTAACGTAGCCAAGTTTGCTGATGATACAAAGATGGATGAAAAGCAATGTGTGATGGAGGACACAAAAAAACCTGCAAAAGGACATCGATAGGCTAAGTTAGTGGGCAAAAATCTGGCAGATGGAGTATAATGTTGGAAACATAAGAACATAAGAATTAGGAACAGGAGTAGGCCATCTAGCCCCTCGAGCCTGCTCCGCCATTCAACAAGATCATGGCTGATCTGTCCGTGGACTCAGCTCCACTTACCCGCCCGCTCCCCGTAACCCTTAATTCCTTTATTGGTTAAAAACCTATCTATCCGTGACTTGAATACATTCAATGAGCTAGCCTCAACTGCTTCCTTGGGCAGAGAATTCCACAGATTCACAACCCTCTGGGAGAAGAAATTCCTTCTCAACTCGGTTTTAAATTGGCTCCCCCGTATTTTGAGGCTGTGCCCCCTAGTTCTAGTCTCCCTGACCAGTGGAAACAACCTCTCTGCCTCTATCTTGTCTATCCCTTTCATTATTATAAATGTTTCTATAAGATCACCTCTCATCCTTCTGAACTCCAATGAGTAAAGACCCAGTCTACTCAATCTATCATCATAAGGTAACCCCCTCATCTCCGGAATCAGCTGAGTGAATCGTCTCTGTACCCTCTCCAAAGCTAGTATATCCTTCCTTAAGTAAGGTGACCAAAACTGTATGCAGTACTCCAGGTGCGGCCTCACCAATACCCTATACAGTTGCAGCAGGACCTCCCTGCTTTTGTACCACATCCCTATCACAATGAAGGCCAACATTGCATTCGCCTTCCTGATTACCTGCTGCACCTGCAAACTAACTTTTTGGGATTCATGCACAAGGACCCCCAGGTCCCTCTGCACGCAGCATGTTGTAATTTCTCCCCATTCAAATAATATTCCCTTTTACTGTTTTTTTTTCCAAGGTGGATGACCTCACACTTCCTGACATTGTATTCCATCTGCCAAACTTTAGGCCATTCGTTTAACTTATCTAAATCTCTTTGCAGCCTCTCTGTGTCCTCTACACAACCCGCTTTCCCACTAATCATTGTGTCATCTGCAAATTTTGTTACACTACACTCCGTCCCCTCTTCCAGGTCATCTATGTATATTGTAAACAGTTGTGGTCCCAGCATCAATCCCTGTGGCACACCACTAACCACCGATTTCCAACCCGAAAAGGACCCATTTATCCCGACTCTCTGCTTTCTGTTAGCAAGCCAATTCTCTATCCATGCTAATATATTTCCTCTGACTCTGCGAACCTTTATCTTCTGCAGTAACCTTTTGTGTGGCACCTTATCGAATGCCTTTTGGAAATCTAAATACACCACATCCATCGGTACACCTCTATCCACCATGCTCATTATATCCTCAAAGAATTCCAGTAAATTAGTTAAACATGATTTCCCCTTCATGAATCCATGTTGCGTCTGCTTGATTGCACTATTCCTATCTTGATGTCCCGCTATTTCTTCCTGAATAGTTAAAAGCATTTTCCCCACTACAGATGTTAAACTACAGATGGAAAGTGTGAGGTCATGCACTTTGGGGAAAAAAATCAATGAGCAAGTTATGATTTAAATAGAGAAAAATTGCCAAGTGCTGCAGTACAACGGGACATTGAATACATTTAAAACAGAGATAGACAGTTTCTTAACCGATCAGGGATTAAGGGGTTATGGGGAGCGGGCAGGGAAGTGAACCTGAGTCCATGATCGGATCAGCCATGATCGTATTAAATGGCGGAGCAGGCTCGATGAGCCGCGTGGCCTACTCCTGCTCCTATTTCTTATGTTCTTATGATAGGTCTTAATAGGATGAGAAGAGAAGGTAGATCTCAATTAAGAGTTATCAAAACTGCTCAACCTCATGCATTAGGCTAGTTGCAGCCATGTTTATGCCCCCCTCCCTCCCTGCGCTAGTTATAACTAGAATACAGTTATCAATTGCTTAGTTTCTGTAATGGAAGCAGCACCTCTAAATGCACTGGTATTAGTCTGTGACCCACAGAAGTTACAAAGCTATGGGCTAGACTTTCGGCATATATCCGCCCATTTAACCGCTGAGATTGTGTTTACCACCCATATTTGATTATAACACCCAATTATCACCCATTTATTGCCGGCGTAACTTTCGGCATACAATTATCGGCGGGAATTAGCTGAACTGCCCGCCTATATTTTTTTAATAAAATCTGACGTTATCACTCGTGCACCGCCCAGAAGATTGTTTATAATGGAAACTAGCATCCAAATATCGGCCAGATTATCGTCGAGTGCTACTTTCGGCATCTTGTCCATATACTGCCCAAATGATCGCTCGCCCAAAAAGATGCTCAAGAAAAGCTGCACTCACCTGACCTTAATCCAGCGGTATGGATGCCATTTTGTAAATCGAAGGACTTTTAATAAAAGGCTGCTTCAAGTTGATGGGAGCATTGAAGTAATTTGTGTGTGATTTTAAGGGGGTTTTAGAATCTTGACAACCATCTAATCACATTGTGGTGAATTTTGAATTTATATTACATTTGTAGAGGACAATTTAATAATTTTGAAGACATATTAGGGCATTTATCATAATGGGGCCTGTAATTTCTCAGCCAGTATTAATGACTACTCGCATGCTGCAGAATAGAGATGGGAGAAGGTTTATTGAAGGGCATTATGTGCCCAAAGAGGTGGCAGACTGCTGAGGAGGAGGAGACTTGACACCCAACAATTTTATAGGGATAAGCGATTATACCTGGACTTGTCCGATAACACATACGTTAAAAGGCTGCGCTTCTGAAAGGAGGTCATCAGTGAGATATGCCAGCTAATTAGGGAGATCTGCAGCCTACCAGCACCATCAGGACCGCACTGCCTGTTGAAGTTAAGGTTACTACGGCATTTTCCTTCTATGCATCGGGCTCCTTTCAGGCCTCAGCTGGCGACATTTGCAGCATCTCTCAGGATGCCGCACATTGCTGCATCCGACAGGTGACTGAAGCCCTTTATGCTCACAGGATGGACTTTATAAATCTCCCTATGACCAGGGAGGCACAGAGTGAGAGGGCTTTGGGGTTCTCAAGAATAGCAAACTTCCCCAAAGTGCAGGGAGCAATAGACTTTACGCACATCGCTCTGCGAGCATCTTTACAGGATGCAGAGGTGTTCCCGAACCGAAAGCGATTTCACTCCCTGAATGAGCAACTCATTGTCAACCACAAGCAAATAATCATGGTAGTAAATGCACAATTTCCAGGGAGCATCCATGATGCGCACATCTTGCGTGAGAGCACTGTCTGACCTGTGTAAGCACCAGTTACAAGGTCATGGTTGGATGCTGGAGGATAAAAGATATGGCCTTGCCAGCTGGCTCATGACACCCCTGCGCCCATTGCCTGGAGGAGCTCTCGACCAATGTCGATGCTGGTCCTTGACAGTTCAACCATGTCCAGGGACATCTGCCTGTCATTGAGCAATCCTACCTTGCTGAACCAACCTCTGCAGGGTCGGCGTAGGCATTGGACCACTCAGGGTGCCCTGCTGCTTCCTCAGTTGAAGAAGACATGGTCGCAGGAACATTGGAGCAGCCTGCTTGAGGCTCAGCATCCTCCTTGCTGGCCTCCTCTGTGATCAACACGACCTCTACAAGAAGTGGTGAAGCTCTAGGGGCCTCTACGTTTCTGGATTGCTCCTGGGGACCCAGAAAACATAATTAAGTTTAGTAGAAGAGAAGGGGAGGCCAGGGTGACTTCATGAGAATGCTTACGCTACGCAGGCATATGTATGAGGAGCAACACTACTGCAATAAGTATCACTAACAGACGTCATATATAATTAAATTGTTTTGGACGCCGGTCTTGCACGACGGAATAAATCGCTATTGCCCATTTCACATCACTCCGGCTTTCGCCCAAATTAAAAAGGCAAAACTAACGGTTTCTAAAATGGGCAATATTCCAGTTATCCCAAAAAATAATACAACCACTAACTCTGGAAAAATAGCCCATTTTTGGGCGATATCGATGTAACTGGCAAGTCTTGCCCAATATCATTAACATGCTCAGAATTTTCACACGTTTTCTTTTGTTACTTAGCAAAAGTATTTGGTCTATTTACGTAAAGCAAGTTATGTCACGTGTTGATTAAAACCAAATTGATAATGGAAATAGGGCGTTGTGCTGAGTTTACCCACTTTCTTTCACCCGAGATCTGGCATCCATTTAGATGGATGAGATGAAAGCATCCGCTTTCCACCAGCTGAAGGAATCCAACGTGAAATGATCTCGGGCAGTTGTTGTTGTGGGACCACAGCAGAAACCTTCCAATATTCTGCAGTAATTGTCACCAAATTGTCATTCTCACTTGGAGAGGTTGTAGTTATTGCTGGTGTAGTAAATACAGATGTTACAGTGGTGCAGCAGGAGTCTGGTCTGGGTTCAGCTTTATTATTGAGTAACATAGGTATATCAGAGTAGCTGTTTCTTGTTGCAATTTTCAGCCTATCTTCCACTGACGTGGGAGTGTGGAAGTTGCTTGTTGCTGACAGTGATGCTAAATTTTCCAATACAAGCCTTTTGGTGAACCAATGATCAGCACAGAATTCACTCAAAAAAAGTTCTTATTTTTAAAAAAAATACATATTTCAATATTTTGACATCACCCGGAACTTGCCACCTTCTATTTTGAAAATCACCCTGGTCTGTATGGAAAATGAAATTGAAGAAGCCATCTTTACTTAAAATATATTTCTATGAGGTAGGATGAGATCTGCAGTTCATGAATCACTGTAATAGTAAGGAAATTAAAAGTTTATCTGAGTGTTGTTAGGAATCTGTGGTTTTAGAAGTGGTGTTAATGGCATGCTGTGGTATAGCTGGCTCAACATTGATTGGTAAAAATATATTGTTACGGCAAGTGCCTGAGTTTGATCCACAAGTAGTCCACCTCACTAGATAAAATCCATTTCAGACAGCCTGCATTGCTGGCAGCAGCCCTCATATAAGTTTTTTGCGGGGTGGGGGTGTGTAGGGGTGGGGGTTGGACCAGGTAGCTATGAGGGAGGGGGAAGAAAGGGTGATTGTAAGGACGGTGGAAACTCCTGGTTCTCATGGCTCCAAAGAAAGGCTTTTTTCTTTAAAAAAAAAATGAAATAAAACTTAGCCGTTGTTGGTGGCCGCAAAAGGCCACCTGAAGAATCCTGAGCGGGAAATGCCTAAAAAAAAATAGAGTCCCTCTAATTTAGCATTGGGACCAATGTCTGTATTTCCTCCAGCCCTATAACCACCCCAGACTCTGTGTTCTTCCAATTCTGGCTTTTTGCACATCCTCAACTTCCTTCGCCCCATCATTGTCAGCCATGCCTTCAACTGCCAAAGACCCACGCTCTGGAATGCCCTCTCTAAACTCTTCTGCCTTTCAACCTTCTTCAAACCCACCTCTTAGTTGCTCTGTGTTTATGACTTGGCATCTATTTTTGTCTGATCACAAATCTGTGGAGTGCCTTGAGACATTTTTCTAAGTTAAAGACACTGTATAAATGCAAGTTATTCAAGATTGCTGGAGAGGGGTATAATGAGAACTCACTGAATATAAAGCTACCCAATAGCTCCTGAGACATAGAAGTGGTATATGTTATCACAACATGTGTGTAATAAACAATATATCACACATTTCATAATTTGCATAACTTGTTAAAGATGTAATTTTTAATGTTTACTGACAGAAAACCTGTTGTGAAAACAGAGTCATCAACTGGGAATTGTGGAATACAGAATTTGTTTCATTCATTGGAAAGACATTTCGAAGTCATGGCATCAAGTGTTCCTCATTCATGGGTCAGTTCTGTGTTTCGCATTTGCCATCAAGTCTCTTGGACTTGTGTTGAGTTTATAGTAAATAGATGTCTAGTCTCTTGAAATGCAGCAATTAAGCTTACAATTTCATAACAATTGTATAAGTCCTTGTTCAGGCTGATTTAACTTTAAAGCCACTCAAAACAAGGCTACAAGCATTATTCAGTTTCACCAAATTTGTATTAACTTTTTTGATTCTTATCAGTACAGGCTTGAAGTCAATCTTGAGATAACATTTGGGCATTTTAGCATTTTATCCATTTGGTTATTTCTGTCAGTTCTTGTTAATTTTAAATATGGAGATGTGTTACAAGACTGGTTGCCTGGTCCATGTACACGTACATTTACGAGCAGGTGTAGAAATGTGTACCATTGTGATTGTGGACCCAAATGTGGATCTGATTTTACCTAGCTTAAATTTGGCACAAAGTATTTGGTCAATTTTCATTCTGAAAGAGAAGCTGGATACTGGGCAGTTTTAAGTCTGGTCTGCTCTTCATTTGAAAGGAGCAACAGATAGGTGGATGGATGGGAGTATAACAGTATTCTTATCAGCCTTTATTAAAAAGATTTAGTTTCCAGGTTTGATCAACCCTCTGCAACAGTGGTCCCTCTACATTCTGATTTACTCTGAACAAATGTAACTTGTAAGAATGCAATGGGTTGCACAAGGTCACAAACTGTCTTTGCCCTTGCACTTTATGTAGAATAAATGTAATTCAATATTGGTTAGATTTGTCATGAAAATATAAACCATATAGAAAATAAACCATTAAGAACACAACCACAGCTTATCTCCTATGATCCATTAGTGATTATATACTATCGGCCCGAAAATGGTGAAGGCTAAGTTCCGCCCAAATAACATCCAAAGGACCGCTGAGATCCTGACGGTACTTTGGGTGGAAGTTTCATGAAAAAATCTGGGAAAGACCGTCCGGCAGCTAAATGGGACTTTACGTGCTGAATCTGGGCAGCAGCGGGTGATAGCTCCCGTTCTCGCCAGCAAATGCAGTCCTCGGCAAAGTACCGCTGAGGATTGAGTTGGGCCCAGGGAGAAGGGAACTGATGAAATTAAAAATGTTCAAAACATTTAAGAAAAGCACCATAAATCCTTCAGGGGACCCCATCAACCTAAGTCCCTGCAAAAAAAAAGAAAAGAAGTGGACTAATCTTTCTTTGCAGGTCTTCATACTTACCGTTGAAGTCAGACCTGCCTCCACGCGGGGGTCTTTTCCCCTGCTGGAGTGGAGGACTGCCCGGACCAAACTGGGGACTCAGCAGATTTATGTCCTTCCCAACTGGGGAGCTGCAGTGAGGCTGCCTGTAGCTTGCTGGCAGCATTTATATGGGGCCCAAAGCCTCAGGCCGACACAGACTGTCGTGTGGATCCTTCGATTCACTGACTTTCAAGTCGAATTTCTACACCGATGTTCTCATCAGACACAGCAGAAGGGGGAGATCTGCACAAGGAAGAAAATTGCGTAACTGAAGAAATTATAAAAATATATCATTTTCAAAATTTTACCCGTGTGAATTGTGCCCTAATGAACAGAGCGAAAATAGTGAATATGCCGAAGAGAATATTGTAAAGTATGCTAATTATACCTAATTTACATATACACAGTAGGTTAATTACAAATAAGACTTTTCCCATAACTCAGAAAAATCTTATCTTTATGAAATACGGATGCTGTATTCATTATGCTATTAATGACAACATATTAATTATGGTAATTAGGTCATATTTACATATGAAAATTAGGTTAATTAGAAAATAGACCTTCCACTATAAATCCAAACTTTCACATCCTTTTTTATTAAATTTGAAGAATATGGTCATTCTGTCATTGGGAAAGCATTGATTACAATATCATTTACATATGCAGATTAGGTTAATTATAAAACTAAAATACTGTAAATGACTATTACACAGGGAAACTACCAAGGATATCACTGGTGAAATTTTTGGGTCATTGTGTAGTAGGATTTAATATAGTGATATAGTTATGTTCACTGCCACAGCCTTTTTCCAGTGCTGGTGATAAATATTGAAATTCAGCTCCAGTGATATTCAGATCCTTTTATGCCTGAAATGTGTTACACAGTAAATGGTAAGAGGAGGCTAGAATCCAGTCTACATGTGAAGTACAGGCTGAAAATGCTGTTGACACAACTCCAGCTATTTTCAGGGAAAGAATTTTGTGAGTAAATTTGATCGGAGTGTTACTATTAAAAGAAATGTTTTATTCAGTTTTAATGGTTGTACCAATTTTTAACCTGAAAAATTAGGAGCGGTATCAATTACTGCAGAGTAACCCTTGATAAACATAATTCAGACACATTGCCAGCAGTTTTTTCATGTTCGTGTCCAGTGAAAAATTAGACCTTGGGTGGCAGAGGTTAGGTAACACAATCAAAATATCAGGTCGGACCAGGACTCCCTACTTGAAAATGACACTTCATTTGCTAGTTGGCAGCTGATCAGTCCAAGAATATTAGTAGAGCCAGGATTCATGGAAGGCAGGGATGGAGGGAAAGGGCAAGACAGAAAATGGAGTATTTTTCTTGGAGAATATAAACAGTCGGAGTTGCTTTATGATATATCTGAGAGTGGGTCCCAAGCTCATCTTTGCTCAGGATTGTGGCACTTGTTAAAATATTTGAGAGAGAAAGATCTTGTTCATTCTCAAGGACACGAAAAGATATTTGCTACCAGAATCTCCTGAAGGCAGTGCTCCATTTAAGTGGGACAAGTGAAAAGAGATTTATTGCAGCAAATATGACAAACGTGGAATTCAACTCAATGACTTCGATTTTATCGTGGGACGGGATTATTCCTTGCGAGTGGCCTGGGCAAGCAAGAAGCTTGCAGGGTGAGGCCCAACGAGATTTTAACTCACGAGCCTCATTTTCATATTCAGGCCCCAACTCCCGCCCGAATCCGACAAAAATCACTACCTGGCCCGGGGGTGGGAGTGGGCATTCGGGCGGCAGGAAACCACGACCGGGGTCCCACAGGAACGGTGCTCGGCAGTCATGTAAGTGGTGAAGGGGATGAGAGCGGTAAACGTGTTTGGGGAGGGGGAAGCCTGAAGCAAGGAAGACCTAGGGATACCTTGTGAGGCATGGAGGAGCACTCTCACAAAAAATCTATTTTTTTTTAAACTTACCTGCCTGGGCCTCCTCTGGCCTCCAATCCCGCTCCCAGAAGGTGAAGGTATAGGCTGGCGGAAGCCATTACTGCTCCCCCAGGCAGGCCTGCAGTTGAACTGGCCCCAGTGTCGTAATTTGAGTGCGATCTACATATTTAAAGAGGACAACGCTGGCTTGGGAAGCGTGTTGTTGCTGCCTGCAATTTAAAATTATTGTTGGTCAGATCGGGGCGGGAAAGGAGTGGGTAAGTTCCCCACTCAATTTTAACTACCTGCTGCCTTGTTTCCACTAGGCTGAGGATGTTAAAATCGGTGCCCGGGACTTTATCAATAGTCTGTGTAGAGAAATTGCTGAAGACGATTTCCTTCAAGAGATAGAAGTGAAAAGTTGGAACAATTCTTATCCTATACCTTCTTAAGTTTTAGTTGAAGAGTGCCATTTTTGATTTCCTTATACATTTCTATTCATATTTTCTACTGATAGTTTATTTATTGGAAAAATATTTCTGGAAAAGACAGAAAAATAACTTTTCTTAACAGTTTGTTGATAAAACATTTATTTAATTCATTTTGGTGAGGTTTTGAAATCTGTGAAGGTGAAATAATTGTATAATTACAAATAAAAAAATGCAAACATCAGGATTATTATGTTCACTATATTCATTAAGCAGCATGGCAATAGAGCATCAGCACATAGTTCTATGGAGTCACAGGACTTTGATTACATTACAGCTGCTATTGAGGTACTGTGGTATCCACAGAAGGGTTTCTCTTACCCATTGAGGAAAGTACTTATTCTTGTTGAATCCAATGCAGGTTAATAATGGGATGAAATCCATATACAGGTGAAGATTATTATTAGGGATTTCTGTCACTTTATTTGGCTCAAAATGTCTTGCTGAACTGCAATAATTTCACAGGTTATGATTGCTACAATTTTACTTTAGATATTTTTCTTGGGTTCAGACCAGTCATGTGGGCAAGCCTTCACTCCTCCCTATGGCCTGGATTGTGCCTTTACCTCCCCAATACACAAGCAACTTGAACCAATCCAGTGATGAAACAAAAATAACCTTTTGGCTTATTAATTACATCACAAACCTTTACGTGATCTCTCTCGACTTCAAAAGGCAGTAAAATAAACATTTCACTAGACTATGGTTTTTGGTCATACACTGTTAAGCAGGTTTATTCAATAGTAAATGGATAAGTGAACCAAAGCAATGCTGTACTGCAGATTTATATTAGTTACAGGTTTAACTATCTCTCCTCAGATTATAGAAAGATAACAGTGGCATCTGCTGCACTATACTGCAGTGTAAATATTGACCATTAATTATATGGTGATTTGCTGCTTACCTGTATCTCTCTGGCCTATCTAGGCTTCAGAAGGACTAACCAATTTGATAAATACTTAAGAAAAAAAAATGGAACAAAAAAATTAAGGGGCTAGAAATTCAACTCATTTGCGCCTCCTGTTAGCACCCCCGGGGGGCACTAATGGGGTGCAAATAAGTTACCAACCGGGCACGGTGCTGTTATTGACTCCTGCCATATTGGGCGGGGTTTAACGGCAGCGCTATGGCTTTTCGCCCCGATCTTCTGCACTCGGAGATTGTGATGTCAGCAGCGTGCGCATCATCCCATTAGCGCCCCAGCCCCGAAATTCACTTTCGCCCCCTGCAGCAATGCCGGGCGAAAACACTGGCAGCTGCGGAAGGCGCGGCTTGGGCAGCCGCCTGCTACCAGAATGAAAGTGAACAGCGAGGTGGCTTAGTGAAAAAAAAATTTAGTTTCTTGTTGGCGCTGCTGATCCAGTTTCTTCGGGGGGTCCTGGCGGCGATTGCTCATCCCGGCATTCTGCTTGAGTGTCGAGCTGATTGCACAACACCCCCACTCCATGGTGGTCCAGGTAGGTCCCTCTTTACTTTGCAGAGTCGGCAGCATGAGCCCTTCCCTTTAAGTGAAGGAAGGGCCACTTGGATACAGCAGTGCCTTGCAGCCCAGTGTGCAGCGTCCGCTCCGTTAGCACCCCAAGAAGGAAGTGGAGTCCTTGATTTAGCGGTTCACTTCCTTCCAGGGTCAGTAACCCAAATTTCTTGAGAGGGGCAAGACTTCAGCACCCGCCGCTAAGTCTCGTGCCTCCCAAATGTTACTCTCCCCAAACGGGGCGATACTGCATTTCTACTGCATACTGCAGATCTCGTAAGCTCAAAATGACTTGCCAATCAAAGATATATTCACATAATAGAGTGTGTGCGCATGTACAGTAGTTCCTGGCAGCCTGAATCTGTGTGACACTCTACAGGCTGTGTGGGAGGGGCCCTAAGCATGCCGTCCCTATCCCGGGCCGAATGGGCTCCCTCATTGATGGCCCGCTGCATTCCCGAAGGTAGGACTTCTTTTTTTTATTTGTTATTTATTGATTGATTGATTGCTTATTACTTTGGTCTGGGTGCTTTAGGTGCAGGGTTCCTTCTAATTTTTATTTGTTAATTAATTGTTTTTACTTTTTGTGCTTTGTTTAGTGCTTGGTGCAAATGTACTGCTTTGTTTAGTGCTTGGTGCTTTAAATGTATTTATGCTTCTTTAATGTTGTTGTGAAGGTGTTTAGTGCTTTGCAAGATCCCCTTCCGTCCCCCGCCATCTCTGGCTGCCTGCGCTGATTTCTTAATTCACCGCAGGGTTTTCAGAACGTACACTTATGTTTGGAGTAAATTTTAGCTGGCTAAACTTGCTTAAATGGCCAAAACAGGCATTTGTGGCTGGTAACGCTCCCTTTTGAAAAAAAAACTGAACTTAAAAAAAATCTAACTAATTCACTTACACTGGAGCAAATTAAATGGGGAGAATTGCGATTTTCAAGTTACTCCAAAAAAATCTAGTTGCTCCAAAAAAAACGGAGCAACTCTTGGGGAAACTTGGGCCCTTTATACCTATATAAACTGGTCCATTTTCTGGGATGGACTCTTAAACCTATCGCTTAACCCAATTTGTACAGAAAGGAAGAAACCAATATGCTGATGCATAATTGGCAAAAATGTATTGTCCCATTATCATCTGTCTTGTCCATTAGAATTTTCCCACAGAAGGCTATAGGAAGCATCTCAGCTATAAGACTGTTCATGCTCAAATACTTTGGCTCTCTGATTGCCATTTGTGAACAATGTAATGGTGGCAAAATATACATCAAGGTTATGATTCCTCAAGTGAATTAAAAAAACAAAAACAAATGGACCATACTTTAATGGGAAAATGTCTGAATATGGTTGACCATCTCAAAATGGCATCCTGCAGGCATTTCTTTCATTGTTCAGAAACAGTCAGTTATAAAAATTGATGCTGCACAAATTAGGACTAAAAGTGATTTTTTTCAAGAAGCAAAGGGCTAACTTGCTCCTAACTCATAAATTAAGAATATCTACATGTAAAATTCAGACTCTACTGATCCCATCCCGGTTTGTTGAGTTTTTTTAATTGTCTTCTTTTGAGACACATTTCATTTTTCCTGTAAAATAATCTGTGTGCATTCGGCTTGTCTCTCATTTTACTTAATTTTTCCTCTCGATTCACTCATCGATAAATGCTGACCTTGTATGTGAAATACTGAAATGGGATGGATAAGAACAAATGAAGTAACTATCCAGTAGCATATGTTACAGGTGTATAGTTTATGTGCTGTGTAAATAGGTGAGAACATTGGTCCAGATTTGGCTGGAGAGGGCATCTCACGGCGTTCCCTGTTAGTTACACTTATTCATTTAGGTTTAAAAAATGTTTTGCTCACAAAGTTGCTGGAAGTGCAAGCTGATTACGGGGCTCACCCTAATTCAGCAAAATGTGGGCCATTACATTGTTTAATGGCTACACCAGATGTTGAAGATACTTTGCAGGCGATTGCAACACCTTAAGGACCTAGTCAAATTTTGAGCCCCTCGTTAAAGGAATACCTTTAGAGCAACAGGAGTTGTTTCACAATCCTGTTCCCCAACAGGAAGCCATACTTGCAGGTAATGTGGGTGAGGAAATCAAGGCTATAATATTGTAACCCTATCTCCAACCCATTAACTCGATGAACACAACTGCCATACTGGGAGCATGATATCATAGACTCATTCCTAATAATTGAACCTCTTTCCCCAGATGTTAATTCTAATTGTTTGGAAAGTTGCAAGCATATTTTGAGAAAATATAAGGTGGAAATTGGAAAAGGACATTCAGCCCATCTGGTTTATTGTGTTGCTTCGGTCCATGTGAATAGCCTTCTGAGATTATTGCTTCTCCCTTGTGGCTGTCTCAAAGATGCTGCTAAGCATTGTAAATCTTAGGCAGCCATTTCCACATATATGATTAGCCCTGGGCTGCTCTAAATAATGAACTGAATGGTTCACAAGATGATTTACAAGTACCTGGATGAGGTTGGGTCACAATGTTCTACTTTTACTTATGGGTTCTTCATTTGAATTGAGTCCATTCTTCCAAGAAAGTGGTGTTGTCCTTCACGTGCTATTTGAAGGCTCCTAACTTAAGCAAAGTGAGTTTAGCCAATCATGTGCTTGAAGAAAACATCTTCATAACGCACGGTGGGCTGGATTTTCGCGATACTGGCGCCCCTGTTAGTGCCCCGGAGGGCCGGCAATGGCGGCAGTAAGCACTTCCGGGTGGGCGGCCAGCTTGCAACGCCCCGTCGAGCCATTTGGTGCCGGTTTTGAGGGGGCGTGGAGCATTGCCACCCGGAAGTGACGAGCCGGTGTGCAACGTCCCTGGTTGTGACACCGGCTCAATATTTGGATTGCACCCGGCCCGTAGCGCTTCGTCGAGCACCCTGGTGGGAATGCCCATGGAAGCAGCCATTCCAATCTGTAGTGGCCGCAGTGAGGTAAATAATGTCGACCTGAGGTAAATGTGATTGATTTTTTTTGCGATTTATGTTGTGGTGGCGTGAGTTATTTATTGAGAATGTTTCTGGTGGGTTATTTTCAGATTTATTTCCCCCCCCCCGAGGCCTCTCTTAGAACATTCCGAGGTCGCCTGTTTAGCTCGGGATTTTCACTTGGTCAGCCAGCCTAGCGCCCTAAAAAAGGTGTGCAACACCTCCCTTCGCGCTCCACTCCAAACTCAGGGCCCAGCTGATGAATATTGCAGCGGCAGACGCTAACCATTTGCTGGCGCAAAATTTACCGCTCCACCTGTATTAACGCCGCAACAGTGGTGCGACCGAATTTCCACATCAGTTTCTTTCAGATATGTAGAAAGCTAAGCTTTGATCTTACATTGTGCAAAACTTTTTTATAATGTTCATTCTATTTTTAAAAAGTCACAGTTTAGAACAACCTTGTCTAAATCGATTGGATATACTAAGGTAAGCAATCCATTCGAAGACCAAAGGTGAGATTTTCAAAAAGTTATGTGCAATTGTGTCACGCTGGATTGACTACCAGGCTAAATTATTGCACACTAAAGTGCAAGGCCAAAATCTATCAGTACAATAATTACTTTCTATTTATTGATTACTCTCTGCTATCAATCATAACTGTGATGTAAATGCCAGTTAACTTGATTCTCAAAATGGATTATCATGGCATATCGTTGGCAGCCTGCACTACGAATGATTTCTCTCTGTGAAAGTATCTTCAGTTTCCAGAAAGAAAAACCTTGAACAGAGGTAGTGGCTTATTGTTTGGAACTGTTGAATGACATGTGGCAGTGTCATTTCGTGCAAGAAAATATTTCTCATTTTGTTTTCTTAGAAGAGGTGAGGGCCAGCACACCTTTCCATTGCTGTAGGCCTAAAGCACAAAACGCTTAGAATTCATTCTGAATTTGTTGTTTCCTTTGAAATATCGACAAAGGCAGCAGTTGGAGGAAATAGAAAAAGTCCACAATGGTGAAATCAAAGGCACACTTTTGATGCTGAGGTACATTGTTTGAAGAGAATCGAGTGAGATTAATCCTGTATCAGAGAAACATGGAAACATAAAAAATAGGTGCAGGAGTAGGCCATTCGGCCCTTCAAGCCTGCACTGCCACTTAATATGATCATGGCTGATCATTCACCTCAGTACCCCTTTCCTTCTTTCTCTCTTGATCCCTTTAGCCATAAGGGCCACATCTAACTCCCTTTTGAATATATCTAACAACTTTCTGTGGTAGAGAATTCCACAGGTTCACAATTCTCTGAGTGAAGAAGTTTCTCCTCATCTCAATCCTAAATGGCTTACCCCTTATCCTTAGACTGTGACCCCTGGTTCTGGACTTCTCCAACATCGGGAACATTCTCCCTGCATCTAACCTGTCTAATCCCCTCAGAATTTTATATGTTTCTATGAGCTCCCCTCTCATTCTTCTAAATTCTAGTGAATATAAGCCTAGTCGATTCAGTCTTTCTTCATATGTCAGTCCTGCCATCCCGGGAATCAGTCTGGTGAACCTTCGCTGCACTCCCTCAATAGCAAGAATGCCTTTCTTCAGATTAGGAGACCAAAACTGCACACAATATTCAAGGTGTGGCCTCACCAAGGCCCTGTACAACTGCAGTAAGACCTCCCTGCTCCTATAATTAAATTCTCTCGCTATGAAGGCCAACATGACTGCAAAAACTTCTATAGATATGTGACGAGACAACGATTAGTGAAGACAAATGTAGGTCCTTTGCAGTCAGAATCAGGTGAATTTATAATGGGGAACAAAGAAATGGCAGACCAATTGAACAAATACTTTGGTTCTGTCTTCACTAAGGAAGACACAAATAACCTTCTAGAAATACTGGGGGACCGAGGGTTATTCGAGAAGGAGGAACTGAAGAAATCCTTATTAGTCTGGAAATTGTGTTCGGGAAATTGATGGGATTGAAGGCCGATAAATCCCCAGGGCCTGATAGTCTGCATCCCAGAGTACGTAAGGAAGTGGCCCTAGAAATAGTGGACGCATTGGTGGTCATTTTCAAACATTCTATAGACTCTGCATCAGTTCCTATGGATTGGAAGGTAGCTAATGTAACCCCACTTTTAAAAAAAAAGGAGGGAGAGAGAAAACAGGGAATTATAGACTGGTTAGCCTGACATTGGTAGTGGGGAAAATGTTGGAATCAATTATTTAAGATGTAATAGCAGCACATTTGGAAAGCAGTGACAGGATTGGTCCAAGTCAGCATGGATTTATGAAAGGGAAATCATGCTTGACAAATCTTCTGGAATTTTTTGAGGATGTAATGAGTAGAGTGGACAAGGGAGAACCAGTGGATGTAGTGTATTTGGACTTTCAAAAGGCTTTTGACAAGGTCCTACACAAGAGATTGTTGTGCAAAATTAAGGCACATTGTATTGGGGATAAGGTATTGATGTGGATAGAGAACTGGTTGGCAGACAGGAAGCAAAGAATAGGAATAAACGGGTCCTTTTCAGAATGGCAGGCAGTGACTAGTGGGGTACCGCAAGGTCCAATGCTGGGCCCCTCGCAATTTACAATATACATTAATGGTTTGGATGAAGGAATTGAAAGTAATATCTCCAAGTTTGCAGATGACATTAAGCTGGGTGGCAGGCTGAGCTGTGAGGAGGATGCTAAGAGACAGGAGGGTGAATTGGACAGGTTAGGTGAGTGGGCAAATGCATGGCAGATGCAGTATAATGTAGATAAATGTGAGGTTATTCACTTTGGTGGCAAAAATAAGGAGGTGGAATATTATCTGAATGGTGACAGATTAGGAAAAGGGGAGGTGCAACGAGACCTGGGTGTCATGGTACATCAGTCATTGAAAGTTCGCTTCAGGTACAGCAGGTGGTAAAGAAGGCAACTGGCATGTTGGCCTTCGAAGCGAGAGGATTTGAGTATAGGAACAGGGATGTCTTACTGCAGTTGTACAGGGCCTTGGTGAACCCACACCTTGAATATTGTGCACAGTTTTGGTCTCCCAATCTGAGGAAGGACATTCTTGCTATTGAGGGAGAGCAGTGTAGGTTCACCAGACTGATTCGCAGGATGGCAGGACTGACATATGAAGAAAGACTGGATCGACTAGGCTTATATTCACTGGAATTTAGAAGAATGAGAGGGGATGGATCTCATAGAAACATATAAAATTCTGATGGAATGGGACAGGTTAGATGCAGGAAGAATGTTCCCGATGTTGGGGAAGTCCAGAACCAGGGGTCACAGTCTTAGGAAAGGGGTAAGCCATTTAGGACCGAGATGAGGAGAAACTTCTTCACTGAGAATTGTGAACCTGTGGAATTCTCTACCACAGAAAGTTGTTGAGGCCAGTTCGTTAGATATATTCAAAAGGGAGTTAGATGTGGTCCTTACGGCTAAAGGGATCAAGGGGTATGGAGAGAAAGCAGGAATGGGGTACTGAAGTTGCATGATCAGCCATGATCATATTGAATAGTGGTGCAGGCTCGAAGGGCCGAATGGCTTACTCCTGCACCTATTTTCTATGTTTCTATGCCATTTGCCTTCTTCACTGCCTGCAGTACCTGCATGCCAACTTTCAATGACTGATGTACCATGACACCCAGGTCTCGTTGCACCTCCCCTTTTGCTCATCTGTCACCATTCAGATAATATTCCGCCTTCCTGTTTTTGCCACCAAAGTGGATAACCTCACATTTATCTACATTATACTGCATCTGCCATGTATTTTCCCATTCACCTAACCTGTCCAAGTCACCCTGCAGCCCCTCACAGTTCACACTGCCACCCAGCTTAGTGTCATCTGCAAACATGGAGATATTACATTCAATTCCTTCGTCCAAATCATTAATGTATATTGTAAATAGCTGGGGTCCCAGCACTGAACCTGCGGTACCCCACCAGTCACTGCCTGCCATTCTGAAAAAGACTCGTTTATTCTACTCTTTGCTTCCTGTCTGCCAACCAGTTCTCTATCCACGTCAATATATTACCCCCAATACCATGTGCTTTAATTTTGCACACTAATGACCTTGTCAAAAGCCTTTTGAAAGTCCAAATACACCACATCCACTGGTATCTAACATGTGTTATATCTGATACTCATAATGAGTGAAAACAAGAAACAGCTACTGCTTTATGTGCGCACATTCATGTAAAAAAAT
Source organism: Pristiophorus japonicus (assembly GCF_044704955.1). Lineage (NCBI taxonomy): Eukaryota > Metazoa > Chordata > Chondrichthyes > Pristiophoridae > Pristiophorus > Pristiophorus japonicus. Next base: position 49,767,819 of record NC_091987.1, read on the forward strand.
TACAAATGACAGGGATTCTTGACCATTACAGAACTAAATATTATAAAGGTTAAAATTATTTATGGAAATTGTTTTTTTTTAAGAATTGGATACATCTTTTTTTCTCTGATAGCAGCGGAAATAAATTTAAGTACAAGGCCCACCCAAAGAGAGCATCAGTCACCACCTTAATGCAATGGTGAACTGCTGCCAGATTACTGTGGCAAATGCAGTTGCAACACAACAAGCCTTCCGAGGCACTGACCTGCAAAGAAATCTGAGTAAGAACCTCTAGATCTGTAAACTCTATTGAATCAGCATCTGTATGTCAGGAACAAATGTCTTTTGTGTTGCTGCATTCTAAGTGCACCCAATCAAGCCTCTTCAAAACCTCATCTAAACACAGGAATACAGGAACTCCCATTGGGAAATCCTTTGTTCCCAGTCCACAACTGTACATTCTGCAGAGATGACTGAGCACAGCAATGAAAGTCTTGACACATCTTCTGGAGCACCAAATTGCTAAATTCAATATTCAGGCAAAGTAAGACAAACCTTGAGCTCCAGCAAACAAAATAGTCTCCTTAATGTGGTATCTACCTCAGGGTTACCACCATGCTTGCCATACTGCTGTTTTTATAATGGTGTCTACACCAACTTGATCCCATTTAAATGTAGCTGGATGTGCTCCCGTTGGTGTTAAAGAGGAACAGGGCTTTCTTTAGAGGAGAATTCTGTTGCAGTTTTTGACCATTTTACTGATCCAGCACGCAATTTTCTATTGTCCTTGCAGAGCAGAAAAGTCGTATTTTATCGGTTTAAGCCATGCCTCCTGTTGGCTCATCAAAGAGTGACCGTAGCAACACTAGTGGTCTTGTCTGCTATGCAGACCATTTCCCGTTTCCGTCCTCCCCAGAATGAAGGGGGTGCATTATGACAAGTGGTCTGTAAAAATGGAAGAGAAAATGGGAAAAATGAAAAAGGAGATTTTTTAAGCCTGAAAAAATGTTATTAAATAAATTCACTTAAAAAGCATTATTCTTTTTGATTGGTTTTTGATACTGAACACAACTGAGATGGAGAAGGAATAATCCTGTCGACACTGTTCTTTATTAATATAGGTGGAGTATGAAAAATGACATTATGTGCCACATATGACAGCAGTGAGGAATAGTGTAATTAGGTCCATTACTGACAGGCTACGTGGTGCTACTTTGTCTGGCTGGCCATGAATCGGGCCATTAACCAACCTGTCAGGCCACAAAGTGAGACGCTGAAATATGTAACACGCTTGAAGGTAGATTTACACCAGGAAACATTTGGTACAAAGTCAGCATTCCTGTGGTTCTCTTGCATAATAAGATTAGATGCACCAAGCATGTTAACTCTATACTGGCAGTCCATGGAGCTGAAAGTGTGTTGCAAGGCTGTATGTGTTCCATCGTAAATCTCTAAATTGAAACGTGAGTGATTTGCAGTATGATCCATAAACTGTGAGTCTGCTGCAGCCTTGAAAACACTCATAAAAGTACTTTATTAACAGCACAGTCTAAGTTTTTAATACCTTATTAGACTTTTCCTTTATAGTTCTACTGTTCATATTTATTGTTTTGGTTACATCAGCTTACAACTGGCAAATCTTTGTACAGCTTCATGTCATATGATAGAAAGAAGGCATGCCTGATAACATTATGTTGTCAAACCACAGACAGAGCTGAGAGAAATTATGGGATTTAACTGACATTATTCAGTGTGTTTTACTGGGGTACACGACATACATAGACGTGCACACCAGACATAATAAATTAAAATAATTATGCTTCGAAGAGGCAGAACCAGGAAAACTAGAAGACGAGCCAAAAGATGGTGATATTTGTTTGAATGAGCAAAATCTTGGACAAATAGCTGTGTTTTGTGGAGGCTCTTAAAGGAATATTGGTAAGTGGAGATGTCAAGAGATTTCGGAAAGCAATTCCAATGGTAGGTCGAAGTTAGGGTAAGGCTACACAAGAGGCTAGAGTTGGAAGAAGAGTTTGAGGGTGTTGGTGGGGTGAGGTGGTGTGGGTTTGTAGGCCTGGAGGAAGTTACAGAGATCGGGAGATGCAAGTTCATCAAGTGATGTAAACAAAATGGTGAGAATTTAACATTTGAGTTGTTGAGGGACTGAGAGCCAATGTAGATCAGTGAGGACTGGGATGGTGGGTGAGTTGGACTTTGTGCTTGGAAGGATACGGGCAGCAGAGTTTTGTATGAGCTGGACTCTATGAAGGGTGGAGGATGGAATGCTGCTCAGGAGAACATTGCAATCGGCAAGTCTGGAGGTGACTAACGCATGGATGAAAATTTCAGCAACAGATGGGCTGAAGTCATGGCAGAAGTGGAGGTGGGATATTTATAGTGTAGCTGCAACAAAAACAGAATTGTTAGAGAGCTCTCCAAAACGAGATGCATTGGGGCCAAAATTCAGGCCCGCCAGAAAGATGGAGCACCTATTTTTTTTGTGTGTTTTTACCATCAGGTGCAAAGAGGCGGGTTTCTGATCAATTTTCTCCACTTTGCCATTTTTTTTCGGATCGGACTGGAAGCCGGTCATAATGGGGGCAGAAGTGGGGTGGTAAGTACACGTGGGAGGTGGAAGTTGGGGTGGTTCCGGGTCTCCGCCGCTGTCACTCAGCGGCGGAACGATGGTAACGTCAGTACGCGTGTGCGTCACAACGTCTCCCCCCCCCTATTTAAAGGGGAGAGAAGCAGCGTTTCTTTAGGTTTGGCCACTGGGCCACCAGGGTGGGTTTTGGCCAGCCCAGCGGCCTGGCTCCCAAGAAGGGTTGCCAGGCTGCCTTTTGGCGGCCCAGCCAAACCTGGGGCCATAATTGTCCAACCGATCGGGAAGTTGGCTGGCAATAAAACATGGTGGCTGTGGCAGTGCGCCCTCCCCTTGAAGAGCCATCACGCTGCCGTGACTCACATACAAGAAACCAGGTGCACCAACAGAAAAAGCTGTTGGGGGCACTGTGTGACGGCTCATCGATTTTTTTAAGGTAAATTTCGCTCGGAATGGGCTGGAGGTGTGGGAGAGCGGCGCTGCATGCTTTGATGACGTGATTGGGCAGTCGGCAGCAGCGGGGTGGCAGTGGGGACCGCCAGAAAAATCCCCGAGGTGAATTTGGGTCGTGGCGACCAATCGATTGCAACGCGGCGGCCACTCGATTCCGCAACATGACCCCTGCAAAATAAAAGTCTCTCCTTTTTAAATCGGAGCATCTCATTCCATCATAAAATAACACATTGTGCCAGTGTGGATCAACAATACATCATTAAAAACTGCAGGTACATCATTGTAACAAAATCATACAAATCATACAAATCAGCAGTAACGGGCCTTATCTGGACCCTGAATTTTGGTCCCATTGGTTCTCAGTAACACGCTCTCATTGTTGCATTTTTCCATTATACCCATCTTCTAGTTCATGATATTGTACAGGTTGCGTGTCCGATATCCGGAGTTCCAAAATTCTGAATGGTCCAGAATCCGGACTCCGGGCCGATCCGTGGCGGGGTTGTCCGGAATCCGGAAAATGTTCCAAAATCCGGACTTTTACAAACAAAACGATTTTCGCTGCGAGTTCGGCTGAGAAAGGGGGAAAATTAACCCCCAAAATTCAAAAAAACAAAATATAAAAATTCTCAAAACTTTCACAAATCCCTTAATCAAAAAATAATTAAAAAGTAAAAATTTTAACTTGCCTTTTTTGCAGGTCTTCAACACAGGTTTTTCATGGCCTCCGACCCAACCCGACCCGACCCGACCCGCAGCCGACGCTGCTGAACTTGGAACCGTCGTCGCCCGCCTCCCGCCATACTCCCCAGGGCCCACCCCGTTGGACTCCCCAGGCCCCGCCGGACTTCCCAGGTCCCGCTGCCCGCTGGACTCCCCAGATCCCGCCGCCTGCCGCTCGCCGGACTTCCCAGGCCCCGCTGCCCGCCGGACTTCCCAGGCCCCGTTGGACTCCCCAGGCCCCGCTGCCCGCCAGACTCCCCAGGCCCCGCTGGACTCCCCAGGCCCCGCCGCCCTCCGGACTCCCCAGGCCCTGCCAGACTCCCCAGATCCCGCCGCCTGCCACTCGCCGGACTTCCCAGGCCCCGCTGGATTCCCCAGGCCCCGCTGCTCGCCACACTTCCCAGGCCCCGCTGGACTCCCCAGGCCCCGCTGCCCACCGGACTCCCCAGGCCCCGCCGCCCTCCGGACTCCTCAGGCCCTGCCAGACTCCCCAGACCCTGCTGCCCGCCACTCGCCGGACTCCCCCAGGCCCCGCTGGACTCCCCAGGCCCCACTGCTCGCCGGACCACCCCCTTGCCCCCCCGTCCTTACCTCTACCGCCCCCTCCTTACCTCACCCCCCCCCTCCCATTTACCTCAGTCCAGGCAGTTTCAGATTTGGAACATCAGAAAGATGTTCCGAAATCCGGAACGGCCTCGATCCCGAGGTTTCCGGATTTTGGATGTTCCACCTGTAAAACCATCCCATCATGTGATGTGGAACCCTGTGGAGAAATTGGAGAATAGTCATGAAAAATTGAACTTCCAATGTTTAGCTTCTGAGGGAAAAGTTCAGCCAAGGTAATCAACACAAAACTATGGTGTAAAATTAAAGATTAGAATTCTTCAAGTCTGTAACAACCCTCAGCCATTTATCGTGTTTGTGCTTTACCGCTGAACAAGCATTGTACTTGTTATCACATCACACACGCAAATGCTAATGGAAACTTTTTCTTTTACTATTTCTAACCTCAAGGGGACTGACCTGATGACATTTTTTTTCCCGTTTCCTTGTGGGGAACTGTTGAATCTCTATTTGGGATCTTGCCTTTAAGGCACTGCCAAATGCAGGAAATTCCCAGATAGGAATTATTTGATAACGTTAGAATTCCATTTCTCAACTGTGCAATAACTTTGCAATAACAGTGTCCAACCCATGCTTTACACTTAAAGGAGCTCTGTTATCATGATTTACAGGCTGGTATAATCTGATTCATCACATTCAAATTGCAAGCCAGCGTCCGAGATGTAAACAAATTGCAGCACAGCACAGGTAGATTTGTACTAAGCACCATGGTGAATGATGCAGTTACTCTTGGGAATTGATTGAGTTGCTCTAAATTGTTACCATAATTATTCACCTCCTCAAGCTTACCAGTATGGCTACAGTGCCCCTGTACAAACTCAATAAATTATCAGCTCTTTTTTGCTATCATATCCTGGAATCTGTAAAGGTCCCATGTCCTTTAATAGCACTGGAGAGGTAATTATTTTGGTTCTCACTTGTCTTTTGGCAGAAATCCAGTATTTATCTTTGAAAATGATACGTGATTCTAAAGAAATGTGAAGTCCCAACTATAGTGAGCGTTGCAGCGACTTGGAAGGTTCCCAAGGACTTTCGATGCTAAATGATCAAATTTTAAAGCACAATATGGTTGTTGGATAACCAATCCAGATGCAGCTAAAACTGGTTCGTGATTGAGCTATGCTAGCCTTTTCACAGTGAAACAAGTACAGAGAAAAATCTATAATGTTAGAAATCTGTAGGAAATGTGGGAAATACACAGCAGGCTAGTCGGCATCTGAAAAGAGAAAAGACAGATTAATGTTTTCAGTATAGGCTCTTCATCATCTTGAAGTAAACTACAATTAGTTTGTTAGTAAATTCAGAGACTAGTTAACTTCTACGGCTTCAACTAAACCACAGTGGAATTAGACAAGTGACCTTGACTGTGTCTGGTTCAATTGGGGCTGCTTATTCCAGATGCCCATTTTATTTACATTGCTAACATATTATTTGTACCAGTCACAATGCCAACATTGTCAGGTGGCTGCATAAACCTTAAAGTGTAGTATTGGCATATCTCTGAGCTAGTTTGTGCAATCACTCGGGACAACTTAACTTGGATGGCTTCCGTTATTTGTAATGAAGCAGACACTCTTACCAACATTTTCCGTGTGATTTTCATAATTTAATTTCAGATTTTGATAAAAAAAAGAGGGGTATTGATTTTAAAAAGTGTTTGGCAAACGTTCTGTTTCATTTTGTTTGGAAACACATGATGGCATGAATCAGTGAAAGGTAAGGAAATTGTGCACCGTTCTTTTTCCTCCCCAAATAAAAAAAAGGTCAGCAAAACACTTGAAGCAGTGTCCCTTTCATAAATAATTTTAAAACAAATTGTTGCAGGGGATAACACTGACAACATGATTTGTCTGTTATTCTTTTCCCTTTTTTAAAAAACCGTGCTCTTTAAAACAAATGGTTGTTGAATAAGGTAATAAGAAACAAAAAGATGCATTGCTGCATTGGAAAAGTTACAAAGCAAAGCAATTGTGCTACAACAGCGTAATTTAAAGCTATACAAGTGCTAACCTTTGTTAGTGTTAATCTCTCATAGGAACAGGATGTGTATTTTGACTTTCATTCACTCAAAGTCCACTTTACATTCCAGCTCTGATGCAGAACAATGAAATGTTGTGATAATCATTTAAACTCTGCATCATTTACTTCAGGTTTGAGCACATCGAAATAGTCCTTTTGAAGCAATCCATGACAAATGAAGGTCAGTTTTCACTCGATGCATCACACATGTAGGGGGCAATTTTAACCTAACTCGCCCGGTGGGAATCTGAACTCATCGGCTCGAAAGCTTTGTTTACACCCTGCACAATTTTACACTGCATTGGAGTCAATGGAGGGCAAAATCGGATGGGGTGTAAAACTGATGTTCAACACAATGTGGTCATTTTCTCACCTGGTGCTTTTGGTTAAAATGACCCCTAGTGTCTAGCTTAAAGGAGGCAAGCTTTTTTATCCCCTCCCTGGTTGGAAATGAGAATTTCCCTTTTAGTATCCAAAGCACTAATTTCAGTCTTCCTGAATGAGCATGTGAACGGGATGGGATAAATGCTACACATGTTTGAGAGCCTCTTCTTTTTTTGTTGTTATGAATGAGACACAAATCTGTTTTCTTTGTTATGAGACTGTATGCTTATTTACCTTCCCAGCTATGTGTGTGCAAATGGGTACCTAGAGTGACTCTCACTTTGATATTCCTCTCCACAGCAATACAGTTGAGATCAGCAACTTAGGGGCCAAAATTGCCCCTTTTCTAAAGGCCCACTACCGCCACGGTAACGGGGCGGTAAGGCCTTTCCGATCGGGGGCAGATGGATAATGCGACCCATCTGCAATTGCCCCCGGGCCGGGGGCGGCAGAAACAGCTTTTCATCGCGCCCCGGCTTCCTGCCCCGCCCAGCACTCTGACCCATCATTGCCCATGCGCCAACCCCTTACCGCCCAGCGGCAACCCCTTTTCCACCTCACGAGGAAAATTGCCCCACGGGAGCACGGTTGGCGCCCCCAACAGCTTCACAAGGCTGGGCGGAGGGCAATTTCCCCTGCCCTCAGTGTTCAGAGGAAAATTGCTGTCCTTTCACTTATTTATCGTCACCTCTATTGCATGCATCCCACACTACTATGCTGCCATGCGATCCCTTGTTCCTTGGCATCTTATGTTTTTATGTCTGAATACAGCTCTATGATTTGACTAAAGAATTGAATGTATCAAATGGTATTGTCATCCAGTCACGATCATAGGAATTATTTCCAGATGATTATCTTGCCAACTTATATCCAGACTCATAACTGCAAAATCAACAAGAACACCAGTGAAGAAAGAACACTGTTTGTAACTCAAACATGTTTTCAGCACTACAGAACTGTGTAATTTTAAAATTAAAATAAGGGGACTAGATCAGAACACAGGAAAGTGGATAAAATATATTTTAGAATGATGCACCTGTATACAGCTACATTTAAGTTATAACCCGATTGGGCTTTAACATATAGTATTTCAGAGAAAGGCCCATGAAAAAGTTTGATTACCCTCTGTACTTCCATTAATAAACCATAATCCTGAATTTCCAATTAACATACTGTCATTTTTCTATTTTATTTTAACTCTAATATGGTGATAGTCTGGTGACATGGTGTTTTTCAACAATAATTATTTAAACTTCGGACCATCATTAAGGTCAATGATGGAGTAATTATTCTTTCCGAATAATTGGTAAGCATCTTAAACACATTGCAAAATGGCAAAAATGTTTAAGTAGATATAAAATAATTATGTATATAAATGCAATAATGTATTAATATTACTCACAGCAGTCTTCTCAAAATAGAATCATTACGTGAAAAAAGATTCATAACTCCCAGCTCTACTGAGCATAGTACACACAGTGAAAAATGTAGCTATGTACTGATGTATCATTATAAAATACATTTCATCCACTTTTCTGTGCTTTGAGCTGATCCCAATCTTTTCATTAGATATTGTGTTGTTTTCCACAGTGCTGAAAGCATGCTGCTCAGCCCGTCCACACATAGCTGTAGAATTGATCTTTGCATGGAGAGTATCATCAGATGACTATAAATGGTCATTATGATTCAGTAAAGTTGTACCAATATTTGACCTAGTTTGTATTGTGCTGCATAAGCCTCATTTCAGTTAATACTTTTAATGAATGTACATAAGTCAGCACATTGCCTTCTTTGATCCATCTGAGGCAGGAGATCGTTTTACCAAGTAAATCTTAGCTCATAATTCAACTTTCTGAAGGAGATGTAGGCCTTTAAAGAATTTTGGTCAGGTGGTTTCAACATCATTTTAAAATAATGGGCCCAAATTTCCCAATGAGTTGCACCATTTTTTTGGTGTAACTTGATTTTTCTGGTGCATCTTTTTAGTTGCATATATGGCCATTTAATTTGCGCCAGTGTCAGTGAGTTAGTGAGGTTTTTTGTTAGGTCAGTTTTCTTTTCAAAATGGGGTGTTCCCAGCCACTTACACCATTTATGCTAATTTGGCCAGAAAAAAGTTGTACTAAACTAACTTAGGGCAGCGTATGTGTCCACTTTTGTCCGCACAGAAAGACCTTACTTACAGTTAAGGAATCGGCACAAGTAACTACATTTCAAGCACCACCAAGCACCAAACAAAGCATAAGCAGCAATAACAATTCAATAAAAAATAAAGAAGTGCAGTAAATAATTAAAGTAACAAATAAAAGTACTGCATCAAATCCTACCTTAAACTGAAGGCTGGCCGTGCTGGAGTCCGTTCGGCCAGGGCATGGTGTGGGACACCTGCAAGCCCTTCGGCCAGGGCAAGAATCGAGAGAACACGGCAGGCTGTGGGGGTCGGCGGGGAGCGGGGTGGGGGTGGGTGGGAAAGAGAGAAATGGACAGAGAACGTGGGAGGGTAGCGGGGGGCATGGGTGGGGGGGGGGGAAATGGAGAAAGAATGTGGTTGGGGGTGGGGGGGTGGAGAGAAACGGAGAAGAAACGCGCCAGGCTGTGGGGGAGCGGGGCCGGGGGGTGGGGCGGAGAGGGCTGAACTCTGCAGGTTGTGGGTGGGTGGGGGGGCTGGTGGTGGGTGGGAGGGAGGGAGTAGGCAGAACTCTGCAGGCTTGGGGGGGGGGGGGGGCGGAGGGAGAAGGCTGAACTCTGCAGGCAGTTGGTGGGGGGGCAACTGCTTGGGGTGGGGGGGGGGGAGGGAGGGAGAAGGCTGAACTCTGCAGGCTATGAGGAGGGGCGGTGCTGATGAGGAGGGATAGAGAAGTCACATGACTGAAGGGGGGAGGGGAGAGAACAAAAGACCTTTGGGTTTCTTACATTGTTTGGGGAGTGAGAAGAGCTGGGCTGTGTGTTGTGTTAATGGAACATGATTCAATTTCAATGTAAAAAATATTTTATTGAAAATTTTACTTTAGTGTAATAAAATTAATTTTTTTATCAAACTGTACTTTAATATGATTCTTTAAGATCACTTAAAAACTTTAAGATCACTTATAAACTTGTAAAGTTACAAAAGTTACAAATCTATTTCAATGTGAAAAATCTTGCACTCTAAAATCACTTAAACTTCAAGATCACTTTTTTGGTGTGAAATTAAATAACTTAAAAAATGTGAGAACATTTACACTCTAAGATCATTTAAAAACCCTAAGATCACTTATAAGTTGTAAAGTTACAAAACTAACAAAACAATTTCCATTAGAAAAAACTTACACTGTAAGATCACTTAAAAACCTTGAGGTCACTTTAGTCTTGTAAAGTTACATCACTTACAAAACAATTTACATTAGAAAACAGTTACAAGAGTAAAATCAACAACAATAACAAAAACAACAGCAGCAAAGAAAGGCTGCACCCATCTCAGATCTACATCTCGGTGAATGTGCACTGCTTCATGGGTGGTGGTGGTGCTGGTGGTGGTTGGGGGTTGGGGGTGGGGAGTGGGGAGTGGGGGTTACGGCTTGGGTCTCGACAGAGACTATTGGGGGATTACCGTGGGAGTGGCGTAGCAGTGGATTGGCCTGGCTGTGTTCCCTTATTGCAGCAGCTACCTCCCTGATGGCCTGTGTCGTTGTTTCGGCTGCCTGTGACATTCCCACCCTGATGGCCTGTGCCGTCGTTCCCGCTGCCTCTGAAATTTCCTCCCTGATGGCCTGTGCCATCGTACCCGCTGCCTCTGAAATGTGCTCCCTCATGTCCCGTGACAGTATTGCTATTTCTGCCGTCAGTGTCGTTATCTCATCACCCACCCACTGACAGTGTTCACAAGTGATTAGGTAAGCTCATTGGTCTCCATTCCCAATGCCATCACCTGAGCCACATCTGCTGCACCCTCCATCTCAGGACAGCATGGTACATTTCTCCTTGGCCTCGCCCTGGGTCTGTCGAGCGGAATCCCTCCAGTATGAGGCACGGGCTGGGAAGTTGTGGCCATGGGTGTTACAGGCTGCATTCCACCAGCACTGGGAGTCACAGGCTGGGATGGTGGGGCCCTGGGTGTTCCATGCTGCATTCCAACAGCACTGGGACCCAGAACCTCGGACGGTGGACACCTGGGTGTTCCATACTGCATTCCAGCAGCACTGGGAGGTGCAACCTTTGGACTTTCGAAAGCATCCAATGTCGGACCAAATCTTAAACCACTATGCAGGGACTGGGATGAGCTGAAATCACGGAATGTCGAACCAGACCCTAAACCACTATGCAGCGACTGGGACAAGCTAAAACCACAGAATGACGAATCAGAAATCATGGAAATGCTTGGCAACGCAAATTCAAGATTCTCCCCTTCGTATCTCTCCATGGCCACCCCCTGCCCCCCTACAAAGTTGGTCTGGCTCGCCCGGGTCAGAATCTTCTTCTGTATCTTCAGGATTGGCATCAGGTTCTGCAAAATATAACAGAACAGTCAAATGGTTAGCAGCAGAGGAGGCAGGATGGATGGCATGGGTAGGCTCACACATAGCAGGCCAGGCATCAGATTGATTTGAAGGGCCATGAGTAATTTTCAGTACTTATCCTTTCCCTCGCATGTGGGCCCAGCTTGTGCAATACTGATTGCTTTTTTTCAGGCAGGACCCATCAAAGCAGCGACCCTCTGTTCCAAGGGTGTCGGTGGCAGTCCTCCTCCTGTTCGAGTTCTTTCCCTTTTGTTGTGGGCCAATTTCTTCTGCAAAGATGAAAACATAACTTGTTAGAGAGGGTGTCTTTCTGCAGGGTGGGACATATACAGATGGTCACATTTACAGATACAATTCCATTGACAAATGAAAATATTACTTACACTAACTGCTTGACCAAGATCCTGCCATTTCTTTTTACACTGCCTTCCATTTCTCGTGGTATTCACCACTGCACAGTAATCTTCTGCAAGTTTGTTCCAGCGTTTATTAATTTCTTTGGATGGCATTTTTGCGCGACCTCTGTTGCTTGTATCCAGCTCCTGCCATCTTTCCTCGATTACATTCACTAGTATCTCCACTTCTTGATGCGTGAAATTCTTCGTTCTTGGGACATGGCATTGCATTGCTCTATTGAATTGACACTCAGTGATTTTTAAAAACACAAAGTCCTGATTTTGCTTGCAGCAATGAATGATTCTCACCTATGCAGCACTCCTTGTGGAGGTTTAGCAGCTGATTTCTTGCAGAATACTCCAAACAGCACTCCTATAGCTTTCAAAACATCAAACAGGCGTCCAAAGCTCAGTGAGAGGTTCTCCCTTTAAAAATGGGCGATTGCCAATGTTAATGCCCCACTGAGCATGTGTGAATGCAGCAACGTGCATGCGTGTGCTGCCGCCACTCTCACAGTCACTCAGATCAGGCCCCGCCCCCCCCGCCGGCTCTGCGCGGCCAGCACGGACCTAGCTCCGCCCTCCTCTCTTTATTGTACACCACGCCAGCTCCACAGATGGCCCGAGAATTGGCCATGATCGTAGGGATTTTTTTTTCGGCGCTGCTTCTGAGGTAAAATGTCGGCGGGGGGCTCGGAGGTGCACGGAAAAAACTGGAGGGCCAAATTTGGGCCCAATATGAGGAGAGGATGCTTCACAAAACAGCTTACAAATGCATCTTTAAAGCTGCTGTGTAATCTGTTGATGCAAATATTTACTGGTTGTAAACCAATTTTCATTCTTAAAATCAATTTAGTCATGCTGAAAGCAGGCCTGCATGAACATATTTTAGTGATATTAGTATAGCACTTCGAATGCAACATTTATATAGCCTAAATCCATTCAAACGGCAATCTCCAGAAATGAATGTGAAGCTGAGTGAACTTGAGGATAAGTAAAATGAAAACAGAAAGATGATTTTGCACTTGGCTGGACAAACTATGGAAACAACTATATCATACTCCATTTTGGAATTATGTTACATTAAGCATCATCGTGTGGAATTATGAAGAGAGAATAGTATGAAAATCTATTGAATTCGGCGATCAGACAGTTTTACATACTAGCCACATAAATGCCTGAAAAACAAATATTGATAAAGTCTTAATAAACTTTCAATGATTAAATTACAATAATTAATCCTTCAGATTGTGTGCAAAAACATCAAAGCAGGAAAGAAAGTATTTGCATTTATATTAAGGCCTTATCATAGTCTCTCAGAAACATCCTAAAGTGCTTCACATACAATTAATGCTGCTATGTAGGCAAATACATATAGCTATAGGTATACAGTAAAAATCCACAAACAGCAATAAGATGACTGTTTAATTTTTGTGGTGTTTGTTGAAGGAAGTATGTTGGTCAGGACACTGGCAGCAGTCCCTGCTCTTAACAACACCTTGCATTCATATAGCACCTTTAACAGATAAATATCTCGTGGTGCTTCACAGAGGCATCATAGCCAAAAATGTACACTGAGTCAAAGAAGGGTCATCGACTCGAAACATTAACTCTGCTTCCTTTCCACCGATGCTGCCTGGCCTGCTGAGATTTCCAGCATTTTCTGTTTTTATTCCAGATTCCAGCATCCGCAGTATTTTGCTTTTGTATTATATAAGGAGATATTGGGAGTGCCGACCAAAAGCTCAGTCAAAGAGGTGAATTTTAAAGGAGGAGGGAGAAGTGGAGAGGTTTAGGCGGGTGGAAATTATAGAGTGTGGTGCCTGGATAGCTGAAGGCATGGCCAACAATGATGAGACCAAGGGAGGGAGGATGGATAAAAGATCAGAGTCAGAAAAATAGGGAATTTGTGGCAGAATTTGGGGTTGCAGGATGTTACAGAGATGGGGTGTGGGAAGGCCATGAAGGCATGGATAAATGAAATTGACAATTTTAAATTGAAGGCATTGGAGGAGTCAATGTAGATCAGCAAGGACAGATGAGCATAATTTACTGTGGGATAGGATTCAGACAGCATAATTTTGGATGAGTTGAAGTTTACACAGTGTGGAGGATGGGAGGCTAGCTAGGAGAAAATTGGAATAGTTGAATCTGGAGGTGACGAGGCATTGATGAAGGTTTCACTGGAAGATACGCTGAGGCTGAGGATGTGGAAGTCTTTATGATGGGAGAGGATTTGGGATTGGAGGTTCTGCTCGGGTTGAATAGGACAGCAAGGTTGCGAACAGTCTGGTTCAGCCTGAGACAATGGCTCGGGAGGGGATAGAATTGATGGCTTCAGTCTTCCCAGTGTTGAATTATAGCTTATCGAAGGCTGACTATCATACAAGCAGTCTGACAACACAGAAGCAATGGTGGGGTTGAGAGAGATACAGCTAACTGGCATCAGCGGATATATGGAAGTTGGCCCCATGCTTTTCGATGATGTCACCAAAGCACATGGATGAGGATGGGGCCAGAGATAAATCCTTGGGTAACTCTGGAGATAATGATATGGGGGCAGAAAGAGTAGCCATTTCTGGTGATGCACTGGCTATGCAGATATGTAAGAGTTGAACCAAGCGAGGGTTATCTCACTGAGCTGGACAATGGAGGAAAGGCATTAGAGGATGATGGTATGTTGAACTGTCAATGGCTATAAGAGGAAGACAAGTAAAGAAAATGTAGCAAGATAAAAGAGGATGTAGTTGGAGTTATTTTGTTGCTCTGGCTGGGACAGAAACCTGATATGGAGCCATTCAAATATGGAGTTGCAGGAAAGATTGGGCACGGATTTTAGAGGCACCAACACAATCAAAGATTTAAGTGTTGAACGGATTGGTCGGAGGGCCCAATGATTTTTTTTGAGGAGAAAGGTGACGATGGTGGTTTTGAAAAGGAGTGTGGAAGCACCTGAGGCGAAGGAACTATTTACAATGTCAGCTATCATGAGGGCCATGAAGGGAAGCTGGATGGCCAGAAGTTTTGTAGGAATGGGGACAAGGGAGAAGGTGCTTGTTCTCATGGACAAGATGAGCTTGCAGAGTACATGAGGGAAGAAAGACATGGATTCAGGACTCGAGCAGGAAGGAAACTGGGAAAAGTTTGGCTTGTAGACAAGAGGGAAACAGCAAAACATCTGATCTCAAATTTTATGGGCAAAGTAGTCCATGAGTCCTTGCACTGTTGTTGGAGGTAAGAATGGACAGGGCAGGGAGAGGGGGGGTTAAGGGGATGGTTCATAATGGAGAAAAAAAGGGCTTATCCTGGTTCTTCAAGCTGATCCTAGAGTATTGGGTAGTTTTGGCTGAGGAACATAGAAACATAGAAAATAGGTGCAGGAATAGGCCATTCGGCCCTTCGAGCCTGCACCGCCATTCAATGAGTTCATGGCTGAACATGCAACTTCAGTACCCCATTCCTGCTTTCTCGCCATACCCCTTGATCCCCCTAGTAGTAAGGACTACAGCTAACTCCTTTTGAATGTATTAATGAATTGGCCTCAACAACTTTCTGTGGTAGAGGCTTGGTAGCGTTTAATGTGGTCTAGCCAGATTTATTGATGGATAGCTCAATGAATTTTGCACCAAATATGCTCAGGTCTTTAAGGGAATGAAGATGGGGGGGGGGCGGGGGGTCATACCAGGGTATTGACAGGGATAGGAGAGAGTAAAGATTATGCTAGGAACAAGGACATCAAAGGTGGACAAAAGGGATAACTTAAGCTGATCGATGGCTGCAGAAGTATTGTCGTGAATCAAGGGCTAAGATCTAGGCAGTTGGGATTAGAAAGTAATTGTGCTGGTAAAAAATAAATCTTCTTTTATCATTCCGAAGAGTCATTAATTGTAACATCCTGAGGTTGTTAAGACTACACCATGTGCCAGTAAGCTATGGGTTTTCCAGTTATGCTGACAGTAGTTTTTCAGCAGAGGTTTTCTTCAATTAAAGTGGTTTTCAGCTCTATGTCATGAGCATCCCAAGCTTTACTTTGAAGGACAAGAGCTAATTATGGAAATGAAATATTTGTTAAATCGCTATCAATTAAAATGCAATCATATTTGGCTAACTACACCGGGCACTTAACTTGTCCCTGGATGTCACAAAGTGTTTCTGATGGATGCAGTTGGCCGTTCAGCATGTAGGTAAAAACAGCAGTGTTGTTTTACCTCCTTATACTGTGTTCATTCTTGATCGTTTTTATCCTTGGAAGAAGAGTTGCTATGGCCAACAGTTTCTGGATATGCTGTGCATCAGCAGTTTATCATATGGTTTCCAATGGGGGATTAGGCTGTTTTTCAAATTAATTTTGTGCTCATGAAGATAAAGGGATGTTAGTGTTGGGAAATGACACTTTTTTTGCGCTCAGTATCAGCTTTAGCACTCTTTTCAGCTTCCTCTCTTCTCTATCCAAACATGTGCATGAACAATCACCTGAGGAGAGCATTCCTGCTGCACAGGTATGATTTTCATTTTCATTTCCCACACCAACCATTTTTGGGCACTCTGAGCTAATTTAGTGTTAATTAATGTCGGATTATGGACAGTTCCGTGCTGTGCACTTGTGTCCATTAAGAAAGAAGATTGAGACAGAATTGCAGCAATCAGTGAGATGAGACTTTGGACACAGTTGTATTTGATGAGTTCTGGCAACTTTAGATATGCAGCACTTCCACAGTCAGGAGTGCTGTAACACGAAGCAGAGAAACTCTGGAGACCTGCGTCTGACACCATCAGGGCATACATTTTCATGGGTTTTGTCAGCTGCCTTTGAGTCTTCACTTAAAAGTAGAACCAGAGAGATGAATTACCTATCATTTTTACTAATGGGGTTTGCTGCTTTTTGGCTTCTCATGGCATTTGGTTGGAGGGAACCTAGCAGGTAAGATATCAGAACCGTGTTTTGCACACAGGCCTCTGTTCTGCATGTGTTTTTTTTTTCAATATACACTTTTCTATGAGGACCACCAATAATACTTGATGCTTGGCAGAGAGTGGGTGTATTTCTAATTGATGGCAAGATAAAGATGGCTACATCAGTTCTCTTTCCTCCCTGCCAAGGTTTAATTCTCCACCATAGTGAGATGCTGTGCTGTGAAAAGCTGAAGAGAGCTGGAGAATTTTAGCCTGTTTTTCTCTCTGGCTACCAGAGTGGCAAGGTTTATCTCATATATACCTTGGAATAACAACCTAGCGGCGGGTTTCACAAAATTAAGTCACAAGATGAACAACTTTTTATATAAGCATTAAATTAACGAAGAACCTAATAATCAAACATTTGGAGCTTTTGAATCTATGTAGCCTTTATATAATGGCAGCCCTTACTTTGGTAATAGCGGTATATAATAAATGAGACAGCACTGCTGTCTTTCGTGGTCTGATAACCTATATCAAAAGTTGTTTTTTCCTGGTCCTTTGGTAATAGTACCCCATTGGCAAATTTAAACACTGTTGTCTAAGAGGCCACCTCCTAGTCTGGCCACTGATGGGCTGAGCTATACAGGGCAGTGGTGTGTTCTTCTGCTTGCTGGCCTCTGCAGACTTTAAGGGTCCCAAGTAGGAACTTATTAATGGACAGCTGCTCCAGTACAATGTCCACATTACCAACAGGCTCAAGCTACATAAAGTCAGCACCAAAGGAATGTCCTCTGATGCTGTGATAAACTGTTGCTGGAAGTAGAGAATAGAACTGATTGACTAGAAATAATACCTCATATACTTCAGATTGCAATATTGGTCAAACCTTTGCTACAGAGGACTGTAATAAAGTGAAAAAATGACTTTTTACATCACTGATCCCTTTAATGTCCTTTCTTTTCTTAATGACTAATTGAAGTTGTAGTCAATGTAGCAGAAGTTAATTATTCATTCACATTTGCTTGGCTTGTTGCAATACATCATTATTGTATATCTACAATTAGAATTCACCAGAAAACAATACCTAAAAAGATTTTATTGAATCAATAAGTGATCTGGTTTTGGAATAGATATTGGCTCGTATTTTGCGGTCAGCAGCGAACAAACAGCACTCTCCGTTCATTATGCTTACAGCTTCTACAGATGTTTTGTGGGCTTTTGCATGGCAAGTTATGGTCATTGGGAGTCTGAAATATCACAGCGCCCTCTACAGGAGATCTGGGAACTGGGTGAACAGGGAAAGCAACAGCGTGTCTCTTCAGCCAATCAGATTGAAGAATCCTTATTGAGACACGCAGAATCTGAACCAGGAAGTGTAAGCTTTGAATATTTAATTCAATGTAAAATCATGTATAGAAAGCAAAATAAAGAGAAGAAAAGAAAGTTGGGATTAAAAGAGAGATAAAAGAGACAGAAAGACAAAGTAAACCCAATTTTTAAAATTTTTATTTTTCATTTTTTTAAATCTCCAACAATTATTAAAATCTGAAGGAATGAGACTCCACACTTGTGAAAGTAAATATTTAGTGCCAGAGACGTTGTTTGGTACTAATTAAGACTAATGGCGTTAAACATTTATTTACACTTGAATGGACAAGCCCTAACTTTTTCTGGAATGTTTAGTGAGTATTCACTAGGTAAGTACTTCAATTTCACAGCTGCCTTGTGTGTTTCAATGCCAAATCTCTTGGTGAGGTACCGTTTTAGCAAAGCATCAGGAGGAGCAGGACCACACGGTCAGCAACTTCCTGATTTTTGCTGTTAACTGCGCATGTGTGAACCCCAGTAGTTGCTATCCGATTTACTCCTTAATAACGGTGAATGCTGATAGCCGCACTATTATTCCGAATGCAAAATCCGAGCCATTAATACCAGGTTAAAGTTTACAAGTTTATGTAATCAATCCAATGTAGGTTTCTTAATGTCTGTTTGTACCATATTGAAGGAGATCAATAAAATGTGAAATTAGAAAACTACCCCGAGTGCATCCAATCCCTGACTGCAGTGTCACTCCCTCAAGAAATTGGCTCTGGTTCTACCAGGCAGGAGTTCTGGAACTTCTAAAGGAATTGGGCCAGAGAAAAGTGATTGCGAGGTAATTGGGTCAACTTGGCTTTGTTGGTAGTAGTCTCATCTCTGGGACAGAAGATGGTGGGTCAAGCTTCATTGACCACATCACCTAGGATGATATTTCAGTGGGGCACTAAGGAAGTGCTATATTATGACAACAACAAATCGCATTTATATAGAGCGTTAATGTAGTAAAATGTCTCAAGCTGCTTCACAGGCGCATTATTAAGCAAAATTTGATACCGAGCCACATAAAGAGATATTAGGACAGATGAGCAAATGCTTGATCAAAGAGGTAGGTTTTAAGGAGCATCTTAAAGGAGGAAAGAGAGGTGGAGAGGTTTAGGGAGGGAATTCCAGAGCTTAGGGCCTTGGCAGCTGAAGTCATGGTCACCAATGGTGGAGCGATTGAAATGGGGGATGCTCAAGAGGACAGAATTAGAGGAGCACAGCTATCTGGGAGGGTTGTGGGGCTGGAGGAGATTACAGAGATAGGGAGTGAGGCAATAGAGGGATTTGAAAAAAAAGGATGAGAATTTTAATATCGAGGTGTTGCTTAACCAGGAGCCAATGTAGGTCAGCGAGTACAGGGCTGATGTGTGAACAGAACTTGGTGCGAGTTAGGACACAGGCAACAAAGTTTTGGATGACCTCAAGTTTATGGAGGGTGGAAGATGGGAGGCTGGCCAGGAGTGTGTTTTAATAGTCAAGTCTTGAGATAACAAAGGCATGGATGATGGTTTCAACAGCAGATGAGTTGTTCTATTGTCAGAGGTGCCATATAATGGATGAGGCATTAACTTACTTTTCTACACATGCCTACATGCTAAGTTTAAATCTATATCGATTTTTATTGGCAAACACAGAGAAACAGATCTGGGTTTGAATGGAAAGAAATGGATCTTGTAAAATGGTGTTGAAGTCTGGACAACTAAGTAATTTTCCGACTTAAAATATTTGAACCCAGGATAAATCAATTTTGCTTTGAAAGGCAGAATTATAGTAGAAGTGCCAAAGAAATCTAAATATTCCGCAGAACAGATGTGGCATCAATACTGACATTCTCCACAGAAGTTTGTAAATCAATCATTGCAAAACAATAACAGCAGCTTGTATTTTAGTCATGCTCCTAATGTAGAGGACACCTTAGAGAACTTTACAGAAGATGAACAACAACCTGGAATATCCCCTAAGATATTCGAGCACAATTGATTTACACTGATACATTGCTGCGTGCCAATTTCATCAGTCGTTTGCGCCACATGAGTTCAATTTGCCAAAACCCTCTATTACTCATTTACATAGCTCTGCCCTCATATAAAAGACCAGCTTAAGAGAGTTTCCTGCATTTATGCGGAAAGTGGTCTTGCTGAAAAATCTCTAGGTTAGACTTAAGGTGGCTGCGAGAGAGGTTGGTGGAGTCAGAGGTGCCTTAGGTTTTTCAGATATGAAGCTGGGGAAAGTTACAGTTCGTCCATTAGCTAATGTTGGGCAAGCATTGAAGAGGTTGAAAGCTGCAGTGGAGAGGGAAAGGTAGAGGGAGACAAGTAAAACTGGTGTCATTGGCCTCGATTTGGAACTGACTGCTTGTTTTAGATGATGTTGCCAGGAGGCCTGATGAAGAGGAGAGGACCAGAGGCAATGATAGAAAAATCAAACCCCCAAAATATGTGTTAATTTTACCAGATATTTTAAAGTAAGGGGACATGGGCTGAAACTTAGAAAAGGAAAGGCACGGACTATTTTACACAGAGGGTGGTGAATGCGTGGAACAGGCTACCCGGTGGAAGCAGACAATGTGGAACATTTGAGGGAGAACTGGATCTTTGAAGGAATGGCTGATTGTGGGTATTCGTTTTTGGGACTGGCCGGGTGGACTGAAGAAGCGTTTCTGGTCTTGTACTTTCTTATGCTGTTCCTAAGCATACACGGTGATATTTTTGTTCCTTCCTAATCATACGTTTCACTTGCAAACATACACAGTGGTGCTCAGTCCTTTGAGTCAACGAGGAAAAACTAAACAGCTTGTGCAGCATTTGGCATCAGCAGAACTGGAAGGTTCGAAGGAAACGAGACCTGAGCATAATATTAATTCACCCACTAATTCCCCCACTGTGTGTTAATTGGGATTGAGTTTCCCCTTTCACCTTGAAGATTGTCACCATGCAGATTGCAGACATTATACAATTGGTATGGTGAGCTGAAGATTGCATATTGTGACAAAAAATGACGCAATTTCAAAGATTTAAAGAAGGGATGCAGTCCGTTTTATTGGGCATTCAACCATGGATATTATAATGAACTACAGCTGTAGAGAATTGATGGTCGATTGATTGACTAACCACCGCACTACAACTGCCTGATAATGGTCTCCCAAAAATTAACAGCATAAACTGCTTAGTACAGGGTAAAAAAAAAGCAAAATTACTACTCATTGTTCTAGAAAATTGGACTCTCAACCAGCTCTGGCAGAGCACCAAAATGACTTGTAATTCTATAATTAATTTTTCCTTCTTAGATGAAAGCATTATCCTATTTGTGTTTCTGCACGACAAATTACTGAGATCAACATCGTTTTTAGAAAAGTTAATCAGGCGTTATATGACGAGAGGCAGTAAAAGTATGGCGATGTGAAGCACAAAGGAAATTTTAAACTTCCAATCAAATCGGGTGATAAGCTGCTCGATGTTATATGATGTGTTCAAAGACTCCATTAGCCTAATTTGCTGAATAACTTGCATGTATTTTTTCACTTACTTTTGGAAGGATTGTGAAGGAGCATTGTGTGAATTATGGAACTGATGATAGGATCCCTAATAGCAAAATTCTACTTAACAATGGAAAACAGGAAGCTTGCAATTTATTTACAGCTTAAACCAATCTCTCCACTCCGCTCACCCCTACCGCCTGCTCCCACACTCCCCCGCCCCCCCCATATTCCCACTCACCCCCATACTCCCACTTACCCCTCACAGGCCACCTCCACCCCCGCACTCCGTCTCTTCCCTCCCCCCCCCGCACTCCGTCTCCCCACCCCCCACTGCACTCCGTCTCCCCACCCCCCACTGCACTCCGTCTCCCCACCCCCCACTGCACTCCGTCTCCCCACCCCCCCTGCACTCCGTCTCCCCACCCCCCACTGCACTCCGTCTCCCCACCCCCCCCTGCACTCCGTCTCCCCACCCCCCACTGCACTCCGTCTCCCCACCCCCCACTGCACTCCGTCTCCCCACCCCCCACTGCACTCCGTCTCCCCACCCCCCACTGCACTCCATCTCCCCCCCCCCGCACTCCATCTCCCACCCCTCCACTCCATCTCCCACCCCTCCACTCCATCTCCCCCCCCTCCACTCCATCTCCCCCCCTCCACTCCATCTCCCCCCCCTCCACTCCATCTCCCCCCCCTCCACTCCATCTCCCCCCCTCCACTCCATCTCCCCCCCTCCACTCCGTCTCCACCCCCCCCTCCACTCCGTCTCCACCCCCCCCTCCACTCCGTCTCCACCCCCCCCTCCACTCTACCTTCCCCCCACGCACTCCCTCCACACCCCCACCAACACTCCCCGCCCATTTTAAAATACTACTTAAATTGTTGGAACTGGTCGTGCCTCTCCGCCAGATGTTCACAATTTTCAATTAAGACATTCGGGACTACTCTCACCTACTTACAGCCTAGTCTCTGGAAGTACTTATGAAAAGGACACACATGATATGCTCACTATTATGCCTGTCACTGTACCTGACCTCGAGATGAGATGGGATGGGTGGGGAGTAGTTGGGTTTGTGATGCAACATTGCTACAATTTAAAAATGTATAAGTTTTAACATGAAAATAAATCTAAATTTCAATGCTTTGGAGAAGGTTGAGAGTAAGTTTTATACATTTCTGAAAACTAACTTAAACAAAATGATAGGTTAGCTCTGCAGGAAATAAGGAGGAAGTATTCAGATCTTTATGTGTAGAATAGTTTAATTTGTCATCAGACAGTTGAACAAAAGACTTCAAGAGAAAGGTTCCTGGAAAAAAATAAATGAACATGTGAGAAGAAGTAGTTTGCCTCCATAATAGCCACAGCACTTCTAAAGTAATCCACTGACGAAATGCTTTGAGATGTTTAGATGATGTAATAAAGTGCTATATAAATGCAAGTATTTTAAAAAGCTAGAGACTAGAGGCCCAAATTTTCCCCAGCACTGGGTGTTTTTTCGGCGCACAGTGAATTTTTTGGCGCTGAAGATCAGTTTGAAGATTCCTCAATGTTGGGGTGCCGGCGTCTACTACCAGCGCCAGAATGCTTGGTGCCAAACATTCTGCCGCTGGTGTATCTAAAAAGAAGGCTCCCACCATTTCTGAGCACAGGACCAAGTTTCCTCCTGAAATAAATTTTTAGAACCGGTGCACAGATCATAGAAGCACCGTAGGAAAAACCCTTATCTTCACTTAAAGATATCCGCGCTGGCCTGCCCCTATCCCTGGCCAAATGGATTCCCTGACTCATAATTTAAGTTTTAGCAAAATTAAAAATGCAACAGGAACTGTATATAAGTTTTTTTTAAAAAAATGTCAAATCTAAACTTACCAAAAATGCTGCTCTTTCGAGGTTGAGTGTAGTCAGGCCATATCATTGAACGCTGGAAAAATGTTAAATTTTTTTTGATGTCTCTGGGTCCAAAAATCTTCTAAGAAGGTTCCAACCAAGATAATCCAACAGTTGCCAGAATCTTCATAGACATCCAGCTGGTTTTCAAAGCAGTCTTCTCTTCACTGCACAACAAGGGCAGCCTTCTATCTTTTCTTGATGTCACTGCAGCCGCTGCCATCCCCCGGCAGAAGGTCCTCCACCCACACGGCCCCCTGCTATCCCACGCCAAAGGTCTGCACACAAAAGACATGGCAAAACACTCCAGGCTCATAGGGAAGCAGCAGTGATTTCTAATAAAGGTGGAACATTACATAGTATTAAAAAAAAATTCCCACCACAAATCTTTTATGTGTTAATGGAGTTTGGGTGTATTGGAGTGCTTAGGTAGACAATAAGACTAAGTTGTTCATGGATCCAGACTGGACGAGGGTCACTGTAATATGCACCATGGTACTTCGTTGCATGTATCAGTGACCCAGAACAAGGCAGGATCCATGAACACCTTGGTACTGGAACCTCCCCTGTATCATGTAAACCAATAGGTTGCAAGGGGTGAGGTTATTTTACATGTTGAGTCTGGTTATCCTGTAATATTTATTAGTGCAGCATTAAAAAATGAAGTGCAGGAGTCAGGTTAAAAGTTCAAAATGAAAATGTTTATTAAACGTTTGTACAGCACAGTTGTAATTAGCTTAGCATTACTTATCCCTGGCCAAAGACTGCTTGAAGTGGAGGAAGAGCATCTGGGAGGGCGCTGAGCACACCGAGAGCATGCAGAAAACAAGCGCAGGTAGCGGAAGGAGCGTGCGGCAAACCAGACTTCCCACTCACCCTTTCCTTCAACGACTGTCTGTCCCACCTGCGACAGAGACGGTTATTCCCATATTGGACTGTTCAGTCACCTGAGAACTCACTTTTGGAATGGAAGCAAGTCTTCCTCGATTTCGAGGGACCACCTAAGATGATGATGACTTATCTTTAAATCGACATAACTTAAAAAACTTTATTCAAAACCGTGGCAAACTTTAAAAAGAACAATCAACTAAAACAACAAAAAAACAAACAAGACATCTATCCTCCTCCTTCGCGCTGAGCCCCAGTAGATGCCTCTACCCCTGTGCAAGCCCATAGTTGCAGACTTCTGCTTCCTTGCCCCCTGTACCCCCACGTGTAATCTGTTTTTTTTTCCGGCGCGGCGTTTCTTGTTGCTGGGTTACAATAGGCTCAGAGCCAAAATGTAACATTATGGATTGCCCAGGTTCCTCTTCGTAGTCATCCTCAGCCTCAGGATCAGCCTTTGATTTTGGTGCAGAGTAGAAAGCGCTCCTCACATGAATGACAGCCTGGATAAACCCTATTATTGCCGATACTACCTTGTTCAACCTTCCCAAAAGTCTTTCCACCTGCAATAACAGTCCCCCCAAATCTGCCCTCACCCCACCAAAGGCTTCCAGGAGCAATTGAGATTGCTCGATGTTCTCCCTGCTCATCCCCACAAGATGTCCTATGTTCTCAGAGTCCAGTGTTTCTGGATCAGTTCTGGAGTTCGCCCTCCTACGACGTCTCGCAGATGTGGCTTGCTGTGACACACTTGTACCCGCAGCCTCAGACGTCACAACTAGAAGAGTCCTCTCGCTTGATTCGCTCATGAAAGGGCTTGGAATCCTCGAGGGGTTCAGCACCTCCAAATCCAGGGTGACCATCTCGTTGTCTATGACTTCTTGCTGCCCATCATTCTCCTGAATTGGAATATCTGGCGTGGCAGTTTCTTGAACATTCTCTCCTTCAACTTCAGGTACACCTTCTGTCTCCTCCTGATGCTCAACCTCTGTGAAACAAAAGATAGATGCTTGGTTAGCAGCATTGAGGAAGAAGCATAGGAAGCACATGCAGTATGTAAGATTTAGTCAACCAAGGCTGTGCAATTTGCAGGGCTTACCCTCCAATGCAAAACTGGACCCAGCTTCCACATTGATTGTTGGTCTTCTCCTATAGCATTTAATCATTGACGCTATCCTCTGCTCCAGGGCTGTTAGTTGCAGCCTACTTGGCAGACCTCCTCCAGTTTGTGACTGTTCTCAGTTGATCTGTGACACCATCTTCTGCAAAGATAAAAATTGAACTTTTTAAGAGAGGGTCCCTATATATATATATATATACATATATATATGACACACACACACACTCACACTGTATTACTTACAGTCACTGCTTGCACTGGTTCTCGGGGTCATGAACATTCCATTAAAAGCGACTTCAACCTGGTCCCAAACTTTTGCAAGTACAGAGGGTTTAAGCTTATTTTTAGCAAAGCTCCCCTTGTTCTCAAGAACTACCCATCTACTCTCAATTAAGCCTACCAGGGGCTCAATTTGTTCTGTGAGAAATCTCTTCGCCCTTACAATTTCACCTTCTCCGTCTCTGGCTCTTTCGTCTTCTCTGCACCCTTCCATTTCAGCCATCTCGTGATCGAAGCTGTATTTCCTACCTGCAAGTCCACCTCTGCCACCAATGCACTCTCAATGGTGATCCACACAGTCCCCACATGTTTTGCTTTTAAAATATTTTTTGCTGCGCATGTTCAAATTTCTTTTTTTGGTGCACATGTGCAAAGTGCATGCGCAGTGGGTTTAAAAAACATTTTTTTTTTTGCGTATGCGCGATATAACAACAGATAGCAAGAGTTTCTATCGGTATATAAAAAGGAAAAGGGTGGCTAAAGTAAATGTTGGTCCATTAGAGGACGAGACCAGGGAATTAGTAATGGGGAACATGGAGATGGCAGAAACTCTGAACAAATATTTTGTATCAGTCTTTATGGTAGAGGACACTAACAATATTCCAACAGTGGATAGTCTAGGGGCTATAGGGAGGGAGGAATTTAACACAATCACAAAGGATGTGGTACTCAGTAAGATAATGGGACTAAAGGCAGATAAATCTTCTGGACCTGATGGCTTGCATTCTTGGGTCTTAAGAGAGGTAGCGGCAGGGATTGTGGATGCATTGGTTGTAATTTACCAAAATTCTGTGGATTCTGGGGAGATCCCAGCAGATTGGAAAACTGCAAATGTAATGCCCTATTTAAAAAAGGAGACAAACAAAAAGCGCAAAACTATAGACCAGTTAATCTAATATCTGTGGTTGGGAAAATGTTGGAGTCCATTATTAAAGAAGCAGTAGCAGGACATTTGGAAAAGCAAAATTTGGTCAGGCAGAGTCAACATGGATTTTTGAAGGGGAAGTTATGTTTGACAAATTTGCTGGAGTTCTTTGAGGATGTAACGAACAGGGTGGATAAAGGGGAACCAGTGGGTGTGGTGTATTTGGACTTCCATAATGCATTTGACAAGGTGCCACATAAAAGGTTACTGCACAAGATAAAGGTTCGCGGGGTTGGGGGTAATATATTAGCATGGATAGAGGATTGGCTAACTAACAGAGAACAGAGAGTCAGGATAAATGGTTCATTCTCAGGTTGGCAACCAGTAACTAGTGGGGTGCCACAGGGATCAGTGCTGGGACACCAACTATTTACAATCTATATTAACGACTTGGAAGAAAGGACTGAGTGTAATGTAGCCAAGTTTGCTGATGATACAAAGATGGGAGGAAAAGCAATGAGTGAGGAGGACACAAAAAATCTGCAAAAGGACATAGACAGACTAAGTGAGTGGGCAAAAATTTGGCAGATGGAGTATAATGTTGGAAAGTGTGAGGTCATGCACTTTGGCAGAAAAAATCAAAGAGCAAGTTATTATTTAAATGGAGGAAGATTGCAAAGTGCCGCAGTATAGCGGGACCTGGGGGTATTTGTGCATGAAACACAAAAGGATAGTATGCAGGTACAGCAAGTGATCAGGAAGGCCAATGGTATCTTGGCCTTTATTGCAAATGGGATGGTGTATAAAAGCAGGGAAGTCTTATTGCAGCTATATAAGGTATTGGTGAGGCCACACCTGGAATACTACATGCAGTTTTGGTCTCCATCTTTGCGAAAGGATATACTTGCTTTGGAGGCAGTTCAGAGAAGGTTCACTAGGTTGATTCCGTGGATGAGGGGGTTGACTTATGAGGAAAGGTTGAGTAGGTTGGGCCTCTACTCATTGGAATTCAGAAGAATGAGAGGTGATCTTATCGAGACGTATAAAATTATGAGGGGGCTTGACAGGGTGGATGCAGAGATGATGTTTCCACTGATGGGGGAGACTGGAACTAGAGGGCATGATCTTAGAATAAGGGGCCGACCATTTCAAACTGAGGTGAGGAGAAATTTCTTCTCAGAGGGTTGTAAATCTGTGGAATTCACTGCCTCAAAGAGCTGTGGAAGTTGGGACATTGAATAAATTTAAGACAGAAATAGATAAGGGGATAAGGGGTTATGGGGAGCAGGCAGGGAAGTGGAGCTGATCTATGATCAGATCAGCCATGATTTTATTGAATGGCGGAGCAGGCTTGAGGGGCCGTATGGCCTACTCCTGTTCCTATTTCTTATGTTCTTATGTTCGTACCCATTTTTTTTCCCAGCACATGCGCTGTGTGGTTTAGGTGCACATTGAGAGCTCCGCGCTGCGAGTTCAGATCGGGTAGCGCCGGCACGAGAGGGTGTGCATGTGGTGAGAAAACTCTGCATTTTTACTTTCAGCACTGAGGGGCCGCAAAAAAAATGGACGTCCAGGTAAGTAAGCGCCATTTTTTTCTTTCGGGAAACTTGGGGCCCTTAGACTTTAAATAAACTGCGTTGAAAATAAATGAAACAATTCTGTTCAATAAAAACCAGTATGCATACATTTTGTCCAACAAGATATCAACTAACATGCTCACGTTTCCAATTCTATGTAAATGTGATCTATACACTGGATTTTACAGTAAATATTTCTCTGAAATGAAACAGGTTAAGTCACTGATTCATAATGGAGTTTACTCTTCAGTAAAGAATTGCACCTGCATGAAAAGAAAATCACTTTCCAAGGACAATATATTTCACAGTTATTTCATTTCTTTCTGGTGGTGGGTGCCAATAGCTGTGCACGGTTTTTGTACTGCTCCTCAGCTTCAATTCCCGATTCTTTGATTGACAGCAACACAGACCATAGGTCAGTTTTGTGCACAAAACACATGCGCTTTATTGTCAAGTTTCATTTGAAAATTGTTAACTAGCTTCAAAATAAATGCTGCTGTTAATATTTGTTTTTATTTCTATATTCTGAGACAATATAAATGTGGGAAACTTCAGTTTTAAGCACGCTGTTGATGCATGAGGGAAACGTATATAAATGAGTCAAAAGGCATTGATTGCCAAAAGTATTAGATTAACAGGAGCTGATCCTAGTAAGACACAAGTGAGAACAGTACATTCGGTGAAATTGGTCTGTAGGTGTAACAGAGGAGTTGTGTGATGCTAGTGCAGCCAGTGGGGGCAACTGGTGAAACTCCAATATAGGGCGTAAAGTTAACCTTGCAAAACTGGCAAATTGTTTGCAGTAGTTTTATTTTAATAAGAAAAGAGAACTTATGATACACATAGTTATGACATTTTGAACTGTCTCTTTCCACAAAGCTGTCAGCAATCGAGGTGAAAGCTATTTGCACAATTTACAATGGCTGAAAAATATACCTTCTGTCTTGGGATTGTTAGAAATAACCAGTTTCTCGCTATTTCTGGTCACTTTAAATAATCAGGTTCAAGTGCAAACTAACATGGTGGATATATTGTGTTTAATCAGAGTTTAAGATGGAATATAACACATTAGTTATACAGAAAAAACAAACGACCATGACACGTAGCTGATACCGATCTGATTGGACAGATGGTTGGCACATGTGAGCAGTTCTCTTCGTGGCCTCGCTTCCTTTCTTTCTAGAGCGTCCACTGTCTGTGAGGACAATCTTCAAGAGGTTACTTTTATTGTCTTTTTAAGGGTGGGCCGGAAATGGGATTTTAATAAGACCTTTTAACCTACAGAAGTTCTCCTAAAAACTCAGTACCCAATGGGGCTTCAAGTTCTTTGTCTTAATTCTTGAAACAACACCCTTCCTGAAGATGTCTCATGATCTTGTTCACATGTCTTTCTTGTTTATACTTTCTCAGGGTTCTTCCTTTGGAATTTGTGTCTTATCTTCTTGGTCCCTATCCTTTCCGATACAATTAGTAAAAGGCCTGGCCCTGTACCCTCTCAACCATGAGGCCCAAAGTCAGAACTGCCTCACTTCAATCGGTCGTTACCTCCTTTATGACCTAGCAAACTATTCCATTCTGGGATTGTGTTTACATTAACTTCACCAAATTCCTTCCATTCGAAATCTATCTGTGTTAATTAACTTTTACTTATCTTTGTAAGCTGTTCTGTTAAGCTAACTTCAACCCATACCTTAACAGTATACATAAAATACATAAACACGACTCAAATCAACTTAAAAACAACAGATAATCGCTTAGCAACAGGGAGATTATATATAATACAGAATACTATACCATCCACAGGAAACCAAAACATACTAACCTGAAGAGACTTCTTGTCTCCAGCTCTAACACAATCATGTAAACACAGCATTATTCACATCACAGTTTCATTCACATAACCATTTTTAGGTAGTCCTAATTTCTAACAGTTTTGGGAGGAAGTTAAGCGGAGTTTGTTATTTCTGTGAAATTGTAAATGTATATAATGAACCCGTGAATAATTTCACTACAAATAGTGGATGTGGAAAATCTTCCCCAGATAAACTCATTGGGGTTCAGGCTGTATTCTATTTGTTTTGTTTGAATTTTATACTCCACAAGAAGTATATTGGTGGAGTAAATTGGAGCATTTTTCCAATTTTTGCACAAACCCTTGCTGATATATCAAGAGCTAGATGCAGAGTCCAATCAGTGAGACACCAATCTACAAAGAGTGCTCCCAACTGTTCCAGCATAACATTGGTATACCCTACCTCAACCATCCTTATTGTCTTTCTGAGTGCTGATTGCTATTGAAGCATGGAAGGTTTTGTGTGATGAACTTGTGACCACTATGAACTGGGTTGAGACTGCCCAGTCTTATTTCACTTAAAACTCTTCCAGTCATCAGGGAGAGCACACCATCATTCCACCTTTTTAGGCTTTATCTAGAGGTGAAAAGACAAAGGGGGCAAAATTGGGTTACACCCTGTTTGGAGGCAATAACTGAATCAGGGGGGGAGTTCCTGCACCCCGGCCATGAAATTATGATTCCTGCCCCTCTCAGGAAGTGGAGCGCAATGTTGCACATTCCGTTTCCTGTCGGGGCGGTGTCCAGAGTGCTATGCGGGCGGATCAGCAGCACTACGCGGCTTCTCCACGTAGAGCTGACACGTTACAATGCCCCTCCCCTTCTGTTAAAGGGAAAGGCCGCTGCGCACACTGCAGGCCCTTTGATGGCCTCCACTGGGTCACCAGGGCTGTGTGGTGCCATGGCCACAACCCAGCACATAAACAGAGTGCCGGGCTGCACAATGGCAGCCCAGACCACGCGACAGCAGATTAAAATGGGCAGATGGGTGGGTCGGCCGGAAAGAAAACTGGCGGCGCAGCTCCCCATCGCCCACAGCAGCCTCACGGGGCACTGGCCAATTTCCTCCACGGGCTGGAAGGGGTTCGCCGCGGGGCACAAAGGGGTCGCTGCGCACATCGTTGATGTCATCACCGGAAGCGTGGTGGCCTGGGACACTACTAGCAGGGTGCGGCATTACCATGTTCACGCCTCCACTAACTCCGTGCTGGTAGCTCCCCCGGCGAAAACAGTTTTGTGCCCCATTAGTGCCCACCACCCCGGAGGTGCTAACGGGAGGTGCAGAACAGGGCAATTTCTGCCCCATAGTTTTAGGTAATGCACTCTATTGCCTGAGATTGAAGATATATACAAACCAGTTATATGTACAGCATAAACACAAGGTAATATTACTTGTAATGCTGGCTTCCATTTGGTTTGATATCTTTGATCATAGAGTTACTGGGTGAGTGTGTAACTCACAGTGTGTGTGTGTTTTTTACAAAGAACAATATCACCAGGCTCATCAATTTGACCAAATTTAGCAGGAGACTCACGATCGCCAATGCTCCCATTTGTTGATTTCAATCTCCTGCCCATTTTAACTGTGCGAGTAAATCAAGCAAAAAAGAAAAAAACCTTGCATTGTTGTACCATGTTCATCATGACTTCAGGCTGTCCCAAAGTGCTTCTCAGTCAATTAAGTATTTTGAAATCTCATCACTATTGTAATGTAGGGAAACACGTAATCAAAAGCACTTCTCTTGGTTTCTTTCACTGGACAGTGAGTGAAAACAAGATAGTGCCATGCAGGTAAGGATATATCAGCTTTCATTGTGATAATGAAGGTAAGGATATACCAGTCTTCATTGTGATAGCGTGGCAGGTCGGGGCCTTAAAAGGAGAATACCACTCCAGGGAGTAGCGCGAGCTGGTGCAGGAGGGCGAGGAAAGTGAAGAGAGTGACTGGATTTGACATCACCATAATCCAGGTCGGTAATTGGTGCATGGGCAGCACAGGAGGAGCGGCGAGGTCAGGGCGAAGGAGTGGCAAAAGATTGCAGAGCGACGTGATCAGGGCCCAGGAGAGGCATGAGTTTGGATCCCAGAAGAGGCGAGGGCCCAGGGGCAGCACGGGCCAGCCCACATTGCGATATGTGTGCACACTAGGTCCATGCAGTAGAGCTGGTCTCCAGTTGTCTTGGTTAATTCTTGCCACTGGACCAAGACCTAGCTCTATCAAGCCCGTTTGGTGGCTGGTGTGCAACGGCCACCACACGTTTAAAAAAAATCCTTGCACTGGCATCTTCCACCCTTCAACATGTAGTTCGGGACTTGGAATATTAGGTCCTTCATTGAAGCACCTGTGAACTCATCCCTTTTTGGCGTGGAAGCAAGTCATCCTCGATACGAGGGACCGCCTAAGAAGAAGTTGTACTAAAACTAAATGGTCTATTATTTCAATAGCAGGTTTCGGTCTCTTGTTTCAATAGAGAGTTTTCATTATTGCCTTGGATGCTATGATAGCCCTGATGTCGCGACGTCAATTGCTATTCAGTGTGAGGCAATGCTCCTGACACAAAGCCTCACCAGCCTGCAGTACAGGTCGCAGAATTGTCCCTCTGTCTGACCCATGTTTCTGTTGAGGGAGGTTGCACATTGGTAGTGCAGCTGACTGAATTTACCCCTATGTTCCTAGAACAGCACTGTCTGCTATACAGGTTAGATCATTCCTATAACTGTACACTTAAAACACTAGTAATTGTGAGAATTGGGGTACACCCTATGCGAGGGTGACCATATCTTCTAAACTGAATCTGGGGACACACATGGTGGGAACGCAGCAAAGTAGCCAGGATGTGTTTCAAGAAAACAGGCATGATGACTTTGTGGCTTCTGTAAGTGAAATATGCGTTGAGACAACGCCATTTTCACTTTGCACCGATTCTCAAACCTTGCATGTGTTCTGGCAATAGTGCTGTACCATCTATCCCTGAATACCCTAACTTTTAATTTCTGAAATTTTAAATTTGTTCCAAACAGATTGAGATTTTCCATATAAAGTGTGAAACACCCTCTCTCTCAGAAGGTTTCAGAAACCTCTTCCTGGTGAGAGAATTTAGAGCTTCTCCTATTCAGTGAAAAAAACACAATGCACCATACTTGTTATGTCTTGAATAAAGAATCTGACCAGATACTTGTAAGCTCAAAGTCATGTGTGACAGTAGTCCTTTATTACAGGTCTCCAGAGTGTCTCTCCAGCCTGTGAGGCCTCCTTATGTACAGGTGCTCCCAAGCGATTGTGGGATCCCTTGGGACTCCAGGGGATGAACCCTCTGGTGGTTAAACAAGGTATTTACATGTTTACATATATAACAATACTAAAATAAATCTGCTCACCATCAGCTCTCACTGTGCCCGTGTCTTCTCTCGTGCATTTTAAATGTTCCGCCGTATGCCCAGTCATGATTGGCCAAAACACGAGGTCGGGTGACTCAATCACTCAGAGTGCAGTGTAGCCCAAGCTATTGATGGGGCCTTTTCTCCATGGCGTTGCATTGTGGGAAGGCGGGGCTGCCATCCTCTCCTCCATTCAACCAGCTCCTGGAATCCATTGCTGAGTTCAAACTGGCTGTAATGGGCCAAGAAGCTCCCCTGGGCTTTCTATACATTCGTGTTTAAAAAAAACAAAGGAGCGAAATTGTTCCTCGCCCTGTTTAGGGGCGGCAACCTTCCGGGAACGGGACTTTGATCATCCGGCCCAGAATTCCCGCCCCCAACGAGGAATTGGGCCTACCGCCCCTCAAAGGAAGCGGAGTGCTATCTCCGGCGCTTCTCTTCCTTTGGGAGCGATGCCAGGGCGGAAGCGCGGCGCTGATTCCAGGGCTATGCGGATGCTCCGCGTAGCTCTTATGCACTACAACGCCCCTTCCCATCTGTTAAAGTAGAGGGCTGCTGTGCACTCTGCATGGCATTTTGGTGGCTGCCACAGGGCCACCAGGGCAGCGTGAGTCCGGGCCAGCAGCCAAAACGGAATGCTGGGCTGCACGGTGGCGGTTCAGTCCATGCTAGGGCTGCCATGGTCGGGGCGACCCGAGAGTAGGCCGACAAAGAAAGATGGCAGCCCGGAGCGCTGAAGGCCTTCCCTTTAAACAGTGCCCCAGATGTCCATCAGCCTCACGGCCCGTGGGGCAATTTCCCTCGCGGTGCGTTAAGGTTTCGGCACGAGGCGGTGAGGGGTTGCCGCGCACGGCAATGACATAAACGGCAGTTGTGACTGCCAGTGACATTGATTGGGGACAATGGGGACACAGTACCTAATCTGTGGACTGTCCCCGGAAAACGCAGATGTATGGTCAGCCTAGCCTATGCCAGCAAAGACCTTTGTAAATATATTATTCTTATTTGGAAATGCAGTCCCTAATTTCTCCTTGGTGATACAATCCAAACACAGTGAGCCAAGACATGGTGTCAGATGTATAGTAATTCTGGACAAAGTTAAAAAACGATTGTTACTTTGAAGCTTGACACTATGATCCCTGTGACCTGTCAGCTGTGAAAAGTACATAAAAATGCTTTGAACTAATTATATAATAATAAGCATGGCAAACATTGTGTAGAATTAAGAATAAGGGGAGTGTATAAAATTGGAAAGAAGGTTTATAGTAAGCATAGTAAATGTAACAGAAGCATGCAAAGGAGCAACATTTAAACCGTCCGATGCAGTTCAAAATCATGCAAGGGTCTTATCACAGGTGTGGTAGTACTGCGAGGAGAAATAGCTGGAATTTCCAATTATTGGATGAGACGAGAAAATTAAGTGTAAAATATCTTTGTACTCAATAATCACTCAAGACACAACGCTGTGCAGGAATATTCTGTTTGATACAACCCTCGAAAAATGCAGTCTTGCAGAAGTAACATGAGCATTTGATGATCACTGTAATCCTCAGAAAAATGAGACAGTTGAGTGTTAGAACTTTATCAGCAGCATCGGAGAGGTGAGGCACCTGCTGCATAACTTTTTTAAATTCCCAAAGCAAGATAAAGCAGTCACAAATGTCACAGACTGGGAAGAGAGGATAAGAAAGGTAGAGAAAGAAGAGTAACAATTAAAACCGGGCAGAAGTCATGAGAGAGAAGGAAAAGAAGAAATATATCTGAATGTTTTTTGGCTATCCCTCGTGGCCCGTGCTGATTGTTGCTTTTAACTAAGTTTGTTTTTTGCTGCGAGCCAGTACCACAGGTTTACAGCTCACAGCTGGTCACCACCTGCAATTTGTCCAATTCTGACAGCTTCACCGAGAATTATGGTAAGATTGCAAAAGGCCCTTATCATTAGTGTTCTTTTGCATCTGACTGAACAAGTTGGTTGGGGTGAGCAGTTGGCGGAGAATTTGTCTGATATCAGGCTTTGAGAGAGGAGCTACATTAGCTTTTTTCTTTGCATCTGGGAAAACAAATCAAAATCTGTCTCTTATCTCTTCCAAGCTACACCGTTGGATTCTGAAACAAATCAGTTATTTGTGCTTTAAAAACTAAATGATAAAAATGACACATAACATTCCACATTTCTTGAATTTACGTCCTTCTCAGCTCCCCCGTGTTGTCCTTTGTGATTGACAGTATGCTTATTTAGGTCGCCTTGTGGTTTCAAATTGTCTTTCTGAAGCAATGCACTTTGTAACTGATAGAAGCAAGTTTAGACCTAATGCCATATACCCCTGTGCATCTTGTTACTGAATATTGCTTTTCATTCATGTGAAGAAACATTCTGATGTCCTGAAAATGGAAAACAATTGCTATAAATTAACAGGTACAGGGTATGAGTTAAAATCAATAAGGAGACTATTGGTAAAAAAAAATCAATTAAACTGTTTGCATCTTTCATAGATAAAAATTGTTGCTTATCATACTAAATTGAATTTTTTAAATGTAAAAAATCTATCTTACGAATACTCCTGCTCCTATTTCTTATGTTCTTTTGACCATGGAGACGGTATTTAACAGAGATTTGTGTTTAAAAGATCTTGGCAACAGTTACAGCAGTGTTATTTGTTGGTGCTTTGACACATAATTGTTCAATTGAAATTAACTAAAGAAGTAATGCTTTAAGATCAGCATCAGATCTGGTGCTAGCTACAGATATAGTCCATTACTTAATAAGGCAAAATGACCTCAAACCACTTCAATCATCAAGCTGTTCATTTTCCACTTAATATTTTGTGCTTTGAAAATTAAACAAATTTGTTCACTGGTAGCCTGAATGTAATATTCAGCCAGTACAGCTTCAGTCAGGCTCCACTCTGTTAATTTGGATCTTATAATTAACAAATCAGAGCAACATTTCATTGGGCAGATGGCATAGACAGGTTGCATGAACTGGGTTATTGTATATTGTCTTTACGACAGTATTGGGCAGTTAACCTAACTCCAGCTTTGTCTGATTGGTTTACTAATGTTGACTATGTTCCAGGACTGTATCAATGATGCTAGTTTTTTAAGCACTATGGTGTGCAGCAAACCTCAACAACAATAAGCACGTTGCCACCATCCCTCAGACCATAACCCTCAGAATGTTGATTCTACCAGATGGAGGCATGGAGCTTCAGTAGCAACTGTATACCTGCATACAATCCAGTCATGTTAGGCACCGAAACCAAGATGTATGACAGTGTGTTCGCATACCTTCCAGCAGTTGTTATTCCAAATCTCAGGGGCCGAATTTGGTGTAGGTTGCGCCTGCAGCCGCCGAGGATCCACTGGAAATGTATATTTTCTGGGCGATTCCTCCGGAACCGCCCATCTGCCGTCCTGGATCCGCCCGGCGCAAGATTGGTCGCGGAGGGATTCGCCGACGTCGCGTCATGCCGGATGCTGCAAATCGGCCATTTTGGTGAGGGATGCTGGCCTCAGATCGACCTGCCCCCCGCCAGAAGGACCGCTGGCAAAAAGCAGGTCCGACCTGGCCGTGAGTCGGGCGGCAGGGAGAAGGGCTCCGAGTGCTGCAGTGCTGCACATCGCGGCTATGGTGCAGATGCTGGACCATT
This sequence comes from Pristiophorus japonicus, assembly GCF_044704955.1. NCBI lineage: Eukaryota > Metazoa > Chordata > Chondrichthyes > Pristiophoridae > Pristiophorus > Pristiophorus japonicus. Next base: position 49,804,724 of record NC_091987.1, read on the forward strand.
ATGAGTGGGACTGCTGGAAAAAAGTTAGATGGATGTTGCTTTATTTATTGCTGATGGTCATGTTTAATTTGGATGTGATAAAAGCGACTGAAATGTGTCTAGGTTGCTGGAAACTTTTTTCTTTGACCTTACTGAAAGACCTTCATTGAGAAGCCCAATGGCGAAGGCAAAATAATTATGAATAAGTGAAAAGTCACATTTTGTCCATCCAAGCTGATTACTTAATTCTGTGACACAGTCCTTGAAGAAGTTCTCAGGGAAGCACTACATATCACATGGAGGTTGAGAGGGTTAGGGTTAGAATGATCTATTGTAAGCCTGAGACAGCTGCAGACTCTGACAACATTTGTATGGGAGGAGAAGGGTATAAAATTACAGCTATTCAACTTTAGGGGCAGCGCGATTACAGACCAAACTGAGAAAGGACTACGGTCAATAGAACACAGCAAGAGACAAGCACGCGATGACTCAGTGGCCGACTGTTGAGGTTTCAACGACTATTGCCTTGTTATTGTATCTTTCTTCTGCAAGGAAACTACTTCATAAAATCTGTTCTGATTCATCACAAAGACCTGTATCCAGTGTGCCTTGTTGTGGTGATGGATATATGTCTGTTCTGAGAGATGTAATTAATCTGACACATCGAATAACCCTCACAGCACATATAGCATATTGTGATGGCCTGATGACTGTACCCATTATACAGTGCAGTCACATGTGGATGGGAAGATATTCCTGATAAAGCAAATGACCTGAGGGAAAGATGTGTGTTTCTCACAAGGCACCACACATGACATTAAAATCAGACACTCACCAAGACAGGGTCAACAATGTGAGTGTATTTACAAGTGCACAATAACAAAGGTTACATAACATTATTACATTTACACCACCAACACCCACCTGTTTACCTGGCACCACCACCTCTCTTTCCCCCCCCTTGAAGCAATGCACAAGCTCCTCTACCTCGCTCCACCACGGCATGCCACTCCCTTGCCCCTCACTGCCTCTGGTTGATGAGGTTGTGCAGGAGGGCAGCAGGATGTCTGCAGATATGTGCATCTTAGTGAGAAGGCAGGGGGCTTGACAAAAGACGCCAGGATCTCCTGATCCTCCGGACCTGTCTGCCTTGAGGGTCTGAGCTCTGGGGTTTGCACTGTGCATCCAGAAGCCATCTGTTGCCTCATTGCCTCAACAGTCTCGGTTGTGCGCTCCAACACAGTGATGAGTCGGTCCATCCTGTCATCATGCTGCTGGGTGAAGGTGACGACGCTGCCAGCGATCTCAGCCATGGTCTGGAGCATATCGCGACCTATCTGCACGCTTGTCCATGAGAACTGGACCATCTCCAGAATTGCAGAGAGCGCTGCTGCATCCTCAGGTGGTTGCTCGCTCCTGGTGGGTTGTGGCGCCTTGCTCGCCTTCGCGCCACGGCCTCTGCTCTTGGTAGAGCTTGCCAATGTGGAGTCCGTTCCAATCCCCAAGAACTCAGAACCCGACGCCGAGGTTTTGCTGACACCTGGCTCTCATGGCAGGAGGCTGCTGTCATCCTGTTCCGGCTTCAGTCAGTGGAGGTGGGTGGGTGCTCGCTATCTCACATTCTGCCAGCAAGGAGTTGCATCTCTACATGGGCACACCAATACTGGGCATCAAAGTGTGCGGTAAACTGCGAGTACCTTAACATTGCATGACCTTTAATGCCATGAGCGTGGCTCAGACTGCAGATTAGTATAACCTTACCATGCTGTAGCACCGGATCTGCATCAACTGTTGCGGTTGCACAGTGGCGGTCACCCACCATTGCCAGCGCACGCTCCTCCAGCCTGCTCAATTCAACCACCTCTGCTGCTCTCCCTCCCGTCCCACGCAGGCTTGCTGCCTTGGATGCGTTTTTCTTCTGCACAAAGAAATGTTGCAGCCTTTAGCCCTTTTGCTGATGCCCCCCACACACACTCCCACACATACACCCATCTGCCGCACAACCTTTTTGGCATTGGACAGGAGGGTGCGAATAAATTTTTACTCACTCTTGCTGCCGCCACCAAATCGTTCCAATGTTTCTGGCATTGGTCCCCATCCCGCTCAATGTTGCCTATTGCGGACACAATTTCAGTGATCTCCCTCCAAATGCGTCGGTATTGGGGTGGTGGAGGCTTGCCACGACCATCCCGGATGAGGTCTTTGTACCTGCGCTCCACCTCCGTCATGAGCTCCTCCAATTCCTGCTCATTAAACCATGGAGCTCTGGGCCTGGTTTTGCCAGTCTTCATTGCTGATTTCTGGCCACTCATCGTCAATGATGAAAGGAATGGCTGCTCAACAGTTTGTGTGTCTCAATTTCTCCGCCTGCCCCCCTTGCAACTTCCAACCCTGTCCTCTCCAACCGCCAACCCTGTCCTCTCCAACCGCCAACCCTGTCCTCTCCAACCGCCAACCCTGTCCTCTCCAACCGCCAACCCTGTCCTCTCCAACCGCCAACCCTGTCTTCTCCAACCGCCAACCCTGTCTTCTCCAACCGCCAACCCTGTCCTCTCCAACCGCCAACCCTGTCCTCTCCAACCGCCAACCCTGTCCTCTCCAACCGCCAACCCTGTCCTCTCCAACCGCCAACCCTGTCCTCTCCAACCGCCAACCCTGTCCTCTCCAACCGCCAACCCTGTCCTCTCCAACCGCCAACCCTGTCCTCTCCAACCGCCAACCTTGTCCTCTCCAACCGCCAACCTTGTCCTCTCCAACCACCAACCCTGTCCTCTCCAACCTCCAACCCTGTCCTCTCCAACCTCCAACCCTGTCCTCTCCAACCTCCAACCCTGTCCTCTCCAACCTCCAACCTTGTCCTCTCGAACCTCCAACCCTGTCCTCTCCAACCGCCAACCCTGTCCTCTTAAATGCCAACTCTCTCCTCTCCCCTCTCACACTCGCAGGTGGAATAAAGTGGTGTGCCTTTTATGCACATGCGCAGTACAGCAATCCGCCTCAAACGGCCCCGAAATGACGACACGTCAGAAGACAAACACAACAACAACAAAAATTGGGAAGTCTCGCGCATGCGCATTGGAGGCCCTTTCGAAGATCCCCGAGTGGAGAGGCCTCCAACTGCTGCACACGGATAACACTGGCCACTCAGTCCTGCTCCCACCCGCTCCCGCCCAGCGACTGCCGCTGCCAGCTGCTGACGCTGCCGCCCACACAACGGAGCCGAAAGTGGCCCCCGACGGGACCTGGCGACAGCGGGCGGCAAAAAGGTAGGTGCTGCCTGGGGGCGGCCGAGAAATGGACGGCAACCAAATTCAGCCCCTCAGAGTTTCCTTCTGCTATATGACAAACATCTGCCTTCAGCATGTGGCAAGGATCTATGCATGTCAGCTTATGGCAGCCAACACCTTGATTTTGAGATATCCAAGTTTGCTGTGGTGTACCAGGTTTGCTTATACATTGGCTGCTTATTCCAGGTCTTAACATGGAGAGAATTGTCCAGCATACTTTAAAAAAATATAATGTACAAATAATGCTGATTCCTCCTCCGGGTGCTCAATGAAAAGTCTGTGTCGGCAGGCACGCTTCCACCCTGCAACTGTTTCTCCCTTTTGGCACAAATCCACCTTGCGACTTGATCCTGGATCTTGTGCGAAGGCTGGAGAAAAAACTCCCATTGCATGCTTGGGGGCTTTGAAGCATTAAGGAGAGCTCTTTTTAGATGTGTCTGATATACAGCAACCTTAACTGGTGTTGTTGTCATTAAGTAACTAAGGAAGACCAAAGTGTCCTTCACTACTTCTCATGGTCCTGAAGGATTGTTTCTAGACTGAAGTTGGTATTCACTAAGACTCTGCATGTGTTATGAAATAATAATTAGGACAAATGGCCCTTATATCTCCCAATCAATGGGCTGGATTTTTGACTCATTTGCACCACTGGTTGCGCCCTAAAGGGGTGGGAAATGGTCTTTCAAGGCATAACGCCAGGCGTCCAGCTTTTAGCACACATGATCGGTAAATTCAGCTCATAGTTTGCGGTGGCACTAAAACTTACCACTTCGTCCTCTAGTTTCACTGAGATCATGACATCAGTCATCATACAACGCTCCGCTACCGCCCCGGATACAAAATTCGACCCGAACGCCACATTTAACGCTCACTCCAGGAAACATCTAAAAAACCAGGCGTTCCCAGGGTGCAGCAGGCGGTATTGGAAGCATATTTAAATGGAGGAAGGAGGCTCCTACATCGCAGATAACTACAACGGTTGTGGCAGCATGCTGCATGAAGCTCCGACTTGCAAACGGCACTTTTATCTGCCATTACAGTGCCCTTACAGCCTCAGTGAGAGAATTTAATGGGGGCATTACTAGTTTGTCAGTGATTCATGCTCCGTCTATTGTCAGCCGACAGATGAGGAGAGGCCAAAGACATCTAGTGAGGAAGGCTTACCCCCTCACTTTACAGGCACCAATGCTCATACCTCCAGCTCTTTGAGGAGCAGTGTGTGAGAAGGCTGCGCCTCCAAAAGGAAGTGCTGACAGAGATATGCCATCTCCAATAGGCAGACCGATGTCTGGACTGCTCTGGAGGCAGCCTTCAATAGACCCTTCAACAGGTATCCGAAGTCATTGTTGGATGCTGCATCATGTACAACTTGGCCATCATGAGGGATCAGGCAATGCTAGTGGGGATTGCAGGCCCACCTCACGAGGAGGAGGACGAAGAAGAGGAGCCTGGCAAGGCCCCCATTGGATAGCCATACAATCCACGGGGGAGGCAGCATGGAGATGCGGCCGGACCAAGAGTCGCACATCGGCAGCTCATAAAGGACCGGTTCTCCTAAATGGAGGAAACTGAGGGATGGAGCTAATACTGGACACACTATGTGCCCCCATATGGCACATCTCCGGTGAACGTTGGAATGATACACACGACACCAATGGCAAAGAATGAATCATAAATTTTACTGAAACAAAGTAACTAAAACTCTCCCCACCAAAATAAAACCAGACAATAGACAACGTTATGTTCCAGGGCATGAAATTCCTTAAATCAACAAAACCTATTTAATGCTGCGATTTTCAGCTTGGGTGCAAAAACATACTTGTGTAACACCTGATTTTGTGCCCCCGATCATTGAACCTAATTTTTTGCCGAATTTTGCAGACGAGGACACAAACCTTTTCCAGGCGGTATCAGTACCCCCATTACCACCCCGAAATCTCAAAAGCTGAAAATCCAGTCCTTAATCTTTAAAAGTCTCTCTTGAGCCATGCAAAACCATAATACTGCAATTGGGATAGAGATTATTATATCTCACATGTTACTCCATTGTTCAAGATGGTGAGTAGAGTCAACTGGATCCCCAATTGAGTTCACAGCAATACAGTATCATCTGTAGTGCTTTCTGAAGCCATCTCTCATGGTACTATCCAACAAATCATTGAAGAAAGCATCAAATCTGAAATCTTGCCATTTTGAGAGTGGTTTGGTGAGCCTCTCATCTACCCATATACAGATCTTGGAGAACAAGTGCACATCTCAGATGAAGTTCAAAATTTGACCATGACAGTGTGATATGCCCACATGCAGTTATTATACAGCGACTATGTCTACCTATGTAGCATTACTTACAGTCAGCTGTATGATAGCTAGAACTGGTGGGATTTTCATGACAGCTCAGTATCTCACCAGTCCCATCTCCAAGGTTCACTTTACAATGGAACTAATAATAGGGGGCTGGGGAGGAAGAGGAACAGCTCCCATATCTGTCCTCACTGACCGAAATTGGCTCACTGTCTCCCTGTACTTCACATTGATCATCCTTAAGTTTAAATCCGTTCATGGCCTTGTCCCTTTGTTTCTCTGTAACCTCCTTTGGTCCCATCACCCTCCGCTTCTGAGACTCTCTCTTCCTCTGAATCTGGCCTCTTGTGCATCTCCTCTCCATTCACACCACCATTAGTGGACGTCAACCTCCCTGCCTCTCCAGCTCTCCTCCTAAAAATCCATATTATCACCCAAACTCTTCGTCTTCGCTCTTAATAGTTCCTTTGGCTCAGTGTTGTGTTGTTTTGACCACATCTCTGTAAAGCATCTTGGGAGGTTTTCTACATTAATGGTGTTAGATAAATGTAAGTTGTTGTTCACTGTGCATTTTGTCTTCAAATATTGCACTGTACACTTTGTTACATATCCTCATTATAATGTATTTTTATTTAGCTGCTCTTATTCTATGCAGTGAAGGAAAGCATGTGGCCAGATTATCTAAATGCCCACTATTGCACTGCATATTTATTTTTAGATAGCTGCATGCTGTCCATTTTGGGGGGAGAATAGTGTAATGGAAGGACAAGGAAGGAAGAACTTGATTATAATGCTTTAACAAGGAACAAATAATTCATATTCTGTGTCTGTTTAAGAAGGTGGATCAAATATCCTTTTTTAAAGGTGAAGAGTCTTCCATATTTAGCAGCGATATCAGTACAGCTCCAATGGTAGCTTTAACAACGTACATGGAAGCAGGCTTCCAGTGCCAGCTCAAGACCACTGTAGCACTCGTGGATTTGTCAGTGGTATATGACACAGTATGGAAGAATGGACTCATTTTCAAGCTCGCCACCATTTTACTCTGCAGAACAACGATCCATCTTCTTAACTCCATGCTTCGCAACTGACGATTCCATGTGCACATTGGCACCCAGAAGAACAGATATAGGACATTGAGCAACGGACTCCCACAGGGTTCTGAGGGTTCTGTCCTGGCACCCATGTTATTCAAAGCTTACGCCAGTGACCTGCCCGAAACAGAAGCCTGCAAGTTCGTATACGCTGCTAACATTGCCTTGGCCATGCAAAACATGAATCTGTCAATTACTGAGGAGACCCTGACCAGTGATTTACAGTGGATAGAGACCTACTTCCGCTGATTTCAGCCAAACCCACAAAAGACGGTCACCTCGACATTCCACCTCAACACCTATCAAACAAACCAAGCTTTGAAAGTTCCTTTTGCAGCGCAGAGATAAAATATGCCCAAAAAACTCCTATTATGGAATTACGCTTGATCGCAACCTGTAATATAGACAACATCTCCAGCACGTTGGGAAGAAACTAAAGACTATGGTCAACTTTGGATGCAGAAACTCTCCGGATCCATATGGGTAGCAGATGCTCAAACCCTTCGTATGGCAGCTCTCGCCCTGGTGTACTCTACAGCGGAGTACTGCTCTCCGACATGCCTATGAAGTACGCATGTCAAATCCGTTGAAGCCCAGCTGAATTCTACTATAAGAATTATCACCGCACGCGCCCCTGGGATACGTGGTCCTCTATGCAGGCCATATGTAAAGGCCTAGGAGCGCAAGTCTCCATAGATCCCGAGGCAGAAGGTAAGTGCGAAGATTTTTTGCTGGTCGGAGGCATCCACCGCAATCCTCTGACCGCAAATTCAGCCCCATAGAGTGCAAAAAAACCTGACAACTCAGAAAACAACATATAACTGAAAAACATATAACTTGGTCTGTGACCAAGGCGACTGCTCCAAGGCAGCTAAATAAATTAAGTTCTATTTTATTGCATTGGATTTCGGGATTTTTATTAGTGTTTTGGGTTCACCTTTTGAAATTTAGTTTGGTTTTCTGTGAAATATTTTGAATGCACTTCCACCTCAAACTATCACATTATTCACATTGAAGAGTTAGATGATGCTGAGCAATGTGGATTTGGGTGGATGATGATTAAATGGCAGAGGAGAGGTTAGAGTAGCTGCCATCAATATCAATGCAAAAATTGACGATGCAAGAACTTGAAGCATGAGCAAACCTGAGAATCTAGCTCTCAATCCTCCAGCTACTGGGATCATTCCTGACCCCCAATAAGGTGGCTGAAGTCATCAGAGTCCCAGGGCATCAATGCAGGATTTTTTCATGGCAGTGCCCTCGGCCCAACCATCTTCAGCTGCTTCATCAATCACCATAATGTCAGGAGTGACCCTGTTCACCAATGACTCCACATTATTCAACTCCATTCACAGCTCCTCCAATAACTAAGTGGTTGTTAACATTCACGCCACACAAGTGCCATGGAATGTTAACAAGACAAAGCCCAAACGACCTGCCTTCGACTATCAACAGCATACAAGCAATGGGTTCATCACCATCAACACTTTGGTGGTCAACACTGACCACACTGGATTCGCAATACTTTTTATTTATTTATTCGTTCATGGTATGAGGGCATCACCAGCAAGGTCAGCATTTATTGCCCATCATTAATTGCTCTTGAGAAGAACCGTTCTTTTTATAACGGTTTGGTACAGCTGAGTGGCCATTTCAGAGGGCAGATAAGAGTCAACCACATTTCTGTGGGACTAGAGTCACATATAGGCCGACCAGTTAAGGACGGCAGATTAAAAAGTGTGTTTGTAAATATTTCTTCTGGTTTCTGTGTGAAATTGCTTCTAAGTTTAAGATTTCCTCTGCTTGGTATTTCTTGCGAAATCATAAACATGTTTTAAATGTGCTTATTATGTTGCGACGTGTAGGAACCAGAGGAATTCTAACCCCAAATTCTCTACTTTGTAGCTTTTTTCATCCCTTTGAAAAATGTCAGAGAATTATGGTATTTTCAGTAATTTTTAAATCAAGTTCAACATCGTTTTTAAAATGATATGAATGAAAAAACATCATTTCTTGATGCTGTATTTATTTATTTCTAATCCCATTTTTGATTTAACCATGATTGAAAGATACAAAAAACAATTTCTGTTGATACTCTAATCAGAATTAGATTCAGCATATCACAAGAGGCATTCAGTACCCCAAAGGGCAAGGCCTAGTTAATATATCAGAGTAACTATTTGTACTAAGTCTCCCTTTTGCGCATGTGTCTCCCGATGCATGCGCAGAAGTGAGAGTTAAGACAAATATCACCGACTCTGCCCCCCCCTCCCCCGCCCCCCCCGCCCCCCCCCAATCCGGAAGTGGCCCCACAAGTTCCCTCCACTGCCTCCGATCCATCAGCAGCCCTGAGCCTCCAATCAGGCAGCAGGCAGCCAAGACTAGTTCGGGGAGAGTGAGATGTAGGGAGAGCGACCAGCGAAGAGAGCGGGCTTTTTGTGGGGGGGGCGGGGGAGTGTGGCCAGCGGGGAGAGCAGCCAGCAAGCTTGGTGGGGAGAGCAGGCCAGCGGGGGAGTGGGCTTGGGGAGGTGCAGAGAATGAGAGAGCTTGAGAGAGGGAGGTGGATGGCGAGACAGAGCTTGGGGTGGGGGGGGGGGAGAACTGGGGGGTGCAGAGAGATAGAGAGCTTGGGGGGGAGAGAGAGCTTGTGGGGGTGGGGTGGGAGGAGAGAGAGCCAGGATGGGGTGGGAAGAGAGAGAGAGACAGGTGGCGGGGGGGTGGGGAACTCAGTGAAGATGGATCATGGTGCGTGCAAGCTCGGTGTTTATGTTACAAGGGACATTGTTGGGGTGGATGAAATCCAGAAGTCATGACACTGTCACTATTCACTTCATACCCAATAAACATGTTAAGAATCCGCACACAATGCCCCATCTATGGCCGGGGGGGTAAGTTCTTGCGCTTGGGTAAGGCTCTTCAGCTGGCAGAGGGATGCACTTATGCTGGGGTAATGGACTTCGGTTGTGGGAGGCAGCACACGTGCTGGGGTAAGGGTCTTCAGCTGGGGGAGGGATGCACTTACGCTGGGGTAATGGACTTCGGCTGGAAGTTGGTGACTTTTGGGGAGATCCATCCTCTGTGGCTTCTGAAGTCAAAATGGATCGAATTACAAATTGGAAGTCACTCAGAACTTGGCCTGGGTAATTCCAGTTACACATTCCAGAGGAACTTCAGGGTGTGGCTTATCCTCCAAGGTGACCCATCAGCAGTAGGTCTGGAAAGCCAATCAGAGAAGCGGCTGCATTTCATATAGTTCAAATAGACGCATCCATTGCTTTTCTTGTGACATCAAGTTTCTAGTATGATATTTGAAATGCATCAGGTTGAATTTAATGACTTTAATAATGCAAAGGTCAATTGCTGTTAAATGAGAAAAAAGACACAACATTCAAAATGAACATCTTTGAACATTGCCACAAAATTACAGCTTCCAAACCATTACATAATTATTCTTTGTGGTTATTTATAGATTAGTGCAATTGAAGAAAAATGCTCTGTGGTTCCATATGTTTCTTTAACATAACATTATATTTGAAATCTAAGGGAATTATTATTATAATGTTGCTTTGTAGGAACTGTACCCAATTTGAAAGAAGCAAAAGACTTTCAGTTGTCAAACCATAAACTCTGAGATTTTTATATCACTGGCAGCTGGCAGAATATCAATTGCTTTTACATCAGTTAACACCTGTGGAAATATCTAGATAAGTTCAAACTGCATATTATAACAGGAGATGAAAACAAAGCGCTCACCATCAACAGGGTTTCCTTTTCCATTGTCTCTTTTGATATGCTTATCATCTGCATTGCAGATTCCTCTTTGTCTTAGTTCCATTGTCATAGTGTCTTCGTGAGATTTCCTTCTGCAGTATCAAAACTCCAAGGCATTAACCGTGCACTTCTACCTTGTGGGAAGGAGTCGAGAGATAACATTATTGAATGTGAGGGAGCATCTCCCCTGAGAATATCAACTTTTTATAAAGTTGTTTATTATAATAAGACTTTTCCAGAACGATCTTGCTTGAAGCATGTTATTGACATTGTCTTAGGAGTACCCTCTTGGATAGGAATGGCATGGGGAAACCATGGGATTGCCAAAAATAGGCAAATCATTTATCCAGAACCATTTCTAGCATGACATTGCAAACAAACATATAGAGCCTGCTATCCCTCCCCTGCATAATCACAATGAATGGAATCATTCAATATGCTTTGGGAGTCATATTGGTTTCGAAAGTATAGTGCATCCTCTTCAAATGTTGTAATCAACTGCTGTCCCAAAGCTGTAGCCACAGGCTGTTGGATTCTCGAGATCAATATGCAGTAGAGGACAATAATACTGACAGGGTAAATCTCACTTTGAAGACATAAAGGCCGATTTTATGAAATCGTGGAAAGTGTACCCACCATTTTCAAAACGTGCTTCCGACGGGTGGAACTCCCCATCAGTACCGTGATTACATAAACCCAGCCCTATGCTGTCTTATCAGCTCATCACAGAATTGCCACAAAAGATCATTGGAGATAGAAATTGTGATGGAGGAATTAACAAGCGAATCTTCTAAAAAAGTGCAAGTTAATGTTGGTCTTCCAAAAATATGCAGCGCCACCCAAAGCAATTTAAGTTCATCACCAACCGAACAAAAGCTATGTGTTTTTAAAAAGAAATCACAGTACATGTGTATCACAACTCGAGTAAGATCATAGTAGTTATTACGGGTTGGCATTGATGAAATGTATTTTGCTATCTAAGTGCTATGACATTAAGATCAATTAATATTAGTTTTGATTGAGTAAGTAAAATGAAATCCCTCCTTCACTGTAAAAAGGTCGAGAAATTGCCATCTCATGTTAATTAGTTTTAAAATCATGATGCCATCCACTCACTAGGGTACAGTCGTGTAATAGTAGGAGGTGGGTGGGGTGGATTGACCCATCCACCTCCACGGAGGTGTGTGGGGGGCCTGACCCATCCACCTCCATGGCACGAACCTGGTATTGCAGTACTTCCAGGAACGGTGCAGTGGCTCTCGGCCTTTTGGCTAAGAGCATTGGCGCAGAGTGATCCTTGATGTGTGCAAGGTGACCTCTGGCGTTTGTGATTTGACAAAGAATTGGAAAGATTGGCTACGAATTTTTAAAAAAAGTTATGATACTAGGCTGGCAGCCCAGGAGTTATGAGTTCAAATCCCACCATAGCTGGCTGTGACTCTGAATACATATTGTAATTTGGGGGCTGCCAAACTAAAAGCTTATTGGGTTGTCCTAAAACCCCATATGGGTTGAGCTTTCAAAAGAGAGTACCTGCCATCAAGAAAGGAGGGAGACAGAAAGCAGGAAACTATTGGCCAGTTATCCTAACATCTGTCACTGGGAAAATGCTGGAATCCATTATTAAGGAAGTAGTAGCAGGACATTTAGAAAATAAAATCGGGAAGAGTCAACATGGTTTTATGAAAGGGAAATCATGTTTGACAAATTTATTTCGAGTTCTTTGAGGATGTAACGAGCAGGGTGGATAAAGGGGAACCAGTAGCTGTTGTGTATTTGGATTTCCAAAAGGCATTTGACAAGGTGCCCCATTACACGTTAATACACAAGATAAGAGCTCATCGCGTTGGGGGTAATATATTAGCATGGATAGAGGATTGGCTAACCAACAGAAAACAGAGAGTCGAGATAAATGGGTCATTTTCAGCTTGGCAAATTAGCTAGTGGGGAGCCACAGGGATCGGTGCTGGGGCCGCAGCTATTTGCAATCTATATTAGTGATGTGGATGAAGGGACCAAGTGTATTGTAGCCAAATTTGTTGATGATACAAAGATGGGTGGGAAAGCAAGTTGTGAGGAGAACACAAAGAGTCTGCAAAAGGCATATAGATAGGTTCAGTGATTGGGCAAAAATTTGGCAGGTGGAGTATAATGTGGGAAAATGTGAAGTTACCACTTTGGTAGGAAGAATAGAAAAGCAAAATTTTATTTAAGTGGAGAGAGACTGCAGAATGCTGCAGTAGAGAAGGATCTGGGGCGGCTTCGACATGAAACACAAAACGTTAGCATGCAGGTACAGCAAGTAATTAGGAAGGCAGATGGAATGTTGGCCTTTATTGCAAGGGGGATAGAGTATTGAAGTAGGGAAGTCTTGCTACAACTGTACAAGGCATTGGTGATACCACACCTGGAGTACAGCGTACAGTTTTGGTCTCCTTATTTAAGGAGGAATATATTTGCATTGGAAGCAATTCAGAGAAGGTTCACTCGGTTGATTCCTGGGATGAAGGGGTTGTCTTATGAGGAAAGGTTGAGCAGGTTGGGCCTGTGCTCATTGGAGTTTAGAAGAATGAGAGGTGATCTTATTGAAACATATAAGATTCTGTGGGGGCTTGACAGGGTAAATACTGAGAGGATGTTTCCCCTCATGGGGGAATCGTGGGGAAGTCAAAGTTTCAGAATAAGGACTCGCCCATTTATGATGGAGATAATGCGGAATTTCTTCTCTCAGAAGGTCATGAATATTTGGAATTCTCTACCCCGGAGAGTAGTGGAAGCTGTGTCATTGAATATATTCAAGGCTGAGGTAGACAGATTACTGAACTATAGGGAATCAAGGGTTATGGGGAACAGGCAGGAAAGTGTTGAGGCCAAGATCTTATTGAATGGTGGAGCAGGCTCGAGGGACTGTATGGCCGAATCCTGCTCCTATTTCTTATGTTCTTATGTATGTTCACTGGTCTGGCCTACACATGATTCTAGTCATACTATTATTAATGGCATCTGAAGTGTCTAGCAAGTTGTGAAAACAATCAATGGCAATTACTGATGGGCAATAAATGTAACCTTACTAGTGTCTGAAAGAAAACAACAAACTTCAGTTCATTGATAGCAGGATTTCCAGGAGAACTGAGGCATTGGGAAGCACAAATCACTGTTAGTATTTGCGCGGATGTGGCATTGGGCTTAGTCTTGTGTACATACACAGCAGTCTGAACTTTTTTTCATTTTCGAATCCTTGGCCTAGAAATTGCAGTGGGCCAGAAACCTACGGGTGCCACCGCAGGCCGAAGTTAACGGCCACCATAAATCATAGCACAGGTATTTTGGTGCTACCTGCTAATTTAAATTAGTAGTGCTAAACCGACTGTGCAAGACTGGTTTTCCAGTGCAACTCACAGCAGGAGGCCCAATGTTGCATGGTTGTAGTGTCCCTGAAGCAAGATCAGCATTGTCTTAAAGCAATGCTGTCATTTTAGAAAGCAGTGTCAGTTCCTTAAAGGGAAACTGCCTTCTAAAAGGAATAAAATAAAAAATAATTTTAAAATAGGCAGTTTATAGCCCTTAGAGCTCAATTGCCTTCTGAAAAAAAATAAACATTAAAAATAATTCTCAAATGGCAATCTTCAGCTCTTAAAGCTGAACTGCGTTCTGCACCTAAAAAAAATGGTAGTATTGCTTCAGCAATAACACAAATGACTCGACAAGGGTCTCACAGACTGCACTCCAGCTTTGTACAGGGGGGGTCAACATGCAGGAGAAGTCCTCTATCAACAGAGGCCAGGAGGCTTTCCAGAAAAAACGATGTGGGACTCGATCATCGAGGCCGTCAATGTCAGCAGTGTTGCCCCACTACCTAGCTCCAGTGCCCAAAGACGTTTCATGACCTCAGACCTGTGATCAAAATCATCTTCAAATGCCATCTCCTACCAACTGCTCCACTATCCTCACACATTGCTCACTGCATGACTTCCTTCCCCCCCCGCCACATCAATCACCTACCAACAATCTCTACCAAACATGAGGCACACCTCCCATTCCTAGCTTCACCTCATTCCCTCGGAGGAGACAGTGCTGGCCTATCTTGGCAGGGAAATGGCTGAGGCCTTGGCCAGTGGCGGTGCTGAAAGGATATAAGATGCTGGTAGCCTGATATGTTACCCTCCTTCTCACATCCCACCTCCTCTTCATCCCACAATATTTTTTGATTTACAAGGTGCGCATGGTGTAAGCATGCACCTCCTGCTTTCCCGCCCTCCCTTTACCACAATGCCATCCTTGTGTCCTCCTCATTTCTCACACCCAAGAAATAGGGAGAGGAGAGTGAAACATAGAAACATAGAAAATAGGTGCAGGAGTAGGCCATTCGGCCCTTCTAGCCTGCACCGCCATTCAATGAGTTCATGGCTGAACATGCAACTTCAGTACCCCATTCCTGCTTTCTCACCATACCCCTTGATTCCCCTAGTAGTAAGGACTTCATCTAACTCCTTTTTGAATATATTTAGTGAATTGGCCTCAACAACTTTCTGTGGTAGAGAATACCACAGGTTCACCACTCTCTGGGTGAAGAAATTCCTCCTCATCTCGGTCCTAAATGGCTTACCCCTTATCCTTAGACTGTGTCCCCTGGTTCTGGACTTCCCCAACATTGGGAACATTCTTCCTGCATCTAACCTGTCTAACCCCGTCAGAATTTTAAACGTTTCTATGAGGTCCCCTCTCATTCTTCTGAACTCCAGTGAATACAAGCCCAGTTGATCCAGTCTTTCTTAATAGGTCAGTCCCGCCATCCCAGGAATCAGTCTGGTGAACCTTCGCTGCACTCCCTCAATAGCAAGAATGTCCTTCCTCAGGTTAGGAGACCAAAACTGTACACAATATTCCAGGTGTGGCCTCACCAAGGCCCTGTACAATTGTAGCAACACCTCCCTGCCCCTGTACTCAAATTCCCTCGCTATGAAGGCCAACATGCTATTTGCTTTCTTAACCGCCTGCTGTACCTGCATGCCAACCTTCAATGACTGATGTACCATGACATCCAGGTCTCGTTGCATCTCTCCTTTTCCTAATCTGTCACCATTCAGATAATAGTCTGTCTCTCTGTTTTTACCACCAAAGTGGATAACCTCACATTTATCCACATTATACTTCATCTGCCATGCATTTGCCCACTCACCTAGCCTATCCAAGTCGCTCTGCAGCCTCATAGCATCCTCCTCGCAGCTCACACTGCCACCCAACTTAGTGTCATCCGCAAATTTGGAGATACTACATTTAATCCCCTCGTCTAAATCATTAATGTACAGTGTAAACAGCTGGGGCCCCAGCACAGAACCTTGCGGTACCCCACTAGTCACTGCTTGCCATTCTGAGAAGTCCCCATTTACTCCTACTCTTTGCTTCCTGTCTGACAACCAGTTCTCAATCCATGTCAGCACACTACCCCCAATCCCATGTGCTTTAACTTTGCACATTAATCTCTTGTGTGGGACCTTGTCGAAAGCCTTCTGAAAGTCCAAATATACCACATCAACTGGTTCTCCCTTGTCCACTCTACTGGAAACATCCTCAAAAAATTCCAGAAGATTTGTCAAGCATGATTTCCCTTTCACAAATCCATGCTGATTGGACCTATCATATTACCTCTTTCCAAATGCACTGCTATGACATCCTTAATAATTGATTCCATCATTTTACCCACTACCGATGTCAGGCTGACCGGTCTATACTGTTTTTGTTTGTTTTACACCACCAGGGTGTGTTTTTCTGGGTGCAGGTGTGTGCTTTAACTTGAATAAAAGCATTGCGACGGTCGAGAACTAAAGGATCTGTATATTCTATTCACCACTATAATTCCGGTGTCTAGAACTGTTGTAAGGGGGGGGGTGATTCGAAACCACCAAGGGCAAAACCACTTACACATGGTACAGGTTGGCAGTGTTGTTAATACGGCTGTGATGTCAACAGTCATTGCAACGTCGCCAATGATGCAATTTGACCACGTTGTCAATAGTTACTCCGAAAGAAAAAATGGTTTCCTCACTCACACTTGCAGAAGTAGAAGAAGAAACACTGTCACTCGATTTGACACGCTGAGCCACCAGTTCCTCAAAGTCGTCCTGCAAGGCCATCTGCAATGGCCCCAGCCATGCTGCAGCCACTGGGGTAACACTACGTGACATCAGTACAATAACGGATTGCACAAGGTGATTATTTGATTTCTTGATGTTATATTGGATGAATAGATATTTAAAGTTGGATTCAAACGTTTGCTTTGTGGTGGCTTTTATATCAGCATTTTGGCTAAGTGGATGCTATGATGGTCAGCAACAGAGGGAAGGTAAGGTTTGGGACAAATGTTGAACGGGGAATTGGGGTTGTGGTCACTTGTACTGCAGGTGGATGATTCCATCCCAGGGATCCTCCTCCCCCCCAGAAGGGGGCTGTCTGGGTTATATTTTTCCTTCCGCTTTCTCCTCTTCTGCATCTTTCTCTTCTGTGTATTCCTCTTCCCTCTGCGAGCGGATGCTGGAAATATGAAATAAAACAGAACATTTTGGAAATATTCATCAGGTCAGGCAGCATCTCGGCCTGAACTCTGTTTCTCTCTCCAAAGATGCTGCCTGACCTAAAGAGTATTTTCAAAATGTTCTATCTTCTCAGAGACCTTCCTTTACCATCCAAAGCCTTTCAAGCATCCAGCAGCACTCTCTGCACACTTTTAAAACGTTTAACATCTATTGCATCAAGTCACTACTTCAATAAAATATTTTTTTTAAACTGTCATAAAGCTTAAATGAAAACTTACCTGAAAGATGTGTGTGTCCGTTTAAGAAGCGCTGACAGCTTCTCTGCAGGGTTGCTTCACGCACGCTTTTCTGAGTGTGCTGAGGACCCAGCGAAAAGGTTGAAGTTAGCAGATGTGGCGTCAAGTCATGCTCTGCTGATTTACATTTCTGGGGCCAACGCTGCCACTGGCAGCTGTCGAGTTCGGCACTGGAGGCGGGTGGAAGTGAGGCAGCTGCCATTTTTTTCCCAAATCGGTCCTCAACAGCCAGTGGTAAGACTGCGGATTTCTCAGCCCTAACATTTTATCTTTCCCTCCTTTTCAGGTCCCGTGCCATTCTACTCACAAAGCAAAAGTGCAGGTGTATTTGAATGGCACAGGTTGGTCTATCCTCAATTCCACATGCCTCCACACACACTCTTCCTGCCACCCCCCCCCCCACCCCCACCCCCACCGCGCTGTATTCCCATTGCCTTACTTTCATTCAATGCCTCTCTCTTTTGAGTTGATCTTATTGTTAACACTGAGCTGCATCTTCTCAATTCATAGTTTAGCTTAGTGGTACGTCAGTGGACTGCATTATGGGGCCATCTAGCCTGACTAACAAAATATTGATTCCAATCCTGACTACGTTGACTCAGTGGGTATTCTATTATGTGATGTGACACTGAGTCTGCTGAATGTTTGCGCAGACATTGGGTGAAGATAGGACCAGACAATGCAATATTAACCCCCATGATCAATTAGGCCAATGAAACTTTCCATGCTCATACCTGAAGAAAGGCCATTTAATTACGGTACAGGAGGACTCCATACCCCAGTAGCTGTTATTGATGTTGCAATTGTACTGTTGACATGAAAAAACAACGAAAGGTAAACTTAAATTGCTGTTGTGGTGCAAATGTGGCCTGAATGCGGAAACCGGGCTTAGCTTCATACCAGAGCAAGGGAAGGGAGGCTCATTCATTTCACTTCTGAGTTAGTTCACACTTTAATATCCATTTACACTATGCAAATATAGCTGAAAAGCCAAAACTGATTTGCACTGACACTAAACTTAAAGTTTAAATGCATCAAATGAAACTCTGTATGGATGGAAGTCCATGGCTTAGACCGACCTTGGATTCTGGAGTTCAACCTGTGAATTGATCTTAACTGCACTACCTCATTTGAGCTCATCCATGCTCCTCTAGTGGATTCCGACAGATTGGTACAATAGAAAATACTTCTAAAATATTACTCTCAATAGGATCTGTATGGACAGTGAATTACGACAGTGAATTAAAGCCCTGACTTTAGAGCTGGTGCAGACAGATGTGGCAAGTTCTTCTGTCTACTGGCTAAATGGTTGCTGTATGACTTTAATGCATTTTCAATCTGATCTCTAATAGGTCTACACAACTGCCTACAATTTGACACCATATTCATACTCTCGCTCAGGAAGTTCAGTTAAGACAAGGGCTGGGTCGTGGTGGTGGGCGGGGGTGTGTGGGGGGATGGGGGGCAGGGGGCCATGAGGATTAATTTTAATCTAACTCACCAGACCGAAAATCCACAGGATAGCATGGAATGCTGGCTTTACACCCCGCCTAACGTAAAACCAACGTTATGCCCGATCCACTCAGTTTCCCTACAGGCAGGTTAGATTAACATTGACTCCATGATCTTGGGGCCAGTTGCGAGAAAGTTTATTCTGCATTTGGTTTGGACACTGACACTAGGCGGTAAAAGTGCTGAAGGCCTTTGTCTGGACCCCACTTTCAGATATATTTGTATTGTTTTCAAAAACTCAGGGAATCTCGGTTACTGATGTCATGTTTGAGCTAATCTGTTACAAGTTATGACATTTTGGATACATATATGTATTACTCTAACTTCATAAACATTGCTAATTCAAATGTAATTGTTGTTCCCACACAAAATGGGTAACAGTGAAAATACTCGCTAATTAATGTTCAACGTTCAGATGTGAGTTGTAAGATATGGGTTCTGATTTTCAATTAAATGTAGTAAAGAAACAACTTTAAACAGGGTGCTCCTGATTTAGCTGAATTTCATTATGTTTGTAATACATTGAATGTAGTAAGAGCCAATTCCTGTTAGAAAAGCAGTTCTACCAGATCTATTTTTTTAATAATTTGAATTTTCAGTCTTGGTTAAGCCATTCTTATCTTTCTATTTCTATTTAATTCTCGTATTCTATCAGGACTAATGGCATAATAGCACAGCCCCTTGTGGCCTTCTGTCGACCTCTGCATTGAAAATCCTGTCTGAACTATTTCCTGTTGAAGTGTTGCTAATTTGTTTCTGTAAGATATGCACAGAGCTGCCAATCACAACACGCTACAAAGAGAGAGATAAGCAGTACATCCCTGGAAATATATAATGTGAACAAGTCAGTTTTGCCCTTCCACTAAAGCAGAAAAAGGATGGAAAGTCTACATACGCCAACAACAATTACAGTCAAGTTTCTGCCTCCAACCTTAATGGGAAATGATAGGCAGGAAAGATAACTCCCTTTTTTAATTAGCAGCAAAAAAAGCTGTGTGAAAGACATCCATTTTTCAACATAATTTTCCTTGATACTATTTTAAATTGTGAAGCAGCCCAGTTTTTCTTTGGATTTAGATCTTGGATTCTCGTAGGCCAGTGCTGACCTTGCTATATCTGAACAACAAAATGAATATAAATTTACTCAAATGACCACTCGGGGCTCAAGAGCTAGGATCAAATTTATTAAGTGGTATATTGTATCTCAGTATTTTCCTTTTGAAGCAATCTGTTGAGTTGAAATGTTGACTGGTGTCAGAGATTGATCTCTTTGAAAGCAAATCCACTGTATATATTTTTTGCTTCTCTGGCTCTTTTATGTTGTGATGCATTGTTGCACACCTTGACCACTTTCTTTTGACATGGGACATAATATCAACTGTGCAACCACATTTTTTGACCCAGTTGTGCTTGTCACACTACACGCGTGGCAGAACCCAAATAGTGTAAAGTAAAAAAATAATGGCAAAGCTAGGCCACATATGACAGATGATGGATCACAGCAAGGGACATTTATTTTGTGTAATTTCATGTGTATGACATCAGTAAAACAAAGAACAGACTACATGGACTGTCTGGCACAACGAGCCTCTGGGAGACAAAAAGTAATGAGTTTTGAAGCTGTTAATCCATGCTTGGAGTCTCTTCAAATCTTTTAGGCATCTTCAGTATTTTCAGAGATAATAGTGATGTTTTTTGACCAGACATTGTGCAATTCTCCATGAACAAACAGCTCTTGAAGGTTGTTAGTAAATAGAATTACATAGAATGTACAAAACAGAAACAGGCCATTTGGTCCAACTGGTCCATACCAGTTGGTTTATGCTCCACACAAGCCTCCTCCCACCCCTTTTCATCGAAACCTGAGATGTCGACACAAGACTGCCTTCCTTTAAGATAGTTTGAGGATTCGGGGAATGGCTATCTACATGGTGTCAATATGCCATGAGCCTGGCCATAGGAGTCCCAGAACTGAGAACCATAAGAATATAAGAACATAAGAAATAGGAACAGGAGTAGGCTATTTGGCCCCTCGAGCCTGCTCCATCATTTAATAAGATCATGGCTGATCTGATCATGGACTCAGCTCCACTTCACTGCCTGCTCCCCATAACCCTTTACAACCTTATCGCTCAAAAATCTATCTATCTCCGCCTTAAATATATTCAATGACCCAACCTCCACAGCTCTCTGCGGCAGAGAATTCCATAGATTTACAACCCTCTGAGAGAAGAAATTCCTCATCGTCTCAGTTTTAAATGTCCCCTAGTTTTAGTTTCCCCTATGAGTGGAATATCCTCTCTGCATCCACCTTGTCGAGCCCCTTCATTATCTTACATGTTTCGATAAGATCACCTCTCATTCTTCTGAACTCCAGTGAGTATAGGCCCAAACTACTCAACCTATCTTCATAAGTCAACCCCGTGGGTTCACAGAGGCTTTGTATAATCCTTGGTAACTTTATATTAGCTTAACATTAGCACATGTGATGTGAAATCCCTAATAAAATTCTTTTTTTGGCTTGTTTCCATTTATAGAACATACAATACCTGAAGCTGCCAACAGTGATAGAGAGGGAAGGTTGATAAAATGGAGACTGAGCTTGTATTTGCAGTGTTTGGGTCCCAAAACACTCTATAATTCCTCTGAATGTTCTCTGTGTTACATTAATATTTGCAATGAGTTTCAGAATTGAAGTATCTCTCTCTCTCTCTCTCTCTCTCAGGGATTAACATACAACAGTAAAACAGCTTTATGTATATGATTGGCTAAAGTTCCAAAGAGTGACTAGCCTACTTAAGCTGATTGAAGTTTTATCCTGAGCCTTGGCATGGTGAGCTATGCTAATTAAATGTAAACGATAAGCAAAGTAGATTATAAATTGGTATTAGTAACACCCTTCAATTCTGGACATGTCCAATTTTCCTACAGTTTTAACCGAAGCTGTAGCAAAGAGACAAAGAAAGTGCTTCCCTTTAAACAGAACTATTCACATCCCAAAACACCTCAAGCCAATGAATTAATTCTGAAATATAGTGTATTTACTGTTGTTTTGCAGGCAAACACAACAGCCAATTTTTGCCCAAGCAAGGCCTCACAAATAACAAGACCACTTAAACTGTGTAAGCGGCATCAGTTGAAGGATGAATCATATCAGCATAGGCAGTCCCTCGAAATTGAGGAAGACTTGCTTCCACTCTAAAAGTGAGTTCTCAGGTGACTGTGTACAGTCCAATATGGGAATTACAGTCTCTGTCACAGGTGGGACAGACAGTCAGTGAAGGAAAGGGTGGGTGGGGTGTCTGGTTTGCCGCACGCTCCTTCTGCTGCCTGCGCTTGTTTTCTGCATGCTCTCAGTGACGAGACTCGAGATGCTCAGTGCCCTCCCGGATGCACTTCCTCCACTTAGGGCAGTCTTTGTCCAGGGATACCGAGGTGTCAGTGGGGATGTTGCACTTTATCAAGGAGGCTTTGAGGGTGTCCTTGAAACATTTCCTCTGCCCACCTGGGGCTCACTTGCCGTGTAGGAGTTCCGAGTAGAGCGCTTGCTTTGTGAGTCTTGTGTTGGGCATGCGGACGATGTGGCCCGCCCAACGGAGCTGGTCGAGTGTGGTCTATGCTTCAACGCTGGGGTTGTTGGTCTGATAGAGAACGCTGACGTTGGTGCATCTATCCTCCCAGGGGATTTGCAGGATCTTGCGGAGTCATCGTTGGTGGTATTTCTCCAGCGATTTGAGGTGCCTACAGTATATGGTCCATGTCTCTGAGCCATACAGGAGCCCTGTAGACCATAAACTTGGTGCCAGATTTGAGGTCCTGGTCTTTGAACACTCTCTTCTTCAAGTAACAGAAGGCTGCGCTGGCGCACTGGAGGCGGTGTTGGATTTCGTCATCGATGTCTGTCCTTGCTGATAGTTGGTTCCCGAGTTATGGAAAGTGGTCCACGTTGTCCAAGGCCATGCCATGGATTTTGATGACTGGGGGGCTGTGTGGCGGGGTCAGGTTGGTGGAGGACATTTGTCTTACGGATGTTTAGTGTAAGACCCATGCTTTCGTACGCCTCGGTGAAGGTGTTGACGATGACTTGGAGTTCAGCCTCTGAATGTGCGCCGACGCAAGCATCGTCCGTGTACTGAAGCTCGATGACAGAGGATGGGATGATCTTGAATCTAGCCTGGAGGCGACAAAGGTTGAACAGGTTCCCACTGGTTCTATAGTTTAGTTGCACTCCACCGGGGAGCTTGTTGAGTGTGAGATGGAGCACTGCAGCGAGGAAGATTGAGAAGAGGGTTGGCGCGATGACACGGCTTGCTTGAGCCCGGTCTGGATGTGGATTGGGTCTGTGATGGATTCACTGGTCAGGATCACGGCTTGCATGTAGTCATGGAGCAGACGGAGGATGGTGACAAACTTTTGGGGGCACCTGAAACAGAGGAGGATGCTCCATAGTCCCTTGTGGTTGATAGTGTCAAAGGCTTTTTTGTAAGGTCAAAGAAGGCCATGTACAAGGGTTGGTGCTGTTCCCTGCATGTTTCTTGCAGTTGTCGCACCATGAAGATCATGTCCACTGTACCCCGCAATGGATGGAATCCGCATTGTGACTCTGGGAGGAACTCTTCAGCCATAGGGAGAAGACGGTTGAGGAGCATTCTAGCAAAGACTTTCCCAGTGACTGACAATGGGGCGATTCCTCTGTAGCTGCTGCAGTCAGACTTGTCCCGTTTTTAAAAGATGGCCATGATTACGGCATCTCTGAGATCTCCAGGCATGCACTCCTTCCAGATAAGAGAGATAAGGTCATGCATTCATGCCAATAGTGCCTCTCCGCCATACTTTAGTGCCTCAGTGGGGATTCCATCTGCTCCTGATGCCTTGTTGTTCTTGAGTTGACAGATGGCCATTTCTACCTCGTGCAGGGCTGGGGTTTTGCTGAGATGGTGACGGGTACCATGCTGTGGGATGGAATCGAGGGCACTCATGTCAAAGGCAGAGTTTCGATTAAGGAGATCTTCGAAGTGTTCCTTCCAGTGGGCTCTGACTGCCTCGGTGTCCTTGATGAGTGTCTCCCCATTCTTGGCCAGCAGTGGAGTGGGGCCTTGGGTGCTTGGGCCATAGGTGGACTTAACTGCGGTGAAGAATACGGGCCCAATTATCAGGAGAATTCCCCGATTTTCTTTGAAAAATTGCCATAGGATCTTTTCCATTAACCTGCGCAGACAGAAGTGTGATATGCACCAGAATTGACTGAAATTGCTCAGTGGGCATCATTGTGCCAGAATTTGATGTGACAGGCCATCCAACAGTGTGTGCCTTTCGTTAGACTTGTCCCTGCACCCTTCAGTTCAATTTTTTTTGTGCTCACGATGCTGCTGGAAGTGCAAGCTCATAATAGCACAGTGAGGGAAACCAGGCAGTTGGCACCTGAGTTAACAGGGCAAGCAACTGTGTATCTCCTTATCCAATAAGATTTATTAAGTATTGAGAAATAAACAGCAGAAGTAGTGTGCAGGAGGGTGAATTAAAGGGGATGAATTCAATGTCAAAGCAGGTACAGAAAGAGAAATAGAGATAAAGAGTGATGGAAAAAAGAGTCAGAAAGGAAAAGTTAGAACAAAAAATAAAATAAAAAATTGGACATATTTAAAATTCAAAACCTGAAGGATTGAGACTCGTTAATTTTCAGTGCCACAAAGGTTGAATAGTAGTAATTAACAATTATCACATCATTAAAAGAGTACTGAAAATACAGTAACCTCCTGAGATTTCAGTGGTGAGGCAGACAGTGAGATGCCGTTTTCACGATGCTAATGGTGGAGCAGTGCTACGTGGACAGCAACTTTTGGATATTCACATTGAACTGCAATGTATCATTTACTCATAAATAACAGCGAGTGCTGTTAGCCTCACCGTTAATTTGACAGCAAATTCTGGCTCATTATCATTTCATAATTTGTAATAACATTTGTGTCATTTAAAGCACATTGCTGTATCAGGTCATCACAATGTCAGATGTTCAACTCTACACTATGTGTATTTGGAAACATGGCAGCCAGCTTGTTCACAGAATGTATACCATGGGTTTCCAGCATCTTGAGAGTGATTCAGAACTTTTTCTGCACTACATTGTGGATGTTGACCATCTGTTGGAAGCCTAAGGTAATTTTTCTGCAAGGCACTCCTTATATTATAGATACCGTGCTATGTGTGTTGATGCTTCGTGAACTATGGAGTGCCCAATTTTTGTGCAAAATGGAGGGACGGTGTGGATAGAACTTCCACGTGCCTGATCATTGTGCCACTGACCCCAGTGCATCTTAATTGAAAGCCGGTTGAGGAGGATTCTATCGATGACTTTCCCAGTGGCCGACAACAGGGAGATTCCTCTGTAGTTGCCGTAGTCGGACTTGTCTCCTTTCTTAAAGATGGTCACGATTATGGCATTGCTGAGATCTCCAGGCATGCACTTCTCCTTCCAGATGTGAGGGGAAGTGTGAATCAGCTTCTTTGCTGCCTGAAAGGGTTTTGGATGTCCAACTGCTGAAGCATAAATTGAGTATTAAAGAGGATATAAATTATACCACCTGATTGCTCCTCAATGAAATTGATGCGATTATATTACAGACACATTGTACAGTCAATTTTCCATTGTAAGTGTAATTGTGCTTTGGCAAAAAGAAGCATACGAACCCCTACTCCTACCCCCGCCCCCCTCCATCACCCCACTGGTAGGATTGTGATGGAAGCCATTCAATGGGCCATAAATTGCAGACTTTCCGGTACGATGTGCACAAACACTCAAAGAGGCCTTGCCAATGCCGGTTATCGGTACACAACGCGCATGCACCGAAAACCAGCATTTGCAAACTGTCAAAATGTCCTGGGAGAAGGACATTCGTGAGCGGAGATTTGGGCTATTTGCCCAACTCATGCCCAGCAAATGTCCTTCAAACTCTTATGCCTGGTAAAAGCACACATATAGCTTACCCTTACCAGCGTAAGAGTTTTAAAAGATAGAAACATTCAATTTTATAATTAATTTTTACATTAACAACCCTGTTCATTAAGGTATGTTTATTTTCAATCCCATTAAAACATTTTAAAAGCATTTTCCAAAAATAATTTTTTCCTAAAACATTTAATTTAATTCAATTTAATTAATTTTAAATATGTGAGGTATTTTTTTATTTATTATGTTGTGTTTCTGTGTTTTGGGGGTATATTAATTGATAGTAATGGGAACTCGTACAAACGGAGCTCCCATTATTATCAATGAGAATACTCTATGCTCATTGGTGGTCCAGGACCACGTGATCCCAGGTTGCGCTGCGAATGAAGGCCTCAGAATGCAAGTATACATTCCTTCGGGACCACAAGGTACTTTTGTAAAAAAAATTTCAATTGGAGGCATCCTCCCACAGGAAGCCTTCGACCATCATTTTTGGGCCAGTGAAGTCGGGCCACAATTGAATGTAGTCACCCAGAAAATTTACAGTATGTATTATTTGGAGTGATTTGAAGATTATGATCTCACTGCTGGTGATGGTAAATGTTATAAATCAACTTTGGCTTCAGTGTTTTGGATTATGATATCTGAACTGCTCCATGTGTGATTTTAAACTGAAGATTTTTAAGTTATAAGAGCACCTATTCTGGATTTCTGTCAGAAAATATGTGTTGGCTCGAATTGTAATGACAATGAAAATGTCACCTTATTTTCTGGTGATTAAATCATCTTCTGTTTTCAGAGTTGTAGATGAAGAATTCAAAATGCCATTAATAGTTCGGGACAACTTTCAAATATTTGATATTCTAATAGACTATCTTAATTAAAATTCTATGTCTGGATCAACCTCATCTTTTTAACCTTGTGAGTCATATTATTTTGACAATTCTGACAATTTTTGTGCCATTATAGTTTTACATATTCAAACAACAAATGTGCGGGGTATGATAAAGTACAACTGTAATTATCCAGGTCTTTTATTTTAATTATGTTTAAGTTTATTCTCTTGTGTGGTGACAATGCAGCCATAGTTTGATATGCATAGGATCAACTCCACACAGCATGCAAATGTAATGCATAGTGCTTCATGTCCTTTTCATGTGAACTAGTCTTTTGAAAACTACTAACCAGAATCAAAATGTTTTAATTGCTCTCAACAAGAATATTGCTACTCCACAGTCTTAGGAGAACAGTTTAAAGAACAGATGGTATTACTGGAAGAAGGCAATCCCATCAGAACAATAACCTCCATTTTATAGATTAAAATGAAGAGTGCTGTATGTTTGAAGTGAATTGTCATTGAATTTCCAGAAGTCCAAGGTTGGTATCATTATGAACATACCTTTCATTTCATGTAATACAGTAATATTTAAAACATGTGTTTCGACACCTCAGTGCTTCTCATTGCACTGGCATAGAATAGCTCTTACAATCAGTCATTATGAAGCAATGTTAGGTTTTCAACTTGTGCTTCCAGGATGCAGCTCGGTTACATTCAACAAGCCCTCAAGTTAATGTAGGCTTGCGTTTGTTGCATTCAATGAGACGCAAATGGTCAATTACAATGCCCAAAGTCTTCACAGTCAATGTCTGCAAGTCCAGAGAATTGAAATGCCTGAGCTTTGATTCTTGGTGTGCGGTTTGAAGGAACTTAACTGTCAAAGCACTTGTCTCGATTCTTGAGACTTGAAGGCATTGCACAGGATTAGTGAACCACTATGCAAAGCCAAACTATTTTCAAATATTTCAAATCTGTACAATATTGTCAAATATTATTTCTGTGCCATTACATTTCATAAATTGATTTAGTTGTATTTTTGTTTAAAGAAATTTCAGCAATATATAGGTATCAGTAATAGTCCACACATATATGATAGCCTAGCAAAAGCTGACCAAAAGTTTCACAACAATTGACACAGTTCCTTAAAGTGGAAAACTCCTGATTATAAGCATATGACATGTGAAAGTAAGTAGTTACATGACCTTCGTAACTTAAGCTGTAGATATACACAAGACTATTGATCAGGGCAGCAGGAGAGCTCGATGCTCCTCTACGAAGAGTGGCATAAGATCAAACAGATGGGACTGTGGTTTATGTTCTCAACGATAAGACAGCACTTTCTTACAATGCAGCCATTACTCAGAACTGCTCTGTTGTTTACACAGTTAAACCTTATTTCAAAGCATTAAGTTTTATTGTGACAGTCAAAAGATATATTATGCTTGCAGACAGATTTTGGGCTGGATTTTCCGGTCCTTTGTGCTCTGGGTTTTGCCCTGGAGCAGCATGAAATGGGACGGCGAGGTCGCCTGCGTTCGGTCTCAATTCACGGGTCGGGTTTTGCGGCCGCGCTTAGCAGCACCGCCGGGAAGAACTGCAACGCGTGTGCAACACCTCTCGTTGTGACACCATCCGAGTTTTGACCCAAACGCGACCCTTAGGCCTGGAATCGTGCCTCGTGATGACCGCTTGGAAAACCAGACCTGCCAGTGGTGGTGAGGAAGGTAAAGTGCTATAAAGGTCAATGCGAGTGTTTGTTCTTTTAATTTTTTTAGTGATTTGTGTTGTGGTGGCATGGGCAATGTTTTGGGAATGGTTTTGTGGGGTTTTTCAAGGTTCACCACCCCCCTCCCCCCACCCAAAGGTCTTTCTCGGAGCGCACATGGCCCAGCACTTTAGTTCGCGAGTTTCCCATTTTTGCACCTCGAAAGTTGTGCAACATCTCCCATCGCACTGGCACACCCTGGCATTGGGCCCAGATGCCCAAACTTCCTTACCAAAGCGCAACCTATTCCCAGCCGGTAATTCCGCCCCCCCTCCCGCCCCCCCCGCCTCCATTTTTGCCCGAAAACATAAAAGCCTAAAATCCATCCCTTTATGTTTTCCTTTGTGTTGGTTGATATGGTAATTATGACGATTTAAGTATGGGAATACATCTTGAGGTTATTTTTCATAGAAAAAACTTGTATTTACTTATATTTTGTAGATCATTGATGTGACTATATAGGGAATTTTGTATGCAATTTTGGTTATTCTACCTTCAAAGGGACATCTGTGTGATGGAGGAGGCTCAGGGAAGAACAATAAAGGTGATTCTTGGTTCAGGGATCCAGCTTGTGAGGAGACACTCATTGAACTGAACTTATTTTCAAAGAAGAAAATTGAGAAAAGACATCACATGACAGAAAATGGAGGAGGAAGGCCATTCAGCCCATTTTAGCTCATTCAACAACAACTTGTATTGATTTTGCGCCTTCAACGTAGTGAACCGTCCCAAGGCGCTTCAAAGGAGTATTTTACGATAAAAATTTGACACCGAGCTGCTTAAGTAGAAATTAGCGCAGGCTTGGTCAAAGAGGTATGTTTTAGGGAGCATCTTGAAGGAGGAAAAAGAGGTAGAGAGGAGGACAGGTTTAGGCAGGGAGTTCCAGAGCTTGGGGCGTAGGCAACAGAAGGCATGGCCATCAATGGTTGAGCGATTACAATCAGGGATGCTCAGGAGGGCAGAATTGGAGGAGCGCAGACATCTTGGGGCTTTGTGCGAGTTAGGACACAGGCAGCCATGTTATGGATCACCTCTGGTTTACGTACGGTAGAATGTGGGAGGCCAGCCAAGAGTGCATTGGAATAGTCCAGTCTAGAGATAACAAAGGCATGGATGAGGGCTTCAGTAGCGGATGAGCTGAGGCAAGGGCAGAGATGGGCAATGTTATGGAGGTGGAAATAGGCGGTCTTAGTTATGCTGTGGATATGTGGTCGAAAGCTAATTTCAGGGTCATGATACCAAGGTTGTGAAAAGTTTGGTTCATCCTCAGACAGGAGTTGGGGAGAAGGATGGAGTCAGTGTCTCGTGAACGGAGTTTGTAGCAGGGACCGAAAACAATGGCTTTGTTCTTCCCAATATTTAATTGGAGAAAATTTCTGCTTATCCAGAATTGGATGTCGGACAAGCTGTCTGAGAATTTAGAGATCGTGGACGGTTCGAGAGAAGTAGTGGTGAGGTAGAGCTGGGTGTCATCAGTGAACATGTGGAAACTGACACTGGGTTTCAGGATGATGTCGGCAAGGGGCAACATGTAGATAAGAAATAGGAGGGGGTCAAGGACAGATCCGAGGGGGTCAAGGACAGATCCTTGGGGGACACCAGAGGTAACGATGCAGGGCCGAGAAGAGAAACTGTTGCAGGTGATTCTCTAGCTATGATTAGATAGATAATGTATGAATGCTCCCACGAGTGAACTACTGCTCCAGCTGCTGGACTACCAATGTACTGCAACTACTGATGTAAATAATAAAGGAACATGTGGCAAAGTCACATGAAGATAGTTTTTCTATTAAGAGCTATCTTGTGTGTGGTGTTCTTCTTAGTGATGCCATAAGGGTATATCACATTGGAGATGAGGATGAGATTTTTAGATTCCCTAGCTGAGGGGCAGGTTTGGCAGATCAATATTCCTGACTACAGGATTTTTAGGCAAGGTAGAGAGGGGGGGGGTAAAAAGTGGGGGGATTTCAGTACTGATTAAAGAAACTATTACAATGGTAAGGAGGGATGATATGTTAGAGGAATCATCAAATGAGGCCATATGGGTCGAATTGAAAAATAAAAAAGGGGCGATCACACTGCTGGGCATGTATTATAGACCTCCACAAATATGTAGGCAAATTACTGTGAAGTCTAAAAACCATCGGGTAGTAATAATAGGGGATTTTAACTATCCAAATATTGATTGGGACAAATTTAGTGTGAACGGTGTAGAGGGTGCCGAATTCTTGAAATGCATTCAAGAGAACTTTTTTAGTTAGTTTGTAGTAAGCCCAACACGAGAGGGACCAGTCTTAGATTTAGTTTTGGGGAATGAAGCTAGCAGATTGAAGGGGTATTAGTGGGGGAGCACTTGGGTGCCAGTGACCATAATTCAGTCAGATTCAAATTGGTTATGGATAAGCACAAGAATAGACCTGGAATAAAAGTTCTGAATTGGGGAAAAGCTAATTTTGCTAAGTTAAGGAGTGATTTGGCCATGGTGGACTGGAAACAGTTACTTGTGGGTAAATCAGTGTCGGAGCAATGAGGAGGCATTCAAGGAGGAGATCCGGAAGGTTCAGGCCAAATGTGTGCCCTTAAAGAGAAAGGCAGGGAAAAATAATTCTAGAGCCCCCTGGATGACCAGAGACTTACAGGAGACGATTAAGAAAAAAAGGGACGCTTATGTCATGTACCAACTTTAGAATCTTTAGAGAAATATAGAAAGTTAAGAGGCAAAATTAAAAAGGATATTAGGAATGTTAAGAGAGAGCATGAGAAATTCTTGACCAGTAAAATTAAGGGAAACCCTAAGATGTTCTATAAATATATTAAGAGTAAGAGGGTAACTAAAGAAAGGGTAGGGCCTATTAGAGACCATAATTTTTGTGTGGAGGAAGAAGATGTTGGTAGGGTACTTAACGAATACTTTGCATCTGTTTTCCCAAAGGAAAGGCGTATTGCGGATACTGCTATCGAGGAGGAGTGTGATATTCTGGATGAAATAAATATAGTGAGAGAGGAAATATTAGGGGGTTTAGCAGCATTGAAAGTAGATAAGTCCCCAGGCCCGGATTAAATGCATCCCAGGCTGTAGAGCGAAGTAAAGGAGCTAGCAGAGGTCTTGACCATCATTTTCCAGTCCTTTTTGGATCTGGGCATGGTGCCGGAGGATTGGAGGACTGCTAATGTAGTACCCTTGTTTAAGAAGGGAGAAAGGGATAGGCCAAGTAAATTCAGGCCTGTCAGCCTAACCTCAGTGGTGGGAAAATTATTGGAAAAAATCCTGAAAGACAGGATAAATCTGCATTTGGAAAGGCAAGGATTAATTAGGGACAGTCAGCACAGATTTGTTAAGGGAAGATCGTGTTTGACTAACCTGATTGAATATTTTGAGGAGGTAACTAAGAGTGTCGATGAGGATAGTGCATATGATGTAGTGTATATGGACTTTAGCAAGGCATTTGATAAGGTCCCAATTGGTAGACTGGTCATGAAGGTTAAAGCCCATGGGATACAGGGCAAAGTGGCAAGTTGGATCCAAAATTGGCTTGGAGGTAGGAAGCAAATGGTAATGATTGATGGATGTTTTTGTGACTGGAAGGGTGTTTCCAGTGGGGTTCCGCAGGGCTCAGTACTGGGTCCCTTGCTTTTTGTGGTATATATCAACGATTTAGATTTGAATATAGGGAGTATGATTAAGAAGTATGCAGACGACAATTAAATTGGCTGTGTGGTTGATAATGAAGAGGAAAGTCATGGGCTGTAGGAGGATATCAATCTACTGGTCAGGTGGGCAGAGTAGTGGCAAATGGAATTTAATTCAGAGAAGTGTGAGTTAATGCACTTTGGCAGGGCTAATAAGGAAAGGGTATACACATTAAGCGGTAGGCCACTTAATAGTGTAGATGAACAAAAGGACCTTGGAGTGCTTGTCTGCAGAACTCTTTTGGGAGAAACGAAAACATTAAATCGTGGCCCCCCGATCTGGGGGACGCACCAAACATTTACAAGGCCCTTTTTTTTGTTTTTTGTATTTTTTTTTCTTTGTTTGTTTTTTTTTTAAAGTTTTTTTTTGGGCACTAAAATCATATATATATTTTTTTCTCCAAGTGCCCCCTACAAAAGGGGAGGGGGACACTAAAAACACCGGCAATTAAAACAAATTAAACTTTAAAACATAAAATCAAATTAAAATTTGGTTGCCGGGCGTGATGATGCACTCCAGTTCCTCCGGTGCCCACCTCTCGTGGAAGGCCGCGAGCATACCGGTGGACACCGCGTGCTCCATCTCCAAGGACACCCTGGCGTGGATGTACGCTGCTTGTCCACAGATCCCTGAAAGTAGCAGGCCAGGTGGATAAGGTGGTTAAGAAGGCATACGGAATGCTTGCCTTTATTGGCTCAGGCATGGAATATAAGAGCAGGGAGGTTATGCTTAAATTGTGTAATACTTTGGTTAAGCCACAGCTGGAGTACTGCGTGCAGTTTTGGTCACCGTATTATAGGAAGGACGTGATTGCACGAGAGAGGTGCAGAGGAGATTTACTTGGATGTTGCCTGGAATAGAGAATCTTAATTATGAGGACAGATTGGATAGGCTGGGTTTGTTCTCATTGGAACAGAGGAGGTTGAGAGAAGATCTCATCGAGGTATACAAAATATTGAGGGGCCTGGACATAGTGGATAGTAAGGGTCTATTTCCATTGGTGGGGGCATTGTTTCAAGGTGGTTGGTGGAAGGTTTAGAGAGGATTTGAGGGGGGGCTTCTTTACACAGAGGGTTGTGGGGATCTGGAACTCGTTGCCTGGAAGAGTGGTGGATGCAGAAACCCTCACCACTTTTAAGAGATGGTTGGATCGGCACTTAAAGTGCAGTAACCTGCATGGTTACGGAGCTAGAGCTGGTAATTGAGATTAGACTAGATGACCTTTTGTTGGATGGCGCATATATAATGGTAAGTACTGCAGGGAATAGAATATGGCCAGGGTGATCTTCTGAACTAGTATTAATCGTCTGGATGGGTCGGAGAGGAATTTTCCCAGATTTTTTCTCTCTAAATTGGCCTGGGTTTTAAGCTCGTTTTTGCCTCTCCCAGGAGATCACATGGCTCCGGTGGGGTGGAGTATAAATGTTTTCAGTATAAGGGATCTCGCAGTTGTATGAGGTGGACTGGTTGGGCTGGGTGCTCTTTGCCTTTCCGTCATTGTTCATATGTTTATATGTAACCTTAGAGCTGCTGACCAAGGGCCGTGCAGCTCTTGTCGGCCGGCGCGGACACGATGGGCCGAAATGGCCTCCTTCTGCGCTGTAAATTTCTATGTTTCTAAGTAGAAATTGACAGAGAGTACGTAGCATTGAAGAGGAGCAACAGGACGAGGAGGTTCTGGAGATACACGTCATCAGGAGCACGAGGGTATCTATCAATGATTTGCAAAGTATTGTCATCCAAGTAGATGTTTCAGGCACCAGGATATCCATTGAAATCGAAACTGGTGCATCCCTGAGCGTAGTACAAGAATCGCTATATCTCGACAAGTTACGTGATTTTCCACTGGAGAAGTCGAAGATAGAGCTGCAAGGCTACTCATGAGAGCAAATCCCTGTTCTAGGACGTATCACCATTACCAGTGAAATACAAGGATCAGTTTCAGAGCTTGCCTCTGATAGTAGTGGCAGGAGACAAGCTTTCCTTGATGGGTAGAAATTGGTTGGGATCACTGAAGCTGGATTGGAATTAGATTTTTTGTGTAGAAACAAAATTTGCATTGAAAGTTGACGTCATCAAGCAGTATCTGAAGGTGTTCTATGAAACAGGCAGTCCGATCCAGACTTCAAGGCAAGTGTCAGAGTGCAGAAGTATGCTTGACCAGTTTACTGCAAGCCATGAACCGTACCACACGCACTCAATCAGAAAGTTGAGCAAGAACTCAAAAGACGAGAAACTGAGAACATTATCTCAAAAGTAGTAGAAGTGTTCTATTTTTCATACATTGATGAGTTACCAGTCACAACTGAAGAGATTTGTAGAGCAACCAAGCGTGACCCAGTTATGCCAAAGTTGCATGATACATCCAAATGGCTGGCCAAACCAGGTATCAGAGAAAGATATTCATCCATACTTCATTCGTAGGAATGAATTATCAGTGGATAAAGATTGTGTCATGTGGGATGCAAGATTAGTTATCCCAAATAAGTTCTGGTCCAAATTGTTAGATCTTCATGACCAGCATCTGGGAATGTTCTTGGCAAAGAGTTTTGCACGCAGTTACTTATGGTGGCCAGGTTTAGATAAAGATGTAGGTCCCGAGTTTGGTCATACCTAAGTTCTGCCCATTTACCGTCAAAAAGACCATTAAGATCCTGATGGTACTTTGAGTGCAAGTTTGGTGAAAAAATGGGAAAAAAAACACACAGGGAAAAAATGGGCATTGCCCGCCGATTCTGGAGGGCAGCGGGCGGTAGGTCCGCTTCTGGGCGGTAAAAGAGATTTTCGGCAAAGTAACGGCAAGACTAGAATTGGGCCCAGGGAGGAGGGATTGGAAAAAAAAATCTTCAACAAATGAAACACAAACCATTACAAATTTTTCAGAGGACCCTATCAAACAAAATCGCTGCGAAAGGAATAAAGCAAACCATTACACTAACCTTTTCTTGCAGGTCTTCATACCTACCATTCAGGTAAGACCTGTCTCCACGCAGCGGTCTTTTCTGCTGGAGCGGAGGACCGCCTGGAACAATCTTGGGAGGGAGTGGACGAGAAATCTTTTGTCGGCGTGGCATGCCAGCGGACGCTCCCCAGCGGCCTTCTCTCCCCGCCGTCGGGAGAACCTCACCAAACTCACTCAGAGGGGAGAGTGCCGGAAAAACAGGGAGACAGCAGAGAAAACTCGGGCCCATAGAGTACATCATTAGTCAGTATACAACATGTCAATCGATAAGTAAGAAA
Source organism: Pristiophorus japonicus (assembly GCF_044704955.1). Taxonomy (NCBI): domain Eukaryota; kingdom Metazoa; phylum Chordata; class Chondrichthyes; family Pristiophoridae; genus Pristiophorus; species Pristiophorus japonicus. The sequence continues at coordinate 49,839,977 of NC_091987.1, forward strand.
CCACCATCAGTACCGTTACAGCCAAATAAATGGCCTCCCAGGGTGTGGCAAAGGTGACATGTAGATTTTGATGAGATAGAAGGACAATTGTCCATTGTGATTGATAGTCACTCGAAGTTGGTAGAGGTGTTTCTGATGTGGAAAATAACAACAAGTAAAACAATAGACAATTTGCAAAGTTTTTTTTTCATATGGCGTCCCAGAGAAATTGTGTCTGATAATTGGCCTCAATTTTGTTCAGAAGAATTTGCAGTTCATGAGCAGAAATGATGTGAAACATACCAAAGTTCCACCGTAACACCCTGCTTCAAATGGTGCAGCAAAGCGCACAGTACAAATTGTAAAACATCAAGCAAATGTTGGTTCCAAATCCAAGGAAAGAACTTGTTATTGGACCACAGACTATCAAGTTTTCTAATTACTTATCATAATGCTCCTCATATAACTACTGGTAGAACACCAGCAGAGTTGTTTCTCAAACCACAGCCACAAACCAGGTTCTTGTTGTTAAAGCCAAACTTGGCACAGTCCGTAGAAGATAATCAATTAAGACAGAAAGAGAATCATGATAGAGGTAGAGTAAAAGAGAGAAGTGTGAAATTGAATCAGAAGGTTAGAGTGAAGAACCATCACCATAAATGGTTAAAGTGGTTACTGGGAAGAGTAGTGAAGATATGTGGTCCTCGCACATATTTGGTCAAGATGTTTGATCATGCAATGGTTAGGTTTGTTCACATTGATCATATTTTATCTGCAGATGTGGAAGGAGTTGAAAGTTGGAATGATTCGATTATTTCTGATGAGTCACATAGTCTTGTTACAAGTAGAGTACCAGTAGCACATCCTACATCAGTTTTACTAGAAACAAATTCAAGAGAATATTAGAATTTACGTCTGAGTCAGGCAGACAAACAGCCTGAAGTTGTATCGAGTCTGAGTGTAGATCAAGGGTTGTCCTTGGAGAAAAAACTCTCCTCAGGATCAGCCTAGAATGAGTCTAAGTTTGACACCAAGGTTGGAAGATTCTGTTCGAGAGCTGAAATATCCTCTTTGAAACAGAAAATCAGTGGTTAAGTTTGATTTGTAAATATGGAAAAATAAGTTAATATCTTTTGTGTATAACCATGCAAGTTATGTATAATGATTATTTGGTTAAGATTACTTCTTCAATTGGGATGGAGAAGTGTAACAGAGCTCCCCTACTGGACAACTGCTCTACTTAGTGGACTACTGATGTACTGCAACTACTGATGTAATAATAAAGGATTAAGTGGCAAAATCACATGACAGTTTTTCCATTAAAAGCCATCTTGTGTGTAGTGTGCTTCTTCGTGATGTCATAAGGATATATCACAGATAAAAATGGAACCAGGCAAGTGCAGTCCCACTCAACTGGACGACAGTGGAGAGGCGTTGGAGAAGGGTAGAGTGCTCAACCATATCAAAGGCTGCAGACAAATCAAGAAGGATAAGAAGTGATAGTTTGCCTTTGTCACATTCACAAAGGATGTCATTTGTGACTTTGATGAGAGCCGTTTCGGTACTGTGGCAGGCATGGAAACTGGATTGGAGGGATTCAAACATGGAATTGCCGGAAAGATGGGCATGGATTTGGGAGGCGACAACACGTTTAAGGACTTTGGAGAGGAAAGGGAGGTTGGAGATGGAGCGATAGTTTACAAAGACAGAGAGATCGAGGGTTGTTTTTTTGAGGAGAGGTGTGATGATGGCAGATTTGAGGGAGAGGGGAACAGTACCTGAGGAGAGCGGACCGTTAACAATGTCAGCTAACATGAGAGTCAGAAAAGGAAGTTGGGTGGTCAGCAGTTTGGTGGGAAAGAACCTATAGTTCTTCCACCATTTCATCAAGTTGTTCATTAATTTACTTTAGGGTCTTTGCATCTACTTCCATAACTTAGTCACTCTTTATTTGAAGCAAAACTTCCTAATATCTGTACTAAATTTGCCTGTCGATAGTTTGTACTTGTCCTAACTTTGTGGTTTATGGTTAAGTTGTGTTTCGGATTTGCCGTTGTTGTTTAATATCATGCCCACCTATAGGAATAACCAAGCTTATTTGTTAACACATAGGTACATATCATGGAGCCTTAGGGGCCACATGTAAAGTTTAAAAGAAATTTCCCATTAATTAGCATATATTTTAAGCTGCAGATACTAAATTTATCCAGGAAAGTAGCAGTGCTAAAAGAGATATTCTAATCCCCAGACCTAGAAAAATTTGAAAAGCGAATCACAGAATGATATAACACAGAAGGAGGGCATTTGGCCCATTGGGCCTATACCGGCTCTTTGAAAGAGCTATCCAATTAGTTCCACTCTCAGGCTTTTTCCCCATAGCCTAGCAAATGTTTCCCCTTCAGATACTTATCCAATTCCTTTTTGAAAGTTGTTATTGAATCTGCTTCCACCACCCTTTCAGGCAGTGCTTCCAGATCACACCAACTTGCTGTGTAAAAATGTTTTTCCTCATGTCGCCTCTCATTCTTTTGCCAATTATCTGAAATCTGTGTCCTCTGGCTACCGACTCTCTTCTGCTACTAGAAACTGTTTCTCCTTATTTACTCCATCAAAACCCTTCATGATTTTTAATAACTCTATCAAATACCCTTTTCTGCTCAAAGGAGAATAATTCCAGTTTCTCTAGTCTCTCCACATAATTGAAGACTTTCTTTCCTGGTGCCATTCTTGTAAATCTCCTCTGCACCCTCTCTAAGGCCTTGACATGCTTCCTAAAGTATGGTGCATGAATTGGATGCAATAATGCAGCTGGGGCCGAACCAATTTTTTTAAATAAAGCTTTAGCATAACTTTGTTGCTTTAGCACTCTCTGCCTCTATTTAAAAAGCCAAGGATCCAGTTTATCCTTTTAACAACCTTCTCAACTTGCCCTGTCATCTTCAAAGATTTCTGCAGCCCCTTTAAAATTGTACCATTTAGTTCATTTTGCCTTTCCTCATTCTTACTACCAAAATGAATCACTTCACACTTGCAATGTGCAATGTGTCAGCCCATTTCACCAGTCTGTCTATGTCCACCTAGAGTATGTTACTACCCTTCTCACTGTTTACTACATTTCAGAGCTTTATGCCATCTGCATACTTTGAAATAATGCCCTTTATGGCCATGTCATTAATGGCCCTGAAATTCTGGCCTCCCCAGGTCCGTACGGAGTGTGCACGGACTCAGGAAAGCACCGCATAAGCTGGTTTTCGGTGCGCAATGCGCCTGCGCTGAAAACCGGCTTTTCCGATCTGTCAAGTTTTTGGCTTGATAGGTCCTCCACATCTCGGGGAGAAGGACATTCCCACGGCAGAGATTGGGCCATTTGCCCATCTCTTGCCCTGCGAATGTCCTTAAAGCTCTTGCGCCTGGTAAAAGCAGGCACATAGCCTACTTTTACCAGCGTAAGAGTTTTAAAACATATCAAAAACATATTAAAATAAAATTTAAAAATACATATTTATGTTAAAAACCCTGCCACTCAAGTAATTCTATTTAAACCAGAATCAAAACTTAAAAAAAAAAATCGGCAAGTATTTTTTTTCAAAAAGATTTGTATCAGCTTTAATTTCTATAATATATTTATGTGAGGTATTTTTAAAAAAATTTTTATGTAGTGTTTGGGGGTGTTTCTCATTCGTAGTAATAGGAGTTTCAGACTTACAAAACTCCTATTACTACGAATGAGAAAATACCTTACCGTGATTGGGTGTCCAGGCCCAAGTGACTCGTACGGACGTCCCAACGTGAATGCGCTCCGTTGTGCAAGAAGTCCCCCAATATGACTATTTAAAGTTCTTGCATTTTTCTGCAATTTGCCTGCAAATTTGCTCCTCTATCTCCTTCCAATTCTTTGGTAGCCGATAGTATAAACCTCATCATCAAAGACAGTCCCTCGGAATCAAGGAAGACTTGCTTCCACTCTTAAAATGAGTTCTTAGGTGGGTGAACAGTCCAATACGAGAGCTACAGACTCTGTCACAGGTGGGGCAGATAGTCGTTGAGGGAAGGGGTGGGTGGGACAGGTTTGCCGCACGCTCTTTCCACTGCCTGCGCTTGATTTCTGCATGCTTTCGGCGACTAGACTCGAGGTGCTCAGCGCCCTCCCGGATGCACTTCCTCCACTTAGGGCAGTCTTTGGCCAGGGACTTCCAGGTGTTAGTGGGGATGTCGCCCTTTATCGGGGAGACTTTGAGGGTGTCCTTGTAACGCAACCGCTGCACACCTTGGGCTTGTTTGCCGTAAAGGACTTCCGAGTAGAGCACTTGCTTTGTGAATCTCTTGTTTGGGATGTGAACTATGTGGCCTGCCCAGTGGAGCTGATCAAGTGTGGTCAGTGCTTCAATGCTGGGGATGTTGGCCTGGTCGAGGACACTAATGTTGGTGTGTCTGTCCTCCCAGGGGATTTGTAAGATCTTGCGCAGACATCGTTGGTGGTATTTGTCCAGCGACTTGAGGTGTCTACTGTATATGGTCCATGTCTCTGAGCCATACAGGAGGGGCGGGTATTACTACAGCCCTGTAGACCATGAGCTTAGTGCCAGTTTTGAGGACCTGGTCTTCAAACTCTCTTTTCCTCAGGCGGTCGAAGGCTGCACTGGTGCAGTGGAGGCGATGTAGGATCTCGTCGTCAATGCCTGCTCTTGTTGATAGGAGGCTCCCGAGATATGGGAAGTGGTCCATGTTGTCCAGGGCCACGCCGTGGATCTTGATGACTGTGGGGGCAGTGCTGTGCGGCGAGAGCAGGCTGGTGGAGGACCTTTGTCTACACCTAGCAGTGTAATAGCTCCTCTATTGTTGCTTAACTCAAATAGATTTTGGAGCCGAAATTCAGGGTCTGGATAAGGCCTGTTACCGCCATTTTGCAGCGGCCATGCGGCGGAATCGAGTGGCCGCCGCATTGCAGTCAATTGGCCGCCACGACCCAAATTCACCTCAGGAATTTTTCGGCCTGTCCCCACTATCACCCCACTGCTGCCGACTGCCGCAAGCGCGCCATCAAAGCACGCACCGCCAATCTCCCGCACCTCCAGCATACTCCGGCCCAAATCTAACTGCAAAAATCTTTGCCCTTTAAATGAGGGGAGAGATGTTGTGGTGACACACACGCGCAGTGATGTCACCAACGCTCCGCCGCTGAGTGACAGCGGCGGAGACTCAGTCCCGCCCCTCACCAGGATTTACCGCTGCACTTCCGCCCACATTATGACCGACTTCTGGTCTTGTTGAAAAAAATGGACAAAGACCTGAATATCAATCATGAGGCGACCTCTTCCCATACAGCAGTAAAACCAGGTAAGAAATCGTCGGTGTGCCATATTTCTGGCATGCCTGAATTTTGGCCCCTCTGTCTTTGAACCCTGAAGTGCATCATCCCTTTCTAATGCTGTGAAAGTATCTGCCACCCCACCAATGTTCCCTCTAATTTTTGGGTGGTCTGTGTGACCTATACAAAATTACATGTATGCGCAGTTTTCCATTAAAAGCCGGTGAGTCAGCTGCGTGGGACTGCCAGATAACAGGAACATTGCACCCCACCCTTCTTTCCTTTCCTTTCCTATCTTTTCTGAATACATTGTAGCCAGTAATATTAATATCCATTCCTCCCCTTGTTTGAGCCAGAAAAATTATTTTTGTGTCTTTGAGCTCCTGCTGCGATTATCAAACCAAGACTTCAGAGCTGGAGTTCCTGTCTCCTCTCGTATGGACTGTCTGGAGTGAGGTTTGATCCCTCAGATGCGGGAATGCTGTCACTGAAATGCTGGTGCAAATCGGAGTGGGAGTCACATGCAGCCCTCGGGATAAATTGGGGTCGCCAACTCTTGTTGGGTGTATTCCTGGAGGTTTCATCACATGACGTCCCATCGCCAACTGCCTGCCCAGTCAAGCAGTACTTTTTTCCCCCATATCCAACACATTTATAACTAATTATCAACATTTTCAAAGAAAATGGAAAAAATACAATTTCATTAATGCCCCTATGATTTATTTTTCCTGTGTTGCTTGCAACAATATCCATAAGTTAATCTTTAATTCCTGGAGACTCCAGGACTGTCCTGGAGGGTTGGCAACCCGAGGACAAAGGTTGGATGGGGACTTTTTTCAGTTGCATCTTTTCAAGGCTGTAAACTGGAAATTACTTGAGTCTCTGATGTTCGGCATGCTGCGTTGATTAACTTTTAGAAATGGGCTGGATAAATATCTAGTTCGGAATGGGATGGAATGCTACGGGAAGAAGTTGAGATAAGAATGATAAGATCCTTGTGAAACACGATGTTCCTCTGCTGCTGGCACTGTGGAAATTCCATCTATGGACCTGGGCTGAATAATTGAAATTCAAGGAATAGATAGCTATTCTGAAGTTTTGCTTGATTCCTTTTGAAGGCTGAGGAAACAAAATTGCAGAATCTTCCCACTTGTATAAATACAAAAATGAGCTTCTGGCATGCAAGTTTGAAAGTCATGATAAAATAGCTCCTCATTTACATAATGTTCAAGTCTTTATTGTACTGTTTGCGCTTCATTTACAGACGACCAAATGCCTATCAAATACTACAGGGTGTACAGAGATGTCGGTAATAGTACAAATGTAAATGTGCATTGTCGGCAGCCTGGGGATTGTTTGTTCCAATCCACAGCTTCTACCCAGAGCTGCAGATAACAAAGGCACGATGAACAATAGTGTTTTCACTTGCTTATTGCTTGAGCAACTCCCAGAACAACAAAAATGATACATCCCAGTAATTATGAATCTGTGAATGTTGATAGGTGCAGGAGCTGCAACTTGACAGTGAGCTGCAGGGTACCTTTAAGCATGGGATGCATTTTGAATATTATGATGAAACTTTATATTTCTTGTTTTCAAATGCTCTATGTTACAGTGTTCCATGGTACATTGCGTATTGTATACACGTTATAGTGTTGATACGTATTGTATGTGGAATTTCGAGTGGTGTACAGTTACAAGTAGCTGTGGGCAACCTTAACAACTTGCATTTGTATTTCCTTGTTTACCTTTATACTTCTCTGAAGCACCTTGTGATATTTTTTCTACATTACAGTAGTATATAAATACAAGTTGTTATTTCTCATTCACGAAGCTTATGTCCTTCTTTGGCTCTGTGTTTCAACTTTTGTCAGATTACGTACCGTGAAACACCTTGGTACATTTGTTTTATGTTAAAGGCACTATATAAATGCAAGTAGTTGTTGTTGATGGGTGGGACTTGGTGATAGTTGTGCCATTGATTGTCAAGGCCAGGTAGGGCTCTCTCTTGTTGGAAATGGTCATTGTCTGGCACTTGTGTGGTGTGAATGCTACTTGTCACTTAACAACCCAAGTGAGGATGTTGTCCAGGTCTTGCTGTTGACGGACATGGACTGCTTCATTATCTGAGGAATTGCGAATGGAGCCGTGCAATCATTGGCATACAGCTCTGTTTCTGACATTATGATGGATGGAAGGTCATTGATGAAGCAGTTGAAGATAGTTGAGCCTACGATGCTGCCCAGTGCCTCCTGTAGTGATGTCTTGGGGTAGAGATGATTGGCCTCCAACAACTGCAACAATCTTCTTTTGTGCTCGGTGCGACTCCAGGCACAAGACAGTTTTCCCCCTGATTCCCATTTACTTCAGTTTACTCAGGCTCTTTGGTGCCACATTCAGTTAAATGCTGCCTTAATGTCATGGGCAGTCATTCTCACCTCATCTCTGGAATTCATGTCTTGTGTCCATTTTGGGACCAAGGTTGTAATGAGGTCTGGAGCCGAGAGATATGGCGGAACCAAAGCTGAGCATCAGTGAGTAGGTGATTGGTAAGTAGGTGCCATTGGATCGTGCTGTTGACGACTCCTTTCATCACTTTACTGATGATTGAGAGTAAGCTGATGGGGTGGTAATTGGCTGGGTTGGATTTGTCCTGCTTTTTGTGGACCAGAATTATCAGCCATATAGATGCCAGTATTATAGATGTACTGGAGCAGTTTAGCTAGAGGTACAGTTTGTGGACCTCACTGTAAGCAAATTGGCTGTTGCATTTGCCTATGGTATAGTAGTGACTACATTTCAAACCTACTTCATTGGCTGCAAAGCGTTTTGGGATGTTCTGAGGTTGTGAAAAGTGCCACATAAATACAAGTTTGTTCTTCTCGTCATTGCAAGAGCTTTAGACAATGGGAAATTACTCCAAAATACAATGATGTTCAGATAGCAAACCTCTTTTGAAAGCAGGCACTCTGAGGTCCAAAACTTGTGCGGAGGAAGGAGATAAGCTGGCACATGACCAGCAGGTTCCTGCTTATTGAGTGCCACCTTCACTTACCTCCTTCCATTCAAGCTCAGTGTACCCACCACAAATTGTCTAAATCCCATGTGCTTGTGATTGCAATAGGTGTTGGCTTCTTTACTGACACAGGGAGCCCCGGATATAAAAGGGGTCGGAGGGTCTAGTAAGGAGGAGGAACTGAGGGAAATCCTTATTAGTCGGGAAATTGTGTTGGGGAAATTGATGGGATTGAAGGCCGATAAATCCCCAGGGCCTGATGGACTGCATCCCAGAGTACTTAAGGAGGTGGCCTTGGAAATAATGGATGCATTGACAGTCATTTTCCAACATTCCATTGACTCTGGATCAGTTCCTATCGAGTGGAGGATAACCAATGTAACCCCACTTTTTAAAAAAGGAGGGAGAGAGAAAACAGGGAATTATAGACCGGTCAGCCTGACATCGGTAGTGGGTAAAATGATGGAATCAATTATTAAGGATGTCATAGCAGTGCATTTGGAAAGAGGTAATATGATAGGTCCAAGTCAGCATGGATTTGTGAAAGGGAAATCATGCTTGACAAATCTTCTGGAATTTTTTGAGGATGTTTCCAGTAGAGTGGACAAGGGAGAACCAGTTGATGTGGTATATTTGGACTTTCAGAAGGCTTTCGACAAGGTCCCACACAAGAGATTAATGTGCAAAGTTAAAGCACATGGGATTGGGGTAGTGTGCTGACATGGATTGAGAACTGGTTGTCAGACAGGAAGCAAAGAGTAGGAGTAAATGGGGACTTTTCAGAATGGCAGGCAGTGACTAGTGGGGTACCGCAAGGTTCTGTGCTGGGGCCCCAGCTGTTTACACTGTACATTAATGATTTAGACGAGGGGATTAAATGTAGTATCTCCAAATTTGCAGATGACACTAAGTTGGGTGGCAGTGTGAGCTGCGAGGAGAATGCTATGAGGCTGCAGAGCGATTTGGATAGGTTAGGTGAGTGGGCAAATGCATGGCAGATGAAGTATAATGTGGATAAATGTGAGGTTATCCACTTTGGCGGTAAAAACAGAGAGACAGACTATTATCTGAATGGTGACAGATTAGGAAAAGGGGAGGTGCAAAGAGACCTGGGTGTCATGGTACATCAGTCATTGAAGGTTGGCATGCAGGTACAGCAGGCGGTTAAGAAAGCAAATGGCATGTTGGCCTTCATAGCGAGAGGATTTGAGTACAGGGGCAGGGAGGTGTTGCTACAATTGTACAGGGCCTTGGTGAGGCCACACTTGGAGTATTGTGTACAGTTTTGGTCTCCTAACCTGAGGAAGGACATTCTTGTTATTGAGGGAGTGCAGCGAAGGTTCACCAGACTGATTCCCGGGATGGCGGGACTGACCTATCAAGAAAGACTGGATCAACTGGGCTTGTATTCACTGGAGTTCAGAAGAATGAGAGGGGACCTCATAGAAACGTGTAAATTCTGACGGGGTTAGACAGGTTAGATGCAGGAAGAATGTTCCCAATGTTGGGGAAGTCCAGAACCAGGGGACACAGTCTAAGGATAAGGGGGAAGCCATTTAGGACCGAGATGAGGAGGAATTTCTTCACCCAGAGAGTGGTGAACCTGTGGAATTCTCTACCACAGAAAGTTGTTGAGGCCAATTCACTAAATATATTCAAAAAGGAGTTAGATGAAGTCCTTACTACTAGGGGAATCAAGGGGTATGGTGAGAAAGCAGGAATGGGGTACTGAAGTTGCATGTTCAGCCATGAACTCATTGAATGGCGGTGCAGGCTAGAAGGGCCGAATGGCCTACTCCTGCACCTATTTTCTATGTTTCTATGTTTCTATGCTCCTTGTGAATGCCCACACAAACAAAAGAGGAAGACATTTTAGAATGGCTGCATACTCTGTATGATGGTGTATGCCTGGAGAGAATGAGTGAGCAAGAGGATAAGACAGAACATAAGAAAGATGCTGAGATGACTTTACCCTCCCTCCACTCATTCAATTCTTTTCCAGTATGGCTTCTTTGGACACACTCAAAGGCTTCTGTTATGGGGCACTCATGTTAACCTATCTTTTATGTCACCTAGTCCTGCAAGTATAGAGGCAGTGTTGAGATGTTAGCAGTTTCAGGAACACATAAGCTGGCACCCAAGTATCTGCCTTACATTGGTGATGTGAGTACGTGTATGTGCATCTTACAACTAGATTTTTTTAGAATTATTATTTCTTTTGGTGCCCATTAAAACATCCATGAATTTCAGTTGACGGTTTGTGCAGCACTGCAGTACAATCGTGCATGGTTAATGTTCAAAGTACTGTAAGGTAGTTCGAGTGCTTTGCATCGGACAGCTGTCAATGTGTAAGATGAGCCAAAAATTATTTTCTTTAGAGTGTAAAATGATCTTTGAGATGTAGCTGCAATATATTAAAATGATACATTTTTGAAAAATGTGTTGCAAAGAAAAATAAAGGGCGGAAAATGCAGGTTGTTTGCACCTTCCGTTAGTGCCCCCGGGGATACGCTAACTGCAAATTACTTTTCGTCTCGGTGCGGTGCTGCTACCGACACCCGCGAAATTCCATGGGAGTTTAGCGGCGGTGCTAACCGGTAACGCCCATGGCCCCTGCGGCAGCGGCGATGATGACATCACCGTGCGGAGCGACCCGTTTTTGCCCCAAGGCGAAAATTTCGTATAACCCTGTCAAACTGCTGTGGGTGATGCCCATGACAGCTTTGCAGGGCGCATACTGGGCTGTAGGCCACTCATGGGGCGAAAATTAAAGGTGAGGTGTGGCAGTAAATCATTTTTAAATGGACGACTTACGAACCTTCTTGATGGCAGATCATAGGCTCCGTGCCGTGATCTTGCAGCCCGCCACTCCGCTTGTTTGCTGGGCTGTTGTTACGGCACCCCGCTCCCTAGTGGATGAGCGATAGCCCCGTTTCCCTCCTGCTGAGTCAGTAGTTTAGCCCTCCCCTTTAATGCCCGCCAGCGCTATGCATCCCACCGTGTAGCGCTGGAAACCTCGCGTCCCTTTGCACACCGGTCCCGCCCCCGACAGGAACTGCAGAGCAAGACTTTGCGCTGCAGTTCCTGTTGGGGGCTGTAAGCCCAATAGTGCTAGCGGGGCGGGTCTTCCGCGCCTGCCACAGGAACTCCCACTTTGCGGCTGTTACAGCCCCCAAATGGGGCGGTACCAAATCTTTGGCCCAAAACTTTGCTAATATCTCCACCCCAATGTCTGCTAACTTAGGATGTCAAAGAGAGTCACCCTCCTCTTCCTCAATTTTCCTAGCAACAGCTTGACTTCTGGATCAGGAAACGTTGGTGCTCTGCCATGCTGCTGATTTATTATCGCACTTGATGATTATAAATATGTCGCGTTAAATTTTCTACAAAAATGCATTCGCCTTTAAACGGGTGCAGCAGGCCTTTAAAGGCTTGCAGCAGCATCAGGTCTCTCAGCTCTGAAACTATGAGCTCCCACTCTCTGGCAGATTAAATGCTTGAAGCTTGTTATCAATGCCTAATGAAGCCTGATCCTGGAATATTTGTAAGGTCAGCCATGCATGTACATGCACAATATTCATTTTGCAATATTTCCGCCACCTCCATGCCTGGATTGTAACTTTTACTCCTTTATGTAGCCATTCTTGTAATGTCGGAATCTCTGCAGCCAATTTGGTTCCCACAAACAGCAATGAGGGAATGATCAGATAATGGCCCAGATTTTGTTGTACTAATAATGGTGAGACTGTTGGCTCTCGTCGTTATTACTGGGTAAAACTGACAGAAACTTCTGGCCTCTGCACATGTGAGGTTAGAAACATAGAAACATAGAAACATAGAAAATAGGTGCAGGAGCAGGCCATTCAGCCCTTCTAGCCTGCACCGCCATTCAATGAGTTCATGGCTGAACATGAAACTTCAGTACCCCCTTCCTGCTTTCTCGCCATAACCCTTGATCCCCCGAGTAGTAAGGACTTCATCTAACTCCCTTTTGAATATATTTAGTGAATTGGCCTCAACTACTTTCTGTGGTAGAGAATTCCACAGGTTCACCACTCTCTGGGTGAAGAAGTTTCTCCTCATCTCGGTCCTAAATGGCTTACCCCTTATCCTCAGACTGTGACCCCTGGTTCTGGACTTCCCCAACATTGGGAACATTCTTTCTGCATCTAACCTGTCTAAACCCGTCAGAATTTTAAACGTTTCTATGAGGTCCCCTCTCATTCTTCTGAACTCCAGTGAATACAATCCCAATTGATCCAATCTTTCTTGATAGGTCAGTCCCGCCATCCCGGGAATCAGTCTGGTGAACCTTCGCTGCACTCCCTCAATAGCAAGAATGTCCTTCCTCAAGTTAGGAGACCAAAACTGTACACAATACTCCAGGTGTGGCCTCACCAAGGCCCTGTACAACTGTAGCAACACCTCCCTGCCCCTGTATTCAAATCCCCTCGCTATGAAGGCCAACATGCCATTTGCTTTCTTAACCGCCTGCTGTACCTGCATGCCAACCTTCAATGACTGATGTACCATGACACCCAGGTCTCGTTGCACCTTCCCTTTTCCTAATCTGTCACCATTCAGATAATAGTCTGTCTCTCTGTTTTTACCACCAAAGTGGATAACCTCACATTTATCCACATTATACTTCATCTGCCATGCATTTGCCCACTCACCTAACCTATCCAAGTCACTCTGCAGCCTAATAGCATCCTCCTCGCAGCTCACACTGCCACCCAACTTAGTATCATCCGCAAATTTGGAGATACTGCATTTAATCCCCTCGTCTAAATCATTAATGTACAATGTAAACAGCTGGGGCCCCAGCACAGAACCTTGCGGCACTCCACTAGTCACTGCCTGCCATTCTGAAAAGTACCCGTTTACTCCTACTCTTTGCTTCCTGTCTGACAACCAGTTCTCAATCCACGTCAGCACACTACCCCCAATCCCATGTGCTTTAACTTTGCACATTAATCTCTTGTGTGGGACCTTGTCGAAAGCCTTCTGAAAGTCCAAATATACCACATCAACTGGTTCTCCCTTGTCCACTTTACTGGAAACATCCTCAAAAAATTCCAGAAGATTTGTCAAGCATGATTTCCCTTTCACAAATCCATGCTGACTTGGACCTATCATGTCACCATTTTCCAGATGCACTGCTATGACATCCTTAATAATTGATTCCATCACTTTACCCACTACTGAGGTCAGGCTGACCGGTCTATAATTCCCTGTTTTCTCTCTCCCTCCTTTTTTAAAAAGTGGGGTTACATTGGCTACCCTCCACTCCATAGGAACTGATCCAGAGTCAATGGAATGTTGGAAAATGACTGTCAATGCATCCGCTATTTCCAAGGCCACCTCCTTAAGTACTCTAGGATGCAGTCCATCAGGCCCTGGGGATTTATCGGCCTTCAATCCCATCAATTTCCCCAACACAATTTCCCGACTAATAAAGATTTCCCTCAGTTCCTCTTCCTTACTAGACCCTCTGACCCCTTTTATATCCGGAAGGTTGTTTGTATCCTCCTTAGTGAATACCGAACCAAAGTACTTGTTCAATTGATCCGCCATTTCTTTGTTCCCCGTTATGACTTCCCCTGATTCTGACTGCAGGGGACCTACGTTTGTCTTCACCAACCTTTTTCTCTTTACATACCTATAGAAACTTTTGCAATCCGCCTTAATGTTCCCTGCAAGCTTCTTCTCGTACTCCATTTTCCCTGTCCTAATCAAACCCTTTGTCCTCCTCTGCTGAGTTCTAAATTTCTCCCAGTCCCCAGGTTCGCTGCTATTTCTGGCCAATTTGTATGCCACTTCCTTGGCTTTAATACTATCCCTGATTTCCCTAGATAGCCACGGTTGAGCCACCTTCCCCTTTTTATTTTTACGCCAGACAGGAATGTACAATTGTTAACAGCACAAAACCTGAATGGTGCTGTCAATGATACCCTGCTCCTCCACAGGCTGTGTTGTTACAGTCTCCACCGATCAAATCTGCAGAGAGAGCTCTGTAATGATGTGAACTTGGGCTAATTGTCCACTATTCTCGCATTAAAGACAGATTCAAAGATGAGAGCTTGTAGAATCTGGAGTAAATTTTTAACGGCAAATATGTGATATCTACTGCTGCACAAGCTCTCTGGCCCTGAAAATTTAATTTTACAAGCGTGGCACGTCATTCCCTTAGAAGAAAATTAGGGGTCGAATTTCCCTTGATAACGCCGCCCGTTAACGCCGGCGATGGGTGGCTGACGGACGGCAAAAGCCTCCCGTCGGCGGTGAGCGGCATCCACGCTTCTGTGGAAATTCAGTTGCTCGTTGGTGGAGGTGCCAACAGGTAACACTGCCCTCTAATGCCACCCACGTGGTGACATCATTCAGCATACAACGCCCCCTTTACGTCGCTGCCACGATATTTGGTATGTACGGAGGCCTAACGGCCAGGCGTCCGTACAGCCAAGAAAAAGTGGTGATCAAGGTAAGTTTTTTTTTCTTTCTTTGTTTCATCTTTTATTCAGTCGTTGTATCGGTGGGGAAGTGGGTGTGTTACTCGGAGAAGTTTTCGTTTCTTTTCCTCCCCGTTTTTTCAACTCGCATGCTGGCAGCCTTCAGTCGCGAAATTCAGTAGGCCTCCTGAGCTCCCATCCCATTGGCGCCCGAGGATGTGTGTGCAATGCCACTTTTAGCGCTGCGCTCTCATCTTTGGGTGTTAAAAACTGAATTTTTCAATTTGAGGCTGCACCTAACGCCCAGTGCTAAAATCAGCACTCAGGCAATGACAACGCTTCAAAAATGGCGATACTGAATTTCAACCCCTTAATGTTGCAGATTCTTAAAGAAATGTATATTTTTTTATGTTTTAGTGTTCTTCTGTTTAATTTCTCCCTTAATCCCAATCTTTATCTCACTTTTTGTACAATGATTTAAATGTAATTTATATTTCCTGTTTTTTCACTTCCTGCTTTGCCGTCTGTAAGAATTCTTCAATCTGATTGGTTGAACAGTTTTCCTGCTGCTTTCACTGCTCACAGACCCATAGATCCCCTGTCGAAGACAAGGAATTCAAACTGACGCTGGAAAACTGGAAAACTGCACTGACCAGCCTTTTAAAAGTCTGTGGGCAGTAAGATGCACAGCAAAATACATGCCATTCTGTTTTAATGATGCTAGTTGAGGGATAAAGATTGGCCAGGACACTGGGAAGAACTCCCCTGCTCATCTTCGAATAGTGCCACGTGATGTATTACGTTCAACTAATTGGGCAGGCAAGGCATCAATTGAACGTCACATCCGAAAGATGCCACCTGCAACAGTGCAGCATTCCCACAGTACTGCACTGAAGTGCCAGCATAGATTAGATGCTTAAATCCCTGAAGTGGGATTAAATCCACCACCTTCTGACTCAGAGGCAAGCGTGCTACCACTGAGCCAAGGGTACAAAATGCATGCTTTTAATGTTAAAAGCATGCACTTGTTCGAGCTTGAGAACATGGCCACTTACCTGTACCCTCAGATGGTGAATTACTGCTCACTACTAAATATAGTTTTGGTTTTGGTTTCCATATTTATGAAAGGATATACTTGCTTTGGAGGAAATTCAGAGAAAGTCAACTAGATTGATTCGGGGTGTTGTGTATGCAATAACTCAATAGACTGAATACTGTAAATTCTGAATAGGTACAAACCTGGCTCTACTTTATTCGGGTCCAAAGTGCTGACATTACAAGATGGCTGGTCTTTTATACCTGGGGAACGTACACTTGTGCACAGCACAATGACCTCCGACATTGGTGCCACCTGGTGGCTAGTAAACCCAAGCATACATACATGATAATATCCCCCTTTAAGATATTAGTAATGGTTTTTACAAATTGAGATGGACCGGGGCTTTCCGCTCCCAAGTTGAATGTCTCAGTTCAACTCCAGCCTTGGGCGAGCGTTCTGAGACTGTTATGACTGGGGGCTGGGTAGCCGATCTGATGGGAGTGGCAATGTCCACATCAGGGATTGAAAATCCAGATTCATTGACCATGTTGGTGATTGAAAGTCCAGATTCATTGATGCCAGCGGAGTCCTCTGATGACTGAGGGTAGGTTGGTTGGTCACTGATTGTGTCTTCCTCAGACTGTTCCGGTTCATCCGTGTGCCGCAGCTTTATCTGATCGACATGTTTCCTGCATGTCTGCCCATTCTTGAGCTTAACAATAAACACTCTGTTACCCTCCTTGGTCGTAACAGTACCAGCAATCCATTTGGGACCTTGACCATAATTCAGTATATACACAGGATCATTGATAGAAATGTTACGTGACACAGTAACGCGATCATGATACCCTTGCTGACTTTGACGTCTGTATTCGACACGATTATTCAAGTGAGGGTGGACAAGAGAGAGCCTGGTCTTGAAACCTCTCTTCATCAATAGTTCAGCAGGGGAGACCCTGGTAAGCGTATGGGGTCTTGTCCTGTAACTAAGCAATATGCATGATAAGCGAGTTTCCAGTGAACCTTGAGTTACACGTTTCATACTCTGCTTGATGGTTTGGACCGCATGCTCTGTTTGTCCATTGGATGCGGGTTTGAATGGTGCTGACCTCATATGTTTGATACCATTGAGTTTCATGAATTCTTGAAACTCCATACTGGTGAAGCAAGATCCGTTGTCGCTTACAACGATGTCAGGCAGACCATGCATAGCAAACATGACAGGAAGGCTCTCAATGGTAGCTGTGGATGTGCTGGATGACATGATTGTACACTCTATCCAATTGGAATAAGCATCCACCACAACTAAGATGATCTTTCCCAGGAAGGGACCTGCAAAGTTGATGTGGATCCTGGACCATGGTTTAGATGGTCACGACCACAGACTCAGTGGCGATTCTGCTGGTGCTTTACTAAGCTGCGTGCAAGTGTTGCACTGATGCATACATGATTCCAGATCAGAGTCAATTGCAGGCCACCATACATGAGACCTGGCAATGGCTTTCATCATGACAATACTGGGATGCGTGCTATGTAGATCATGCAAAAATTTCTCTCGGCCTTTCTTGGGCATAACAACACGATTACCCCACAGTATACAATCTGATTGAATGGATAGTTCGTCTTTGCGACGGATGTAAGGTTTGGTCTCCTCACACATTTGCTTGGGTATGGCAGACCAATCACCACTAAAGATACAACGTTTCACAACCGATAATATCGGGTCCTGGCTGATCCAGGTCTTAACTTGTTGGGCCGAGACAGTGGTTCCTTCACTTTTAAAAGCATCCATGACCAACAGTAGGTCTGCCAGTTGTGACGTTCCCACCTTCGGTGTGGGCAACGGCAGATGGCTTAATGTATCAGCACAATTCTCAGTGCCATGTCTATGGCGAATGACATAATCATAGGCAGATAATGTCAGTGCCCAGCTCTGGATGTGGGACGATGCATTGGTATTGATAAATTTGTTTTCCGAAAACAATGAAATGAGTGGCTTGTGACAGTTTCCAGTTCAAACAGAAGACCAAACAGGTACTGATGCATCTTTTTAACCCCATACAAACAGGCTAGTGCTTCTTTCTCTACGATGCTGTAGGCTCTTTCCGCTTTTGACAAACTTTTTGAAGCATAGTCAACAGGTTGTAATTTGCCCGACTCATTAGCTTGTTGGAGCACGCAGCCAACTCCATATGACAAAGCATCACAGGCCAATACTAGACGCTTACACAGATCATAATGTACCAGCAGCTTGTTAAAGCAAAGCAGATTAGTAGCTTTCTCAAAAGCTCTATCTTGAGCTGCACCGCAAACCCAGTTGTCGCCTTTTCTTAGCAGCATGTGCAGTGGCTTGAATAAAATGCTCAATCTCGGTAAGAAATTACTGAAGTAGTTGAGTAGACCAAGGAACGAATGCAGCTCCGTCACATTCTGAGGCTTGGGTGTATTTTTGATTGCCTTGGTTTTCGAGTCCGTAGGCTTGATACCATCAGCAGCTATTTTCCTCCCCAGGAATTTGACTTCCGGTGCCATGAAGACGCACTTCGAGCATTTCAGTCTGAGTCCCACTTTGTCCAGACGATGTAGAACCTCTTCCAGGTTGTTCAGATGTTCGGCGGAGTCACAACCTATGACCAGTATGTCATCTTGGAACACGAAAGTTCTGGGGACGGACTTCAGTAGACTCTCCATGTTCCTCTGAAATATGGCTGCAGCCGAGCGAATTCCAAAAGGGCACCTGTTGTAGATAAACAGCCCTTTATAAGTGTTGATGCACGTAAGTTTCTTCGACATGTCGACCAGCTCCTGTGTCATGTAGGCTGACATCAGATCCAATTTTATGAACGACTTCCCCCCCCCCCCGGCTAGCGTTGCAAACAGGTCATCAGCCTTCGGTAACGGGTATTGATCCTGTTTTGAAACTCGGTTGATCGTAACCTTGTAGTCTCCACAAATCCTGACAGTGTCATCACTTTTCAACACAGGAACAATGGGGCTGGCCCATTCGTTAAATTCAACCGGTGATATGATCCCTTCACGCTGGAGTTTGTCCAGTTCGATTTCAACCTTCTCTCTTATCATGTACGGAACTGCCCGAGCTTTATGATGGATGGGTCCGAGTCCACGTGGATCTGCACCTTGGCTCCCGTGAAATTGCCGATGCCTGGTTCAAACAGTGAGGGGAACTTGCTCAGCACTTGAGCACATGGAGTATCCTCCTTCTCCGACGACGCTTTGATTTCGTTCAAGTTCCATTTGATTTTTCCTAACCAGTTCCTGCCAAACAGCGTTGGACCATTGCCTGGAACAATCCATAACGGTAAATCGTGAACCACACCATCATACGACACTTTGATTACTGCACTGCCAATCACCGTTATGAGTTCTTTAGTGTATGTACACAACTTGGCATTGACTGAATTCAGCTTAGGCCTCACAGCCTTAATATCCCACAGCCTGTTGAATGTCCTCTGACTCATTATTGATTGACGCACCCGTGTCCAATTCCATCGATAACGGCATACCATTAAGTATTACATTAATTATTGTTGGTTGGCTCTTTGTTAGGAATGAATACAATCCATACACTTCCTCCTCTGGTATCCAGATCCATCCTCCACGTGGTGTGTCGCAGCATGCTTGTTCAGTTGCGGACACATGCGCTAGAGATGCCCCACTTTACAATTATACTGTTTCAACTGAAACTGATGCCAATGATTTCCCCCACAACGTCAACACGGTGATATCGGATTCATTCCCGTTGGCGGACTTTGAGCAGCCACAGGTTTCGCGTATGCAGTTGTGTAGGCCCTGCCTTATGCAGCTCTGCCAAATGACGATACTATCTTGTTTACAGTACTTGGCGAATTTCGATTTTTCAATTATATGAACTTGAAGCTTTTGTCTGTCGTCATGCATGTTTGGGCAATTGTGATCGCCTTGCTCAAATCCAGCTTCTCCTCTGCCAGTAGCTTATTCAGGATCACCTCGTGGTTGATGCCGATTTAAAAAGAAGTCCTGATGAATGTCTGCCAACGCAGTTTCGAACTTACACGGTCCAGGTCGACGACTTAGGTTGGCAATGAATTCCGATACAGCCTGGTCCTCAGAACGAACGTGTGTATAGAATCGATATCTTGAGTTGATGATGCCTTCATCTGGTTTGAGATGGTCACGTGCCAGAGCACACAATGTTTCATAGTCCTTGTCCATTGGACTTAAGGTCGAGAGGAGATTCTTTGAGTCCATAGATTTTCCGACCGCAAACCTTGAGGAGGACCGCCTGGTGCTGAACTGCGACTGCGTCTTCCTCCATTTTGTTGGCCATGAAGTACTGGTTCAAGTGGGCTACAAAGCCTGCCCAATCTTCTCCCTCCACGAATTGCTTCAGAATTCCAATTGTGCTCATTTTTGCATGCGAAGGTTCTTATTACCTCGTCGCCAAATGTTGTGTATGCAATAACTGAATCGACTGAATACTGTAAACTCCGAACAGGTACAAACCTGGCTCTACTTTATTAGGACCCAAAGTGCTTACATTATCAGATGGCTGGCCTTTTGTACCTGGGCCGCACACACGTGTGCACAGCCCAATAACCTCCGACAGTGGCGCCACTTGGTGGCTCGTAAACCCAAGCATACATACATGACACCGGGGATAAGGGACTTATGAGGAAAGGTTGAGTAGGTTGGGCCTCTACTCACTGGCGTTCAGAAGAATGAGAGGTGATCCTATCGAAACGTATAGGATTATAAGGGGGCTTGACAAGGAGGATGCAGAGAGGATGTTTCCATTGATGGGGAAACTAGATCTAGAGAACATGATCTTAGAATAAGGGGCCACCCATTTAAAACTGAGATGAGGAGAAATTTCTGCTCATGGTTGTTAATCTGTGGAATTCGCTGCCTCAGAGCTGTGAAAGCTGGGACATTGAATAAATTTAAGACAGAAATAGACAGTTTCTTAAACTATAAAGGGTTATGGGGAGCGGGTGGGGAAGTGGAGCTCAGTCCATGATCAGATCAGCCATGATCTTATTGAATGACGGAGCAGGCTTGATGGGCTGTATGGCCTACTTCTGTTCCTATTTCTTATGTTCTTATATAAGGGAAAATCGGCAGACTCTTTGGGCTAGAAATTGCCCTTTGCCCCAATTGGGGCTGGTAACCTTCCGAGGCTGCGATTCCTGCGCCCGGCCCGGAAGTCCCACCCAACCCAGACACGGAATCGGGCCGTACGCACCTCAAAGGATACTCCACTTCCTTTCTGGGGCGCTCCCAGGGTAGTAGCATGGCGCTGAGTTCCATTAAAGTGGAGGATCGCTGCACACTCCGCAGACCCTTTAGTGGCCGCCACTGGGTCACCAGGGATGGCATTGACAGAAATGGTGTGCCGGGCTGCATGATGGCCCGATGCGAGGGCTGCCATTGTCAGGCCAACCCAAGTGTCAGCTGACAAATAAAAATTGCGGCCTGGTGCGCTAAAGGCCTCCCCTTTCAGCGATGCCCCAGCGGCGGCTGTCCACCAGCTTCGCGACCAGCTACGCTGACATTGGCATCCTCCCGCGCCAGCCTTGCGGCCCGCTGCCAGGACAGCACCCCCCCAGCACCCCCCACAAACCTCCAGAGCAATTTCCCGGGAGTTGGAGGCGCCGCCCCCCCTCCCCCCCCCGCCTCCCCAGGCTAAAAACTCAGAGCCGCTAACTGTGGTATAAAAAGGAGCAATTTTGCACCCTTTCAAGAATTTCCAGTTTGAAGAAATAACTTGCAGTTATAGCAAAAGGAGAAGGGGGCAGGACTAGAAAACTACAAATAGTGAAAGTTTCCGTGTTTATTTCAAAACAGTAAATTGTTTCCTATAAAAAAAGTGAAACTGTTTATCCCTATTATGTGTCCTCATTTGTAAATACAATACTTTTTAAATCAAGTCCATGCAAATCCTGAAATTTTCTTTTTCTGCCTGCATTTGCGGTCGGAGGCCTCCGAACAACAAGAAAAGTATAAACCTACCTGATGGTCCTGGAGGTTTGAACACTTGCGCTCCAGGGCCTCTACGCGTATGCCTAGGTAAAGGCCCACATATCCCAAGTTCGCGCCCACCCCTCGGTTCATGTGGGCCAGGCCAACCAATCAAAAAGTTAATCCCCATTATGCTTATGGAGATTCCATTTACATAGGGAATCCACATAAGCATGAATAGGAACCCCTAAAGAACAAAATTACACACCAGTTAAATAAAAATAAATCATTGCATGTTCAAAATTAATTAAAGTACAATTAAATTAACCATTTAAAACAAAAAATTCATTTTTTGAAAAATAAGTGTAAATATTTTAAAGGGGCTAAAAATAACCTAAGGTCATTTTAAATGTTTTTTCATGTTTAAATAATTTAAAAAGTATTTAATATTTATTTAACCACTTATGCTGGTAAAAGAAGGCCTTACACCTACATTTACCAGGCGTAAGAGTTTGACGGGCATTCGCTGGGCAATAATTGGGCAAATAGTCCAACTCTCTGCCAGCGAATGTCCATTTCCCGGGGATGCAGTGGATCTGGCGAGCTGAAATTTGACAGATCACAAATTCTGGGTTTTTGCGCATGCACATCGAGGTCATAAGCCTCGGAAAATTCGGGTCCATATTATTTGGCCAAAAATTGCCTGAAAAATGTACAGTCCGAATTGACAGGAGAATAGGATTGGCCTGCCATATAAATGAAAGATATTTACTGTATGAGTTAATTTGATGCAGAGTAAAACACTACAGTTGGCGTTCATATTCTATCACATCTTTGTTTCATGGTCGGGAATAATTTGTCTGCTTGAATATGAACTGTTTATGAAATATGGATTCATGTTGTAAAACATTTAGGAAATGTTAGAACAGTTCGTTACTGAAAGGCATTGGAACACCAAGCCAAGTAGAGACCACATATATAAAATTATCAGGACTGGGGATATTAGGATTATTATTTTTACAATTTTTTTTCCTGTGCAATTTTTCAAAAACATGTCATTTTAATATATTGCAGCTTTAAAGGTGCTTCCATCTCCAAGATCATTTTACACTCTAAAGAAAGCAATTTTATGGCTCATTAACTGCCCTGTCATCTTGATCTTAGAATGCAGTTACATTTAAGCCTCTGTTTGTACTTTGATGTGATCCATATCAAGCACATTGTACAATACCACCAATGTGTAAAATTACAATGTCATTTTGTTCAGAATCATTTATTTATCATTGAACCAAAACCTTCGGCCAGCATTTGGTAATTAATCAAGTACTTGTTCCAAAAATGATTCTTTTTAATTCTATTAAATTTAATATATTTAATTTGATTGATTTTTCACTTCATTTAGTTCTATCATAAATGATTTAAAGTTATATTGAATCTAACCAGCTGTTCAGTAATTAAAAGTTTACAGTCCATGAAAAGCATTTCTTCACTATCCCCCAGCCTCGACCCAAAACCCATTTTAGGTCATCACATGTTCTCTCCAAACAGGAAAATATGAATCTATTCTGGGTCATGGGCTTTCCCATGACATCAACGTTGCTCCAACACTGATTGACAGGAGGAGACAATTGGAGTAGAGCAAGATGGGGTGAATGTTAATCATTATTCCTTTCCTTCCAAATTAGCCAGAAATTAATAGTACTCACCCAGATAAGCTGAGCGAGTCTTGAAGGAACAATCAATCTTGGACTGAAACACAGATATCTCTGATTGGGCCACAGACATTCAACCATTTGCTTTCAGTCACATTTCACATCAGAAAGTCATGTGATAAAAACTGTTTTATATTCACTGTCAATCCGGTTCAGAAAAAGGCGTAGTGTTTATTCAGTACTTTAAGTATCACGTACTTTTGTAAACAGGCAATTTTGTTAAATTGGTGAGAGCAAATGGTTTAAATTCAGTTTGTTTGCTGTATTACTAATTTTCAAGTTGTCTCGGGTCACCATACCTGCTTGTTTTAAATTATAAGCTCATCATGAGGTCCATATGCAATCTTTCCTGGAAAGTTCAAAGGTTCAGACTCTTAGATATCCAATCACTGTTTCCTTTTGCCTCTGATGAATACAATACTTGTTCCATGATAAATCAAACATTGAACAAGTAGACTGAGACAGAAAAAAAACTTTAACTACTGCCTACCTTATTTCTGCTGGGCAGATAGGGTTAAAATTGCCCTCTAAATTAACACAGCTCTTTCCAAACATAGGTCTATTTTGTTAAAGAAATAACAGGGATATTTTAGCCCCTCCCTTTCCCCAGTAAGAGAGGTGGCGAGGGGGAGGGTGGTGGGGCGGGGGAACAGTGGGGTTAAAATGGCAAGGGGAGATTAGCACGTGTTCCCAATGTGTTCTTGCCCCCACCTATCCAACCATCCTAATTTACCTACAGTCAGACATGGGAAGGCAACATGGCCCAGGGGAGCGGAGGCCAGATTTTAGTGGGGAAATCATGTCCTGCTGACATCACTGGGACATGCATGCCATTTTCACTGCATACAGTTAAATACTGATAAATGGCCGCACAGCCTCGAACCTACAAGCAAAAGCTGGCCACAGGATGCCCACGTAGCACTCTTCCTCCATCTGGATGCACAGAAGGATAACGTGTGCCTCTTCTGTCCCAGGTTTACCACCTTCCCCTGATCGCAAACTTTTAAAACCCTCCTCTTCCTTCCTTGGTGAGAAGTGTTGCCGTGGGTTCCTGGTGACTGCCGCACCTCCCCACCCCTCATGAATTTCTAATCTCCCCCATCGATATTTCATTATTCCTACCAGGTTTTTTTGGGGGGGGTGAGCGGGTGGGAGTCAGTATCGGGGCATGCAAATGAGGCCACAGCAATAATAGCTCACAGATCTTATGCTGCGAGAGCTTCAACCCCTGCACCCCTGATTCCCACCTGAACTTAAAGTTGGGACTAAAGTAATTAAAATTACTTTGAGACAAAAATTAAAGCAACACTAAAAGATCTCTTTACTGCAGAAAATAACTCAGTCCAAGTCAGCATGGATTTATGAAAAGGAAATCATGCCTGACAAATCTTCTGTAATTTTTTGAGGATGTAACTAGCAGAGTGGACAAGGAAGAACCAGTGGATGTGGTGTATTTGGATTTTCAAAAGGCTTTTGACAAGGTCCCACACAAGAGATTAGTGTGCAAAATTAAAGCAGATGGTATTGTACTGACGTGGATAGAGAACTGGTTGGTAGACAGGAAACAGAGAGTCGGGATAAATGGGCCCTTTTCAGAATGGCAGGCAGTGACTAGTGGGGTGCCGCAAGGCTCAGTGCTGGGACTCCAGCTATTTACAATATACATCAATGATTTGGATGAAGGAATTGAGTGTAATATCTCCAAGTTTGCGGATGACACTAAGCTGGGTGGCAGTGTGAGCTGTCAGGAGGATGCTAAGAGGCTGCAGGGTGACTTGGACAGGTTAGGTGAGTGGGCAAATGCATGGCAGATGCAGTATAATGTGGATAAATGTGAGGTTATCCACTTTGGTGGCAAAAACACGAGGGCAGAATATTATCTGAATGGCGGCAGATTAGAAAAGGGGAGGCGCAACGAGACCTGGGTGTCATGGTACATCAGTCATTGAAAGTTGGCATGCAGGTACAGCAGGCGGTGAAGAAGGCAAATGGCATGTTGGCCTTCATAGCTAGGGGATTTGAGTATAGGAGCAGGGAGGTCTTACTGCAGTTGTACAGGGCCTTGGTGAGGCCTCACCTGGAATATTGTGTTCAGTTTTGGTCTCCTAATCTGTGGAAGGACATTCTTGCTATTGAGGGAGTGCAGCGAAGATTCACCAGACTGATTCCCGGGATAGCAGGACTGACATATGAGGAGAGACTGAATCAACTGGGCCTTTATTTACTGGAGTTTAGAAGAATGAGAGGGGATCTCATAGAAACATATAAAATACTGACGGGACTGGACAGGTTAGATGCAGGAAGAAAGTTCCCGATGCTGGGGAAGTTCAGAACCAGGGGTCACAGTCTTAGAATAAGGGGTAAGCCATTTAGGACCGAGATAAGGAGAAACTTCTTCACTCAGAGAGTTGTTAACCTGTGGAATTCTCTACCGCAGAGAGTTGTTGATGCCAGTTCGTTGGATATATTCAAGAGAGAGTTAGATTTGGCACTTATGGCTAAAGAGATCAAGGGGTATGCAGAGAAAGCAGGAAAGGGGTACTGAGGTGAATGATCAGCCATGATCTTATTGAATGGTGGTGCAGGCTCAAAGGGCCGAATGGCCTACTCCTGCACCTATTTTCTATGTTTCTGTGTTTCTACAGGTACTTATTGAGTGGCGAAATTACTGTGTGCATATAGTTAATGCATAAAGTCGGTATTAGCCGTGGCTCAGAGTCAAAAGATTTTCAGTTCATGCCTCACTCCAGAGACTTGAGCACATGATCTAGGCTGACAGTTCAGTGCAATGCTGAGGGAGTGCTGCACTGTTGGAGGTGCCGTCTTTCAGATGAGATGTTAAATCGCGGCCCCTTCTGTCCTATCAGGTGAATGAAAGTTTGTGAGTTATGTTCAAAATGCTTGAAACTGGTTAGCCATCTTATTCCATGGGTTTTCAGCACCTTTGAGAGTGATTAAGAACATTTTCTTCACTGCGCATTTGTGAATGTTGACTAGCTTTTTGCAAGATACTCCTCTTCATCTTATGCATTGTGTGTTGATGCTTCACTAATGCTAAACCAGTATAGCGATGGAATGCACAATTTCTGTGAAAAATGGAAGGACAGTGCATAAAGCAATATTTATGGATCAGCACTACAGATCATAGCAGATAATGTGAGGACACAGCAGTGAAACACACTCTAACGAATGGAGAGACAAGCCACCATTAACCACAAGCATCAAGGAGGAGCTGAACCTTGAGTTCTCATACGGTCAGCAACTACCTTCCCTGTAATTTCTCTTTCTTTTAGTGGTTTTCCGTTCCCCGCTCCTCCATGCTGCCTGGCAGAAATTGGCAGACTCGCCATTGTTTCCTCTATGAATGCAAAAAAGAAAAATTAATTTACTATACTTACTGTCCCTTGATCAGTTGATATCATGTTAACTTGAGAATCTTTTAATTGTTCCACTGTTTCCTCTTCAGTGGCTTGCTATGAATATATTTAAGGTGTTAATCTTAACTCAGTAGTTGCACTCTCACCTCTGAATCAGAAGATTATTGGTTCAAGCCCCACTGCAGAGACTTGAGCACATAATCTGGGCTGATTGTTCAGTGCAATACTGAGGGTCAGCACACCATTGAGGGAGAGCTGCACTGTCAGAGGTAACATCTTTCAAATGAGGCCCCATTTGTTCTCTTTGGTGAATGTGAAAGTGTCCATGGTGTTATTCAAGGAAGAGAATGGGGAATTCTCCCCAGTGTCCTGGCAAATATTTATCCCTCAACCAACATCACTAAAAAGCAGAATATGTGGTCATTATCATATGTCTGTGGGACCAGCCATATTCCTGTATTACAACAGTGGCTGTGCTTCAAAAGTATTAATTGGCTGCATAGCTCTTTGGAATTGTCTGAAGACGTGAAAGGCACTATGTAAATGTGGAGCTGTGTAAAATGGGCCACCAACACTGGCAACCTGTGAAATTTGCATTGTGCATGAATCCTGCTGACGTGACCAAAGCAGCATTAACGCAGAACACTAGTACCAGTGCTCCGAATCGTCCCATAATATAATGGGATGCCATTTAATTTCCATCTACTATGTGATTAAACAAACATACAAAACAAACATGGTTGGAACAAGGCTTGCTCGTGGTTTTATTTTTGTAATCATCTTGTGAAAACCTTGTAGTAACTTCAAATTGACCAGCTATACTGCACAGTGATAAGTAAGGTGAGAGAAGGGGGAGTGAAAAGCTGCTGCATTTAAAAATGTAATCAGTCAGTACTCCAATGCAAAGTGGAATAACATGTGATTTTATCTTCATTGCAGTTCTGGGATTAATTCCACCAATTCAGTGTACTCCTTTGACTTAATTATCTTAATGTTTTCTCTCGTCAATTTTTTTTTCCCAATTACTGATTACAATTCCACTCTCCTCAGTTAGCTACCTGCCAGTTTGTTGGAATTTGCTTAAGTGTTTCTTGCATTGCTGCCCAGTGGCACTGTGGGTGGAAGTACTGAGGCATAGAGCCAGGGTTCCTGTTCCTGATTGGTAGTCATTGAATTTTCTGGAAACTACATACAGTGAAGATGCATGTAAGCACTGAATAACGGTTTCTTCAGTTTCTTTCAAACAAAGCTCCAAACAAAGTTATGTATATATAGACCCACATATGTAAGGACCGGCTCCCCAAGGATTTGTTGGACATTATCTGGACATTGCGTTTTAATTTTCTCATTGCAGAAAAACCTGGAAGCCTGTTTGTGGGAGGGGCCCACGTACTTTTCCATGGTGTGCTTGAACTCCACACCTAATAGGCAGAGAGTATGGGAAGACAATGGGCAAGATAAGGCAATTCATCACAGGTGATGGGCAAATGGAGGGTCCATTGTTAAGCAATGTGAACTCGTCAAAGGTAGATCAGATGAACTGATCAGTGATCGAGCCATTACCTGGATGAGATACCAGAATAATAGAAAGCCATTAAGCCTAGAACCGTCGGAAGCGAAAATCCATCACTTGACTCAAAACAGGAAGACTCGAAACAAAGGAAACAACTTTATTGAGCCAGAAGAAGACACACAAACAGAAATCTTCGGAACAAGAACAAATTTTATTCCGCCTGAAAAGGCAAACGAACTGGGGGTATAAAAGAGGCCGTGTGGCCACAGGTCTTTCTCTCTTACTCTCGCTGCTTTGCCTCTACAAGGACCGAATCCTCCGTGTGGGATGGAGAGAAGAAACCAGAAGAGACACGTTCTCATCAGGAGCAAAGAAATGAATCGGTGAGCATCATCTCTGCACACGCATCTTTTAAGATCACAGCCATGGTGTGAGGGGATATTGTGTGTTCTCCCAACCAAATCTTAGGGATTTTCAGGGAGGTTTTAGACATGGATACTTCGTGATAGGGGCCTGTTTAGATGGGCCAGACTGTGTATTGTACTGCATTTGTTTGTTTTACACACCAGGGTGTGTGTGGTTTTACTGGGTGCAGGTGTATGCTTTAACTTTAATAAAAGCATTGCCGGTTGAGACCAAGGTATTTGTCCATGACTCATATATCTGTTCAGTACAGTAATCACTCCCAGCTCTAGAACTTTTGTAAAGTGGGGTTGCATCGAAAACACCTACACATAAACTTAATAATAACTGGCAATAGCACTTCACGTTCGATCTGTGTCTTGTAGGCATAGTCACTTCCCTATCTCTCGGTCTTAATATGCTGAGCGGAGTAATGTGTCTCAGACAAATTCAGTTGTTCTCAGAGCACTCTATATTTTTTTAGTTTAAGCCATACAATTGCCAGTGTAATATTATGATACCATTCCCTCAACTTAAACAGATTGGATGCATACAACCCTGACTGGCTGCACTGCACTCAGACCGATGAGTTGATCAGTCTCATCATCCACAAAGGTTCTCCCCGACGTTTATCTTCTTGGAAGGTATGTTCTCACCACTGCATCTCATTCAACCTTTTATCCTTCCTTAGTGATAAGGAAAGCACATGAACCCTGGCATGATCATCCTCTTCAACCACTCCTGGCTCATCGTTTGGATGGTCACCTTCACTTGTGCGTCAAGCTTTATCCAGTAATTATTACTCAGTCCCTTTATCAGAAATATCTCTGCTAATCTTGGCACACATGTCTGTATAATTTCAACAGTTTGTTGTTAACTACAGTTTGTAGTGAAAATGTTGCCCATGACTTGGAGTTCAGTCTCTGTATGAGCGCAGACGCACGTGTTGACCGAGTACTGTATTTCGACGACAGAGATTCGGACGGTCTTGGATCTGGCCTGGAGGCGACGAAGGTTGAACAGGTTCCCACTGGTTCTGTAGTTTAGTTCCACTCCAGGGGTAGTTTTTGAATGTGAGGTGGAGCATTGCAGCGAGGAAGATCGAGAAGAGGGTTGGCACGATGACACGGCCCTGCTTGACGCCGGTCCAGATGTGGATTGGGTCTGTGTTGGATCCATTGGTCAGGATCACGGCTTGCATGTCATCATGGAGCAGGCGGAGGATGGTGACAAACTTTTGGGGGCAGCCAAAACGGAAGAGAACACTCCATAGACCCTCATGATTGACAGTGTCAAAGGCCTTTATAAGATCAAAGAAAGCCATGTACAAGGGTAGGTGTTGTTCCCTGCATTTTTCTTGCAGCTGTCGCACTGTAAACATCATGTCCGTTGTACCCCAAAGTGGATGAAATCCGCACTGTGACTCCAGGAGGAGCTCCTCAGTCACAGGGACAAGACAGTTGAGGAGGATTCTAGTGCTGACTTTCCCAGTGGCTGATAATAGGGAGATTCCTCTGTCGTTGCCGCAGTCGGATTTGTCCCCTTTTTTAAAGATGGTCAAGATTACTGCATCTCTCAGATCTCCCGCCATGCTGTCCTCCTTCCAGATGAGAGAGATGAGGTCATGCATTCGTGCCAATAGTGCCTCTCCACCATACGGTAGTGCCTCAGCGGGGATTCCATCCGCTCCCGTTGCCTTGTCATTCTTTGAGCTGGCGGAAGGCCTTTTCTACCTCGTGCAGGGCTAGGGTTTTGCTGAAATTGGTGGCGGGTAGCATGCTGCAGGATGGAGTCAAGGACACTTGAGTCAAAGGCAGAGTCTCGGTTAAGGAGATCTTTGAAGTGCTCCTTCCAGCGAGTCCTGACTGTCCTTGATGAGTGTCTCCCCATTCTTGGCCAGCAGTGAGGTGGGGCCTTGGGTGCTTGGGCTGTATGTGGCCTTGACTGCGGTGTCATAATCAACATCTTCATTGAGGCATACGAAAGCATGGGCCTAACACTAAATATCCGTAAGACAAAGGTCCTCCACCAACCTGACCCCGCCACACAGTACTGCCCCCCCAGTCATCAACATCCATGGCACGGCCCACATTCCAAATCTCGGGAGCCTATTATCAGCAAAAGCAGTCATCGCGATGAAGTTCAACACCACCTCCAGTGCGCCAGCGCAGCCTTCGGCCACCTGAGGAAAAGAGTGTTCGAAGATCAGGCCCTCAAATCAGCCACCAAGCTCATGGTCGAGAGGGCTGTAGTGATACCTGCCCTCCTGTATGTCTCAGAGATGTGGACCATATACAGTGGACACCTCAAATCACTGGAGAAATACCACCAACGATGTCTCCGCAAGATCCTGCAAATCCCCTGGGAGGAGGGGTGCATCAACGTTAGCGACCTCAATCAGGCCAACATCCCCAGCATCAAAACACTGACCACACTCGACCAGCTCCATTGGGCGGACCACATTGTTCGCATGCCTGACACAAGACTCAAAGCAAGCGCTCTACACTGCAAGTGAGCCCAAGGTAGGCAGGGGAAACATTTCAAGGACACCCTCAAAGCCTCCTTGATAAAATGCAATATCTCCACTGACACCTAGGAGTCCCTGGCCAAAGACCGCCCTAAATGGAGGAAGTGCATCCGGGAAGGTGCTGAGCACCTCGAGTCTTGTCGCCGAGAGTATGCAGAAAACAAGCGCAGGCAACGGAAGGAGCATGGGGCAAACCAGTCCCATCCACCCTTTCCTTCACCGACTGTCTGTCCCATCTGTGACAGAGACTGTAATTCCCATATTGGACTGTTCAATCATCTAAGAAGTCACGTTTAGAGTGGAAGCAAGTCTTCCTCGATTTTGAGGGACTGTCTATGGTGTTGATGACAGTTTGTAAACAAGTCCAGAGTGCATTGATTCATTCGTGCTGACTCACTCCAGTCTTTTCAAGATATGTCAAGTAACAGTCTCAAAATCTATATGTCAAATTAATAATTACAGAATATCTTCAGTCAGTATGTGGATATGTCTCTGGTTTCTGCTGTATGTACCCAAATTCCACTTTCCCTTCCCAAGGGTAGTAGCAGTCACAACTCCACCTTTCCAAAGCAAAGTTCCTCAGGATCATCACAATTTTTACCTCGGATTTTGCAGTGGTTAATGACAACATTCGTCCTCATTACCTCTCTGAAATGGATTGCTAATTCAGGATTTAGCGCATGCCCATCCAAACGTGGAAATCCTGAAGTTGTGGTGAATCATTCATT
The DNA here is from genome assembly GCF_044704955.1 of Pristiophorus japonicus. Taxonomy (NCBI): domain Eukaryota; kingdom Metazoa; phylum Chordata; class Chondrichthyes; family Pristiophoridae; genus Pristiophorus; species Pristiophorus japonicus. The sequence continues at coordinate 49,871,988 of NC_091987.1, forward strand.
ACTCCGACACAGATTGCACTGTGGACCCCCTCCCAACTCCAGCCGGAAATCTGTAAAATCAGTGGAACTCACGAAAATTTGAGCTTTTCTATGTTAATATTGCTATTAAATACCCCATTAAATGTCAAGCCTTATTGGAATAGGTGTAATGCGGTTTTAACTGCTAAACAATCATTATGGCCCTGAAAAACACATTTTTATATTTGTGGAATGTAAAATTTCTCCATTATGTTAATATTACAATTAAAATATATATTATTTTAAAAATTTGTTCATGATACTTCAGCATCTAACTTATCCCCATGTGAAAGTCCCAATCTTTAAGTTCTCTGTAATATTTTTAAAAAGTGAGGATAGAATCTGCTTTTATTTCCTGGTTTGCTAGCTTGTGAGAATTCTTCAATGTGATTGGCTGCTTAGACAGCTTGATGACATCACTGCGGCATTGCAGTAGAAGTCCCCTATTCACAGTGCTATAATCAATTACTCGACCAAAAACCTCAAGTTTTCGCCATAGAGATCACAAGATCTCTGTAGGCAGCTTTCGTCAAAGTCAGCAGTGAGTGTCTTTGCTTCATCGCTGACCTCAAATTATGGGCAATATGTATGAGCAATAGGCAAGAGATGATTGGGCTTAGATAGTCCATCCCCTCACGATGATCACACATCCTACCAACGTTCACCTTTTAAACTCATTCTTGAAGAATGGTCTTTTAGACGAGGGGGCAACTTGTCGCGTGGGTGTAAATCTGGTTTTGCGGAACTACAACAGGAACCACCTGATTTTGACTGAATGGAAATAACGGTTGAGCAGTTTATATAATGGACGGCTGATTCCCCACACCAGAAGGCAAGTTGAAAAGATAACCCAAGGTATCAGAAGGCTGCAAGGAACTGTGAAACAATACCCTACAGTCGGCACTTTTAGGAGAGGAAAATATAAATGAAGAGCAAAAGAAAAACTGTTCATTTTGGGAATCCTACAAAGATTAGCACTTGAGTGCAGTCTTCAAAAATAATCCTGGATAATAGTCCACTTTATCTTTATGTTCTCTAAAATAAAATAGCTATTAGTAACTCTTGTGGACAGATAAATAGACCTACCTTCAGGCAAAAATTGCCTCCCTGCCCTCTTTTCAAATTGATTGACATCCAAAAATGTAATGCTAACATTCAAACAAATCTGGTGACTTGGGAACAATCCTAATCGGTTGTGAAACATGGGGACAAATGTTCAACTTCATTGCATGGGCGGTGATCTGGCAGAACAGATCGCCTTCCTTTTATAGAACCTGCCTAATTTCCTTTCCATTCCATTCATTTCAATATTCATCCCATTGTTTTGCCCCATGAGCTGATAGTATTCTTCTATTGGGACAATAGGAAGAAATTGAGGCCATGATCTTTTATATGGGGCAATAAGGAGATCAACGCAGGAGCAAGCACATGAAATGTATATATTGTGTCTCTGTGTTTTACTTCTATATCTTATACATAGTAAAATGTTAGATAAGAGGATGTAATTATGTCTCTTTTATTAGAATGAAAGCTATTCTGTCCTGTTAATAATACCTGTTTAAGCAGTGTCAACCTGTTGGTTAATTGGAGTTTGAATGTATTTATATTAATTAATTGTTATATAAATAGTATTTAGTGACTGTAACAAATATGAAGTTAATGACACTATGTAGAAATTTAATTCACAAATCTTCAAAGCATTTAACATATTTCATGTCAATAAACTTCATCAGTTTCGCAGAAACCTTTGTAAATAAAAGTCTGGGAATTGAAAGTCAATAAATGCTACGTTCAGGTTGTAGAAGCTACAGTAGTTTAAGAGAATTGCCTCTTCGGTATTATCCTGCCTCATAAGCATTGCAGTCCTTAGTCTATAGCAGTTTTTCTCAGCATACAAGATAATCTGGTCTTCACGATGTTGCAGTTATTAATATTTGACCCACATTAACTTCTTACCTTGCCACTGGGAATTTTTCTTCTCTTATGCCATCAGCAAAAGTGCTGTTTCCTTCAATGTGCAATTTAGATGTTGGTTAACTGCATTTTTATTTACAATCAGTGAACTATGCCTCAGAAGGGGAACACCCATGACATATGTAGTATCTTGGTTTGGGCATCAAACTTGCAAGAAGAATTGGAAAGGTTTCAAATAAGCCAAACAACATTGGTACTAGGTTTTTAATCAGTGAGTTTTGCAGGGAAGATAAAGGGAACAAAAATGTATTTTATTGGGAACATACTCCTGTTAAGCAATTCAGGTCATGAAAGGAATCAGTAAGTTAGATGTAAAGAATTTCCTTGTTTTGAACCAGAAGAGAACTAAACAACATGATCATGAGCTCAGAAAACCCACAATTAAATGTGAATTGAAGGGATGGATTTGTTGAAATCGGGAAGGATAGCAAATGGAGAAGGGGAACAAATTGGGCGGTGAGGCCTACTGTCACCTTATTGCCCCAACTTCAATTTCCCTCCCTCATCTCTGCCAGGACCACTGGTGGCCGCACCTTCACCACCCGCCAAGAGCTCACAATGATTGCCTAATGACCCCTGACTCAGTAATCTAGGCTGTGATCATCGCAGGGTCAGGGCAGTGGGTGGAAGTCATGCCTAGAGCCTGCTGGAGCAGGAGCTTGAAAATCCAGCCAAAATAGTAATGACTTCAAAATTAGATTTAAAATCACATTGTTTGAAATCAGTGATGTTTATTCCAATTTCCTTTGTCTACTATTTTAAATGATATGTTAATAAACCCTTTCATTAAAATAACAGGAATCTTACACACATAATAAACACAAAGCACAATATCAACTTCTCAGAGTTGAAGAGGCAGCCATGCTTGCTTTTACCAGCATAAGTTTAAAAAAAAATAGAAAATAAAGTGTTAGCACTCATTTATATATTAAAAACCCTATCCAATAAGGTAAATTTATTTTTAGCCCTGTTAAAACATATTTAAAAAAATGCAAAAAAATACATTTTTTTAATAAAATATTTAATTACATTGCATTTTAATTAATTTTAAATATGTCATGTGTGTTTTTAATTTATTTTCAGTGTTTTTGTATTTTTGAGGGTATTCCCATTCATACTTAAGTGAGCTCCGTACATACAGAACTCACAAGTCTGAATGGGGATCCACCTACTCTGATAGGTTGGGCTGGCCCATGTGATCCAAGAGATCCATACAAAACCTTTACGATCCTGGGATATGTGGGCCCCTACACTGGCCTTCATGTAGAGCCCCAGGACTGTAAGTTACAGAACCTCTGGGACCACCGGGTACTTTCGTAGAAATTATTGCGGTTGGAGGCATCCGCCCGTGCGCGGGAAGCCTCTGACTGCAATTTCTGGGCCAATGTTTCAAACAGTCTTCCCTCCAATCAGAATGACCACATGATGTTTCAACTCAATCTTAGACATTCCTGAGGAAGTGGTCCAAACCTTTTTTGAGGCAGAAGTACAGGGCGGCAAGAGCATTGTTACAGCCATTACTCAGGGCATTTGTTATGGCCATTACTCACAGCATTCCTCAATGACTGCTGCAAGAGGCATCAGAACATAACTGATCACTGAAGTCTTTTCTTCTATTTAACACTGTCTACCTTTGACACCAATGCCTAACTTCTTCTCGGCCACTTTCAAATGCAGGACCAATCCTTCAATCCACTACCCAACCGAGATCATGACAGCTCGTCATCTCTCATTATCCCTATAGACCATGTTAATAATCATCACTTAATAGAATAAACCAGCACTAAATATGAGAGTGGTTTATAACAGTGCTCCCAAGGTGGGTATAAATTCACTTTGGGCAGTAGCGCAAAATAACCAATAGTGAATCAGCCCGATTTACACCCTGCCCGATTTTCTTTTGCATTGGGCAGAGCACAAAACTGGATGACAATTCACTATTGCCTGTTTTGCACTCCCGCCCATGAATAATTTACAATCCAAGGCATCTCTTGATAGTCATCATAGGCAGTCCCTTGGAATCGAGGAAGACTTGCTTCGACTCCCAAAGTGAGTTCTTTGATGGCTGAACAGTCCGATACGAGAGCCACAGACCCTGTTACAGGTGAGACAGACATTCGTTGAGGGAAGCGGTGGGTTGGGCTGGTTTGCCGTGCGCGCCTTCCGCTCCCTGCAGTTGATCTCTTCACGCTCTTTGCGTTGAGACTCGAAGAGCTCAATGCCCTCCCGGATGCACTTTCTCCACCTCGGGCAGTCTTTGGCCAGGGTCTCCCAGGTGTCAGTGATGATGTCACACTTTACCAGAGAGGCTTTGAGGGTGTCCTTATAACGTTTCCGCTGTCCTCCTTGGGATCATTTTTCATGAAAGAGCTCCATGTAAAGCATTTGCTTGGGGAGTCTCGTATCTGGCAAGTGAACTATATGGCCTGCCCAGCGAAGCTGATCGAGTGTGGTCAGTGCTTCAATGCTGGGGATGTTAGCCTGGATGAGGACACTGATGTTGGTGCACCTGTTCTCCGAGGGGATTTGCAGGATCTTGCGGAGGCATCATTGGTGATATATCTCCAACGACTTGAGGTGCCTTCTATACATCGTCCATGCCTCAGATCCATACAGGAGGGCGGGTATTACTACAGCCCTGTAGACCATGAGCTAGGTGGTAGATTTGAGGGCCTGATCTTCAAACACTCTTTTCCTCAGACGGCTGAAGGCTGCACTGGCGCACTGGAGGCGATGTTGAATCTCTGCATCAATGTCTGCCTTTGTTGATAAGAGGCTCCCGAGATATGGGAAATGGTGCACATTGTTGAGGCGCCGTGAATCTTGATGACTGGAGGGCAGTACTGTGCAGCGGGGACAGGCTGGTGGAGGACCTTTGCTTACGGATATTAAGCGTAAGGCCCATGCTTTCATATGCCTCAGTGAATACATTGACTATATCCGGGAGTTCAGCCTCAGAATGGGCACAGGCGCAGGCATCGAGGTTGGGGTGATCTTGGACCTGGCCTTGAGGCGGCATAGGTTAAATAGGGTGATGTACCAGGATGAATCAGGAGTGCTTCACTCTATAATATTCTCCAGTTCTGAATTTACAGTTCTGTATTTAAGGTTTTGAATGCTAAAAAAACCCATTGAAGAACAGACGCTAGCCATGAAATTCAGTCTGTCAAACCAAGATAATCAGGTGAACAGCACCTTTTCAAGCTTATAAATTATGAAAATGTACATATTAGATCTTGAAGACACTAATATACAGTGTTTGGGTTTGGGCATTTAACTCAATTCAACTCTCAGTCGATGTTAATCAAGTTCAATTCACATCTGTTTCAAGGCACGTTTGATTTATTACCAATGGTAAGCAGCCTTGTTCCTGCAGCCAAAACAACACCAGCTGCCATTTTAAAACTTTGCTTCTTGACAATAGAAAAAAAAAGGACAAATTATTCATTCTTGTCACCACCGATCACCTGTGATGTAACATATTTAAACAGTAACTTATTGCATCTTTGGACAAGTAGAGCATTCTTGACAGATCGCAAGTTCCGGGTTTAAGCACATGCGTTTCACATGCCTATTCCCGGAACTTGCGGGGCTCCTACAGGCGCGTAGGGGGCACGAATTCAGGGCCATTGTGGTCCTCTGCAATGGCATAATGACTAAGATCACAGTTCAATCCAAAGGCATCATTGTAACAAATGGACGTTTAAGATACTGTATAAATGAAATTACAGCTTAGTTAATTGCAGATATTATGGGCAATGCTAGAGGCTTGACAGCAGATTGCCTGCTTGCCGTCTTATTTTACTAACAGAAATTCAATATCATGAATTCTTCATATTGTGTTGTACAGTGTAGAAGTCAACAAAGGAATGGATCCATGATATTTTTTATTTACAGTATACTCTGAGAAAATAAGAACACATATTAATGTTCTTTGCTTTTCAACTTTTCTATAAACACTTTCAGAGTTAATACACATATATAATCTAAACACATACTATACATCTGTATTGAAGTCTTGGTTATTGATCCATGAAATTTTCAAAAGATTATAAAAGACACTAATTACTGTTCTAGTGCAAAGCTTAAGTTCTGTTTACTGCATCAGTGATCTTCGATGTAATCTCAGCATTCTATCTGTAACTCTGAAATATAATGACATCGCTCTTATTTCTTTTCGACAAAAGTTTGGGCTCATCAATGTGATGAATGTAAATTCTGGGGAATAGAGCACTTCACTTTAACCCATGTCAAAATCAAGTTCTCCCATATTAGATATAAGCATAGGACGATACACAACAAATGTGCCTTTGCCTCAGCTGGAGGAAAAGTTTTATAAAAAATATGCCTGGTCTGTATAGCTCAATTCCACATGCATTTACTCATTGAGCCACCAGGTTAATACCCCTGTACCATTTATTATAAATAAAATAATGGCCTTTTAATTCTGTTACAAACATTGAACAAAATACATGTGTGCAAGTTGCATTTGCATATTTTCTTTCAGGAAAATTTGCATCTGTTCCTATTCCCAAATCCCTTGGACATTCTTTAGTATTTGAGCATCTTTGCAAAGTGTAATTCCCCTCCCGCTTTCAAGTCTAGATGTGATTAGACTACTGGTACCACAAACAAGATCGTTTTTCTAGTATTAAGCCTTGAGTATTTGGTGTAAGAAATTCCATTAAAGATCTATGACGCAATCGTATCAATTTTCTGAGGCCTTGGCTTTAATTGGCTTTGGAAATTTCATGGATCAATAAAAAAATAAGATTTTGGATCTGGAATTCACCAGATATTTGGTTGCTGCTTTTACATCCAAAATAGACAGTGGGATCCACAAAGTAGAGGAAAACTATAAGTAAAGTTCATAATTATAAAAAACTTGTCTGAATTATATTGGATAGGAAAAATGTAAGTTAAAATAATGTGAGATGCTGATAGAGATTAAATGATTAAGAGCTGAAGAATGTAAAATCATAGAACTCATTGAAATTTACAGCACAGAAGGAGGCTATTTGGCCTATTGTGTCTGTGCCGGCTGACAAAGAGCTTTCCAGCCTAATTCCACTTTCCAGCTCTTGGTCCGTAGCCTTGTAGGTTACAGCACTTCAAGTGCACATCCAAGTACTTTTTAAATATGGTGAAGATTTCTGCCTCTACCACCCTTTCAGGCAGAGTTCCAGACTCCCAACACACTGAGTGAAAAAATTTCCCCTCAAGTCCGCTCTAAACCACCAAACAATTACTTTAAATCTACGCCCCCTAGTTATTGACCCCTCTTCCTCATCCACTCTATCTGGGCCCTTCATAATTATATACACCTCAATTAGGTCTCTCCTCAGCCTCTTCTGTTCCAAAAAAAACAACATAGCCATCCAATCTTTCTTCATAGGTAAGAATCTTAAGTCCAGGCAACATCCTTGTAAATCTCCTCTGTACCCTCGCCAGTGCAATCACATCCAGTGGGGTGCTGCAGGGATCAGTGCTGGGACCCCAAATATTTAGAATCTATATTAACGACTTGAAGGAAGAGACCAAGTGTAGCGTAGCCAAGTTTGCCGATGGTACAAAAATGGGAGGAAAAGCAATGTGTGAGGAGAACAGAAAAAATCTGCAAAAGGACATAGACAGGCTAAGTGAGTGGGCAAAAATTTGGCAGATGGAGTATAATGTTGGAAAGTGTGTGGTCATGCATTTTGGCAGAAAAAAATCAAAGAGCAAGTTATTATTTAAATGGCGAAAGATTACAAAGTGCTGCAGTATAGCGGGACCTGGGGGTACTTGTGCATGAAACTCAAAAGATTAGTATGCAGGTACAGCAAGTGATCAGGAAGGCCAATGGAATCTTGGCCTTTATTGCAAAGGGGATGGAGTATAAAAGTAGGAAAGTCTTGCTACAGTTATAAAGGGTATTGGTGAGGCCACACCTGGAATAATGCGTGCAGTTTTAGTTTCCATATTTACGAAAGGATATACTTGCTTTGGAGGCAATTCAGAGAATGTTCACAAGGTTGATTCCGGAGATGGGGGGGTTGACTTATGAGGAAAGGTTGAGTAGGTTGGGCCTCTACTCATTGGAATTCAGAAGAATGAGAGGTGATCTTATCAAAACGTATAAGATTATGAGAGGGCTTGACAAGATGGATGCAGAGAGGATGTTTCCACTGATAGGGGAGACTAGAACTAGAGGGCATAATCTTAGAATAAGGGGCCGCCCATTTAAAACTGAGATGAGGAGAAATTCCTTCTCTCAGAGGATTGTGGATCTGTGGAATTCGCTGCCTCAGAGAGCTGTGGAAGCTGGGACATCGAATAAATTTAAGACAGAAATCGACAGTTTCTTAAACGATAAGGGAATATGGGGTTATGGAGAGCGGGCAGGGAAGTGGATCTGATTCCATGATCGGATCAGCCATGATCGTATTAAATGGCGGAGCAGGTTCGAGGGGCCGTATGGCCTACTCCTGCTCTTATTTCTTATGTTCTTATGTTCTTATCTTTCCTGTAATGCGGTGTCCAGAACTGTACACAGTACTCTAGCTGTGGCCTAACTAATGTTTTATACAGTTCAAGCATAACCTTCCTGCTCTTATTTTCTATGCCTCAACTAATAAAGGCAAATATCCAATAAGCCTTCTTAACCAACTTATCAATCTGTCCTGCTACCTTCGAGGATCTGTGGACATGTTAGAAATAGCCAGTTTATGGCTATCTCTGGTCACTTTAAACAATCAGATTCGAGTGCAAACCAAAATGGTGGGTATATTGAGTTTAATCAGAGTTTAAGATGGTATATAACACATTAGTTATACAGCAAAAATATATGAACATGACTAGTAGCTGGTACCAATCTGATCAGACAGATGGTTTGGCGCACATGAGCAGTTCTCTGAGTGGCCTCTCTTCCTTTCATCTAGAGCCTCCTTTGGTAAGCATGAGATCACTCTCGAAGGGTGTTTGACCACCCATCGTCATCATCATCATCATAGGCAGTCCCTCGAAATCGAGGAAGATTTGCTTCCACTCTAAAAGTGAGTTCTCAGTCTCATACGGGAATTACCGTCTCTGTCACAGGTGAGACAGACAGTGTTTGAAGGAAAGGATGGGTAGGGTGTCGGGTTTGCCGCATGCTCCTTCCACTGTCTGCGCTTGATTTCTGATGCTCTTGGCGACGAGACTCAAGGTGCTCAACGCCTTCCCGGATGCTTTTCCTCCACTTAGGGCGGTCTTGAGCCAGGAATTCCCAGGTGCCGGTGGGGATGTTGCACTATATCAAGGAGGCTTTGAGGGTGTCCTTGAAACCTTCCCTCTGCCCAACTGGGGCTCGCTTGCCATGTAGGAGTTCGAGTAGAGTGCTTGCTTTGGGAGTCTCATGTCGGGCATGCGGACGCTGTGGCCCGCCCAACGGAGCTGGTCGAGTGTAGTTAGTCCTTCGATGTTGGCCTGAGCGAGAACGCTGACATTGGTATATCTATCCTCCCAGTGAATTTGCAGGATCTTGCAGAGATGTTGCTTCTGTGTATAACTTCTGTATAACTCTCAGCTCCGCCGTCTGTGGGGACAATCCTTCAGGAGGTTACTTTTATTCTCTTTTTCAGGGCTGGGCCTGAAATGGGATATTGAGAAGACATCTTTGCCTATAGAGGTTCGCCTAAAAAGTCAGCATCCAATGAGACGTCGAGTTCTTTGTCTCAATTCTTGAATCAAAGCCTTCCCTAAAAATGTCTCATAATCTTGTTTATATGTCTTTTCTATTTATACTTTCTCAGTGTTCCTTCATTGGAATTTGTGTTTTATCTCCCTGGACCCTCTCCTCTCGGGTTCAATTAATACAAGGCCTGGCTCTGTACCCTCTCAACCATGAGGTTCAAAGCCAGAGCTGCCTCACTTCAATCAATCGTTCCCTTCTTTATGACCTAGCAAACTATTCCATTCTGGGATTAACTTTTACTGATCTTCGCAAGCAGTTCTGATAAGCTAATTTCAATCCCTACCATAGCAGTAAACATAAAATACATAAACACGGCTCAGTTCTTAACTTAAAACCACAGTTAATCGCTTGGCAACAGGGAGTGTTAGTTTTCTGCGAATAGTGCAGAATCCAATACCTTCCACAGGAAACTAAAACATACTAGCCTGAAGAGACTTCTTGTCTCCAGCTCTAACACAATCATATAAACACAGTGTTATTCACGTCACAGTTTTGTTCGCATAACGATATGTTTTTAGGTATCCCTAATTTCTAACAGATATGCGCTCCAAGGTCCCTCTGTTCCTCTACATTTCTCAGTGTCCTACCATTTATTGTGTATTCCCTTGCCCTGTTAGCCCTCCCCAAATGCATTACCTCACACTTCTCCAGATAGAATTCCATTTGCCACTGTTCTGCCCACCTGACCAGTCCATTGATATCTTCCTGCAGTCTTCTTCATTATCAACCATACGGCCAATTTTTGTATCACTGCAGAGCCCTGCAGAATCCCACTGGAAACAACCTTCCATTCGCAAAAACACCCATTGACCATTACCCTTTGCTTCCTGCCTCTGAGCTAATTTTGGATCCAACTTGCCACTTTGCCTTGGATCCCATGGACTTTTACTTTTGTGACCAGTCTGCCATGTGGGACTGAAAGCAGCTATTACAATGGAATCATTTTATCAATATAATCAAAGAAAAAAATTATTTGCATTCATATAGAGCCTTTCACGACCTCAGGACTTTCCAAAGCATTTTACTATCAATGAAATACTTTAGAACTGGAGTCACTGGTGCAGTGAGGAAACATAATGTTTTATTGGCACCTTGCGTGAGTTGAAATTTCGGAAAAACATGATGGAGCCTCGAGTTTCACTCGACCTGCGAGAAATCTGAAGGGGGGCAGATTTTAATTCCCTCCGCCTGGCAGAAAGGGAATTAATATTGGGCAGCTCTTTTTCTTGCTCCAATAGTGAGCCACAGCAATTGTAACGCCAGTTGTTTGAGGTGACTGCCTGACAGGCTCATCATTATATGCTAATGTGGTCTTAGTGCTCAGATAGGACAGCAAAGCAATTTTAATGGCCTACTAGCTGGAACAACTGCCGTTGTCACACCAGCCAGTGAAAACTGCTGGACACCTAGCAGAGTCCCTAAAAGGTATGAACAAAACTTTTCATTATGGGGCCAGGAGGAGCAGGAGTGCTTCTCCATGCCTCACCAGGGTAGTCTGGGTTTAATTTTAACCTAACCCATCCAACGGGAAACTGACTTGATCAGATGGGCGGCTAGTTTTACACCTCACCCGATTTTACTCTCCATTGATTCTTAGTTAAAATCAATGCTAGAAAGTCTAACACAAAAGGTCCGAAATTCAGACTTAACTACTTTAAGCAGCGATTGGTGTATATATAGAACAGGCTGCCCAGGGAGGAAGATTGTGCCAGAAAATTCAGTAGCGAACTGAATAGATATTTCACTGAGAAAGCAATAACAGATATGAAAGACAGATTATTATTTTTCAAACTTTTGAATTAGCCAAATGGATGGTTATGTTCTCATATGATCCTGTAATTCCTATCCTTCTATGTTGCTAAGGATTACATTCCTGTTTGATGATTTGAATAACACCTCTCCATGCTATTCCCATTGTTTCTATTATCACCAGTGAATGAGAAACTGCTTTTTAGGGTTATTTCTGGGTATTAAGTAGTGACTGAGAAGCAACAATGTAGACAATTGAACTAGGTCATTATTTCTCAAACTGGGGTCTCTGAACCCCCGGGGGGTCTGTAGAGACTTTCCATGGGGAGGCGGCCAGACGTAATTTCAAGCCTGCTCCTCTTTATAAAACCACCACTGATTCAGTTCTTGCAAACTATTCTCAATGGCTGGGCCTGCCTTCTCACAGAGGCCTACAGCTCTCATGCGCTTGCTGCCAGTCGTGGCGATTCCTCTCCCTGACGCCGTGGCCCTGTGCCATCAGAGTGGCTGCAGGGCTATTTAACTATGTGCCTGAACATGTTCACACAGACACGTACAATCCCACAGTACAGCTGTTACAGAACATGCCAGTGGGACAGTATGACGGTGAGTTATGCTTCCAGCTGTGCCCCAGCATATGCATGGGTACTCGTGCTTTACACGCATTGGCCAGCCTGCTAACGGCTTTAAAACACGTCCAGCACTAAGTGGCTAATAGTGGCCATCTGTGGCTATGGAGTATTCAAAATTGTTGTGAGAAACAGGTGAACCCATCTCACGGATATCTATAAGTAAATACCTATTTTCTTAAAAGCGTTATTAAAGGAATCTTCACATGCAGCACTTTGGTATTACGAGGATTATATAGTAAAATTTAGATTTGAAAAGGGGTCCTTCAACCCAAAAAGTTTGAGAACCATTGAATTAGATGACTTTCTAAATAGAAAACCAGAATACAGAATAAGAGTGGGCTGATGCATAATGATGGTGTAGAGGTGTGTTGCTAAAAAGAGTAAGTTAGTCCAGGTCACTGTCAAAAAACCCTACAAACCAGTTACAGAGCAACATGGACAGACCCAGGAACTGGTCACTGTTAATATCCCCTGTAGCAGCGCATACGTGGAATTTCAAATGTCCCACACAGCCCGTGAAAGGGGTTGTGCAGGCCAAAAGAAAATTCGAGGGAATCTTGGTCAATGTTCAATCATTTCGGATGAGAAATAGTTGAAGGGGAAGCAACAATCATAAAAGCAACCTTTTCTTTTGCAAACCTGATCTTTTTTTACAGCCACCCAGTCTGAATTGATAAATAAATAAAAACAATCACAAAAATAATTTGCAGGGGGAAAAAAACACTCCGGAAATAACTATGTAAAGTTACAATTCTCTTCCAAAATTAGATTGCAGTGAAATTTCTCCTGATAATTTTACTCATGAATGAGCACAAGAGGGAAAATCTTGTTTTGCATTCACAATTACATTTTTTTCAACTAAAATTACTGACAAGAAGAATTTTATTCCCTTAGAGCATACAAATATTTTAATTTCCCATCAAAACTCCCTTTTGAAAGTTATTATTGAATCTGCTTCCACAATCCTTTCATGCAGTGCATTCCAGATCATAACAACACTCTCTCAAAAACATCTCCTCATCTGCCCTCTGGTTCTTTTGCCAATTGCCTTAAATCCGTGTACTCTGGTTACCGACAGTTTCTCCTATGTTCTCTATCAAAACCCTCATAATTTTCAACAGCTCTATTAAATCTCCCCTGAAGCCCCCCTCCTCTCAGGAGAACAACCCCAGCTTCAACATAAGGTTGTACATTGTATGGTTTCATTTTGGTGCGGAGTGTTTTTGTGACGTTGTTGCAGTAAAATGTATGATTCATCATTTGCCATTGGTGTCTTGTGCATCATTCCAATGTTCACCAGAGATGTGCTTTTAAAGGGGCACATAGCATATCCAATATTAGCTCCATCCCTCAGTTTCCTCCATTTAGGAGAGCCGGTCCATTATGAGCTGGTGACATGCGACTCTTGGTCTGGCAGCATCTCCATGCTGCATCCCCCGTGGATTGTGTAGCTATCCAATGGGGGCCTCGCCAGGCTCCTCCTCGTCATCCTCCTCCTCTTGAGGTGGGCATGCAATCCCCACTGGCATTGCCTCACCCCTCATGATGGCTAGGTTGTGCAACATGCAGCACACCACAATGTATTTGGATACCTGTTGAGGGGAGTGTTGAAGACTGCCTCCAGAGCAGTCCAGGCATCAGTCTGCCCGCAGGAGATGGCACATCTCTGTCAGCGCTTCCTTTTGGAAGCGGAGCCTTCTCGCACGCTGCTAATTAGAGAGCTGGAGCTATGAGCGTTAGTGCCTGTAAACCTGTGGGGGGGTAAGCCCTGCTTCCCAGATATCTTCTCATCCTCTCCTCATCCGTGGGCCGACATGGCCAAGAGCACAACTTCTAGCTTGACATCACCTGGCAATAGCATGGAGCATGATACACTGGCGAACTAGTAATGCCCCCATTAAAAGTTCTCACTCACCTTGTAAGGGCACTGTGATGGCAGATAAAAGTGAAGTTTGCTAGTTGGAGCTTCACACAGCATTTTGTGCACAACCGTTGCAGTCAATGTGACCTGCGATGTAGGATCCTCATCCCTCCATTTAAGAATGCTGCCAGTACTGCCTGGGAATGCTTGTTTTTCAGACATTTCCTCGGGCGGGCGTTAAATGAAGCATTGGAGCCGAATTTTGCATCCAGGGTGCTAGCGGAGCCTTGCACAATGATTGACATCATCTCAGTGAAACTAGAGGATGGGGAGGTAAATAGTTGCGCTGCCACAAACCATGAGCCAAATTTGTCGGCTGGTCGGTAAAAGCTGAACATGCGGCGTTTCGCCTAGAAACATCATTTACTGCCCCTCCAAGGCACAAATAAGCCAAAAATGCAGCCCAATACTCCAGTTTGAGGCCTAACCAATTATTTATAAATGCTTATCTTAACTTCCTTGCTTTTGTACTCTATTTATAAAGTCAAGGATCCCAAATGCTTTTTCAACAGGCTTTTCAACTTTTCCTGCCACCTTCAAATACTTGTGTATGTGAAGCCGCAGCTCTCTGGTCCTTTACCTCCTTTAATCATAGATACAATATATGTTTTGGATGGTATCAGTTGATTTGACTGTCTTGCATTACTAACAGTGAATTTCTACAAAATGGTATTGATAAAAATGTTTACCATTATAATGTACATTAGATCAAGGAGACCCATGTTCCTTGTCTTCATTATTAATCTGTCATGAAGAATAGAGGTGCTGCGTGACAGGTAAGTATTTACGAAAATCCCACTGGTTTCTGTTCCATTTCTGCGCTTGAGTGAATCATTTAGATATTTTGCAGAAGTGAAGACTTGGAACTCCCTATTTACCTTGTAGAAGAGAATGGTTGTTCAAATTTTCAGGGCCTTTTGCTGAATTCTGCGACCTATGTGAAATTTCAGACAATGATCAAATCAAGCAGTTGATATCAGTGATATTATTGGTTAACAGAGCATTCATTTTCAAATGTTATTGTACTTAAACTTTCTCCAACTGCTGCTATAACTAATGTTCATTAGTATTCATGAGCTGCCATGAGAGGGAGTATCAAATACACTGAAGCTATATAAACCAATATATATGAGATATTATTGTAAACATGTTACATCTTAGATCTCGCTATAGCTTCAAACTAATTTCCTAATAGAATAGAACACGGTAGAAGTCATGCTTCAGCTACACAAAGCCATGGTTAGACCACATCTGGAGTACGGTGAATAGTTCTAGGCACCACACCTTAGGAAGGATATGTTGGCCTTGTAGAGGGTACAGTGTCGGTTTACCAGAATGATACCCAGACTCCAAGGGTTAAATGCTGAGGAGCAATTACACAAACTTGGTTTGTATTCCCTATAATTTAGAAGGTAAAGGTTAATTTTATTCATGTTTTCAAGATATTAAGAGGAACTGATATGGTAGAGAGAAACTATTTCCACTGGTTGGGGAATCTAGGTTTAGGGAGCATAATCTAAAAATTAGAGCCAGACCTTTCAAGAGTGAAATTATGAAACACTTCTACACACAAAGGATGGCAGATTTTTGGATCTCTCTTCCACAAGATGCTAGATCAATTGATAATTTAAATTCTGAGATTGGTATATGGAGTTAGGTTGTAGATCAGCCGTGCGGGGCTGAATGGCCGACTCCTGTTCTTATGTTCCTTATTGTACCCTCATGAATTAATTTTCAACACAATGTTAATTTAGTTTCTTCAATTCACGTAATTGCTGCTTTACCTTTAACAAGCATTAATGTTTTAATTTTATTGAAATCACAAAATACGCTATAAAAATAACAATAGTCATTTTAGAGCTACAATTAAATCACAGTTGGAAGGTTGAAGGGTACCAGTTGATTTGTAAACCACTCAAGCAACAGATTTTTGTTTAATTTTGCCATCTGATTTCTCCTCCCCAAATAAATGATGACTTTATCACTAACTGTTATCCATTCATTTTTCAAATTGTATTAATATAATTGAATTACAATGCTGTCTTAAATAATTATGATATTTCCATGTAATATCTGATGTGATTTCATGTTTTCACAAGCATGAGACAAAACTTCAACTTCCCTCCTATTCCCATTTTGGCATTTCCTATGTTTGGCATTCTCCAACAAAGCTCAATATAAGCTCAAAATTAATCCATCTGACTACCTGATCTGGCACTACCTGTGAAGAAAGGCAGTTATAGGGAGAACTGATAAGTAAAAATGGCACCCACAGACCTTGAAATAAAGTAATGGACATAAAATGAAAGGTAGCAGGCCAACGATTTTGCGAGTGCTGGTCCTTGTTGGGAGCACCCAAATGGGAGATCCTTGTAACTCGTTGACCCCTTGGTATTTGGAAGCCCTCTGATCTGAGCATTGGCTTCAACAACTTCAGATCTTAACTGTCTGTCTTATTCCTCTTATCCGTTCACATTCTCCTGTTCTCTTTCCTATTTTGAAGCTGCATAGCACAGCATTTCACAACCCCTCCGACCTTTATATCTCACTTTTTCCCAGCTTTCTAGCCTCGAAAAATAATCTGTTCACAGGCTACTGAACCCATTAACAACAATTTCATGCTAAGAGTTAACATATTTGACTCACAGCCTTTAGTTGCTCTTCCACCCCCCTCCCTCCCCCTCCCCATTGCTTTACTCAATAATGTAATGGCTTCTGCATTTCGTTTAGCTGATTTTATATTTGTGCCATAGGGTGTTTGATCCTTAGTTTCTGAAGTGCAGGTCTCTCGAAGCTGGTGGCAGCACCAGGGTACACCTATCAGATTCACTTAGGCCATTGTCAAGGGAGACTAACACCAATATAACAACAGGTACTGACAAAGGGTCTCTACCAAACCATAAGCTTTCATTCAAACACTCATCCATTATCTACTTCTAATATTTTCTATTATTTCAGATTTCCAGCATTTACAGTTTTCATCTCTTACTCTTCATTGTATGAAAAGCCCAATTTTGTTCTCTTGTGAGGGGACAATATGCCTGTATAGTTTTATTTGCAAATGTTTTCTTCCATTTTTGAGCTACGGTTTTACTGGTACTTATGTCCTTTATTGTGATGATGGTTACAAAAGGATATTATTGTCCTGTAATATAGTTAAAAGTATATTATTAATTTATAATGTCTAATACAATGATGTACGTGCCATTATCAGCTGAATTTGTTTTCTTGATTATCAAACTCATTAATGCTGTAGGCTGGGGATTGGGATAATTCAAGAAGTTAGAGCTCCAAATTATCAAGATAGACCCATAGAATTGAACTTATTTTTACTGGAGAGGAGAGATTGAGTGGAGACAGATAATGTAGGCATACACAGGATATTCAATTTGAGTCTAGCATTAGAGGGCATGCATATAAATTAGTAAACCTTAAACGAGACTACGAATGAAAAGAAACACTTCTCCTTAGTGTACCGCTTGGTGCAACAGGCACTCAACAAAAGCAGTTGATGTTGTATTAATTAATGAAACCATCCATTCATTTATTCATTTATTCAATCAAAAAAACCTGGATAAGTAGCTGATTAGGATCTCACGATTAAATACATAGGGTAAAGTCCTTGATGGGGCAGATTGTAATGGCCAGTGAAAGGAGCAGACTTGTTGAGACATATGACCTTTTCTTCTAACAATCGTTTTTTCTGTTCTATTTTAAAATCTTATAACCACTGTCAGCAGATTTTTTTCCCCTGTTGGTTTCTGCATTCACTCCTATAAAATGATACCTGTGCTTGAAATTGTGGTATGTAAATTTATAAATGCATTAATTTTTCCCACAATCAGGTGTCGCATTTTCAAGCAAAGAAATGGAATGTCAAACTGCTCCTAGTTTGATAAATGACACACTACTTCCCAGTGTGTGGGAATCGGCAGGCAATAAAAACAGTCTCTTCCATTTGGATGCTCCTTTAAAGGAGCTCGTCAAATTCTGTATTCATTCCTAATATCACTGCAGTGTTCAATAAGAAATGTAGTGCACTGTTATTAGCTACATTTATATTTAGGGATATAGCCATATGCTGAAAGAATAAACAAAGACGGTAATGATACTGTACAGTCAGGCAGGTTACATAGTGTTCACTGAAGGTTAATGGACATGAGTAGTCAAAAAACCAAATGTTACTTTGTTTAAGATAGTGATAATACAGTATACCTGGCACAATTACACAAAGAATGGATTAAGGATTGGTTTACAGACGGAAAACAGAGAATAGGAATAAACAGGTTGGGCCAAAAATTGTGGTTGGAGGCGTACCCCTAGAGAACGCCTCCAACTCGCAAAAGGAATACGTACCTACTTGATGGGCAGCGAGGCTGCGAAAACTTGTGGTCTGAGGACGTAAGGCGGAGAGCCCACGGATCCCAGGGATGCAGGCGGTGCGGAAGCGTAACTGGGATCACATGGGCCTGGTCCTCCAATCACAAAGCAGAATTTGATTTTAATCATTTCCAAAGGGAATCCCGCAATGAGATTTAATGAAAGCCCAAAAACAAATCTAATAACAATTTACAAAATTTGAATTTAATGGGTAAGTAGCTTCATTCCACCAACCTCGCTAAAAATTTAATTTTTTGATATTTTTCAAGATCATTAAACTCTAATCTGGGCCAATATTTGTAGAATCTCATTTGATACAGTGTATGTGTGCAATTTCCAATATGAAAATATTTAAATCATGCCTGAGGTATCCCCTTACATGGATGCAAACAGGTCCTGTGCCTGTTTGCATCAACCATAACATTTACATGTGCAATTGCTGGCCAGTCGGTGTCTCTGCACCAGCAATTGCTTTGTCGTGGTATGCTTGGATGGTCCGTCAACGCATATGTTGACAGACCGCAGGTTCCGGATTTCACACATGCACAAGCGCATACAGAAATCCCGCACTTGCGATGGATTTCACAGGTGGTATGGCGGCATACACTGAGAGTACACCGTAATACCGACCGCAAAATCCAGGCCGCCGTTTTCGGGTTGGCAGTCTGTAATTAGTGGGCTACCATTAGGATCAGTTCTTGAGCCTCACCTATTTACAATCTATATTAATAACTTAAATGAGGGGGCTAAATGTAACATATCCATATTTGTTGACGATACAAAGCTAAGTGGGAAAGCAAGTTGTCAGGAGGATGCAATGAGGCTGCAATGGGATTTAGTCAGATTAAGTGATTCGGCAAGGATGTGGCAAATGGAATATAATGTGGAGAATTGTGAAGTTATCCACTTTGGTAGGGAAAATAGAAAAGCAAACTAGTTTTTTAAATGGTGGGTGACTGGGCAATGTTGGTGTTCAGAGGCACAGCAAGCAGTTAGGAAAGTAAATGGTATGTTAGCCTTTGTTACAAATTAATTAGAGTAGAAGAGTAAGGAAGTCTTACTACAATTATATAGGGCCTTGGTGAGCTCACACTTGGAGTACTGTGTACCATTTTGGTCTCCTCACCTAAGGGATTGCCTTAGAGGGATTGCAACAAAGGTTTACTAGACTCGTTCCTGGGATGAGGGGATTGTCCTATGAGGATGGATTGATTTGACTAGACCCATATTCTCTGGAATTTAGAAGAATGAGAGGTGATTTCATTGAAACATATAAAATTCTTAAGGGGCTTGACAGAGTAGATGCAGGGAGGATGTTTTGCCTGGCTGGGAAGTCTAGAACTAGGAGTCACAGTTTCAGAATATGGGGTTGACCTTTTATGTCTGCGATGAGGAGAAATGTCTTCACTCAAGGGGGTCTGAATCTTTGGACTTTTTTGCCCCAGAGAACAGTCATTGAGTATATTCAAGACAGAGATCACTAGATTTTTGGATTCTAAGGGAATCAAGGGATAAGGGTATAGTGCGTGAAGGTGAAGTTGAGATAGAAGATCAGCGATGATCTGTTTGAATGGCGGAGCAGGCTTGAAGGACTGAATGATCATTCTATTTCTTATGTTCTTATAAATAAAAGAGCAAGTGCCTATTTCAAAATAAAACTGCCCTCTCACAGTTACATTGGACTGCACTGCGAATTATGTAGTACCAATCCTATTGGAGAGAGGGACCAAGTAATACTGGCTTAGTCCCAGCCAGGCTCTGATGGTTCAGTCAGAGTCATTTGGATGCTCTATTGCTGCCTTGGGACCTTTTGGAAAAAGCCTTCAGGATGCTGCCATCTTCCTGGAATAGCCTAGCTACTGGTCTCAAGTCAGAGATGTCTCTCGCTGTTGCAGCATTTCACATTTTCACATCACAAGTGATTGAGCAGTCAAGAGGCAGTTCTTCCAACTGGCTCGCCTGGAGTGAATGACACAGTTGCTTCCCACACACTGTTATGAAGCCGTGGTTATTTGTGTAAGAGGTGTTTGTTGCGAATGTTATCAGGAACAGTATGTGCTGTACTGTAGATTCCTTGCTGCAATGCTCTACCTCACACTCAACAAGCTCCCCGCTGGAGTGGAACTAAACTATAGAACCAGTGGGAAACTGTTCAACTTTCATCACCACCAGGCTAGATCCCAGACCATCCCATCTTCTGTCATCGAACAACAGTATGTGGACAACGCTTGTGTTTGCGCACATTCAGAGGCTGAATTCCAAGTCATTGTCAACATCTTCACTGAGGTGTACAAAAGCATGGGCCTTACACTAAACATGCATAAGACAAATGTCCTCCACCAACCTGACCCCGCCACACAGCACTGCCCCCCCAGTCAGCAAGATCCACGGCACGGCCCTGGACAACGTGGACCACTTTCTGTACCACGGGAGCATATTATCAACAAGGGCAGACATCAATGATGAGGTTCAACACCGTCTCCAGTGCGCCAGCACAGCCTTCAGCCGCCTGAGGAAGAGAGTCGAAGATCAGGTCCTCAAATCTGGCACCAAGTGTAAAGTCCTTACTCTACAGCATGAAACCACACGAGGCACATTCTGGGGACAAGGTCACTCTGTGACCTTAATTCTTCATTCACAGGACTCCAAAGATGATGACCCTGCATGGGACCTCCCTTTTTGTACCTGTGTGATCAGGTAAGGAGTGTCTCCCACAAGTTCACCCCTTGTGGTCAAGGTATGCATCTAGGTTGAGAGTATACAGTGTTACATTGTGGTTACATACATGACATCACCTCCCTCCCCGCCCGCCCCAAAGTCTTATTGGATCATAGGTTTAGTCTTTCATGTGGTCTACGCTCCCTCGCGGACTGCCACAGTTGGGGCTCTGGTTGTTGCTCACTGACGTGAGTGTCTGTCACCTGTGGTGATTCTGGGCTGACCGCAGGAACTGTGCATTTTTCTGATTGCTCTTGTTGCTTGTTCACTGGTGGTGTTGTGAGCTCCATCTCATGGTCTTCTTCAGGTTCCTCCATGTCGATTCTGAACCTTTTTTTTTACTTGGTCCAGATGCTTACGGCATATCTGACCATTGTTGAGTTTTACCACGATGACCCTATTCCCGTCTTTGTCAATTACAGTGCCCTCAAGCCATTTGGGCCCCATGGCGTGATTGAGGATGAATTCAGGAACATTTATTTCTATACATCTCCCCCTCGAATTACGGTCATGGTACTCATTTTGTGACTTGCGCATGCCCTCAACTATGACGGTCAGGACTGGGTGAATGAGGGACAACCGAGTTTTGAGTGTCCGTTTCATTAGTAGCTCTGTGGGCGGGACCCCTGTGAGCGAGTGCGGTCGGGATCTATAGGCCAGCAGGAGACGCAATAGGTGGCATTGTAGGGAGGGTCCTTGAATCATGAGCATACCTTGCTTAATGATTTGGACCGCACGTTCCGCCTGGCCATTGGAAGCCGGCTTGAACGGCGCAGTCCTGACGTGGTTGATGCCATTGCCCGACATAAACTCTTGGAATTCGTAGCTTGTGAAACATGGGCCATTATCACTAACCAGGATGTCTGGCAAGCCATGGGTTGCAAAGATCGCACGTAGGCTTTCCACGGTGGTGGATGACGTGCATGAATTCAGAATGATGCACTCGATCCATTTCGAGTAGCATCTACCACAATAAGGAACATCTTTCCCATGAATGGGCCCGCGTAGTCAACATGAATGCGTGACCATGGCCTGGTGGGCCAGGGCCACGGGCTGAGCGGGACCTCCCTGGGGGCATTACCCAGCTGGGCACACGTCGTGCACCTGCGAATACAGTGTTCCAGGTCTGAATCAATTCCAGGCCACCAAACGTGTGACCGGGCAATGGCCTTCATCAGCACAATGCCTGGGTGTTCACTGTGGAGTTCCCTGATGAATGCCTCCCTACCCTTCTGGGGCATAACTACCCAGCTGCCCCATAGTAGGCAGTCAGCTTGGATGGAGAGCTCATCCATCCGTGTGTGGAACGATCTGACCTCCTCAGGGCATGCTCCATGTGCGAGCGCCCAATCCCCAGTCAGGACACATTTCTTAATCAGGGATAGGAGGGGATCTCTGTTTGTCCAGATTTTGATCTAGTGGGCTGTGATGGGGGAGCCTGCGCTGTCAAAGGCATCGCCAGCCATGACCATCTCGGCGCTTTGCTCTGCTGCCCCCTCAGTGGTGGCCAGTGGAAACCTGCTGAGTGCGTCAGCGCAATCTACAGTGCCGGGCCAGTGCCGGATGGAGTAGTCATAAGCAGCCAGCGTGAGAGCCCATCGCTGAATGCGTTGGCATTGATAGCCTTACTGTCTGACAAAAGGGATGTTAATGGCTTGTGGTCCGTCTCAAATTCAAACTTCCTACCAAAGAGTTACGGATGCATTCTTTTTACACCATAGACACATGCAAGCGCTTCCTTCTCGACTATCCCATATCCCCGTTCTGCTTGAGAGAGCGACCTAGAAGCATAAGCCACAGGTTGTAGTTGACCCTCAGCATTGTCCTGCTGCAACACGCACCCAACCCCATAGGACGATGTGTCACATGTCAGAACCAATTTTTTACAGGGGTCATACAGGGTCAACAACTTGTTTGAACAAAGTAGCTTTTGCGCCCGATCAAAAGCCCGTTCCTGACAGTCCTCCCAAACCCATTCGCAACCCTTACGCAAGAGCACGTGTAGCGGCTCCAACAACGTGCTCAAGTTCGGGCAAAAGTTCCCGAAATAGTTCAACAGTCCCAGGAATGAACGCAACTCCGATGTGTTGCAGGGCCTGGGTGCTCGTCGAATCGCCTGTGTTTTGGATTCGGTGGGCCGAATCCCATCTGCAGCAAACCTCCTGCCCAGAAACTCAACCTCAGGAGCTAAGAACACACATTTAGACTTCTTGAGTCGCAGGCCTACCCGTTGCAATCGGTGTAGCACCTCCTCCAGGTTGTGGAAGTGTTCCTCGGTGTCTCGACCCGTGATGAGGATGTCGTCCTGGAATACGATCATTCCAGGAATGGATTTAAGCAGGCTTTCCATGTTTCATTGAAAAATCGCGGCCGCTGATTGAATGCCAAATGGGCACCTGTTATAAACGAACAGTCCCTTGTGCGTGGTGATGGTGGTCAGTAGTTTAGATTCGTCGGCTAGTTCCTGGGTCATATAGGCTGAAGTGAGGTCCAATTTGGTGAACAGCTTGCTGCCTGCCAGCGTGGCGAAGAGGTCCTCCGCTCTCGGGAGCGGGTATTGATCTTGTAAGGACACCCGATTGATGGTGGCCTTGTAGTCGCCACAGATCCTGACAGAGCCATCCGCTTTTAGGACGGGAACGATGGGGCTCGCCCAGTCGCTGAATTCAACAGGCGAGATGATGCCCTCTCTCAACAGCCGGTCCAATTCGCTCTCGATCTTTTCCCACATCACATACGGCACTGCTCTGGCTTTGTGGTGCACTGGCCTGGCGTCCGGGGTAATGTGTATCACTACTTTAGTGCCTTTGAAAGTCCCGCGCCAGGTTGGAATAGTGAATCGAATTGTTGTAGGACTTGTGAGCACGAACTTCGCTCCACAGATGACATTGCATGAACATCCCCCCCATTTCCAGTTCATCTCGGCTAACCAGCTCCTCCCCAACTATGCGGGACCATTGCCCAGGACAATCTAGAGTGGCAGCCAATTCACTAACCCATTGTGTGTGACAGCCAACACTGCACTGCCTAGCACCGGAATGATTTCTTTAGTGTAAGTCCGCAATTGTGTCTCAATACATGCAAATTTGGGTCTACTGGCCATAGCTTCTCAAATTAATGAACGCCCATGAGTGACTGGCTGGCCCCAGTGTCCAGCTCCATGCATACAGGGAAACCATTTAATAAAATCCTCATCATCATTGGTGGCGTTTTGATGTATGAACTGTGAATATTCGTCACATGAACCCGCTGAACCTCGGCATCCATCGATTTGCCCCAAAAGTCATCCTGCCTCAAAGAACCCTATTCTGGTCCATCCGCCTCATATATTAGTCTGGTAGCAGACTTCCTGCACATTCGAGCTAAGTGGTCACTGAGATTGCAGTTCCTGCAGACAAACTGTTGAAATCTGCAAGATCTAGTTGAGTGTATTCCCCCACACCTCCAGCGTGAGTTAAAGTTTCCATTGTTGGGAACAAAGGGACTATGGCCAGGCATTCCGCGCTGACTGTCCCTTTGACTGCTCTTAAGTACCCTATTAGTGGGTGTCAATGGCCCCATCCCGGGCCACATTGTCCACTGTGATGGTGTGAATATCCGTTCAGCCTGCCATTGCCTCTTTTGAAGTCCTACTCTGGGGTCTATTGCTGCCTGGGGAGTGTCAGACTTCCCCTGCCTGCCTGCGGGGCTCAGATTAGCATTGATGATGTTGACTCCCTGATCCCTCGCCGCGTTGGAGGTAGAAATGCGCCCGTATATTATTTTCATCTCTTCCTCCCCTACCATGAAAGTTTGAGCTATCACCGCCGCCGCTTCCAAGGTCAAATCCTTGGTCTCAATTAATTTGCAGAAAATTCCCGCATGACCGATGCCCTCGATAAAGAAGTCACTTAGCATCTCTCCCCTGCAGGCGTCTGTGAACTTAGAGGCTGGCCAAACACTTGAGGTCTGCTACAAAGTCCGGTATGCTCTGTCCTTCATGACGTCGGTGGGTGTAGAATCTCTGTCGGGCCATATGTATGCTACTCGCCGGTTTGAGGTGCTCCCCGATCAATTTACTAAGTTCTTCAAAGGTTTTGTCCACCGGCTTTTCGGGTGCTAGCAAGTCCTTCATGAGCGCGTAAGTCTTTGGTCCGTAGCTGGTCAAAAGTTGAGCCCGTCACTTGTCGGCCACTACATCCTCCAGCCATTCTTTCGTAACGAAGCTTTGCTGAAGCCTCTCGACAAAATCGTCCCAGTCTTCCCCAACACAGTACTGTTCCTCTGTGCTACCGGTGGCCATTCTTGTGCACCGTGAATTCCTGTTTCTCGTCGCCAATATAAAATCCTTACTCTACAGCATGAAACCACACGAAGCACATTCTGGGGACAAGGTCACTCTGTGACCTTAACTCTTTATTCACAGGACTCCAAAGACGATGACCCTGCATGGGACCTCCCTTTTTGTACCTGTGTGATCAGGTAAGGAGTGTCTCCCACAAGTTCACCCCTTGTGGTCAAGGTGTGCATCTAGGTTGAGAGTATACAGTAATAGAGTGGTGTTACATTGTGGTTACATACATGACACCAAGCTTATGGTCTACGGGGCTGTAGTGATACCCGCCCTCCTGTATGACTCAGAAACGTGGACCATATAGAGTAGACACCTCAAATCACTGGAGAAATAGCACCAGCGATGCCTCCGCAAGATCCTGCAAATCACCTGAGAGAACAGACACACCCACGAAAGTGTTCTCGGTCAGGCCAACATCCCCAGCATCGAAGAACTGACCACACTCGACCAGCTCTGTTGGGCGGGCTACATTGTTCGCATGATGACACGAGACTCCCAAAGCAAGCGCTCTACTCGGAACTCCTGCACGTCAAGCGAGCCCCAGGTGGGCAGAGGAAACGTTTCAACGACACTCTCAAAGCCTCCTTGACAAAATGCAACATCCCCACCGACACCTGGGCATCCCTGGCCAAAGACTGCCCAAAGTAGAGGAAGAGCATCCGGGAGGGCGCTGAGCACCTCGAGTCTCGTCGCCGAGAGCATGCAGAAAACAAGCACAGGCAGCGGAAGGAGCGTGCGGCAAACCAGACTCCCCACCCACCCTTTCCTCCAACGACTGTCTGTCCCACCTGCGACAGAGACTGTAATTCCCGAATTGGACTGTTCAGTCACCTGAGAACTCACTTTTGGAGTGGAAGCAAGTCGATTTCAAGGGATTGCCTATGATGATGATGAGATTGCACAATAAGATTGAACCTGGCTTTACTTAGAATCTACCTTACAGGCTTCTGAAGAGCCACTGTGGTCAAGTTTTGGAAATGTAATTAGCTGCTGAGATTTGCATAAGTTGAGGAAATCTTGAAGGTTCACCACTGTAATGAATTATTGTCTGAATTCTATTTGCATGTAAGATTTTATAAGCAAATCATGAGAAAATAAAATATAATAAAAATGATGAAAAGACAAACATTTATATTGTCTGTGTACAGCCTCATACTTATAGTTGGGAGAAATAAATCTGAGATGGATATCTGGTACTGGAGCATGTAATATTGGGTAGATTTAGCTCCAACTTTATCACATGTGGGCTGTTAAAAGTATGCAAATATATTTCTGTTTCACACTTTTAATGCGAGGTTCTCAAACTAAGATGATGTAATGCATAAGGACAAGACAGATGTGAAATGTGTGTCTGTTTGAAATAATTTGTCTGGTATTTTAAGTGAATGAACACATCTGATAAAATAGCAGACAAAAGAATGTAAAGCATTGAGCAAACTCATATCCCATACAGCAATTTCAAGGCTAAAGAGAAATAATAGTAAAACTTATTTTAATTGAGGTATTAAATCAGTATAAAACTTAGCTTAACTGAGATATTAATGTTTGAGAATATAAAAGTGCTGTCAGACAAATATTAAAATTGTTACATCACCCACTATGCAGGTCATCATGTGTTGTCACATATTAATACATTACTGTACTATTATGTAACCTAGGGGGATTAGATTGTGGGATGTCGGCAGAAATCTCCACTGCAGTCATTCTTGCTGTGCAGAATATTATCACCAGTGGATTTATCTGAATTAATTTGTAAATCTTTCAATTGTGAGTTACCAAGTGTCTCAACTCATGAAAATAGTCTTCCTATATGGCCTATATCGTGGAGATAAAATAGAAAGAAACCAAAGCCGACCAAAAGCCCAGACTGTGATTATCAAGCATGTGTATCCAAAAACAAACCACATCATTAACTGGAGTTTAAACAGTTGATTAGTAGTACTAAGTACTACTGGAATAGGTGAGAGTTATATAATAATTTAGTCACTCACTTTCTAATCATCACTGAATTTTTTAATGACCGTGGTAATGATCCCTTATGACAAAGTTTTCAGCTTCCAGAGTTAATGATGAATATTCTCCTGTAGTTCCTAGAAAGGGGAGGCTCTGAATCAGCTCTGTACAGAAATGGTAGCTTTCAGATTTTCGATGCATTCAAGAAAAAACTGAAATAAATGTTCAAATACTTTATCAACACACAGAATTAATGGCATGTGTCCTGTACATATTGTAACAGGTTACATTATGCATGTGTATTTAGATGTTCATGGAAGAATAATGGTGTTTCAGTAATATCATCTTCAGTTCATCAGTACAGTCTCATTACTAAATAATGTTGGTAAAGTCTCATTCACGATTAACAAAACAGAGCAACTTAATATTGGTACATAACAGCAGGTGAGAGAGACTCTGCGGTAAGACCGACCAATGATGCTGTGAAACAAGCAAACACAGTTAAGAGTACAAGAGATGAGGCAATCAATAGCTGGCATTGATTTACAAGGCAGTTAAATTTTTTTTCCATTCATCGGATGTGGGCGACACTGGCAGGGCCAGCATTTATTGCCCATCGCTAATTGCCTTTGAAAAGGTGGTGGTGAGCCCTCTTCTTGAATCGCTGCAGTCCATGTGGTGAAGGTACTTCCACAGAGCTGTTATGTAGCGAGTTCCAGGATTTTGACCCAGCGACAATGAAGGCCGGCAATATATGTTCAAGTCAGAATGTGTATGGTTAGAGGGGAACTTGGGGTGGAATTCCTCCTCATCTTAAATGGCCGACCCCTTATCCTGAGACTATGCCCCCTCGATATCAACTCTGCAGCCAGGGGAAACAACTGCTCAGCATCTACCCTGTCAATCCTCCACAGAAGCTTGTATGTTTCAATGAGATCACCACTCATTCTTCTAAACTCCAGGTAATATAGGTCTAATCTACTCAATCTCTCCTCATAGCACAACCCCCACAACCCAGGAATCAATCTAGTGAACCTTTTTTGCACTGCCTCTAAGGCAAATATATCCTTCCACAGATAAGGAGAATAAAACTGTGCACAGTACTCCAGATGTGGTCTCGCCAAAGTCCTGTACAATTGTAGCAAGACTTCTTTACTTGTACTCCAACCCCTTTGCAATAAAAGCCAACTTGCCTTCCTAATTGCTTGCTGTGATCTGATCCAATCTGATCTGATCAGCTTTGATCTGATCTGTTGGTTGTGGGATCGCTTAGCCTTGTCTATAGCATGCTGCTCCC
The DNA here is from genome assembly GCF_044704955.1 of Pristiophorus japonicus. Lineage (NCBI taxonomy): Eukaryota > Metazoa > Chordata > Chondrichthyes > Pristiophoridae > Pristiophorus > Pristiophorus japonicus. The sequence goes on from NC_091987.1 coordinate 49,900,677, forward strand.
GCTGTTTAGCATTTATGTAGTCATGGATTGCAGCTTCACGAGGTTGGCACCTCATTTTTATGTACAGCTGGTGCTGCTCCTGGCATGCTCTTCTACACTCTTTATTGAACCATAGTTGGTCCCCTGGCTTGATGGTAATGGTAGATGAGGGATATGCTGGGCCATGAGGTTATAGATTGTGGTGGATTACAATTCTGCTGCTGCTGATGGCCCACAGTGCTTCATGGATGCCCAGTTATGAGCTGCTAGATTGTTCTGAACCTATCCTATTTAGCAGGAAGACTTGATTTTATCCCCACAAGAACTGTGCAGTGTTCAGTGCTACCAATACCGACCTGGACAGATGTATCTATGACAGGTAGATTGGCAAGGGCGAGGTCCACCTGCCGCAGGCCCAGTCTGACAACTATGTCCTTCAGGACTTGGCCAGATCTGTCAGTAATGGTACTCTCGAGCCACTCTTGGTAATGGACATTGAAGTCCTCCACCCGGAGTACATTCTGTGCCCTTGCTACCCTTAGTGCTTCTTCCAAGTGGTATTCAAAATGTACTGATTCATGAGGGAGTGAGATAGGTGGCAATCAACATGCTATGCGCCACCATCTCAGCACAACCCCAACCCTGCATGAGGTTGAAAAGACCATTCGACAACTGAGGAACAATAAGGCCTCAGGAGCAGATGGAATACCCACCGAAGCACTAAAACATGGTGGAGAAGCACTATTGGCGCAAATACATGAGGTCATTTATCTTAAAGGGAAGGAGGAGATCATGCCAGAGGATCTCAGAAGCCATAATCGTGATCATCTTCAAGAAAGGAGATAAGTCCGATTGCGATAACCAAGGAATTTCCCTGCTGTCTACCACAGGGAAAGTTATCCCAAGAATCCTCCTCAACCGTCTTCTCCCTGTGGCAGAAGAGCTCCTCCCAGAGTCATAATGTAGATTCCGCCCACTAAGGGGCACAATGGACATGATCTTCACCGCGTGACAAATTCAGAAGAAATGTAGGGAACAACACTGTGCATAGCCTTCTTTGACCTGACAAAGGCCTTCAGCACTGTCAACCGTGAGGGATTATGGAGTTTACTCTTCAAACTTGGCTGTCCTCAAAAATTTTTCACCATCCGCTGCTTGTTTCATGATGACATGCAAGCCATGATCCTGACCAATGGATCCACCACAGACCCAATTCATGTACGAACTTGGTGAAGCAAGGCTGTGTCATTGCACCAACGCTCTTCTCGATCTTCCTTGCTGCAATGCTACATCTCACTGTCCGTAAGCTTCCCGCTGGAGTGGAGATAATCTATAGAACAAACGTAAAACTGTTCAACCTCCGTCTCCTTCAGACCAGATCCAAGGTTGTCCCATCCTCTGTCTTTGAATTACAATATGCAGATGACACTTGCGTCTGCGCTCATTCGGAGGACGAACTCCAAACCATCATCAACACGTTCACCGTAGCGTACGAGAGCATGGGCGTTATACAAAACATCTGCAAAGCAAAGATGCTCTATCAACTTGCCCCACACAGCGCTGCCCCTTGAGTATCAAAATTCATGATGAGGCCTGGACAACGTGGATCATTTTCCATACCTCGGGAGCCTACTGTCAACAAGTGCAGACTTTGTTGACGAGGTCCAACAGCACCTTCAGTGTGCCAGTGCGGTCTTTGGTCGCCTAAGGAAGAGAGTGTTTGAAGACCAGAGCCACAAAACTGGCACAAAGCTCATGGTCTACAGAGCAGTAGTGATACCTGCCCTCATATATGCTTCTGAAACATGGACTATATACAGTAGGCACATCAAAGCACTGGAGAAGTACAACCAATGCTGCCTCCGGAAGATCCAGCAAATCCATTGGCCGGATAGGCGCACCAACATCAGCGTTCTCGCCCAGGCCAACATCCTCAGCATCGAAGCATTGACTACGCTCGACCAGCTCCGATGGACGGGCCACATTGCCGTATGCCCCCCGAGACTCCCAAAACAAGCGCTCTACTCGGAGCTCCCACATGGCAAACGAGCCCCAGGTGGGCAGAGGAAATGTTTCAGGGACACCCTCAAGACCTCCTTGAAGAAGTTCAACATCCCCACTGACACCTGGGAATCACTGGCGCAAAATCATTCAAAGTGGAAGAGAATAATCTGGGAAGGTGCTGAACACCTCGTCTCTGCGCCGGGAGCAAGTGGAGACCAAGTGCAAATGGTGAAAGGAGCCCATGGCAACCCAAGCACTTCAACAAACCGGCACTTCAACCAACGTCCTTTCAACCACTGTCTGTCAAACCTGCGACAGACACTGTAGTTCCCGCATCGGACATCAGTTATCTGAGAACTCAATTTTAATGTGAAAGCAAATCATCCTCGACTCTGAGGGACTGCCTATGATGATGATAATGCAATATGGAGGAGTACTGATTCATGAGGGAGTGAGATAGGTGGTAATCAGCAGAAGGTTTCCTTGCCCACGTTTGGCCTGATGCCAAGAGATTTCATGAGGTCCAGAGTCAATGTTGAGGAATCACAGGGCCACTCCCTTCCGTCGGTATACTACTGTGCCACCACATCTGTGTCTGTGGGACAGGACATACCAAGGGATGGTGATGGAGGTGTCTGCGACGTTGATGAAAGATATGATTCTGTGAATATGACTATGTCAGGCTGTTGCTTGACTCATCTCAATTTTGGCACAGGTCCCCAGTTAATGAGCAGAACGTTGCAGGTTGTGCCTTTGTTGTGTCCTAAACTGGTGCCTAGGTCAATGCCAGGTGGTCCATCCGGTTTTATTCTTGTTACTGTTTGTCATAGTGATTTGATACAACTGAGTGACTTGCTGGGTCATTTCAGAGGGCAGTTAAGACTTAATGACATTGGAGTCTGGTGTCATATATAGGCTAGACTGAATAAGGACAGCAGATTTCCTTCCCGAAATGACATTAGTGAACCAGATGGGATTTTATGACAATGCAGTAGTTTCATGGTTACCATTACTGATAGCAGCTTTTTATTCCAGATTTATTTAATTAACTGAATTTAAATTCCCCAGTTGTTTACCATTGGGTACAGTCTGAGGAAGCAGCCAGGAAGAAGCACACATGTCTGAGAAAAACTGAATAGAATGTCTTATAGAAACATAGAAACATAGAAAATAGGTGCAGGAGCAGGCCATTCAGCCCTTCTAGCCTGCACCGCCATTCAATGAGTTCATGGCTGAACATGAAACTTCAGTACCCCCTTCCTGCTTTCACGCCATACCCCTTGATCCCCTGAGTAGTAAGGACTTCATCTAACTCCCTTTTGAATATATTTAGTGAATTGGCCTCAACTACTTTCTGTGGTAGAGAATTCCACAGGTTCACCACTCTCTGGGTGAAGAAGTTTCTCCTTATCTCGGTCCTAAATGGCTTACCCCTTATCCTTAGACTGTGACCCCTGGTTCTGGACTTCCCCAACATTGGGAACATTCTTCCTGCATCCAACCTGTCCAAACCCGTCAGAATTTTAAACGTTTCTATGAGGTCCCCTCTCACTCTTCTGAACTCCAGTGAATACAAGCCCAGTTGATCCAGTCTTTCTTGATAGGTCACTCCCACCATCCCGGGAATCAGTCTGGTGAATCTTCGCTGCACTCCCTCAATAGCAAGAATGTCCTTCCTCAAGTTAGGAGACCAAAACTGTACACAATACTCCAGGTGTGGCCTCACCAAGGCCCTGTACAACTGTAGCAACACCTCCCTGCCCCTGTACTCAAATCCCCTCGCTATGAAGGCCAACATGCCATTTGCTTTCTTAACCGCCTGCTGTACCTGCATGCCAACCTTCAATGACTGATGTACCATGACACCCAGGTCTCGTTGCACCTCTCCTTTTCCTAATCTGTCACCATTCAGATAATAGTCTGTCTCTCTGTTTTTACCACCAAAGTGGATAACCTCACATTTATCCACATTATACTTCATCTGCCACGCATTTGCCCACTCACCTAACCTATCCAAGTCACTCTGCAGCCTCATAGCATCCTCCTCGCAGCTCACACTGCCACCCAACTTCGTGTCATCCGCAAATTTGGAGATACTGCATTTAATCCCCTCGTCTAAATCATTAATGTACAATGTAAACAGCTGGGGCCCCAGCACAGAACCCTGCGGTACCCCACTAATCACTGCCTGCCATTCCGAAAAGTACCCATTTACTCCTACTCTTTGCTTCCTGTCTGACAACCAGTTCTCAATCCACGTCAGCACACTACCCCCAATCCCATGTGCTTTAACTTTGCACATTAATCTCCTGTGTGGGACCTTGTGGTATATTTGGACTTTCAGAAGGCTTTCGACATCAACTGGTACTCCTTTGTCCACTTTATTGGAAACATCCTCAAAAAATTCCAGAAGATTTGTCAAGCATGATCTCCCTTTCACAAATCCATGCTGACTTGGACCTATCATGTCACCATTTTCCAAATGCGCTGCTATGACATCCTTAATAATTGATTCCATAATTTTACCCACTACTGAGGTCAGGCTGACCGGTCTATAATTCCCTGCTTTCTCTCTCCCTCCTTTTTTAAAAAGTGGGGTTACATTGGCTACCCTCCACTCGATAGGAACTGATCCAGAGTCAATGGAATGTTGGAAAATGACTGTCAATGCATCCGCTATTTCCAAGGCCACCTCCTTAAGTACTCTGGGATGCAGTCCATCAGGCCCTGGGGATTTATCGGCCTTCAATCCCATCAATTTCCCCAACACAATTTCCCGACTAATAAAGATTTCCCTCAGTTCCTCCTCCTTACTAGACCCTCTGACCCCTTTTATATCCGAAAGGTTGTTTGTGTCCTCCTTAGTGAATACTGATCCAAAGTACTTGTTCAATTGGTCTGCCATTTCTTTGTTCCCCGTTATGACTTCCCCTGATATTGAGCTGGAGAACATTCTTGCCCATTCAGGACTTGATATCTGACAGAGTCGTGGGAGAAGGGGCCATGATGTTGCATGACAAAAATGTATGAATGCCAGAATGATTTGTGTAAAAGTACAGAGTCCACATTAACTTCGCCAGGAAAGCCACTTTGCTACGAATTCATCTGATCTCAGTTATGCAGGCATGAAGCACTATATATACTGATATAATAGGCACTCTGGAAAGAACAGTATGGCTGCAATGAAATTAAAGGAACTGTTTTATTTGTATTGGTCGTGACAGGTTACTAAAGAGATCTGAACTATATTTGAATTCTTTTTCCACTGTAACTCAGATATATTAACTCTGAAGTGTGATCGCTGAAATGTAAATTAGTGCAGCATATGGGTAGCACCCAGATCTTCATATGCTATCCATCAAATTTAAGAGCCTGTAACATGCGTGGCAGACAAGGGCCAAACACTATCGCAGATTCAGCTAACTCCAATCGCCATTGTTTTGAGGAATAATTTTTTGTGACATCATTATCAAATTAAGATTCAATAATTTTGCAATTACCATCTAAAAATAAATCTGAGCACTTTATAATTGAAATTGTTTATGAAAGTATTGTTGACAAAACTTTAATTCCGTGTTCTGCTATGCCATGTGTTTAATAACATTCAGGTATGATTTATACACACATAATTGTACTTGATAATTTGGCATACCATTTGTTTACTGGTGCTCGATTGCAGCAGAAAAAGCATCAGTAATTTGATACCATGCACTTTAGGGTCCTAAGTATCATTGGAGTATAATTTGCTGTCAAAATAACGGCGAGGCTAATGGCACTCTGTTATTTATGCACAAATGCTGCAGCAATTTCAGGTGAGTGGCAGATGCATGTTAAACGCAGAAATCCAAATGTTGCTGTCTCCACCATAAGCTTCACAAAAACGGCATCTCACTGTCTTCCTCACCACTGAAATGCATTGAATTCCATGAAATTGCTGTATTTGCGTGGTGGATACAAATAAACTTGCCACAGAAAGTTAGAGCTAGTCTGGTGTGTCTTTGAGCCATTTAAAATCGATGCATATTTAATTAAACCTTGATTAACTGTCGGAGATCCTTTTCACAATATACTAAGTGTTACTTACTGCTAACAGACATCTCTGGCATGAAAAAATAACTATTGTCAGTGTGGAATCTCATTCCTCAGGTTTTAATTGTTGTTAGATATTCTACAAATGTAAAATTGAACTTTTATTTTTACTTTTCCTTTCTGCCTCTTTTCTCTCTTTCTTAATCCAATCTTTAATTCCCTCTCTTTCAATATTTGATTTAGCATTGAATTCACCCACTCTAATTTACACTTACTTCTCAGTCCTTGTGCTGCTAATTTCACAATATTGTTCACTCAGGTCCCAAAAGCCAAATTTCCCTTGCTGCAATGTTATCACCTCACATATCATTGGGGTTCAACGGGCAAAGACAAGTCTAACTAATGGCAGATGCCTTTTGTTGCCTTGCTACAGCAAATTATGGCCCATTATCCTTATTACTTATTGATGTTATGTTGCTCTTTGCTCAGTATCACTGCTTCACCCACCATATTCTCAGCAGTCTCTTCCAGCCATAGATGCCAGCTTGCATCAGTCACCCTTCCAACTCTGGTCTGCTGTGACCCAACTTTCCTCTACTCCATCAGCAGTGCGAGAGCCTTCAACCTTCCATCTATAAATCTCTCCCATCTTCAAAAACTTCTTCTTAATCTACCTCTTCAATTATCTCTCAGAATCTATTTCCACCTCTGCTCAGTGTTCCATTCACCTTTGTGAAGCGCACTGAGGCATTTCACCACATTAAAGGTGGAACTTTTTGTAAGCCAAATTATAGATTACATTTTATAAAGATCAAATACCTGAGAACTGTTTTCTAGTCATGTAAACTCAGAGTTCAGCTGACGTTCACCAACTCTTTTCACTTTGAACATAAGAACATAAGAAATAGGAGCAGGAGTAGGCCATAAGGCCGCTCGATCCTGCTCCGCCATTCAATAAGATCATGGCTGATCCGATCATGGACTCAGTTCCACTTCCCTGCCCGCTCCCCATAACCCCTTATCCCCATATCATTTAAGAAACTGACTATTTCTGACATAAATTTATTTAATGTCTCAGCTTCCACAGCTCTCAGAAGCAGCAAATTCCACGGATTCACAACCCTCTGAGAGAAGAAATTTCTCCTCATCTCAGTTCTAAATGGGCGGCCCTTTATCCTAAGATCATGCCCTCGAGTTCTAGTCTCCCCCATCAGTGGAAACATCCTCGCTGCATCCACCTTGTCAAGCCCCCTCATAATCTTATATGTTTTGATAAGATCACCTCTCATTCTTCTGAATTCCAATGAGTAGAGGCCCAACCTACTCAACCTTTCCTCATAAGTCAACCCACTCATCCCTGGGATCAACCTTGTGAACCTTCTATGAACTGCCTGTACAGCAAGTATATCCTTTCGTAAATATGGAAATCAAAACTGCACGCAATATTCCAGGTGTGGCCTCACCAATACCTTGTACAGTTGCAACAAGACTTCCCTGTTTTTATACTCCATCCCCTTTGCAATAAAGGCCAAGATTCCATTGGCCTTCCTAACCACTTGCTGTACCTGCATACTATCCTTTTGTGTTTCATGCACAAGTACCCCCAGGTCCTGCTGTACTGCAGCACTTTGCAAACTTTCTCCATTTAACTTGCTCTTTGATTTTTTTCTGCCAAAGTGCATGACCTCACATTTTCCAACATTATACTCTGTCTGTCAAATTCTTGCCCACTCACTTAGCCTGTCTTTGTCCTCCTGCAGCCTCTCTATGTCCTCCTCACATATTACCCTTCCTCCCATCTTTGTATCGTCAGCAAACTTGGCTACGTTGCACTCAGTCCCCTCTTCCAAATCGTTACTATAGATTGTAAATAGTTGGGGTCCCAGCACTGATCCCTGCGGCACTCCACTCATTACTGATTGCCAACCAGAGTATGAACCATTTATCCCGACTCTCTGTTTTCTGCTTGTCAGCCAATCTTCTATCCATGGTAATATATTATCCCCAATCCCGTGAACTTTTATCTTGTGCAATAACTTTTTGTATGGCACCTTGTCAAATGCCTTCTGGAAGTCTAAATACACCACATCCACTGGTTCCCCTTTATCCACTCTGTTTGTTACATTCTCAAAGAATTCCAGAAAATTTGTCAAATATGACTTCCCCTTCATAAATCCATGCTGACTTTACCTGACCTAATTTTGCTTTTCCAAATATCCTGTTGCTGCTTTAATAATGGACTCCTACATTTTCCCAACCACAGGTTTATGATATTCCCATACTAAATGATGGCAGAGCCCAGCATGTGCATGCAAAAGACAAGGCTACATAAGAACATAAGAAATAGGAGCAGGAGTAAACCATACGGCCCTTAAGCCTGCTCCGCCATTCAATAAGATCATGGCTGACCTGATCTTGGCCTCAACTCCACTTTCCTGCCTGTTCCCCATAGCCCTTGATTTCCCCGATAGTTCAAGAATCTGTCTATCTCAGCCTTGAATATATTCAATGACTCAGCTTCCACAGCTCTCTGGGGTAGAGAATGCCAAAGAGTCACGGCCCTTTGAGAATAGAAATTCCTCCTCATCTCCGTCTTAAATGGGCAACCTCTTATTCTAAACTGCCCCACAAGGGAAACATCCTCTCAGCATCTACCCTATCAAGCCCCCTCAGAATCTGATATGTTTCAATAAGATCATCTCTCATTCTTCTAAACTCCAATGAGTACAGGCACGACCTACTTAACCTTTCCTTATAAGACAGCCTGTTCATCCCAGGAATCAGCCTAGTGAACCTTTTCTGAACTGCCTCCAATGCAAAGGCTAAAGCGTTTGCAACCATCTTCAACTAGAAGTGCCAAGTGAATGATCCGTCTCGGCACGTTCCTGAGGTTCCCACCATCACAGAAGCCAGTCTTCAGCCAATTTGATACACTCCACATGATCGCCACAAGAAACGGCTGAGAGCACTGGATACAGGAAAGATTATGGACCCCAGAAACATCCCGGTTGAAGACTTGTGTTCCAGAACTAACCGTGCCTCTAGCCAAGCTGTTCCAGTACAGCTACAACACTGGCATCTATCCAACAATGTGGAAAACTGCCCAGGTATGTCCTGTCCACAAAAAGCAGGACAATTCCAATCCAACCAATTCATCATCATCATAGGCGGTCCCTCGAATCGAGGATGACTTGCTTCCACGTCAAAAAGTTCACAGGTGTGTCAATGATGGACCTAAAATTCTAGGTCCGAACTAAATCTTGAAGGATGGAAGGTGCCTGTGCTTGGATTTTTTTAACGTGTGGTGACCATTGCACACCAACCACCACACAGGCTTGACAGAGCTAGGTCTTTGTCCAGTAGCAAGGATTAACCAAGACAACTGGAGACCAGCTCTGCTGCACGGACCTAGTGCGCACACATGTCACAGTGTGGGCTGGCCCGTGCGGCCCCGGGCCCTCGCCTGTTCTGGCGAACTCACGCCTCTCCTGGGCCCCGATCACGTCCCTCTATAGTTTCTCGCCGCTCCTTCGCCCCGATCTCACCGCTCCTGATGTACCTGCCCACGCTCCAATCACTGACCTGGACCTTGGTGATGTCCCTTTTCATTGCCGTTGCTCTCCTGTTCCAGCACGTGCTGCTCCCTGGAGTGGTATTCTGCCACGCTGCTCCTTCCACTCCCTGGCCTGCTCCGATGGGTCTCGCAGGCTGAGGGCTGCGCAGACTGCTGGGCTAGGCTGCCACGCTGCTCCTTCCACTCCCCAATGGCGATGGCGCTTGTCTGAGCTTCCGTTCATATAAACCAACTGAAACCAACCAATTACCGCCCCATCAGTCTACTCTCAAACATCAGCAAAGTGATGGGTAAATGATCAGCAAAGGGTGATCAACAGTTCTATCAAGCAGCACTTACTCACCAATAACTTGCGAACCAATGCTCAGTTTTGGTTCCGCTAGGACCACTCGACTCCAGACCTCATTACAGCTTTGGTCCAAGCATGGACAAAAGAGCTGAATTCTTGAGGTGAGGTGAGAGTGACTGCCTTTGACATCAAGGCAGAATTTGACCGAGTGTGACATCAAGGAACCCGAGTAAAATTAAAGTCAATGGAAATCAGTGGGAAAACTCTCCACTGGCTGTAGTCATACCTGGCACAAAGGAAGATGGTTGTGATTGTTGGAATCTAATCATCTCAGCTCCAGGACGTCACGGCAGGAGTTCTTCAGGGCAGTTGCCTAGGCCCAACCATCTTTAGCTGCTTCATCAATGACGTTCTCTCAATCATAAGTAAGGATGTTTGCTGATGATTGCACAGTGTTCAGTTCCATTCACAACTCCTCAGATAATGAAGCAGTTTATGCCCACAAGCTGCAAGACCTGGACAACATTTAAGCTTGGGGTGACAAGTGGCAAGTAACACTTGCCAGGCAATGATCATTTCCAACAACAGGGAGCATAACCACCTCCCCTTGATATTCAACATCCTGGGAGTCACCATTGACCAGACACTTAACTGAACCAACCACTTAAATCACTGGCTAAAAGAGCGGGTCAGATGCTGAGTATTCTGCAGCAAGTGACTCACTCCTGACTCCCCAAAGCCTTTCCACCATCTACAAGGCAAAAATCAGGAGTGTGATCAAATACTCTCCCCTTGCCTAGATTAGAGCAGCTCCAACAACATTCAAGAAGTTGACACCATCCAGGAAAAAAGCTTGCTTGATCGGCACCCCATCCACCACCTAAAACATTCACTCCCTCCACCACCGATGTACCATGGCTGCAGTGTGCTCCATCTTCAAGATACACTGCAGAAACTTGCCAAGGTTTCATCGACAGCACCTCCCAAACTCGCAACCTCTACCACCTAGAAGGACAATGGTAGCAGGTGCATGGGAACACCAGCACCTCCAACTTCCCCTCCAGGTCTCACACCATCCTGACTTTGAAATATATCACTGTTTCTTCATCATCACTGGTTTAAAATCCTGGAACTCCCTCCCTAACAGTACTGTGGGAGTGCCTTCACCACACGGACTGCAACGGTTCAAGAAAACGGCTCACCACCACCTTCTCGAGGCCAATTAGGGATGGACAATAAATGCTGGCTTTGCCAGCGACGTCCACAACCCATAAATGAATTAAAAAAACAGTCACTTCATCACCGAGGATGCTGATTTCCACTTCTATAATATCATCTGCTTTTGTCCCTCTCCATATTAACCCTTCCACTACTAAACTCTCTCTAATATCATGGTTACTTCACAACTTGACTTTCTGAATGCTGATATTGTCAGCTTCCCAAGCTGCAACATAGAAACATAGAAAATAGGTGCAGGAGTAGGCTATTCGGCCCTTCGAGCCTGCACCACCATTCAATGAGTTCATGGCTGAACATGTAACTTCAGTACCCCATTCCTGCTTTCTCGCCATACCCCTTGATCCCCCTAGTAGTAAGGACTACATCTAACTCCTTTTTGAATATATTTAGTGAATTGGCCTCAACAACTTTCTGTGGTAGAGAATTCCACAGGTTCACCACTCTCTGGGTGAAGAAGTTTCTCCTCATCTCGGTCCTAAATGGCTTACCCCTTATCCTTAGACTGTGACCCCTGGTTCTGGACTTCCCCAACATTGGGCACCTAACCTGTCTAAACCCGTCAGAATTTTAAACGTTTCTATGAGATCCCCTCTCATTCTTCTGAACTCCAGTGAATACAAGCCCAGTTGATCCAATCTTTCTTGATATGTCAGTCCCGCCATCCCGGGGAATCAGTCTGGTGAACCTTCGCTGCGCTCCCTCAATAGCAAGAATGTCCTTCCTCAAGTTAGGAGGAAGCTCCAACTATTCCAGAAGTCTGCTCTTTGTATCCAATCCTGTAATAGATCCCAAACTTGTATCATTCCATCTTTGCCAGTCCTTATTAGATTGCCCCAGTGCATCATCTTTAAAATCCTCATTCTTCTTTTCAATTTCCTCCATGGCTTTGCTGCACCCTACGTCTCTAATGAAAGTTGCTGTTTTTGTTATAATTTGTTGGAGATTAACAAATGCTGGTTCAGTTGTATTGACGTAGCGGTATTATAAATTAGGTGTAAGTGCATGTGCATTGATCTTCTGAATTTCCCAAGCTGCCTGGATGGCAAATATTTGTCGCCTACTTCACCTGCTGAACTCACTTAAATCTACTAAACAATGCAGGACCCCACACAATTCCGATGTGGATAAGCACAACTCAGCAAGGGAGACAGAGGCAAAAGATAGAAAGGAGAATAGTAAAAGTGGAGGGCAGAGAAACCCAAGGCAAAAAACAAAAAGGGCCACATTACAGCAAAATTCTAAAGGGGCAATGTGTTAAAAAGACAAGCCTGAAGGCTCTGTGCCTCAATGCGAGGAGTATACTGAATAAGGTGGACGAATTAACTGCGCAGATCGCAGTTAATGGATATGATGTAATTGGCATCACAGAGACATGGCTCCAGGGTGACCAAGACTGGGAACTCAACATCCAGGGGTATTCAACATTTAGGAAGGATAGACAGAAAGGAAAAGGAGGCGGGGTGGCTTTGTTGGCTAAGGAGGAAATTAATGCAATCGTAAGGAAGGACATTGGCTTGGATGATGTGGAATCGGTATGGGTGGAGCTACGGAATACCAAAGGGCAGAAAACGCTGGTGGATGTTGTGTACAGACCACCAAACAGTAGTAGTGAAGCATCAAACAAGAAATAAGGGATGTGTGCAATAAAGGTACAGCAGTTATCATGGGCGACTTTAATTTACATATAGATTGGGCTAACCAAACTGGTAGCATACGGTGGTGGAGGAGGATTTCCTGGAGTGTATTAGAGATGGTTTTCTTGACCAATATGTCGAGGAACCAACGAGAGAGCTTGCCATCCGATACTGGGTGATGTGTCATGAGAAGGGACTCATTTGCAATCTTGTTGTGCAAGGCCCCTTGGGGAAGAGTGACCATAATATGGCAGAATTCTTTATTGAGATGGAGAGTGACACAGTTAATTCAGAAACTAGGGTCCTAAACTTAAGGAAAGCTAACTTCAACGGCATGAGGCGTGAATTGGCTAGAATAGACTGGCAAATCATACCTAAAGGGTTGACAGTGGATAGGCAATGGCAAACGTTTACAGATCACATGGATGAACTTCAACAATTGTACATCCCTGTCTGGAGTAAAAATAAAACAGGGAAGGTGGCTCAACCGTGGCTAACAAGGGAAATTAAGGATAGATAGTTTTAGATCCAAGGAAGAGGCATATAAATTGGCCAGAAAAAGCAGCAAACCTGAGGACTGGGAGAAATTTAGAATTCAGCTGAGGAGGACAAAGGGTTTAATTAGGAGGGGAAAAATAGAGTACGAGAGGAAGCTTGCCAGGAACATAAAAACTGACTGCAAAAGCTTCTATAGATATGTGAAGAGAAAAAGATTGGTGAAGGCAAACGTGGGTCCCTTGCAGTCGGACTCGGGTGAATTTATAATGGGGAACAAAGAAATGACAGACCAATTGAACAAATACTTTGGTTCTGTCTTCACGAAGGAAGACACAAATAACTTTCCTGATGTACTAGGGGACCGAGGGTCTGGTGAGAAGGAGGAACTGAAGGATATCCTTATTAGGCGGGAAATTGTGTTGGAGAAATTGATGGGATTAAAGGCTGATAAATCCCTGGGGCCTGATTGTCTGCATCCCAGAGTACTTAAGAAAGTGGACCTAGAAATAGTGGATGCATTGGTGATCATTTTCCAACAGTCTATCGACTCTGGATCAGTTCCTATGGACTAGAGGGTAGCTAATGTAACATCACTTTTTAAAAAAGGAGGGAGAGAGAAAACGGGTAATTATAGACCAGTTAGCCTGACATCAGTAGTGGGGAAAATGTTGGAATCAATTATTAAGGATGAAATAGCAGCGCATTTGGAAAGCAGTGAGAGGATCGGTCCAAGTCAGTGGGTTTATGAAAGGGAAATCATGCTTGACAAATCTTCTGGAATTTTTTGAGAATGTAAGTAGTAGAGTGGACAAGGGAGAACCAGTGGATGTGTTGTATTTGGACTTTCAAAAGGCTTTTGACAAGGTCCCACATAAGTGATTGGTGTGCAAAATCAAAGCACATGGTATTGGGGGTAATGTACTGGCGTGGATAGAGAATTGGTTGGCAGACAGGAAGCATAGAGTTGGGATAAATGGGTCCTTTTCAGAATGGGAGGCTGTGACTAGTGGAGTGCCGTAGGGCTCAGTGCTGGGACCCCAGTTCTTTACAATATATATTAATGATCTAGAGGATGGAATTGAGTGTAATATCTCCAAGTTTGCAGATGACACTAAACTGGGTGGTGGTGCGAGCTGTCAGGAGGATGCTTAGAGGCTGCAGGGTGATTTGGACAGGTTTGGTGAGTGGGCAAATGCATGGCAGATGCAGTATAATGTGGATAAATGTGAGGTTATCCACTTTGGTGGCAAAAACACGAGGCAGAATATTATCTGAATGGCAGCAGATTAGGAAAAGGGGAGGTACAACGAGACCTGGGTGTCATGGTTCATCAGTCATTGAAAGTTGGCATGCAGGTACAGCAGGCAGTGAAGAAGGCAAATGGCATGTTGGCCTTCATAGCTAGGGTATTTGAGTATAGGAGCAGGGAGGTCTTACTACAATTGTACAGGGCTTTGTTGAGGCCTCACCTGGAATATTGTGTTCAGTTTTGGTCTCCTAATCTGAGGAAGGGACGTTCTTGCTATTGAGGGAGTGCAGCAAAGGTTCACCAGACTGATTCTAGGGATGGCTGGACTGACATATGAGGAGAGACTGGATCAACTGGGCCTTTATACACTGGAGTTTAGAAGGATGGGAGGGGATCTCATAGGAACGTATAAGATTCTGATGGGACGGGACAGCTTGGATGCGAGAAGAATGTTCCCGATGTTGGGGAAGCCCAGAACCAGGGGACACAGTCTTAGGATAAGGCGTAGGCCATTTCGGACTGAGATGAGGAGAAACCTGTGGAATTCCCTACCGCAGAACGTTGTTGATGTCAGTTCATTGGATATATTCAAGAGGGAGTTAGATATGGCCCTTATGGCTAAAGGGATCAAGGGATATGGAGAGAAAGCAGGAAAGGGGTCCTGAGGTGAATGATCAGCCATGATCTTATTGAATGGCGGTGCAGGCTCGAAGGGCCGAATGACCTACTCCTGCATCTATTTTCTATGTTTCTATGTTTCTATTCCAGAGCAGGGACAACATGGGAGAGAGTTACCCATAAACTGATAGTACACTTTCCAGTGACTCACTAGAGTGCCTTTGGAGAAAGGTCTGGGAGCAAGTCACTTGTCTACCCTCTTGACTGTAGATGGTTCATGGCCAACAGGTTTCAGTTTGAAAAAAGGAAGAAAGTAAGAATGCATGTGGATCCCTCACAATAAAACAATATTATCATTTTGTGCAATAATATTCAGTGCTGCATGGATTTTTAAGTGCCAAGTCTGCAGACAGCAAGTAACGGTTAAAGAAAAGGATTGTCACCAAACTTCACGAAGGGACTTCCTGATAATAGACATGGACTTACTCTTTAAAAATGGGTATGATAGGAACTTGCATTCTTATGGTGTTTTCTTCTGATGGTTAATTTATTACTTTGGAGAAGTGAATAAAAAGGTATTAAAGTGAAACTCTGAATAGTCACTACTTTTGGGACCGACCACAGAAAGTCTCGAATGCATGTCCCAGTGAAGAGAAAAAAAAACAATTTTTTATGTTTCACATAATTTCACCTTCTAGTGTTTCTCAAGATTAACAAAGACGTAAACTTGCTCAGATTGTTCTGTGGGACACTCATCCAAAATAACATATATCCAGACCTGTACTGTCACAAGGATAACATTCAGCAGGTTCTATTCGATCTGTAAGAGAGAGAACAAGCAAAAGTGGTCTTGAGCTCTCTTGTGTTTCTGCAGCCTTGGATAACACCCACCAAATTGCCTTGCATCCTCCTTCCACCTCCAGGTGTAAACATTTCATCAGAAAGTTGATTTATTTCATTAATAGGCATGTTGAAAATATCGTATGCCCCGACAAAGACTATCCAACTCAATAACTTCAGTGCACTTTTATCAGATTTTAAACAAATATGGTGATAAGATAGCCTCAACACGCGAGACATTTGACTCTTGGCTCAGGGCCCAAAATTGAATCATTCCATGGGCCCCGATTTTAACTCTCGATGGATTCCTTGCTCAGGCCCGAGTTCAAATTACAGTCGGGTCTCAATAATGCCATTGCACCACAACCTGCATATGTAAAGAAGGACCCTGTTGGGCCCAGGCGTGTGTGCTTGCTGACTGCTCAGGAGAGCAGGTTAAAATTTTAGACGTTGTGATCATGGAAGCTTTCGGACAGGTAAGCGCCAGGGCAATGTTAACTTACTACTCACCAGGTTTCTACAGATTAGGTAGGGTTGAAATCATCCACTATAGTCTCAACTGGGCATCACAACTCTGGCTTCTGTAGGTGGTGCGTTCCTCAGATCTTGAAAGGATGCCCTGGGGGAAGGAACTTTTTCTACAGTAATCAAGCCTTTTTTTTGGTGGGTTCATGTAAAGAATAGATAAGTCTGTGTGTTGATTTTGACCTCTTCTGCCCTTTTGAAACAGCAGGGTTATATTGACCAATGGATTAACATTAGCTTTGGTGGAGAGAAATTATGAAATGAAAGCAAGAAAATATTGTGAAGAAACTTCACAAGTGATTGCTTTAAGCAAACCTGGTCGGTTCCTTTACAGAATGAGAATGTTGGGAAATGCGTGCTCATGTATTTGTGATTGCTGGCCAAAGGGAAGTGAGTCAAAGTGCAAGTCAATGAAGCCTAAGTTGTTTTTAAAATAGAAAGATCGACTCAATGCAGGTTGAAGTCTGAATAATTTATTTACTGTTGCACCTGACACAGGATGACCATGAAAATTACTGGGACTTTGCAGAATCTTTAAAGTTTCATTCCTAAATTAGTTTGTATTTACACTCTTGGGAAAGGTAGTGGACAATTTTAGATTTCTTTTTCTTCCAATTTTGGAAGTTGGTTTGTATTTTCTCCTTTTTACCTTTTTACCTTTTAAGCTTCCCTGATGGGTACTATTCCCAGCTGAGAGGATTAATATATGAGCTACTTCCAGTCTCTATAGTGTTATTTCTGTGCTGTTGGCAATGAACTGCGTGCAGTTTTGGTCGCCGTATTATAGGAAGGATGTGATTGCACTGGAGAGGGTGCAGAGGAGATTTACTAGGATGTTGCCTGGAATGGAGAATCTTAGCTATGAGGACAGATTGGATAGGATGGGTTTGTTCTCATTTGAACAGAGGAGGCTGAAAGGAGACCTTATTGAGGTGCATAAAATTTTGAGGGGCCTGGATATAGTGGATAGCAAGGGCCTAACCCTTGGTGGAGGTGTCAATTACGATGGGGCATAGTTTTACGGTGGTTGGTGGAAGGTTTAGAGGGGATTGAGAGGAGGCTTCTTCACGCAGAGGGTTGTGTGGATCTGGAACTCACTGCCTAGAAGGGTGGTGGATACAGAAACTCTCACCACATTTAAAAGGTGCTTGGATGGGCACTTGAAATGTCGTAATTTGCAGGGTTACGGACCTAGAGCTGGTAATTGGGATTAGACTGGATAATCTCTTGTTGACTGGTGCAGACACGGTGGTAAGTACTGCAGGGAATCGAATACAGCCAGGGTGATCTCCTGGACTAGTTTTGCTCATCTTGTGTACATATGGTTTTAAGCATACCTTTTTATTTTGCCAGCTCAGGGCTTCCATAATAGCCAGAAAACATCTTTGATATTCAATCTTACTCTTGCAATCCCCCCCTTTTGGCCCTTGGCTATATACCCCAAGATAGGCCAATGTGCCATCCCCTCATTATTTCATCCAAAGGGGAAGTGATATTGTCAGCTTAATCCGTCTATCTGGGTGGCCAAGCTCTCACTTTCGGATGGCTTCTTGTATCTCTTTCCCTTTACACACCATCTACCTGTTTTGCAGATTTTTCCTTGGACACTAAAGGTTTAATTTCTTCTAAGGTTTTTATGGGGGCCTGAGCTATGGCTTTCCTTGCCCGTCGTTTACAGCTCCAACATAATTCAATCAACAATACCATTAAAACCACACATTGCACAATCACCAATACATGGGATATTATTCTTATCAAGGGGTGCATCTGCACATTTAGTCCAAAGTTTCAAAGCCTCGCATACCAGGGTTGGTTTGCCAACATTTCTTTAGTGTCTTTCTGGAGTTTGTCGATCTTCTTCATAAAGATGATGTACTTCTGCAGTTGTTCATGAATGTCCTGTTCCAACTTAGTTTGTTCTTCACTAAGTCCGGGTATATGTCATCCTTGTGGTTCCTTGAAACCTTGATACCCTGCCTTGATAGTGTCCCCTTGACGGACTCTCCTTTCAATTCCAGATATATGATATATCCCTGAATATCAACGACTTCTTTTGGCGCAAAAAAGAAGTTGGTGGTCGTGATAGGGCAGTGGGTCATGTTGCCCGCCGTGGTGCTCACACCCCATCCTCCCTTTCTTGTGAGGCTGCGGTCGTTTCGGAGTCCAGTGTCAGCGGTGTGACACTCAACACACATCCTTCTGTTCGGCCATATCCACAGTCGTTGTTTTCGAGGTCTGGGTGCTCTCGGCATAAAACAACTTGATTATTCTTATAATAATCTTTAATATAGACATCTTTGGTATTGTTTCCCTTTTTAATGGTGACTGTTGCAATTTGTGATACCGCACACGGGTCTGATTCCTTATTTCTCCTATATTGCTTACTTGGTACAATGTGTTTCCCTTTGTCACGTCGTATTGTGGTGTTGATAACGCAAACCCTATTATATTCTGATATCCACTTACACCTGTTCTTTGGGACCCAGGCATGGCTATTCCTCCGGACCTCACAGGCTTGGGTGTCATTCTTGCCCAATGTCCATTCAGCAAATACATCATTGGTTATCCAATCCGGTACCTCCCCATTCTGGAGTTGTTCTAGGTTATGTTCTACCGGCTCTTGGGAGGGCTTGCCCCCTTTTAGCAAATCTTGTATGGGCTAAGCAAGTTCTGCATATCCTAAGATAAAGTTCCGACTAATTAAACAGTCCTAATACCTGTCTGACTCCCTTTATGGTCCCTGGCTTTGGCATTGTCCTAATGGCCTCCTTCCTATCCACGGGCATCTGCCTTTTCCCTTGTGTTGCTACGTACCCTAGGTAAGTGACTTGGCCCTTCCCGATCTGGGCCTTTTTTGGGTGAGCTTTCAGCCCTGCCTGTTGTCGGGCCCCAAGCACTGTGGTCAATGCCAGCACATGTTGTTTCTCTGTGGTGGACGCTATAAGAATGTCATCCACATATTGTAAGCGGGTACTTCCTTCCCCTGCATCTATTGACTCCAGGACCCCAGCCAGCATCCGGTGGAATATCCTCAGGCTGTTATGGAATCCTTGGGATACTCTAGTCCATGTATACTGTTTTCCTCTTACAGCGAAGGCAAACTTCCCTTGTGACTCCTTGTCTAAGGGTATGGCCCCAAATCCATTTGCTATATCCAATATGATGAATATTTTATGTTCCGGGCCCGGGCCATTGAAAATCGTTGTTGGGCTGGCCACTATCGGATCCTCCAAGAGTGTAACTTTATTAAGGCAGTATAATCTATAGTCAGCCTATATGAGGCGTCTGGTTTCTTTACTGGCCATACTGGTGAGTTGGTCTTAGCTATTGTTTGTCTCACCACCCCTTGCCTTTCCAATTCTTTCACTACCTGAAGGACAGCTGCTTCAGCATCGGGCTTCAGCGGGTATTGCCGGTGGGCTTTATGTTCTGGGCCTGGGATCTTGACTGGCTCGGGCCTTACCAACCCACAGTCCTGTTTGTGTTGGGCCCATAGGGCAGGGTATAACTGATATATACTTCCCCAGGCGCCCTTTGTTTCCCACTCGAGATCTATTGGATGGATCCCAGCCACCCACTGCTGCTGATGGCCCGGGTGGTTAAATTTACACTGAGTTTGGTGCCTGGCTCCCCAGACTAATTGGTTACGCTGGGGGTCTATTAGTACCCCTAGTTCCCTTAATGTTTCTATTCCTAATATAGTGCCTTTGGGATTGGGGCAGCACCAAAACTGGGTAGGTAGTATTATCGCCTGTACTTCTAATAGTACAATTTCACTCAAAGTTGCCTTTCTGTTAACTCCTCCCACTCCTTGTATGCTGATTGTTTCCTTGGTAAGGGCTAAGTCTAGATTAGTTATGGATATTGACGCTCCCGTGTCTATCAGCATCTCGCACTGCCGGCCCCCTGACAACGCGCTAATAAACATTCTTGGGTCCTCTCTTTATGGTCCCACATCTTCACCGGGGGCCGGTAACCCCTATTGGGTGGCTGCCAACTGTAGCATACTTATGATGTCCTCGTTAGAAAGTGTCTCTTGCAGGGGGGATGGCCGCAGAGTCCGCTGAGCTTCTCTAAGGAGCGCTATCACTTCTCCCCTGGTCAGGGGTGGTTCTCCTCCTGTGACTCCTCCAATCTGTCCGGGTCCCTGTCCTTCCGCCCCTCCCCCCTTCGCCCAGCATTTCCTCGCTGTATGGTCTAGTTCGTCACAGTTCTGCCACTTCGGCCTTGATTGTCCACCCCTCCCTCGAGCCCCTTTTTTCTGCTGGCACTCTCTACTAAAGTGGCCGCCTTTTCTACAATTAAAACAAGTCAAGGGGGCTGCCTGTAGTTTTCCTTCCTTACTCGTTCCTTCCGCAGCTACTGCCACTGCGGCCACATGCGCTTCTACCGTGGCTACTTTCCTTTTCTGAGTAGCATCCAGCTCAGACGCCCATCTGGACAAGTCGTCATAATTTTGCATTGTGACTAGCCCTGTTTTTAATACGTCTTGGTGTGCAATACTCAAACCTGTCTTTGTATATTTTTAGAAATGCTTGATTATGCCTGGTGGGGTTCAGTATTCCCAAATACGCTTGGAAGCTCAACCATTTCTGCATAGATATGTGCGGATTCCCCCTTATTTTGCGTGACCCACATGATTATTTCCCAGTTTATGGGTATTGCTCCTGCTACCCCAGTTACGTCTGCTTTAAACGCCTGATATTCTGCCTCCGATTGTGCAACGGTGGGGACTATCATCGCACACCAAGTGCCTGTATCGTTGTCCCAACTGTTGCCACATTTCTTCAGTAATTTTTGCTCTTACTAGCACTTCCACATCTCGGTTGTGAAGGCTGTGGCATATTCTTATTTCCCATATTTTCTACCAAAACTCTTCAGTATTTGGTCTCCTCTCTAACTTTGGTAATATTTGTAACATAACTTCACTGTATCCCTGGGTGTCAGTGACACATAGGTGGTTTTTATCCGAGGCGCCACGGTAAGTATTGCGGGCGTGCCCGCGTTGCCTCCGACAGCCGGTACTGCTGGGACAGCTGGGATGCCGGGTACAGATTCTACCTTGATCGGGGCTGCCCGTACCTTCTGGTATGGGGGAGGCCCACCTTCTCTTCCCCAATCATTATAGTCTGGATTATATTTGCGAGTCTCATCGGCCAACTCATCCCACTCTGGTCTCCCACTATTCTTGATTTCTTCACTTAAAAGTTCCAGTGGGGATATATTTGCACCGGTGCAGGCAATGGGGTAGGTGGCACTGTAGGTTGCCCAGTTACTGCTGCACATTTTGTATCATTCCTACTGCCTCTTCCATCTTTTTTTATTTTAGCTTTTAGTTCCTGTATTATCTTATCCTTTCTTTCCATCTCTTTATTTTGTTCCCGATAGCAGGCTAATACTACCATATGAGCCCAGTCCGCTTTATTTCTTAGCTGGACTCCCACCACTTTGCCTGCCTCTCTGGTGGGTCGTCTGGTTGCCGTCCCTTTTTCTTCATTCCCTCAATTAGTTTCATGTTTTTATCCGCTAGCATTTTCCCTATAGATCCCTCGGGTCCCCAGTCATATTCGCCGGCCATTTCTAAGATTGCTAAGGGGCTACCTTTCCTTTAGTGGACTACTCTTGTACCTCCGTCGCGTTTCCTGACCGATACTTGTTCGTTAGTACCGTGCCCCGGTTGACCACGTTAGAGCCTATTCATACCCCAAGTCATCCTTATTCCTTGGTCTCCGTCCTCTCTGTGGCTCGTTTATTTGTTCTTTTTACAGATTTCCTCCTTTCCCGTAAACAGTGTAACAGCTGTACCTTGTAAGTGGTATTTAAAAAGTACTCACCCCAACAGCTGCCGCATCGTTTCGGGTCAGCGAGTCTGTATCCTGCAAACTACGCCAATTGATGGGGAGAATCGCTCTTCTCCTCTCTTAACAAGGCTGGATTCAACAGACGGATACCTTGGATAAGTTTCAATGACTTTAATTCCAACACGTGAAGGGGGAGCATCTCACTTCCCAGCCGCCTGAGAAAGGATCTCCAACGAGCTGTTCAAATTGCACCTTAATTATACAGGTTTAAGCACATGAGTGTCCTCGTGGACAGACCTTAACAGTGACAGTGATTGGTTGTACCAACGCATGATCAAATACCCATTTGTTCCCTTCTTCCAGGTGTCACTCACCTTATATTGTGATATGGTTATATTAGTTCCTCTTTGGATGTTCTTTATTGCTCCCTTGAGCCCGAGGTCAACGAGTGCTCATCTTGTGTACGTGTGGTTTTAAGCATAGCTTTTGTTTAGCCAGCTCTGGGCCTCCATAATAGCCAGATAACATCTTTGATATTCAATCTTGCTCTTGCATTGCCCCTTTCGAAAATTGCCCCAAGGGTGCGGCTCTGCCTCCGGTTGGTGCCACGACAGCTTTTTGTCGGCTGGGCCACCAACAGGCAGCCTGGCCCCCCCGCTAATGGTGGTTACTCCACCCAGACCCCACTTCCATCCCGATGATGAGGCCACTTCCACTCCGCTCCAAAAAAAAGCAAGAAGTACCGAACTTCTCCGGTTTGGCCGCCCCATGCATTGGGCCGGCTGGCACACTTCAAAAGTGGTAGGCTCGATTCATTTCGGGCGGTGGGCAATTTCGGCCCCCTAATCCTTTGAGTAGATGGGATTGGCACCAGCTCACTGACTTCCTTGGAAATGAGTAATCATCTGTTTCTGTCATTGTTTTTCTCTGATCGTCTTTTACTCATCCTGATTTAGCTAACATGCATGTGTTCTCTATAGGGAGACGATCAATATACTCTTGCACGTACTTACAGACATGACCTATTGACCACAGTCATGATGCACTTTACAAATTACTTCTATCAGGTTAATCCTTGAACATTTCTTAATCTTACAGCTTTGCTCTTAAACCTCCTGCTTTTGCAGAATTGCTTCAAAGCACTTTATAATATGCTCCACATGAGCCTCTTCTCCCCCTACTTAATCTAACCCTATCAGCATATCCTTCTATTCCTTTATCCCGTGTGTGTTTATCCAGCTTCCCCTTAACTGCATCTGTGCTATTCACCTCAACTACTCCATGTGGTGGCAAGTTCCACATTCAAGTCATTCTCTGGGTAAAGTCCTTTCTCCTGAATGCCTTATTGGATTTATTAATGACTATCTTATATTTATGATGCATAGTTTTGGCTTTGATCATTTCTAGAAGATTCTTAGCACTATTTGGAAACAGTTTAGATCCTGCGCTTTTCTTCTGTGCCTGGAGAGGCATGTGTCAGAAATGATGATAGGCAAATTTTAAGTATCTTGATGAAAGCCAGACGTTTGGTTAGTTTTATAACTCTGAAGTTTCTTATCAACTTGCTGCAGCTTCAGGGTTATTCTCTTGACTTTGACATATTTTCAAAAATCTCTCTGTTTATTCCATAGCTGTTTTCACAAACAAATTGACTCATCAATTATCCTCTCAGGCTAGCCATTACAACAGGTTTATCACATTTGTGGCCACAGCTTAATAAAACATCTTCGATTTCCCTTTGGGTTTTTCTAGGACTCAATAGTGCAGGGTAGCGAGCTGCTTTCTTACAATACTTCCAGTTGTGAACAAACTTCAATTTAAGTTTTTATCGTCCAAGAAAGGATATTTTGATTATTATGCATATTTAGGCATTGTTTTACTAACTTGTTTTTTATTCTTTCATTACTTATAATAAAAGATTGCATTTTAAATGGTAATTTTACTAAATCTCAGAATTATGCTGGCTTCTCAGCCCAATGAATCCATCAGCAATCTATTAACAATGCAGATGAACCTTGTCTATTTGACAGTGACAATTGAAGGCAGATAATTGTGAGTCATGTACTGATGGAGTGGTTTTATTTTGTGGTTTATCATTTCACTGGAGAGTTCTTTTTGACCTGGACAGGTCCTACTAAATGTGATAATCCTCAAAATAGACTCTCTATTTGTTACCATCAGTAACTTTAGTGTTCTGTAAAGCTACTATCTATCCAATGATAGTGATTATTTTACAGCAGATTTACAGCGGATCGTGATCCAGCTCTAAACCTGCTTCTGTGTGAGTTTCTGATCTGTCAGGACTCCGTGCAGATCGCAGTACTGAACGCAAGCGGCGGGCCAGTTAATTAAGATAGTTAGGAGGTAGTTGAATGCCACTTAGGAGGATTAAAATTAAGCACTTACAATTTTACCAACCATTTGACTGGTCTGTCGTCCTTTGGGAACACGGCAGATAAGTGGAGTCGGGTCCTCAGTTACTCTCTATTGCTTTGGCTAGTTGACAGCTGCAGAAGTGGTATAACAGCTACCATTTCACAGCTGTTCACTTTCCAATGTCAGAAGCTGAAGCCTACAGGACTTGGAAGAAACTTTTAAGATGTATGCAGTTTGGAAGTGTTTGCAGTGAACTCTCTATTCACTATCATCTCCTTGGAGCAACCTCTCTCACCATTGACAAATCACATCTGTCATCTCAACCTCACCTGCCATCTATTCCAGCAGCATTGGTGCCCTTGAAAAATCTCATCTTGGTCCTCAGAATCCCACCACAATCAGCCCCAACACCAACATCGCCAACAACAACACCAACCTTCTCCACAATCAACTGATGCTGCACAGAACAAAGGGCATCAGCACCTGACCACATTGCTGCCCGGGAGGCCAGTGATGGTCTCACCATGGCCACATTTACTTCACTTCACACTGTCCACTCTGGCTGCCATGTGATGCACCAGGTTGGCACCACCCCACACCAGCTCCATAAAGCATCCCTGCAATGCCCAAGCCATTCCTTTCACTCTCATCACCATTGTGGCGGGTACCCTTATGTCTCACCATTCACTACAACTCACAAAGCCACTTCCAAAGGTGCCTAAAAATCTGTCCAAGAATGCAAAGTACTGAAAATAAATATTTCAATGTTTGACAACACATCAACCTAAACATTACATGAACATTGGCTAAAGGACCCAAGTGCCTACCCTTGTGTATTGTTAGTTGGTATGATTGGACAAGAATGAAGGTGAGTGTGACGGGTGGCATAATAAAATGGGGAAGTGATAATGTAGCTGGAGAGCAAGGGATGGGCGGAGGTGCAAGCTAAGTTGATGTGAATAAGGATGGACAGGGGTAGAGTAGGGAAAGCAGAGGGATGGAGATGTGATGAGTGGCACAGCAGGATGAGGTTGAGTGTGGCATTGCAATAATGTTTTGTGATCTACTGAGATCATTGAAAGGTTTACACCACTGCAGCGAGATCCTCCAGACGACATCCCTGCTTATGCACTCCAGTGCAATGTGCAACCAGGATGTGTTGGTGCCCTGGGGAGGTTTCTTCTGTCCATTGGAAGGGAAGAGGCCCTCCCTATGTTTTGTGACTCCCTCCAGAAGCATCTAGAGGGAGTGATAGAAGAGCCTGGGTGCAGAACACTGACAGAAGAACTGTCAAAAGCAATGTGCACATAGTCCCTTTAAGGAAACCGGTTGATGACGCATCATCAGATGATGTTATCAGATTGACTTCTTGTTAATTGGCTGGGAACTCCGCAGAACGGGCTTAACAAGCTCAATCTAGGAAAGATTGGATACAGACGCGGAATGGAGTCAGAAGCCCTTTCCCACACACCACCAATATTGGCCGCACCCAACTCACCATGGCTGGCGAAATCGTGCCCAGAGTGTGGGCTAGAGTTATGTTGCCTCACCTCCATTGTCCAGCTGATTGGGATTGCCCTTGCTTGGTTCCACTGCTAGCTTTCCAGTCGTTGCCAACACATCTCCAGCAAAGCCTTATCTTACTGCCCTTGCAGGATTACCTGTGGAGTCCTCCAAGGATCTATTCTTGGCTCCCTCCTATTCCTCATCTACGTACTGCCCCATGGTAACATCATCTGAAAATATGGTGTCTGGTTCCACATATACACTGATAATACCCAGTTAGGCCTCACCACACATCACTTGACTCCTTCATGCCTTTGTGTTGTCAGCCTGCTTGTCTGACAAACAGTCCGAGATGAGCAATTTCTTCCAGTTAAATATTGGGAAGACTGAAGCCATTGTCTTTAGCTTCCCCAAATAATCCTTTCCCTTGCCCACCAATTCCATCAGGCTCTCTGGCCATTGTCTTCATTTGAATCTAACTGTTCGCAACCTTAGCATCCAATTTGACTGAGTTGAGCTGGCCTCTATAAACATCAATTCATCTGAAATTGCCTATATCCTAACCCACACCAAGACCTGCTCACCCATCACACCTGTGCTCGCTGACTTACACTAGCTCCCAGTATCCTTACTTTCAGATCCCTTCATGGCCTCATCCCTCTCTATCTCTGCAACTTCCTCCAGCCCTACAACCATCTGAGAACTTTGCATTCCTCCAATTCTGATCTCTTATGCATTCCCCAATCCCTTTACCCTACTATTGTCAGCTGTGCTTTCAACCATCTAGGCCTTAATTTATGAAATTCCCTCCCTGACCTCTCCCCCTCTGCTCCATAAAGACTCCTCAAAACCTATTTCCCTGATCAGGCTTTTAGTTACCCCTCCTAATATCTCCTCCTTTAGCAGAGTGTCAATTTTTTTTGATTATGCTACTGTAAAGTGCCTTGAGACATTTTTCTACATTAATGGGACTATATAAATATAAGTTGTTATGTGTAAGGTCAGACTCAGTAGAGGGGGAGATTCTCTCAAGGACATTAGTGAACCAGTTGGACTTTTACAAAAATCCACCAGTCATGCTTTTATTTTGGTGCTAATTGCCAGATTTATTTCATTCATTTTCACAACTTGTGTGAGTGGGATTTGAACTCAAAATCTCTGGGTTGCTACTTCTGTCCCACAACTACAACACTAATCTAGTCATATCTATACAGCTTCCTTCTTGGCAAATTCCACCCACTAGAGTGTTAAAGAGAAGTAGCTGATCTGTCAAGCCTCTTCAGAATTGTGACTGGATCAACACCACAGGAGTTCCTGGAGATTAAGCAAAATATCCATATTTATGTCAGGAATACAAGAATTGCTGGAGCTGTATTGATGAAAAATTCCCACATGCATCATCAGCAGCAAAGTTTCACACATTGCTCTTAGTGCCTGCAGGGCCCTCTTCCGTGTTGTTGCCAGGAACACGGGTGCAGAGTTAAGCATCGCTTGCTGGACTGGGTTGATGGAACATGCATTAGGTTACAGGAAATCTGTGAGTGGCACAGTAGTACTTCAGTACAAATGCTTTTTGTGCTGTCAACAACCATCATAGTCAATTTTTTTAAGATACCCAGCCTTGTTACAACAGCTTCCACTCTGCAATATATCAGGGGAATGATCAGAGCTTCTTTTGGGAAAAACTCCATTGTTTATTGGCTGTTGGGGAACATTTGTTCTGCTCCAGTACCAACTGTTAGGGTGGTCCATTCGTTTTTAGTTGCATTTTTGACTTGTAATCATTTTTTTTATGCATGGTATTTTTGTGGCAAATGTCATCATGTGCACAATTTAATTATTGTACTCACATCTGTTTATTGACCTAGAAATGACCTTGCAAGACATGTTTCAGGCAACAACGCCACTTTAAAACAAATGTTTAATAAGAGAATGAGTCTCGGAACAAATTTTTCAGTTAAAAATAGTTTGCCGAAAATCATAAATGGTGGGTGATATCCCACTGTCTGAACAGTGCAGCTAATGATATACAGCTGTTTCTCACTTATTTTATTTATCTTCCTCCCATCCCCAATTTGCTTGTGTAACCTGAAGGTGCTGACTTGTGTTAGGATGCAGTTTTACAGATGCAGCTGCTCTCTGGTAGCTCACTCAAGTGTCTAAATTTTAAAGCCCAGTCTGATCTCTCCTGATGTCAATATATGCACACTTTGCAGCAGGTATCATTGGATCTCAATGAGAAACTGGAGCCCCTGGCTGACTTTCCCCCTGCCTAGCCCAGGATAGTGTTACAACTCCTACTCTGGTCGAGATCAGCTAATTCAGCATTAATAAGGATTCAAACCCTAGGATTCTCCGAGTCTGTGTGCTTCCGTTCCATACTGGACGACGCAAGTACCAATTGAGTTTTTAAGGAGCTTCATTAGTTTCTTTTTCCTTTTATTCATTGCACATTCCTCACTTTTATATTTAAACATTTTCATTATATTGTAACATGGCATTTGTGGAAACGTTATTGCTTTGGTTGCAAAATGCTTGTCATTTACACTGAGAAACAGCTTTGTGCATAATTCACATTTACCTTAAGACATGCAGAAAGTAACCCATATCAAGGTAAAATAACCAGGAGTGAAAGCTTTTGAAAGGGGATAATTAAAAAAAAGTGTACATGTTTAATTAATTTCAGTCATACTCAGTTGGTCATTAATTAATAGTATAATTGTCTTAGACATCTCCTGGTGAGAAGTAAGATCCTGCCTTACAATGTGTTAATCCAATGTAAGATAATAGATGTCGGGCAGTGACATAATATGCTAAAACATTAGAAAATAGGCAGGGATACACTCCGTTGTATTAGCAAAGGGATACAACATTATTGAACTAGTGATGTAATAAAATCACCTGGCATTTCAATGTTTTATACAAGTGAGTGGCTTGCAGGGCTACTTCAGATGGCAGTTAAAAGTCAATCACGTTGGTGTCAGATTGGAATCACATATAGGCCAGATAAGATAAGGACGGCAAGTTTTCTTCTCTGAAGGACATTTGTGAACTGGGTGGGCTTTTATGACAATCCAACACCTCCATGGTCACTTTTCCTGGTACCGGGAAGAGTTGCAATCCCCAAGGACGAGTGGATTGTGACGGATGGGAGTAGAAAATTCTGAAATTCGATCGCAACCCAGCTCCAACCTACCCACCTCCGGTTTTAATGGAGGCGGGTCAAGGGGCGGGTGACCAATACTCTCTCAGGAGGCGGATAGGTCGGTAAATAATTTTAAGGAGGCCTCCATTTGAACTGCATTTTTAATTTTAACCGATGGAGGCCGGGCATCCCAGAGATCAGAAATTCCGGCAGGTAAAAGGAAGCCAGTTGGGCTAGATCCATGAGATAATTGCAATTACTGCTTGTTTGCCACAGGAGGAGCAGAAGTGTTTCCCACAGCCCCCAAGTTAACCGCTTCACAAACCTCAAGATCGGACCCTGTGATGTCCGACTTCCCCTCCCCCCACCGCACCACCACGATCTCCGACTCCCGTTCAATAGGCAGACATCCTGTCAATGGCTGGTTTTTGGGTGGGAAACATGTTGAGAAAATTTAAAAGATGTCCTGCGGTTAATTTCAACAGGACATCCGCAAAACCCATACATCCGGGTTTCCCGTCTTGAAACCCTTTCGCCATCCCCCGCACCCCCGCACACTCCCTTTATGGCTCTGAGTAAGCATCGAGACCCAGCTTTTCATTTCCAGATTTTAAAACTAAATTCAAATTCTTAAAAGTACCATGGTAGAATTTCAATTTTCATTCTCTAGATTATTAATCGAGGTCTCTCTTCATGTATTGCACCATGGTCCCCCTTGGACTTTCGAATCATAGAATCACAGAATGGTTACAGCACGGAAGAAGGCCATTCGGCCCGTCGAACCTGTGCCGACTCTCAGCTAATCCCACCCCTCTGCCCTTTCCCCATAGCCCTGCAAATTGTTTTCCTTCTCATACTTATCAAACTCCCTTTTGAAAGATAAAATTGAAGCTGCCTCCACCAGTATTTCAGGCAATGCATTCCGGATCTTAACCACTCGCTGTGATAAAAAGAGTTTTCTTGCGTCGCCTTTAATTCTTTTGCCCATCACCTTAAATCTGTGACCTCTGGTTCTTGACCTTCCGCCAACGGAAACAGTTTCTCTCGATCTACCCTGTTCAGACCCCTCATGATTTTGAACACCTTTATCAAATCTCCTCTCAATCTTCTCTGATCCGAGGAGAGCAACCCCAACTTCTCCAACATAACTGAAGTCCTTCATTCCTGGAATCATTCGTAAATCTTTTCTGCACCTTCTCTAAGGCCTTCACATCCTTCCTAGAGTTCGGTGCCCAGAATTAGTTACAGTATTCCAGTTGGGCCAAATCAGTGTTTTACACAGGTTCATCATAATTTCCACACTTTTGTACTCTATACATCTATTTATGAAGCCCAGGATCCTGTAAGCCTTTTTAACCGCTTTCTCAACCTGTCCTGCCACCTTCAACGATTTGTGCGCACATACCACCAATCTTTCTGTTCGTGCACCCTCTTTAGGATTGTACCAGTTAATTAATATGTCCTCTCCTCATTCTTTCTCCCAAAATGCATCACTTCACATTTATCTGCGTTAAATTTCATCGGTCATGTGTCCGCCCAATTCACCAGCCTGTCGATATCTTCCTGAAGTCTATCCCTCTCCTCCTCACTGTTCACTATACTTCCAAGTTTTGTGTCATCTGCAAATTCTGAAATTGTGCCCTGTACACCCATATCCAAGTCATTAATATATATCAAGAAAAGAGGTGGTCCTAAAACCGAATCCTGGGGAACGCACTTCCTCCAGTCTGAAAAACAACCGTTCACCACTACTCTCTGTTTCCTGTCACTTTGCCAATTTTGTATCCAGGCTGCCACTGTCACTTTTATTCCATGAGCTTCAATTTTGCTGGCAAGCTTTATTAAGAGACACTGTGTCGAATGCCTTTTGGAAATACATGTTCACCACGTCAATCACATTGCCCTCAAAACCCTCTTTGTTACCTTATCAAAAAACTCGATCAAGTTGGTTGACCACGATTTGCCTTTAACAAATCCCTGTTGGCTTTCCTTAATTAATCTACTTCTATCCAAGTGACTAATGATTTTTTTCCCTGATTACTTTTTCTAAAAGCTAACCCACCACTGAAGTTAAACTGACTGGCCTGTAGTTGCTTATCTTTACAACTTTTTTGAACAATGGTGTAACATTTGCAATTCTCCAGTCCTCTGGCACCACCATCGTATCCATGGAGGAGTGGAATATTATAGCCAGTACCTCCACGATTTCCACCCTCAATTCCCTCAGCATCCTAGGATTCATTCCATCCGGTCCTGGTGTATTATCTAATTTAAGTACAGCCAGCCTTTCTAATACCTCTTCTTTATCAATGTTTATCCTTTCAAGTGTCTCCACTATATCCTCCTTCACTGTGTCTATGGCAGCCTCCTCGTCCCTGATGAAGACAAATGCAAATTACTTGTTGAGTACTTCTGCCATAGCCGCTGGCTCCATGCATAGGTCTCCTTTTTGTCCCTAATCAGCCCCATCCCTCCTCTTACTACCCTTTTACTATTTATATACCTATGGTAGACTTTTGGATTACTTTTTGTGTTGGATGCCATTTTATTCTCACACCCTCTCTTTAACCCTCTTATTTTCTTTTTCACTTATCCTCTGACTTTTCTATATATAGCCTGATTCTCAGTTGTATTTGCAAACTGACATCTGTCATACACGCTCTTTTTCTGCTTCATCATATTTTCTATCTGTTTCATCATCCAGGGAGCTCTGACTTTAGTTGCCTTGCCTTTCCCACTCGTGAGAATTTACCCAAACTATTTCCTCTTTAAAGGCAGCCCATTGATCCACTACAGTTTTGCCTGCCAATCTTTGATTCCAATTCACCCGGGCCAAATCAATTCTCATCCCACTAAAATTGCCCTTCCCCCAGCTAAACATTTTCATTCTAGATTGCTCCCTGTCCTTTTCCATAGCTAATCTAAACTTTATGATACTATGATCTTCTTAGGCAGTCCCTCAGAGTCCTGGATGACTTGTTTCCACACTAAAAATGAGTTCTCATGTGACTGATGAGTCCTATGCGGGACCTACAGTCTCTGTCACAGGTGAGGTAGATGGTGGTTGAAGGAACGGGTGGGTGGGGGGACTGGTTACCGTGCACTCCTTCCGCTGTTTATGCTTGGCTTCAGCTTTCTCTCGAAGTGTTTGGTGCTTTTCCTCCACTTTGAGCGGTCTTGGGCCAGGGATTCCCAGGTGTCGGTGGGGATGTTGCACTTTTTCAAGGAGGCTTTGAGGGTGTCCTCAACCCATCTGGGCTTGCTTGCCATGTCAGAGATCCGAGTAGAGCGCTTATTTTGGGAGTCTAGTATCGGGCATGCGGATGACGTGGCGAGCACTGTTACCTAAATATTCACCTACTGCCAGTTGCTCCAATTGACCTACCTCATTCCCCAGAATCAGATCCAACAATGACTCCTCCCTCGTCAGGCCGGAAACATACTGATCAAAAAAGTTCTCCTGCACACACTTCAGAAATTCTCCCCCTTCTCTGCCCTTCACACTATTCCAATCCTACATTAAGACTTTATAGACAGTGATTGGTCCGAATGTGAAATTGTTTATCACAAATCATTGTTGAATGATTTTTAGCTATTTACAACTATTTACAATCTATATTAATGACTTAGATGAAGGGACTGAGTGTAACGTATGCAAGTTTGCTGATGATACAAAGTAAGCTGTGAGGAGAACGCAAAGAGGCTGCAGAGAGATATAGACAGGTGGGCAAGAACATGGCAAATTAAATATGTTATCCATTTTGTTAGGAAAAACAGAATATTTGTTGAATGGTAAGAGATTGGGAACTGTTTGCATTCAGAGGGACCTAAGTGTCCTTGGACACGAATCACTAAGTTAACATGCAGCTCCAGCAAGCAATTGGAAAACAAGTGGTATGTTACCTTTTGTTGCAAAGGAATTAGAGTATAAGAGTAAAAAAGTCTTCTTACAATTATACAGGGCATTGGTGAGGCCACACCTGGAGTACTATGTACAATTCTGGTCTCCTTACCTAAGGAAAGACGTACTTGCCTTACAGGGAATGTAACAGAGGTTCACTAGACTGGTTCCTGGGATGTGGGGATTGCCCTATGAGGAGAGACTGAATGACTCGGCCTATATTCCCTAGAATTTAAAAGAATGAGAGGTGATCTGTTTGAAACATATAAAATTCTTACGGGGCTTGACAGAGTTAATGCTGAGAAGATGTTTCCCATGGCTGGGGATTCTAGAACCAGGGGTCACAGTCTCAGAATAAGGGGTCAGCCATTTAGGACTGAGATGAGGAGAAATTTCTTCAAAGGGTTGTGAATCATTGAGTATATTCAAGTCAGAGGTCGATACATTTTTGGGAACTAAATGAATTAAGAGATATGGGAATAATGCGGGAAGGTGGAGTTGAGGTAGAAGACCAGCCATGATCTTGTTGAATCGCGGTGCAGGCTCGAAAGACCAAATGGCCCACTCCTGCTCCTATTCCTATGTTCTTATTTTATGTTGAAACTGACTCCGTATTTCTTTTTAAGGGTATTAGATAGTTGCTTGAAAAGGAGGAATATTAAACTGTATGGGGAGCAAGTAGGGGAGTAGTATTAGACGAAGTGGCTCATGTGGAGAGGAACACAGACACAGACTTGATAGATTAAATGGTCTGTTTCTTTCGTGAAATGCTGTATGATTTTATATGTCCAATTCACTTCACTGCAATTTGTAATCTAAGAGTTGCCTGTAGATGTCAAATATTCTGCTATTTAAAGGGACACTTTAATGTATGCTCAGTTTAAAAAACAATTAAGAATACTGGAATAGACAGTCTGCACTAAAACCTCCATTTAAATGGTGCCTACTGCGAGTAACGTATGGTAGTGGTTGCAGTATTTGGTGCAGTGCAATTTTTGTGATGTGTTATTTGCATTTTCATTTTAGTCTTTACTAAAAACTCATACCAGTAAACAATTTGTAATGGCAACACAATTAGTAGCATGATAAGTCACAGTGTCACCCATGTTGTATTCCTTTGTATGCCAACATGGTAAGTTGGCTGGGAAGACATATTACTATGACAACAATACCCTCAGCACAGCCCTAAAACCTGTCCTATTGTTATCGAAATGAAACATTTAAAATGTGTCTTTATTTGTACAAGAGCATGCTTGATTGTTGAAAATAACAAGAATGTAAAGTTGGCAAGATGTTTCCCATTAATGGGTCTTCCATTAACCCAGTACAAGTGTCTGTCTTACGGCTTTTTCTACCTCATGCAGTGTTTGGGTCTCACCGAGGGGGTTGTGGGTAGCATGCTGCGGGATGGAGTCGAGAACACTCGAGTCAAAGGCAGAGTCTCAATTGAGGAGATCTTCGAAGTGCTCCTTCCAGTGGGCCCTGACTGCCTTGGTGTCCTTGATGAGTATTTCCCCATTCTTGGCCAGCAGTGGGGTGGGGCCTTGAGTGTTTGGCCCATATGTGGCCTTGACTGCGATAAAGAATCCTCGCACAACAGTAACAATAGCACATGTAGTAAAACCCGCCCTCCTGTGTGGCTCAGAGACATGAACCATGTACAGCAGACACCTCAAGTCTCTGGAGAAATATCACCAACGATGTCTCCGCAAGATCCTACAAATCTCCTGGGAGGATAGGTGCGCCAACATTAGCGTCCTAGTCCAGGCCAACATCCCCAGCATTGAAGCACTGACCACACTCGATCAGCTCCACTGGGCAAGCCACATAGTTTGCATGCCGGACACGAGACTCCCAAAGCAACTGTTCTACTCAGAGCTCCTTCACGGCAAACGAGCCAAAGGCAGGCAGCGGAAACGTTACAAGGACAACCTCAAAGCTTCCCTGATAAAGTGCAACATCCCCACTGACACCTGGGAGTCCCTGAACCAAGACCGCCCTAAGTGGAGGAAGTGCATCCGGGAGGGCACTGAGCATCTCGAGTCTCAACGCTGAGAGCATGCAGAAATCAAGCGCAGGCAGCGGAAAGAGCTTGCGGCAAACCAATCCCACCCACCCCTTCCCTGAACAACTATCTGTCCCACCTGTAACAGAGTCTGTGGCTCTCGTATTGGACTGTTCAGCCACCAAAGAACTCACCAAGAGTGGAAGCAAATCTTCCTCGATTCCGAGGGACTGCCTGTGATGATGATGATGACAAGTGTAACATGAATATTTTGTGTTTACAAAGGGGAGAACGATTGGTATTCCTTCTTTACTGCGAGTCATCATGCGTCATGAACATAAATTGGTATGGCCATTCAGAATGTAAATGTGTTGCCTTCTTCCACTCTGCAAGCTGTGTTATCCGTTCATGGGGAGGAGAGGGGAGTTAAAGAATATCCTTTTCTGTACACATTCTAATTTAAATATTTATACAGTTGATTCACAAGCAGAATGAAGTAGGTGTGCGATAGGAGTCAAACATATTTTGTTTTATTTGTTAAAACTGGTCAGTGCTCTTGACCCAGAAATCCCGGTTGGCTGCTTCCCGCGGGCGATCGGGTATAAAAACTTTTTAAAAATGTGCACTTACCTTATCCTGCTGCACCCACGCGAGTTCCCAGTCCTGAGACCTCCACTGACTGCGTGTCGCAGCGCGTGCACATCAGGACGTGCGCAGAGCTGGAGCTGCAGTCACATGGCTCTGGGCAGCCAATCAGGTAAAGTATATTGGAGTTCCCATTATTATGAATGAGAAACAGCCCTCAAAACCAATGATAAAAAATAAAAAAAATACACCACATATTTTTATTAATTTAAATTAGTTATTTATGTATTATAAAAAAATATATTTTTCCGATTTTTAAAAAAAGTTTTTTTAATTATGGTTTAAAATAAACTTACAATTGTGGGGTGGGTTTTTAACGATAAAATATGTTTTTATAATTTTATTTTAAATTGTTTTGATGTATTTTAAAACTCTTACGCCTGTAAAAGTAGGCTATGCGCCTGCTTTTATCGGGCACAAAAGTATTGAGGACATTTGGTGGGCAAGATATGGGTAAGTCCCACAATCTTGCCCTTGCAGATGTTCTCGCTCCTGAGATACGGAAGGTCTGTCCAGCTTGACAGATCGGAAAAGCCGGTTTTCAGCGCATGCGCATTGTGCTTTCCCGGGTCCGCAGACACTCGGTACGGACCCGGGAGGCCAGAATTTCTGCCCCAATAATTGACCTGTGTGCTTACAAAAGAAGTCGTAATGTTACCTCTCTCCAGATGGATGAAATGAGGAGACCCAAGTGAAAGGAGGCTGACCTACTTTCTACCAATTAGCCCACTCCCTGGCATTGTGACTGGTAAAAGCACTGGCACTAGAAACTGTTTGCTGCAGTGCCTGTGGCCAAATCTATTTGTGCCCTTATATAAAGCAAACATTTAACAAAGGGTTTTAATAGGCTGACACTGTATTATTCAAACTAGAAGACTGTGATCTCCTGAGTGATCCTGTTAGCAGCAGCATTGATCCCCTAAACCCTACAGCCATCAATTTATTTGTACAGTAATGCCATTGCCCTCTACTTCAAACAGCAGTATCAGAACCACAGTGCAAAACCTTTCCTCTGTTATTGGAATGACATACCTCACATAAATAATCTTGTTAACTGCAAAAATCTCAAATCACTTCGTGAAATGCGAGGTATGTTGAAGAAAAACAATTTCATTCATGGGCGTTCCATTGTATGTGTGTCCAAAATGACTAGAATGCATTTTGTTACTGCACGTTACTTGTAAAAACAAGTCCTTTTCTCTCAGTGTTTTGCAATATCAAGCAACAGATCTACTGAAAATCAGCTTTTCATCACTGAAGCGGCTGACTTCTTTGCTGAGTAGGTTTGAAAATGTGGCTCTGTTGACAAAATGATGCTATTGATTTAGTCTGGACTGCAAATGTAATGGAGGTGACATTGTCTACCATTCTTTGCAGGCGTTTTATTTTATTGCAGTTAATTGCCATTCCTGGAGAAACTGAATATAATTAAATTGAAACATGTATAAATGAAGATTTAATTGTTCCTCATTTTAAAAATGTAACCTTTTCGAGGTCAACAATAGTGTTACTCCATCACTGTTATACATAGAGCTGTGTAATTGAGTGTCTCTCCACTTCAGAGGTAATTGCATACCATGGGAAAGATGTCAGTCCCCTTTCATAGATAGACTATCTTGCCCTTTCCTCAGTGATCCTGCTAACAGTACTGTGCTTTTTTATTTAGCTTTAACTACCTGACGCTTACTTTTACCAATTCAATTATAGCAGACTTGTAGAATTCAGTACCCCTTTTTTCTTGTGCCTTTTCCATTTTATTTTGTTTCCTAATTTTATTTCATCTAGTCAGACTGTTTTAATACTGGAACATGGACATCTTATTCTGATGTTGCTGTGCCCCAGTTCCGCCTTTGTATCAGCCCGGAAAAAAATATTTCCTTCATGTGTATTAATGGTAGTAGGTGGAGTGGAAGTTTCACACAATTCAGTGCATCACATGACCATCTAAAACTGAAATAGATGTCATTGTTTTAAATGCATATTTTAATTGGTTAAAGATTGTACAAATTTGTTATTTTTGCATCAATTAAAGATCAAATGGCATTTTGTAAACTCATGGGATTGGAATTTACTCCAGCAAACTGACTGGAACTAGGTGGTGTAGCAGTGGATGAGCAAGGAAAATGGGCAGAGAGGCTTACCACTTGATCGAAGCCCCTGAGAACATGGCATCATATCTTTCTTCTCCCACCACCTCCCAGCCTTCCCACCAAAATACCACCAGTCCCTAGGTAAGACCTGTGCATGGATGGCCATTCATGGTGGGGCAGTAGCAGGAAATTTGCTGAAGGATCTGATGGAGGGAGAAGGAACAGTCATGGTTGCTTCTCCCTCCCTTCTGCTCCCATAACTATAACCAAGGTAGTGGCGGCTCAGTCAGACATTTTGTGAAAATTATCATCTTCATCATAGGCAGTTCCTCGGAATCGAGGAAGTCTTGCTTCCACTCCTAAAGTGAGTCCTTTGGTGGCTGAACAGTCCAATATGAGAGCCACAGACCCTGTCACAGGTAGGACAGACATTCGTCGGGGGAAGGGGGGGGTGGGTAGGATTGATTTGTTGCACGCTCCTTCCACTGCCTGCACCTGACCTCTTCACACTCGCGGCGTTGAGATTCGAAGAGCTCAACGCCCTCCTGGATACACTTTCTCCACCGAGGGCGGTCTTCGGCCAGGGACTCCCAGGTGTCAGTGCTGATGTCGCACTTTACCAGGGAGGCTTTGAGGGTGTCCTTGTAACGTTTCCGCTGCCCACCTTTGGCACGTTTGCCGTGAAGGAGCTCCACATAGAGCAATTGCTTAGCGAATCTCGTATCTGGCATGCGATCTATGTGGCCTGCCCAGCAAAGTTGATCGAGTGTGGTCAATGCTTCAATGCTGGGGATGTTAGCCTGGGAGAGGACACTGATGTTGGTGCGTCTGTCCTCCCAGGGGATTTGCAGGATCTTGCAGAAACATCGTTGGTAATATATCTCCAGTGACTTGAGGTGTCTTCTGTACATCATCCATGCCTCTGATCCATACAGGAAGGCGAGTATTACTACAGCCCTGTAGACCATGAGCTTGGTGGTAAATTTGAGGGCCTGGTCTTCGAACACTCTTTTCCTCAGGCGGCCAAAGGCTGCACTGGTGCACTGGAGGCGATATTGAATCTCCACATCAATGTCTGCGTTTGTTGATAAGAGGCTCCCGAGGTGTGGGAAGTGGTCCATGTTGTCGAGGGCCATGCCGTGAATCTTGATGACTGGGGGGGCAGTGCTGTGCGGCGAGGACAGGCTGGTGGAAGACCTTTGTCTTATGGATGTTAAGCGTAAGGCCCATGCTTTCATATGC
Organism: Pristiophorus japonicus; assembly: GCF_044704955.1. NCBI lineage: Eukaryota > Metazoa > Chordata > Chondrichthyes > Pristiophoridae > Pristiophorus > Pristiophorus japonicus. Next base: position 49,939,866 of record NC_091987.1, read on the forward strand.
CTCGGTGAATACATCGACTATATCCTAGAGTTCAGCCTCAGAATGTGCGCAGGCGCAAGCATCCTTTGCGTACTGCAGTTCACTGACAGAGGTCGGGGTGATCTTGGACCTGGCCTGGAGGCGGTGTTGGTGATGAGTTTGTGTTCTTGACATTTTGTCAGGATTAGGGTACCCTACCCCATCTCTGCCAATCACGCCTTCCCAGAGGGCTATGTCTTTGCCGACCCTGGCATTAAAGTCACCAAGATGGATCAATTTGTCGCCTATGGGGACGCGGGACAGGGATGTCTTGAGGTTGGAATAAAAATCCTCCTTAGCCTCATCCGTTGCATCGAGTGATGACTGTGGCGCATTGGTTCCGGGATAGGGTAAGACGAAGAGTCATGAGGCGTTCATTAATCCCGCAGGGGGAGTCTTTGAGGTGGTTGACCAGTTCAATTTTGGGTTTTCCTTTCCAGAAAAAGGTGTAACCTCCAACTTGTCTCTTGAGCTGGCCTTCCCCTGCCCGCTGGGCCTAGTTTAGGGCAGCGATATCAATGTCAAAACGTCTAAGTTCCCGGGCAACTATGGCGATGCGGCCTTCCGGCCTGTTGCTATTGGAGTTATCCATGAGGGTCCTGATGTTCCAGGTCCCGAACTTCATATTAGCAAAGTCATGGTGCTCTACCTCTTTCAGTCAGGACTTCCTTTCCTTCGGGTCCCACTGCAGCACTGTCAACTTTTCAAGCCTGTCATGTGTGGGCTTTCTCTCTGTGTGATGGGGATCCCACTTCAGAGCCCGCTCTGCATGATAATGAAACCTGATTCAGGAAAATAGGTCAGAGTTGGGGAGGTGGGCAGATGTCAAGCCCTGACCCAAATCCAGAGACCAAACTATCCAGCAGTAAAATGCAGCCTATGGTGCTTCTGTTAGAGAGTAGGATGAAGCAAAAACAGGGGGAGTATGGCAGATGTCAGCTGATAAAACAGGAGAGAAACAGGCTTAATATAAAAAGTACAGAGGAGAAGTGAAAGAGGAAATAAAAGGGCAAAGAGACAGTACGAGCATAGATTGGCAGCTAACATAAAAGGCAATCCAAAGGCCTTCTATAGGCATATTGACAGTAAAAGTTTTGTCAGAGAAGTGGTAGGGCTGATTATGGACCAAAACGGAGAACTATTGGTGCTGGGAAAAGGCATGGCTGAGGTATTAAATGTTCACATGGATGAACTTCAACAATTGTACATCCCTGTCTGGCATAAAATAAAATGGTGAAGGTGGCTCAACTGTGGCGAACAATGGAATTTAGAGATAGTGTTAAATCCAAGGAAGAGGCATATAAATTGGCCAGAAAAAGCAGCAAACCTGAGGACTGGGAGAAATTTAGAAATCAGCAGAGATGGGCAAAGGGTTTAATTAGGAGGGAGAAATAGAGTATGAGAGTAAGTTTGCAGGGAACATAAAAACTGACTGCAAAAGCTTCGATAGGTATGTGAAGAGAAAAAGATTAGTGAAGACAAATGTAGTTCCCTTCCAGTCAGAATCAGGTGAATTTACAATGGGGAACAAAGAAATAACAGACCAATTGAACAAATACTTCGGTTCTGTATTCACTAAGGAAGACACAAATAACCTTCCGGAAATACTAGGGGACCGAGGGTCTAGCAAGAAGGAGGAACTGAAGGAAATCCTTATTAGTCAGGAAATTGTGTTCGGGAAATTGATGGGATTGAAGGCCAATAAATCCTCAGGGCCTGATAGTCTGCATCCCAGAGTAATTAAGGAAGTTGCCCTTCGAAATAGTGGATACATTGGTAGTCATTTTCCAACAGTCTATGGACACTGGATCAGTTCCTATGGATTGGAGGGTAGCTAATGTAACCCCACTTTTTAAAAAAGGAGGGAGAGAGCAAACAGGGAATTATAGACCGGTCAGCCTGACATCGGTAGTGGGGAAAATGTTGGCATCAATTATTAAAGATGTAATAGCAGCACATTTGGAAAGCAGTGACAGGATCGGTCCAAGTCAGCATGGATTTATGAAAGGGAAATCATGCTTGACAAATCTTCTAGAATTTTTTGAGGATGTAACTAGTAGAGTGGACAAAGGAGAACCAGTGCATGTGGTGTGTTTGGACTTTCAAAAGGCTTTTGACAAGGTCCCACACAAGAGATTAGTGTGCAAAATTAAAGCACATGGTATTGGGGGTAATGTATTGAAGTGGATAGAGAACTGGTTGGCAGACAGGAAGCAAAGAGTAGAAATAAACGGGTCCTTTTCAGAATGGCAGGCAGTGACTACTGGGGCACCACAAGGTTCAGTGCTGGGACCACAGCTTTTTACAATACACATTAATGATTTAGACAAAGGAATTGTATGTAATATCTCCAAGTTTGCAGATGATACTAAGCTGGGTGGCAGTGTGAGCAGTGAGGAGGATGCTAAGAGGCTGCAGGATGACTTGGACAGGTTAGGTGAATGGCAAATGCAGTATAATGTAGATAAATGTGAGGTTATTCAATTTGGTTGTAAAAATTGGAAGGCAGAATATTATCTGAATGGTGATAGATTAGGAAAAGGAGAGGTGCAATGAGACCTGGGTGTCATGGTACATCAATCATTAAAAGTTGGCCTGCAGGTACAGCAGGCGGTGAAGAAGGCAAATGGCATGTTGGCCTTCATAGCGAGAGGAATTGAGTACTGGAGCAGGGAGGAGCAGTTGTACAGGGCCTTGGTGAGGCCACACCTTGAATATTGTGTACAGTTTTGGTCTCCTAATCCGAGGAAGGACATTCTTGCTATTAAGGGAGTGCAGCGAAGGTTCACCAGAATTATTCCCGGGATGCAGGACTGACATATGAAGAAAGACGGGATCGACTAGGTTTATATTGACTGGAATTTAGAAGAATGAGAGGGGATCTCACAGAAACATATAAAATTCTGATGGAATTGGACAGGTTCGATGCAGGAAGAGTGTTCCCGATGTTGGGGAAGTCCAGAACCAGGGGTCACAGTCTAAGGATAAGAAGTAAGCTATTTAGGACCGAGATGAGAAACTTCTTCACTCAGAGAATTGTGAACCTGTGGAATTCTCTACCATAGAAAGTTGTTGAGGCCAGTTCGTTAGATATATTCAAAAGGGAGTTAGATATGGCCTTTATGGCTAAAGGGATCAAAGGGTATGGAGAGAAAGCAGAAATGGGGTACTCTGAAGTTGAATGATCAGCCATGGTCTTATTGAATGGTGGTGCAGGCTCGAAGGGCCGAATGGCCAACTCCTGCATCTATTTTCTATGTTTCTATGTACTTTCCATTGGTGTTTACTAAGAAAGTAGGGCTTTGCCAAAGCTGTGGTAAACAAGAAGGTTACCAGGATACTGGATGAGATGAAAATAGCTAAAGAGGAAGGCTAATGGTACTTAAAGTGGATAAGTCATCCGGTCCGGGTGGGATGCATCCTAGGTTGCTGAGGGAAGTAAGGGTAGAAATTTTAGGATTGCAAAAGTTACATTTGTTCAAAAAAGAGGAGAAGGATAAACCTGGCAATTACAGGCCAGTCTGTTTAATGTCGGTGTGGGGAATCTTTTATAAACAATAATCCGGGAGGCAATTAGCAGCCAGTTGGACAAGCATGTACAAATAAAGGAAAGCCAGCATGGATTTGTTCAGGGCAAATTGTGTTTGATAATTAAATTGAGTTTTTTGATGAGGTAACAGAGAGGGTGGATGAGGTCAGTGCACCTGATGTTATATATATGGAATTCCAAAGGTGTTTGATAAAGTACCACATACTAGGCTTCATCATCATAGACAGTCTCTCGAAATCAAGGAAGACTTGCTTCCATTCCTAAAGTGAGTTCTTTGGTGGATGAATAGTCAAACACGAGAGCCACAAACCCTGTCACAGGTGGGACAGATATTCATCAGGAGAAGGTGGGGTGGCACTGATTTACCACATGCTCCTTCCGCTGCCTGCGCCTGATCTCTTCACGCTCGCAGCGTTGAGATTCGAAGAGCTTAGCGCCCTCCCGGATGCACTTTCTCTACCTTGGGCAGTCTTCGGCCACGGTCTCCCAGGCATCAGTGTTGATGTCGCACTTCACAGGAAGGCTTTGAGGGTGTCCTTGTAATGTTTCCGCTGCCCACCTTTGGCTTGTTTGCCATGAAAGAACTCCGTATATAGCAGTTGTTTAGGGAGTCTCGTGTCTGACATGCGATCTAAGTGGCATGCCCAACGAAGCTGATCTAATGTGGTCAGTGCTTCAATGCTGGGGATGTTAGCCTGGGCGAGCACACTGATGTTGGTGCGTCTGTCCTCGTAGGGGATTCGTAGGATCTTGCGGCGACATCGTTGGTGATATATCTCCAGCGACTTGATGTGTCTTCTGCAAGTCGTCCATGTCTCTGACCCATATAGGAGGGCGGGAATTACTACAGCCCTGTAGACCATGAGCTTGGCGGTAGGTTTGAGGGCTTGGCCTTCGAACACTCTTTTCCTCAGGCAGCCGAAGGCTGCACTGGCGTACTGGAGACGATGTTGAATCTCCGCATCAATGTCTGCTTTTGTTGACAAGAGACTTCCGAGGTATGGGAAGTGGTCCACGTTGTCGAGAGCCGCACCGTAGTTCTTGATAACTGGGAGGCAGTGCTGTGCGGTGAGGACAGGTTGGTGTAGGCCCTTTGTCTTACGGATGTTAAGCGTAAGGCCCATGCTTTCATATGCCTCAGTGAATACATTGACTATATCCTGGAGTTCAGTCTCTGAATGTGCGCAGACGCAGGCGTCATCCACGACAGAGGTTTGGGTGGTCTTGGACCTAGCCTGGCGGCAGCGTAGGTTAAACAGCTTCCCATTGGTTCTGTAGTTTAGTTCCACTCCAGCGGGGAGCTTGTTGGCAATGAGATGGAGCATGGCAGCGAGGAAGGTTGAAAAGGCGATGACGCAACCCTGTTTGACCCCGGTTCGGACGTGGAATGGGTCTGTAATGGATCCGCTGGTAAGGATCACAGCCTGCATGTCGACGTGGAGCAGGCGAAGGACGTTGACAAACTTTTGGGGGCACCCAAAACAGAGGAGGAAGCTCCATAAGCCCTCACGGTTGACAGTGTTAAAGGCCATTGTTTGGTCGAAAAAGGCCATGTATAAGGGCTGACGCTGCTCCCTGCATTTTCCCTGCAGTTGTTGTGCTGCAGAGCCCATGGGATGAAAGTGGCAGTAGTAGCATTGGTACAAGATTGGTTAAGAGATAGAAAACAGAGAGTTGTGATGAATGCCTTTTTTTGGACTGTGGTGAGGTATACAGTGGTGTTTCCCAAGGTTCAGTAATAGGACCACTGCTGTTTCTGATACACATCAATGATTTGGAATTGGTGGAACATGCACAATTTTTAAATTTGCAGATGATACAAAACTTGGAAGTATAGTAATCAGTAAGGAGGATAGTAATCGACTTCAAGAGGAGATAGATAGGCTGGTGAAATGGGTGGACACATGATAGATGAAATTCAACACAGAAAAGTGTGATGTGATACATTTTGTTAGAAAGAACGAGGAGTGCCCAAACATACTAAATGGTGCAATTTTAAATGGGGTGCAAGAAGAGAGTCCTGGGGATGTTTGTGCACAAATCTTTGAAGATGGCAGGACAGGTTAACAAAGTAACAAATAAAGCAAATGGGTTCCGGGACTTTAAAAATCGAGGCACAAGGGGAGAAATTGGTAGCGCCCGTTTGGGACGATAACTTTTGTGGCAACACAAAAGTATCGCGGGGCGCTACGCGAGGCACTCTGACTAGAACTTCTGGTTTAGCGCTCCAGGAAGGAAGTGGAGCACTAAATCAAGCGCCACCACTTCCCTTTGAGTGTTTAAGCTGATCAATCGCAGCCGAAGAAAATGCTTAAAAATTGAAGTAAAAGAAAGACTTACAGTAAGGCATTAAGAAACAATTTTCATGGACACAACCATCATCACCTTTAAATATCGCTCCCCAAGTGCCCAACTTCCCTAACAACGCCTCCTGCAGCTGTCGATGTTGTCGCCTGGTGATGCTGCAGGGGGTGTAACCGAAGTTTGGGTCCGAATGCAACCAGGGCGATGCGCAACATGATGACATCACAATCTGCGGGTAAACATTTACCGCCGCCACAAACCTCGATGGGAATTTCGCAGGCGTCGATACTCTCACCCCGCCTGATCACAAAGCCGGTACGCTCCGTTATCGCCCCCGCAGGCGCTAATGGGAAATGCAAAGGAGGCGAATTTCCAGGCCGCAGAGTACAAAAGGCAGGAAATTATGCGAAACTTTCTTAAACACTAATTCAACCCCAGCCAGATTATTGTGTCCAATTCTGGGCATCACACTTTATGAAGGACGTGAAGCTTTGGAGAGGGTGCAGAAGAGATTTACTCCAATTGTTCCAGGGATATGGGATTACAGTTACATGGATAGACTGGGAGAATCTGGGGCTGTTCTCATTAATGCAGAGAAGGATAAGAGGAGATTTGATAAGGTGTTTAAAATCATGAAGGGTTTAGATCGAGTAAGTAAAGAGGAACTCTCCCATTTGGAATGCACTGCCTGATAGGGTGGTGGATACAGATTCAATAGTAGCCTTCAAAAGGGAAGTAGATAACTACTTGAAGGAGAAAAAATTGCAGGGATATGAGGCAAGAGCAGAGGAGTGGAAGAGCCGGCACAGACTCAATGGGCTGAATGGCCGCCTCCTGTGCTATGATTCCATGATCTCTTAATATGTAGTTCAATGGCTTCATAATTGATAATTTGCAGCTTGAGCAGTACGCAAATGACAATAACTGCTTTAATTACAAAAAAAATTAAACTTGATTTATACCATTATTTTTGGTGAGTTGCATTTATTAAATTAGATTGAATCACCGGATAACCACAGTACTCTTTTTGTACTTGATAATTAAGCAAGATTTAAGCTAAAAGAAGAGTGATCAAACTGGTAAGTTGGCTTTTGTAACAGCCTCTTTGAAACATTATTTATTTCAAGTTCATCTCGGAAAAATAACTAACCATATGGTGATAAATATAGGCACACTTACACATTGCATCACCAAATGCTGAGGCAAGTGTTTGCACCATGATTTCGCAGATGTCTATAGTCCCAACCAAATCATTCACATGAAGTGCCAAGTGGAGATGAGAGCCATGATTTAGAGATCCTGACAAAAATGGCACTGTGCATGCTCTTGGCTCAGGTGTAGGCCGCACTGAATGCTGCAATACGAGGCCCATCATCTATTTTGAATAGGCTTGCAAACACAGGGTAAACTTATCTGGAGAACATGGCTCATAGCACACTTGGCTGGGGAGGATAAAATCTGGTAAGGTAATAACTCTTAAAAAGGGGCAGCACGCTATAAATGGGAACGTTATGGTGGCAACTGAAAACTTAACTCATTTCTCACAATGGAATATCAGATAAATGAAGGTCACACGCTCCCTTCTGATGCTGGAGCTTGAGATGCTGCTGAAAGAAGAGCACCAAAGCAGGTGGCTATATTTGGGGTTGCAGTAAAAGCGCATGTGGAAGCTGCATGGACAGAGGTAAATATTCACTTGCACCTACTTGCTGATATCAGGAGCAAGATGAATTTTCACGTGTATCCTGTAATATCTGCTCCCAGGTTTGTAGAGCTGTTACATTGTGCGTGGCTTAGCCAGTCACAAGACTCAATAAAACCCTAATCAGTTGGGTCTCGGTCGTCTATGATGATGCATGCAGTTGTGAGCCTAGTGGATGAACTGGCAATGTGTGATGTGCTTGTTAAATCTTTGTTCATAAACCAACTAGTTCTTAAGAGCGATGTGTTGCTATGAATTCTTAAGCAAAGAACCCATGAAGCAAATACATTACATGCCTCATTGAGCACAGTATAAATTTAAACTGGGCACTTCTACACCCTTTGGAACATAACATCTGCCCTCTCAGGTGAACATAAAAGATCCCATGGCAATATTCAAGGAGGAGTAGAGAAATTCTCTTGATGCTCAGGCTAACATTTATCCCTGAGCCAACACCACTAAAACAAATTATCTGGTCATTTATATCAGTGCAATGTATGGGACTTTGCTGTGCATAGATTGGCTATCATGTTTGCCTGCATTACAGCAGTAACTACACATTCAAAGTAATTAATTGACTGTGAAGCTCTTTGGGATGTCCTCAGGGCATGAAAGGCATTATATATCAATGCATTTCTTCCTTCCCACAGTCATTTGTCAAAGCAGATGTTAAATATTTATTCAATATCAGTAAAATACCTTCACCCTCCTCAATTAAGCTTCCTCCTTCATTTTGAGTGGTCCTCTCCTCTCTAACCTTTTATTTTATATGATTACAAAAGCCTTCACTCATTTCTTTTATATTACATGCTAGCCTTTTTCATATTCCCTTTTATATCTTCTAGTCTCTCTTCATCTCCCCGCTACACTTTCTGTGTTCCTCAGGATTATCTTTAATATTATTTGCCGAAATTTTATCATGCATCTCCTTTTCAAGTTTCAGTTTTATTTTAGTCTCTCTATTTGTCCACGGAACTCGATTCTTTGATATAATCCTTTTTTTCCTTAATGCAAATATTTATTTTGTATTATATCCATCTCATATTTGTATTATATCCATCAACATTCCTGATGCTGATTGATTAACCTATTTACTAACTTTGCTGGCGAGTTAATTATCTCATTGACTTTGCCTTTTTTCAGTTCAGCATCTTTATCTTCGACTCTTCACTATCTTCATCTATTATACCTTGAATGGAACTCTCTTGTGGTCACTATTTCCCAATTGTTCCCCGACTCGCACATCAGTTTTTGCACCACTTCATTTCCTGGATTGAAATGCAGCAATACTTAATTTCTTCACTGCTCACGACGCAGTCCCCTATACATTGGGGAGACCTAACACAGATTGGATGATTGCTTTACAGTCCGCAAGCATGACCCTGAGCTTCCGGTTGCTTGCCATTTTAATTCTCCACCCCACTCCCACTCTGACCTCTCTGTCCAGTGAATCTCAATGGAAGCTCAAGGAAAAGCATCTCATCTTTCAGTTAGGCATTTTACAACCTTCTGGACTCAACAGTGAGTTCAACAATTTCAGATCATAACCATCATTCACATTTTTTCGGACAGCAGATGCTGGTAATGGTTGTGTCATTTCCATTTACAGCCTTAGACCCATCTTTTGTTTCTTTACTTGTCTCATTACCATCCTCTTTTGCTTTACACCATCATCCCTTTTGTCATTTAATCACTCCTGCCTTCCGCCATATACCCTCTCCCCTTTCCGCCTCTGTATTTAAAAACTGGTACATCTTTAACACTTTCCATTTCTGACAAAAGGTCATCAACCTGAGCCCTGTTTCTCTCTCCACAGATGCTGCCTTACCTCCAACATATTTCCAGCATTTTCTGTTTTATTTCAGATTTCCAGCATCTGTAGTATTTTGATTTTAGAATACTTCTTTTCTTGTTGGCCTAAAAGTCATGGATACATTTTGAAAAGTGTTCCCCACTTGAACCACAAGCAATACCTTTATTCTGGTCTATCTTGGCAAAATTAAAATCACCCAGTATTATTGCCTTTATGTTCTTGCATACCTCCACTGTTTGATGACCTTCAATGCACATTAAGAATTGTACTATTTTCCCGCCTATTTACTAACTCTACTCATATCGGGCTCAATTTTCCAAATTATCTGCACCATTTTTTTTGGCATGCGGCGTTTTTTTTGGAGTAAGTTAAAATCTCCAAGTTTCCCCAAAGTTTCTGCGCCAGCGTAATTCAGTTAGGTACGATTTTTTTACGTTACGATTTTTTTGTGTCATGGGGGCGTAACCTGATGTCTGCACCTGTTTTGTACATTTAAGCAAGTTTGGCCAATTTACATTTTTCCTAGGACAGCATATGTGACCACTCCCAAAAATCCTTCTGTGCGTTTTAGAAAAAGCTGCGCACATTAAAAAATCAGCACAGAAAGAGGCCATTGTTTTTAGGCAAAGTTTTGGAGGGAGTCAAGAAGGCAAAGAATATGCATCATAAATCTTAATTGTTTCAAAGTCAAAAGGGAAAAAATGGAAGTCTAATGCAATTCTTTAATTTTTGATTTTTTTTTCAAAGTATCATGCCACCACCGAACGTCTCCTTACCGAGCTCGAGGGTCGGAGCATCAGCCGACAGAATCACTCCCTTGCCCGGACACGGGCTCGGGCCTCTCTTCAAAAGAAGCCCGAGAGGGTTGGGGTGGGGTGGAAGCCGAACTGAACTGCCAGTAACTTATATAAGGGATGAGAACCCTTAGGCTATACAGCAAAAGAAGCCCCGATGGACGGATATGGAGGGGGTTGGGGGGTTTGCGAGGGTGGGGGTGGTGGAAGCCGACCTCCTGTACCTGGACGAGGGAGCGATTCTGACGGCCGATGCTCTGATCCTCGAGCCCAGTGAGGAGATGTTCGATGGCGGGGTGGTACTTTGAAAAACATCAAAAATTAAAGAATTACATTTGACTTCGTTGCCCCAAATGTCTTCATTGAATGCCTAGCTTCCCATTCTAAGCAAGCCTATTGTGCATGCGCAGACCAGGGTGTGGTCCATACTAGGGCATCGACCTTGGGGAGAGAGAGAGAGAGAGAGAGAGAGGAAAGAAGGTGTGAGTGCTTTGTCCTGCTGTTTTGAGCTTCTTGCAAAGCTACAATTAAATTATGGGGGCAATATTAACAATGCCATACCTCGTGCAAACTTTCGACATGATTGTGCTGCGGAGGAGAAATTGATTAAATAAAGATTACAGCTGCACTTTATACATTTGGATCATCCCAGGCCACAACTGGAGATGTGTGTGGCATTTCTCAACATGCAACACATATCTGCATTCGGCAGGTGACTGCTGCACTATATGCCTGGAGGAATGACTACATAAAGTTCCCCATGACCGCCCAGGCAATGCCTGATAGGGCTGTGGGCTTCTCCAGGATTGCTGACTTCCCAAAAGTACAGAGCTGCATTGATTGTACCCACATCACCTTGCAAGCACCTTTGGAGGTTTCCGAGATGTACAGAAGATGAACAGAAAAGTCTTCCACTCCGTGAATGTGCAACTTGTCTCTGACGACATGCACCGCATCATGGCAGTTGATGCGAGATAACCTGGGAGCACCCATGATGCGTTCATTCTACGCGAGAGCACTCTATCTGCTATGTTTCAGCAACAGCCAGAAGAGCAGAGCTGGCTGCTTGGGGACAAAGCAAACGGCCTCACCACCTGGCTCATGACGTCCCTACGCGTAACCTGGACAGAAGCAGAGCAGCAATTAAACATGTCGCACATTGTAAAACGCAGCATAATAGAGTGGACCATTGGCATCTTGAAGCAGCATTTCTGATGTCTGGCCCATTCAGGAGGCTCCATGCAATACTCACCTGAGATTGTCAGTCAGTTCACTGTTGTATGCTGCATGCTGCACAACAAAGCCATCATGGGGCAGCAGCAGCTGGTAATAGAAGACCCACCTGAGGTGAGAGTGGCTGATGATGAGCAGAAATGCAGATAATGAGCAGGAGGAGAACGAGGAAGCCATGCAACTACCTGAACCTGGAGCACAACAGCAGAGGTGGGCGGGCCATCGTGCCCCTCTAATGATTGCTCGGGCCTTGCGCCAGCAGCTCATCAGTGAACACTTTGCTGGCTGAAGGCTCAGCGGCAACTATTTCTAATGGACCATGTTTTCTGTTTGGACCTGTTCCGTAATGTTGTGTTGTGGTAATGGAACAAATAATGGAAATGATTCTTTAGTTTAAAAAGTTGTGTTAATAATGCAACAAATAATGGAAATGATTAAGTTATAATTTAAAATATATTTTATTCGAAAGTTTAACACTTGTTTGTACTTAATTTACTTTAATAAAAATATTATTGTATCAAACTTTAAAGTATTCAGTTAAGATCACTTACAAACTTTAAGATCACTTACAAACTTTTAAATGTAAATTTACATCACTTACAAAAAACTTTAAATTTGAGAACAGTAACAACAATAATAACAACAACAGCAGCAGCAAAGAAAGGCTGTACCCATCTCTCCTCCACCTTATTCTAAGACCGCCCGCTGCGCTTGGTCTTGTTGACTCCACCCCTGCCCGCAGGCAGTGGCACAGCGTTTCTCGGATTGGAACCAAGCTTATTCTTTTGAGTATCTCGGATAATGCGCACTTCTTGATGGGGGGGCGGGCATGGGCAGGCAATAAAGTGGAAAGCCCAGCTTGGGCCTCTTCAGAGGTCGGTCTGGGGATTGGAGTGGGAGTGGCAGTTGATTCTGTCAATGGCCGCGGGATCTGTGCTTGTTCCATTATTGCAGCAGTTACCTGCAACATTCCCTCCCTCATGTTCACTGACAGTGTATCAGCTGCTTGCGACATTCCCTCCCTAATGTGTACGGGCAGTGTTCCCATTTCTCGCGAGTGTGTTGTTACTGCTCCTGACAGTCCCGATACCTCATCACCCACGCAACTATGGTGTCCAGCAGTGATCATGTAAGGTCAAATGCTCTCCACACTCATTGCCATCATCTGAACCACATCGTTTACATCCTGCACTTCAGGAGAGCGCTGTCGAGCTCTCCTTCTCCTCCTCATCCTGGGTCTGGCTCGTTGCATCCCACTGGGACCTGCAGCCTCGGACTGTGTGAAACCATGAAATGTTCCAACACTCGTACCACTCAGGAAAGGGGCTGGCACCTCAATGTGTGGCACCAGCACCTCCTCCAGAGTGAGTACAATAGTGGGTGCTTCATCCTCCCCCTCACCTTTCCCCCTTCCCCCTCCCCCCATGCTCTTGGTCTGGAAGGTGGGATTGGAAGCTGTTCTCCTCTTCAGACTCATTCACATCGGAATCTTCTTCGGCATCAGCTTCAGCCTTGTCAGGGTTGGCCTCAAGTTCTGCAAAATATAACAGAACAGACAAATGGTTAGCAGCAGAGGAGGGGGCAGGGTGACATGAGTAGGCTCACAACGTAAGCAGCAGGCTCATTTGAAGGACCACGATGAATGATAGCACATTGCACCAACCGAAGCGTAGCTGATGGAGACATTCCCATGAACCGAAGCATGGCTAGCCCGTGTAGTACTTAACTTTTAGCAAAGCCAGACTGTGGAATTTTCAGGACTTGGCCTTTCCCTTGAGTGAGGGCCCAGCTTGTGCAGTGGTTGTTGCTTTTCTCCAGGGAAGACCCATCAAAGCAGCGACCCTGTCTTCCAAGCATGTCAGTAGGTGTAGATTTGCCGGGCCTCCTGTTCAAGTTCTCTCTCTTTTGTTGTGTGCTACCTTCCTCTGCAAAGATGAAAATCTAACTTTTTAGAGAGGGTGTTGTCATGTATCTCACATTACTGTATATAACTGTATCCTACCATGCTATACATTACTGTATATAACAGTATCCTACCATGCTATACATGACTGTAACTGGATATGACCTGTAACAATAAGCATACCTTAGCACCAGGGGTGCACTTGCAGGAGACACTCCATACCTGTCCCACTGAGGTATATAAAGGGAGGTCTCAGGCAAGTGCAGGACTGGAGAGCTGTGAATTAAAAGGTGCAGGTCCTGAGTGACCTTGACTTCAGCATGTGTCTCGTGTAAGTCAGTACATTAGAGTCAGGACTTAACAGTGGCGACGAGTTACGGGATCACAGAATCCACAGAATGGCTACCAACAGCTCAGATGAGAAATACAATGCTGGAGACAATTGGGATGACTTTATAGAAAGACTCCAACAAAGCTTTGTGACCAAAGACTGGCTGGGCAACGATAAGGCAGACAAGAGAAGAGCCCATCTCTTGACCAGCTGTGGCTCGAAAACATACGCTTTAATGAAAGACCTGCTGGCACCTGAGAATCCAGCAAGCAAGTCGTTTGAGGAGTTGAGCACACTGGTGAGAGACCACCTGAAGCCAGTGAGCAGCCTACACATGGCCAGACACTGGCTTTACAACCACAGACGCTGTGTGCACCAAAGTATACCCGACTTCGTGGCGGAACTTCGGAAGCTGGCTAGTTCATTTGAGTTCCCCAATGAACGAAGGAGAGAAGTACTGAGAGACTTTTTTATTGAAGAAATAGGCCACGCAGGCATATTCTGAAAGCTTATAGAGACTAAGAACTTGACTTGAGAGGCAGCAGCACTGGTCACACAGACTTTCTTGGCAGGCGAAGAAGAAACGAGGCTGATCTATACTTGGGGTACGACAACCAACGAGGCATCGGAACAAGGGGTTCACATTGCGAAACAAACCGCTACCCCCACACACAGACAAAGGCAGGAGAGCAGGCCTTCAACAGCAGACAGTGGCGCCAGAAGCCATCAAAATCAAGGGCCACATGAACGGCCGATCACACCTCATCAACCCACAATGCGAGCAATCAACAACAGATTGAGAGAAGCTCAAGGGAGATCAGCGAGACGTAGCTCATCCTTCGGAAACATATGGAAACGGTCTGTGTTGGAGATGTGGGGGAAGGCACTCAACCAGGGTGTGTTGATTTCAGCATGCCGTTTGCAGAAACTGCAACTACATAGGGCAGCTGGCTCGCATGTGCAGAAAAACAACAGCTTGGCTGGTATACGAATCGGAAGGGTAGGAAAGCGGACCAGAAGACGGTTGGAACAGTGCACGGGACGCCGAGGGACAGCGGGTTAACACGATCAATGTCCACTGTTCTTACACCAAGACGCCTCCAATTATGATGATGGTTCTACTCATCGGGATAACCGTCAACATGGAATTAGACACAGGGGCCAGTCAAACCCTCATGAGCGTTCAACAATTTGAACAGCTATGGCCGCACAAAAGCAGCAGACCAAAACTCACAAAGATCGACACCAAACTAAGGATCTATACTGAAGAAATTGTCCCAGTCCTTGGCAGCGCCATGCTCTCAGTCACACACAAAGGGATGGTGCACTGACTTTCCCTGTGGATTGTCCCCGGGGATCTCCCAGCCCTGTTGGGGAGAAGCTGGCTAGCAGAACTTAATTGGAAATGGGATGATGTTCACGCCATATCGTCAGAGGAACGGACCTCCTGCTCAACAGTTCAAAGCCATTTTGAACATTTCTTTCAGCCAGGTGTGGGCACCTTCAAAGGGGCTAAAGTTAGAGTCGACCTCACACAGAATGCCAGACCGGTCCATCGCGAGGCTAGAGCTGTGCCTTATGTGATGAGGCAAAAGATTGAAAACGAACTGGACCGGCTTCTGCGGGAAGGCATAATTTCTCCCGTGGAATTCAGCGACTGGGCAAGCCCCATCGTCCCCGTCATAAAGCTTGATGGATTCGTGCGAATCCGTGGGGATTACAAGTCTACCATAAACAGAGTCTCCCGACAGGACCAATACCCGCTGCCCAGAGCGGTGGACCTATTTGCCACATTGGCTGAAGGAAAACCTTTCTCGAAACTTGACCTCACATCTGCGTATATGACGCAAGGACTGACCGAGGAATCTAAGCTACTCACCACCATCAACACACATCGAGGCCTTTTTATGTACAATCGATGCCCATTCGGCATCAGGTCGGCAGCTGCTATGTTCCAGTGCAACATGGAGAGTCTGCTCAAGTCCATCCCGGGGACGGTTGTGTTTCAAGAAGACATACTCATCACGGGCAGGGACACCGACTCTCAACTCCACAATCTGGAGGAAGTACTAAGTCGATTGGATCGAGTAGGCCTAAGAGTTAAGAAATCCAAGTGTCTGTTTCTTGCGCCTGAGGTTGAATTTTTAGGCAGAAGGATTGCCACTGATGGAATCCGCCCAACCGAATCCAAAACCAAAGCGATTCGCCTGGCACCCAGGCCCCGGAATGTCTCGGAACTGTGCGCCTTTCTCGGGCTACTCAATTACTTTGGGAACTTTATGCAGAGCTTGAGCACGCTGCTGGAGCCTCTCCACGTGCTACTCAGAAAGGGATGCGATTGGTTTTGGGGGACGCCCAAGAACGCGCCTTCAATAAGGCACACAAACTTCTATGTTCCAAGAGCGTTTTAGCCTTTTTTGGTCCCGGTAAAAAGTTAGTCCTTACGTGTGATGCGTGAGTGTATGGGGTCAGGTGGGTTTTACAGCACGTCAATGATGCGGGTATATTGCAGCCCGTTGCTTAAGCCTCCAGGTCACTTTCCCGGGCGGAGCGCGGGTACGGTATGGTTGAGAAGGAGGCGCTCGCTTGCGTGTATGGTGTCAAAAAGATGCACCAATACCTTTCTGGGGCCAAGTTTGCATTAGAAACCGACCAGAAACCCCTCACGTCCCTACTATCCGAGTGCAAGGCAATCAACGCCAACGCCTCGGAGCGCATTCAGCGGTGGGCACTCATGCTGGCGGCTTACAACTACACGATAAGGCACAGACCAGGCACAGACAACTGTGCCGACGCGCTTAGCAGGCTACCCCTGGCGACCACAGAAGGGTCCGACGAACAGGACTGTGAGATGGTCTTGGCAATCAATGCCTTTGAATCCACAGGTTCGCCCATGACGGCTCGCCAAATCAGAGCCTGAACGACCAACGACCCCACATTATCTCTAGTTAAAAGATGCGTTTTAACCGGTGACTGGGCAGAGGCTCGCGATTCCTGCCCCGAGGAGGTCAATAGGTGCATGCATGAACTCTCACTACAGGCAGACTGCCTGATGTGGGGCAGCAGAGTAGTTATGCCCTTACAAGGCAGGGAGGCGTTTGTCTGGGAGCTCCATCGCGAGCACCCAGGGATCGTCCTTATGAAGGCCATAGCCAGATCTCATGTCTGGTGGCCTGGCATTGACGCGGACTTGGAGCTCTGCGTCCGTCGGTGCACCATTTGTGCCCAACTCAGTAATGCCCCCAGGGAGGCCCCCTTAAGCCCCTGGCACTGGCCCACCAAACCGTGGTCGCGGGTGCATGTAGACTATGTGGGCCCATTCATGGGCAAAATGTTCCTCGTAGTCGTTGATGCATTTTCAAAATGGATCGAGTGCACCATTTTAAACTCAAGCACCACCTCCACCACTGTGGAGACCTTAGAACCATGTTTGCAACGCACGGCATTCCTGACATATTGGTCAGTGATAATGGTCCGTGCTTCACCAGCGCAGAATTTTATAGTTGACCACAGTATAATTCATGTTAAGACGGCACCTTTCAAGCTGGCCTCCAATGGCCAGGTGGAGCGAGCAGTGCAGATCATTAAACAAGGCATGCTCAGAATCCAAGGTCCCACGCTGCAGAGCCGCCTGTCGCGACTGCTGCTGGCATACAGATCTCGTCCGCATTCGTTGACTGGGGTCCCCCCCCCCTCAACTATTAATGAAACGAACTTTAAAGACCAGGCTCTCGTTAATCCTCCCAGACATGCATGAAATTGTTGAGGCTAAGCGTCAAAAGCTAACTGAGTACCATGACCGAAATTCGACGGGGAGGTGGAATGAGATAGGGGACAAAGTGTTTGTGCTAAACTATGGCCGGGGTCCCAAATGGCTTGCAGGGACAGTAACAGACAAAGAGGGAAACAGGCTACTAGTTGTACAAATGGACAATGGCCAAACCTACCGGAGGCATGTAGACCAAGTAAAAAGTAGATTCACTGATAACACTGAAGAACCAACGGCAGACTACAATGTGGAACTCACACCACACCTGGTGGACAGACAGGTGGAACAACCTGAAGAAAGGGCAGTCTCAACAGACAGCCCAGGCGAGATACCAGAAATCACACCGAACGAAAAACAGGCACCAAGGCAAACAACGTAAACACAACTAAGACGCTCCACGCGAGAGCGCAGACCACCTGAGAGACTGAATCTATAAAAGCAATAAGATCTTGGGGGAAGGTGATGTCATGTATCTCACATTACTGTATATAACTATCTTATCATGCAATACATGACTGTAATTGGATATGACCTGTAACAATAAGCATACCTTACCACCAGGGGTGCACTTACAGGAGACACTCCATACCTGTCCCTCTGTGGTCTATAAAGGGAGGTCTCAGGCAAGTGCAGCACTGGAGAGCTGGAATTAAAGGTGCAGGTCCTGAGTGACCTTGACTTCATGTGTCTCGTGTAAGTCAGTACATTAGAGTCAGGACTTAACAGGTGCCTTTCTGCTGGATGGGACATATACAGATGGTCACTTTTATAGTTACAATTCCAGTGAATAAATGAAAAGATTACTTACACTAACTACTTGAACAAGGTCCTGCGACTTCTATTTGCACTGTCGTCCGGACCTAGGGTGAACATCATTGCACAGTAAACTTGTGTAAGTTGGTTCCAGCGTTTCTTCAGTTCTTTTGTTGAAACTTTTATTTGCCCTCTGCTGGTGTCCAGCTCGTGCCATCCGGCCTCAATTACTGTGATGTATAAAATGACTCGAAAGACTTGTTACTGTAAACTCACTCAGGTGCAAACCTGGTTCAACTTTAATCGCGCCCATGTTACTCTCTCTTATATACCAGGGCCCGTGCACACGCACGTACAGCCCAATGACCTCCGATAGTGGCGCTCCTTGGTGTCTAGTGAGCTCAAGCATCAATACATAACATCCGCCTTCAGTATCAGTCTCTTTACAAATTAAGACGGTCTGGGGCTTTCCGTTCACGAGTTGATCATCTCAGTTCAACTCCAGTTCTGGGCGAGTGTTCTGAGTCAGCTGTGACTGGAGGCTGAGTAACCAATCTGATGGGACTGGTAATAACCCTATCAGAGACTGAAAGTTCAGCTTCAGTAATGACAGCAGAGTCTTCTGATGAACAAACACTGGTTGGTTGGTCACTGACTGCATCTTCCCCAACCGGTTCCGGTTCATCTGTGTGCCGCAGTTTTATCTGATCAACATGTTTCCTGCATGTTTGCCCATTCTTGAGCATGACAATAACCACTCTGTTACCCTCCTTGGTGATCCACTTTGGACCTTGACCATAATTCAGCACATAAACTGGATTGTCGACAGAGATGTCACATGACACAGCAGCATGATCATGATACCATTGCTGATTTTGACGTCTGTTTTCAACATGATCATTGAAATCAGGATGGACAAGAGAAAGCTTGATCTTGAGACTTCTCTTCATCAGTAGTTCAGCAGGGGAGACCCCGGTAAGTGCGTAAGGTCTTGTCCTGTAACTAAACAATATACATGACAAACGAGTCTACAGTGAACCCTGAGTCACACGTTTCATGCTTTGCTTGATTGTTTGAACCGCACGATCTGCTTGACCATTAGACACAGGTTTGAAAGAGCAGACCTTACATGTCTGATACCATTGAGTTTCATGAACTCCTGAAACTCAAGACTTGTGAAGCAAAATCCGTTATCGTTCACAACAATGTCAGGCAAACCACGAGTAGCAAACATGACATGAAGGCTCTCAATAGTAGCTGTGGACGTACTGGATGACATAGTAATACACTCCATCCACTTTGAATTTGCATCCACCACAACAAAAAACATCTTTCCCAGGAAAGGGCCCGCAAAATTGATGTGTATCCTCGACCATGGTTTAGATGGCCATGCTTTACTTATCTGCATGCAAGTATTGCACTGATGCACACATGATTCCCGATCAGAGTCAATTCCAGGCCACCAAACATGAGCCCTGGCAATGGCTTTCATCATGACGATACCAGGATGAATGCTATGTAGTTCACGTACAATTTTTTCTCTGCCTTCCTTAGGCATAACAACGCAATTGCCCCACAGTGGGCAATCTGACTGAATGGATAGTTCATCTTTGCGACGGTTGCAAGGTTTGGTCTCATCACACAGTTCCATAAGTATTGCAGACCAATCACCACTGAGGACACAATGTTTCACAACCAATAAAATAGGATCATGGCTGGTCCAGATCCTGACTTGTTGAGCAGTGACAGGAGTTCCTTCACTCTCAAAAGCATTCATTACTAACAGTAGATCTGCAAGTTGAGGCATCTCCACTTCAGGTGTGGGCAACGGCAGACGACTCTCAGTGCCAGGTCTATGACGAGTAACATAATCATAGGCAGACAATGTCAACGCCCACCTCTGGATCAGGATGATGCATTGGTATGAATACCATTTTTTTCCGAGAACAATGAAATGAGTGGCTTGTGATCTGCTTTGAGTTCAAAACGAAGACCAAACAGGTACTGATGCATCTTTTTGACCCCATATACACAGGCCAAAGCTGCTTTTTCTACCATGCTGTAAGCTCTTTCCGCCTTTGACAAACTTTTCGAAGCATACGGAACAGGTTGTAGCTTATCCGACTCATTTGTTTGTTGGAGTACACAGCCAACCCCATATGATGAAACATCACAAACCAATACAAGATGCTTGCATGGATCATAGTGAACAAGCAGCTTGTTCGAACAGAGCAGATTCTTGGCTTTCTCAAAAGCTCTATCTTGACTTACACCCCAGGCCCAGTTGTTGCCTTTTCTGAGCAGCATGTGCAGTGGCTCGAGTAAAGTGCTCAATCTGCGAAGTAGTTGAGTAGTCCTAGGAACGAACGCAGCTCCGTCACATTGAGTCTGGGTGCATTTTTTATGGCCTTGGTTTTCGAATTACTAGGCCTGATGACATCAGCAGCAAACTTCTTCCCCAGGAATTCAACTTCAGGTGCTATGAAGACACACTTCGAACATTTCAGTCTGAGTTCCACTTTGTCCAGATGATGTAGGACTTCTTCAAGATTGTTCAGATGTTCAGCAGTGTCACGACCTGTGACCAGAAGGTCATATTGAAATACGACAGTTCTAGGAACAGACTTCAGTAAACTCTCCCTGTTCCTGTGAAATATGACTGCAGCCGAACAGATTCCAAAAGGACACCTGTTGTAGATAAACAGGCCTTTATGGGTGTTGATTCAGGTGAGTTTCTTCAAAGTGTCGACAAGCTCCTGTGTCATATTGGCTGACATCAGATCCAGTTTAGTGAACGACTTTCCACCAGCTAGCATGGCGAACAGGTCATCAGTCTTCGGTCGTCTAGCGGATACTGATCCTGTTTCGAAAATCGGTTAATCGTAACCTTGTAGTCTCCACAGATCCTGACAGTGCCATCACTTTTTAACACAGGAATGATAGGACTGGCCCATTCATTAAATTCAACCGGTGATATGACCCTTTCACGTTGGGGTCTGTCAAGCTCAATTTCGACCTTCTCCCTCATCATGTACGGAACAGACCGAGCTTTATGATAGACAGGTCTTGCATCAGAATCCAGGTGTATCTGCACCTTGGCTCCAGTAAAATTGCCAATGCCCGGTTCAAACAAAGAAAGAAAATTCTTCAGCACTTGAGCACACGAAGTGTCATCCACCAAGTACAACGCTTTGATATCATTCCAGTTCTACTTGATTTTCTTGAGCCAATTCCTGCTGAACAGTGTTGGACCATTGCCTGGGATGATCCATAATGGTAAGTCGTGAACCACACCAGCATACGACATCTAGACTACTGCACTACCCATCACCGATATGAGTTCCTTAGTGTAATTAAGCAACTTGGCATTGATTGGACTCAGCTTAGGCTTCACAGCCTCAGTGTTCCACAACTTGTCGAATGTCCTTTGGCTCATTATCGACTGACTCACACTTGTGTCCAGCTCCATTGATACAGGCACACCATTCAGCTTCACATTAACCATTATCGGTTGGCTCTTTGTCAGGAACGAATACAGGCCAGCACTGGACTGGTTATCATCATCAATGTGATGAGGAGCAGCACGCTTGCTCAGTTGTAGGCACATTCGAACAGTCTTTACAGATGTACTGTTTAAACTGACACTGATGAGGTCAATGATAGCGCCCACAATGCCAACAGGATGAAATCAGATTCGTACCATTTGGCAGATTTTGAGCAACTACAGGTTTCACATAAGCAGTCGAGTAGGCCCTGCCATAAGCAGCTCTGCCAGACGATGACACAGTCTTATTTACAGTACTTGCCATGGAGCTCCGACTCTTCAATGATATCTGCCTTAAATTATCATCAGTCGCCATGCATGCCTGTGCAGTCGCGATGGCCTTGCTCAAATCCAGTGTTTTTACAGCCAATAATTTCCGAAGGATCACTTCATGGTTGATGCCTATCATGAAGAAATCTCGCAGCATGTTTCCGAACTTACATGGCTCAGCCAGAGGTCTTAGGTCAGTGAAGAATTCTGACACATCCTGGTCCTCAGCACGAACATGTGTGTAGAAGCGATAGCGTGAGATGATGATCCCCTCTTTTGGCTTGAGCTGATCATGCACCTGAGTGCACAAATCCCTATACTCTTTGTCCGTTGGACATGCAAGCAAGAGAAGATTCTTTATGAGGCCATAAATTTTTGGACTACAAACGGTGAGGAGAACCGCCCTGCGCCTAACTGCATCACCAGCTTCCTCCATTTTGTTGGCCATGAAATACTGATCCAGGCAGTCAATAAAATCTCCCCAATCCTCCCATCCACGAATCTCTCCATGATTCCAATGGTGCCCATTGTGCATGCAAAGGTTCTTGAATTACCTCGTCGCCAAATGTAATGTATATAATAATTCAAAAGACTTGTTACTATAAACTCACTCAGGTGCAAACCTGGTTCAACTTTATTCGTGCCCAAAGTGCGCATATGACATGGTACTCGCTCTTATATACCAGGGCCCGCGCACACGTGCGTACAACCCGATGACCTCCAACAGTGGCGCCCCTTGGTGTCTAGTGACCCCAAGCATCAATACATAACAATTATAGTAACCAGTGCCTCCACCTCCTCTTGTAAGAAATTCTTGGTTCTTGAGCTGCATTGCATATTGCAGCTCCTATTTTTTCCATTGACAATTAAAGTTCTCACACACCACTCAAAGTTCTCACACACAACTGGCTCTTCAAAAATGGCTGAATGCTGACTGGGAGGTGTACTGGGCATGCGTGCCCAAAGCAGTCACGGGAAAAACATCATTTTTTTTTGCGCGTGCGCAGAAGGCGGGATATCCTTTATTAGGCTACCCCCAGTGAAGCTAAAGGACAGGCTGCACGGCGCCAATTTCACAAATTAGAACGGGGAAACTTTCAAGTTTTTTTTTGGTGTAGTCGAGGCCAAAAAAAGGGCATAACTCTTGAAATAAGCCAAAAAACGGCATTGGGGACAATTGAGCCCATGGATTCTACCTTAATGCAATTGTATTGTATTGTAAATGTATTGCTCTGGACCTCCCTTCTCTTAAGTTGTTATCACTGTTGACAATTCTTGTCTGATGGTATATATCTGTTGGACAGTTCCAGTGACTCATGGTGTAATGTATGCACCTGTGAGTATGCTCACAGGTGTGTAGAGCTGTTCAATTGTGAGTGGCTTAGCCAGTCACATGATGTTCCCAAGACTCAATAAAACCCCAGTCAGTTGGGTTTAGGGGATCCACAAGAAGGCAAGCCATTGTGAGCCTAGTGGATGAACTGGTAATGTTTAGTGTGATTGTTAAACCTTTGTTAATAAACCAACTAGTTCTTAATAGCAATGTGTTGCTATGAATGCTTAAGCAAAGAACCAATGAAGCAAATACATTATACACGGACACGGGTATCCTGCACGGGTATGTCTTTCTGCTGCCCATGCTATTGTCATTCAATTCTCTTTTTATACTATTTCCGTGTCCTGAATTGGTTAACAGTGTTTTTGAAGAGTACGGTCCAGAAAACCATCATCGTCTCTGATGCTGCAGTGTGACTAATTGCTGCGTAAGCACAAGAGATCATCTGCTCCAGGCTCAATTTTCCAGCACAGTACAAATGTGATGTCCTTGCATGCACAGAAAATCTATGATGGCCCATATATCACTCTCTACCCATATCACAAGTGTTCTCTGCACTGCCATCCCTTTGATCCAGTAGATAGTGTTAGCCTGAACTCCTTCTATTGCCAATTTCTCACAAGAATCAAACTCCTCTTGCTCACTTTGTACTCCTAGTCCTGACCAACAGCACCTCAAGGCTGAACTACCTCTGAGGCTAAAATCCACATTCTTCTGTCCTTTCTCACTCCACTGATCTCTTGGAATTCTAAATTGAGCTCTCCGTACTCAGCTCAAATTTATGCTATATTAACTTGCATAATAGCCCGGCTACCACAGGGGAAAAACTGACAGAGAACTGCTGACCACACCTCTTTTCTAATCAATTAATTAAGTTCTACCTCAAGCATCAAATCAACTATTTAAAAATATTGCTGCTATTGAACAGCTAAAATGAAATTTAAAAAAAATTAAAACTCAATATATTGCAATACATAAGTGAACATTTCAATACTTACACTTCAATCACTACTGGTGAAGTTGAGCTCTACATTCTTCTGGCCTTGTACACTTCACTGGGCTCTCGCAGCTGAGGAGCCTAGTTATTTGCGCTCCATCTTATAGGGCTCAAAATTGGCCAGGAGGTGCTCTGGTTTTTTTGGAGCAACTTGATTTTTCTGGAATATCTTAAAAATCCACATTTTGCACATTCAATTTGCGCCAGTGTAAGTGAGTTAGTTAGGATTTTTTTTGTTTTGTTTTTTTTTCAAAAGAGGGCGTTACCAGCCACCTATGCCCATTTTGGCCATTTAGGCCACTTTGGCCAGCTAATAGTTACTCCAAACTAACTTAGGCCAGCGTATGTGGCCGCTTGTGAAAACCCTTGCGGAGAGTTAAGAAATCAGCGCTGATAGGTACATTGGAGGCCAGCAGAACTTAATGACTTGACTAAAGAATGTGAATAGGATCAAACAGTTATACAGGACATCATATGACAAACTTTGCAAAGTTAATTTACTATACAACAGAAGCATTCATGGAATCTTAAACTACAAAAATAAAAGAAGTAAAAGATAGTTGAATTAAATTGCCCTAATCACTCAACTAATTTAAACAACTATTTCTTTGCAATGATTATACTGGGTCAAAATTGAGACCATATTACCAAAATAAAGTCTCCAATAGAAACATAGAAAATAGATGCAGGAGTAGGCCATTTGGCCCTTTGAGCCTGCACCGCCATTCAATAAGATCATGGCGGATCATTCACCTCAGTACCCCTTTCCTGCTTTCTCTACATCAATAAATAAGATATTCTCTCAGTGTTCCTCTGTCACTTATGTTCTTCTTTCACAATAGCACTAGGTAAATAGGCTTGAAAGCTGGTCACCACTATTCACGAGACAAAACACATTTACATAATTTTTTCAAAATATTCAAATAAAAAATAGAAGTAAGTAAGTCCTACCCTACCTTCATCTTCAGCCTGGCCTGTGCGGTAGGCCACTCGGCTTGCGATAGGGGCGGGACGCACAAGCAGCCGGTATGATGATGATAATGATGATGATCGGGTCCTACGCTGCAGCACGCACACTGAGAGGCTGGGGGCAGGAGACGTTCCGGCATTGTTTTCAGCGTGGGACGCTGGCTCTGCCCGTGACCTGACTGGCCACGCTGCTCGAAGACCCGGGATAGGCAGGACAGCGCCCAAAGCGGCGCATCTCCGGTGACTGTGCTGAGAAAATGGGTGGGCCAATTTTGAGCCCATACACAGGACAATATAGGACATTGGGTTGCGGAGGATCTGGAGACAGCACAGAAAAGGAAGAAAATAATTTTTAAAAAATGAACAAAAGCAATAAGAATGAAAGAAGGAAAGAACATGCATTGGCTGCCTACTCCTGTAACTTTGGCTGGAGTTGCCTGAGGCCTGCAACTTGCCCAGCATGGTGAGCATGTCCTAATGTGGTTGGCGTGCAAAAAGGTTTGGGCGCTTGTGCACAAGCTGGCGATTAGGTCAACAACTTCAATGCAATGAACAGCTGCACTGGAGCAGCTAAGCTAACTGTTTGGAACTGATACTGATACAGATACTGCGAGTTTTTGCTCTTTGTCGCTCCTTGGTACACCTGCTTTCTTCACTAGTGTCCCCCGTGCCTCCTGGCCTTTCACTGCCCAACAGTGCAGCCATTGTGCTCCTGGTATATCATGAAAGGTGCACCCAGAGTGCCAGCAAAGTACACATGTAGATAGGCCTCATTTTATCTGGCAAATTCAGCTCATTTATGCACAGGCACACACCCCATATTATGGCCCCCAAGAGTACTTTTTTCGAATGCCTCTTCACAAAAATTATGCTACAAAAATTACGAAGAGTGATGATTTATTTCTATATCATGTATATGGAACACTCCCCCCAACCCACCCACCTTCCTCGATACATTTTTGAAAATGTTGAACATTATAGTCGATCCAAACTCAGTACCAAAAAGTTTGGTAGATAGCCCTTAACTTGGCTCTAAAGTAAAACAAAACCTGTGGAAACTAATGATCCACACCCTTTCCTCTACCTTTGACACCCTAGTCCCCATTAAAACCATTGCTCTTTCTCACCCTGGTGGTACGGCTCTCATCTCCACTCCGTTAAGTCCAAGGGACGCAGACATGAATGGATATGGCAGAAAACTGGTTTAGCCATTAGCCGGCAGATCTGACTAGACCACGTAAAGCATTATTGGGTCCTGCTCGTGTCTGTCTAAACTGCTCACTATTCCAGGTTCATCCTGGAATGCAAAGATACCCTCGGCTTCTTTTCATTACTGCAAACCGTCTTCTTAAAGCCCCCTCTCCCCTGCCTTCTCCACCCTCAGCTCCAACAACGTGCAAGGAGCTCATGAATATCTTTGTCACTAAGATTGAGGCAATCCGATCAGCTGCCTCTGCCACTTCCCTCGCTTCCCCTTGCCCATCAAGCCAAACTTCCTCTAATATTCCTCCCTGCCCAAGCCCTGAACTTGCAACTTTCTCTAATTTCTCTCCTATCTGCCCTCTGAGCTTATTGGGATAATTGGTTCATTCTCGGGTTAGCAATCAGTAACTTGTGGGGTACCGCAGGAATCAGTGATGGGACCCCAACTATTTACAATCTATCTTAACGACTTGGAAGAAGTGACCGAGTGTAATGTAACCAAGTTTGCTGATGATACAAAGATGGGAAGAAAAGCAATGTGTGAGGAGAACACAAAAAATCTGCAAAAGGATATAGACAGGCTAAGTGAGTGGGCAAAAATTTGGCAGATGGAGTATAATGTTGGAAAGTGTGAGGTCATGCACTTTGGCAGAAAAAAAATCAAAGAGCAAGTTATTATTTAAATGGAGAAAGATTGCAAAGTGCTGCAGTACAGTGGGACCTGGGGGTACTTGTGCATGAAACACAAAAAGATAGTATGCAGGTACAGCAAGTGATCAGGAAGGCCAATTGGATCTTGGCCTTTATTGCAAAGGGGATGGAGTATACAAGCCTCACCAATACCCTGTATAATACAGTTATACAGGGTATTGGTGAGGCCACACCTGGAATACTGCGTGCAATTTTGGATTCCATACTTATGAAAGGATACACTTGCTTTGGAGGCAGTTCAGAGAAGGTTCACTAGGTTGATTCCGGAGATGAGGGGGTTGACATGAGGAAAGGTTGAGTAAGTTGGACCTCTACTCATTGGAATTCAGAAGAATGAGAGGTGATCTTATCGAAACATATAAGATTATGAGGGGGCTTGAAAAGGTGGATGGAGAGAGGATGTTTCCACTGATAGGGGAGACTAGAACTAGAGAGCATAATCTTAGAATAAGGGGACACCCATTTAAAACTGAGATGAGGAGAAATTTCTTCTCTCAGAGGATTGTAAATCTGTGGAATTTGCTGCCTCAGAGAGCTATGGAAGCTGGGACATTGAATAAATTTAAGACAGAAATAGACAGTTTCTTAAACAATAAGGGAATACGGGGTTATGGAGAGCGGGCAGGGAAGTGGACCTGAGTCCATGATCCGATCAGCTATGATCGTATTAAATGGCGGAGCAGGCTCGAGGAGCCGTATGGACTACTCCTGCTCCTATTTCTTATGTTCTTATTGTCATGTATCTCACACTATATATCCTACCATGTTATACGTGACTGTAACTAGATATGACCTGCAACCACAAGCATACTTTACCACGTGGGGTGCACTTGCAGGAGACACTGCATACCTGTTCCACACAGGTATATAAAGGCAGGTCTCAGGCAAGTGTGGCACTCGAGAGCTGTGAATTAAAGAGTGACCTTTACTTCAGCATGTGCCTCGTGTAAGTCTGTACTACAGGGTCAAGACTTTACAGTGGCGAAGAGTTGCGGGATCACAGAATCCACAGAATGGGTACCAACGGCTCAGATGAGAAATACAATGCTGGAGACAATTTGGAGGACTTTATACAAAGGCTCCAGCAAAGCTTTGTAACCAAAGACTGGTTGGGCGACGATAAGGCCGACAAGAGAAGAGCCCATCTCTTGACCCACTGTGGCTCGAAAACATACACCTTAATGAAGGATCTGCTGGCACCCGAGAAACCAGCAAGCAAGTCGTTTGAGGAGTTGAGCACACTGGTGAGAGACCACCTGAAGCCAGCGAGCAGCCTACACATGGCTAGACACAGGTTCTACAACTACAGACGCTGTGTGGGCCAGAGCATACCCGACTTTGTGGCGGAACTTCGGAGGCTGGCTAGTTTATGTGAGTTCGCCGATGAACTAAGGAGGTAAGTACTGAGAGACTTTTTTATTGAAGGAATAGGCCACACAGGCATATTTCAAAAGTTTATAGAGACCAAGAACTTGACCCTAGAGGCAGCAGCATTGGTCGCACAGACATTCTTGGCAGGAGAAGAAGAAACGAGGTTGATCTATACTGCGGGTACAACAACTAAAGAAACATCAGAACAAGGGGTTCACAGCGTGAAACGAGCCGCTACCCCCACACACAGACAAAGGCAGGAGAGCAGGCCTTCAACAGCAGGCAGTAGCACCAGAAGCCATCAAGGGTCACAGGAACGGCCGTTCACACCTCATCAACCCACAACGCAAGCAATCAACTACAGACTGAGAGAAGCTCAAGAGAGATCAGCCAGACACAGCTCATCCTTCGGAAACAATGGAAGCGGTCTGTACTGGAGATGTGGGGGAAGGCACTCAACAAGGGAGTGTCGATTTCAGCATGCTGTTTGCAGAAACTGCAACTATACAGGGCATCTGGCTCGCATGTGCAGAAAAACAGCACCTCGGCTGGTATACGAATCTGAAGGGTCAGAAAGCGGATCAGAAGACGGTGGGGATAGTGTATGGGATGGCGGGGTACAGCAGGTCAACACGATCAATGGCCACTGTTCTGACAACAAGACGCCTCCAATAATGATGAGGGTCCTACTCAACGGGATACCCGTCAAAATGGAACTGGTCACGGGAGCTTGTCAATCACTCATGAGCGTCCAACAACTTGAACAGCTGTGGCCGCACAAAAGCAACAGACCAAAACTCACAAGGATCGACACCAAACTAAGGACCTATGCCAAAGAAATCGTCCCAGTCCTTGGCAGCACCTTGCTCTCAGTCACACACAAAGGGACGGTGAACCGACTTCCCTTGTGGATTGTCCCCGGAGAACTCCCAGCACTGTTGAGGAGAAGCTGGCTGGCAAAACTAAATTGGAAATGGGATGATGTTCACGCCATGTCGTCAGAGGAACGGACCTCCTGCTCAACAGTTCTAAGTCATTTTGAACATCTCTTTCAGCCAGGTGTGGGCACCTTCAAAGGGGCTAAAGTTAAAATCTACATCACACAGGATGCTAGACCGTCCATCACAAGGCCAGAGCTGTGCCTTATGTGATGAGGGAAAAGATTGAACACGAACTGGACCGGCTTCTGTGGGAAGGCATTATCTCACCCGTGGAATTTAGCGACTGGGCAAGTCCCATCGTCCCCACCATGAAGCCTGATGGATCCGTACGAATCTGTGGGGATTACAAGTCTACCATAAACAGAGTCTCCCTACAGGACCAATATCCGCTGCCCAGAGAAGAGAACCTATTTGCCACATTGGCTGGAGGAAAACTTTTCTCGAAACTAGATCTCACATCTGCATATATGACGCAAGAACTGACTGAAGAGCCGAAGCTACTCACCACCATCAACACACATCGAGGCCTTTTTATGTACAATTGATGCCTATTTGGCATCAGGTCGGCAGCTGCTATATTCCAGCGCAACATGGAAAGTCTGCTCAAGTCCATCCCGGGGACGGTTGTGTTTCAAGATGACATACTCATCACGGGCAGGGACACCGACTCCCATCTCCGCAATTTGGAGGAAGTACTAAGTTGATTGGATCGGGCAGGTCTAAGAGTTAAGAAATCCAAGTGTCTGTTTCTCGCGCCCGAGGTTGAATTTTTGGGCAGAAGGATTGCCGCTGATAGAATCCGCCCAACAGAATCCAAAACCGAAGCAATTCGTCTGGCACCCAGGCCCCGGGGGAATGTCTCGGAACTGCGCGCCTTTCTCGGGCTACTCAATTACTTTGGGAACTTTATGCAGAACTTGAGCATGCTGCTGGAGGCTCTCCACGTGCTACTCAGAAAGGGGTGCGATTGGTTTTGGGGGGACGCCCAAGAACGCGCCTTCAATAAGGCATGCAACCTTCTATGTTCCAACAGTGTTTTAGCCTTTTTTGACCCAGGTAAAAAGCTAGTTCTTACATGTGATGCGTCAGTGTAAGGGGTCGGGTGCGTTTTACAGCATGTCAATGATGCGGGTAAATTACAACCCATTGCGTACGCCTCCAGGTCACTTTCGCGTGCGGAGCGTGGGTATGGTATGGTTGAGAAGGAGGCGCTCACGTGTGTGTACGGTGTCAAAAAGATGCACCAATACCTTTTCGGGGCCAAGTTCGCATTAGAAACCGACCTCACGTCCCTGCTATCTGAGTGCAAGGCAATAAACGCCAATGCCTTGGCGCGCATTCAGCGGTGGGCACTCATGCTGGCGTCTTACAACTACACAATAAGGCACAGACCAGGCACAGAAAACTGTGCCAATGCACTTAGCAGGCTACCCCTGACGACCACGGAAGGGTCTGACGAACAGGACTGTGAGATGGTCATGGCAATCAATGCCTTTGAATCCACAGGTTCGCCCATGACGGCTCGCCAAATCAGAGCCTGGACGACCAGCAATTCCACGTTATCCTTATTCAAAAGATGTCTTTTAACTGGTGACTGGGCAGAGGCTCGCTATGCTTGCCCCGAGGAGATCAAACCTTTCCATAGGCGTATGCATGAACTATCACTACAGGCAGACTGCCTGATGTGGGGCAGCCGAGTAGTTATGCCCTTGCGAGGCAGAGAGTCGTTTGTCTGGGAGCTCCACCACGAGCACCCGGGGATCGTCCTTATGAAGGCCATAGCCAGATCCCACGTCTGGTGGCCTGGCCTTGACGCGGACTTGGAGCTCTGCGTCCAGCGGTGCACTATTTGTGCCCAACTCAGTAATGCCCCCAGGGAGGACCCCCTAAGCCCCTGGCCTTGGCCCACCAAGCCGTGGTCGCGGGTGCATGTAGACTATGCGGGCCCATTCATGGACAAAATGTTCCTCGTAGTCGTCGATGCATTTTCAAAGTGGATCGAATGCACCATTTTAAACTCGAGCACCACCTCCACCACTGTGGAAAGCCTTAGAACCATGTTTGCAACGCACGGAATTCTTGACATATTGGTCAGTGATAATGGTCCGTGCTTCACCAGCGCAGAATTTCAAGATTTTATAGCTGACCACGGCATAAATCACGTTAAGACGGCACCATTCAAGCCGGCTTCCAATGGCCAGGCGGAGCGAGCAGTGCAAATCGTTAAACAAGGCATGCTAAAAATCCAAGCAGGTTTGGCCATTGTCCTGTCGCGACTGCTGCTGGCATACAGATCTCATCCGCATTCGTTGACTGGGGTTCCCTCCCGTGCAACTATTGATGAAACGGACCTTAAAGACTCGGCTCTCATTAATCCTCCCAGACATGCATGAAATTGTTGAGGCAAAGCGCCAGAAGTTAACTGAGTACCATGACCGAAATTCGAGGGGGAGGTGGAATGAGATAGGGGACAAAGTGTTTGTGCTAAACTATGGCAGGGGTCCCAAATGGCTTGCAGGGACAGTAACAGGCAAGGAAGGAAACAGGCTACTGGTTGTACAAATGGACAATGGCCAAACCTGCCGGAGGCACGTAGACCAAGTAAAAAGTAGATTCACCAACAACACTGCAGAACCAGAGGCAGACTACAATGTGGAACTCACACCACACCTGGTGGACAGACAGAGGGAACAACCTGAGGAAAGGGCAGTCACAACAGACAGCCCAAGTGAGATACCAGCAATCACACTGAATGAAATAGATAGCCCAGGCAAGATACCAGCAATCACTCCGAAAGAAAAACAGGCACCAAGACAAGCAACTGAACCACAACTAAGACGCACCACGTGAGAGCGTAGACCACCTGAGCGACTGAATCTATAAAGACAATCAGACCTTGGGGGAGGGTGATGTCATGTATCTCACACGACTGTATATAACTGTCTCTTCCCATGCTATACATGACTGTAACTAGATATGACCTGTAACCACAAGCATACTTTACCACCAGGGGTGCACTTGCAGGAGACACTGCATACCTGTTCCACACAGGTATATAAAGGCTGGTCTCAGGCAAGTGTGGCACTCGAGAGCTGTGAATTAAAGGTGCAGGTCCAGAGTGACCTTGACTTCAGCATGTGCTTCATGTAAGTCTGTACTGCATGGTCAGGACTTTACACTTCTGTTCTTATCTTGTTCATGAGACCCACTTCCTGCTCCCTCGACCTTATTCCCAATAAACTACTGACCACCCTACTTGCCTTCCTGGCTCACATCTTAGCTAATATTCTCTCTCCTCAGGCACTGTCTCCCTCTCCTTCAAATCTGGCATCATCACCCCTCTCCTCAAAAAAATAACAATTGACCCGCCTGTCCTTGCAAACTACCGCCCCATTTCCAACCTCCCTTTCCTTTCCAAAGTCCTTAAATGTGTTGTCACCTGCCAAATCTGTGCACATCTTTCCCAGAGCTCCATCTTTGAATCTCTCAGGTTTCTGCCCGTGTCACAGTACTATAACGACTCTCATCAAAGTCACAAATTACATTCTATGTGACTGTAAAAATGGTGAACTGTCCTTCTTGACCCATCTGCAACCTTTGAGACGGTTGACCACACCCTCCTCCACCAATGCAACGCCATTCAGATGGGTGGGACTGCACTCGCCTGGTTCTATTCTTATCTCTCTAATCGTAGCCGTAAAATCACCTGCAATGGCTTCTCTTCCCACTCCCACACCATTACCTCTGGTGTCCCCCAATCATCAATCCTTGGCCCCCTCCTATTTCTCATCTAAATGCTGCCCTTCGGCAACTTCACCTGAAAACACTGTGTCAGTTTCCACATGCATGCAGATGACACCCGGCTCTACCACACCACCACTTCCGTCGACCTATCCACAGTTTCTAAATTGTCCGAATATTTGTCCGACATCCAGTACTGGATGAGCAGAAATTTCCTCCAACTAAATATTGGGAAAACCGAAGCCATTGTCTTTGGGCCACACCACAAAATCCATTCTCAAACCACCAACGCCATCCCTCATCCTGCCAATGTTCTGAGGCTGAATCAGATTGTTCGCAACCTTGGTGTCATAATTGACACCGAGAAGAGCTACTGTCCATACATCCACGCCATCACTAAGGCTGCCTACTTCCACCTCCAGAA
This sequence comes from Pristiophorus japonicus, assembly GCF_044704955.1. Taxonomy (NCBI): domain Eukaryota; kingdom Metazoa; phylum Chordata; class Chondrichthyes; family Pristiophoridae; genus Pristiophorus; species Pristiophorus japonicus. The sequence continues at coordinate 49,973,543 of NC_091987.1, forward strand.
CATTGCCTGACTGCGCTCCTGCCTCAGATCATCTGCTCCTGAAATCCTCATCCAGGCCTTTGTTCCCTCTAGACGTGACCATTCCAACACACTCTTGGCGGGCCTCGCAGGTTATACCCTCCATAAACTTGAGGTCATCCAAAACTCTGCTGCCCATATCCTGATATTTAGAAATGAAAAATATAATAATGAATAGTCAGCATGGATTTCAAAAGGGAAAATCTTGCTTGACCAACCTTAGTGAATTATTTGAAGAGGTAACAGAGAGTGTAGACAATGGTAATGCAGTAGTTATAATTTATCTCGATTTTCAAAAGGCTTTTGATAAGGTACCCCATAATAGATTAATGAATAAGGTGAATAGATTAATGAATGTGGAGTCAGGGGACAAGTAACAAAATGGATAGCTAGCAAGACAGAAAGCAGAGAGTCGGAGTAAAGGGTAGCTATTCACAGTGGCAGAAGGTGAGTGGTGGTGTTCCACAAGGATCAGTCCTGGGACCATTGCTGTTCACAATTTATATTAAGGGTTTAGACTTTGGAATTAAAAACACAATTTCTAAATTTGCGGATAGTAACACATTGGGATGATAGTCAATACTGAGGAGGACTGCAACAAGTTACACGAGGACATTAATAAACTTGCAGAATGGGCAAATAATTGGCAAATGAAGTTCAACACAGATAAATGTGAGGTTGAATGTTTTGATCGGAAGAATAGGGAGGTCACTTATTCCTTGGAAGATGCGAGTCTAGATGGGGTAGAGGAACAAAGGGATCTCGGAGCACAAATACACCAATCACTAAAAGTTGCGCCACGGGTTAGCAAGACCATTAAAGAAAAACAACATGAGGGTTTATTTCGAGTGGAATAGAATTGAAAAGTAGGGAAGTTATGTTAAACCTGTATCGAACCTTGGTTCGACCACACTTGGAGCACTGCTTGCAGTTCTGGTCGCCATGTTATAAAAAGGGTATAGAGGCACTGGAGGGTGCAGAGAAGATTTACAAGGATGATACAAAGAAATACAAAGGTATACATATCGGCAAATGATGAATAGGCTGGGTTTCTTTTCTCTTGTAAAAAGGCAGAGGGGTGACCTAATAGAGGTCTTTAAATTTATGAAAATTTTGATAGAGCGGGTACAGAGACAATGTTTTCCACTTGTGGGGAAGAGTACAACTAAAGACTATCAATATAAGATAGTTACCAAGAAATCCAAAAGGGAATTCAGAAGAAACTTCTTTACCCAAAGAATGGTGAGAATGTGGAACTCGCTACCACAGGGAATAGTATAGAAGTGAATAGTATAGATGCATTTAAGGGGAGGGTGGACAAGCAAAAGGGAAAATAGAGGGTTATGCTGATAGATTTAGATGAGGAAAAATGGGAGGAGACTCGAGTGGAGCATAAATACTGGCATGTACTGGTTGGGCCGAATGACCTGTTTCTGTGCCATATATCATAATCCTATGTAAACCTATAAACAGCTGTGCTCACTGATTTACATTGGCTCCCTGTCAAACAATGCCTCGAATTTAAAATTCTCATCCTTGTTGTCAAATCCCTCCATGGTCTTGCCCCTCCCTATCTCTGTACTCTCCACCAGTCCCACAAGCCTCCGAGATATCTGTGTTCCTCTAATTCTGGCCTCTTGAGCATCCTTGCTTTTGATCACTCAACTATTGGTGGCAGTGCCTTCAGCTGTCTCGGCCCTAAGTTTTGGAATTCTCTCCCTAAATCTCTCTGTCTCTTTGTCTCTCTGTTCTCCTTTATGATGCTCTTTAAAACCTACTGCTCTGACGAAGCATTTGGTCATCTGCCCTAATATCTCCTTGTTTGGCTCGGTGTCAATTTTTGTTTTATAACGCTCCCGTGAAGTGCTTGGGATATTTTACTACGTTAAAGGCGCTTTATAAATACAAGTTGTTGTTGTTGTTGTTGTTGAAACGAGTACCTGTAAGACAAGATGGACAATACTTTCTTTTAATAATCAATCACTCATGACAGGCTTGATCACCTTTCTATAAATAATTAATTTAATTTGATTGATCATAATCTTAAGTGACTCTAGCTGTGCTTTGTGGTCAATTAGTTTTGGACTCATTGCACAACAACTATCCATCAAACAAACCGTTCTGGTATAATCTGGGTGTCAGGAGCTAATTATTTTTAAGGCAACTTGACAACCTATGTTCACTTCAGGCAAATCCTAATTTAAAAAGATTGTGGAAAGATATTGTTGTGCAAAAGTCATTTTTGTCCACTGGTGTAGCAATTAACAATAGCTAGCAGGTCCAGCAGCTTTCACTGCATGTTAAATCTGTCTGCTTTGCATGTTTCATTTTACTGTGACATTTCCAGGCTGCCGTTAGATATGTAAATGAACATATGGATACCGACTTTTAAGTGAGTGAAATTTTAATTTCAAAACAAGTTTTGAAGGGTGATGGGAACAAATATTTTCTGTTTCATGGAACTTGAGATGAGAGCTGTTACTTGCAACATAATTGCAGCAAAAATAACGTAGTATTTTACAACGCAAAGTGATGGTAATTGTGCAGGGCATTTTTTTTTCTTCTCCTTGTGAATAAAAGGCTAATTATGCTTTTAACAGACCAAAAACAAAATGTCGGGAATGTGCAATTTACTGCGGGTAATTCTGTGCAACACAAATCTATCAGCAGAAATTATAGAAACTGGCTAATCATGATCAGGCTCCGGTACAATGAACCCTGGCACACATGATGTCTGTTCGCTTCTATAATCTTTTACTGGACTAAGCCTGTGACATGAAAGACTCTACTTTTGTATTACACTTCATTCTTTTATGTAAAATCTCAATTACAAATCATGAACAATGATAATATATAATAGGATGCAGAAATTCTGGCACTAAACATTCATCCTATTGCATTTGAAACCATCTATGGCAGAATGCAGTCACTCAATTCCATATATTTGATTTCACATAAACATTTATCGATCTCCTCTCATCAAAGTTGTTGATATTCCATTAACACACAAGTTACAGGAGACTACAAGGAGATTCAAATCTTGACGTTCCTTCATATAGCAGCTGACATTGTATCTTTTATGCCAATTGCAATGCCAGGGCACTGGCTCCCCACACTTTGGAGTACTGAGATTTTTAAGTGGTTGATACCTATTACTGATCATAACACAACCCAAAAATGCTTGTGGTACTTACATCAGAACATAAAAACATAAGAAATAGGAGCAGGAATAGGCCATTCGCCCCCTTGAGCCTGCTCCGCCATTCAATAAAATCATGGCTGATCTGATCATGGACTCAGCTCCACGTCCCCACCCGCTCCCCATAACCTTTTACTCCCTTATCGCTCAAAAATCTATCTATCTCCGCCTTAAATATGTTCAATGACCCAACCTTCACAGCTCTCTGGGGCAGAGAATTCCATAGAATTACAACCCTCTGAGAGAAGAAATTCCTCCTCATCTCAGTTTTAAATGGGCCGTCCCTTTTTCTGAGACTATGTCCCCTCGTTTTAGTTTCCCCGATGAATGAAAATATCCTCTCTGCATCCACCTTGTCGAGCCCCCTCATTATCTTATATATGTTGATAAGATCACCTCTCATTCTTCTGAACTCCAATGTGTATAGGCCCAACCGACTCAACCTATCTTCATAAGTCAATCCCCTCATCTCCGGAATCAACCTAGTGAACCTTCTCCAATTGAACAGCCTCCAATACAAGTATATCCTTCCTTAAATACAGAGACCAAAACTGTATGCATTACTCTAAATGTGGCCTCATCAATACCCTGTAAGTTGTAGCAGGACTTATCTGCTTTTATATTTTATCCTCTTTGCAATAAAGGCCACCATTCCATTTGCCTTTCTGATTACTTGCTGTACCTGCTGTACCTGCAATTACTTATATCCTGCGAAGTTGCTGTGTTTTAAGCTCATAAAGGCTGTGAATTTAATATTAATTAGCGGATGCCCCATACTGCATTCAAAGATTTATTGCTGGTTTTTGGTAACTGCTTGTCACTCACTGTTCTATGCTACATTGTTGTGGGATAAAGAAAATTAGTATAACGTATTGCAGCCTTCCTGATAGCTTCTGAAATTGCACTGTATCTGTGATCCGTGTCTTTCTCCCCAAGGAATGGCTATTGTGTGTTGCTTTGAGAGGGGCTGTAGGTAACTCTGTGGGTATACTTCTCTATTTGCAAATTCTGGAGGAGGAGGAGCACAGGGGGCCAGAAAGTAATGAGTGTATCTTCGGAATTGGATGACAAATCTTATTCACCAGCACTACATTCAGGCCCATATATTTGTATCTGACTACTTTATATGAAACCTAATTCACCAAAGATGTCATCAGTGAACCTTGTACACTCGTATAGCCAGGCCTGCAGGCTGGAACTTAAACTATTCCAAGGTGGCCTTTCAGGCTTGAATTCTTATTTAATATGGTTGTTCTATCAACAACATGAAATATCTACCATATCACCGAACCTGCACTGCATCACTTGAGCATCTCAATTCATCACCTTTCCCTTTGAAACCTTTAAGCAGGCTTTGTACTGCAGTTTTATTGATGACCATATAGGTCTCTACCTCCAATGGCAAGCCTTTCATGGACAGAAATGGGTTCCACACCATCAAAGTGCAGCTTTATCCGTGACTACAGGTACAAAATCATACATGTTAATCCCCACTGCCATGACGATTGCCATGTTTCATTCATTTTATGATTCCACCATTAGATGAAGGGCCACAAAGACTAGATTTAAGTCAGTTAAACAAAAACGATACAATTATCGCTAACTTCCGGGAATATAACCTTCTCTAAGAGCTCTGACTCTAATCGACAGCGATAAATGAGACAATACCATTAATGTTACATATGTTCACACTGGTTTTGAAACTAGCCATCAAAGACTGGTATTGTCTTGTCCTTTTAAGTTATTGTTTTCTCAGGTCTACTGGTTTCAGTATCTTGACTTAGCTTTCGGGTGGTGGAGATCTGGAACTCACTGCCTGAAAGGGTGATAGAGTCAGAAACCCTCATCGCATTTAAAAAGTACTTGGATATGCATTTGAAGTGTCGTAACCTGCAAGGCTTCGGATCAAAGCTGGAAAGTCGGATTAGGCTGGATAGTTTTTTTTGATCAACACAGACACGGATGGCCGAATGGCCTGTTACACTCATAATAAATGGTCAGACCGAGTGCTGTGTGTATTGAGTAAATGTGACCTTAGCTCCTTTATTGTAGTTCCAGAGTGCAGGTACCTCGTGAGTGGCCTGCTTATATACCGTACTCCCAAGAGATGCTGGGATCCCTTGAGACTCCAACAGGTAGGCCCTCTGGTGGACAAGTGTGATGCAGGTTTCAAAGTTACAAGGGGTTAAATACATGACAGCCTCCTGTGTCATAAATTTCTATGGTTCTATGGCTAAAGGATTAAATTAGTACTATGCACCTGTCTTCACAAAGGAAACGGATGATGTGTATGTTACACTAAAAGAGGAGAGGGAAGTTATGAGCAGGATAGTAATAGATAGAGAAGACGCACTAAACACATTAGTATTATGAAAGTTGGTAAGTCACCTGGTCCAGATGGGATACATCCTAGGTTGCTGATAGAAGCAAAGGTAGAAATAGCAGAGGGATTGGTCACAATCTTTAAATCCTCATTGGATACAGGAGTAGTACCAGAGGACTGAAAGGTTGCAAAAATAATACCAATCTATCTGTCACAGATGCATTTTGTTTGATGAAGAGTGTAAAAGAGCATGCCTGGAGCAGCACCAGGTGACAACCTGGTGAAGTTACATGCATGCTAAACAGCGGACGCAGCATGCTGTAGACTGAGCTAAGCGATTCCACAACCAATGTATCAGATCAAAGCTCTGCAGTCCTGCCACATGCAGTTGTGAATGGTGATCCACAATTAAACAACAAATGGGAGTAGGAGGCTCCAGAAACATGTCCATTGCCAGCGACGTTGGATCTCAGCAGGTGAGTGCGGAAGTCAAGACTGAAGTGTTCGCAACCATCTTCAGCCAGAAATGCCGAGCGGATGATCCATCTCGGCCTCCTCCTGAGGTCCCCACCATCACAGATGGCAGTCTTCAGCCAATTCGATGCACTTCACGTGATATCAAGAAATTGTTGAGCGCACTGGATACAGCAAAGGCAATGGGCCCTGACAACATTCCGGGTGTAGTGCTGAAGACCTGTATTCCAGAACTATCTCTGCCTCTAGCAAGCTGTGCCAGTACAGCTACAATGCTTTCATCTCGCTGACAAAGTGTAAAATTGCTCAGGTATGACTAGGTATGATCCAAAAAAGGAGGACAAATCTAATCCAGCTCCATCAGTCTACTCTCAAGCATCAGCAAAATAATGGAAGGTGTCATCGACAGTGCTATCAAGTGACACTTACTTACCAATAACCTGCTCTCAGATGCTGAATTTAGGTTATGCCAGGATGACTTGGCTCCATTACAGCTTTGGTCCAAACATGAGGTGAGAGTGACTGCTCTTGACATGAAGGCAGCATTTGACCAAGTGTGGAACCAAGGAGTCCTACGAAAACTGAAGTCCATGGGGATCAAGGGGAAAACAATCCTCTAGCTGGAGTCATACCTAGCACATAGGAAGATGGTTGTGGTTGTTGGAGGCCAGTCATCTCAGCTGAAGGACATCACTGCAGGAGCTCCTCAGGGCAGTGTCCTAGGCCCAACCATCTTCAGCTGCTTCCTCAATGACCATCCCTTCGTCATTAGGTCAGATGTTCCATAAGATTGCACAATGTTCAGTTCCATTTGCAATTCCTCAGATAATGAAGCACTCCATGCCCGCATACAGCAGGACCTGGAAAATAACCAGGCTTGGGCTGATAAGTAGCAAGCAACCTTTGCGCCACACAATTGTCAGGCAATGACTATCTCCAACTAGAAAGAGTCTAACCACCCCCCTTGACATTCAATGGCCCTATCATTGTCAAACCTCCCACCATCAACATCCTTGGGGTCACCATTGACCAGAATCTTAACTGGAGCAGCCACATAAATACTGTGGCTACAAGAGCGGGTCAGATGCTGTGTATTCTGCAGCGAGTGACTAACCTCCTGGCTCATCAAATTCCACCACCTACAAGGAACAAGTCAGGAATGTGATGTAATACTCTCCACTTCCATGGATGAGTACAGCTCCAACAACATTCAAGAAGCTCGACATCATGCAGGACAAAGCAGTCTGCTTGATCGGCACCCCATCCTCCACCTTAAACATTCACTCCCTCCCCTACCGGCGTACTGTGGCTACAGTGTGTACCATCTACAATACAACCTAGAAGATCAAGGGGAGCAGATGCATGGGAGCATCACCACATCCCCTACAAGCCACACACCATCGCAATTCGGACATATATCACCATTCATTTATTTTCGCTGGTCAAAATTCTGGAACTCCCTACTTAACAGCACTTTGTGGGTGTAAAGTCCTTACAGCATGAAACCACACGAGGCACATTCCAGGGACAAGGCCACTCTGTGACCTTAATTCTTTATTACGGGACTCCAGAAGTGATGACCTTGCGTGGGACCTCCCTTTATATATCTGTGATCAGGTAAGGAGTGTCTCCCACAAGTTCACCCCCTGTGGTCAAAATGTGCATCTAAGTTGAGTGTGTACAGTAATACAGTGGTGTTACATTGTAGTTACAAACATGACATCACATTCCCCCCCCAAAGTCTTACTGGGATCATAGGTTTAGTCGTTCAGGTGGTCTATGCTCCCTCATGGAGCGCCGCAGTTGGGGCTCTGGTTGTTGGACACTGACTTGAGTGTCTGTCACCTGTGGTGATTCCGGCCTGTCCGGGCTGACCTCAGGGACTGTTGCACGTTCGCTGCTGGTAGTGTGAGCTCCATCTCATGGTCTTCTTCAGATTCCCCCGTGTCCATGCTGAACCTTTTTTTTACTTGGTCCAGATGCTTACGGCATATCTGGCCGTTGTTGAGTATTACCACGGTGACCCTATTCCCCTCTTTGTCAATTACAGTACCCTCAAGCCATTTGGGCCCCATGGCGTGATTGAGGACGAATGCAGGATCATTTATTTCTATACATCTCCCCCTTGAATTACGGTCATGGTACTCGTTTTGTGACTTGTGCTTGCCCTCAACTATGTCGATCAGGACTGGATGGATGAGGACAACCAAGTTTTGAGTGTCCGTTTCATGAGTAGCTCTGTGGGCGGGACCCCCCTAAGCGAGTGCGGGCGGGATCTATAGGCCAGCAGGAGGCGCGATAGGCGGCATTGTAGGGAAGGCCCTTGAATCCTGAGCATACCTTGCTTAATGATTTGGATTGCCCGTTCTGCCTGGCCATTGGAGGCCAGCTTGAACGGCGCAGTCCTGACGTGGTTGATGCCATTGCCCGACATAAACTCCCGGAATTCATAGCTCATGAAACACGGGCCATTATCACTAACCAGGATGTCCGGCAAGCCATGGGTTGCAAAGATCACATGTAGGCTTTCCACGGTGGTGGATGATGTGCATGAATTCAGGATGATGCACTCGATCCATTTCGACTACGCATGTACTACAATGAGGAACATCTTCCCCATGAACGGGCCCGCATAGTCAACGTGAATGCGTGACCATTGCTTGGTGGGCCAGGGCCACGGGCTGACCGGGGCCTCCTTGGGGGCATTACCCAGCTGGGCACAGGTTGTGCACCTGCGAACACAGTGTTCCAGGTCTGAATCAATTCCAGGCCACCAAACGTGTGACTGGGCAATGGTCTTCATCATCACAATGCCTGGGTGCTCGCTGTGGCGTTCCCTGATGAATGCTTCCTTGCCCTTCTGGGGCATGACTATTTGGCTGCCCCATAGTACGCAGTCGGCTTGGATGGAGAGCTCATCCATCCGCCTGTGGAACGGTCTGACCTCCTCAGGGCATGCTCCGTGTGCGGGCGTCCAATCCCCAGTCAGGACACCATTCTTAATCAGGGATAGGATGGGATCTCTGTTTGTCCAGATTTTGATCTGGCGTGCTGTGACGGGGGAGCCTGCACTGTCAAAGGCATCGACAGCCATGACCCCTCGGTGGTGGCCAGTGGGAGCCTGCTGAGCGCGTCAGTGCAGTTTTCAGTGCCGGGCCGGTGCCGGATGGAGTAGTCATAAGCCACTAGCGTGAGAGCCCACCGCTGTATGCGAGCTGATGCATTGGCATTGACAGCCTTGCTGTCTGACAACAGGAATGTGAGTGGCTTGTGGTCTGTCTCTAATTTAAACTTCCGACCAAAGAGGTAGTGATGCATTTTTTTTAAACCATAGACACATGCAAGCGCTTCCTTCTCGACCATCCCTTGGCCCCGTTCTGCTTGAGAGAGCGACCTGGAGGCATAAGCCACAGGTTGCAGCTGACCCTCAGCATTGTCCTGCTGCAACACGCACCCAACCCCATAGGACGATGCATCACATGCCAGAACTAAACGTTTGCCGGGGTCGTATAGGGTTTGAACAAAGTTGGTTTCGAGCCCGATCAAAAGCCTGTTCCTGATATTCCCCCCAAAACCAATCACAACACTGATGTAGGAGCACGTGTAGCGGCTCCAACAACATGCTCAAGTCCGGCAGAAAGTTCCCGAAATAGTTCAATAGGCCCAGGAGTGAACGCAGCTCCGATGTGTTGCAGGGCCTGGGTGCTTGTCGAATCGCCTCTGTTTTGGATTCGGTGGGCCGAGTCCCATCTGCAGCAACCCTCCTGCCCAGAAACTCAACCTCAGGAGCTAAGAACATACATTTAGACTTCTTGAGTCGCAGGCCTACCTGGTCCAGTCGGCGTAGCACCTCCTCCAGGTTGTGGTGGTGTTCCTCGGTGTCTCGACCCATGATGAAGATGTCGTTCTGGAATACGATCGTTCCCGGAATGGATTTAAGCAGGCTTTCCATGTTACTTTGTAAAATCGCGGCCGCTGATGGAATGCCAAGCGGGCATCCGTTATACGCAAACAGTCTCTTGTGCCTGGTGATGATGGTCAGTAGTTTGGATTCGTCGGCTAGTTCCTGTGTCAATTAGGCTGAAGTGAGGTCCAACTTGGTGAACAGCTTGCTGCCTGCCAGCGTGGCGAAGAGGTCCTTCGCACTTGGGAGCGAGTATTGGTCTTGTAGGGACACCCGATTGATGGTGGCCTTGTACTCGCCACAGATCCTGACAGAGCCATCTGCTTTTCGAACGGGACTTGCCCAGTCGCTGAATTCAACAGGCGAGGTGATGCCCTCTCGCATCAGCCGGTCCAATTCGCTCTCGATTTTTTCCCGCATCACATACGGCACCGCTCTGGCTTTGTGGTGCACTTGCCTGGCGTCCGGGGTGATGTGAATCACTACTTTAGTGCCTTTCAAAGTCCCGACGCCCGGTTGGAAGAGTGACTTGAATTGTTCTGGGACTTTTGAGGACGAACTTCGCTCCACCGAGGGCATTGCGTGAACATCCCCCCATTTCCAGTTCATCTCGGCTAACCAGCTCCTCCCCAACAGTGCGGGACCATTGCCCGGGACAATCCAGAGCGGCAGCCGGTTCACTAACCCATTGTGTGTCACAGCCATCATTGCACTGCCTAGCACCGGAATGATTTCTTTGGTTTAAGCTCGTAATTGTGTCTCAATACGTTCTAATTTGGGTCTACTGCCTTTGAGTGGCCATAGCTTCTCAAATTGCTGAACGCCCATGAGTGACTGGCTGGCCCCAGTGTCCAGCTCCATGCGTACTGGGATATCGTTCAATAAAACCCTCATCATTATTGGTGGCGTTTTGGTGTATGAACTGTGGATATTCGCCACATGGACCCGCTGAACCTCGGCGTCCATCGATTTGCCCCAAAAGTCATCCTGCCTCAAAGAACCCTCTTCTGGTCCATCCATCTCATATATTAGTCTGGTTGCAGGCTTCCTGCACATTCGAGCTAAGTGGTCACTGAGATTGCAGTTCCTGCAGACAAACTGTTGAAATCTGCAAGATCTAGATGAGTGTTTTCCTCCAGCATGAATTAAAGTTTCCATTGTTGGGAACAAAGGGACTATGGCCAGGCATTCCACGCTGACTATCCCTTTGACTGCTCTTAAGTACCCTATTACTGTGTCAATGGCCCCATGCCGGGCCGCATTGTCCACTGTGATGGCGTGAATGTCCGTTCAGCCTGCCATTGTCTCTGTTGAAGTCCTACTCTGGGGTCTTGCTGCCTGGGGGGTATCGGACTGCCCTTGCCTGCCTGCGGGGCTCTGAGTTGCATTGATGGTGTTGACTCCCTGATCCATCGCCGCGTTAGAGGCAGAATTGCACGCGCATATTATTTTCGTCTCTTCCTCCCCCGCCATGAAAGTTTGTGCTATCAATGCCGCCACTTCCAAGGTCAAATCCTTGTTCTCAATTAATTTGCGGAAAATTCCCGCATGACTGATGCCCTCGATAAAGAAGTCCCTTAGCATCTCCCCCCTGCAAGCGCCTGTGAACTTACAGAGGCTGGCCAAACGCCGGAGGTCCGCTACAAAGTCCGGTATGCTCTGTCCTTCACGACGTCGGAGGGTGTAGAATCTGTGTCGAGCCATGTGTATGCTGCTTGCCGGTTTGAGGTGCTCCCCGATTAATTTGCTGAGCTCTTCAAAGTTTTGTCCAATGGCTTTTCGGGTGCCAGTAAGTCCTTCATGAGCGCATATGTCTTTGGCTCGCAGCTGGTCAGGAGATGAGCCCGTCACTAGTCGGCCGCTGTATCCCCCAGCCATTCTTTCGTAACAAAGCTTTGCTGAAGCCTCTCGACAATATCGTCCCAGTCTTCCCCAACACAGTACCATTCCTCTGTGCAACCGGTGGCCATTCTCGTGGGTCGTGAATTCCCGTTTCTTGTCGCCAATGTAAAGTGCTTACTCTACAGCATGAAACCACGTGAGGTACATTCCATGAGCAAGGCCACTCTGTGACCTTAACTTTTTATTATGGGACTCCAGAAGTGATGGCCCTGCATGGGACCTCCCTTTATATACCTGTGTGATTAGGTCAGGAGTGTCTCCCACAAGTTCATCCCCTGTGGTCAAGGTGTGCATCTAAGTTGAGTGTATACAGTAATAGTGGTGTTACATTGTAGTTACAAACATGACAGTGAGTACCTTCACCACACAGACTGCAACAACAAAAATTTACTCTAACATAATAAAACATCCTTATTCACTCCATAAGAGCATTATTAAAAAATTTGACACCGAGCCACATGAGATATTAGGACAGATAACCAAAAGCTTGATCAAAGGTACAGTTTAAAGAGCATCTTAAAGGAGGAAAGAGAGGTAGAGAGGTTTAGGGAGGGAATTCCAGAGATTAGGGCCTCGGCTGTTGAAGGCACGGCCACCTATGGTGGAGCGATTTAAAATCAGGGATGTTCAAGAGGCCAGAATTAGAGGAGCGCAAATATCTCAGAGGGTTGTAGGACTTGAAGAGATTACAGATTTAGGAGAGGTGAGACCATGGAGGGATTTGAATACAAGGATGAGAATTTTTAATTCGAGGCATTGCTCAACAGTGAGCCAATGTAGGTCAGCGAGCACAGGGGTGACGGGTGAACGGGACTTGGTGCAAGTTAGGACACGGGCAGCCGAGTTTTGGATTACCTCAAGTTTATGTAGGGTAGAACATGGGAGGCCAGCCAGTATTCCATTAGAATAGTCAAGGCTCGAGGTAACAAAGGCATGGATGAGGGTTTCAGAAGCAGTTTTGCTGAGGCAGGGGCAGAATCGGGTGATGTCTCGGAGGTGTAAATAGCCGGTCTTAGTGATGGTGTGAGTAAGTACTCAGAAGCTCATCTCAGGGTCAGCTATGACAGCAAGGTTGCAAACAGTTTGGCTCAGCCTCAGACAGTTACTAAGGAGAGGTATCGAGTTGGTGGCTAGGAACTAGCGAGTTTGTGGCAGGGACCGAAGACAATAGCTTTGGCCTTCCCAATATTTAGTTGGAGGAAATTTCTGCTCATCCATTGCTGCATGTTGGACAAGCAGCCTGCCAATTTCGAGACAGTGGAGGCGTCGAGAGAGGTGGTGATGAGGTCGAGCTGGGTTTCATCAGGGTACATGCGGAAACTGATGCTGTGTTTTTGGTTGATGTCACTGAGGGGCAGCATGTAGATGAGAAATAGGAGGGGGCCAAGGATAGATCCTTGGGGTTCAAGAAGGTGATTCACCAGAATATTCTCAAAGGCAACTCGGGATGTGCAGTAAATGCTGGCATTCCCAGCGATACCCACATCCCATGAATGAATAAAATTTTAAAAATCACTGAATGATTATTTCATTCCTGGTTTATGACAGACTGCAATTATAAGACTTGGATCCTTGTGTATTTTAAAACACTTTTTTATACATCTGTTGCACATACACACCAGCACTGACTTTGAGATGTAACATTATTTTCTTCCTTCTTCTCATCTCATGCAGTATTCTTTGCCCTCGTTATATATTAACATCGTATTGGTTTCTATGAGACTTTAGATACCTGAGGCATATCTAATTGAGTTATATATTGTACAAGATTGGTTCCCATGAGTACCAAAGAATGAGAAATGAGAGCCATAAGAAGTTAAGTGAATCGTTTCACTGATGATCTTGTCCAAAAGTGTTTGATGGATTGAGCTATCTTTCCTTAAAGAAGCTTTGTCTGCACTGCGGGAAGTATTATCGACAGTTCCTGAGCGGTTTGACCTTAAAGTTGCCATTTTACTACATGGATTACATTGCATTGTATTGCAGTAAATGCGCAAGTCAATCTTTTTCCAATAATTTAAATTAAAATCAAAACACATAGTGAGTTGCGATATAATTGAGTGCTCCCTGTTTAAAACTGGGAAACTCTGGTTGCAAGACTTTACTAAATGATGACATAGCATTGCTGCCTATTATTGAGTACAGTAGCTTAATTGTCCATATTATTGTGGTTGGTGCAAACAGTACACACACAAGACCTTGTACTATGCATTAACAAGGCATTACCTTTGCAGTTTTATGGGGCTCAAAATTGGCCAGGAGTTGCTCCATTATTTTTGGAGCAACTTAATTTTTCTGGAGTATCTTAAAAATCCCCATTTTGCACATTCAATTTGTGCCAGTGTAAGTGAGTTAGTTAAAAAAATGTTAGTTTAGTTTAGTTTTTCTCAAAAGGGGGCGTTACCAGCCACCTACGCCCATTTTGGCTATTTAGGCTACTTTGGCCAGCTAATGGTTACTCCAACTCTACTTAGGCCAGGGTATGGGGCCACTCATGGCCACTTGTGAAAACCCTTGCAGAGAGTTAAGAAATCAGCGCAGGTAGGTACATCGGAGGCCAGCAGAATTTAATGACTTGACTAAAGAATGTGAATAGCCTCAAGATACGGGGGAGCCAATTTAAAACCGAGTTGAAAAGGAATTTCTTCTCCCAGAGGGTTGTGAATCTGTGGAATTCTCTGCCCAAGGAAGCAGTTGAAGCTAGCTCATTGAATGTATTCAAATCACAGATAGATAGATTTTTAACCAATAAGGGAATTAAGGGTTACGGGGAGCGGGCGGGTAAGTGGAGCTGAGCCCACGGCCAGATCAGCCATGATTTTGTTGAATGGCGGAGCAGGCTCGAGGGGATAGATGGCCTACTCCTGTTCCTAATTCTTATGTTCTTATGTTCAAACAGCTATACAGGACATCATATGACAAACTTCGCAAAGTTAATTTACTATACAACAGAAGCATTCATGGAAGCTTAAACTGCAAAAATAAAATACGTAAAAGATAGTTGAATTAAATTGCCCTAATCTCACAACTAATTTAAACAACTATTTGTTTGCAATGATTATACTGAGCCAAAATTGAGCCCATATTTTCTAAATAAAGTCTACTTCAATAAATAAGATATTCTCTCAGTGTTTTTCCGTCACTTATGTTCTTCTATCACATTAACACCAGGTAAATAGGCTTAACAAATGGTTACCACTATTCATAAGAGACAAAACATATTTACTAAAATTTTTCAAAATATCCAAATAAAAAATAGAAGTAAGTAAGTCCTACCCTACCTTTAGCTTCAGCCTGGGAAGGCAACGGGCCGGTCTGTGCGGTTGGCCACTCGGCCTGGGATTGGGGTGGGACACACAAGCAGCCGGTATGATGATGATGATGATTGGGTCCTATGCTGCAGCACGCACACTGAGAGGCTGGGGCTAGGAGCTACTGCGCATGTGCGCACACTCCAACGCGCATGTGCAGACATTCAGGCACTGTTTTCAGCACGGGACGCTGGCCCCGCCCCCTACTCAACTGGCCACACTGCGCGAAGACCCGGGAGAGGCCGGACAGCGTCCAAAGTTTTTCGGAGCACTTTTCAACACGGAAAAGTGCCGCATCTCCAGTGAGTGCGCCGAAAAAAGCCAATTTTGAGCCCAAAGTGTGGGAGATGAGTCAAGAGATTACACCAAAGGGTAATTCAGTGCACTCCCAATCATGAACTGTGGTTGAAGAGAGCATGGGTTGTGGAATTGCTGCCACAATATTTGTAGCTTGATCTGCGATCACACACCCTTCGAGCGCAGCTCCCCATTCTAAGTACAAGATTAGTAAATTTACCCTAATATGTAAGGATATTTTGTAAGTTACATCTCAAAAGATCCTGTTCCTGCAAGCAAGTATTTTGCCTTTATCATTGTACAGTTACAAACATAAGTACATACAAAATTGATGGATATGAAATGACCAGCTGGTCCATTAAGCCTGGCCCACACTCATGGACGGAACATCATGACT
This sequence comes from Pristiophorus japonicus, assembly GCF_044704955.1. Classification (NCBI taxonomy): domain Eukaryota; kingdom Metazoa; phylum Chordata; class Chondrichthyes; family Pristiophoridae; genus Pristiophorus; species Pristiophorus japonicus. The sequence goes on from NC_091987.1 coordinate 49,989,368, forward strand.
AAATACTCCCCCCCCACCACCCTCCTCCCCACCCCCCACCACAGCCATGTAACCTTCTGGGAGAGGCAGTAAAACAACATATTAACTCAGAGCCAATAAGGGAGAATTCCTCTCCGACTCACTCAGGTGATCAGGAGGTCACATGGACCAAGTTAATTTATAGTTAATGGAACTCTGCCTTTTTACATTTGAATTGTGTAATTTCACCTTTTACTGTACACATTGTTAGTTGTAAAAGGAGAATTGAGGCAGATAACGTGAGCTCTTTTCACTGAAAACAATTAAAGAATGAATTCTTGTGCTGTATTCATTACCGTTGTTGGGTAAGGAATGTCCTTATATTTTATAACGTAAACAACCTGAGTTTAAAAAAAAATGTAAAATGTCTGACAGTTGAGCCTCACTGGATGGGGAACATTCTTTAAACATCTATTTGATTCTATAGGAACAAATCATGCACAAGTAGTGACAGGAGATATTCTGTGAAGAAAATGAGTGAATCTGCTTTCTGAAATGGGCTTTAAGTGTGATCGTAATGGCATTATAAACGTAGTATGACAAGACATATTAGCCTAGGTTTTCCACTATGAGTGAAGTTTCAATCTGAATTGCTACTGGCACATCTTTAAACAGATTCAAATGGAAGTGTATTGTTTGCAACAACATTTCCAAGGTCAGCTCATTAGCAAGCTACAGGTTCAGATTCGGATGGGTGTGGGGAGCATTTAAATGGTGGGGGCAGTAAATGGCATATACGTGAAATTTAAAGAGATATGGACAGTTAAGTAGAAGTGTCATAATAGGGTGACAATAGTTCTGAAAGAGTTTGGAGAGCCCTAAAAGACACCTCTCGCCATTAGTGGCCTTTTCCAAGGCTAATGGGGCCAGGGACTAACAAAAGACAGGCAAAAATTAAAGCAAAAGAAACCCAAGATGCACGCATGAGCTTGTAGGAAAGAGGCAGAGCAGCCCAGCACCCAATCTTTTGTTTGATGCAGTCTTATGTCTTTTGCATTTCTTCTTAGGCGGTCCCTCATATTGAGGATGACTTGCTTCCACGCCAAAAAGGGAAGTGTTCACAGTTGTTACAATAAAGGACCAGATATTCCAGGTCCCGAACTACATATTGAAGGGTGGAAGATGCATGCATTTACCTCTCAGCTGACCAAGAGTCATTACAAGATAGGTGCATTCGGACCTGCGGAAATGGTTTGGTGGCATCATTGTATGGTGATCAATCAGGATATACAACCTCTTGGTTACCTCGGCATTCATTCTTTCATACCATTGAAAGCATGAAATGCTGTGATTGGCGTGCTTCTGAGGAAGCTTCCAAGATTATGGTTAGTCAGGTATTCACAGATCTTAGTAGTGCCATCGGATCTACTCTACCATCTTCTTTTGAGAATAGAAGCCTCCACATGCACAAATAATTTACCAAAGTGAGGTATATTTGACTCCGTCTGCAAGTCTTGGTACCAGTGGGTTGGCGCATAGCAGCGCTCATGCAGTTTGACTTGCCCATTATCCATCTGAAGGTCCTTTTCTTCTTCCATAGAGGAGAGTCTTGATCGACACAAGTAATGATACTTAGGGTGATTAATAAATGAAATATCTGGTTGGAGGATTCAAATGCCAGCGAGGAAAAAAATGAAGCAAAATGGTTATGAAATGGCTAAAATAAACTTACTTTTACATTACTGCCACCTAACAACTCTGGATGGCCATTTCAAATTGGATGTCTTGCACATCAAAATGTTGGAAAATAGTGTGTATGGCAGACATTAGCAAACTGTTATTTTAATGAAGTACCCACCAGTTGGATGTATTTCTAAGGGTGCAAAATTTTAAATCAAAATATCAATTTTTGTAGTTGAGACCACATTTGAAGTTCTGTGTTCAGTATAGCTGCAAGGATATGGTTGTTCAATGTTGCTCAGAAGTGGGCTATATGGCTAAGGCTGATTGAACTTAGAGGGCTCAGTTATGAGAAAGATTGACTACCCAGGAACTTTTACACTCTTGACAAAGTTCCTTAAAATTTTCACAGACGTGGAGAAATTGATCCAGGAACATTTTTCGATCAGGTACAGGACTGGGGTAGAAAACAAAGTACAAATAAAATAAGAAATGTAGGCAGATAGAAATGTGATATAGATTACACTGGCAGAGGGAGGGTGTGGAACAAAAAAACTGCAATATGTTTAAACAAAAGAATGGATAACTACTTGCTGGTAAATAGGATTCAGGGCTATTAGTTGTAGAATCAGACAGAAACTTGAAGGGAGGTTTCGAAGGGTAACCTAGATGCACCAGTAATTTTTTCATGCTACATTTGTGTCATATTCGAAGACCATTCTGGAAGGGCTGGGCTGCTTGCAATGCAATGTCCATGTAGGCATATTCTGATACATGTACACCATGCATAATTTAATAGCCTATTGGTGCACATCTTTTTGGAACAAATTCATGCCGTTATGAACAGTAATGATTTGAAGTCAACTTTGAGAGTGACTTTAGTTTAAACCTCACAGGTGCAGACACATTTGTTCTCATATATATATGCATCTCCAAGCTTTGTCTCGATGTTGTTTGAGCTGGTTTCTTTGATAGAGAGGTACATCATTAGTTTCGTACTGCTCTTTGTGGGTACGTCAGCTTCATGTGATGACATGTCAGTCCAAGACTACACTTGTAACAGTGAATGACATTGAAAGTAGATGTAGAGCTGCACCTCCAAACCCTCTGCCTTGTCAGTGTCCTCTAAATGAAGCTGGGTAGGCCACATTAGGCTACCCCTCGGCAAGTCTTTGCACAATCTGCACTGTGCATCCATCAAACATACTGGGAAAAAGAAAGATATGACAGCTATAGACAAGCGTGGGAAGTAGAGGAAATGAGCATGTGCTTAAAAAGAATAAAATATATGAAACCTTTTCAGGCAATTACCCTTTGTCGGCTCTTTCCTGCACTATGTTACTGCTTAGTTTAATCACAGAGATGTAGCTGTGCAGCAGAAATTAATGAATCATTAGAATGCTTCTTCATATTGAATTTTTCAAATGTTTATCAGAAAAAAAAAGGATGGAATTGATATTCTTCCTTTGATCCTGGCCCTGAAAAATTACTAGCAATGCTGATGAAAAGGAACAATGTGCATCTCCTACTAATTACATGAGTTGCAGTTCTAGACGTAGTGTGATATGTTGTCACAAGATGTAAATGACCGTGAACTAATTAAAATGAATTGTTAGAGAATAACAAACTCATGATATGGTACTTTAGGTATCAATGGGTTAATTGTCACAAACCAGACCGATCAGGTAGTTTTTGTCTAACTTTAAGTGGGAGTATAGAACTGTCAACGAAGCCAAGTGCTCAGGTAATGTCTTCTGTTGCAGTATTGCAGCACATACTGCTGTGATATTGAGACATCCACTGCCTCAGTATAGCGTGTGAGAGTTTGTGGGATAAGGGGATTCCACATGTTTTAGTCACCCTGTTGATAATCAGAACAAAATGTGGAAAAAAAAATGTATAATTATTACACCAGTGTTATTGCGTCATACACAAATAAAAATAAAACTTAAAAGATATCTTCAAATATATTTGTTTTAAATACTCTCTGTCATGTATTTCACATTACTGTATATAACTACTTACCATGCTATACATGACTGTAACTGGATATGACCTGTAACAATAAGCATACCTTACCACCAGGAGTGCACTTGCAGGAGACACTCCATACCTGTCCCACTGAGGTATATAAAGGGAGGTCTCAGGCAAGTGCAGGACTGGAGAGCTGGAATTAAAGATGCAGGTCCTGAGTGACCTTGACTTCAGCATGTGTCTCGTGTAAGTCAGTACATTAGAGTCAGGACTTAACAGTGGTGATGAGTTACGGGATCACAGAATCCACAGAATGGCAACCAACAGCTCAGATGAGAAATACAATGCTGGAGATAATTGGGATTTTTTGACTTTATAGAAAGGCTCCAACAAAGCTTTGTGACCAAAGACTGGCAGACAAGAGAAGAGCCCATCTCTTGACCAGCTGTGGCTCAAAAGCATACGCTTTAATGAAAGACCTGCTGGCACTCAAGAAACCAGCAAGCAAGTCATTTGAGGAGTTGAGTACACTGGTGAGAGACCACCTGAAGCCAACAAGCAGCCTACACATGGCCAGACACAAGTTCTACAGCTACAGACGCTGTGTGGGCCAAAGCATACCCGACTTCGTGGCGGAACTTCGGAGGCTGGCTACTTCATGTGAGTTCCCCGATGAACTAAGGGGAGAAGGACTGAGAGACTTTTTTATTGAAGGAATAGGCCACGCAGGCATATTCCGAAGCTTATAGAGACTAAGAACTTGACTTTAGAGGCAGCAGCACTGGTCGCACAGACGTTCTTGGCAGGCGAAAAAGAAACGAGGCTGATCTATACTTCGGGTACGACAACCAACGAGGCATCGGAACAAGGGGTTCACATTGTGAAACAAACCACTACCCACACATACAGACAAAGGCAGGAAAGCAGGACTTCAACAGCAGACAGTGGCGCCAGAAGCCATCAAAATCAAGGGCCACATGAACGGCCGATCACACCTCATCAACCCATAATGCGAGCAATCAACAACAGACTGAGAGAAGAGAGATCAGCCAGATGCAGCTCATCCTTCAGAAACAATGGAAACAGTCTGTGTTGGAGATGTGGGGGGAGGCACTCAACCAGGGTGTGTCGATTTCAGCATGCCGTTTGCAGAAACTGCAACTACACAGGGCATCTGGCTCGCATGTGCAGAAAAACAGCAGCTCGGCTGGTATACGAATCGGAAGGGTCGGAAAGCGGACCAGAAGACAGTTGGAACAATGCACGGGACGTCGAGGTACAGCGGGTTAACACGATCAATATCCATTCCTTACACCAAGACGCCTCCAATTATGCTGAGGGTTCTACTCAACAGGATATCCGTCAACATGGAACTGGACACGGGAGCCAGTCAATCCCTCATGAGCGTTCAACAATTTGAACAGCTGTGGCCACACAAAAGCAACAGACCAAAACTCACAAAGGTCGACACCAAACTAAGGACCTATACTAAAGAAATCGTCCCAGTCCTTGGCAGCGCCATGCTCTCAGTCACACACAAAGGGATGGTGCACCGACTTTCCCTGTAGATTGTCCCCGGGGATCTCCCGGCCCTGTTGGGGAGAAGCTGGCTAGCAGAACTTAATTGGAAATCGGATGATGTTCACGCCATGTCATCAGAGGAACGGACCTCCTGCTCAACAGTTCTAAGCCATTTTGAACATCTCTTTCAGCCAGGTGTGGGCACCTTCAAAGGGGCTAAAGTTAAAATCTACATCACACAGAATGTCAGACCGGTCCATCAAAAGGCTAGAGCTGTGCCTTATGTGATGAGGGAAAAGATTGAAAACGAACTGAACCGGCTTCTGCGGGAAGGCATAATTTCTCCCGTGGAATTCAGCGACTGGGCAAGCCCCATCGTCCCCGTCATGAAGCCTGATGGATCCGTGCGAATCCGTGGGGATTACAAGTCTACCATAAACAGAGTCTCCCGACAGGAGCAATACCCGCTGCCCAGAGCGGAGGACCTATTTGCCACGTTGGCTGGAGGAAAACCTTTCTCGAAACTTGACCTCTCATCTGCGTATATGACGCAAGGACTGACCGAAGAATCTAAGCTACTCACCACCATCAACACACATCGAGGCCTTTTTGTGTACAATCGATGCCCATTCGGCATCTGGTCGGCAGCTGCTATATTCTAGTACAACATGGAGAGTCTGCTCAAGTCCATCCCGGGGACGGTTGTGTTTCAAGAAGACATACTCATCACGGGCAGGGACACCGACTCTCATCTCCGCAATCTGGAGGAAGTACTAAGTCGATTGGATCGGGTAGGCCGAAGAGTTAAGAAATCCAAATGTCTGTTTCTCGCTCCTGAGGTTGAATTTTTGAGCAGAAGGATTGCCGCTGATGGAATCCGCCCAACCAAATCCAAAACCAAAGCAATTCGCCTGGCACCCAGGCCCCGGAATGTCTCGGAACAGCGTGCCTTTCTCGGGCTACTCAATTACTTTGAGAAATTTATGCAGAATTTGAGCACGCTGCTGGAGCCTCTCCACGTGCTACTCAGAAAGGGGTGCGATTGGTTTTGGGGGGGAACGCCCAAGAACGGGCCTTCAATAAGGCACGCAACCTTCTATGTTCCATGAGTGTTTTAGCCTTTTTCGACCCAGATAAAAAATTAGTCCTTATGTGTGATGCGTCAGCGTACGGGGTCGGGTACATTTTACAGCATGTCAACGATGCGGGTAAATTGCAGCCCGTTGCTTATGCCTCAAGGTCACTTTCACGGGCGGAGCGCGGGTATGGTATGGTTGAGGTTGAGGCGCTCGTGTGCGTTTACGGTGTCAAAAAGATGCACCATTACCTTTTCGGGGCCAAGTTTGCGTTGGAAACCGACCACAAACCCCTCACGTCCCTACTATCCGAGTGCAAGGCAGTCAACGCCAACGCCTTTGGCGCGCATTCAGCGGTGGGCATCATGCTAGCGGCTTACGACTACATGATAAGGCACAGATCAGGCACAGACAACTGTGCCTACGCGCTTAGCAGGCTATCCCTGGCGACCACAGAAGGGTCCAACGAACAGGACTGTGAGATGGTCATGGCAATCAATCCTTTGAATCCACAGGTTCGCCCATGACGGCTCGCCAAATCAGAGCCTGGACGACCAGCGACCCCACGTTATCTCTAGTTAAAAGATGCATTCAACTGGTGACTGGGCAGAGGCTCGCGATGCCTGCCCCGAGGAGGTCAAACCCTTCCATAGGCGCATGCATGAACTCTCACTACAGACAGACTGCCTGATGTGGGGCAGCCGAGTAGTTATGCCCTTATGAGGCAGGGAGGCGTTTGTCGCGAGCACGCGAGGATTGTCCTTATGAAGGCCATAGCCAGATCTCATGTCTGGTGGCCTGGCATTGACGCGGACTTGGAGCTCTGCGTCCGTCGGTGCATCATTTGTGCCCAACTCAATAATGCCCCCAGGGAGGCCCCCCTAAACCCCTGGCCCTTGTCCACCAAACCGTGGTCACGGGTGCATGTAGACTATGCGGGCCCGTTCATGGGAAAAATGTTCCTCGTAGTCGTTGATGCATTTTCAAAATAGATCGAGTGCACCATTTTAAACTCAAGCACCATCTCCACCACTGTGGAGAGCCTTAGAACCATGTTTGCAACGCACGGCATTCCTGTCATATTGGTCAGTGATAATGGTCCGTGCTTCACCAGCACAGAATTTCACGATTTTATAGTTGACTACGGTATAAATCATGTTAAGATGGCACCTTACAAGCCGGCCTCCAATGGCCAGGCAGAGCGAGCAGTGCAGATCATTAAACAAGGCATGCTCAGAATCTAAGGTCCCACGCTGCAGAGCCGCCTGTCGCGACTGCTGCTGGCATACAGATCTCGTCCGCATTCGTTGACTGGGGTCCCCCCGCACAACTATTGATGAAACGAACCTGAAAGACCAGGCTCTCGTTAATCCTCCCAGACATGCATGAAACTGTTGAGGCTAAGCGTCAAAAGCTAACTGAGTACCATGACCGAAATTCGAGGGGGAGGTGGAATGAGATAGGGGACAAAGTGTTTGTGCTAAACTATGGCCGGGGTCCCAAATGGCTTGCAGGGACAGTAACAGACAAAGAGGGAAACAGGCTACTGGTTGTACAAATGGACAATGGCCAAACCTGCCGGAGGCATGTAGACCAAGTAAAAAGTAGATTCACCGATAACACTGAAGAACCAGAGGCAGACTACAATGTGGAACTCACACCACATCTGGTGGACAGACAGGTGGAACAACCTGAGGAAAGGGCAGTCTCAACAGACAGCCCAGGCGAGATACCAGCAATCACACCGAACAAAACAGACAGCCCAGGCGAGATACCAGCAATCACACCGAACGAAAAATAGGCACCAAGGCAAACAACGGAACCACAACTAAGACGCTCCATGCGAGAGCGCAGACCACCTGAGGGACTGAATCTATAAAGGCAATAAGACCTTGGGGGAGGGTGATGTCATGTATCTCACATTACTGTATATAACTCTACTTACCATGCTATACATGACTGTAACTGGATATGACCTGTAACAAAAAGTGTTATGTAATGATGTGTGTATCATTGTCCTGCGTCCAGGTGGGGGGGGGGAGGGGGAAGGTGATGTTATGTAATGATGTGTGTATCGTCCCAGTACCTTAAATGTATTGTAAGTACTATGCCACACCACAGAGGGCTCTGCGGTGGGAAACCCTGGTAGCACCTGTAACAAAGGCTATATAAGGCTGACCACCACACCTGGGAGGCACTCTGGAGCTGAACAATAAAGGACGAAGGTCACAGCAGTTAGACTTACACCAGACCGTGTGGAGTCAGTGATTTGTGTGCTACATACACCACAATAAGCATACCTTACTACCAGGGGTGCACTTGCAGGAGACACACCATACCTGTCCCACTGAGGTATGTAAAGGGAGGCCTCAGGCAAGTGCAGCACTGGAGAGCTGGAATTAAAGTTGCAGGTCCTGAGTGACCTTGACTTCAGCATGTGTCTCATGTAAGTCAGTACATTAGGGTCAGAACTTAACACTCTCAATTATTCAAAACATCAGGGCTAAATTTCCACTGGGGTTGTCTCACTTCAACACTGCAACTTCAGTGGAAGAGCGGTGAAAATTCTGAAAAATGGCGTAAATATCATTTTTCCGGAGTTTCCATATCACATCCGCAAATATTGATTGGACGAGTGGGAAACCACAGCTGGGCCTGTTGGGAGACAACAGGTGAGGGAGGGATTTGCTCAGCTCACAGCGTCCATAGGGTATGGCTTACATTCTTGGATATTTCTGAGCAGCAATGCAAGAGGAGATGAGCTTCACCAGACAGGCTGCCGTTAACCTATGCAGCAGGACCAGCAGGACTGCCAATGGTGGGGCCGATGGAAGTCCATGGATGTATAAGAAGCCAGAATTGGAAGAACGCAGAGTTCTCGGAGGGTTGTCATGCTGAAGGAGGTTACTGGGATAGGGAGGACTAAGGCCATGGAGAGAAATTTGAACACGAGCATGATAATTTTAAATTCGAGACATTGGTGGACTGGGAGCCAATGTAGGTCAACGAACAGAGGGGTGATGGGTGAGTGGCATGGTGCGAGTTAGGATACGGGCAGCAGAGTTATCTATGATATCAAATTTATGGAGGGTAGAAGGTGGGAGTTTTTCCAGCAGAGGATTGGAAAAGTCATGTTTAGAGGTAACAAAGCATGGATGAGTCACATAGAATTATAGAATTGTAGAATGATACAGCAAAGGAGGTCATTTGGCACATTGTTGGCAGAGTTATCCAATTAATCCCACTCTCTTCCTCCTTAACAATTTTTTCTTTTGAGTATTTATCCAATTCTCTTTTGAATGTTACTATCGAATCTGCTTCCACCACCCTTTCAGGCAATGCATTCCAGATCACAACAACTCGCTGTATAAAAAAATGTTTCCTCATGTCACCTCTGATTCTTTTGCCAATCACCTTAAATCTATGTCCTCTGGTTACCGACCCTTCTGCCACTGGAAACAGTTTCTCCTTATATACTCTATCAAAACCATTCATGATTTTGAACATCTCTATCAAATCTCCTCTTAACCATTTTTGATCTGAGGAGAATACTCCTAGCTTCTTCAGTCTCTCCATATAACTGAAGTCCCTCATCCCTGGTACCATCTCTTCTGCACCATCTCCAAGGCTTTGACATCCTTTCTAGTGGTGTCCAGAATTGAGCACAATACTCCAGCTGAGGGCTAACCAGTGTTTTCTAAAGATTTAGCACAACTTCCTTGATTTTGTACTGTATTCCTCTGTTAATAAAGCCAAGGATCTCATATACTTTTTTTACAAAAACTTTCCCAACCTGTCCTACTTTCAAAATGTGTGTACATGTTTATCTGGTCCTGTATCCCCTTTAAAATGGTACCATTTAGTTCATATTGCCTGTCCCCATTCTTCCTACCAAAATATATCACCTCACTCTTCTGTGCATTAAATTTCACTTGACATGTGTCTGCCTATATCGACCTAAAGTCTGTTACCAGTGTTTACTCATTGTTTACTACATTTCTGAATTCTGCCTCATCTGCAAACTTTGAAATTATGCTCTGAATACCCAAGTCCAGGTCAATTAATATATATCAAAAAGAGCAGTGATACTAATACTAACCCCTGGAGAATACTACTGCACACCTTCCTCCAGTCTGAAAAACAGTCATTCACCACTACTCTGCTTTCTGTCCCTTAGCCAATTTACTATCCATGCAACCACTGCCCCTTTATTCCAATGGGCTTTAATTTTGCTAATAAGTAACATAAATAACATTTCCAAAACAAACTCATCAAAAATATTAGAAGCCGTTCCTCCCTCCCCCCCCCTTTTCTAGTTTGTCCCCCAGCTTCTCTTCTTCAGGTATAGTTTGTGTCTTTCTGTAAGTTCTTTCCAGGCACGAGCAAGACCACAAGGCAAATATATAATCAAGGCTAGGAGGCTTGTGGCATCATTTTGCGACTCAGCAATAGTGTAACATGGGCAAGCGAACCGGCAGCCCATTTTTCATCTCTTCTGATTTTTATTTCTGTTGACTTAAATGCAAATAAAAATGTAGATATTGAGAAAATACGTGAGAAAAAGATCTTTGCCCTATAAAGGGGAAAGAGGAAAAAGACTGAAACATTTGGGCTGGATTTTAGGCTTTTATGTTTTTGTGGAGATAATGACGGCGGGGCGGGAAAGTTGGCGGCTGGGACTAGTGCCTTAGTAGTTAAGTTTGGGCATCTGGGCCCTGCATCCGCTAAGGGAGGCGTTGTACATCTCTCTTGGCGCAAGGATGGGAAACTCCCGAGCTAAAGAGCCGGGCTGGGAGCGCGCCGAGAGACATCTGGGGAGAGGGGTGGGGGGCGGCGGAGGAACTAAAAATCCCCCACAAAAACATTCCAAAAACATTGTCCATGCCACCATAACACAAATCACTTAAAAAATGAAAAGAAAAACCAATCACACTTACCTCAGGAGTCCATTACTCACCTCTCTGCCGCTAGGATGGTTGGACCACCCTGATTTCCCAAGCAGTCATTTTGGGACGCGCTTCCAGGGTGGAATGGTTGGGCAGGAGCTAAAACTCATACCGATGTCGCAACCAGGGGCATTGCACACCAACGCAGCTCTTCCGGGCGGTGCTGCTCCATGCCGCCACAAAATCAGACCCAAGGATTTCTGTGGGGTGCAGAAGACCTCACCCCCACCATTGACACTGCTCCGGGACGAAAAAAAGAGCACAGAAGACTGGAAAATCCAGCCCAAAGAGTGGAAGGCAAACATAAAATGCAGAGAGACAGAAGCAGAAAGAGCAAGAGAAATGGAGTCAAAGGGGTGTCATTTTGATTTTGGCTGATTGTGAAAAACAGGCAATATTGATTCAGCTGTCCATTGTACATCTCTCCCGATTTTCATTTCCATTTGGAGAGATGTGTAACACGCGGCTAAATCAATATCACCCATTTTATCTATCACCCACATTCAAAATTACCAACAAACAGAGAGACATTTACAGGAAGAATTATTTCCATAATTTTGTCTATGAACGACACTATGGGAGATCAACTAGTATTTTTTTCTACCCTGTACATTTTACTTTTGCTTCCTAAACTTCAACGTTGAATTTTCTTGTGTAAGCAAAGGAAGAACAGACTTGGTGGTGGGAGAGAAATTGTCATAGCTCCTTTCATAAAGTCTCTATCAATGACACAAGTGGTTCCGAGCTTCCTTTATTAATGTTTTAATAGTAGTAGTCTGCTATAAATTTATGAAAATGTCTAATGTGTCTTATTGAATTCAGTGCTTTTCAAGGTCACCAAAATTAATCCTGTTTAACCTCAGTTACATTATTATTAGAAGAGTTGCAGTTTTACTGCTAAATTGGAAAATGATAAAACCATGAAAGAATGCATTGGAAAAAGTGCTTTGGGAGGGTACATAACATTCATTTGGCGAGCTAGCCAAAATCAGTGTCTTAAATCAGATTCTGAAGTGCATTATTCATCACTGCATGGTGCATGCTTCATTATTTGTTATTGCATAGTGCCTTGAAGCATCCAGTATCCATTTATAAAATGACAGCTTTTCACTTGCAGTATTTTGAAGGCAGTGTATTAAAAATGTATACGCCCTGTGCCAGCCCGGCAGGAAGGAAACAGCAGACTTTTTTATGTTGCATCTTGAAAATGTCAGAATTATTCGGTTTTTCAGTGATATATTTTCAGGGTTGAGAAATTATTGATGTTTAAAATTGATTAATTGTGACTGAAATAAATATTTTCTCAAAGCTGGTGCTGCCAGTTAATATATTCCTCGTGATGAACATTAATGTTCAACTCGTAACTAATAACAGCCATGTGTCTACCCACAAAAATGTGCAATTTCATCCAGAGTAGACCTGTGAGCACAGTACTAGATGCCCAGTAATGAAATACTTAATGCAATACAAATTACTTTGCCATGAATTTGGTTTGTACAAACCCTTGTTAACAGACTAACTACAGGAGCAAGTTGTCCAAAATATTTATGATTTAGCAGTCATCATAATATTCTTGTATATACTGTATACATACTGATCATATATTGTAGTTTGCATGATGACCAATGACAAAGAAGCAATATCCAATATTTCCTTTCAGCAGATCCCAACTTTCAAACAATCTTTAATGTTTTTTAAAATGCCGCATATCCTGTAGCACTTTCAAAATACCCTGTATATCAAATATATTTTGTTCAATCTGACATAATTTTCTTATATTTTATCATATCTGATTTTTTACAATCATATTTCTGTCTAATCTCGAGAACAATTATTTTCAGGGGGCAAATAAAAGAAAAATGTTCAAATAAATTAATATTTTGGAGCTGAGTTTATGAAGTTGAAAAATGTTCCTTGCTGATTTATGGCTTGTATGTGCACGGTCCAAAACCATTTTTGGAGCAAATATACAGCGCCTTTAATCATACATGGAGATTGTGAATCCTCAATAATGCAAGATGACCCGGCATCCATCAGGTCAAATATCTGGGTCTTATATTTTGTGCGTTTATATATCCTGGCTCAGTGATCAGTATGGCTCAGCGTCACTCAGAACTATTCTAATTGGTCCATAATGTTAAAAGTAGTCACCATTAACCTAGCATCAAAATCATCTACACACATATAACTAGGTGTAAAAATCATATTGGATGTCTGGTAGAGGATTCATGCCAGCAATCCAGTCTTGGGGTTCAAATGACTAACAAATTGCTCATGCTTTATTCTTTCAGTTTGTGCTAAATGATTGAAATCTATTACCGCCTATTGAATATTCTATATGAACTTCATGTCGCCATCCATTATCTTCCATATAAATAATATAGTCACAGCATGTTCCTGTGTATTAGCCTTTAGAATAAATAGCATAAAAACTTTAAAGATATTTGAATTGATCCATAACTTCCTCATATTTTTGGCTGTTTCTTTTGGTTATTATTGTTTGACAACTAATTGCAATTTTTGTTCTTGATTTAAAGGTGCTATGTTGAAGACAGGATTTCGAAGGTTGCTTGGCTGAACCGATCCAATATTATTTTTGCTGGAAATGACAAATGGTCCCTAGACCCTCGAGTCACTCTATTGACCAACGCTCGCTTAGAGTATAGCCTTCAGATTCAGCAAGTGGATGTATCTGATGAAGGTCCTTACACATGCTCAGTGCAGACCCAGCACCACCCGAAGACCTATCAAGTGCATTTGATAGTGCAAGGTAAGATCTTTGTGTTGCTTATTTGTCTTCTATCTGTTTGCCAAAGCAATATGTGAAAGCTTCAGCAGGAGAGATCAAGCTAATAGAATTAATGTTGTCTCAATGTTCAGCAGCCATTCATAAAGACACAGTGCTGAGTTTGGTGAAAGGTTGTTTATTTAATTGTCTTCACAGGAAGTTATTTTATGAGGCTTAATTTGAGACATTGCCAAGACTGATTGTACCACAAATCACAAGCACATCATACGGGAAGGTAAAGAGTTAGAGCATAATTTAAAATCTTAAGACAACGATGTATGCCTAGAAATTGAATCGCCTGCAAATTAGGGTACAATCCCTTTGCAGCATGTGCCAATGAGGACCACGGCAAATTCGTCTGCCAGCATCATTAGGATAGTACCGGTGAACTGCGGGAACCAGTCATGCCCCAGAAGCAGCGGTCCAGACTTGAGGGTAGTGAAGTTGGCTAGGACACTGGTGCAGAGCCTTGGGTGAGTCTGGGAAGAGGAGGAGGTAATCAAGAGGATGGTGAGCAGTGGCCAGCAGTGGCTCTCACTTTTAATGTGGAGCATTCCTGCTCCTCTCATTTTCACCTTCAGATAAGTGGGAGCGAAATTGCCTCTTTGTGCAATGCCCGTTAGCGCCTCTGGGGGGGTGGGGGAATGGGGGCACAAAACACTTTTCGCCTGGGCCGGGGGGTGGTGGTGGGGGGGGGGCACTACCAGCTTCCAGGAAATTGTCTGTAAATTTGCGGAGGCGCTGTCATGGCAGTGCCATGCCCCGGGCCGGCGCACAAACGATGATCCCTTAGCGCCGCACGCTGACCACTTTCCGCCCCGCCGGGGATATTGCCCCATGTCCACAAGGCTGAAGTGAACGGGTGTCAGCACCAGCTTCACAGGTCACGAAGCTTGCCAACATCGATTTGCAGGACGGAAAGTAAAGGGGACCTCGCTAGTGCTCCATGTCGCCATCTTTGAAGTTTTGCCGACTCTCGGGTTCTCCCTAGTGTGGTCCAGGCCGCCATCATGCACCCCAGCACTGCGTTTTGGATGCCGGGCAGCAGCCCTGTTACCACACTGCCGTGGTGGCCCAGTGGACTTCAACAGAGGCCTTGCGGAGTGCACAGCAGCCCTCCCCTTCAAGCGAAGGGGAGGAGCATTGAAGCGCATCAGCGCTACGCGGAGCATCCCGACTGCGCCTGTTCGCGCCATTGGTCCCACCACTACAGGAAGTGGAGCACGAGAGATTACACTCCACTTTCTTTGAGGAGCGATAAGCCCAATTCAGCAGCCGGGGCAGGACTTCTGCGCTGGGTGCAGAAACATAAGAAATAGGAACAGAAGTAGGCCATACGGCCCCTCGAACCTGCTCCACCATTCAATAAGATCATGGCTGATCTGATCATGGACTCAGCTCCACTTCCCTGCCCGCTCCCCATAATCTCTTATCATTTAAGAAACTGTCTATTTCTGTCTTAAATTTATTCAATGTCCCAGCTTCCACAGCTCTCTGAGGCAGCGAATTCCACAGATTTACAACCCTCTGAGAGAAGAAATTTCTCCTCATCTCTATTTCAAATGGGTAGCCCCTTATTCTAAGATCATTCCTTCTAGTTCTAGTCTCCCCCATCAGTGGAAACATCCTCTCTCCATCCACCTTGTCAAGCCCCCTCATAATCTTATATGTTTCGATAAGATCACCTCTCATTCTTCTGAATTCCAATGAGTAGAGGCCCAACCAACTCAACCTTTCCTCATGAGTCAACCCCCTCATCTCCGGAATCAACCTAGTGAACCTTCTCTGAACTGCCTCCAAAGTAAGAATATCCTTTCGTAAATATGGAAACCAAAACTGCACGCAGTATTCCAGGTGTGGCCTCACCAATACCTTATATAGCTGTAGCAAGACTTTCCTGTTTTTATACTCCATCCCCTTTGCAATAAAGGCCAAGATTCCATTGGTCTTCTTGATCATTTGCTGTACCTGCATACTATCCTTTTGTGTTTCATACAAAAGCACTTCCAGGTCCCGCTGTACTGCAGCACTTTACAATCTTTCTCCATTTAAATAATAATTTGCTCTTTGATTTTTTTTCTGCCAAAGTGCATGACCTCACACTTTCCAACATTATACTCCATCTGCCAAATTTTTGCCCACTCACTTAGCCTGTCTATGCTCTTTTGCAGATTTTTTGTGTCCTCCTCACACATTGCTTTTCCTCCCATCTTTGTAACGTCAGCAAACTTGGCTACGTTACACTCAGTCCCTTCTTCCAAGTCGTTAATATAGATTGTAAATAGTTGGGGTTCCAGCACTGATCCCTGCGGCACCCCACTAGTTACTGGTTGCCAACCAGAGAATGAACCATTTATCCCAACTCTCTGTTTTCTGTTAGTTAGCCAATCCTCTATCCATGCTAATATATTACCCTCAACCCCATGAACTTTTATCTGGTGCAGTAACCTTTTATGTGGCGCCTTGTTAAATGCCTTCTGGAAGTCCAAATACACCACATCCACTGGCTCCCCTTTATCCACCCTGTTTGTTACATCCTCAAAGAACTCCAGCAAATTTGTCAAACATGACTTCCCCTTCATAAATCCATACTGACTCTGCCTGACCAAATTATACTTTCCCAAATAACCTGCTACTACTACTTTAAAGCAGTATCGCCCAGAGCAGGTAACTGCCCCCAATCGGGGCACAGGGCAATTTCAACCCCAGTGTATTTTTAATGCTCTGACCGCTGGTTAGGGCACATGTAGACTTGGCGATTCAGAATGCGGAAGACCCGACACCTGCTGCATTTAGAGTAAACCGATGTTCTATCGCATTGGAAATGGGATCCTAGAATTTCAATGGCACTGTGCCCGTTTTTCAGGCACAAAACAGGCATCTAAGCATCCAATATGCTGGGCTGGGTGCGCATGATCATTCTGTGCCAGAAGTGCGCCTTCCACCATATTGGATCAGGCTGCTCCATGGCGTCCAGGGCACATGCCAGAACTATTTAAATTGCTGATTAAAATATTAAAATAACAGATCCTACGTTTGTTATAGGGCCCGATTGTGATATTGGGCTGCCTCAGCACCTAACTCGCCATGTGATAAACCTGCCCAGCAACTCATGGTGCTAACAGGCAGGAAGGATCCCCAGCAGCACTAGATAAAGAGTGCATTCATTGAGGCTGCTGGTCAACTTCTGGGTGTTTTCTGACCATGAAAAGTTAATTCTGACTGCTGAGTCGAAGATTTTGTTGTTGCTGGACTGTTTTTAGTTGCCTTCTCGACAGTTGTACTGCAGTCATGGGTGGTTTGGTGGGGCTGCCTTTGGGGCTGGAGGAGGTGGAGGAGCTACAAGGCAGACATGAAGGAGCAGGAGCAGCTCACAAAAGAGGGAAAGGGAATGCATTCCTCATGAGGTCACACCTACAGCAAAACTTTGAGATGAATATCTACATGAACTTTTCAGAGGAGCAACGTCTCAGGTGCCTCGATTTCACAAAACAGGCTGTCAACGAGCTATGTCACCGACTGCAGCCACAACTCGAGCCTCGAACCAAGTCATGGACAGCCTTGCCAAGTCTTGTTAAGGTCACATTAGCTCTTAACTTTTATGCTGCGGTCTCGTTCCAGGCTGCAGTTGGTGATGTCAGCGGCATCTCCCAGATTTCAGTCTGCCATTGCAACAGGCAGGTCACTGAGACTCTCGACACCAGGAGGAATACCTATTTCTCTATCCTCATGGACAGATCAAAGCAGGATGAGACAGTACTAGATTTGTATGCATTGCAGCCTTCACTCAGCTCTAAGGTGCCATAGACTGCACTCCCATTACCTTGTGTGTGGCCCATCACCAGCCTGCCTTTCTTGTCAGCTCGGGATTCCAGTCCCATATCGTCCAACTTTTTTGTGAGCACAGGCAGCATATCATGGTTTCCTGACAGCAGTTATGATTTCTTTATCCTGTGCATGTCCGCTGTGGCATATTTGTTCCAACCAGGCTGTCCTGTTACAGGCTGGTGAATTGGCGACAAGTGATATCCCCTCAAGACGTGATCCATCACTCCAGTCAGGAACCCAAACACAGCTGCAGACCAGGCCTATAACAAGAGCCATGCTGCCACCATAAAGATCATCACGCAGACAGTCAGTGTGCTCAAGAAACATGTCTGGACCATCCAAGAGAAGCATTGCAGAACAACCCTGAGTGGATATCCAGATTTGTGGTCACCAGCTGCATGCTCCATAACTTTCCCATCATGAGGGACCAGCCCTTATTGCCACCTGGGAAACAAGATGTTCAGGGGGGAGAAGAAAAGCTGCATGAAGAGGATGAAAACCAGGAGTAGCATCGACCACCGGTGCCCCTAGATGCCAGAGCTCTCACAGAGCAGCTCATCGAAGAGCTCTTCACGTGAACCATCCCTCCCATCCCCAATACATCCACAGTCCTTACCACCGCTGTCCTTAATACCACCATCTGATTGACATCCTTCAGTCCAGAGTTATGGTTCTTGCCCTCAATTCATGAAAAATATAAACAGCAACATCCAATCCAGAACAAATACCAAATTTATCAAACAACTAAATTCTATCTGTATCTAATAGTTAGCAGATATTCTTATGAATCACCCTTGTGCAAGCCCTTAGTGCCTATCTTTGTGTGTTTTTTTACTTATCCTGCTGCTCCAAGAAGTGTTTCTCCAGTGGCTATAGTGAGGGAGGTGGAAGGCTGCTGAGCTTCCATTGAGATGACTAAAGTTGGCCGTGGTGGTCGACCTTGAGCGACACGGCGGCTTGAAGGTCTGGCTGCGGGCTGCAACATCTCGGTGCGGGGCAGGGTAGACTGACCCAGCTGGCTGTGCGGCGCTAACAAGGCCGCTGGCAAGGCGAGTGGCAGCAGGCACTTCTCCCATGAAGCCAAGGCCAGTTTCACAGGACTGCACCTCAGCACTCATACAACTCTGCCCGAGACAGAGTGCCAGACTGAGGTGACCCCTGGAAGCACTTGTCAACACTGGCCCCCAAGCCAAGGTAGGAGCCATCTGAGTCTAAGTGGCAGCAGTATTAGTTGTCATGGAAGCTGTCAGCAAAGGCTCCATCATGGTGGGTGCCATTTTCATGCTCATGGAGCTGACCATTCAGTTGATATTGGTCTCCATGCTCTGCGCAAAGCCTTGACAAAATGTAGTGTAACAGCAGCCTGGAGTGAATGACTTCCCTTCTCAGGGGAGTGAATGACTTCCCTGCTCAGGTCACTGGTTAAAATTGCAGTTGGACCCCAATGACATCATCAGAGCCTGATCTGCACATTTAAATTCGGACTCCACCAGCTTCAAGCAGGTGTGTTTGCTGCCCACTCAAAAGAGCAGGTTAAAATTACAGACTACGGGAATGTTGGTGGGTATGTTCTCCTGGTTGAATGTATTTGCCTGGTTGGGTTCTCACCAGACTTTCCCGTATAATTTTTCCTTATTTTCCATTAAAAATTCTTGATGACCACATTTATTGGGCCGAAACTTGCGGCCTCGCCGGCTGCCTACGATGTGCGCATGCACCCAGCAAGGCCTCGCAAAATCCGGTTCTCAACGCGTGATGTGCATGTGCCAAGAACCAGCTTTTGCAATCTCGCAAAATTTCTTTTGACAGATCCTATGCATCCCTGCAGGAAGGACATCCACAGGTCAGAGATTGGGCTATTTGCCCAACTCATGCCCAGCGAATGTCCTTCAAACTCTTACACCCGGTAAACACAGGCGCATAGCCTACTTTTACCAACAGAAGAGTTTTAAAACATAGAAAAATTTAATTTAATCATTCATTTTTATATTAAAAATCCTGTCCATGAACATAAGTTTATTTTTAACCTTATTAAAACACATTGGGCCTGAAATTCCAGTTGAACGCCTCCGACCCGAGAATTTTAATGAATTTACCTGGTGGTCCAAGAGGCGCCTGTAATTCTGGTGGGGAGGCCTTCTCTCTCCGTGCTTCGAAGTGCGCTCCCATTCTCGATGTTTGGACGTAGAAGGTGCAGTCATGTGTGACTGCACAACCAATCAGGTACAGTATTCTCATTAATAGCAATGAGACCTCCGTATCTACAAGTTCTTATTGTTATTAATGAGAAAAAAAACCCAAACACATTAAACACAACATTAAAAAAAACACTTCAAATATTTAACATTAATTGAAATTAAATGTTTTAGAAAAAAAAAAAAATATTTTTTTAGTATTTTAATTAGGGTTTAAAATAAACTTACCTTAGTGGATAGGATTTTTAACATAACAATGTGTTTTTAAATTTTATTGTTAAAATGTTTTTTTAAGTTTTAAAACTCTTATGCTGGTAAATGTAGGTTATGCGCCTGCTTTTACCAGGCGCAAGAGTTTTAAGGACATTTGCTGGGCAAGAGATGGGCAAATAGCGCAATCTTGCCCATGTGAATGTCCTTCTCCCGACGATGTGGAGGATCTGTCAAGCCAAAACTTGACAGATTGGAAAAGCCGGTTTTCGGCACATGCGCATTGCGTCCCGAAAACTGGCTTTTGCGATGCCTTCCCAGGTCCGTACACACTCAGTATGGTTTCGGTGAGGCCATGATTTCAGGGCCATTAAAAAAGACTTCCAAAAAATATTTTTTTTTTCGAAAACATTCAATTTCAATAAATTTGAAATATGTGGTGTTTTTTTTATTTATTGTGTTGTGTTTCTTGTTTTAGTGGGGTATTCTCATTGATAGTAATGGGAGCTCGTATAATCAGGGGTCTCATTATTATGAATGCGAATACTAGATAGTGATCAGTGGTCCTGGCCCATGTGATGCCAGGATACGTATCTGGAAGACATCTCCCGTGCGCTGCACAGCGAATGAAGGCCTCCGACTGGAATCCTACGTTCCTCCGGGACCACCAGGTAATTTCGTAGATTTTTTTCGGGTTGGAGGCGTTTGTCCAAACAAAGCCTCTGACCGCAATTTTCCTCCAATATGAAAATTGTATACGTAAATTGTCACGCTGTAATTACAGCTGCCCCCAGTGCTGTTGCTGAAGTGTCTCTACTGGAAAAGAGTGTAATCATAACAGATTTATATCCGTAATTTCCATTATAAATGGAGACACAGGAATTTATAACACAAAAAGTTGATAGGACATCCACGCAGATGTAAGATTTTTAATCTATTGCAACATAGAGAACTAGAGGATAGAATTGTCTCGACCATAAGCCTTTCTGCTACCAAAATCCATGGAGCTTCACAATACCTGACAGATAAAGTCAAGTGAGCTAAGCCAGAAGATCTTTCATTCCAGAAGATGGAAAGCCTAGTTTCCACATGGCACCACATCCACAGCCCGGCTGAAGACTGATGGAAATCATCCAGCAGAAGGAATTAAATTTAAGTGACAAGCTGTCTTTCGACCTAAAATTACTACTGTCTGGTTGGAAGTTGAGTACTCAACCACTTGCACCAACAGCCTCCTGTGATTACTTAGCAACTGAAAGCAGTAAGCAGCATTACTTTTTCTTCTTCTGAGAGTATGTATATATATAATTTTATTGAACATGATGCCATTTACTGGAACACTTCATGTAGACCAGAATTTCTGTTACATCTTTCTGTTTTAAAAGATAATTTTTCCTTATTCCATCTTAAATGAAAAATCTAGCACAGTTAAAAGGTTAAAAAATGCAACAATTTAGGTAACCAGTCTTCAGATAGGGAATCAAGGAACAAGATTTTCCAGATACCTTGAGCAGTAAATTATTTTGGTGGGGAAATCTTGCTAAAATTCTCATCAAAGATATCAAATTTTATGCCTGTGGAAAATGTAGCAGATCATTCCTCAGATGAAAAATGAATTATATGGTAAAGTCAGAGTCAACAGTTTTGGAGATGGTAGCCATAATTTCTGTAGCTCACTGAGTGTGAGTAAGAACAGACCAATCCTTCCAATTGTCCCTTGCATGGTTGATGTAATGTATGCACATGTGAGTATGCTCACAGGTTTGCTTCGCTTCAATAGCTCAGCTGGTAGAGCAGAGGACTGTAGTGGAATACAAAGCAAAGTCACCCTTAGGTCGCTGGTTCAATTCCGGCTCGAAGGAGCTATCATTCGAACAAAAGAGTTGTAGAGCTGTTGCCCCCCGTCTGGACGGAATTCCTCATTGGCGCCAAGTTCCGAAACCTCCCTCGGGAGCCAGTGCCTCACATCTTGAGCCTCCTCCAGGAAACCCCCTCCGTGTCTTTCAGTTCTGCACGGAGGGGATTCCTGTGCGGGCTGCTCTTGCACACTCTCCACTTTGCCATCCTCGTCTGCCGTCCGGACACACCATGGCGTACCATCTTGCCATCCGGAGGAGGCGGGGGTCCCCAATGGAGTGCTCTCTACATGCGAGTCCTTCTTTTATTTATTGGGGACTTGGCCTGGAGGGTGTTGTACGGGGCAGTCCCATGCAATCGGTTTTTAAGTCGATTCATGGACACCCAGGCCGCCAGCAATTTCTGCGGTCTGGAGGAGTCCATGTTCCATATTTATGTTGAATGTGCAGGTTGCAGCCCCTATTCCATGATTTAAAGGAGCTGCTCCTCAAATTCTGGTTTGGGCACTCTGTGCGAGGGGAGCGGGCAGGTTGGAAGGCCACCTCGTGGACATGGCTAAGTTGGCCATTAACCAGTCCAGGCAGCGGGCGGTCGAGGGGGTCATTCAGCCCGACTGCCTGCCTCTCTTCCGTGGTTACATCCGAGCCAGGGTGTCCCTGGAAATGGAGCATGCGGTGTCCACAAGTACGCTCGTGGCCTTCCGCGAGAGGTGGGCACTGGAGGGACTGGAGTGCATCATTTCAACAGGGAACAGAATTTTAATTTGATTTGATTTAGAAAAAGGTTCCCGTTCATTTTCAATTGTTAATTTGTGATTTTTGATGCCCTCAAAAAAAAGGGGGGCACTAAAGTTACTTTTAAAATAGTTGTGGAGCTGTTGCATTATGAGTGGTTTAGCCAGCCACGTAATGTTCACAAGACTCAATAAAAGCCCAGTCAGTTGGGTCTAGGTCATCCACGACGAGGTATGCAGTTGTGAGCCTAGTGGATGAACTGGTAATTTGCAATGTGATTGTTAAACCTTTGTTAATAAACCAACTCGTTCTTAATAGCAATGTGTTGCTATGAATTCTTAAGCAAAGAACCCATGAAGCAAATACGTTACAGTTGGTAAAGGAGGACTGCCTCCAAGAAGTATTCTTGAAGCCTTTAAATTGCTGAGATTTCAGACAATTCTGAGCAGGAAGGAATTTGTGGGAGACCCTATTGTTTCTCCATCCCCTTGCTCTTGTGTACTGTTTCCTTATATTTTAGACGTATCAGGCAGGATTTACCGAAAGCTTTGGTCAGCAAGGACCTGTTACGCTGGATCCCAGCTCCATTTTTGTCTGTATTCTAATTTTCAAGCATCACTTCAACTGGACACCAGAAGTTTCTGCTCCAATATAAGTGTGGCATAAATAACTGAGCTGGTGATGACATGGTGATGGTATATATACCGTTTTTCATAATTGCGGTTTGATTTTGCCTGAATGTAAGTATAATGCCTGTGTAAAACAGGCATCCAGTAGGTGCAGCTGAGAAGAAGGAAATATTTGCAAAAGGCCATTGCAACTACTTTATAAATATATTTTAAAATCTATTTTCTAACCATTTTACAAAGACTTTTTGATTCACTACTGGTTATTGTTTTTGTGTCTATCTTCTGCTGCGATCTTCCATTTTTGTTTGTTACCCCAATCTAAAGAGACCACAATCAGAGTTACATTGGGCATATCCCTGTATCTGTGTTTCTTCGAACAAGAGGAGGAAGAATTTTGGGAACCAGGCATGTCGGACGCCAAAGGAGGCCTAACATACCCAACTGCCAAGTAACCCTACATATATAGAGCACCTGATCTAAGAGCAATGCTTATGGAGGCTCTTTTTCAACAGGAAAGTCATCAGTGAGTTGTGCTACATGTTGCTTCCTGATCTGCAGCCCCCCTCCAACATAGGCAGCACACTACCAGGAACATAACTGTTAAATATGGAAGAACTCCACAAGACTGAGTATTGTGAGCTAAAACTGATGTGACGTTAGTCTCTTTAATACAACTCCAGAGTGCCTAATCACCTTTTATACTACCTTGCACAAGGTATACAGGTGACTCTTGGGCCTTCAACAATTGCGCTCTCTGGTGGCAAGTCTTATACAGTTACAATGTTTACATACATAACATCACTCGCCCCCAAAGTCTTTGATATAAATTATTTACAAGTTGAGACGATCTGGGGCTCTACGCTCCCTGGTTGATCATCTGAGTTCAAACTCTGGCATGGGTGAGTTGGTCGGATCATTGCTGCACTTCGGTGTGGCTGGTCTGACAGGACTGTTGAAAATGGTGGGTTCATCCTCTTGATTGACAGCGAGGTCGATTTCTGGTTGGGTGTGTGATGTCCTCTTCAGGTTGTTCCTGGTTGTCGATGAACTGCATTTTGGTCTGATCCAAATGTTTTCTACACATTTGTCCATTCAATAGTTTGACCATAAACACTCTATTCCCCTCCTTGCCCAAGACAGTGCCAGCGACCCATTTTGGACCATGACCGTAATTAAGGATAAACACAGGGTCGTTAATATCAATGTCACGTGATACAGTCGCGCGATCGTGGTACATGTTTTGCCGGTGGCGCTGGGTTTCCACATGATCATTTAGATCCGGGTGGACTAGGGAGAGCCTGGTTTTGAGTGCACGCTTCATTACCAATTTTGCAGGGGGAACTCCAGTGAGTGAGTGGGGTCGCGTCCGAGCAGAACCTGAGATAAGCGGGTATGCAAGGAGCCTTCTGTCACGCGTTTCAAGCTCTGCTTGACCGTTGGATGCGGGCTTAAACAGGACAGATCCAACATGCTTGATGTCATTGCGGGTCATAAACGCGTTGAATTCTGAGCTGGTGAAACATGGCCCATTGTCGCTGACAAGGCCGTCGGGCAAGCCATGGGTGGCGAACATAGCCCGGAGGCTTTCAATGCTGGCAATGGATGTGCTGGATGACATGATTACGCATTCAATCCATTTAGAGTAAGCGTCCACTACAACTAAAAACATCTTTCCGAGAAAGGGGCCAACAAAATCTACATGAATCCTGGACCACAGTTTGGAGGGCCATGACCACAGACTCAATGGAGCCTCCCTTGGTGCATTGCTCAATTGTGAACACGTGTTGCACTGGCGTATGCATGACTCTAAGTCCGAGTCAATGCCGGACCACCAAACATGTGACCTGGCTGTAGCCTTCTTCATGACTATGCCTGGGTGGGTATTGTGTAGGTCGTGTATAAACGTTTCCCTGACTTTTTTTGGCAAAACCACGTGATTACCCCATAAGAGACAATCCGACTGGATGGACATTTCATCTTTGCGTCGGTGAAACGGCTTAATTTCATCTTGCATTTCCCCGGGAATGGCTGACCAGCTCCCATTGAGCACTCAACTTTTTACAAGTGATAGCACAGGATCCTGGCTGGTACAGGTCCTGATCTGGCGAGCAGTGACAGGTGACCCCTCGCTCTCAAAAGCATCCATGACCAGAAGCAAGTCTGTGGGCTGCGCCATTTCCACCCCGGTAGTGGGCAATGGTAGCCGACTGAGGGCATCAGTTCTCCGTGCCTGGTCTGTGGCGGATAACATAGTCATAGGCGGACAATGTTAGTGCCTATCTTTGGATGAGGGACGAAGCATTGGTTTTATACCTTTGCTTTCTGAAAACAGCGAAATGAGCGGTTTGTGGTTGGTTTCAAGCTCAAACCGAAGTCCAAATAGGTATTGGTGCATTTTCTTAACCCCATTTACACATGCGAACGCCTCTTTCTCGACCATACTATAGGATCTTTCAGCCTTAGACAGACTTCTAGATGCGTATGCAACTGGTTGAAGTTTGCCCGATACATTGGTTTGCTGTAACACACAACCGACCCCGTACGAAGATGCATCACAAGTTAGCACTAATCATTTACATGGGTCATACAGTACAAGTAACTTATTAGAACAAAGT
The DNA here is from genome assembly GCF_044704955.1 of Pristiophorus japonicus. NCBI lineage: Eukaryota > Metazoa > Chordata > Chondrichthyes > Pristiophoridae > Pristiophorus > Pristiophorus japonicus. The sequence continues at coordinate 50,015,379 of NC_091987.1, forward strand.
AGGCTTCTGGCCTTCTCAAAAGCTGTCTCTTGAGATTTACCCCAAACCCAGTCGTCACCCTTACGTAGCAACATGTGCAACGGTTCCAGCAAAGTGCTTAACCCGGGTAGAAAGTTTCCAAAATAGTTGAGGAGTCCCAGGAACGAAAGCAGCTCCATCACATTCTGTGGTCTGGGTGCATTCTTGATGGCCTCTGTCTTTCAGTCCATGGGTCTGATGCCGTCTGCCGCAATCTTTCTCCCCCAAAATTTGACCTCTGGCGCCAGGAAAACACACTTGAAGCATTTCAGCCTGAGTTCCACTCTGTCTAGTCGACTGAGAACCTCTTCCAGGTTGTGTCACGACCAGTGATCAGGATTTCGTTTTGAAACACAACGGTGCGCGGAACCGATTTCAGCTGAATCTCCAAGTTCCTCTGGAAGATGGCAGCAGCCGAGCCAATCCCAAAAGGGGACCTGTGTTTTATAAACAGTCCTTTGTTTGTGTTGATGCACGTCAATCTTTTCGAAGATTCAGCCAGCTTCTGTGTCATGTAGGCGGAGGTTAGGTCCAACTTGGTGAACGACTTCCCCACCCCCCCGCCCGCTAACATTGCGAACAGGTCATCCGCCTTGGGTAGTGGGTACTGGTCTTGAAACGAGACTCGGTTGATCGTTACCTTGTAGTCTCCGCAGATTCTGACCGTGCCATCGCTTTTCAACACCGGAACAATCGGACTGGCCCACTCTTTGAACTCAACTGGCAAAATGATTCCCTCTCATTGATGTCTGTCCAATTCGAGCTCGACTTTCTCCCTCATCATATATGGAACCGCTCGAGCCTTGTGATGAAAGGGCCTTGCATCGGGGACTAGATGGATCTGCATCTTGGCGCCTGTGAAGTTGCTGATGCCTGGTTCAAATAGCGACGGAAACTTGCTCAGCACTTGGGTGCATGAGGCATCATCCGCTGAAGATAGAGCTTTGATGTCATCCCAGTTCCATCGAATCTTTCCCAACCAGCTTCTGCCGAATAGCGTTGGGCCATCGCCTGATACAATCCACAGTGATAAATCATGCACAGCTCCATCGTACGATACCTTAACTGCCTCACTGCCAATGACTGGTATGAGCTTTTTGGTGTCGGTGCGCAGCTTTGTCTGAATCGGACTCAGTTTGGGCCTTTATGCCTTGTTGCCCCACAGTCTCTCAAAAGCCTTCTGGCTCATAATTGACTGACTCACCCCCGTGTCCAACTTCATTGATACCATTCAATTTGACTTTCAGCATGATAGGAGGGATCTTGGTGGTGAAGATGTGTACCCCATACACTTCTTCCTCGGGTTGAGTTGCCTCGCTTGTTTGTTCTGCGTGATCCACGCCAGATCGATCATCCTCTGCCGACTCTGCCACGTGGTGAGTCGCAGCACTCTTGCACATTCACTGGAGGTGCCCCATTGTTTCACAGCCTTTGCACACGTAGTGCTTGAATTGACATTGATGGGCTCGATGATTACCCCCGCAGCACCAACATGGTGCGAATGGATTTGCATTCATGCCCAATGGCAGACTGTGATTCATCCGAGGTCTTGCAGCTGCAGACGCGTAGGCCCTGCCATATGCAGTTCTGCCTGCTAGCGACGTTATTTTATGCACAGTACTTGCCGGTGAGTTTTGATGCTGGGAAGATAGCTGTCTGGTATTATCGCTCGTGGATATGAATGCCTGGGCTATCGTGATAGCTTTGCTCAGGTCTAGGGATTCGTCGGACAGCAGCTTGTCAAAAATGACCTCGTGGCCGATGCCAAGCACAAAAATATCCCGCAACATTTCCCCCAAAAATCCAGCAAATTCGCAAGTTCCCGCAAGGCGTCTCAGGTCAGCGACATAACTCGCCACGTCCTGGCCCTCGGAGTGGTGGTGCATGTAGAAGCGATACCTGGCCATTAAGACGCTCTCCTTCGGCTTGAGCTTGTTCCAAACCAGCGTACACAACTCCATATATGTCTTCTCTGCTGGTCTCTCCAGTGCTAGCAGATTCTTGATGAGGCCGTATATTGTGGACCGACACACGATGAGGAGAATTGCCCTGCGCTTGATCGCTTTATCGTCCCGATCCAGCTTGCTGGCCACGAAGTACTGGTCGAGACGCCCAACGAAGACTTCCCAATCACCACCCTCTACAAATCTCTCTAAAATACCAACGGCAGCCATGACCATGTGAAAGTTCATAACCTGTTACTCGTCGCCAATTGTTAAATATGGAAGAACTCCACAAGACTAAGTACTGTGAGCTAAAACTGATGTGACCTTAGTCTCTTTAATATAACTCCAGAGTGCCTAAGCAGCATGGCAGACAACCTTTTATACTGCCTTGCATGAGAGCTGTGCAGGTGACCCTTGGGCAGCCAACTGTTGCGTCCTCTGGTGGCAAGTCCTACACAGTTACAATGTTTACATACATAACAATAACACTGCCCTGAATTTTTATTCTGTGGATCATTGCAAGCTGCTTCAGGGGACATGAGTAACATTAGACAAGTGCGTAGAACCACAAGGCAAGTCACAAATGAATTGTTTTCCAGAGCAAGCAGCTCATCACCTTCCCCATTGATAAACAGTAGCAGCAGCATGAAGGGGCAGAGCAATCTTACTGAGTGGCAATATTCCCCTAAGTACAAGGAGTCATGGATTGCACCTACATGGTCACGCGTGCTCTCTTTATCAACCCTACATTAATGTAAAAGGGTTCCACTCATTCAGTTTCCAACTTGTCTGTGACCAGCAGCACTATATCATGAAAGTCAATGCTTGTTTTCCTGGCAGCAGGCTTCATTTAATGCAACTCATGTGCTTGCAGCCATTCAGCCAGAAAGTGCCAGAGTGAATACTGGGAGATCAAGGGAACCCTGGACAGCCGTGGCTGATGACATCTATTTGCTTTCCCACATAAATGGTGTTTAAATCCCAGCTCACTGCAAGGATGGCAGCAGAGCACCGCTACCAAGTGTTCCATTCTGAGATCAGAGTCATCGTAGAGCATGCTGTTTAAATTTTGAAGGCGCATTTCAGGAGCATCATTATTGACCGAGCTGGCCGTGCCCTGAAGGACATAGCTGCAGATTGGGCCTGCGGCCAGTGGGGAGAGAACCAACCCGAGGGAAAAACCTACTTGACCTCATCCTCACCAATCTACCTATCACAGATGCATCTGTCCATGACAGCATTGGTAGCAGTGACCACCTCACAGTTATTGTGGAGACAAAGTCCCATCTTCACACTGAGGACCCCCTCCATCGTGTTGTGTGGCACTACCACCATGCTAAATGGGATAGTTTCAGAACAGATCCAGCTGCTCAAAACTGGGCATCCATGAGGCGCTGTGGGCCACCAGTAGCAGCAGAATTGTAATCTACCATAATCTATAACCTTATGGCCCGGCATATCCTTCAATGCACCATTACCATCAAGCCAGGGGACCAACCCTGGTTCAATGAGGAGTGTAGAAGAGCATGCCAGGAGCATCACCAGGCATACCTAAAAATGAGGTACCAACCTGGGGAAGCTGCAACACAGGACTATATGCATGCTAAAGAATAGAAGCAGCATGTCATAGAGAGGGCTAAGCGATCCCACAATCAACGGATCAGATCAATGCTCTGCAGTTTTGCCACATTCAGTCATTAATGGTGGTGGACCATAAAACAATTAACGGGAGGAGGAGGCTCCATGAATATTCCCATCCTCAATGATGGTGGAGCCCAGCACGTGAGTGCAAAAGACAAGGCTGATGCATTTTCAAGCATCTTCAGCCAGAACATAAGAATTAGGAGCAGGAGTAGGCCAATCAGCCCCTCGAGCTTGCTCTGCCATACAATATCATGGCTGATCTTCAACCTGAACTCCTCTTTCCTGCACTGTCCCCATATCCTCTGATTCTCTTAATATCTGCCTTGAATATACTCAAATACTGAGCCTCCATAGCCCTCTGCGGTAGAGAATTCCAAAGATTCACCACCCTCTGAGTGAAGAAGTTTCTCCTCATCTCAGTCCTAAATGGCCAACTGCTTATTCTGAGATTATGAGCCCTGGTTCTAGACTCACCAGCCAAGGGAAACATTCTCCCTGTATCTACCCTGTCAAGCCCTGTAAGAATGTTGTCTGTTTCACCTCTCATTCATCTAAAGTCCAGAGAATATAAGCCTAGTCGACTCAATCTCTCCTCATAGGACAATCCCCCCATCCCAGGAATCAGTCTGGTGAGCATTCATTGTATTGTGGCAAGTATATCCTTCCTTAGGTAAGGAGACCAAAACTGTACACAATACTCCAGGTCTCATCAGGGCTCTATATAATTTCAATAATATGTTTTTACTCTGATACTCAAATCTTCTTGTAATAAAGGCCAACATACCATTTGTTTTCTTAATTGCTTGTGTACCTGCGTGTTAACTTTCACTCTGAACACCAACATTTCACAATTGCTCTCCATTTAAAAAGTACTCTGCTTTTCTATTCTCCACATTATATTCCATTTGCCATGTTCTTGCCCACTTACTTAGCCTGTCTATATCCCCTTGAATCCTCTTTGCATCCTCCTCACAACTTACATTCCCACCTAGCTTTTTATCATCTGCAAACTTGGATATATTATATTTGGTCCTCTCATCCAAATCATTGACATAGTTTGTGAATAGTAGGGGCCCAAGCAACAATCCTTGCAGCACCCCACTAGTTTCAGCTTGCCAACCCTAAAATTACCTGTTTATTCCTACTCTCTGTTTTCTATCCATTAAGCAATCCTCAATCCATGCTGGAATATTACCCCCAATCCCATGAGCCCTAATTTTATTTAATAACCTCTTGTGTGGCACCATATCGAATGCCTTCTGAAAATCCAAATACATCACATCCACTGGTTCCCCCTTATCTATTCTACTAGTTACAACCTCATCAAACATGATTTCCCTTTCATAAATCCTTGTTGAATCTGCCCAATCCTAATATTTTCTAAATGCCCTGTTACCACGTCCTCGATAATAAATTCTAGCATTTTACCTGCTACTGATGTCAGGCTAACTGGTCTGTAGTTCCCCGTTTTCTCTCTCCCTCCTTTCTTAAATAGTGTGGTTACATAAGCTACCTTCCAATCTGCGGGAACCGTTCTAGAATCTATGGAATTTTGGAATATGACAACCAATGCATCTACTATCTCTAGATCCACGTCTTTGAAACCCCTAGGATGTAGGCCATCAGGTCTACGGGATTTATTGGCTTTCAGTTTCATTAATTTATCTAATACTATTTTTTTACCAATACTAATTTCTTTCAGTTCCTCATTCTCGCTAGACCCTTGGTTCCCGAGTATTTCTGGGAAACTTTTTGCGCCTTCTTCCATGAAGACAGACACAAAGTATTTTATTAATTTCTCTGCCATTTCCTTATTCTGCAATATAATTTCTCCTGTCACAGCCTGTAAGGGACCACATTTACGTTTGCTAATCTTTTCCTTATTACATACCTATAGAAGCTTGTTTTTATGTCTCTCGCTAACTTACTCTCGTATTCTATTTTCCCTTTCTTTATCAATTTCTTGGTCCTCCTTTGCAGAATCCTAAAATCCTCCCAGTCTTCAGGCTTACTGTTCTTTTTGGCAACATTATAAGCCTCTTCCTTTGATCTAATACTATCTTTAACTTCTCTTGTTAGCCATGGTTGGACTATTTTTCCTGTGAGGTTTTTGTGCCTTAAAGAAATGTATGTTTGTTGTAAATTATGTATTAATTCTCTAAATGTTAGCCATTGCTTGTCTACCATCATAACTTTTAATGTACTTTCCGAATCTACCTCAGCCAACTCGCCCCTCATACCTACATAGTTTGCTTTGTTTAGATTTAAGACCCCAGTTTCAGATTTAACTAAATCACTTTCAAACTCGAAATAAAATTCTAGCATTTTATGGTCACTCTTCCCTGAAGGCCCCTTTACTACAAGGTTATTAATTAACCCTTTTTCATTGCACAATACTAGAACTAAAATAGCCTGTTCCCTAGTTGGTTCCTCAAAATACTGATCTAGAAAACCATCTTGTATACATTCCCTGAATCCGTCCTCCACACTATTCCTGCAAATTTGGCTTGCCCAGTCTTTGTAAAAAAACGTCCTCCATGATTACTGTATTACGCTTGTTACATGCACTTTTAATATCCTGATTTATACTGTATCCTACATTACCACTACTGTTTGGGGGCCTATAAACAACTCCCACCAATGTTTTCTGCCCCTTGCTGTTTTTTTAGCTTCACCCAAACTGATTCTACTACTTGATTTTCCAAGTTAAGATCCTTTCTCACTACTGTCTTTAACCCATCCTTTATTATCAGGGCCACCCCTCCTCCTTTTCCATTTTGCCTATCTCTTCTAAAAGTTACGTATCTTGGAATATTTAGTTCCCAACAGTAGTCACTTTGCAACCATGTCTCTGCAATGGCAATTACATCAAACCTATTAATTTTTATCTGAGCTATTAATTCATTTTGTTGCGAATGCTTTGCACATTCAGATACAGTGCCTTCAGCTTTGACTTTTAAAATTTTTTCCCTGCTGTCACCTTAATCACCTTATTACCTGTGTTACTCTCTCTATCCCTTCCTGACCCACTCTGCTTATTTTTACACAAAACTCTGCTTTGCTCGAGAGCCATGATATTTCCCTTGCTGCTTTTAAATTTACTCTTTTCTGAATCCTCCCATCCACCTCTTCATTAGTTTAAAGCTCTGTCTACTGCCCTAGTTATTCGATTCGCAAGGATACTGGTTCCAGCCAGGTTTAAGTGGACCCAATCCCAACGGAACAGCTCCCTCTTTCCACAGAACTGAGTGCCTCATGAAACAAAATCCCTGGCTCCCACACCACTCTTTGAGCCATGCACTTAACTTTCTAATCTGCTTATCGCTATACCAATTGGCACGTGGCTCAGGCAACAATCCAGAGATTATTACCTTTGAGGTTCTACTTTTTAATTTGGATCCCAACTCCTTAAACTCTTTCAGCAGAAACTCATTCCTAGTTCTACCTATGTCGTTGGTTCTTACATGGACCATGACAACTGGATGCTCCCCTTCCCACTCCAAGGTCTTCTCCAGCCACAAGGAGATGTTTTTTAAACCTGGCACTGGGCAGGCAACACAACCTTCAGAACTTCTGGTCGTGGCTGCAGAGAACCGTATCTATCCCTCTGACAATACTGTCACCTACCACAACATTCCTCTTTCATTCCCCCCACTTGAATGGCCTCCTGCACCATGGTGCCATGGTCAACTTGCTCATCCATCCTTCAGGCTTGTCACTCATCCACACAGGCAGCAAGAACCTCATACCTGTTGGATAAGGGCAAAGGCTGAGGCTCCTCCAGCACTGCATCTGGGGTCCTTTTACCTGCCTGAGTTGCAGTCACACCCACCTGTCCCTGACCACTGACCAGACCTGTACCACTGCCTAACCGAAGGGGTATGAGTGGATCCTGGACAAAAGTGTCCAGGTAACTCTCCCCCTTCCCTGATGCATCGCAATGTCTGCAGCTCATGCTCCACCTCAACAAGTCTGAGCGGAAGTTCCTTGAGTTGCAGATACTTACTACAGATGCGGTTGCTCAGGATCGCGATGCTCTCCGCCTACTCCCACATGCTACAGTTACGATACACCACATGCCCTGCCATCACTGAACTTGTTTTATTAATTAATTAATGAGTTAAAGCTTTTATTCAATCGATATTTAAGTTTTATTCTTTAATGATTAACTGTTCTAAGTTATTAATTTAATATGTATTAGCAAGTTACAGTTTGTCAGCACTTAATTTCAACCCCTTCCCGAACTTACAGAGCAAATAAAAGCAATAATACTCACCAACCAATCACCTATCTGCTTGTCTGTGACATCACACTTTGATTTGTTTTATTCACCGCACTCTTTATTCAACCCCTCTCCACTCTGACTCTTGGCTCCCGCACTTTTTGAACCCCTCTCCAAGTGGATGATCCATATCAGCCTCCTCCTGAGATTCCCATCATCACAGAAGCCAGTCTTCAGCCAATTTGATTCACTCTATGTGATATCAAGAAATGGCTGAGCACACTGAATACAGCAAAAGCTATGGGCTCCAACAACATCCCGGCTGTCATGCTGAATATTTGTGCTTCAGAACTAGCCACAGCTCTAACCAAGCTGTTCCAGTACAGCTACAACACTGGCAGCTATCCGACAATGTGGAAAACTGCCCAGGTATGTCCTGTCAACAAAGCTGGACAAATCCAATACGGCCAATTATCGCCCCGTCAGTTTACTCTCAATTATCAGTAAAGTAATGAAAGGTGTCGGTGACAGTGCTATCAAGCGGCACTTACTCACCAATAACCTGCTCACCGATGCTCCAGACCTCATCCAAATGAGGACAACAGAGCTGAATTCCAGAGGTGATGTGAAAATGACTGCCCTTGACATCAAGGCAGCATTTGACCGAGTGTGGCATCAAGAAGCCCGAGTAAAACTGAAGTCAATGGGAATCAGGGAGAAAACTCTCCAATGGTTGGAGTCATACCTAGCACAAGGTAGGTTGGTTGTGGTGGTTGGAAGTCAATCATCACAGCCCCAGGACATCACTGCAGGAGTTCCTCAGAGCAGTGTCCTATGCCCAACCATCTTCATTGGTTCATCAATGACTTTCCCTCCATTATAAGGTCAGAAGTGGGGATGTTCACTGATGACTGCACAGTGTTCAGTGCCATTCGCTGCTCCTCAGATAATAAAGCACTCCATGCCCAAATGCAGCAAGACTTGGATGACATGTGGCAAGTAACATTCGCGCCACACAAGTGTCAGGTAATGACGATCTCCAACAAGCAAGAGTCGAACCATCGCCCCTTAACACTCAACAGCATCACCATTGTGGAATCACCTACAGTCAACATTCTGGGGGTCACCATGACCAGAAACTTAACTGGACCAACTATATAAATACTGTGGCTGCAAAAGCAGTCAGAGGCTGGGTATTCTGCGGCGAGTGTCTCACCTCCTGACTCCTCAAAGCCTTTCCACCATCTACAAGGCACAAGTCAGGAGTGTGATGGAATCCTGCCCTGGATGAGTGCAGCTCCAACAACACTCAAGATACTCAACACCATCCAGGACAAAGCAGTTCACTTGGTTGGCACCTCATCCACAACCTTAAACATTCACTCCCTCCACTACCTACGCGTAGCGTGGCTGCAGTGTATATCATCTGCTAGAAGCACCGCAACAACTCACTAAGGCTTCTTTGGCAGCACCTCCCAAACCCGCAACCTCTACCACCTCGAAGATCAAGGGCAGCAGGCAGCAGACACGTGGGAACACCATCATCTGCAAGTTCCCCCCAAGTTACACACCATCCTGACTTAGAAGTATATCACCGTTCCTTCATCGTCGCTGGATCAAAATTCTTGATTTTTTGCAGGTTGTGGGAAGCTTCTGACTGCAGCTTCCACACCAGGGTGTTTTTCAATATAGTTCAGCTAGATACTGAAGAATAGTAGTGGTATGCTTCCTGCCTCACAAACCAGTCTCCTCATAGAAGGCTTGGAGGAGGAAGTTGCCAAGTGCTCAGCAAGGGAATCTAGCAGTTAGGCCACAGCTAGTGTAATGTGTACAGTGCTGGTCACCACATTTCAGGATGGTTGTGATTGCACTAGAGAGGGTACAGAGGAGATTTATGAGGATGTTGCCTGGACTGGAGAGTTTTAGCTATGAGGAAAGATTGGAGAGGGTGGAGTTCTTTTCTTTGGAACAGAGGGGAGACTTGATTGAGGTGTATAAAATTATGAGGGGCCGAGATAGAGGAGGGACCTATTTCCCTTAGCAGAAAGGTCAATAACCATTGGGTATAAATTTAAAGTAATTGGTAGAAGGATTAGAAGGGTGTTGAGGAGAAATGATTTCACCCAGGGGGTGGTGGGGTCTGGAACTCACTGCCTGAAAGGGTGGTAGAGGCAGAAACCCTTATCACATTTAAAAAGTACTTGGATATGCACTTGAAGTGCTGCACCTACAAGGCTATGGACCAAAAGCTGGAAAGTGAGATTAGGCGGGCTAGCTCTTTTTTTGGTGGGCGCAGACACGATGGGCTAAATGGCCTACTTCTGTGCCGTAAAATTTGACGATTCTATGGTTCTATAATTCTAGGAGCAGCAGCAGCACCTTTATTGGCCTGTCCTCCTGAATGCATCCCTCCTCATCTAGGTTTGTGCCAGTCGCAATTCAATGGAAGCATTTGAAAATGTAGGACTATTATACCCTCTACTTGAACTCTCCCACATGTCTAGACTGTTAACACTCCCTGTGCAATGTATGCACCTGTGAGTATGCTCACATGTTTGTAGAGCTGTTGACACGCCATGGCACACCATCTTACCGTCCAGAGGAGGCGGGGGTCCCCAATGGAGCGCTCCCTACGCGGGAGTCCTCCCTCTATTTATTGGGGACTTGGCCTGGAGGGTGTTGCATGGAGCAGTCCCGTGCAATAAGTTTTTAAGTCGGTTCACAGGCTCCCAGGCCGCCTGTAATTTCTGCTGCCGAGAGGAGTCCGTGCTCCACGTTTATGTTGAGTGTGTGAGGTAAGAAACATAAAAACATAGAAAATTGGTGCAGGAGTAGGCCATTCGGCCCTTCAATGAGTTCATGGCTGAACAGACAACTTCAGTACCCCATTCCTGCTTTCTCGCCATAGCCCTTGATCCTCATAGAAACATAGAAAATATGTTCCAATATTTGAAGGGGCTGCTCCTCAAATTCTGGTTGCACTTCAGTTCCACACTCCTGATCTTTGGGCACCCTGTGCGGAGGGGAGTGGGCGGGTCATAAGGCCTCATCGTAGGACTGCTCCTGGGTACGGCCAAGGTGGCCATCAACCGGTCCAGGCAGCGGGCGGTCGAGGGGGTCATTCAGCCTGCCTCTCTTCAGCAGTTACATCTGAACCAAGGTGTTCCTGGAGATGGAGCACGTAGTGTCCACCGGCCTTCCGCGAGAGGTGGGTGCCAGATGGACTGGCGTGCATCATCACCACCGGCAACCAAATTTTGATTTGAATTAAGTTTACTGCCAAAAGTTAATTTGTTCATTGAGTTGGGTTTTGTGCTTCCCCTTTAATCAGGGGGCACTTGTATAATTTGTGTTTTTGCTGCCATCAAAAAAAACAAGGGGGCATTTGATTGAAAGTTTTTGGAGTGTGATTCCCCCTTTAACGAGGGGCAACTTGATTATTGTTTCTACAAAAATAGTTGTAGAGCTGTTGAGTTGTGAATAGCTTAGCCAGTCACGTGGTGTTCACAAGATTCAATAAAACCCCAGCCAGTTGGGTTCAGGGGATCCACGATGTGGCATATGATTGTGAGCCTGGTGGATGAACTGGTAATGTGTCGTGTGATTGTTAAACCTTTGCTAATAAATCAACTAGCTCTTAATAGCAATGTGTTGCTATTAATTCTTGAGCAAAGTACCCATGAAGCAAATACATTGCACACATCAAGAACAAAAACATTTTTGGTTACTATTATGCTGCTGATGCTTAAATGCTGGCTCATTGCAAGGCCAGAAGATTGGGAAGCTGTGAAAAGTCAGCAAAGAATGACTAAAAAAATGATTAAGAAAGGGAAGATAGACTATGAAAGTAAACTAGCACAAAATATAAAACCAGATCGCAAGAGTTTCTATAGAAACTAGGTGCAAGAGCAGGCCCTTCGGCCCTTCGAGCCTGCACCACCATTCAATAAGATCAAGGCTGATCATTCACCTCAGTACCCCTTTCCTGCTTTCTCTCCATACCCCTAGATCCCTTCAACCGTAAGGGCCATATCTAACTCCCTCTTGAATATATCCAATGAACAGGCATCAACAACTCTCTGCGGTCGAGAATTCCACAGGTTAACAACTCTCTGAGTGAAGAAGTTTCTCCTCATCTCAGTCCTAAATGGCTTACCCCTTATCCTTAGACTGTGACCCCTGGTTCTGGACTTCCCCAACATCGGGAACATTCTTCCTGCATCTAACCTGTCCAGTCCCATCTCAATTTTATATGTTCCGATGAGATCCCCTCTCATCCTTCTAAACTCCAGTGAATACAGGCCCAGTCGATCCAGTCTCTCCTCATATGTCAGTCCTGCCGTCCCGTGAATCAGTCTGTTGAACCTTCGCTGCACTCCTTCAATAGCAAGAACATCCTTTCTCAGATTAGGAGAACAAAAATGAACACAATATTCCAGGTGAGGCCTCATCAACGCCCTGTAAAACTGTAGTAAGACCTCCCTGCTCCTATACTCAAAATCCCTAGCTATGAAGGTCAACATACCATTTGCCTTCTTTACCACCTGCTGTACCTGCATGCCAACTTTCAATGACTGATGTACCATGATGCCTAGGTCACGTTCTACCTCCCCTTTTCCTAGTCTGCCGCCATTCAGATAATATTCTGCCTTTGTGTTTTTGCCACCAAATTGGATAACCTCACATTTATCCACATTATACTGCCCACTCAACTAACCTGTCCAAATCACCCTGCAGCCTCTTCGCATCCTCCTCACAGTTCACACCGTCACCCAGCTTAGTGTCACCTGTAAACTTGGAGATATTACACTCAATTCCTTCATCTAAATCATTAATGTATATTGTAAATAGCTGGGGTCCCAGCACTGAGCCCTGCGGCACCCCACTAGTCATTGCCTGCCATTCTGAAAAGGACCTGTTTATCGTGACTCTCTGCTTTCTGTCTGCCAATCAGTTCTCTATCCAAGCATATATAAAAAGGAAAAGAGTGGCTAAAGTAAATGTTGGTCCCTTAGAGGATGAGACCAGGGAATTAGTAATGGGGAATATGGAGATGGCAGAAACTCTGAACAAATATTTTTTATCAGTCTTTACAATAGAGGACACTAACAAGAGTCCAACAGTGGATAGTCAAGGGGCTATGGGTTGGGGGTGGGGGGGGGAGGAACTTAACACAATCACAATCACTAAGGAGGTGGTACTCAGTAAGATAATGGGACTAAAGGCAGATAAATCCCCTGGATCTGATGGCTTGCATCCTAGGGTCTTAAGAGAAGTAGCGGCAGGGATTGTGGATGCATTAGTTGTAATTTACCAAAATTCCCTGGATTTAGGGAGGTCCCAGCAGATTGGAAAACTGCAAATGTAATGCCCCTATTTAAAAAAGGAGGCAGACAAAAAGCAGGAAACTATAGACCAGTTAGCCTAACATTTGTGGTTGGGAAAATGTTGGAGTCCATTATTAAAGAAGCAGCAGTTGGACATTTGCAAAAGCAAAATTCGGTCAGGCAGAGTCAGTATGGATTTATGAAGGGGAAGTCATGTTTGACAAATTTGCTGGAATTCTTTGAGGATGTAACGAACAGGGTGGATAAAGGGGGAACCAGTGGATGTGGTGTATTTGGACTTTGGTGCCACGTAAAAGGTTACTGCACAAGATAAAAGTTCACGGGGTTGGGGGTAATATATTAGCATGGATAGAGGATTGGCTAACTAACAGAAAACAGAGAGTCAGGATAAATGATTCATTCTCTCGTTGGCAACCAGTAACTAGTAGGGTGCCGCAGGGATGAGTGCTGGGACCCCAACTATTTACAATCTATATTAACAACTTGGAAGAAGGGACTGAGTATAATGTGGCCAAGTTTGCTGATGATACAAAAATGTGAGAAAAAGCCATGTGCGAGGAGGACACAAAAAATCTGCAAAAGGACATAGACAAGCAAAGTGAGTGGGCAAACATTTTTGGAGTATAATGGTGGAAAGTGTGAGGTCATGCACTTTGGCAGAAAAAAAAATCAAAGAGCAAGTTATTATTTAAATGGAAAAAGATTGCCCAAAGTGCTGCAGTACAGTGGGACCTTGGGATACTTGTGCATGAAACACAAAAGGATAGTATGCAGGTACAGCAAGTGATCAGGAAGTCCAATGGAATCTTGGCCTTTATTGCAAAGGGGATGGAGTATAAAAGCAGGGAAGTCTTGCTACAGGTATACAGCGTATTGGCGAGGCCACACCAGGAATACTACGTGCAGTTTTGGTTTCCATAGTTACAAAACGATATATTTGCTTTGGAGTCAGTTCAGAGAAAGTTCACTAGGTTGATTCCGGGGATGAGGGGGTTGACATGAGGGAAAGGTTGAGTAGGTTGGGCTTCTACCCATTCGAATTCAGAAGAATGAGAGGTGATTTTATTGAACCGTATAAGATTATGAGGGGGCTTGACAAGGTGGATGCAGAGAGGATGTTTCCACTGATGGGGGAGACTAGAACTCAAGGGCATGATCTTAGAATAAGGGGCCGCCAATTTAAAACTGAAACAAAGAGAAATTTCTTCTCTCAGAGGGTTGTGGATCTGTGGAATTTGCTGGGACATTGAATAACTTTCAGACATAAATAGACAGTTTCTTAAACGATAAGGGGATAAGGGGTTATGGGGATCAGGCAGGGAAGTGGAGCTGAGTCCATGATCAGATCAGCCATGATCTTATTGAATGGTGGAGCAGGTTCGAGGGGCCGTATGGACTACTCCTGCTCATATTTCTTATGTTCTTATGTATGACAAGCTCCCAGTCAAGAGTCGAACTACTGCTGGAATCCTAATTATTCAAATTCAGCTGACCCTGGAATATTTGCCAGTGTTAGCGCTGGTTCCGTCAGGCAATTAAAAGTTCTGCCACATCATTTATCCATTGGCAATCACATCAAAGAAGAAAATCTAGGTTATTAATTCTCTGGGTAAAGAGAATGGGACCAAAACTCCAACAAGGCTGTTAGACTCTGCTTCCTCCAATAGTAGAAGATCCAGGCAAGATTATTCTTGTCGACAGCAGAGACCAATGGCCAACAAAAGGAATTGTGTAATGGAATGAGATGACCCTGGCAGTTCCATGGCAACTCAAGCAAAGTAAACAGAGTAATCCACACTTTCTATGAATTCAATGTGCTAAGTGGATTTGGCACTTAACTTGGGAATTCCCACTGAAAAGGTTTGAAAGGAGTTCACACCCATGCAACAATTTTTTAAAAAGATGTAGCTATGTTATGCCCAATCATTGTAAAAATATGGTATGAATTCTAAATATATCCTAAATGGGTGTTACCACAAGAAAACTTAACCCTTGTTAGGTGATAACAACCACATAGTTCTTGCGAAGTTGCTGGAACCAGATAATTTATTTTTAGATGTTAAATCAGGTCAAGTCCGATGAGGCACAGTTTAAAAAAATTAGCACCTCATTTTCTGTTTACTTTAAATAAACTGTTTCTGCTTCAGTGAGTTAGCCTCGAGCTGAATTGTATTAACAATCTGTCCAGCAGTGGACATTTAATTCAATAAAAATGAAACTATACCAGCAACAAACCCTGTATTTTTGAGCTGAGGATATTTTTCAACACTGGGACCTTCAATAGCAAAGCCTTTGTATCCTTTCACTTTCCTTGATTTCAGTGTTTAAACAGAATGGGAAATATTTAAACAGGAGATGGAAAGAGTGCAAATCAAATATATTCTAGTATGGAGAAAACGAGAGTATATTGTAGACTAAGATTCCATGGATGATGAGGATATTAGCACATACAAGGCAGATAATAAAAATGAAAGCCAGGACAAATGTAAAGACTATACAGGTATTAGGAAAGCTAAGAGTGTAATTAAAAGAAAATTAAATAGAAAAATAGGGCATTAAAAAAATGCTTTCTGTATCATGTAGTCACAGGAAGACTGTCAATGCTGGGTTCGGGCCAGTAGGAATTGTTGAAAACAAGCTTGTCATGGAGAATCTGGATATTGCAAAGATACTAAATAAATACATTGCCTTGGTTTTCAGAGAGGAGGTGATATTGGCAGTGCAGAACAGTATGGGGGTTCCTATTGAAAAATAAATGGCATGAAAAAGGTTACTTGGTCATGGTGAAAAGGTGGAAACAGACCAATAGTGGGGACTCCATGGGAGAAATTGCGTAGCGCCTCTTTTGGAGGTGGTAACAACCACGAAGCAGGATTTCCCACCCCGTGACCTAAATTCGGGTTACTGCTACCCGAGAGCAAGTGGAGCGCAAAATATTGCACTCCACTTGCTCTGTGGGGTGCGAGCAGGTCGGAAGGGTTCAGTGAGGGGTGCAGTGCTACACGATGGGATGCTTGGCGCTGTGCTTCACTAAAGGGGACAGCCAAGCTGCTGACTCTGCGGGGGAGAAACAAGTCCCTACCCGGACCACTGGGGAACGGGGTGCCGTAGCATCAGCTCGGCACACAAGCGGAGTGCTAGGCTGCAAGATCGCGACACGGACCCCGCGATTCAACATCCAGCAGGCTGGTCCATTTTTTTTCAAATCACCCCTCCCCTTTAGAATTCGCCCCGCAAGTGGCCTACAGCCCAGTACACACTCCCTGAAGCTGTCGCTGGCATCACCCAACGCAGCTTCAGTAGGGGTGCTACCGAATTTTCGCTCTCGATTGTTATGCACGGTGATGACATTATCATCATCGGTGCAGTGCAGCATGGCGCTACCGGTTACCGCTGCTGCCAAACTCCCACAGAATTTAACGGGAGTCGTTCGTGGCCCCACACCTGGACGAAAAGTTGTTTGTGCCCTGGGTGCTAACGGGAGGTGCATACACCCCGAATTTCTCTCCCCATAAGTCATGATTTTTTCCTCCTAGGTCCTCAGTCGGGACCTGACATATCATCGATGCAGGTACACTTGCTTTTGCCAACAGTACCTGGCCAATGGTGGCGGAAATGGTAGCTGCCTGGAGTTTCAGGCCAGGGTGGGGGGGGGGAAATGTAAAAAGTGTTTTTTACATTTTAAATGTAAAGTTATGTGACTAATTAATTGCATTAATTTCAGCAAGGGTTTTCTGAAGTGGCCACATACACTGGCCTAAGTAGATTTGGAATAACTTTTAGCTGGCCAAAGTTGCCTAAATGGGCAGAACTAGCATAGGTGGCTGGTTACGACCCCTTTTGAGAAAAAAAACGAAACTAAAAAAATCGTAACTAACTCAGTTACACTGGTGCAAATTGATTGGAGAAAATGGGGATTTTCAAGTTACACCAGAAAAACCAAGTTATTCCAAAAAAAATGGAGCAACTCCTGGCCAAAATTGAGCCCACAGAATGGTTACAGCATGGAACAAGGCCACTCGGCCCGTCGAGCCCAGGCCGACACTCAGCTAGTCACACTCCCTGCCCTTTTTCCGTAGCCCTGCAAATTTTTTTTCTTCACATACTTATCCAACTTCCTTTTGAAATATATAATTGAATCTGCCTCCACCACCCTTTCAAGCAGTGCATTCCAGATCTTAACCACTTACTGTGTAAAAAAGCTTTTTCTTACGTCACATTTGCCAGCCGTGGCTCAGTGGGTAGCACTCTCGCCTTTGAGTCAGAAGGTTGTGGGTTTAAGTCCCACTCCCGAAACTTGAGCAGATCAATCTAGGCTGACACTCCAGTGCACTGCTGAGGGGGTGCTGCACTGTCGGAGGTGCTGTTTTTTTGGATGAGACATTAAATCAAGGCCTTGTTTGTCCTCTCAGGTGGATGGAAAAGATCCCATGGCACTATTTCAAAGAAGAGCAGGGGAGTTATCCCTGGTGTCCTGGCCAATATTTATCCCTCAATCAACATAACAAAAACAGATTATCTGGTCATGATCACATTGCTGTTTGTGGGAGTTTGCTGTGCGCATATTGGCTGCCGCGTTTCTTATATTACAACAGTGACTACACTCCAAAAGTACTTCATTGGTTGTAAAGCACTTTGAGATGTGTGGCAGTCGTTCAAGGCACTCTATAAATGTATGTCTTTCTTTCTTTCTTTGGTTCTTTTGCCAATCCCCTTAAATCTGTATCCTCTGGTTCTCGACCTTTCTTCCAAAGAGAACAGTTTCTCTCGATCTACTCTGTCCAGACCCCTCATGATTTTGAACACCTCTATCAAATCTCCTCTCAATCTTCTCTACTCCAAGGAGAACAACGCAAACTTCTCCAGTCTATCAACACAACTGAAGTCCCCTCATTCCTGGAATCATTCTCGTAAATCTTTTTTGCACCTTCTCGAAGGCCTTCATATTCTTCCTAAAGTGTGGTGCCCAGAATTGGACACGATACTCCACTTGGGGCGAATCATTGTTTTATAAATAGATTCATTATAATTTCCACACTTTTGTACTCTCTACCTCTATTTATGAGGCCCAGGATCCCGTATGCCTTTTTAACTGCATTCTCAACCTGCCCTGCCACCTTCAGTGATTTATGCACACATATCCCCAGGTCTCTCTCTTCGTGCACACCCTTTAGGATTGTACCATTTAGTTTATAAGTCCTCGCCTCATTATTTCTACCAAAATAAATCACTTCACATTTTTCTGCATTAAATTTCATCTGCCCATTTCACCAGCCTGTCAATGTCTTCCTGAAGTCTATCACTCTCCTCCTCACAGTTCCAAGTTTTGTGTCATCTGCAAGTTCTGAAATTGTGCCCTGTACACCTACATCCAAGTCATTAATATATATCAAGAAAAACAGCGATCCTAAAACTGACACCTAGGGAACACCACTGTATACCTTCCTCCTGTCCAAAAAACCACTTACCACTACTCTTTGTTTCCTGTCACTTAGCTAATTTTGTATTCAGGCTGCCATTGTCCCTTTTATTCCATGGGCTTTAATTTTGCTGGCAAGCCTAATATGTGACACTTTGTTGAACGCATTTTGGAAATCCATGTACATTACCCTCATCAACCCTATCTGTCACCTCATCAAAAAACTCGCTAAAGTTGGTTAAACAAGATTAGCCTTTAACAAATCCTTGCTGGTTTTCCTTGATTAATCCATGCTTATCCAAGTGACTGTTGATTTTGTCCCTGCTTACTGTTTCTAAAAGCTGCCCCACTACTGAGGTTAAACTGACTGGCTTGGAGTTGCTGGGTTTATCTTTACACCATTTTTTGAACAATGGTGTAACATTTTAAATTTTCCAGTCCTTCCCCCAGTTAAACATTTTTACTTTGGATTGCTACCTGTCCTTTTCCATAGCTCATCTAAACCTTACGATACTATGATCACTGCTCCCTAAATGTTCATCTACTGACACTTGCTCCACTTGACCTACCTCATTCCCCATATCAATGGAGGATTGGAATATTATGGCCAGTACCTCTCTAATTTACGTCCTCAATTCCCTCAGCTTCCTAGTATGCATCCCATCTGGTCCTGGTGATTTATAGAAACATAAGAGACATAGAAAATAAGTGCAGGAATAAGCCATTCAGCCCTTCGAACCTGCACCACCATTCAATAAGATCATGGCTGATCATTCACCTCAGTACCCCTTTCCTGCTTGAGTGTAATATCTCCAAGTTCTAAACTCCAGTGAATACAGGCCCAGTCGATCAAGTCTCTCCTCATACGTCAGTCCCGCCATCCCGGGAATCAGTCTGGTGGACCTTCGCTGCACTCCCTCAACAGCAAGAACGTGCTTCCTCAGATTAGGGGACCAAAACTGAACACAATATTCCAGGTGAGGCCTCATCAAGGCCCTGTACAACTGCATTAAGGCCTCCCTGCTGCTATACTCAAATCCCCTAGCTATGAAGCCCAACATGCCATGTGCCTTCTTCACCGCCTGCTGTACCTGCATGCCAACTTTCAATCACTCAGGTCTCCTTGCACCTCCCCTTTTAATAATCTGCCACCATTCAGGTAATATTCTACCTTCATGTTTTTGCCACCAAAGTGGATAACCTCACAATTATCGACATTATACTGCATCTGCCATGTATTTGCCCGCTCACTGAAACTGTCCAAGTCATCCTGCAGCCTCTTAGCATCCTCCTCACAGCTCACACTGCCACCCAGCTTAGTGTTGTCTGCAAACTTGGAGATACTACACTCAATTCCTTCATCTAAATCATTGATGTATATTGTAAATAGCTGGGGTCCCAGCACTGAGCCCTGCGGCATTCCACTAGTCACTGCCTGCCATTCTGAAAAGGACCCGTTTATCCTTACTCTCTGCTTCCTGTCTGCCAGCCAGTTCTCTATCCACGTCAATACATTAACCCCAATACCATGTGCTTTAATTTTGCACACTAATCCCTTGTGTGGGACCTTGTCAAAAGCCTTTTGAAAGTCCAAATACACCACATCCACTGGTTCACCCTTGTCCGCTCTACTAGTTACTTCCTCAAAAAATTCTAGAAGATTTGTCAAGCATGATTTCCCGCTCATAAATCCATGCTGACTTGGACTGATTGTGTCACTGCTTTCAAAATGCACTGCTATTTCATCTTTAATAATTGATTCCAACATTTTCCCCACTACCGATGTCAGGCTAACATTCCCCGTTTTCTCTCTCCCTCCTTTTTTAAACAGTGGTGTTACATTAGCTACCCTCCAGTCCATAGGAACTGATCCAGAGTCAATAGACTGTTGGAAAATGACCACCAATGCATCCATTATTTCTCGGGCCACTTCCTTAAGTACTCTGGGATGCAGACTGTCAGGCCCTGGGGATTTATTGGCCTTCAATCCCATCAAGTTCCCGAACACAATTTCCTGACTAATAAGGATTTCCTTCAGTTCCTCCTTCAAGTACAGCCACCCTTTCTAATAACTCTTCTTTGTCAATTTTTATTCTATCAAGTGTCTCCACTACCTCCTCCTCCACTAACTCTCTGGCAGCATCTTCTTCCTTGGTGAAGACAGATGCAAAGTACTCATTTAGGACCTCAGTTGCACCCTCTGCCTCCATGCATAGGTTTTCTTTTTGGTCCCTAATCAGACCCACCTCTCCTCTTATGACCCGTTTACTATTCATATGTCCACAGAAGATTTTTAAATTTACATTTATATTGGTTGCCATTCTATTCTCATACCCTCTCTTTGGCCCTCTTATTTTATTTTTCGCTTCTCCTCTGACCTTTCTATAGCCTTATTCTTAGATGTATTTGCAACCTGCATCTGTCATGCGTGCTCTTTTTCTGCTTAATCTTACTCTCTATTTGTTTCATCATCCAGGGAGCTCTGATTTTAATTTCCCTACCTTTCCCCCTCATTGGAATATACCTTGACTGTACCTGAACTATTTCCTCTTGACAGACAGCCCATTGTTCCTGTCATGTATTTAACTGTCATTGTAACCCATGTATAAACTGACCCTAAGTTGTACACCATGGGAACACTGACCACTAGGTGGTGAACTTGTGGGAGACACTCCTAACCTGGACTTTCAGGTATAAAAAGGGAAGCTCCACCCACCTTCTTCACTTCAGTGCTGGCTAATAAAGGTTACTGGTCACAGAATGACCTTCTCTCAAGTATGGGCCTCGTGTGCATTTACACTGTATAGTAAGGACATATTATTGCCGACGAGAAACTGGGATTTCAACCACGCGAGCATGGCCACTAGCAGCACAGATGAGAGGTACTGTGTTGGTGATGATTGGGATGATTTTATTGAGCGACTACAGCAAAGTTTCGTCACTAAGGAATGACTGGGACAGGATTCGGCTGACAAACGCAGGGCTCATCTCCTGACGGTTTGTGGATCCAGGACGTACTCCCTAATGAAGGACCTTCGAGCGCCAGAGAAGCCGGCGGACAAGACTTTTGAAGAGCTCAGTAAGTTGACCGGGGAACACTTTAAACCAGCGAGCAGCATGCACATGGCGACTCACCGGTTTTACACGCACCGGCGGCGAGAAGGGCAAAGCGTTCCAGACTTCGTGGCAGACCTCCAGCGACTGGCGAGCCGATGTAACTTCCCAGATGCATGCAGAGCGGAGATGCTGCGAGACTTTTTTTATTGAGGGCATCGGGCACGCTGGGGTTTTCAGGAAACTGATTGATACCAAAGACTTGACCCTGGAAACAGCGGCTTTGATGGCCCAGACATTTATCTCAGGGGAGGAAGAGACCAGAATGATGTTTGACAAAAATCTTGGTTTAAATGCAGCAAATGGACAGGGAGTCAAGATTGTTAATGCGGCACACAGTTCTCCAGGCAGACAGGGGCAATCGGCCATGCCCGAGCATGTAGTTGAACCCAAAGGGGGAATTCAACAGAGACAATGGCTAGCTGAACGGCGATTCATGCCATCGCAAGGGACAATGCGGCCAGTAATGCGGCCATCAACACCTGTCAATGGTGCACTTAAGGAAAGTTACAGAGGCAGTCAGAGACGATCAACTGGTAATGGACCTTTTGTTTCCAACAACGGCTCATGTTGGAGGTGTGGAGGCAAACACACATGGCCAGAGCTTGCAGGTATCAGCAATATACCTGCAGAAACTGCAATGTCAGCAGTCACTTGGTGCGTATGTGCAGGAAACCTGCAGCCAGGTTGATGTACGAGGAGGATGGGGACAAAGTAAGCCCTACGAGGCCAAATGGATACTGGGGGAAATCGCTGGATGCTGAAGTTCAGCGAGTTCATGTGGAGCACATATACAGTTCATACACCAGGACACCACCGATAACGATGAAAGTGCTCCTCAGTGGCATCCCAGTATCAATGGAGCTAGACACAGGTGCCAGCCAGTCCCTGATGAGTATCAAACAGTTTGACAAGTTGTGGCCGTCCAAGGCCAGGAGGGCAAAATTATTGCCAATTGACGCACAGCTACATTCAGAGACAAAGGAGATCATTCCGGTGCTAGGCAGCGCCACGGTAGTCATGACCCACAAAGTTTCGGAGAACAGGTTACCACTCTGGATTGTCCTGGGGGATGGTCCCACACTGCTGGGGAGGAGTTGGCTGGCTGTCATGAACTGGAAATGGGGCGATGTCAATGCAATTTCTTCTGTGGAGCAAATATCATGCTCGCAGGTCCTGGACAAATTTGACTCACTATTTCAACCCGGCATCGGCACTTTCATGGGGACCACGGTAGTGATTCACATAAACCTGGACGCCAGGCCAGTACACCACAAGGCCAGAGCGGTGCTGTACGTGATGCGGGAAAAGATAGAAGGCGAATTGGACTGCCTGCTGAGGGAAGGCATCATCTTGCCAGTCGAATTCAGTGACTGGATGAGTCTGATTGTGCCGGTGCTCAAGGCGGATAGGTCGGTCAGGATATGTGGCGATTACAAGGCCACCATCAATCGGGTGTCACTCCAAGACCAGTACCCGCTACCGAGAGCGGAGGACCTCTTTGCAACGCTATACGGTGGCAAACTTTTTTCAAAATTGGACCTGACCTCAGCTTACATGACCCAGGAGCTGGCGAGTGAGTCGAAGAAGCTGACCACCATCACGACACACAAGGGGTTGTTTGAGTACAACAGATGTCCGTTTGGGATTCACTCAGCCGCCGTGATCTTTCAACAAAAGATGGAAAGCCTCCTCAAGTCGATTCCAAGGACAGTGGTTTTTCAAGACGACATCCTCATCACGGGTTGTGATACTGAAGAACACCTCCGCAACCTGGAGGAGGTGCTACGCAGACTGGACGGGTAGGTCTGCGACTGAAAAAGGCGAAGTGCGTCTTCCTAGCTCCAGAGGTAGAATTCCTGGGGATGAGGGTAGCAGCAGACGGGATCAGACCTACTGCGTTCAAAACAGAAGCGATCCAGAGAGCACCCAGACCCCGTAACTCGATGGAGCTGCGTTCGTTCCTGGGGCTCCTGAAATATTTTGGTAACTTTCTTCCCAAATTGAGCACGCTGCTAGAGCTGCTACACGTGCTCCTAAGCAAAGGTCGCGAATGGATCTGGTGGGACAGCCAGGAAAGGGCTTTTGATAGAGCACGAAATTTGTTATGCTCCAACAATCTGTTAACGCTATATGACCCATGTAAGAAACTCGTTTTAATGTGCGACGTGTCGTCCTATGGGGTTGGGTATGTGTTGCAGCATGTTAATGCCAAGGGTCAGTTACAGCCGGTAGCTTATGCCTCCAGAAGTCTGTGCCAGGCAGAACGGGGCTACGGGATGGCAGAATAGGAAGCGCTTGCATGTGTACATGCTGTAAAAAAAATGCACCAGGACCTGTTTGGCAGGAAATTTGAGCTGGAGACAGATCACAAAACCCTATCGTCCCTTTTGGCCGACAACAAGGCCATAAATGCAAATGCATCAGCCCGCATACAGAGGTGCGCACTCACGTTAGCCCCCTATGACTGTACAATTCGGCACAATCTGGGCACTGAAAACTGTGCAGATGCACTCAGCAGGCTCCCATTAGCCACCACCGAGGAGGCAACCGAGCATGCTGCTGAGATGGTCATGGCTGTTGAAGCTTTCGAAAGCGAAGGCTCACCGTGACAGCCCGTCAGATTAAAGTCTGGACAAATAGAGACCCGCTACTGTCTTTAGTCAAGAAATGTGTCCTGAATAGGGACTGGGCAGCCACGTACGGGGCATGCCCTGAGGAATTCAAACCATTTCACAGGCGCAAGGATGAATTCTAGATTCAGGCCGATTGCCTACTATGGGGAAACCGAGTAGTCATGCTCCAGATGGGCAGAGAGATGTTCATCAGAGAACTCCACAATGAGCACCCGGGCATTGTCATGATGAAGGCATTTGCCAGATCATACGTTTGGTGGCCAGGGATAGATGCAGACCTGGAACTTTGTGTTCGCAAGTGCAACACGTGTGCCCAGCTGGGCAATGCGCCCAGGGAAGCCCCTCTTAACCCTTGGTCCTGGCCCACCAAACCATGGTGACGCATCCATGTGGACTACATGGGAAAAATGCTTTTGGTTGTAGTGGACGCCTACTCCAAATGGATCGAGTGTGACATTCTCAATTCAAGCACATCCTTGGCCACGGTAGAAAGTCTACGGGCAATGTTCGCCGCCCATGGTCTACCGGACGTCTTGGTCAGCGACAATCGCCCGTGCTTTACAAGCATTGAATTTCAGGACTTCATGGCAGGTAATGGTCCATGGCAGAATCCATGGCAGAACGGCACCGTTCAAGCCGGCCTCAAACGGCCAGGCGGAACGAGCAGTGCAGATAATCAAACAGGGGATGCTCAGAATCTAAGGGGGTTCCCTACAAAGCCGATTATCACACCTCCTGTTGGCCAATAGATCCCGACCACACTCGCTCACAGGGGTCCCACCCGCAGAGCTGCTAATGAAAAGGACGCTCAAAACCAGGTTATCCCTTATACACCCCGCCATGAAAGAAATTGTTGAAAGCAGGCGCCAGTCACAATGTGACTATCATGACGGGAATGCGAGGGCGCGATGTATTGATGTCAATGACCCTGTCTTTGTCCTCAACTACACTGCAGGGCCTAAATGGCTCGCAGGCACTGTGATTGCCAAAGAGGGGAATAGGATTCTGGTAGTTAAACTTACCAATGGACAAATCTGCCGCAAACACGCTGATCAAACAAAAAGGAGGTTCAGCAACCCCATAGAAGAAGCAAAGGAAGAACACGATGTAGAGTTCACTCCTCCACAGGTGACCGAACACCGGAACCAAGTGGAGGAGAGCCCAGTCACTGTGGGCAGTCCGGACAGGCCTGAGGCACTGCAAACAGCAGACACTCAGGCCAGTGCCCAACAACCAGAGCCCCAACTCAGGTGCTCTACTAGGGAGCGTAAACCACCAGAGAGACTTAACTGTGATCCCAATAAGACTTTGGGGGGAGGTGATGTCATGTATTTAACTATCATTGTAACCCATGTATAAACTGACCTAAGTTGTACACCATGAGAACATTGACCATTAGGTGGTGAACTTGTGGGAGACACTCCTAACCTGGACTTTCAGGTATAAAAGGGGAAGCTCCACCCACCTTCTTCACTTCAGTGCTGGCTAATAAAGGTTACTGGTCAGAGAATGACCTTCTCTCAAGTATGGGCCTTGTGTGCATTTACACTGTATAATAAGGACATATTAGTTCCACTAAAGTTTTGCCTGCCAATCTTTGATTCCAGTATACGTGGGCCAGACCCGTTCTCATCCGACTGAAATTGGCTTTCCCCCAGTTAAACGTTTTTACTCTAGGTTGCTCCCTGTCATTTCCATACCTAATCAAAACCTTATGATACTATGTTCCCTAAATGTTCACCTACTGACACTTGTTCCACTTGACCGACCTCATTCCCCAGAACCAGATTCAGCAATGTGTCCTCTCTCGTCGGGCCAGAAACATACTGAACGTTCCCTTGAACACACTTCAAAAATTCTTCCCCTTCTCTGCCCTTTACACTATTACAATCCCAGTCTCTATTAGGATAGTTGAATCCCCCATTATTACTACTCTATCATTCTTGCACCTCTCTGTAATTTCTCTGCAAATGTGCTCCTCCATATCGTTCCCATTATTTGGTGGTCTATTGAGTGCACCTATTAGTGTAATGGCACCTCTATCATTTCTTCATTCTAGCCATATAGCTTCTGTCCTTGACCCCTCCTGGACATTCCCCCTCTCCAGCACTGTAACATTCTTCTTAACCAATACTGCCTCACCACCTCCTATCTTTCCTTTCCTATCATTCCTGAACACCTTGTAACCAGGAATATTTCATGCGCAATCCTGCCCTTTTTTGAGCCAGGTCTCAGTTATTGCCACAACATCATATTCCCATGTTGCTATTTATACCTGCAGCTCACTTACCTTGTTTACTACGCTTTGTGCGTTCAATTACATACATTGCAAATCCATCTTAGACCATCCTGTATTCTCTTTTCGTTGAACCCTCCCTAATATCTTACTAATTCTTATTTTAGTGCTCTCTGCCTCTCCGAATCCCTTGAACACTTGATTTCCCCTTTATAATGTACACCCTGGTACCCATCCCCCTGATAAATTAGTTTAAATACTCCCCAAACAGCACTAGTAAACCTCCCCACAAGGATATTGATTCCGGCCCTGTTGAGGTGCAACCCGTCTGGCCAGTACAGGTCCCACCTCCCCCAGAACCGGTCCCAATGCCCCAGGAATCTAAAGCCCTCCCTCCTACACCATTTCTCCAGTCATGCATTCATCTGCTCTATCCTCCTATTTCTATACTTCTTCCGCGTTGCACTGGGAGTAATCCGGACATTACTACCTTCGAGGTCCTGCTTTTTAATCTCTATCCTCGCTTCCTAAAATCTGCCTGCAGGACCTCATCCCTCTCTCTACATATGTCTTTCGTACCAATATGGGCCATGAGCTCTGGCTGTTCCCCTTCCCCTCTCAGAATGTTCAAGTTTGCAGATGACACTAAACTGGGTGGTGGTGTGAGCTGTGAGGAGGACGCTAAGAGGCTGCAGGCTACAGGTTAGGTGAGTGGGCAAATGCATGGCAGATGCAGTATAATGTGGATAAATGTGAGATTATCCACTTTGGGGGCAAAAACACGAAGGCAGAATATTATCTGAATGGCGGCAGATTAGGAAAAGGGGAGGTGCAACGAGACCTGGGTGTCATGGTTCATCATTCATCGAAAGTTGGCATGCAGGTCCAGCAGGCGGTGAAGAAGGCAAATGGTATGTTGGCCTTCATAGCTAGGAGATTTGAGTATAGGAGCAGGGAGGTCTTATTGCACTTGTACAGGGCCTTGCTGAGGCCTCACCTGGAATATTGTGTTCAGTTTTGGTCTCCCAATCTGAGGAAGGACGTTCTTGCTATTGAAGGTTCACCAGACTGATTCGCGGGATGGCTGGACTGACATATGAGGAGAGACTGGATCAACTGGGCCCTTATTCACTGGAGTTTAGAAGGATCAGAGGGGATCTCATAGAAACGTATAAGATTCTGACGGGACTGGACAGGCTAGATGCGGGAAGAATGTTCCCGATGTTGGGGAAGTCCAGAACCAGGGGACATAGTCTTAGGATAAGGGGTAGGCCATTTAGGACTGAGATAAAGAGAAACTGCTTCACTCAGAGAGTTGTTAACCTGTGGAATTCCCTGCCGCAGAGAGTTGTTGATGCCAGTTCATTGGATATATTCAAGGGGGAGTTAGATATGGCCCTTATGGCTAAAGAGATCAAGGGGTATGGAGAGAAAGCAGGAAAGGGGTACTGAGGTGAATGATCAGCCATGATGTTATTGAATGGCGGTGCAGGCTCGAAGGGCCGATTGGCCTACTCCTGCACCTATTTTCTATGTTTCTATGTTCTGCAGCCACTCAGTGACATTCTTGACCCTGGCACCAGGGAGGCAACATACCATCCTGGAGTCACATCTGCGGCCACAGAAATGCCTGTCTGCTTTGCTAGCTATTAAACCTCCTTCCACTATTGCTCTTCCACTCTTCTTCCCTCTCTCTGTACATGTGAGCCGCCCATGGTGCCACGGACTTGATTCTGGCTGGACTCCCCAGAGGAATCAGTACCCATAACAGATTACTGATTGGAGATCGAGATGCACTCGGGAGTCCTGCACTACCTGTCTGATCCTCTTCTTCTGTTTGGCGGTCACTGATTTCCTCTCTGCCTGCGCACTCCTTATCTGTGGGGTTACTCCCTCCTGAAACATGCTAACCACGAAGCTCTCAGCCTCGCGGATGACACCAGCTGCTGCTCAAGCTCCTCCAGCTGATGACACTTGTTGTACAGGTGGTTGTCCACGACATGGGAAGCATCCTGGATTTCCCACATGGCACAGGATGTGCACTCCACTGGACCGAGCTACCCTGCCATGCCTTTATTTATTCGACTATTAACTAACTTTACAGAAATTTAAGACTACGATGTTTCTAATTCAAGTTATTAATATAATATAGGTTTATGGTTACTAATTTAATACAGTCTTAACATGCTGCTGCCACTGCTGCCGGTGCTCCTATTAGTTTCATGTTTCTGCCATTTCCTTATTGCCCTTTATAATTTCTCCTGTCTCTGCCTGTAAGGGACCTATGTTTCCTTTTGCTAATCTCTTTCTTTTTAGATACCTATAGAAGCTTTTACAATCTGTTTGTGTCTCATGCTAGTTTACACTCATTCTATTTTCTCTCTATCAATTTCTTGGTCATCCTTTGCTGAATTCTGAAATAAGAGAATTCTACAATCCTCCCAATCCTTAGCCTTACTACATTTTTTGGCAATATTTTAAGCCTCTTCCTTTCATCTAATACCATATTTAGCTTCTCTTGTTAGCCCCAGTTGGACCATTTTTCCCATGGCATTTTTATTCCTTAAGCGAATGTATATTCATTGTGAATTATGAATTATTTATTTAAATGTTAACTTATCTACTGTCATATGTTTCAATCTAGTTTCCCAATCTGCCTTAGCCAACTTGCCTCTCATACCCATGTAGTTTGCTTTGTTCAGATTTAAGACCCTAGTTTAGGACTTAACTAAATCACTCTCAAACATAACAAATTATTTTTCAAATTAAGATCACTGCTTTCCAGAGGCTCCTTTTCTACAAGGTTATTAATTATGCCTGCACAATATTAAATATAAAATCTAAATCTGTTCTTAGTTGGTTCCTCAACATACTGATCTAGAAAACTATCTTGAATGCATTCCAGAAACTTGTCCTCTGCACTGTTACTGCAAATTTGGTTTGCCTAGTGTATATGATAATTAAAGTCCCCATGATGCAAACATGCACCTCTAATTTCTTGATTATACTGAGACTATAAACTGCTACCATCAGTGTTTTCTGCCCCTTGTTGTTTCTTAATTCTACCCAAATTGATTGTACATCTTGTTTTTCCGGGCTTAAGACCCCTTCTCTCCACTGACTTTGTTCCATCCTTTATTATCAAGGCTACCCAACCTCCTTTTCCATTCTGCCCATCCCTTGTAAAAGTCAAGTATCCTGGAATATTTATTTCCCAACCTTGGTCACTCTTCAACCACGTCTCCATAATGGCTATTAGATCAAACCCATTTATTTTTATCTGTGCTATTCAGCTATTTTGTTGTGAATGCTTCGCATATTCAGATATAGTGCCTGTAGCTTTAACTTTTTTATATTTTTCCCTAATGTTACCTTAGTCACTGATGCCTTACTTCTTTGTTAAGCTCTCTACCCCTTCCTGATACACTCTGCTTATTTTTTTATCTAAATCATTACTCTGCTCTACAGTCTTGACACTTTTCTTATTGTCTGTGAATTTATCCTTTGCTGAATCCTCCCATCTCTACCTCCCCGCCCCCGCCCTTTATTAGTTTAAAGCCCTATCTACCACCTTAGTTATTTGATTCAGCAGGACACTGATCCCAGCCCAAAGGAACAGCTCCCTCTTTCCCCAGTACCGGTGCCAGTACCCCATGAATTGAAACCCCTGCCTCCCACACCGTTCTTTGAGCCACGCATTGATCCATCTAATCTGCTTGGTCCTATGCCAATTTGCGAATCTGTGAGTTTCTGCATTTTAATTTCGATCCTAGCTCCTCAAACTCTCTCAATCGAACCTCATTCCAAGTTCTACCTCTTTTATTGGCTCCTACTTGAACCACAACAACTGGATTATCCCCCTCCCACTCTAAATTCTTCTCCAGCCGCAAGGAGATATCCTTAATCGTGGCATTTTGTCGGCAATCCAGCTTTTGGAACTCCCGGTCATGGCTGCACAGAACAGTACCTATCCCCCTGACTATACTGTCCTCTACCAATACAACATTCTTTTCCACTACCGCCACTTGAATGGGCTCCTGTACCATGGTTCCGTGGTCAGTTTGCCCAACCACACTGCAGACTTTACCCTCATCCACACAGGCAGCAAGAGTACATGTTGGATAAGGAAAAAAGGTCAATGTTCCTTCAGCGCTGCAGCTGGGATCCCCTTACCTGCCTGATTCACAGCCACACCCTCCTGTCCCTGACCACTAAAAAGACTGCCTCCTGGATCAAAGTGTCCAGGTAACTCTCCCTCTCCCTGATGCCCCGCAATATCTGCACCGGACTCCAGCTCAACAACTCTGAGCTGAGGTTCCTCAAGATGCAGACACTTCCTGCAGACGTGGTCGTCTGGGATCGCAATGCTCTCCACAAACTCCCACATGCTGCATGTTGCGGCATACCACTTACATGACCATCACTGTACAGGTGCAGCGTCGAGAATCTGGAATTCCGGAATCCGAACCCCGGGACGATCGGTAGCAGGGTCGTCCGGAATCCGTAAAATGTTCCGGAATCCACACTCAACCACCCTGCCGACTTCAAGGCCCATCCGCTGCCTGACTTTGGGCCTCACCTTGCCACTGCTCGACTCACCCCACTTGCCTCACCGCCGCTGCCCTTACCGCCTGACAACTTCCTCGGCAGGGCCGGTCCACCCGACGACCTGCTCCTTGGTAATCCGGCCCTGCCCGACAACTTCCTCGCCGATCTGGCCCCGCCCGACAACATCCTCGTCGGGGCCAGCCCGATGATGAGCACCCTGGTGGGGCCTGCCCGCCACCGACCTCCTTGGCCGGGCCCGCCCAATGATGATCTCCTTGGAGGGGCTCGCCCGACGACATCCTCAGCGGGAATTCCTCCCCCCCCGCCCCCGCTTTCTGACGTTCTGAAATCTGGAAATACCCGAACCTGGGCTCAGGTGTTTCTGGATTCGCGACGTCAGAAAGACAATTGAAAGTCTGGAAAAGCCCGGAATCTGGAACGGCTTTGGCCCCGAGGAGTCTGGATTTTATGCGCTGCACCTAGAAACCATGTTTTATTTATTTAATTCATTGAAGTTTATATGTTTAATTAACTTAGCTTATAGTTTAGTTTTTTTTAACTAATTATTTGATCTAGTTTAATTTATAGGTATATTGGGCCCAAGTTTCCACAAGTACCTAGAACGGCGCAGTTCCGACCTGGACGCCCGTTTTTCACGCCACAAAGTGCGCCTAAAAAAATCCTCCGTATTCTCCACCTCCCTGCAGGTCCTCTGGCCCTCGGCGCGGCACAGCACGAGCTGTAGGGGGCGGAGCCAGGTCCCTGCGCTGAAAACAGTGCCGGGACCTCTGCATATGCGCGCTACAGTGGGCACGCAAGTGCAGTAGCTCCAGGCGCCGAATTGTGTGGGAGGGGCCCAAAGCACGCAGCCCCTAGCCCTGGCCGAATGGCCTCACTGGGGCTGCGTGAATAAGGCTCCTCCCACGGCCAGCTCCTGCTTCCTCCCCTAACCAGACCCGACTCCCGCTCCCCGCCCCCCCCTGCCTCCGGACCAGACCCGACACCCGCTACCCCACCCCTGCCTCTGGACCAGACCCGACACCCGCTCCCCGCCCCCCCCCGCCTCCAGACCAGACCCGACACCCGCTCCCCCCCCCCCCCCGACTGGACCCGACCCGACACGCGCTCCTGTTCCTGCTCCCCGCCTGGACCCGACCCGACCCGCGCTCCTGATCCCGCTCCACCCGCCCCCCCCCGACTGGACCCGACCCGACCCGACCCGCTCTCCTGTTCCCGCTCCCCGCCCCCCCGACTGGACCCGACCCGACTCGTGCTCCTGTTGCCGCTCCCCGTCCCCCCGACTGGACCCGACCCGACCCGCGCTCCTGTTCCCGCTCCCCGCTCCCCCGTCTGGACCCGACCCGACCCGAGCTCCTGTTCCCGCTCCGCGCCCCCCCCTCCCTCGACTGGACCCGACCCGACCCGACCCGCGCTCCTGTTCCCGCTCCCCGCCCCCCCGTCTGGACCCGACCCGACCCGAGCTCCTGTTCCCGCTCCGCGCCCCCCCCCTCCCCCGACTGGACCCGACCCGACCCGACCCGACCCGCGCTCCCGCCCCCCGACCCGACCCGACTCCTGCTCCCGGACTGGATCCGACCTGACCTTCGCCCCCCCTCCCTCTCTCTCCCTCCCCCCTCCCCCTCTCTCCCTCCCCCCTCCCTCCCTCTCCCCCTCCCCCCCTCCCTCCCTCCCTCTCCCTCCCACTCTCTCTCTCCCTCTCTTTCTTTCCCTCTCTCTCTCCCTCCCTCCCTCCCCCCGAACCGAACCGAACCTCCCCGATCTGACCCAACCCAACGCCACCTACCTGTAAATCTGGTGCTGGGGACGGGCCCTCCTCGAAGTCTCGGGCCGGCCCGTTCAGCCTTCGGTCCCGAAAGGCCTGCCTGAAGCACTTTCACACAGGTAGGAAGATGGTTTATTTAATCTTTTCTTTGCTTCTAAATGTTTATTCAGGTTGGATTTATTTGTATAATATTAGTATAAGTATAAATAAGGATTTATTATAGAATTTAATGACTTCCCTATCCCTCCCCTCCCTCCCCCCCCACCTCGTTCTGGACGCCTAATTTGGAACCTGCGCCTGATTTTTTAATGTGTAGAACAGGTTTTTTCAGTTCTACAAAAATCTTCACTTGCTCCATTCGACTTTAGTTTGGAGTACGTTTTCACTGTGGAAACTTTCAAATCAGGTGTCAGTGGCCGGACACGCCCCCTTTTGAAGAAAAAATTCTGTTCCAAAGTAGAACTGTTCTACCTGACTAGAACTGCAGAAAAAAAATGTGGAGAATTGCGATTTCTAAGATAGTCCGTTCTCCACCAGTTGCTCCTAAAATTCAGGCGCAAATCATGTGGAAACTTGGGCCCATTAACTTAAATATTTACCTGTAACACAAACCACAAGTGTTGAAGGCAAAAAGCACCTGCTCTCCCCTCTGCACTGAATTCCTAATCTCTCCAAATTCACAACTTTTACACTCTGTTTAGAAGCACTCCGTTTAAGACCATTCTGTGCAGACCACTCAGGTCCCGACGATGATGGCGACAGCCATTGAGCAAAATCGGGGCACCCCAACTGTACAGAAATCAATACATAAACCAGCCAACCAGGAGGAAGTCTGACAACCCCCCGCCCCACCCAATTACCCCACTTATTTACCCACTCATTTAGCAGAAATTCAGCTCAATCACGCATCCCACTGAGTAAAAACTTGCCCTTTCCCTACGAGGGACAAAGAGGTCGCACCAACCGCCAACCCCAGTGAGAACAAACCTGGTCTCCCATCCCATCCTCACTGAGGACAAAGATAACCTTACCCCGTCCCCGCCTCCCCACACACACACGCACACACATAACTACTTCACAACAAGAAAAACTTAGCTTCCCCATCGCCATTGAGCATATGCTCAGCCTTCCCATTCTTCCCACTAATAGTAATTCTCTTGATCCCACTGACCTGAAGCTTGCCCGCACCCCTCGCCCCCACTTAGAACACGTTCAGGTCTATGCCTGTCCACCACCTGAGCAGTAACTCACCCCCACCCAACGAGAAGCAAGTTTATGCCCCCACACCCGCTGAGAAACAACTCATGCCTCTTGCAGTCCTTCACCTAGAATCAACTCAGCACAACTGCTATCCTGAACTGAAAACCTACTTTTAGCATTTGGCCTCCTGTTCTCCTGGTTTCAGCACACAGGCTATGTCTCTTTAAGTTTAAAAGTTTCCATATTTACAAAATCAGGCCTTTCTTCTCTGACAATATGTTGATTCTTAACCTTGGAAAACAAAGGCATGGACATAAAATGCAGTTTTGTTTGCCATCGCACAACTACAGCATTAGTTTCTGTTTGAATTGTGTGCAAGAGTCACTCACACATACTGATATTAAAAAGTTGCCCTCTCATCTGCCTGACACACTATAGAACAGACAATATTGCGTGCTGTTCTGGTGCCAGTTTTGTAACTGAAAGCCCTTCCCTGTTATTAGGCATTATTTCCATCCCACAAGATTAAAGATTATAAATAAAGCTTCCCAAAGTTATCGAAGCGACACAGATTGACAGATACAGGATATAGGAGGAGAAATTGGCCTCCTTTGCACCTCCTGTTAGTGCCTCCGGGGTCGATAACGGGGCAATACCGGCTTTCCAACCGGGCGTGGCGAGAGTACCAACGCCCGCCAACTTCTCTTGCAGCCAGTAAACTCTAACGCCACCATCTCCTGTGTCCCAGAGATCGTGACATCATCCAGTGAGCAGTGCACCGGTACCGCCCCGCATGCTAACTTCTCTTCCGTCCCCTGTAGCATCGCCGGGCGTCAACATCGGCAGCTGCAGGAGGCATTGTAAGGTCGGCCGGCTGATTGGGGAGCAGTAGTTAAAGAGATTGCCAGTGAGGGAGGCAAAATAGATTTATTCAACCCTCTGCATTTTTTTCAATTTTTCTACTGCTGCGATTGATCAGCCCTGCAATCTGATAGAGTGCTTGGGGCTGATTGTTGCGGATCCCAGGTGATACGTCCTTACTACACAGTATAAATGCACACGAGACCCATGCTTGAGAGAAGGTCAGTCTGTGACCTGTCCTTTATTCCTTAGCACTCAAGTGATAAAGGTGGGTGGAGCTTCCCCTTTTATACCTGAAGGTCCAGATTAGGAGTGTCTCCCACCTCGTGGTCAGTGTTCTCACGGTGTACAACTTAGGTCAGTTTTTACATGGGTTACAATGCTGATTGAATACATGACATCACCTCCCCCCCCAAAGTCTTATTGGGATCACAGGTTGAGTCTCTCTGGTGGTTTACGCTCCCTTGTAGAGCGCCTGAGTTGGGGCTCCGGTTGTTGGGCGCTGGCCTGAGTGTCTGCTGTTTGCAGTGCCTCAGGCCTGTCCGGACTGCCCACAGTGACTGGGCTCTCCTCCCTTTGGTTCCAGTGTTCGGTCACCTGTGGTGGAGTGAACTCTATATCGTGTTCTTCCTCTGCTTATTCTATGGGGTTGCTGAACCTCCTTTTTGTTTGATCCACATGTTTGCGGCAGATTTGTCCATTGGTAAGTTTAACTACCAGAATCCTATTTCCCTCTTTGGCAACCACAGTGCCTGCGAGCCATTTGGGCCCTGCAGCATAGTTGAGGACAAAAACAGGATCATTTACATCAATACATCACGCCCTCGCATTCCTGTCATGGTAGTGATATTGTGACTGGCGCCTGCTCTCGACAATTTCTTTCATGGTGGGGTGTACAAGGGATAATCGGGTTTTGAGCGTCCTTTTCATTAGTAGCTCTGCGGGTGGAACCCCTGTGAGCGAGTGTGGTTAGGATCTATCGGCCAACAGGAGGCGTGATAAGCGGCTTTGTGGGGAACCCCCTTGGAATCTGAGCATCCTCTGTTTGATTATCTGCACTGCTCGTTCTGCCTGGCCGTTTGAGGCCGGCTTGAACGGTGCCGTTCTAACATGGTTAATTCCATTGCCTGCCATGAAGTCCTGGAATTCAGTGCTTGTGAAGCACGGGCCATTGTCGCTGACCAAGATGTCCAGTAGACCGTGGGCAGCGAACATTGCCCATAGACTTTCTACCGTGGCAGAGGATGTGCTTGAATTTAAAATGCCACACTCGATCCATTTGGAGTAGGCGTCTACTACAACCAAAAACATTTTCCCCATGAAAGGACCTGCATAGTCCACATGGATGCGTGACCAAGGCTTGGCGGGCCAGGGGCTAAGGGGGGCTTCCCTGGGCGCATGGCCCAGCTGAGCACACGTGTTGCACCTGCGAACACAAAGTTCCAGATCTGCGTCTATCCCTGGCCACCAAACGTGTGACCTGGCAATTGCCTTCATCGTGACAATGCCCGGGTGCCCATTGTGGTTTAAATTTCTCAGGGCATGCCCTGTACGTGGCTGCCCAGTCCCCATTCATGACACATTTCTTGACTAGAGACAATAGCGGGTCTCTATTTGTCCAGACTTTAATCTGACGGGCTGTCACGGGTGAGCCTTCGCTTCCGAAAGCTTCAACAGCCATGACCATCTCAGCACCATGCTCGGTAGCCCCCTCAGTGGTGGCTAGTGGAAGCCTGCTGAGTGCATCGGCGCAGTTTTCGGTGCCCGGTCTGTGCCGAATTGTGTAGTCAGAAGCAGCTAACGTGAGTGCCCACCTCTGTATGCGGGCCGATGCATTTGCATTTATGGCCTTGTTGTCGGCCAAAAGGGACGTTAGGTGTTTGTGATCTGTCTCCAGCTCAAATTTCCTGCCAAACAGGTACTGGTGCATTTTCTTTACTGCATATACACATGCGAGCGCCTCCTTTTCTACCATCCCGTAGCCCCTTTCTGCCTGCGACAGACTCCTGGAGGCATAAGCTACCGGCTGTAACTGACCCTTGGCATTGACATGCTGCAACACACACCCGACACCATAGGACGATGCATCGCACGTTAACACAAGTTTCTTACATGGGTCATATGGCGTTAACAGATTGTTGGAACATAACAAATTGCGTGCTCTATTAAAAGCCCTTTCCTGGCTGTCCCCCCAGACCCATTCGCGACCTTTGCGTAGGAGCACATGTAGCGGCTCTAGCAGCGTGCTCAATTTGGAAAGAAAGTTACTAAAATAGTTCAGGAACGAACGCAGCTCCGTCGTGTTACGGGGTCTGGGTGCTCTCTGGATTGCTTCTGTCTTGGATGCAGTCGGGCTGATCCCGTCTGCTGCTACCCTCATCCCCAGGAATTCTACCTCTGGAGCTAGGAAGACGCACTTCGCGTTTTTCAGTCGCAGACCTACTGCCAGTCTGCGTAGCACCTCCTCCAGGTTGTGGAGGTGTTCTTCAGTATCGTAACCCGTAATGAGGATGTCATCCTGAAAAACCACTGTCCCTGGAATCGACTTGAGGAGGCTTTCCATATTTCGTTGGAAGATCGCGGCGGCCGAGCGAATCCCGAACGGACATCTGTTGTACTCAAACAACCCCTTGTGTGTCGTGATGGTGGTCAGCTTCTTCGACTCACTCGCCAGCTCCTGGATCATGTAAGCTGAGGTCAGGTCCAATTTTGAAAAATGTTTGCCACCGGATAGCGTCGCAAAGAGGTCCTCCGCTCTCGGCAGTGGGTACTGGTCTTGGAGTGACACCCGATTGATGGTGGCCTTGTAATCGCCACATATCCTGACCGGACCCATCCGCCTTGAGCATCGGCACAATCGGGCTCGCCCAGTCACTGAATTCGACTGGCGAGATGATGCCTTCCCTCAACAGGCGGTCCAATTCGCCTTCTACCTTTTCCCGCATCATGTACGGCACCGCTCTGGCCTTGTGGTGTACTGGTCTGGCGTCCGGGTTTATGTGAATCACTACCTTGGCCCCCATGAAAGTGCCAATGCCGGGTTGAAATAATGAGTCAAATTTGTCCAGGACCTGTGAGCATGATACTCGCTCCACAGAGGAAATTGCATTGACATCGCCCCATTTCCAGTTCATGACAGCAAGCCAACTCCTCCCCAGTAGTGCGCGACCGCCCCCTGGGACAATCCAGAGTGGCAACCTGTTCTCCGAATCTTTGTGGGTCACGACTACCGTGGCGCTGCCTAGCACCGGAATGAGCTGCTTTGTGTAAGTCCGTAGCTGTGCGTCAATCGGCGATAATTTTGGCCTCCTGGCCTTGGATGCCCACAACTTTTTGAACTGTTTGATACCCATCAGGGACTGGCTGGAACCCGTGTCTAACTCCATTGATACTGGGATGCCATTGAGGAGCACTTTCATCATTATCGGTGGCGTCCTGGTGTATGAACTGTATATGTGCTCAACATGAACTCGCTGAACTTCAGCTTCCAGCGATTTCCCCCAGTGTCCATTTCTGCAATTTCTGCAGGTATTTTGCTCATCTCTGCAAACTCCGGCTGAATTTATGCCTCCACGCCTCCAGCATGAGTTGTGGTTTGAAACAAAAGGTCCCTTGCCAGTCGATCGTCCCTGACTGCCCCTGTTATTGTCCTTGCGTGCACCATTTACAGGTGTTGATGGCCCCATTACTGGCCGCATTGTCCCTTGCAATGGCGTGAATCGATGTTCAGCTTGCCATTGTCTCTGTCGAACTCCCCCTCTGGGTTCGACTACATGTTGGGGCATGTCTGACTGCCCTTGTCTGCCTGGAGAACTGTGCGCTGCTTTAACAATGTTGAATCTCTGTCCCAACCATTCCTTAACACAGTACCTCTCGTCTGTTCTGCTAGTGGCCATGCTCGCGTGGTTTAAATCCCAGTTTCTTGTCGCCATTGATACGTCCTTACTACACAGTATAAATGTACACGAGGCCCATGCTTGAGAGAAGGTCAGTCTGTGACCTGTCCTTTATTCCTTAGCACTCAAGTGATGAAGGTGGGTGGAGTTTCCCCTTTTATACCTGAAGGTCCAGGTTAGGAGTGTCTCCCACCTAGTGGTCAGTGTTCTCACGGTGTACAACTTCGGTCAGTTTATACATGGGTTACAATGTTGGTTGAATACAGGGAAATAATCTTTTAGCCAATAAATTATCTTCTTTGAAAAATAAGTGTTTTGGTATTTTTGAATTGCATAACAATAGCTGCATCCAAGAGTAAACAATACAAGCAAAGTACAAATAAAGAAAAATAACTAAAAATGAAAATACCAACATTACACTATGCACAACAGAATAGCAACATTACAACAATTAATTTCAGTACAAGTTCATAACAGTCAAATGCCTGAGGCAAGACTATGTCAATCAGTAGGAATACTGAAACTGAAGCAAAAAGCTTTATAGTCAGAGTCATCGAAACATAGAAACATAGAAAATAGGTGCAGGAGTAGGCCATTTGGCCCTTCGAGCCTGCACCACCATTCAATAAGATCATGGCTGATCATTCCCTCAGTACCCCTTTCCTGATTTCTCTCCATACCGCTTGATACCTTTAGCCATCAGGGCCATATCAAACTCCCTCTTGAATATATCCAATGAACTGGCATCAACAACTCTCTGCGGTAGGGAATTCCACAGGTTAACAACTCTCTGAGTGAAGAAGTTTCTCCTCATCTCAGTCCTAAATGGCTTACCCCTTATCCTACGACTGCGTCGCCTGGTTCTGGACTTCCCCCAACATTGGGAATATTCTTCCCGCATCTAACCTGTCCAGTCCTGTCAGAATGTTATATGTTTCTATGCGATCCCCTCTCATCCTTCTAAACTCTAGTGTATAAAGGCCCAGTTGATCCAGTCTATCCTCATATGTCAGTTCAGCCATCCCGGGAATCAGTCTGGCGAACCTTCGCTGCACTCCCTCAATAGCAAGAACGTCCTTCCTCAGATTAGGAGACCAAAACTGAACACGATGTTCCAGGTGAGGCCTCAGCAAGGTCCTGTACAAGTGCAGTAAGACCTCCCTGCTCCTTTACTCAAATTGCCTAGCTATGAAGGCCAACATACCATTTGCCTTCTTCACCACCTGCTGTACCTGCATGGCAACTTTCAATGACTGATGTACCATGACACCCAGATCTCGTTGCACCTCCCCTTTTCCTAATCTGCCGCCATTCAGATAATATTCTGCCTTCATGTTTTTGCCTCCAAAGTAGATAACCTCACATTTATCCACATTATACTGCATCTGCCACGCATTTGCCCACTCATCTAACCTGTCCAAATCACCCTGCAGCCTCTTTGCGTCATCCTCGCAGCTCACACCGCCACCCAGTTTAGTGTCATCTGCAAACCTGGAGATATTACCCTCAAATCCTTCATCTGAATCATTAAATATATTGTAAAGAACTGGGGTCCAAAAACTGAGCCCTGCGGCACCCCACTAGTCACTGTCTGCCATTCTGAAAAGGACCCGTTTATCCCGACTCTCTGCTTCCTGTCTGCCAACCAGTTCTATATCCACATCAGTACATTACCCCTAATAACATGTGCTTTGATTTTGCACACTAATCTCTTGTGTGGGACCTTGTCAAAAGCCTTTTGAAAGTCCAAATACACCACATCCACTGGTTGTCCCTTGTCCACTCTACTAGTTACATCCTGAAATAATTCCAGAAGATTTGTCAAGCGTGATTTCCCTTTCATAAATCCATGCTGACTTGGACCGATCCTGTCACTGCTTTCCAAATGCGCTGCTATTTCATCTTTAATAATTGATTCCAACATTTTCCCCACTACTGATGTCCCCATTTTCTCTCTCCCTCCTTTTTTAAAAAGTGGTGTTACATTAGCTACCCTCCAGTCCATAGGAACTGATCCAGAGTTGATAGACTGTTGGAAAATGATCACCAATGCATCCATTATTTCTAGGGCCACTTCCTTAAGTACTCTGGGATGCAGACTATCAGGCCCCGGGGATTTATCGGCCTTCAATCCCATCAATTTCCCGAACACAATTTCCCGCCTAATAAGGATATTCTTCGATTCCTCCTTCCCACTAGACCCTCGGTTCCCCTAGTATTTCCGGAAAGTTATTTGTGTCTTCCTTTGTGAATACAAAACCAAAGTATTTGTTCAACTGGTCTGCCATTTCTTTGTTCCCCATTATAAATTCACCTGAATCTGACTGCAAGGGATCTACATTTGTCTTGACTAATCTTTTTCTTTTCACCTATCTATTGAAGCTATTGCTGTCAGTTTTTATGTTCCTGGCTAGCTTCCTCTCATACTCTATTATTCCCCTCCTAATTAAACCCTTTGTCCTCTTCTGCTGAATTCTAAATTTCTCCCAGTCCTCAGTCTTGACAAGAGCTAAGCTGAGGAGAACTGGGCATGCCCAAAAGTAGCAGGGGTGACTGGGATGAACTTTATAGTAGGAAAGATCTTGGGTATGATTATAAAGGGACTGAAGAATGATTCCAACATGAGGAATATTTTGTGCTGATAAGTGAGTGCCATGCTGACAAGAAGATAGAAATCACAGAAAATGGGTCAACAATAATACAAAAAAAGAAGTGACATGCTCAGTCTTAAGTAGCCGACTCCTTGTCCTGAGACAATGCCCCTTAGTTCTAAACTCTCCAGCCAGCGGAAACAACCGCTCCGCATCTACCCTGTGAATCCCCCTCAGTATTTTATATGTTTCAATGAGATCACCTCTCATTCTTCTAAACTCCAGAGAATATAGGCCCACTCTACTCAATCTCTCCTCACAGGACAACCCTCTCATCCCAGGCTAGTAAACTGTTGTTGCACCGTCTCGAAGACATCGATGTCCTTTATACATAATTTTAAACAAAAGTTTTAAAATAGTTGATGGATCAAGAATCCACAAACTTGAAATGATAAATTTAGTGCATATTATTTGAGCAACAGGCAAGGGATTACCACCTGGAAAAATAATCAGTCTCAGTTGGGTTATTTCCTGCTTGTCAGTATGATTATTTATTTCAATATTTTGAATTATGGCTGGGCAGAGTCAGGTATTTTGCTCTTGAAATCATGGTTCCTGCTTGTGGTCAAGGTTAAGTAGCCACATTTGAGTTGAAAGAAATCCTGACCGCAACTGTGAGGAAAACAAACAGCCAGAGCCCTGTGAAACGAGGGGGAAGATGTTTCTGTAATATATGTGAACTTGTATTTACTCTGGACAGCCACCACGGGTCTCATCCGCTGGAGTCCCAAGGGATCCCACAATCCCTTGCGAGCACAGGTATTTAAGGAGGCCTCACAGGTTGGAGAGGCACTCTGGAGACCTGCAATAAAAGACTACGTTCACATTTTACTTTGAGCTCACAGTGTTCAGTCTGACTCTTTCTCCATACATGACAACTGGCGATGAGATACAGATAGCGAACACAAAGATGCAAAGAACAGTGGTCAACCTGGAGAAATTCTCGGAGGGAGATGATTGGAAAACTTTTGTGGAGCGACTCAACCAATGCTTTGTGGCCAATGAACTAGATGGGGAAGAGAACGCTGCCAAACGAAGGGCGATCCTCCTCACCGTCTGTGTGGCACCAATGTATGACCTCATGAAGAATCTGCTCACTCCAGCGAAACCCACGGAGGAATCGTACGATGATTTGTGCACACTGGTCTGAGAGCATTTGAACCCGAAGGAAAGAGTTCTGATGGCGAGATACCGATTCTACACCTACAAAAGGTCTGAAGGCCAGGAAGTGGCGAGTTATGTCACTGAGCTAAGAAGCCTTGCAGGACATTGCGAATTTGAAGGACATTTGGAGCACATGCTCAGAGACTTTTTCGTACTTGGCATTGGCCACGAAACCATACTTCACAAACTTTTGACTGCAGAGACCCCAACCTTGAGTAAGACCATAGCGATAGCCCAGGCGTTCATTGCCACCAGTGACAAACGAAGCAAATCTCTCAGCACACAAGTGCTGCTACAAGTACTGTGAACAAAGTGATGTTGTTTTTGAATCGCAATGTACAGGGCAGGTCACACATGCCTGCAGCTGCATGTCTGCAGACAACTCAGAGCCCACCATCAAGGGTGATGAAAACAAGACCATTAACACCTTGTTGGCGCTGCGGGGGTGGTCATCGTTTCCATTCATGCTGCTTCAAAGGGTATGTTTGCAAGGGCTGTGGAACAATGGGACACCTCCAGCGAATGTGCAGGTGAGCTGCTAATCCTGTTAAACCTGAAAACCACCATGTTGCAGAGGAGGACAGATCCACAGAGGATCAAGAGACACCAGAGCCTCAGATCAAGGAGGCAGAGGTACATGGGGTGCACATATTCACCACGAATTGTCCCCCGATAATGCTGAATGTTAAACTAAATGGACTCCCGGTGTCAATGGAACTGGACACGGTTGCGAGCCAGTCCATCATGGGCAATCAGACTTTTGAAAGATTGTGGTGCAACAAGGCCTCAAGGCCAGTCTTAACTCCAATTCGTATGAAACTAAGAACTTACACAAAAGAACTGATTCCCGTAATTGGCAGTGCTACTGTAAAAGTCTTCTACGATGGAGCGGTGCACAAGCTACCTACCACTTTGGGTGGTACCGGGCGATGGTCCCATGCTGCTCTGCAGGAGCTGGCTGGGAAAGATACGCTGGAACTGGGATGATGTCCAAGCGCTATTGCCCGCTGACGACACTTCGTGTGCCCAGGTCTTAAACAAATTTCCTTCACTCTTCGAACCAGGCATCGGGAAATTCCAAGGAGCAAAAGTGCAGATCCACCTAATTCCGGTGTCGCGACCCATCCATCACAAGGTGAGAGCAGTACCGTACATGATGAGAGAAAGGGTAGAGGTCGAGCTAGACCGGCTGCAAAGATAGGGCATCATTTCACCGATCGAGTTCAGCCAGTGGGCCAGCCCAATTGTTCCTGTCCTCAAGGTCAGAATCTGTGGCGATTACAAAGTAACTATCAACCATTTCACCCTGCAGGATCAATACCCACCACCAAAGGCTGACGACCTCTTTGCAACGCTGGCGGGAGGAAAGACTTTCACGAAGCTGGATCTGACTTCAGCCGACATGATGCAGGCCCTCATCTGCATCAACACGCACAAAGGTCTTTTTATTTATAACAGATGCCCATTTGGAATTTGATCAGCGGCGGCGATATTCCAGAGAAACATGGAAAGTTTACTGAAGTCGGTCCCGCACACCGTGGTCTTCCAGGATGACATCTTGGTCACAAGTTGAAGCACAGTCGAGCATCTGCAGAACCTGGAAGAGGTACTTAGTCGACTCAACCGCATGGGGCTCAGGTTAAAACGCTCGAAGTGCATTTTCCTGGCACCTGAAGTGGAGTTCTTGGGAAGGAGTATTGCGGCGGACAGCATCAGGCCCACCAACACAACGATGGATGCAATCGAGAACGCACCGAGACCACAGAACGTCACAGAGCTGCAATCGTTTCTGGGACTCCTGAACTACTTTGGTAACTTGTTACCAGGTCTCAGCACACTGTTAGAACCACTGCATGTCTTTCTACGAAAAGGGAATGAATGGGTTTGGGGCAAAAGCCAAGAAAATGCCTTTGTAAAAGCGAGAAAATTGTTTTGCTCAAACAAAATGCTTGTGCATTTTTAACCAATAAGGGAATTAAGGGTTATGGGGAGCAGGCGGGTAAGTGGAGCTGAGTCCACGGCCAGATCAGCCATGATCTTATTGAAAGGCGGAGCAGGCTTGAGGGGCTAGATGGCCTACTCCTGTTCCTAATTCTTATGTTCTTGTGTTGTATGATCCATGTAAGCGTTTGGTACTAGCATGTGATGTGT
This sequence comes from Pristiophorus japonicus, assembly GCF_044704955.1. NCBI lineage: Eukaryota > Metazoa > Chordata > Chondrichthyes > Pristiophoridae > Pristiophorus > Pristiophorus japonicus. The sequence goes on from NC_091987.1 coordinate 50,060,216, forward strand.
CGTCATATGGCGTTGGGTGTGTATTGCAACAAGCTAATGATTTCGGGAACTGCAACCAGTTGCTCATGCATCCAGGAATCTGTCTAAGGCTGAGAGAGCCGACAGCATGATTGAAAAAGAAACATTAGCATGTGTCGATGGGGTAAAGAAAATGCATCAATATCTGTTTGGGCTAAAATTCGAATTGGAAACTGAACATAAGTCACTCATATCCCTGTTTTCCAAGAGTAAAGGGATAAATACCAACGCATCGGCCCAAATCCAGAGATGAGCGCTCACGTTGTCTGCATACAACTACACCATCCGCCACAGGCCAGGCACAGAAAGCTGCGCCGATGCTCTCAGTAGGTTGCCATTGCCCACCACGGGGGTGGAAATGGCGCAGCCCGCAGATTTAGCCATGGTATTGGAAGTATTTGAGAGTGAGCAATCACCCATCACTGCCCAGCAGATCAAAACCTGGACGAGTCAGGACCCCTTATTATCCCTATTCAAAAGCTGTGTGCTTCATGGGAGCTGGTCCAGTGTCCCAGTGGAAATGCAGGAAGAGATAAAGCCATTCCAGCGGCGCAAAGATAAAATGTCTATACAGGCAGACTGCCTTCTGTGGGGCAATCGAGTAGTGGTCCCCAAGAAGGGCAGAGACACCTTCATCAATGAATGCCACAGTACCCACCCAGGCATCATAATGATGAAAGCGATAGCCAGATCCCACGTGTCGTGGCCCGATATCGATGCGGACTTAGAGTCCTGCGTCCACAGATGTAATACATGCTCGCAGTTAAGCAATGTACCCAGCGTGGCGCTGCTAAGTTTATGGTCTTGGACCTCCAAACCGTGGTCTAGGGTACACGTCGACTATGCAGGCCCGTTCTTGGGTAAAATGTTCCTTGTGGTTGTAGACGCGTACTTCAAGTGGATTGAATGTGAGATAATGTCAGCTAGCACGTCTGCTGCCACCACTGAAAGCCTGCGCGCCATGTTTGCCACACACGGCCTACCCAATGTCCTGGTGAGTGACAACGGGCCATGTTTTACCAGTGCTGAGTTCAAAGAATTCATGATCTGTAACGGGATCAAACATGTCACATCTGCCCCGTTTAAACCAGCGTCCAATGGTCAGGCAGAGAGAGCAGTGCAAACCATCAAGCCAGGCTTGAAGAGTGTAACTGAAGGCTCACTGAAGACTCGCCTATCCCGAGTCCCGCTTAGCTACCGCACGAGACTACACTCACTCACTGGGATCCCACCTGCTGAACTGTTCATGAAAAGAGCACTTAAGGCTCTCATTAGTTCATCCTGATCTACATGAAAAGGTAGAGAGCAGGCGGCTTCAACAAAGTACATACCATGATAACGCAAATGTGTCACGCGAGATTGAAATCAATGATCCTGTATTTGTATTGAATTATGAACAAGGTTCCAAGTGGCTTCTCGGCACTGTCGTGGCCAAAGAAGGGAGCAGGGTGTTTCGGGTCAAACTTTCAAATGGACTCATTCACCGGAAACACTTGGACCAAATCAAACTCACATTCACGGACTATCCTGAGCAACCCACCTTGGACCCTACCTTCTTTGATCCCCCAACATACACACCAATGGCAACTGGCACCACAGTTGACCACGAAGCAGAACCCATCATCCACAGCAGCCCAGCAGGACCCAACACACCAGGCAGCCCAGCAAGGCCAGCTGCACAGCAGCCCTGCAGGGGCCCAACAAATGATCCAACAATACCAGCTTTCACACCGAGACGATCAACCAGGGCAAGAAGGGCTGCAGATCAACTCACATTGTAAAATTTCCATGGGATCCCACAATCCCTTGGGAGCACAGGTATTTATGGAGGCCTCACAGGTTGGAGAGGCACTCTGGAGACCTGCAATAAAAGACTAAGGTCACACTTTACTTTGAGCCCTCAGTGTTCAGTCTGACTCTTTCACCAAACATAACAGTTTCTTTTTGTATCCTGTTAACCAAAATATTTTTATGCATTCAGAATTGAGCTTAAACCAACTTCGGTTTGGCTTCAATATTGTGTCCTGAATTAATATAGGATACCAGGAGTGGGTGGCAATAACCGTCAAGCTATCCCTAATTTATGAAATGTCCAAAGGATCATTAAGCTCTGTTTCTGCCCCGCAGGAAGCGGCTTACAGGTGGTTGCTTCCTGCTCGTGGGTTGATGAGCACATCGCCCACATGAAATCAGCCGCATTGTTATTTTGACTGAACTTTAAAACTATATTAACTCAAATTTGCAAATCAACGTTGTGTTTCTATTTTAATCAGTTGCTCCATTTTGAAAGATTTTGCAACAATTTTATGGAGAGCACTGAAGTCATTAGCTACTTCTATTTTTTTATGCCATTTTTCAGGCAGTTTTGTACCGGGGAGTTATGATCAGCAGGAACTGGAAAATGCCTCAGGTGTTTGTGTCTGCATGTGTGTGAGAGATGTGTCAATCGGAATTGAATTTGAATTCAACTCCCAAAAGTAAAAGGCAGCCTTTTCAGTTCAGTTAAGTAAACTCAATACACATCATTAACAAATGCTTTGAAAATAAATGTGCTATTTTGATTTTGTGTAATTTTGAATGGAAGCTGTAGGCAGGTCATCAGTGTTGGATATCATCTGCACCACAACTTGCAAAATATCAGAGATTTGAAATCTGTTTTGATTCTAAAGCTTTCCGCTTACTATGTTTCACAACCCATCGTAAGAAAGTTTATTCTCTTCCTCCAGGCAGAGAATGCATGACTTACTCTGACATACGCAATGAGCTTGCAGCTTGAGGCAAGAAATCTGCAGATATCTACAGATACACAGTGGTAATTTGTCTACACAATGTCACACATTGCTACATCTTGAGAATATATGCATTTTTTCTGTTTATGTTTAACTCTTTATCAGCTTTTTAACCTCATATGTACATAGCTGTTAATATTTGAATCCTGCTAATTGGGACGTCTGCGTAATAATAAAATCGGAACATTCACCTGATAATTATCTTTAATGCCAAGGCAGTCTGTATTTATTTAAGTAGGCTGAAGACCAACTGTGGTCTATAAGACAGTCCTGTGCCACCAAATGTGCTACTGAACCACGTTTACATTATTGGCCATCGATGGAATCATATTTTTATAAGTCCCTGGATAACTTCTGCAGGTGCTAAATGAGCGATTTGTCCACATATTCCCCAAAAAGCATGTACATTGTCCCAATCCATTCTTCTCAGCTTCCTTAAACCATAAATCAGTCAGCATCCATTTTGTATTGTAATTCACACAATGAACTGGCTCTACATTTGTGTGTAGAGAATTAAGACTGCTGGAAGTCACCGTGGTTACAGAAAGTAAAAGCTTTTATTGCCTTTGAATGCAATTCAATCGCCCTTCAAGCAATTCTATGGTACAGCCTGCTGCAGTGCACTTCTCTTAAGTGTACATCTGATTTTTCATTACTTTATACACATCATCAGATATAGCAAGTCCATTTACAGTAAAAGTGCATTTGAAGAGTTATCACAGGCAATATGGCTGAAATGCCCCAAATGTTAGATTTTCTTTTCGGTGGCAGTGGATTGTAATAACCCATTCAGCATGATAATGCATATTACATTCCTCTACTAGAAAAAAATAATAATTTTAATTGAAAAATATGTTTACATATTTGATTCTGCTATTTTGTGAGCAGGTTTATAAATATCTTACATTCCCAAATTGCCTGAAGCAGCAGTAACATAGCAGAATGTGATTTAGCTGCAGCCATTTTTACGATACATAAATGTTTAATTGAGTGGTTTTCTTCTGCATATTGTGTTATGGGTAAATTACTTTGTGAGCATTTTTACCTCAAGAATAGTCATTTGCATTTAGCAGCTGGTTATGGACTGCAACCTAAACTTTGAAGCGCATCTGGGTCCGACAAGACTGTAATGGGCACCCATTATGGGAAGATGTAGTATTTGGGCGGGTTGCCAGCTCTGGTTGGAGGTATCTCTGGAGGTTTGATCTTGTGACATTCTGACCACATGACATATTATTACATGACTTCTACAAATGTTATTGATTTCCCCTTCTAAAGGTTGGATATTTTTTCTCGTGGTTTTGCGCCAGCAAATGTTGTGTGACGAGTTTCACGAACCAGGAAGCCTCCCAGGTGCAGGCGAAGAGGGGAAACCAAGGATGGGGAAGAAAGCAAACAGGGGACAGGGAAACTGAGGGTGGGGAATCCATTGAAGGGGGAGTGATTCACAGAGGGAAAACTAGAGGTGGGAGGAACTTTGATTCCACCAGTAACTAAAGATAGCTCACTGAAATTGCGCCGATAACCAATAGTAATATTGGTAAAATTCAGATTCCAATCATAACCAACAGCAATACATTAACACACTGATCGTCTATATGTAACTGGTAGTAATAAACGACACCCCAATATCATACCTGTAACTCATAGTAACCCTATAACCTGCTCACAGTCAGCCTGAAACCATAATCAGAATTATCCTGCGCTGCACAAGCTGCAGTCAAGTTCCCCAGTTGATGCCACTTTTAATAGGACCAATCTCTCCTGTAACCCCATTCCCAACCAAAAACCTTTTTATATTCCTCCTTTTCAAATATACATTCCGTTGCATTGAAAGTAAGTTTAAGGACTAGAAATTGGCCTCCTTAGTGCCTCCTGTTATCACCTTGGGGGTAGGGGTGATATCGGGTCGTTAAGCACTTATTGACCAGCGAGAAGATCGACTCCCGCCATATTTGACGGGAGATTTGCAGCGGTGATATGGTATTGCGGCCCGATCTCCTTCGCTTGGAGATCGTGACATCATTGCTATGCGCATCGCCCCGATAGCGCCCCAGACCCGAACTTGAGTTCCGCCCCCTCCAGCATCTCTAGGTGAAAACACCGACAGCTGCAGGAGGCGGTAGTCGATCTTCTCGCCGCGGGGGATGCTTAAAGATGAGGTGGCTAAGGTAAGTAACAAAAAATGTTTTAATCCTCTCCAAATTTTTTTTGATGTTTCTTGCCCGCGATCGATCAGCCTGGCACACTGCTGCAATGCATTGGGCTGGCCGGGCTGAATTGCGGCTGCCATCAGGGAGCAGCGATGGTCTTTCCCTTTAAGGGAGGGCAGGAACCTTCCAATGGGACAGCGCTACATAGCCCATTGTGCAGCGCTGCACACCTACCTCCCTGCCTACTGCCTCTTGCGCTCCAGGAAGGAAGTGGGGCACTTGATTTAGCGCTCAACTTCATTCCTGAAGCGCAAACGGCAAATTTTTTTTAAAGCTAAAAAATATTAGAGCTTGGTGCAAATGTTTTCAACTTTTAAACGTTTGCGCCCCAAACGGAGCGCTCCTGAATTTCTCCTTCTTAGTCTCGACCTCAATAACCACATGTACTGATGTATCTACGGTCTAATAGCCCTCAATTTAAGAACCTTCCTCCTCCCTTGTTTCTTCTTATTTCTTTCAGTGAGAATCCTTGTTTTCCGTTCCCAATTTCCCATTCACCCACCAACATATATAATTCACTACTTATCCTTAGCAAGGTCCCCAGATTTCACTCGCTCCTTTACTGGCTGCTTCTCTCTCAGTGCCACTCACAGTCATTAACCTGCTGCTGCTCCTGGCTTTGTGGGAAATGCCCAACCCATCCCCCCCCCCCGCACCCCCACTCATTTGAAGCTCAACCCCACGACTACTAGTCCATTCTAACCCACGACCTCCCATCCCCTAATTTCCCATGTCTCCACACGAGCCCCCATTCTCCAGTCTCCATCTTTCCTTCCTGATCCCCCATTTTCCATCTCTCATCCCTCCGAGCCCCCATTCCCCGTGCCCTGTTCCCCAGTCTCCATCTCTCCCCCCCCAACCCACCCGATTCCCTATTCTCCATCTCTCCCCTGCGCCCCCATTCCACAGTCTCCATCTTTTCCCCTTGATCCCCCAGTCTCCTTTTCACCACCACACTCTCGAAACACCCCCGCCCCCGATTTCAGACTTCCCCTGATTTCAGACTTTCCCCAATTTCAGAGACTTCGAAAAAGGACATCGTGATCCCAAGCCCCTTGATTTCCAACTCTCCAGGCCCCTGCCGACTCCACGCAGTTGTAGCTCTTTGTGGCAGTAGTCAGGTGACAATCGATTTGACAGCAGCCGATGATGTCACACAGCGTGGGGGCAGTGCAGGGTGGGGGTTGTTGCTGGTGGGCTCTGTGGTGGGAAATATAAATAACTGATCTTCTGGACTGCTGGAGGCACAGCTCAGGAGAGGTATCCCCTATTCCAGGAAACTCTCAGTCGTTCCGGGAGGGTTGGGAACCTCAGTATCTGGATAGCCTTGTTGAACATGCTGAAAATCTGAAACAAGCACAGAATATTGACAATACACAAAAGGTTTAATGTTGTTAATGTTTTGGCAGAACCCTTATTTGGAATGTCTGCTGAAGGCTGTTCTGAATTTGGATCTGCTGTAGATACCTTCTTGGGTTCAGTGGTGTCAGCTGCTCCTGTCGGTGGTCTGAGTGCCATACTTTTATGGCAGATGACTCACACAGGTCTAAATCTGCATCTACTGTAGCAGGACCTAGGAATGTAACATTGAAACTTATTGCTGTCAGGCCTAGATCCACAGATGCTAAGTGACCTGCCATGTATTTTAAGCATTTTCTGAAAAATTTCACTGTTGCCTGCCTGCCATTTATAAAGGATTCTGTTGTTAAACCATGTCTTGAAAGAATGAGGAACTGTTCCTGGATTAATGATTAATTGGAGTCAGTTTGCTATATTTGTGTTATCCGTTCATGGGATGTGGGCATCGCTGACAATGTCGGCATTTATTGCCCAACCCTAATTGCCCTTTGATACAACTGAGTGGCTTGTTAGGCCATTTCAGAGGGCAGTTAAGAGTCAACCACATTGCTGTGGTTCTGGAGGCACATATAGGCCAGATGGGTCAGGACAGCAGATTTCCTTCCCTAAAGGACATTAGTGAACCAGATGGGTTTTTACAACAATCTGGTAGTTTCACGTCCATTACTTACACTAGTTTTTTATTCCAGATTTATTTAATTAACTGAATTTGAATTTCCCAGCTGCTGTGGTGGGATTTGAACTCGCGTCTCCGGATCATTAGTCCAGGCCTCTGAATTACTCGTTTTGTCCAGTATCATAACCACTATACAACCAAACCCATATTTAATTCATGGTTATGTTTGGTATAACCTTAATAACATTTTGAACTTTCACTTTTACGACTGGATATGAACTGACTTCTACGTCAAATAAAGAAAAAAGTAACATAACTGTCGATTAGAATCTTGTAGAGAGAAGTAAAATAGGGAGATTTAACAAATGGAGATATTTGAGAAAGGTGTCTCACAAAAGATGAGGAGGATGGAGTGTTAAGATCTCTTTCTGCAAATGAGTTGATGACACTTTTCAGGTTGAAGATAGTTTCTGCTGTAATGGAAAAATGATAGTCAAAATTCAAAATATCAAATCAAGTTAAATAAAACACTGCAGACAGGATTCGACCAAAAGCAATCTGCACTGTCAAAAACTGTAAAAGACTGAAGGACTAAAAAAAATTCAGGCAACCAAACATCTTAGAACATTTCTGGATAGTTTGCTAAGTTAAGAATTTTCAGCATACAAGAGAGAATATTAGTTGGCAGAATAATCTTTCACTATAATTATGGAGTTTACAATTCAGGAACACCATCGGGCCATAAAGCTCACAACTATGTATTGGACTTTTTATTCCCAGTGTTTTATATTTCCAATATTTTCGGTGTTTGTTTCAATTTGCCCCATCTGTCCCTAGCAAAATGTATGTAATGAATGCTGGGTATTTCCTTGGGGATTCTCCCCATCCACCTCCGTAACTTCAGCAGAAGATTGGTGGAAGCCTTATTTACATATGTCTCTGGGGTTTCTACTGCTCTTCCATGTTGGCCGATCAGAGAGCCCTTGAGGAAATTTACAGCGCAAGAATGAACACACATCCTCATGTTGTATTGGTCAACAACCTCGAGATCCTTATTGCTTAAATTTGAATATATTGGTAAAAACTAGCAAGGTGATAGTTAAGGACATTTATGGGATTCATGGGCAATGTTACATTCATGTTTTGTATGTGTTTGTAGCTTTTAACCTTCTTTATTTTTTTTTTCATTGACACTAGGATAAGCTCCAGAGTCATAGAATCATAGAATAGTACAACACAGAAGGCCATTTGGCCCATCGAGTCTGCACTGTCTCTTTTGAAGAGCAATCCAGTTAGTCCCACTCCCCCACTCCTTGCTCATATTCCTGCAATGTTTTTTCATTCAAGTATTTATCCAATTCCCTTTTAAAGGCTACTATTGAATCTGTGTCCACCGCCCTATTAGGCAGTGCATTCCAAATCCTAACCGCTCGTTGCGTAAAAAAGGTTCTCCTCATGTCATTTCTGGTTTTTTGCCAATCACCTTAAATTTGTGTCCTCTCATTATCGACCCTTCAGCCATTGGAAAAAGTTTCTCTTTATTTAATCTAGCTAAACGCTTCATGATTTTAAACACCTCTATCAAATCTCCTCTTAGAAGAACAACCCCAACTTCTCCAGTCTATTCATGTAACTGTAATCCCTCATCCCTAGAACTGTTCTAGTAAATCTCTTCTGTACCAGATCCAAAGCCTTCATGTCCTTCCTAAAGTGCGGTGCCCAGAATTGGACACAATACTCCAGCTGGGACCGAACTAGTGTTTTGAACAGGATTAGCAGAACTTCCTGACTTTTGTACTCTATGCCTTTAATTCTAAAGCCCAGGATCCCATATGCTTTATTAACTACTTTGTTAAGCTGTCCTGCCACCTTCAAAAATTTGTGCACAAGCACCTCCAGGTCTCTCTGTTCTTGTACCCCATTTAAAATTGTACCATTTCACTTGTATTGTCTCTCCTCATTCTTCCTACCAAAATGTATCACTTTACACTTTTCTGCAATGAGTTTCATCTGCCATGTGTCTGCCCATTCCATCAGCCAGTCTATGTCCTCTTGAAGTCTATTACTGTCTTCCTCACTATTTACTACACTTCAAAGTTATGTGTCATCTACAAATTTCAAAATTGTGCCCCATACCCCAAGTCCAAGTCATCAATGTCACCTTCAGATCTAAATTGGGTCAATTATAATACATGTGAACTTTTGCAAATATATCCATTTCAGATTTTTGATGCCATGTTTGCCCATTGAATATAAATGTAAAAGTGAGGGTTGCGACAGATGATATAAGAAGTTGCTGTGGAGCTGATATACCATTATGAAAATTGAACCTGAACTTTTGATTTTAAATTCAGATTTTCAATTTGAATTCTCAGTGTGCTTAAGCCATGGGGGAAGCGTTTGAATCAGTTATTCTAATGCCACATATTTCTGGCAGTGTTTACCTGTGATTGTAGGTGTATATAATGCACTTAAGAGAAAAAGAGAAAACAAGAGCAATGGATTCTTTGGATATTTGACTAGATACCAACGCAATGGATATTGATAGAAACTAAACTGGTGAGAGTAAAAATTAAGTAGTTTATGCATTTTACTGGAACCCAATACTTCTTACAGTTTTGCAATAAACTGTCACTTGCTTTTCATTCTATGCAATACAAATCATAGATATTTTAAAACATTGTCTATTGAAGCTGTAATGGTAGAGAAACTAAGTAAGGCACTTAAAGAGGAATGTATTCTGGTGAATTATCATTGTTGACCGTGGTAACTCGACTCCGGTTTGGCTGGGATCTCACGTGCACAGTACAGCTTAAGGTGTAATTTTATTAGTCCAAAGTGCAGAAAAGCTGAGCAGAGTGTTACAGTTATTGATTGATCATAATGCTATTATACCAATTCCATTGAAAGTTACAAGTATCACATACAACCCCAGACTGGGTCAGTGATGGTTGTCTGTTCTCCCAAGACTAACTAGTCTTATTCAGCCTATTTATATGGTTTGCTGACAGTCCATACACGGTGTTTCTATTGTGTGATCAGGCTTAGCTGACCTTCTATAACAGGATAATGCCTGAGCAGACTGATAACAGCTTTATCTTTGATCGCGAGTTTCAGCCATGTGTTTTACTTGTCACTACTCAACATCACATCAGCAGAAATCCTCTTAACCCTTCTCTTGAAACAAAGGAACAGCAGAAATCATATTAGCACTTCTCAAAACAAATTAACCACTTGTATTCAAAGATTGGACAAAGTTTGTGGGTTCATTTTTCAATAATCTTGTAATCCACGTCCTGATCTAGACCTATGTCGGGTCGGGCGAGGTCCAGAGATCAGAAATGGAGAGGAGAGGATGGACGAAGTACAGAGAAGCGGAGAGGTCGGAGCCCAGAGGTGGAGCACCATGGACAAGACCAAGGGAAGGCGCAGCACGGGCCAATAGCGAGCCTGTGAGCTAACGAGGCTTACATTGCGTACTATGAATTCCACGTAGAGAGAGGTCCTATGGGAAGAAGGAAGGAGGACAGTAGGATTATGTTTGAGTTTGTGTGTATGTACTCGGCACATGCAGCGGAGCCTGGTCTGCAAGCATCTTGGATCCCCTACCACTTTAACCAAGACCTTGCTCTGTCAAGCTCGTGTGGTGGCTGGTGTGCAACGGCCACCCCACATTAAACTAATTCACACACAGGCATCTTCCACCATTTAAACTGAGTTCATCAGTCACCTGAGAACTCATTTTTAGTGTGGAAGCAAGTTATCCTTGACCCGAGGGACTGCCTATGATGATGGTGAATCCTAAGTAGTGTGAAGCAAGATATCTGTACCATATTTATGCTTAAAAGTACTTGTTGGAGGTTGATTAATAATAAATGTTTTATATATAACTCTTTTGATGTGACATTGTGAAGTTTCATTGACATTATAGGTTGGGAAAGTGGGAATCTGAGCAGCACTCTCCATTCATAGCCGATTATATGACCCCATGTGACCACATAAAGCATTATCGGGTCTTACTCGTCTGCCAAAACTGCTCATTATTCCAGGATCATTCTGGAATGCAAAGAGAACTCCCGGCTACTATTCTCTACTGCTAACCGTCTTCTTAAACCCATCTACCCTGTCTCCACCACACTCACCTCCAACAACAAGTGGAAGGAGCTCATGGACTTCTTTGTTTTAATGATTGAGACCATCCAATCAGCTGCCTCTGCCACATCCCTTCCTTCCCCTAGCCCCCCCGAACCAAACTTTCTCTGTGTCCCCCGCCCGCCCTCCCCCCACCCCCACGCCCTAGCCCTAAAGTTGCAGCTTTCTCCAGTTTATTTCTGACCTCCCCTTTTCTCCCTGCTTCCTTGGCCCTATTCCCGCTAAACTGCTGACCATCTAACTTCCTTTACTGGCTCTAATGTTAGTTAACATCGCTAACGGTTCTCTCTCCTCAGGTACGGTCTTCGCCTCCTTCAATTTTGCCATCATCACCACTCTCCTCAAACAAAAACCCTTGACCTCCACTGTGCTTGCAAGCTACCGCCCCATCTCCAACCTCCATCTCCTCTCCAAAGTTCTTGAACGCGTTGCCGCCTCCCAAGTCCGTGCCCATTGTATGTATGCTATAGATATACTCTCTGTGTAGTCACTGTATTGTTGCATAAGATGGAGACTTGTTTACCGGAGGTACCATCAACAAGGTTCACACTGTATACACTATGCTGGCATCACCAAAGGGTGCAACTGGTGGAGGCCCAGAGGTCACCTGTACACCACAGGTACCCAGGTAAAAAGGTGTCCACCGTGGTATCCTCACTCTGGAGTTATATTAAATGGACTAAGGTCATTACAGTTCAAGTGCAATACTTTGCCTCGTGGAGTCATTATCAGAGCATCTAAAGACATAACACCCATCTTTCCCGGAACTCCATGTTTGAATCCCTTCAATCTGGTTTCTGCCCCTGCCATAGTACTGAAACAGCTCTCATCAAAGTCACAAATTACATTCTTTATGACTGTGACAAAGATAAACTATCCCTCCTCGTCCTTCTCGACCTGTCTGCAGCCTTTGACACGGTTGACCACTCCATCCTCCTCCAATGCCTCTCCACCGATGTCCAGCTGGATGGGACTGCACGCGCCTGGTTCTATTCTTAACTATATAATTGTAGCCAAAGAATCATCTGCAATGGCTTCTCTTCTCACCCCCGCATCGTTACCTCTGGTGTCCCCTAAGAATCCTTGGCCCCCTCCTTTTTCTTATCTATATGCTGTCCCTTGGCGAGATCATCAGAAAACACGTATCAGTTTCCAAATGTACGCTGATGACACCCAGCTCGACCTCACCACCATTTCTCTCTACCCCTTCATGGTCTCCAGATTGTCGGATTGCTTGTCCGACATCCAGTACTGGATGAGCAGAAATTTTCTCCAATTAAATATTGGGAAGAACGAAGCCATTGTCTTTGGTCCCCGCCACAAACTGCGTTCCCTAGCCACCGACTTCATCCCTCTCCCTAGCACCTGACTGAGGCTGAGCCAGAAAGTTTGCAACCTTGGTAACATATTTGACCCTGAAATGAACTTCCGACCACATAGCTATGGCATAACTAAAACTGACTATTTCCACCTCCATAACATTGTCCATCTCCGCCCCTGCCTCAGCTCATCTGCTGATGAAACTCTTGTCCATGCCTTTGTTACCTCTAGACTTGACTACTCCAATGCATTCCTGTCTGGCCTTCCACATTCTACCGTACGTAAACTTAAGGTCATCCAAAACTCGGCAGCCCGTGTCCTAACTCACACCAAGTCCCGTTCATCTATCACTCCTGTACTCGCTGACCCGGTTAAGCAACACCTCGATTTCAAAATTCTCATCCTTGTTTACAAATCCCTCCATGACCTCGCCCCTCCCTATCTCTGTAATATCCTTCAGCACTCACAACTCTCCAAGGTATCTGCGCTCATCAAATTCTTCCCTCTTGAGCATCCTTGATTACAACTGCTGAACTATCGGTGGCTGTGCCTTCAGCTGCCTAGGCGCCAAGCTCTGGAAATTCCTCCCTAAACCTTTCCACCTCTCTTTCCTCCTTCAAGATGCTCCTTAAAACCTACCTCTTTGACCAAGCTTTTGGTCATCTGCTGTAATATCTCCTTATGTGGCTCGGTGTCAAATTTATTTTTTGCCTTATAACTGTTAGGTATGTAAACCTGTAATTACCATGTCTAACCACCAGAGGGCTTATCCCCTGGAGTCCCAAGGGATCCCACAATCTCTTGGGAGCACCTGTATATAAGGAGGTCTCACAGGCTGGAGAGGCACTCTGAGATCTGTAATAAAGGACTACGGTCACACTTACTTTGAGCTTGCAGTATCTAGTCTGACTCTCTATTCAAGACATAACAACTGGCGACGAGACACAGAAGACGAACCCCAATGCAATAATGCAGAGAACTGTGAGCATACTGGAGAAATGTTTGGAAGGAGATGATTGGGAAACCTTCGTGGAGCGACTTGACCATAAGCTGCTTATATCCCTCTTTTTTTGAAAATACGGGGATAAATACGAATGCATCGGCCTGCATCCAGAGATAGGCGCTCATGTTGTCTGCATACAACTACGCCATCCGCCACAGGCCAGGCACAGAAAACTGCGCCGATGCTCTCAGTAGGCTACCATTGCCCACCACCGGGGTGGAGATGGCACAGCCTGCAGATCTAGTTATGGTAATGGAAGCATTCAACAGTGAGCAATCACTTGTTACTGCCCAACAGATTAGAACCTGGACGAGTCAGGACCCCTTACTATACTTAGTAAAAAAAACTGTGTGCTCCACGGGAGTTGGTCTAGTGTCCCGTTAGAGATGCAGGAAGAAATAAAGTCGTACCAGCAGCGCAAAGATGAAATGTCTATACAGGCAGACTGCCTCCTATGGGGTAATCGGGTAGTTGTGCCAAAAAAGGGCAGGGACACATTCATTAGTGATCTCCACAGTACCCACCCATGCATTGTAATGATGAAAGCGATAGACAGATCCCACGTGTGGTGGCCTGGTATCGATGTAGACTTAGAGTCCTGAGTGCACAAATGTAATACATATTCCCAGTTAAGCCACTAAGTTTATGGTCTTGGCCCTCCAAACTGTGGTCTCGGGTCCATGTTGACTATTCAGGCCCATTCTTGGGAAAAATGATTTTAGTGATTGTAGATGGATTGAATGTGTGATAATGTCAGCAAGCACGTCCGCTGCCACCATTGAAAGCCTACGGGCCATGTTTGCCATGCACGGCCTGCCTGATATCCTTGTAAGTGACAATGGGCCATGCTTTACCAGTGCCGAATTCAAGGAATTCAAGATCAGCAAGAGCTCAAACATGTCATGTCTGCCCCGTTAAAGCCAGCATCCAACGGTCAGGCAGAACGAGCAGTTCAAACAATCAAGCAGAGCTTGAAAAGGGTAACTGAAGGCACACTGCAACCTCGCTTATCCCGAGTCCTGCTTAGTTACCGCACAAAACCCCACTCGCTCACCGGGGTCCCTCCCGCTGAACTGCTCATGAAAAGGGCACATAATACAAGGCTCTCGTTAGTCCACCCTGATCTACACGAACAGATAGAGAGCAGGCGTCTTCAACAGAATACATATCATGATCGCACAAATGTGTCATGAGAAATTGAAGTAAATGATCCTGTATTTGTGTTGAACTATGGATAAGGTCCCAAGTGGATTGCTGGCACTGTTTTGGCCAAAGAGTGGAGTAGAGTGTTTGTGATCAAACTCGCAAATGGACTCACCTGCAGACCAACACTTGGACCAAACCAAACTCCGATTTACGGACTATCCAGAACAATACACTACCTTTTTCGATCCTCCAACACACACACAAGTGGCAACCGACTCAGCGATTGACCACGAAGCAGAACCCATCACCCGCAGCAGCCCAGCAAAGGCCCAACAAACGACTCACCAAAACTAGCAATTGCACCGAGACGATCAACCAGGGAAAGGAAGGCCCCAGATTGACTCACATTGTAAATAGTTACACTATTGATTTTGGGGGGAATGTTGTTATGTATTTAAACCTGTAATTACCATGTCTAACCACCAAAGGGCTTATCCCCTCGAGTACCAAGGGATCCCACAATCCCTTGGGAGCACCTGAAAAGAAGGAGGCCTCACAGGCTGGAGAGGCACTCTGAGATCTTTAATAAAGGACTACGGTCACACTTACTTTGATCTTGCAGTATCTAGTCTGACTCTCTATTCAAGATGTAACAATAATACTCCTGTGAGGCTCCTTGGGACATTTTACTACATTAAAGGCGCTATGTAAATACAAGTTGTTGTTGTTCATAATGTGTGCTCCCAGTCTATCACTAACAGTTTTAAAGCATGAACAAATAGTGATTTGGAGTCATTAATAAGAACATAAGAATTAGGAACAGGAGTAGGCCATCTAGCCCCTCGAGCCTGCTCTGCCACTCAACAAGATCATGGCTGATCTGGCCGTGGACTCAGCTCCACTTACCTGCCCGCTCACCGTAACCCTTAATTCCCTTATTGGTTAAAAATCTATCTATCTGTGACTTGAATACATTCAATGAGCTAGCCTCAACTGCTTCCTTGGGCAGAGAATTCCACAGATTCGCAACCCTCTGGGAGAAGAAATTCCTTCTCAACTCAGTTTTAAATTGGCTCCCCTGTATTTTGAGGCTGTGCCCCTAGTTCTAGTCTCCCTGACCAGTGGAAACAACCTCTCTGCCTTGATCTTGTCTATCCCTTTCATTATTTTAAATGTTTCTATAAGATCACCCCTCATCCTTCTGAACTCCAACGAGTAAAGACCCAGTCTACTCAATCTATCATCATAAGGTAACCCCCTCATCTCCGGAATCAGCCGAGTGAATCATCTCTGTACCCCCTCCAAAGCTAGTATATCCTTCCTTAAGTAAGGTGACCAAAACTGCACGCAGTACTCCAGGTGCGGCCTCACCAATACCCTATACAGTTGCAGCAGGATCTCCCTGCTTTTGTACTCCATCCCACTTGCAATGAAGGCCAACATTCCATTTGCCTTCCTGATTACCTGCTGCACCTGCAAACTAACTTTTTGGGATTCATGCACAAGGACCCCCAGGTCCCTCTGCACCGTAGCATGTTGTAATTTCTCCCCATTCAAATAATATTCCCTTTTATTTTTTTTTCCAAGGTGGATGACCTCACATTTTCCGACATTGTATTCCATCTGCCGAACCTTAGCCCATTCGCTTAACCTATCTAAATCTCTTTGCAGCCTCTCTGTGTCCTCTACACAACCCGCTTCCCCACTAATCTTTGTGTCATCTCCAAATTTTGTTACACTACACTCTGTCCCCTCTTCCAGGTCATCTATATATATTGTAAACAGTTGCGGTCCCAGCACCGATCCCTGTGGCACACCACTAACCACCGATTTCCAACCCGAAAAGGACCCATTTATCCCAACTCTCTGCTTTCTATTAGCAAGCCAATTCTCTATCCATGCTAATACATTTCCTCTGACTCCGCGAACCTTTATCTTCTGCAGTAACCTTTTGTGTGGCACCTTATTGAATGCCTTTAGGAAATTTAAATATACCACATCCATCAGTACACCTCTATCCACCATGCTCATTATATCCTCAAAGAATTCCAGTAAATTAGTCAAACATGATTTCCCCTTCATGAATCCATGTTGTGTCTGCTTGATTGCACTATTCCTATCTAGATCTCCCGCTATGTCTTCCTTAATGATAGTTTCAAGCATTTTCCCCACTACAGATGTTAAACTAACCGGCCTATAGTTACCTTCATTTTGTCTGCCCCCTTTTTTAAACAGAGGCGTTACATTAGCTGCTTTCCAATCCGCTGGTACCTCCCCAGAGTCCAGAGAATTTTGGTAGATTATAACGAATGCATCTGCTATAACTTCCGCCATCTCTTTTAATACTCTGGGATGCATTTCATCAGGACCAGGGGACTTGTCTACCTTGAGTCCCATTAGCCTGTCCAGCACTACCCCCCTAGTGATGGTAATTGTCTCAAGGTCCTCCCTTGAGACAATAAGTATACAGACAACTCACTTTATAAAAATTCACTTTAGTGCTTCTCCATTTTAACTGTGAATAAGAATTGACCGGAGGGAGTGAGTCAGTGGCAGCCATTGTGGAGGAGAGATTGTTGCCTTTATGTTAAGAAAGCATAAATGAACACACTGTCATCACATGATTCATATTGTGGCTTTAAATATTTTGCAATTACATTGCTATTAAGTGATTTTTTTCTGTATTATGTAAAACATTCTGGTGTCTGTCAGTTTTAAAAATGACTTCTATATTAACAATTGGAACTATAGTTGAAAGCTTGCTCCCCATCAAAGTGTTGATCAACAATTGCTTTCCTAATCCACACTTTTGAAAGATGAAGCACAGAGTTACTGATTTCTTTTTCTGTTCCTAACCAAATAAATGTGTCACCATTTCAGCTCAGATGGTTGCATACTTGTTTTATTCTTAATCTTCTGCAGGACATACACACAATGTTTTACCCCTTCAGCACATGCACTGTAAAACTATATCAATCATAATGTTGCTTTTATGTGCTTCTGGAGACTTTGGTTTGATAAATGCACTCGGAGTTATGCTGGAAAAGACAAAATATTGCTCATTTTTCTTGCTCTGACAGTAAGATTTCTGGTCAGACATGATTTTCAAGCAGCTCACATAGAGAGCAGTTGTTTGTTTGGAAAACATTTTTCATGCTTTAAAAAAAAATTGTAACCTTGTAACTTTCTGGAATATAATTGCTTTGCAATTGTGCGATGTACACAGTGCACTGAAGAGTACCATTCATGTTTAACTTCTAAATATAATTGTGTTTTATTAATTTATCATTTTACTCTTTATCCCTAGTTCTTTTAATTTTTTTTACAATTGAGTTCTATTGGATTCTTTAGCTGGACGAATGGGAGTGTTGCTGATTTAAATATGACTTCTATTAGAGTCCCATGCTTTACTGACAAGATTTATCTTGAACCATGATGAACAATTTATGTTTCTCTCTAATTTTCAGTCATTGGTCAATTTACCTAGGCTGATATCTTATTGTAATACTAGCAGATATACCAGAGTGTTACTCACAGTTATGTCAGAGGATGCGCTATTTCAGAAAGAAAGTGCATTTTACAGATAATTTGGCCTGGAATTTGTGGTCAGTGGCGAAGTAACGGCACTCACCACTGACCTCAAAGAATGCAGCCCACAAAGATCTAGCAATCTCTGTGGCATCGATTTCAGCCCTCACAAACTTAGCTTGAATCTGACGCCAAATCAAGCGAATCTCCAGCGCCCAGCAACAGTGATTTCATCAAGCTGGCTAAGCAGCCAATCACATTGAAGAATTCTTTCAGCCCGCAAACCAAGAAGTAAAATGCATAGAATTTAATTTATTTTTAAAAAAATTTTACAGAGAGCAAGATTGGGATATATACATCGGATGAAGGAAGAAGCTGAAATATCACGAACAAACTTAAAGAAAATTTATTGTTTAAAAAATGTATGTCATTCTTAATCATATTAATGGAAACATTTGACATTCCACAAATATAAAATGAGTTTTACAGGGTCAGAACAGATGTTCTGCAGTCAATACACTATTAAAAACCCAGTTACACCTCTTTCAACATGCCTTAGCTTTTTCGGGAGTGGGGTGGGGAGGGTGGGTTTAACAGCAATATTCCAGCGCAATTGGGGAAGTTTCAGAGGAGTTATGATGGCAAACGCTGACAGTTTCTCCGTCACTACCACCACAAAATTAGGGCCATGATAGAATTCCTTTTTCATCTGCTAAAATGAAGAAGTTCCTTTGTGCCACAATTTCAACTGCTGCAAATAGGAAGATTTTGGAGATCAATTGCTTGGAAATACTCGATTGTCCCAAGGTCAGAAAAAATGCAGTGTTTGACTGTCTTTCCTTGTTTAACGTTGTTTTACATATTCATATAATCCTAGAAATAGCAGCACAGTAGAAGACAATTTGACAAATCAGGCCTGTGCTCTTCAACTGGAGCTATCTAATCTAATCCTGTTCCATGTCCATTCCACGTCTCCTTTTATATTCTTTTTCAAATACTGATCGTATTTCTTTTTAAGTGATGTTACACTCTCTGGGGCTGAAATTCCACATGGGTTCCACCAGTGCCCATTGTACTTATGGAAATCCCTGCAGAATTTCAGCCCCTATATGTCAATAGCTACATATGGTAAACTCTAGCATATTCTCTCATAACCCTCTGTGCAAAATAAAAGTCTTCCAACTTTCCACTTTGTTCATCCATTGAAAATCCTCGGTCTGTGCTCCTTTGATACTGATTAGCCAACCAGTGAATACACTCTTTCATTATTTACCCTCTGAAAACTTTTCAGAATCTTGAAAATATATATTAGTACAACCCTCCCCACCTTCGCTGTCACAGTAAAAGAAAAATCCAGTTTTGCTAGATTATCTTCATAATTTTCAATCCTGGTACCGCTGTTTTATTTCTGAAAATGTATTACTTCACATTTCCCTGCTTTGAAATGCATCTGTCACCTATTTTCCCACTCTGCTTATCTGTATATGTCCTTCTGCAATCTCCTGTATTCCTTTTTATAGTTTGCCATAACCCCTAATTTGGTATCGTCAGCAAACCTCAGCATCATTCCTCATGTGCCAAGTCCAAATTCCTTACATAAATGGTAAGCCGACTCAGGATCTTGGATACAACATCAACAGTATCCTGCCAATCAGAAAAGATATATCTATACCCTGAAAATAATCCATTTATCCCCTGCGTTTTACAATCTGTTCTCTTGCCAACACTCTATCCTTGAGTCCTTTGACACAATTCCCATTTCCAAAGATTTTTGGAGAATTACAGTTTGTGCCTCCACTATCTCCTCCCCAACCTCGACCATCTGGACCTGGTGACTTTTCTACTTTAATGACACTAACTTTTCTTAATACAGTTTCTTATTCAATACTTATCTCTATTAGTGCCTCTTCCACATCGTTTCCAGGTACTCCTGCAGTCCCATTGCACCTTCTCTTAGGTTGTCATACTTTTTAAGCATCTAACTATTCCCTCGCTCTCAAGTACAAGATGGCCCTTTCAACTCTAAGGGCTAGATTTTGAGTTAGTCTCCAGATCTCCCAAAAGCGGGTGATATTTCCAGCGTTAGCGTTTATATTGCTTTTTGTGATCTGCGGAGTTTCGTCCATTTTCAAACCCACTAGTTTCCACTTTTTAATTTGGGTGTTAGCCGTAGTGATGTGAAATGGGCGTTAGCGTTTTTTTCAGTCGTGCAAGGCCATAGCAAGTCCATAAGCAAGTGTTTCAAATTTATCCAACTAACCTTTTAATACTTGTGCACTTATAAAGTACTTGCTATTTCCTTTTATGTTGTGTGCCAGCTTCTTTCATATTCCCTTTCAGTCTTTCTAATCATCTCTTTAGCATCCTTTCTACACTCTTTATATTTTTCATGCTATTCCTCTGCATTACCCTGTTATAATTATCATATGTCTCTTTTTAATCCTTATTCTTGCTCAACTCACTACCTTTAATAAGCTCCCCTTATTTCTCGTAGGAATATATTTAATCTGTTCCTTATTCATCTCATATTTAAATATCTTCCACCATTCGACCACTATTTGATTTCCCAATTTTTTTTTGAGTCAATTAATCTGGGCGAGATCCTTTTTTATCAAAAGGAAATGACCTAATTTTCAGTTCAACACCTTGGACATCACTTTTTCTTTATTTAATTTCAGAGTAACCCTAATTAGGTTATGGTCACTGTTTTGCAACTGCCTTTACCAACCTTTAGGTTGCTTACTTGTCCTGCTTTGTGATCCAGAATACGGTGCAATCTTCTTTATTGAACATGCTGAATAAAGAACCAGTGCTGGATATATTCTAGATAGCCCTCCCCATTTTGACCACAGCTTTTGTCATATTTTAAACATTTAAAGTTCCCCAATATTACAACTCCATTACTACTGCAAACCTCTCTGAATTCACTACAAATCTCAGCCTCAGTTTGCTTCCCATTATTCACTTTTTGTTCCATTTGGATAAAGCTAAATCTAATCTTGAGCTTCCCTACCCCACAGTTTATCCAAGTGACTCATAAATCTGAAACGCCCCCTTCTTCACCACATGGCATACGAACAATGGCGGACAGGAAAAAACCCTCTGTGCCATCCAGCCTGTCCCACATAATTGCGATACCTTATATATATTATCCACCCTGCCCAAAAACCTACTGGGAGAGTTGAAAAACCTGATTTAAAAACTCAAGCCAATTTGGGAAAAACATCTTGGAAATTCCTCCGCAACCCCCCTCGGTGATTGAAACATCTAGAGATCACTCTGGCCCTGAATTCCCTGCAGTACCTTTTGTAAGAGGTGATCTCCATCCCAGCCAGAAACGGATCAAGCTCTCACTTGAAGATATTCAGCAATTCGCCATCCACCGCAGGAGCCAGCAGCCTCTTCCAGAGGTCCTCTGTTCTCTGGGAATAGAACCACCTCCTGACATCTAACCTAGATCTGACCTTATACAAAATTTAAATTGTGATCCCCTAGTCCATAATGGTCTACATGCCTATAATGTACTCTCAATTTCCTAAAAGATCCCTTATTAATTACGTGACTTTAGTTTCTCCCTTTCTATGTTTAAGTAAATGATTCATGAGACTTTTCTAGGTGCTTTTCGCTCCAAGAAATCGATTCTGCAGGCTATTCCCACCACTTCTCCCACCTCATTTTTCATCCTCCCTCTCAAATGTCTTTGAAAATGCTATTGCTGTTTTAATCCCAGGCAATTTTTTGACAGCCCCACAGATTTTTCTCTTTTTTGAGATTGATTCTGCAAGGTATTCATGGTACCTCCTCTCACACCTGCAGCTGCACACTTCTACCATTAGACAGGGCTTCAGAAGTTGCAAATCTCAGCAGCTATACATACAGCACCACTAGTGCCTTCTGAGGGATACTTGCTTTGTCCTGACATTTCAGGATATGGTAGCACGGTAGTTATGTTACTGAACTAGTAATCCAGAGACACGAGTTCAAATCCCACCACGGTGGCGAGGCATTCAAATTCAGTTCATTAAATAAATCTGGAATAAAAAGCTAGTATCAGTAATGGTGACCATGAAACTATCGGATTGTCGTAAAATCCCATCTGCTTCACTAATGCCCTTCAAGGAACATAATTACCCGTTCTGGCCTATATGTGACTCCAGATCTGCAGCAATGTGGTTGACTTAACTTCCCTCTGAAATGGCCTGGCAAGCAACTCGGTTGTATCAAACTTCTACGAAAAACAATAATAAGAATAAAACCGGATAGACCCAACTGGCATCAACCTAGGCACTGGATTCAGACTGTGTCAAAGGCCTTTTTGTGGTCAAAGAAGGCCATGGGCAAGGGTTGATGCTGTTTCCTGCATTTCTCTTGTAGTTGCGGTGGAGATCATGTCAGTCCATTGTACCCCTTAATGGACAGAATCTGCATTGCGACTCTGGGAGAAGCTCTTCAGCCACGGGGAGATGATTGAGGAGGATTCTTGCAATGAACTTCCCAGTAGCCGACAGCAGGGAGATTCCTCTGTCGTACCGTAGTCAGAATTGTCCCCTTTTTTGAAGATGGTCACAATTATGGCATCCCTGAGATCTCCTGGCATGCACTCACCCTTCCAGATAAGAGAGATGAGGTCATGCATCCGTGTCAATAGTGCTTCTCCGCCATACTTTAGTGCCTCGACGGGGATTCCATCTGCTCCTGAGGCCTTGTTGTTCTTGAGCTGACAGATAGCATTTTCTGCCTCGTGCAGGGCTGGGGATTTGCTGAGATGGTGGCGGGTAGCATGCAGCGGGATGGTGTCGAGGACTCTCGTGTTGAAGTCAGAGTCTCGGTTACGAAGATCTTCGAAGTACTCCTTCCAGCGGGCCCTGACTGCCTCAGTGTCCTTAATGAGTGCCTCTCCATTGTTGGCCAGCAGAGGGATGGGGCCTTGGATGGTTGGGCCATAGGTGGACTTGGCTGCAATGAAGAAACCTCGCACGTCGTGGTTGCCGACCAAATGCTGAATCACCTGTGTTTTCTCTACCAAGGTTGACACTGACAACTACGAGGGACTATGGAACATCCTCCTCCGTTTCGGCTGCCCCCAAAAGTTTGTCACTATCCTCTGCCTGTGCCACAATGACATGCAAGCTGTGATCCTGACCAATGGATCCACCACAGACCCAATCCACGTCCGGACCTGGGTCAAGCAGGGCTGCGTCATCGCACCAACGTTTTTCTCGAACTTCTTTGCTGCAATGCTCCATCTCACTCTCAACAAGCTCCCCGCAGGAGTGGAACTAAACTATAGAACCAATGGGAACCTGTTTAAGCTTCGCCACCTCCAGGCTAGATCCAAGGTCGCCCCATCCTCTGTCATCGAACTACAGTACGCGGACGACGCTTGCATCTGCGCACACTCGGAGGCTGAACTCCAAGCCATCGTCAGCATTTTCAATGAGGTGTACGAAGGCGTGGGCCTTACGCTAAACATCCATAAGACAAAGGTCCTCCACCAACCTGACCCCACCACACAGCAGAGCCCCCTGGTCATCAAAATCCACGGCGCGGCCTTGGACAACGTAGACCATTTTCCATACCTCGGGTGCCTACTATCAGCAAGGGCAGACATCGATGACAAGGTCCAACACCGCCTCCAGTGTGCTAGCGCAGACTTCGGTTGCCTGAGGAAGAGAATGTTCAAAGACCAGGACCTCAAATCTGGTACCAAGCTTATGGTCTACAGGGTAGTAATGATACCCACCCTCCTTTATGGCTCAGAGACGTGGAGCATATATAGCAGACATCTCAAAGTGCAGGAGAATTGCCACCAATGCTGCCTCTGCAAGATCCTGCAAATCCACTGGGAGGATCGACCCACCAATGTCAGTGTTCTCGCTTAGGCCAACATCCCCAGCATCAAAGCACTGACCATGCTCGACCAGCTTCGTCGGGCGGGCCACGTCGTCCGCATGCCCAATACGAGACTCCCTAAGTAAGCGCTCTACTTGGAACTCCTACACGGCAAGCAAACCCCAGGTGGACAGAGGAAACTTTTCAAGGAAACCCTCAAGCCTCCTTGATAAAGTGTAACATCCACCCTGGCACCTAGGAATCCCTGGCTCAAGACCGCCTAAAATGGAGGAAGAGCATCCGGGAGGGCGCTGAGCATGACGAGTCTCGTCGCCGAGAGCATGCCGAAATCAAGTGCAGACAGTGGAAGGAGCATGCGGCAAACCAGGCTCCCCACCCTCCCTTTCCTTCAAACACAGTCTGCTCTACCTGTGACAGAGACTGTAATTCCCGTATTGGACTGAGAACTCACTTTTAGAGTGGAAGCAAGTCTTCATCAATTCCGAGGGACTGCCTATGATGAATTCAGACTCAACAAAGACACACCCAGCCCAGTTGGCCCTGCAAAGTCCTGCTCACTAAAAACTGGGGACTTATGTTGCCAAAATTGGGAGAGCATTCCCATAGACTTGTCAAGCAACAGCCTGACATAAACATACTCACAGAATCATACCTTTCAGCCAATGTCCCTGATTCCTCCAACACCATCACTGGGTATGTTGTGTCCACTGACAAGACAGACCCACCAGAGGTGGCAGCAAAGTGGTATTTAGGAGGGAGTTGCCCTGGGATTCCTCAACATTGACTGGGCAAGGAAACCTCCTGCTAATTACTACCTAGCTCCCTCATTCAGCTTATGAATTAGTACTCCTTCATGTTGAACACAACTTGGAAGAAGCACAGAGGATAGCAAGGGCACAGAATATACTCTGGATGGGGGACTTCAATTTTTTGTTTTCCACCACAATCACTCTACCATTACCAGTGTCATGTATGTATGCTTGGGGTTGCTAGCCACCAGGTGGCGTGACTGTTGGAGGTCATTGGGCTGTATGCACATGTGTGCAGCCCAGGTATAAAAGGCAAGCCATCAAGTAATGTAATCACTTTGAGCCCTAATAAAGACGAGCCAGGCTTGTACCTGTGTTAGTTTACAGTATTCAGTCTATCGAGTTATTACATACATAACAACCATCAAGCCAGGGGACCAACCCTAGTTCAATGAAAAGTGTAGAAGAGCAAAGCAGGAGCAGCACCAGGCATACCTAACAATGAGGTTCCAAACTGGGGAAGCTGCATGGATGTTAAACAGTGAAAACAGCTGTAGACAGAGCTAAGTGATCCCACAACCAATGGATCAGATCAAAGCATTGCAGACATGCCTCATCCAGTTCTAAATGGTGGTGGACAATTAAACAACTAATGGGAAGAGGAGGTTCCATGTCGCTCCCTCAATGATGGCGGAGCCCAGCAGGAGTGTGCAAAATTCAAGGCTGAAGCATTTACAACCAACTTCAGCCAGAAGTGCTAAGTGGATGATCCATATCGGCCTCCTCCTGTGGTCCCACCATCACAGAAGCCAGTCTTCAGCCAATTCAATTCACTCTACGTGATATCAATAAACGCACTGGATACAGCAAAGGCACAGCAAGTATTGAAGACTTGTGCTCCAGAACTAGCTGCGCTTCTAGCCAAGATGTTCCAATACAGCTAAAACACTAGCATCTACCCGACAATGTGGAAAACTGCCCAGGTATGTCGTGTCCACAAAAAGCAGGACAAATCCAATCCGGCCAATTACCACCCGATCAATCTACTCTCAACCATCAGCAAAATGAAGAAAGGGGTCATCGACAGTGCTATCTGGCGGCACTTACTCACCAATAACCTCAATGATGCTCAATTTAGGTTCTGCCAGGACCCCTAGGCTCCAGACCTCATTACAGCCTTCGTCCACACATGGACAAAAGAGCTGAATTCCAGAGGTGAAGTGAAAGTGACTGGCCATGACGTCAAGGCAACATTTGATCGAATGTGGCATCAAGGACCCCTAGTATAATTGAAGTCAATGGGAATCAGGGGAAAACTTTCTGCTGGCTGGAGTCATACCTGGAACAAAGGAAGATGATTGTGGTTGTTAGAGGCTAATCCTCTCAGCCCCTGGAAAATGCTACAGGAGATCTTCAAGGGCAGTATCCCAAGCAAAGTATATCCCAACACCCCAAGCTGCGAATGCTTTCTTGAAACATCTTAGAAAACTCTCCCTTTGTCATGGGTAACAGTTTCAATGGCTGCTCATTAACAAAAACAATACACTTTTTCTGCCTTTTGTGAACTTTCTTAAATTTAAAAGAAATATTTTGACCAAACACTTATCCAAGTTCTTGTCATGGAAAAATGGTTGAAAATCCTGAAACAAGTAGTTATAGTTACATGTTACTATAAGACACTTACATGAAAATACTTCTTACTTAACAAGTGGTAATACTTTATGTTGGGTGTTAGAGTTCGTGATGCATAGAGTAATTCAGTGAAAGGATAGAAAACTGGGTGAACTATAGCAACAACACTTGCTGCCAGTATTAATGTTAATCAATTTTTTGCCATTTCTGGAACGTTGAGTGAAAACATGAACAAGAAATCAGTAAAAATTAAATATTTACTTATTAAGGCCTTGCTGATGACATGTCATAAGCAAGTGGCATAATTTTTTGCTATGTAAAATGGTAACCACTAGGTCAAAATTAGAATACAAGCTGAGCTGGGGTTAATGTAATGATGGGACAGCAACAGGACCAGCTATCTGTCAAGAATTAGCGGTGGTCTGTTGGAAAGTGAGCCAAGTCCCTCTTTTAGGCCACCTGTAGAGAACACAAACACCCACAGGGAATATCAACTGGGACAGATGCAGGTACCTTGACCCCATGAAGGGATTACCTTTTCTGAGACTCAAACTTACAATGGTGGCTGTGATCAAGTTCTGCCATCCCATCTGTTGCACCAATACCTAGTGGGGCAGATCAGCCATTTACTGATATGCCAATGAAGATTGCCACTGCCCTCAATTTGTGCGTCACATGGCCCCACAAAGATATCACATGTATCATTATGCCATCTACTGCATTAAGGATATCATTGGTTCATTGTTTTGCCATGTACACAAGTACATCAAGTTTAGCAATGCTGAGCACGAAAGGAAGCAACAGTTTTTTAAAAAACTTGCAAGTTTTCCAAAGGAATATCATTGGCAAGACCCATGTCACCATTTAGGTGCCCACCAACAATCCTATGGTATACTGGAATAGGAAGACTGTACTACTATTCTATCAATGCACAAATGTTATGGCCTGGAGCTTTCCTTAGGTTGCGCTGTCTTTTTCAGTGCAATTTCCCCGAAATTGGCCAAATCAGTGCAAAACATTGCGAAATTTCAAGTGCAAATGACGTCCAATGCAAATTGAGTTTCCGCAATGTTTTTCACTAGGTTATAAAACATCGCACGAGAAGTTGGCCCTGCCCTCTAAGCTGGCCCCGCCTACAAACCTGCAGATAAATTTAATCACCATTGTGAGTTTCCGCAATTTGAGGGCCTTCAAAGAAGCTCTCAAAATTAAGCTGTATTTTTTGGGTGTAAGGACACTAATAGGCATGTTTAAATGCTTTTGAATATATGTATTTTTTAAATTTACTAAGAAACTGACTATTGTACATCATTACAACGAGCAAGTGGTCCTGTATAGTTTTTTTAAAAGTCATGTTCAGTTATTTAAGATCAGGTAACTCACAGGCAGTGGACTGGACACTGTTGTGTACATAAATAAACAGACAAACTGAACCAGGAGTAAAATAACGTACCTGTGTCCTTCAGAGCAACACCAAAATGGTGTCCCAAACCAGCATGTTTACAGCAGTGCATGAATAGCTCCCACAGGATCCTAATGCCTGTCTCGTGTCCTGTAACAAACAAATAGAGTATGAACAACATATTTACCCCTTTCTGAAAACACAGTCTATGAACAGACAAAGTCCTTGAGATAGCCAGGCTGTGTTCTGACACGCTGAGACCAGCGTGAAGCTTGAGGTGTTTGATTGAGATTATCGGTTAGGAAACAGAACGGGGCCTCTGTTCCATCCTGCTGGTCTGTTCGCCTGTGAGTTGGGATCAGTCTACGAGCATTCCATTGAGTTCCATCCTTGAGCTCGTAGGTGTGAGGGCTGAACTTCGCCCGATCTGTTCCGTTTTGGAGGCAAAAGTGAAGATGCGAGCTTATGGCTCCAGTTTGGGCGCTTAACTCTGACCCAATCTCCGTTCTTCAGTTGGGGCTTTTGAGCGCGTCGTTTTGTGTCAGTGTACGACTGCGCTTTTTGTTGGCATTCCGAAATCTGGGATGCGAGAATGGTTATCTTCGTGCTAGGTTTGGCTGAGGATTTGAGAATGTCCAGTAGCCAGCGAAGATTCCGCCCAATCAGGAGCTCAGCGGGTGTCTTCCCCGTTAGCAAGTGTTTTGTCGAACGGTATGTGTGGAGAATGGTTTGAACCGCTTCATCAAATGTTTGGCCTGCTGCGAGGTTGGCTTTCAAAAACCCTCTTTGATGATGCAGTTAAATTGCTCAACACCTCTGTTGCTTTGAGGATTGTACGATGCTTGATAGCATGACGAGTGAGGAAATCTGCGCACTGGTTGGACACAAACTGTGGTCCATTGTCAGTGATTATGACCTCTGGGAGTCCCCACTTCGTGAACATATGCTGCAGAATAGTGACGATTGTTGATGAGGTCACTAAACTTGTAGCAATTTCTGGTCATTTGGAATGCAGGTCATGTACTACAACAAGAAAATGCTGGTGCTGTGGAGCTGCTTCAACTGGACCGAAGATATCCAACTGAAGTTGTTGCCATGGTTTTTGTGGCCATGGAATGGGCTTCATTGGCACTGGTCGGATGTTTGTGGCCTTTTCGCTCAGACTGCATGCTTCGCAGTGTGAGACAAACTCCTCGATGTGAATGTCAATCCCAGGCCACCATATTGAATCGCAACATCTCTGCTTTATGCGGACAATGCCACGGTCTCCATCGTGTGCCAATGAGAGAACGCGCTGTTGAAGCGACTTGGGAATTACTGCTCTATCACCATGAGCTAGGCAGCCATTGTTCCAAACGGAAAATTCATCGTGAAGTCTGTGGAATGTTTTCCGTTCTTCTGGAATTTGCTTAGGCCACTCAGTCTGGAGGAAGTGGCACATGTGCCGGAGTGTAGCATCACGCAGTGATTCGGTTTTGAGTTCATTACAGGAGACAAAGTTTTTGATGGATTGAGTGATGATCGACGTGACTTATTTGGTGTTATCTGTGAACAAGTCAGCACCAGAGTCCGGAGCAGATGTCGTGCGGCTGAGCATGTCAGCTATGTGGTTGCAACTGCCAGCGCTGTACTGTTCATCAAAGTTATACTGATGAAGGCAATCTGATTATCAGCTGATTCGTAATGGTCTGTGTCCAGATCCAGTTGTAGCGAATTGCGGAGTTAGTGCTTGGTGATCCGTACGGAAGGTAACTTTCCTGCCATAGAGGTAGATGTGCCAGCATTCACATGTGTAGATGCAAGCGAGTGCTTCACATTCCCCTGTAGAGTATTTATGTTCTGCAGATGAGAGCGTGCAAGAGGCAAAGGCGACTAGGTGTTCCAGGCTGTCAATCCATTGCGAGAGCACAGCACCATGGTGATGCCTGATGCATCTGTGGTGATGTACATAGTGGCATTCAGATCAAAGTAGGCAGGGATAGGAGGGAATGTGATTTTCTCCTTAAACGTGGCGAATGCCTGAGCCTGGGAATCTGTCCATTCCCAAGAGACGTCCTTGCGCAGCAACTTGTGAAATGGTTCGGCAATGTGCGCGTAGTGCAGGACGAATTGCAGATAGAAGTTGCAAGTGCCGAGGAATGATGAAAGTTCTTTGACGTTGGTAGCCTCCTGCATTCGCTGGATCGCATCAATAGTGTCATTGTGCTGTGACTCTGCAGCCCAGAAAGTTTATTTCTCCAGCAACGAATGTACACTTATCGGCATTAAGTGTAATGTTATATGTAGCAAGTCTAGCCATAACTGTGTGAAGTCGCTGGTCATGTTCTTCCATTGTTAAGCAGATTGAGTGCTCCCTCTATGCTTGCTAGCATAGTAGTGACAATCTTCTGAAATGCACTTGGTGCAGAAGATAGTCCATAGGGCATGCTTCGATACTGATACAGACCATCATGCATCGTGAATACCTTGAGCGGTTTGTTGTCCTCCGCTAGGGGTATTTGGAGGTAACTGCGACGCATGTCGAGTTTCATAAAAACTGTTGAGCCGTGGAATTCTGAAGACAGTTCATCAATGGTAGGAATTGGGTACTTGTCGGGGATGATGGCCTTGTTGACCTCTTTCAGGTCGATGCATCGGCAGATCTCCCCATTTTTTACGCGTAGCGATGACTAAGTTCGAGATCCAGGGTGAGGAGTCGATGCTCTCAATGATTCCCTGAGATTCAAGTCACGTTAATTCTGCGGATACTTGGTCGCGAACCGCAAATGGGAGACAGTGAAGTCACTGCGTAACAGGTTTGACTGAAGTCTCAACGCGGGGACGATGGCAGAATTTTGTTGTCATTCCAAACCCTGTGAAGATTGAGGGATGCTGCTTGTCAAAGTCCACCGTGTACACAGGTGTGCCAGTTGGGTTGTAAACTTTGAATCCAAGCTTGTCAAAAAGGTCAACACCCATGAGGCTTCATCCCATCGCAGCATAAAAGGAAAAGTTCTTCAATGTTATGTCCTTGTAGTATATAGGGACAGATATGACCCTAAGTACCTCAATTTTGCAGTCGGAGTACGCATGCAGAGTGGAAGTTGCGGGCTGCAGTTGACCGTGCGTGAAGTGCCAGCAATTGAGAAATTAACAAGGAAGTGGGTTCAGAGCGGGTTACTTCCCTGCTGTCAATCTTTTAGATTTTGACAGCACACCCACCTCCAAACCTGCACTATGAGTGCCGGCAAGATTCCGGCCATTCAGTGGCTTCCACAGACCTGCGCTCACTTGGTTCCAACCATTAATTGGAAGAAGCTGCTGGTTCCATGAATTCTTTGTGTTCTCATCTCTCTGCGAGTGTTTGGTCAATCTTTCTAAAATTCCAGTATTAACCCATTTGGTTTTGCCAGAATGCAGTAGTGTGGTTTTAAAATATACTTATTCTGCATCTTCATTGTTTACTGAGATATATGGAGGTTGTCCGTCGGTGTCAGGATTAAATGGTAATCTAAGTCTGTGAGGAATCAACTACTCAAACTTTTGCCACCCTGGAATAAGTGGGTAACTGATCATTTCCTTATGGTCTGGCACTGTGGGCGCTCTTGAACCTATCAATATGTAGAATTTCTTTGACTATTTGAACATTCATAAAATCCTATCCATTTCAGTTGAAGAAAGCCCTGGAATGTTGTACAGATGCTTGAATGGTCTGCATGCTGGTTACACCACATTAAATGCTGTGAGAGTCTTCTGCTGCTGCTATACTGTGGTAGTAAATTGAATATAGTCATCACCAGCTTATTAAAATAAGCCACCTTGGAAACACAGCAGTGAACTGCAAGTTGGCTGATCTTAGCAAGTCTTCTGAAGTTGCCTGGAAGGAACCTGTGGCAAAAGAAAATTATTACCATCATCACCTTTACCATTACTGACAGTACAGTGCTGATGTTCCTTCACTGCAAGTCTAGTTCCAGGGGATGATCACAGTTTACATTAATGATTTAGACTTTGGAATCAAAGTACAATTTCTAAATTTACAGATGACATCAAATTGGGGACAATAGTCAATACTGAGGAGAATCATTACAAATGGGTATGATTTGGTGGCCATTACAGAAACGTGGTTGCAGGGTGGCCAAGACTGGGAATTAAACATACAGGGGTATCTGACAATTCGGAAAGATAGACAAGAAGGGAAAGGAGATGGGGTAGCTCTGTTAATAAAGGATGATATCAGGGCAGTTGTGAGAGACGATATTGGCTCTAATGAACAAAATGTTGAATCATTGTGGGTGGAGATTAGAGATAGTAAGGGGAAAAAGTCACTGGTGGGCATAGTTTATAGGCCCCCAAATAATAACTTCACAGTGGGGTGGACAATAGTCAAGGGAATAATGGAGGCATGTGAAAAAGGAACGGCAGTAATCATGGGGGATTTTAACCTACATATCGATTGGTCAAATCAAATCGCACGGGGTAACCTTGAGGAGGAATTCATAGAATGCATACGGGATTGTTTCTTAGAACAGAATGTAACAGAACCTACAAGGGAGCAAGCTATCTTAGATCTGGTCCTGTGTAATGAGACAGGAAAAATAAACGATCTCCTGGTAAAAGATCCTCTCGGAATGAGTGATCACGGTATGGTTGAATTTGTAATACAGATTGAGGGTGAGGAAGTTGTGTCAGAAATGAGCGTACAATGCTTAAACAAAGGGGACTACAGTGGGATGAGGGCAAAGTTGGCTAAAGTAGACTGGGAACACAGACTAAACGGTGGCACAATTGAGGAACAGTAGAGGACTTTTAAGGAGCTCTTTCATAGTGCTCAACAAAAATATATTCCTGTGAAAAAGAAGGGCGGAAAGAGAAGGGATAACCAGCCGTGGATAACCAAGGAAATAAAGGAGAGTATCAAATTAAAAACCAATGCGTACAAGGTGGCCAAGGTTAGTGGGAAATTAGAAGATTGGGAAAATTTTAAACGACAAAAAAAAGAATGACTAAGAAAGCAATAAAGAAAGGAAAGATAGATTACAAAAGTAAACTTGCGCAAAACATAAAAACAGATAGTGAAAGCTTTTACCGATATATAAAGCGGAAAAGAGTGACTAAAGTAAATGTTGGTCCCTTAGAAGATGAGAAGGGGGATTTAATAATGGGAGATGTGGAAATGGCTGAGACCTTAAACAATTATTTTGCTTTAGTCTTCACAGTGGAAGACACAAAAACCATGGCAAAAATTGCTGGTCACGGGAATGTGGGAAGGGAGGACCTTGAGATAATCACTATCACTCGGGGGGTAGTGCTGGACAGGCTAATGGGACTCAAGGTAGACAAGTCCCCTGGTCCTGATGAAATGCATCCCAGGGTATTAAAAGAGATGGCGGAAGTTATAGCAGATGCATTCGTTATAATCTACCAAAATTCTCTGGACTCTGGGGATGTACCAGCGGATTGGAAAGCAGCTAATGTAACGCCTCTGTTTAAAAAAGGGGGCATACAAAAGACAGGTAACTATAGGCCGGTTAGTTTAACATCTGTAGTGGGGAAAATGCTTGAAGCTACCATTAAGGAAGAAATAGCGGGACATCTAGATAGGAATAGTACAATCAAGCAGACGCAACATGGATTCATGAAGGGGAAATCATGTTTAACTAATTTACTGGAATTCTTTGAAGATATAACGAGCATAGTGGATAGAGGTGTACCGATGGATGTGGTGTATTTAGATTTCCAAAAGGCATTCGATAAGGTGCCACACAAAAGGTTAGTGCAGAAGATAAAGGTACGCGGAGTCAAAGGAAATGTATTAGCATGGATAGAGAATTGCTGGCTAACAGAAAGCAGAGAGTCGGGATAAATGGGTCCTTTTCAGGTTGGCAATTGGTGGTTAGTGGTGTGCCATAGGGTTCGGTGCTGGGACCACAACTGTTTACAACATACATAGATGACCTGGAAGAGGGGACAGAGTGTAGTGTAACAAAATTTGCAGATGCCACAAAGATTAGTGGGAAAGCGGATTGTGTAGAGGACACAGAGAGGCTGCAAAGAGATTTAGATAGGTTAAGCGAATGGGCTAAGGTTTGGCAGATGGAATACAATGTCGGAAAATGTGAGGTCATCCACCTTGGAAAAAAAAACAGTAAAAGGGAATATTATTTGAATGGGGAGAAATTACAACATGCTACAGTGCAGAGGGACCTGGGGGTCCTTGTGCATGAATCCCAAAAAGTTAGTTTGCAGGTGCAGCAGGTAATCATGAAGGCGAATGAAATGTTGGCCTTCATTGCGAGAGGGATGGAGTACAAAAGCAGGGAGGTCCTGCTGCAACTGTACAGGGTATTGGTGAGGCCGCACCTGGAGTACTGCGTGCAGTTTTGGTCACCTTAAGGAAGGATATACTAGCTTTGGAGGGGGTACAGAGACGATTCACTAGGCTGATTCCAGAGATGAGGGGGTTACCTTATGATGATAGATTGAGTAGACTGGGTCTTTACTCGCTGGAGTTCAGAAGGATGAGGGGTGATCTTCTCGAAACATTTAAAATGATGAAAGGGATAGACAAGATAGAGGCAGAGAGGTTGTTTCCACTGGTCGGGGAGACTAGAACTAGGGGGCACAGCCTCAAAATACGGGGGAGCCAATTTAAAACTGAGTTGAGAAGGAATTTCTTCTCCCAGAGGGTTGTGAATCTGTGGAATTCTCTGCCTAAGGAAGCAGTTGAGGCTAGCTCATTGAATGTATTCAAATCACAGATAGATAGATTTTTAACCAATAAGGGAGTGAAGGGTTATGGGGAGCGGGCAGGTAAGTGGAGTTGAGTCCACGGCCAGATCAGCCAAGATCTTGTTGAATGGCAGAGCAGGCTCGAGGGGTTAGATGGCCTACTTCTGTTCCTAATTCTTATGTTCTTATGTATATGATTGGGCAGCACCTGCCCTCACCTAAATATCCTAGCTCAGTGTATCGAATGTGCATATTTGTTCCACATCACACTGTTGCTAAATCGTAACAAAAATCAACATTTCACACTCAAGATTTTGTAACCAGTCGGTGCTGTCATTGTGCTTAAATAAATAAGCTTTGACTTCCTGGTATCTGAAAGGTCAATCAAATTTATTTCCTGAATAAATGTAACATTGTACAGAGTCTTATCTGAGCCAATCACTTTCAATGCGTCTTACATGTCATAAAATACACAGCTATGTCTGGCCCCATAAATGTTCCTGGATTTGCAGCATGAGCAAAATCTAGCTGTGCATGTTTTAACAGTATGTATGTCATAGCAGACTACTTGTCATTAATAGTTTGGTGCCAGCATTTATGGGGACTCAAAAGATTCCAAAGTTGCATCAAATGAAGGTATTTGTAGCGAAGGGGTTAACTATTTTATTCAAATAAAATTATGTCTTTCCCATAATGTGCCTGTGATATGTCCTTCCAATAACAACAACTTTAACGTAGTAAAACATCCCAAGGTGCTTCTTAGGAGCATTATAATACAAAATTCAACACCACAGATGACCAAAGGCTTTCTCAAAGGGATAGATTTTAAGGAATGTTTTAAAGGAGGAAAGAAAGGTAGAGAGGCGGCGAGGTTTAGGGAGGGAATTCCAGAGCTTAGGGCCTTGGCAGCTGAAGCCACGGCCACCAATGGTTGAGCGATTAAAATCGGGGATGCTCAAGAGGACAGAATTAGAGGAGCGCAGATATCTCAGAGGATTATGGGCTGGAAGAGGTTATAGAGATAGTGAAGGGCGAGGCCATGGAGGGATTTGAAAATAAGGATGCGATGTTTAAAATGGAGGCATTGCTTAACTGGGAGCCAATGTAGGTACAGTATTGGTGATATTAGGGATGCAGAAGGATCTCTACCTCTATTAGTAATGTATCCAGATGTGCTGCTGCCGTGTCAGGAGTGAGATATTGCCACACCAGTTGTTGCTTTCTGAGACCTGTTGTGCAGTTACTTGAACAGAACTTTGTGATGCCTGCGCGTGCCCTGACATGAGAGAAAAAATATCCCTCCTTACGTGACAGATACTGTATTGGATGTCCTCAAGTTGCCCAATAGGCTATGTGTCTAGAGCCCATGGAAAACAGTGAGTCTGTGCTGTCTTCCCTCATGCTAATCTATAGTCTTTCCTTGAATCCAACTCTCATAGCTTTTGTTTGGCCAGGAAAGATAGGTAAAGGGGATAAGGAAATGCAGTTCCGACAATGTGTACAGGACTCCTTTCTAACCCAGTATGTAAGAAGCTCAACAAGGGAGGATTCACTATTGGATCTAGTAATGGGGAATGAACCAGAACAGATCAGAGAAGTAGAAGTATGGGGAACATCTAAGCAATAGTAACCATAATATACAGTATAGAATAATAATTGCGAAGGACATTAGCATTAGGTT
The DNA here is from genome assembly GCF_044704955.1 of Pristiophorus japonicus. Lineage (NCBI taxonomy): Eukaryota > Metazoa > Chordata > Chondrichthyes > Pristiophoridae > Pristiophorus > Pristiophorus japonicus. The sequence goes on from NC_091987.1 coordinate 50,096,388, forward strand.
CACGAGGTTGATTCCTGAGATGAAGGAGTTGTCTTATGAAGAAAGGTTGGGCCTATATTCATTGGAGTTTAGAATAATAAGAATGTGAAGGGGCTTGACAGGGCAAATGCAGGGAGAACGTTTCTCCTCGTGCGGGAATCTAGAACTAGGGGGCATAGTTTCAGAATAAGGGGTTGCCCATTTAAAATGGAAATTAGGAGGAATTTCTTCTCTCAAAGGGGCGTGAATCTTTGGAATTCTCTACCCCAGAGAGCTGTGGAGGCTGGGTCTTTGAATATATTTAAGTGGAGATCGACAGATTTTTCAATGATGAGGGAGTCAAGAGTTATGGGAATGGGCAGAGAAGTGGAGTTGAGGCCAAGATCAGATCAGTCATGATCTTATTGAATGGCGGAGCAGGCTCGAGGGGCCAAATGGCCTCGTCCTGCTCCTATTTCTTAAGTTCTTATGTTCATAACAAAGACTAGGCTGATTTTGAGGGGCTGAGAATAGAACTTGGGAAAATAAAATGGACAACATTATTGGCAAACAATGATGCAGAATAGCAATGATAAACATGTAAAACAATATTCAACAGAGCCCAGGAAAAATATGTTCCACTATAAAACAAACTAAACACTAATGAGACACCATGGATGAATAAAGACAAAGGAAACATTGAGGTGAAGGAAGGAGACAGACACTGAGTGCATGGACAACAGGGAAGAGCAAGACAAGGGTGTATACAAAGAGAAAAAAGTTTTTAAAAAAAGTAAAAGGCAAAGTGGAACTATGAAATTAAATTATCAAGGAACATAAAACAAAATAGTAAAATATTCTGCAGACACATAAAATAAAAAAGGAATGGCAGGATGGGAATAGGGCCACTAAGTGACAGTTAGGATAAAATCACAGCGATAGCGAAATGACAGAAATATTAAATAATTATTTTTCTTCAGTATTTCCCAGGGGAATGGATCAGGTGGACAAGACATTGGAAGATGAGATTAGAAAGTATATAATCGCATTTAAAATATAAAGAGAAGAAATATTAAAATAAATTAATCAAACTCAGAGAGGATAAAACCCCTGGACTGGACGGATTGCATCTGTGCATTTTTTTAAAACCTAAGGAAGAGATAGCAGAGGCACTATTACAAACTTTAATAATAATTGTCAGCTATTGTCTGTCCTTTGTCTGTCCTGGGGTGGGGGTGGGACCAGGGGCTGGGAGCACGTGGTTCGAATTGAGTGACAGTTGCACCAACCAATGGGCGATCAGGGCCCGCCTGGCCTTGCAACCAATCAGGGCAGGGAGTAATGCGTCTACTCCAATGAGGAAGCGGCAGTGGATGCGGCAGGGCCAATGGGCGTAAACATGGCGGGGACGGAGTCTCCCCGGGCATTGCTGCTGAGCCAAGAGGAGCCCATGGCAGGAGCAGTGGGTGAGAGAGAGGGAGAGGGAGAGAGAGAGAGAGGGAGGGAAGGGGAAGTAGGGAGAGGTTGGGAGGAAGAGGGTGAGAGAGGGAGGGAGGGTGAGGCTGGGTGAGGGTGAGGGGGAATGGGTGGGAGGGAGAGAGAGAGGGGAGGAACAGAGGAAGGGATGACATAAGCGTTGATTCTATCGATGAAGAAGTTGATAACTGCCTAAACAAGTACTGTTGCAATAAAGGTACTAATTTGACCGTAAATGTTTTGTGGGTCTCTGCTAGTATTTAATAATTCATTGGAAAAGGGTGTCGTTCCAGAGGACTGGCAGATAGCTAACGTAATAACTATATTTAAGAGAGATAGAACATGTCGAGAGAACCATAGACCATTCAGCTTAATATCGGTGACAGGAAAATAATGGAATCCTTACTTAATGAAAAAATAGAAAAACATCTGGAAACCCAAAATATAACAGTGAATAGTCAGCATAGATTTCAAAATCTTGCTTGACCAACCTCATTGAATTCTTTGAAGAGGTAACAGGGAGAGTAGACAAGGTAATGAAGTAATGTAATATATCTCAATTTCCAAAAGGCCTTTTATAAGGTACCACATTGTAGACTAATGAATAAGGTCAGAGCATGCGGAGTCAGGGGACAAGTAGCAGAATGGATAACTAACTGGCTTCAAGACAGAAAGTAGAGAATAGTGGTAAAGGGTAGTTATTCATAGTGGCAGAAGGCGGAAAGTGGGGCCTCACAGGGATCCCAATTGCTCACAATTTATATTAACAATTTAGACTTTGGAATCAAGAACACAATTTCTAAATTTGCGGACGATACCAAATTGGGAGGGATAGTCAACATGGAGGAGGACTGCAATAAATGACAAGAAGACATTAATAAACTTGCGGAATGGGCATACATCAACTTGGATAATTGTGAGATATTACCATTTTGGTAGGAAAACATAAGGAGGCCACTTACTTGGAAAATAAGAAAGTAAATAGGGTAAAGAAGTACAAATACACCAATCACTAAAAGTAGCGGCGGAAAAGTAGCGGTCAATAAGGCCATAACCTAAACAAACCAAGCACTAGGGTTTATTTCTAGAGGGATAGAATTGAAAAGTAAGGAAGTTATGCTAAACCTGTATCAAACCTTGGTTAGATCACACTTAGAGTACTGTTTGCAGTTGTGGTTGTCATGTTATAAAAATGATATAGAAGCACTGGAGAGGGTGCAAAAAAGATTTACCAGGATGATAGAAGAACTGGAAGGTTCCGGAATAGATGAACAAGCTGGGTCTCTTATCTCTTAAAAAGAGAAGGCTGAGGGGTGACCTAATAGAGATCTTTAAAATTATGTAAGGCTATGATCGAGTAGACACGAAGAGAGTGTTTCAACTTGTGGGGAAGAGCAAAACTAGAGGCCATGAATATAAAATAGTCACCAAGAAATCAAACTGGGAATTCAGAAGTAATTTCTTTTCCCAGAGAGTAGTGAGAATGTGGAACTCACTACCACAGAGGGTAGTTGAGGTGAATAGTATAGATGCATTTAAGGGAATATTAGATAAGCATTTGAGGGAGAAGTGAATAGACTGTTATGCTGATGGAGGTAGATGATGAAGGATGGGAGGAGGCTCAAGTGGAGCATAAATGCTTACATGGACTGGATGGCCTGAATGGCCTGTTGCTGTGCTGTACATTCTATGTAATTTCTGTGTGATAGCCTCTTGAAATGTGTTCCTCCTTGGTCCTCTACATTGTTCTGTTATCAGTTATCTTTCACCAGGTGAAACCTTCCCTCTATTACTAGCTGGAATGTGAATGTGTCTGTGCAAGTGCTGAGTGGAATGGAGAGTACAGATGGGTGTTGTTGTTGAAGCTGAGTTCATAATTCTTTTAAAAGAGAATTAGATCGTTGCTTGAAAAATAAGAATTTTAAAGGGTATGCATAATGACTAAGACAATGGGATTAGACTAGGTCACTTGGGGAAGAAAACACAGCTACAGATTTGATGGCCCAAATAGTTTGTATCTCTGCTGTAACATTCTTTGATTTTATGCTTCATGTGCTAAATGCAGCTTCCAGGCGTCACCCTGACTCTTGATTGACTCCTCTTCACATGTGGACAGAGAAAAGAAAAGAAAGACTTGCATTGTTACAGCATCTTTCATGATCTCAGGGCATCTCGATGCGCTTTACAGCCAATGAAGTACTTTAGAAGTGTAGTCACTATTGTAATGTAGAAAATGCAGCAGTTAATTTGCGCACAGCAAGGTCCTACAAACAGTAATGTGATAATGATCAGATAATTTATTTTTGTGATGTTGATTGAGGCATAAATATTGGCCAGGACACCCGGGAGAACTTCTGCTTTTCTTCAAAATAGTGCCATGAGATCTTTAGCACCTACCTGAAATGGGATGTTACAAGTAAAGAAAACCACGTGTATATTGCTGTCAGGTAATACGAATAAATATAATGGTGAAATCATCTCATGGGCAGCATTATCAGTACCTACCAGTGTGTCTGCAAGCCGCCCATGTGCCAAGGACTGATTTCTCAAAGGGAATTGAGGCCAACGAACTCCACCCAGTTTAGTATCATCAGCAAACAAATACCCCATTAGGTCTTCAGTCCAGATACAGATAGGTTTTAATTTTGGGCGTTGGCTGCCTGTACTACGCTTGTCATCAGTAAGAATGCTGTGGTTTTGCTACCCTGGCCATTTCCATTGTCTGGCTGCACTACCAACAAATGCGCACTGGTGGCTGGGACTTGCAGCTGAGCATTGTGGAGGAAACATGTGGATGATTCACTAGTGTGTGTGTGTAAGATATATTTATACACACGTATTTATATATCGCTACTGAAGCAAAGTATTCTTTAAGCAACACTGACAATTCCTTATTTAACATAATCTCACTGTGCCCAAATCTTCCTCGATCATTGTGTTTTTTCTAATAGCCAAAAATTGCGGTCGGAGGCTTCCCGCAGGCAGTGCCTATGACCAATTTTTTTTTTTAATGACAGTACCTGGAGGTCCCAGAGGAATGAACACTTGCGCTCCGAGGCTTAGATGTGCAACCCACCGCACAGGCCCATGTATTCCAGAAGAATAAGTGTATCCTGGGACTGGACCACCAATCCCAATGTCGTATTCTCATTTATATTAATGGGAGCTTTACTATCACTGAGAATACCTGTACCATTAAAAACAAAAAAAACACAAACGTAAATAAAAAACACACTTCACTTTTTAAAAATTAATAGAAATTGCATTATATTAAATGTTTTAGAGAAAAATTTAGTAAAAATTAAAATAAATGTTTTAATAGTGTTAAAAATAAACTTACCTTCATAGACACGGTTTTTAATATAAAAAGAAGTAATAACATTTAATTTTTCTATCTATTAAAACTCTTACACTGTTAAAAGCAGGCCTTACCAGGTGTAAGAGTTTGAAGGACATTCGCTGGACAAGAGTTGGGTAAATAGCCTAAATCTCTGCCCGTGAAGTTCCGTCTCCCAGGAATGCATGCAATCTGTCAAAAGACATTTGCTCGATTGTAAGTGCTGGGTTCAGGTGCATGCGCTTCGCGCGCTCCAACCCGGAACTTGCGGGGCCTCTTCGGACGCATGTGTGCATCGTATGCACCCATAGAGGCTGCAGTTTCAGGGCCAATATGTTTAAAAAGCCTCTGCTGTTCCCCACTACATTGGGTACAGGATATGTTTTCTTACTCTCTCTTTGTTCTCTGAACTGTTCTCTGTTTCTCTTTGCAGATTATTGTATTTCTTATGTCTCTGTTGTGTCACTTACTTTTTGTGTTATTATTTCCTGCCTAATCTAAATGTTTATCCACTGCACCAGAACCAAAATCCAGCATTTTTTCAGCATTGGAATGTTCCTCGACTGCATTGTACAGATCTCATATTTAAATATTTCCAAGTCTTGTTCCACTATTTTACTAGTTAACTTTCCCTGCAATTTATCCAGGCTATATCCTCTAACTTCCCCTTCTGCTTTACTCCTCTTTAATTCATTAACTTTATTTTAACACTTTTTCCACCACTTATTATAATATTAATCCTATTTATGTTATGGTCACTCATCCCTCATTTTTGTCCTACCTGCATGTTGCTGATTTACTCTGGATTATGATTCAGAACCTAATCCAGTATTCCATTGAGATGAGGGTGGAGGGGCAGGAGAGAATGGTTTAATGAGGTAGTTGGTTGGGGAGAAAGTGGATTATCTTTGCTCTCCAGAGTGATCCTTGAGTAGTGGTTGGTTTTGGAAGAGCAGAATGAGACCTGGTGGAGCGTGATGTGGTTGTATCCAAATCTGCTGCTGGATAGCGTAGCCAGTTGTATGTGCACAAATTTATACTCCTTGGACTTGAGAGAGTGAATGTGGGCACTGTACCAGAGGGAAGGAGGGAACAGGACGGAAGACCATGAAGCTTTTGCGGGGGATTAGAGCATCAAAGGTGGAGGTGAGTGAGTGAGTGGTTAAGCAGATCAATAGCTGTAGAAGTATCTTGGTGATTGGAGCATTAAAAGCCAGGCAGTTAGAAGTTTGAATGTGCAGTTGTAAATAACTTGGGGCTGAGTTGTTTTCTAGGGGCAAATGCAGAAGACAGATGTTATTCTTTTATTATGCTACTTTCTTTTGATTTGTACTCTGACATTGATCCCCTATTTCAGAGCAATGTATTCATGTAAAGGTGTTCGCTGCTAATCCTGAAGAAAGCTTCCCACAGAGATCTCGCGATTCCTATGGCAAGAAGTTTGCCTTTTTCAATGTTCAAGTGATTTCAGCACGGTGTAGTGGGAATTCCCGAGTGTGATCTGCTGTGACGTCAACAAGCTGCCTAAGCAGCCAATTACGTTGCAGAATTCTCACAGGCAGGGAACCAGGAAATGAGAAGTTGCTTTTATCCGGACTTTTAAAAAATGTTACAGAGAGCAAAACAAAGATTGGAGCTCTTGCATGGGGGTAAGGTAGAACCGGAAATATCATGAACAAACTTTTAAAAAATGTATATATTTTTTTAAGTTTCTTAAAAATTGTCATTATCATTATGAAGAGATTTGACACTCCACAATTTAGCAGTTAATACACTGTTAAAACACCAGTTACCCCTAATCCAACAAGGTCTAACATTTAATTGGGTATTTAATAGTGAATGCCCGCATTCTCCACTCCTCTTTCAGATCAGCCATGATCTTATTAAATGGCGGATCAGGCTCAAGGGGACAACAGGCCGACTCCTGCTCCTATTTCTTATGTTTCTTATCTTGGAAAAGCTCATGTTTTCAGCAGTCTCACTGATTACATTAATTGCCAGTTATGGGCGGGGGGCACAGTGCAGCCAGTATCGGACCACAACTTCAGAATTTGTGCGTTTAGAAGCACATGCGCTGCATCCTGAAGTTGCGGTCAGCTTTCAAGGGGTATTGATGGCGAACACTGTTAATTGCACCATTATTACCGACTGCAAATTCCAGCCAATTAAGGAGAATTAATTGTTATATTTATTTTCACTGGTTTGAGAAATTGATAATTTGGTTTCATAATATATATCTGCATTTACTATTCATATCTACTGCCAGTCCTTTTTTCATTCAATAGTCATTACATTATTTTGGGCAAACAATATTGCAACAGAAAGCAGTTTACTGTTAACATCCAAATATACTCCTTAGCAGCATTTCCAGAATGTCAGCTGTAGCAATTGAATAGTAAAAAATATAGTTCTCATGGAGTAATGTTTATAGGGTATAGTCCATTCTAACAGCAGGCCATTGATGGCCAACCTCAACATATTGAGCCTTTCGTTTGTGTATACTTAATAGCTCACCTTTATGTTTCTGATTTAAATCCTGAAACTTGCGTTACTCCTTCCAGTTTAATATGATTGTTCAAAATTCACCAGGTTAGTGACCCTCCCAGCCTCTCCTGTGATATATCAACAGCTGATAACCTATGCTACACAGAAAAAAACAATTTTGCTCACTACCGTGGCACCAATTAGTTGATCAAACACCTTTCAGTAAAACACACACAATGGACTGGATTTTACCAACCTCGGTGGGTCAGGGGCGGGCGACGTCCTTGGCAAGTCCCGACTCCGCAGTTGTGTTGGTCTGGGCCTCTGACATGATTTTACATTGATGGGGCCTGTTAAGCCTGCCCTGCGAGGTTCCCGGCCAATTAAAAGGAAGCGGGTCTGATGCCATTGATGATGCATCATCAGCTGGTTTCCTTAAAGGGACTATGCCCACATTCATTTTGATATTTGTGCTGTCAGTGTTCTACAGCATTGAGGTGCTGCAAACACTGACGATCACTGCATAGAGGTGCACGGCTGCATCCAGGCTCTCCAATGACTCTCTCCATATGCTGATGGAGGGAATCCCTGCATGCAGGGAGGTTCTCTTCCCTTCCAATGGGTGGAAGAGACCTCCCCAGGAGACTAACACAGCCTGGTTGCACATTGCACGGGAAGGCATAAGCAGGGATGCCATCAGGAGGACCTGGCTGCAGTGGCACAAACCTTTCAATTATCTCAGTAGATCACAAAACATTAATGCAAAGCCACACTCAACATCATCCTGCTATGCCACTCATCACATCCCCCTCACTCTGCCTTCCCTACCCTACTCCTGCACAACTTACCTTGCGCCTCCGCACATCGCACCCTCTCTATCTACATTCTGACATCTCCATCTCACTCACCCTCCTCCTTGTCCAATCATACCAACTAATGACACACAAGGATAGGCACTTGGGTGCTATAGCCAATGCTGATGTAAAGTTTCTGCTAATGTGTTGTCAAACATTGAAACATAGAAACATAGAAAATAGGTGCAGGAGTAGGCCATTTGACCCTTTGAGCCTGCACCACCATTCAATAAGAGTATGGCTGATCATTCCTTCAGTACCCCTTCCTGATTTCTCTCCATACCCCTTTGTCCCTTTAGCCATAAGGGCCATATCTAACTCCCTCTTGAATATATCCAATGAACTGGCACCAACAACTCTCTGCGGCAGAGAATTCCACAGATTAACAACTCTCTGAGTGAAGAGGTTTCTCCTCATCTCAGTCCTAAATGGCCTGCCCCTTATCCTAAGACTGTGTCCCCTGGTTCTGGACTTTCCCAACATCGGGAACATTCTTCCCGCATCTAACCTGTCCAGTCCTGTCAGAATGTTATATGTTTCTATGAGGTCCCCTCTCATCCTTCTAAACTCCAGTGTATAAAGGCCCAGTTGATCTAGTCTCTCCTCATATGTCAGTCCAGCCATCCCGGGAATCAGTCTGGTGAACCGTCGCAGCACTCTCTCAATAGCAAGAACGTCCTTCCTCAGATTAGGAGACCAAAACCGAACACAATATTCCAGGTGTGGCCTCACCAAGGCCCTGTACAACTGTAGCAACACCTCCCTGCCCCTGTACTCAAATCCCCTCGCTATGAAGGCCAACATGCCATTTGCTTTCTTAACCACTTGCTGTACCTGCATGCCAACCTTCAATGACTGATGTACCATGACACCCAGGTCTCGCTGCACCTCCCCTTTTCCTAATCTGCCGCTGTTCAGATAATAGTCTGTCTCTCTGTTTTTATCACCAAAGTGGATAACCTCACATTTATCCACATTATACTTCATCTGCCATGCATTTGCCCACTCACCTAACCTATCCAAGTCACCTTGCTGCCTCTTAGAGTCCTCCTGACAGCTCGCACCACCACCCAGTTTAGTGTCATCTGCAAACTTGGAGATATTACACTCAATTCCATCCTCTAGATCATTAATATATATTGTAAAGAGCTGGGGTCCCAGCACTGAGCCCTGTGGCACTCCACTGGCCACTGCCTGCCATTCTGAAAAGGCCCCATTTATCCCGACTCTGCTTCCTGTCTGCCAACCTGTTCTCCAGCCACGTCAGTGTAATACCCCCAATAGCATGTGCTTTGAATTTGCACACCAATCTCTTGTGTGGGACCTTGTCAAAAGCCTTTTGAAAGTCCAAATACATCACATCCAATGGTTCTCCCTTGTCCACTCTACTAGTTACATCCTCAAAAAATTCCAGAAGATTTGTCAAGCATGATTTTCCTTTCATAAATCCATGCTGACTTGGACAGACCCTGTCACTGCTTTCCAAATGCGCTGCTATATTATCCTGAATGATTGATTCCAACATTTTCCCCACTGCTGATGTCAGGCTAACCGGTCTATAATTACCCGTTTTCTCTCCCTCCTTTTTAAAAAAGTGGTGTTACATTAGCTACCCTCCAGTCCATAGGAACTGATCCAGAGTCGAAAGACTGTTGGAAAATGATCACCAACGCATCCACTATTTCTAGCGCCACTTCTTTAAGTACTCTGGGATGTAGACTATCAGGCCCCGGGAATTAATCAGCCTTCAATCCCATCAATTTCCCTAACACAATTTCCTGCCTAATAAGGAAATCCTTCAGTTCCTCTTTCTCACTAGACCCTCGGTCCTCTCGTACATCCGGAAGGTTATTTGTGTCTTCCTTCGTGAAGACAGAACCAAAGTATTTGTTCAATTAGTCTGCCATTTCTTTGCTCCCCATTATAAATTCACCTGAATCCGACTGCAAGGGACCTACATTTGTCTTCACTAATCTTTTTCTCTTTACATGTCTATAGAAGCTTTTGCAGTCAGTTTTTATGTTCCCAGCAAGCTTCCTCTCGTACTCTATTTTCCCCCTCTTAATTAAACCCTTTGTCTTCTGCTGAATTCTAAAATTCTCCCAGTCCTCAGGTTTGCTGCTTTTTCTGGCTAATTTATATGCCTCTTCCTTGGATTTAACACTATCCTTAATTTCCCTTGTTAGCCACGGTTGAGCCACCTTCCCCGTTTTATTTTTACTCCAGATAGGGATGTAGAATTGTTGAAGTTCGTCCATATGATCTTTAAAGGTTTGCCATTGCCTTTCCACTGTCAACCCTTCAAGTATTATTTGCCAGTCTAATCTAGCCAATTCACATCTCATACCATCAATGTTACCTTTCCTTAACTTCTGGACCATAGTTTCTGAATTAACTTTGTCACTCTCCATCCTAATAAAGAATTCTACGGTGTTATGGTCACTCTTCCCCAAGGGACCTCGCACAACAAGATTGTTAATTGATCCCTTCTCATTACACATCACCCAGTCTAGGATAGCTAGCTTTCTGGTTGGTTCCTCGACATATTGGTCTAGAAAACCATCCCTAATACACTCCAGGAAATCCTCCTCCACTGCATTGCTACCAGTTAGGTTAGTCCAAGCAATCAGATTAAATTTGCCAGTGATTACTGATATACCTTTATTGCACACATCCCTTATTTCTTGTTTGATGCTGTCCCCAACCTCACTACTACTATTTGGTGGCCTGTACACAACTCCCACTAGCGTCTTCTGCCCTTTGGTATTCCATAGCTCCACCCATACTAATTCCACATCATCCCAGCAAATGTAGTTCCTTACAATTGCATTCATTTCCTCTTTAACCAACAACGCCACCCCACCTCCTTTTCCTTTCTGTCTATCTTTCCTAAATGCTGAATACCCCTGGATGTTGAGTTCCCAGCTTTGATCACCCTGGAACCATGTCTCCGTGATGCCAATCACATCATATCCATTAACTGCTATCTGCGCAGTTAATTCGTCCACCTTATTCCGAATACTCCTCGCATTGAGGCACAGAGCCTTCAGGCTTGTCTTTTTAACACACTTTGTCTTTTTAACACACTTTGCCCTTTTAGAATTTTGTTGTAATGTGGCCCTTTTTGCTTTTTGCCTTGGGTTTCTCTGCCCTCCACTTTTACTATTCTCCTTTCTATCTTTTGCTTCTGTCTCCCTGCATAGGTTCCCATCCCCCTGCCATATTAGTTTAACTCCTCACCAACAGCACTCGCAAACGGACATTGGTTCCGGTCCTGCCCAGGTGCAGACCGTGCTGTTTGTACTGGTCCCACCTCCCCCAGAACCGGTTCCAATGTCCCAGAAATTTGAATCCCTCCCTTCTGCACCACTGCTCAAGCCACGTATTCATCTGAGCTATCCTGCGATTCCTGCTCTGACTAGGATGTAGCACTTGTAGCAATCCCAAGATTATTACTTTTGAGGTCCTACTTTTTAATTTAACTCCTAGCTCCCTAAATTTGTCTCGTAGGACCTCACCGTGTTTTTTATCTATATCATTGGTAGCTATATGCACCATGACAACTGGCTGTTCACCCTCCCTTTTCAGAATGTCCTGCACCCGCTCCAAGACATCCTTGACCTTTGCACCAGAGAGGCAACATACCATCCTGGAGTCTCGGTTGCAGCCACAGAAACGCCTATCTATTCCCCTTACAATTGAATCCCCTATCACTATTGCTCTCCCACTCTTTTTCCTGCCCTCCTGTGCAGCAGAGCCACCCACGGTGCCATGAACTTGGCTGCTGCTGCTCTCCCCTGATGAGTCATCCCCCTCAATAGTAACCTTGGACAGATCTGTGTGCACCTTTGGAAGTGGCTTCGTGAGTTGCTGTGAATGGTGAGACATAACGGACCCCCGCCCTCCCCTGCCAATTGGTGTTGAGTGTGAAAGGAATGGCTTGGACATTGTAGGGATACTTTATGGTCTTGGTATGGGGTGGTGTCAAGTTGGCACATCATGTGGCAGCCAAGGTGTACAGTGTCAAGTGAAGTAAATATGGCCATGGTGAGATCATCCCTGGCGTCCCTGGTAGCAATGTGGTTGGGTGCTGATGCCCTGTGTCCTGTGCAGCATCAAGTGATTGCAGAGAAGGTTGGTGTTTTTGGTGCTGATGCTGGTGTGCCTGGTAATTAAATTCTCATTCTTGTTTACAAATCCATCCATGGCTTCGCTCCTCTCTATCTCTGTAATCTCTTTCAGCCTCACAAGCCCACGAGATGACTGCCCTTCTCAATTCTGCCCTCTTGAACATCCCTGATTATAACTGCTCAACCATCAGTGGTCGTGCCTTTAGCTGCTTGGGAACTAAGCTTTGGAACTCCCTCCCTAAACCTTTCTGCCTCTCTACCTCTCTTTCCTCCTTTAAGACACTCCTTAAAACCTGCCCCTGTAACCAAGCTTTTGGTCATCTGCCATAATTTCTTCTTATGTGGCTCGGTATCAAATTTATCTGTTTTGTCTTATAAAACTGTTGTGAAGCACCTTGGAATTTTTACTATGTTAAAGGCACTATATAAATAAAAGTTGTTGTTGGTGTTGGGGCTGATCGTGGTGGGATTCTGAGGACCAAGGTGAGATTTTTTTCAAGGGCACCGATGCTGATGGAATAGATGGCAGCTGAAATTGAGATGACAGAAGCGATCTATCAATGGTGAGAGATGTTGCTCCAAGGAGGTGACACTGGATAGAGTGTTCACTGCAAACACTTCAAACCTCCATAAAGTTGAAAAGTATATTCCAAATCCTGAAGGCTCTCTTCTTTGATTGAAAATTGAACAGTTGTGATACCACTTCTGCAGCTGTCAACTAGTTAAACCAATGCAGAGTTATTGAGAACCCAACATACTTACCTGATGTGATAGCTTTAAGCAGCTTCTCAACTCGCACAATTGCATGAACCGTCGCTTAGTGATGGGTTTGCAATCTGTAGGCAGAGCCGGCACTTGGGACGTTAACAAGGAGGCGGGTTCAGAGCAGACTTCCGCCCCGCTGTCAATACCGGCTATTTTACAGCCACCAAACTTGCACTCACAGGGCTATTAAGATTCCGGTCTGTGAATCTATTGTTGAACCATCATTCTTATGAAATTGTGCACTCTAGAGTACAGGCTGGGCTGTTATTTTCAATGATTAAGTTCCGATTAAGCTCTTTCAAATGGAATTATTGTCGGGAATTGGAATTTTAGCATTAACAATGGTGAATTTGTTTTCCACAAATTTAGCTTGTGAAAACAGCGTGAAGACACCATTTTATTTTATTCGCACTAAAATAAAAATTCTGCTGGAGTTTAGCACTCCTATTTTTGAATTCAGAAAATGCAGTCAAAACAGTGTGAAGATTAAAACTGTCCTGCAGTTTTTGTTCTCTGTTCTTCCTGGAAGCTCTATAATATTGGAGAGTTCTTCACAGCAAAAAGTACATGAGAACCAGCTTACTAAGTTAGAAGATTATGGAGGTGTCTTGCAGTATATCTTTTGGCTATTAAATCACAAATTTCTCAACAACATTATCACCTCAATTTCATTTTGCATATTTTATGTTTCATGTTCCATGGCTGTCTTTAAAATGTGGGCGTCTTTATTTTTGATTTTGAGTATTTTCGGTAGCTGAGAATAAAACCAAGGCGTTTAACACATCCAAGTAGTTTCCCAGTAGGGGCAAGTCAAAATCAGAGGGCCAATAATCCTCAATTGTTCGAATGCACCACTGAGTGGCAGATCACGAAGTGCCATTCCTAGCTGCCTGGGAATAGATCATCTGTCTGCTTTTGATTAAGAATGGTGCGAAGGAACTTAACAAGTGTCAAAAAAGTATTTAAATCTTAACAATTCACCTTTGTAAATGAAATGTGGCAAAAAAAACCTGACACAATTCTTGATGTTAGCAACTTGAATTTGTTTAAAATCCCTGAAATACAGTGGTCTGCAGTCATGAATAAGCTTGTCTACTGTAGCCAGGACAGCATTATAAGCCTCAATCTGGTAGATGCCAACTTGTAGAAACCACAGTCATATTGTGGCATTGCTAATAAGCAGTGTATTTTACCTTTTGTTCGTTTAGCTGTCATGTTTCCATCTTTTGAAATCTTAGTTGCTGAACAACAAAGTGCCAATCACATTTGTACGGTGCCCATTCCTCATTGTTATCCAGTGATTCATATCAGAAAGTATGCATGTCCCAATGTCCCAGGGAGAAAATTGGAGAAAATAGAAAGGGGGAGGAGAAGAGACAAAGTACACAGTTCTATATTTTCTTCAAATTCCTAGCATTTGAAAAGCTGCATAAAGGAAAATAGGTTTTTGAAAATGAAAGCCCAATCAAAAATATATGAAATTATGGGATATTTAGAGCAGATGGTTTGCATTGAATATGAAGTCCTCATTCAGTAGTTCATGTGCACAAATTAATTTGTAAGATGAAACATATCAGGGCTAGAATTTTAGTTTCCAAGCACAGAGCTGGGTTTATTAGAAAGAAGAAACATGCACAATCTGTTGAAACTTTTACTGTCATTATATAAGGGAAGAAGGGAAACAATGAGCCATGTGGAGCATTAGCAGATGCAGTGCACTGTACTGTATTGATCCATCAGTAAGATGTGGTAGCAAAGTAAAGCATTACTATTTCATTTGGAGCCTTCTATTAATCTAATTTTATTATATTGGTAAAATTATCAGCTTAATATTACTGTAAAAATGAAAAAAAGAATTGATGAATAGATATAACAAATGATTGGGCTAGCAAAACGAACAAGCAAATTATTTCAATCAGCTCACCAATTATAAAAGATGGGTAAGCAAAAGTTATTATATATGAATAGTCTGAAGTTTGCTCATTTACTTGCCTGGGAGGGAATGGTTTTACTTGCACTGCATTCTTAATTGAACCCCAGTGATTTTTATGTCATATACAGCAAAGATATATTTGTAAACAAGGTGCTGTTCTGGGGGTAAGTGCAAATAGAAACATAGAAATATAGAAAATAGGTGCAGGAGTAGGCCATTTGGCCCTTCTAGCCTGCACCACCATTCAATGAGTTCAAGGCTGCACATGCAACTTCAGTACCCCATTCCTGCTTTCTCGCCATACCCCTTGATCCCCCTAGTAGTAAGGACTTCATCTAACTCCTTTTTGAATATATTTAGTGAATTGGCCTCAACAACTTTCTGTGGTAGAGAATTCCACAGGTTCACCACTCTCTGGGTGAAGAAGTTCCTCCTCATCTCGGTCCTAAATGGCTTATCCCTTATCCTTAGACTGTGTCCCCTGGTTCTGGACTTCCCCAACATTGGGAACATTCTTGTGCATCTAACCTGTCTAACCCTGTCAGAATTTTAAACGTTTCTATGAGGTCCCCTCTCATTCTTCTGAACTCCAGTGAATTCAAGCCCAGTTGATCCAGTCTTTCTTGTTAGGTCAGTCCCGCCATCCCGGGAATCAGTCTGGTGAACCTTCGCTGCGCTCCCTCAATAGCAAGAATGTCCTTCCTCAGGTTAGGAGACCAAAACTGTACACAATACTCCAGGTGTGGCCTCACCAAGGCCCTGTACAACTGTAGCAACACCTCCCTGCCCCTGTACTCAAATCCCCTTGCTATGAAGGCCAACATGCCATTTGCTTTCTTAACCGCCTGCTATACCTGCATGCCAACCTTCAATGACTGATGTACCATGACACCCAGGTCTCTTTGCACCTCCCCTTTTCCTAATCTGTCACCATTCAGATAATAGTCTGTCTCTCTGTTTTTACCACCAAAGTGGATAACCTCACATTTATCCATATTATACTTCATCTGCCATGCATTTGTCCACTCACCTAACCTATCCAAGTCGCTCTGCAGCCTCATAGCATCCTCCTCGCAGCTCACACTGCCACCCAACTTAGTGTCATCCGCAAATTTGGAGATATTACATTTAATCCCCTCGTCAAAATCATTAATGTACAGTGTAAACAGCTGGGGCCCCAGCACAGAACCTTGCGGTACCCCACTAGTCACTGCCTGCCATTCTGAAAAGTCCCCATTTACTCCTACTCTTTGCTTCCTGTCTGACAACCAGTTCTCAATCCATGTCAGCACACTACCCCCAATCCCATGTGCTTCAACTTTGCACATTAATCTCTTGTGTGGGACCTTGTCGAAATCCTTCTGAAAGACCAAATATACCACATCAACTGGTTCTCCCTTGTCCACTCTACTGGAAACATCCTCAAAAAATTCCAGAAGATTTGTCAAGCATGATTTCCCTTTCACACATCCATGCTAACTTGGATCTATCATTTCACCTCTTTCTAAATGCACTGCTATAACATCCTTAATAATTGATTCCATCATTTTACCCACTACCGATGTCAGGCTGACCAGTCTATAATTCCCTGTTATCTCTCTCCCTCCTTTTTTAAAAAGTGGGGTTACATTGGCTACCCTCCACTCCATAGGAACTGATCCAGAGTCAATGGAATGTTGGAAAATAACTGTCAATGCATCCACTATTTCCAAGGCCACCTCCTTAAGTACTCTGGGATGCAGTCCATCAGGCCCTGGGGATTTATCGGCCTTCAATCCCATCAATTTCCCCAACACAATTTCCCGACTAATAAGGATTTCCCTCAGTTCCCCCTCATTACTAGACCCTCTGACCCCTTTTATATCCGGAAGTTTGTTTGTGTCCTCCTCAGTGAATACCGAACCAAAGTACTTGTTCAATTGGTCCGCCATTTCTTTGTTCCCCGTTATGACTTCCCCTGATTCTGACTGCAGGGGACCTACGTTTGTCTTTACTAACCTTTTTCTCTTTACATATCTATGGAAACTTTTGCAATCCGCCTTAATGTTCCCTGCAAGCTTCTTCTCGTACTCCATTTTCCCTGCCCTAATCAAACCCTTTGTCCTCCTCTGCTGAGTTCTAAATTTCTCCCAGTCCCCGGGTTCGCTGCTATTTCTGGCCAATTTGTATGCCACTTCCTTGGCTTTAATACTGTCCCTGATTTCCCTTGATAGCCACGGTTGAGCCACCTTCCCTTTTTTATTTTTACGCCAGACAGGAATGTACAATTGTTGTAGTTAATCCATGCGGTCTCTAAATGTCTGCCATTGCCCCATCCACAGTCAACCCCTTAAGTATCATTCACCAATCTATCCTAGCAAATTCACGCCTCATACCTTCAAAGTTAGCCTTCTTTAAGTTCTGGACCATGGTCTCTGAATTAACTGTTTCATTCTCCATCCTAATGCAGAATTCCACCATATTATGGATATACCCATGAAATTTTTGTTTCTGCCCATGTCTGAAAACCTACATCTCATTTTAATAATGTTTTAATAGCACGTGTTTGGGTAAATGATGTGCATATTTCAGATTTTAACTCCCTTGCAGCCAATTTGGAGAACTATTATTATATTGGTTCAAGTATATGAGGGAGCGCACACTGGTACCACCTTCTCCCAATGAAATTGGGAGAGTGCTGTTGTGCATACAAGAAGTCATCCTGCCCACAGCATGAGGCAGTTTTCTTCCCCTTACTGCTTGGCAATGGGGGTTAATGGGAGGAGATGTGTTAAAAGTTATTAGGAATTGTTATAGATTCTTGCTGTGGCAAAAACAGAATTTAACATGTTATAATCACAAGGAGGCATTAGTCTAAAGGACATAATTGTTAATGTATACGCAATCAAAAGTTTTATAACTCATCCAGGTATGCGTTGTTCATTGATAATCAGTAAAAATGAAGTTTACCCCAGACAGGATCAGATTTGCACAAACTGTCAGAACATAAAATATATGCCTTTGTATCGTAAAGGACAAACATTTAGGGCTCAATTTTCCCCAATGGTGTTTTTTGGCGCATTGCAAGAGTTACGCCCGTTATTTTTGGCCCTGGCTACTCCAAAAAAATAACTAGCAAGTTTCCCCATTATAATTTTTGAAATTGGCGCCATGCAGCCTGCCCTTTACCTTCGGTGGGTGGAGCCTAATGTCTGTGCTGAAAAAACGACGCGCCCCCTTCTGTGCATGCGCAAAAAAAAATATGTTTTTTATGTGACTGCTATGGGCGCACATGCCGAGTACACCTCTCCGTCTGCATTCGACCATTTTTAAAGAGCCAGGTGTGTGTGAGAACTTTCATTCTCATTGGAAAAATCGGAGCTGCAATACAAGATGCAACACGGCTTAAGGACCAAGAATTTCTTACAGGATGAAGTGGAGACACTAGTTATTGTAATTGAGGTCAGATGGCACGAGCTGGACACCAGCAGAGGTCACATAAAAGTTTCACCAAAGGAAATGAAGAAACACTGGAACCAACTTGCAGAAGCTTATTGTACAATGGTGACCACCCTGAGGTCTGGAGGCCAGTGCAAAAAGGAGTGGCAGGACCTTGGTCAAGTAGTTAGTGTGTAATATTTTCATTTATTCACTGGAATTGCTATTGTAAATGTGACTCTCTGCATGTTCCACCTAGCAGAAAGACACCCTCTCTAAAAAGTTATATTTTCATCTTTGCAGAGAAAGGTAGCACACAACAAAAGGGCAACAACTTGAACAGGAGGAGGCCTGGCAAATCTGCATCCACTGACATCCTTGAGAGATGTTAACTGGTTTAATTTAGAATGTAATTTACCAGCAGAAACAGGAATTTCAGAGATGCAGGCCAAATGTCAGCTCCTATTATCTCATGGTACTGTTTCAGGGCCTCAGTGTTTATAGTGGGAGGAAACCATAACAAGGGGAAATTTGTAGTCGGAGTATTCCCGTGGGTCAATGCATCTGACGTGCAAAAGATCTACGAATTTTAGGTAGCCTGGGAGGTTCATAGATTGGGGTTCCTGGGCCTCTCCGAGGACCCGCGGATAGATGCCTACATATCCTAGGGGCGCATGCGGTTCACAAGTTCCTCTGGGATCACATGGGCTTGCCCAACCAATAAAAGAAGGGAATCCCTAAACATACTCCGATAAAGTATGAATGGGGATCACAAAAAATATACAAACACATTAAATACATTTACAAAAAATGTATATTTAAAATTAATTAAAATTCCATTTAATTAAATATTTTAACAAAAATTTTAATTTTTTGAGAAAAAAAAATGTAGATGTTTTAACGGGGCAAAAAATAAACTTACCTTATTGGACAAGGTTTTTAATGTATAATTGAGTGATAAAATTAAATTTTTCTATTTTTTGAAACTCTTACACAGGTCAAAGCGAGCCTTATGCGTGCTTTTACCAGACAAAAGAATTTCAACGGCATTCGCTGGGCAGAAGTTGGGCAAATAGACCAACTCTCAGCCCGCGGAGGCCCATTTTTTTCGGATTCGTACGATCTGTGAAGAGAATCCTTGACAGATCGCAAGTTCTGGGTTTCAGCTCATGCGCAGCAGTGCTTGCCTAAACCTGGAACTTGCGGGACCCCAATGGGCACATGTGCACTTCATACGTACCCATCAGGGCCGAAAATTCAGCTGCAATATCCTGGTAACACCTAACTGCTTTTGTGATCTAATCACACTGACCACAACAGAGCAACGCACTAAAAACTATCATGAAATTAAAACAAAAAAAGTACATCAATAATTTGAAAATCACTTCAATTATCAAAGTATCCAAATAGATGCACATACTAACTCTATTCACTGACGTGTTTTAATACAGCAGATTCTTGTGACCGTGACCCACACTCCAGCCCCAAAGCTGTCAATAGGGTGGCTTTGCAGTTTTCTTTCATGTTGAAAACTGGATGAATAGCAATGCACCTGGAAATGAAAATCTAACATTACCAAATAGATGGAACAATCACTTAATTATTAATATTACATGACATTTGCATACTATTTTATCCAAGTGCATCTTATGAATGTGCTGACACAATGTGTAGGCATCATATAAAAAAAAATTGTGCACTTAAGCGTCCAGATAATAGCTTTCTCTAAACTTAATAAAGTTTCTGCGAATTCAACAGAAACCAGAAAAGACACTTTCATGCACTCCTAGTACATGTACAGTGCAAACATTTGTGGTTCATAGAAAGTGCAGCACATTTGATACTGTTTGGAATGGCACATCTGCTGCTAGAATATGTAAAGTGTTTGTGTACTCTGCAGTGCTAATTACAAGGTCATTACACGTGTTATGCTCTTCCTGTACTATGTGGGAACTCAGGGACGCTTCCGGTGTCCCTGACAACTACGTGTGCGGGAAGTGTATCCGTCTGCAGATCCTGACAGACTGCATTGCGGCCCTGGAGCTGCGGGTGGATGAACTCTGGAGCATCCACGACGCTGAGAATGACGTGAATAGCATGTTTAGTGAGTTGGTCTCACCGCAGGTAAAGGGTACACAGGCAGATAGTAAATGGGTGACCAACAGGAAGAGCAGTGCAAGGAAGGTAGTGCAGGGGTCCCCTGCGATCATCCCCCTGCAAACAGATACACCGCTTTGGGTACGGTTGAGGGGGATCCCTCATCAGGGGAGGGCAGCAGCAGTCAAGTTCATGGCACCGTGGGTGGCTCTCCTGCACAGGAGGGCAGGAAAAAGAGTGGAAGAGCTATAGTGATAGGGGATTCGATTGCAAGGGGAATAGGTAGGCGTTTCTGCGGCCACAACCGAGACTCCAGGATGGTATGTTGCATCCCTGGTGCAAAGGTCAAGGATGTCACGGAGCGGGTGCAGGACATTCTGAAAAGGGAGGGTGAACAGCCAGTTATCGTGGTGCACATAGGTACCAACGATATAGGTAAAAAAACGGGATGAGGTCTTACGAGACGAATTTAGGGAGCTAGGAGCTAAATTAAAAAGTAGGATCTCAAAAGTAGTAATCTCAGGATTGCTACCAGTGCCACATGCTAGTCAGAGTAGGAATCGCAGGATAGCTCAGATGAATACGTGGCTTGAGGAGTGGTGCAGAAGGGAGGGATTCAAATTCCTGGGACATGGGAACCGATTCTGCGGGAGGTGGGACCAGTACAAACCGGACGGTCTGCACCTGGGCAGGACCGTAACCCATTACCGAGGGGGAGTGTTTGCTAGTGCTGTTGGGGAGGAGTTAAACTAATATGGCAGGAGGATGGGAACCTATGCAGAGAGGCGGAGGGAAATAAAAGGGAGACAGAGGCAAAAGATAGAAAGGAGAATAGTAAAAGTGGAGGGCAGAGAATCTCAATGCAAAAAACAAAAAGGGCCACATTACAACAAAATTCGAAAGGTGCAAGGTGTGTTAAAAAGACAAGCCTGACGGCTCTGTGCCTCAATGCGAGGAGTATTCGGAATAAGGTGGACGAATTAACTGCGCAGATAGCAGTTAATGGATACGATGTAATTGGCATCACGGAGACATGGCTCCAGGGTGACCAAAGCTGGGAACTCAACATCCAGGGGTATTCAACATTTAGGAAGGATAGACAGAGAGGAAAAGGAGGCGGGGTGGCATTGCTGGTTAAAGAGGAAATTAATGCAATAGTAAAAAGGACATTAGCTTGGATGATGTGGAATCGGTATTGGTGCAGCGGCGGAATACCAAAGGGCAGAAAACGCTAGTGGGAGTTGTGTACAGACCACCAAACAGTAGTAGTGAGGTTGGGGACAGCAACAAACAAGAAATAAGGGATGTGTGCAATAAAGGTACAGCAGTTATCATGGGCGACTTTCATTTACATATTAATTGGGCTAAACAAACTGGTAGCAATGAATAGAGGAGAATTTCCTGGAGATTATTAAGGATGGTTTTCTTGACCAATATGTTGAGGAACCAACTAGAGAGCTGGCCTTCCTAGACTGGGTGATTGTAATGAGAAGGGACTAATTAGCAATCTTGTTGTGTGAGGCCCCTTGGCGAAGAGTGACCATACTATGGTAGAATTCTTTATTAAGATTGAAAGTGACAGAGTTAATTCAGAAACTAGGATCCTAAACTTAAGGAAAGCTAACTTCAACGGCATGAGGCGTGAATTGGTTAGAATAGACTGGCAAATGATACTTAAAGGTGGATATTGATGAACTTCAACAGTTGTACATCCCTGTCTGGAGTAAAAATAAAACAGGGAAGGTGGCTCAGCCGTAGTTCACAAGGGAATTTAAGGTTAGTGTTAGATCCAAGGAAGAGGCATATAAATTGGCCAGAAAAGGCAGCAAACCTGAGGACTGGGAGAAATTTAGAATTCAGCAGAGGAGGACAAAGAGTTTAATTAGGAGGGGTAAAATAGAGTACGAGAGGAAGCTTGCCAGGAACGTAAAAACTGACTGCAAAAGCTTCTATAGATATGTGAAGAGAAAAAGATTAGTGAAGACAAACATAGGTCCCTTGCAGTTGGACTCAGGTGAATTAATAATGGGGAACAAAGAAATGGCAGACCAATTGAACAAATATTTTGGTTCTGTCTTCACGAAGGAAGACACAAATGACCTTCCAGATGTACTAGGGGACCGAAGGTCCAGTGAGAAGGAGGAACTGAAGGATATCCTTATTAGGCGGGAAATTGTGTTGGGGAAATTGATGGGATTGAAGGCCGATAAATCCCCGGGGCTTGATTGTCTGCATCCCAGAGTATTTAAGGAGGTGGCGCTAGAAATATTGGAAGCATTGGTGATCATTTTCCAACAGTCTATCGACTCTGGATCAGTTCCTATGGACTGGAGAGTAGCTAATGTAACACCACTTTTTAAAAAAGGAGGGAGAGAGAAAACGGGTAATTATAGACTGGTTAGCCTGACATCAGTAGTGGGGAAAATGTTGGAATCAATTATCAAGGATATAATAGCAGTGCATTTGGAAAGCGGTGACAGGATCGGTTCAAGTCAGCATGGATTTATGAAAGGGAAATCATGCTTAACCAATCTTCTGGAATTTTTTGACGATGTAACTAGTAGAGTGGACAAGGGAGAACCAGTGGATGTGGTGTATTTGGACTTTCAAAAGGCCTTTGACAAGGTCCCACAAAAGAGATTGGTGTGCAAGATCAAGGCACATGGTATTGTGGATAATGTACTGGCGTGGATAGGGAATTGGTTGGCAGGCAGGAAGCAGAGTCGGGATAAACGGGTCCTTTTCGGAATGGGAGGCAGTGACTAGTGGAGTACCGCAGGGCTCAGTGCTGGGACCCCAGCTCTTTACAATATACATTAATGATTTGGATGAAGGAATTGAGTGTAATATCTCCAAATTTGCAGATGACACTAAACTGTTTTTTGGTGTGAGCTATGAGGAGGATGCTAAGAGGCTGCAGGGTGATTTGGACAGGCTAGGTGAGTGGGAAAATGCATGACAGATGCAATATAATGTGGATAAATGTGAGGTTATCCACTTTGGTGGCAAAAACACGAAGGCAGAATATTATCTGAATGGTGGCAGATTAAGAAAAGAGGAGGTGCAACGAGACCTGGGTGTCATGGTTCATCAGTCATTGAAAGTTGGCATGCAGGTACAGCAGGCGGTGAAGAAGGTAAATGGCATGTTGGCCTTCATAGCTAGGGGATTTGAGTATCGGAGCAGGGAGGTCTTACTGCAATTGTACAGGGCCTTGGTGAGGCCTCACCTGGAACATTGTGTTCAGTTTTGGTCTCCTAATCTGAGGAAGGATGTTCTTGCTATTGAGGGAGCGCAGCAAAGGTTCACCAGACTGATTCCCGGGATGGCTGGACTGACATATGAGGAGAGACTGAATCAACTGGGCCTTTATACACTGGAGTTTAGAAGGATGAGAGGGGATCTCATAGAAACGTATAAGATTCTGATGGGATGGGACAGGTTAGATGCGGGAAGAATGTTCCCGATGTTGGGGAAGTCCAGATCCAGGGGACACAGTCTTAGGATAAGGGGTAGGCCATTTAGGACTGAGATGAGGAGAAACTTCTTCACTCAGAGAGTTGTTAACCTGTGGAATTCCCTGCCGCAGAGAGTCGGTGATGCCAGTTCATTGGATATATTCAAAAAGGAGTTAGATATGGCCCTTATGGCTAAAGGGATCAAGGGGTATGGAGAGAAAGCGGGAAAGGGGTACTGAGGTGAATGATCAGCCATGATTATATTGAATGGTGGTGCAGGCTCGAAGGGCTGAATGGCCTACTCCTGCACCTATTTTCTATGTTTCTATGTCATGCTTAAGAGCGGACTCTGAATCTCAGAGCTTTCTCTAACTCCGCGGAGAACCGTGCTACTTTTTACATAGTGGAAAATTGGATCCAAAAACGGTTCAGCGGCATGAACAAAGACATGACTTGGGAATGTTTTCAACCATTTCACGGCCCTCTCCCAGCCATCTGGTTGCATTTCTGTATTTCACATTGCTCGTATCCATAGAGAACCTGAACGACAGAATGATTCATATTTCTTGCGTTGGTCATTCTTTTCTTATGTTGATTGACAGACATGAATGTAATTACATATACATAATTTGGTGATTTGATGAGCTATTTCTGAAAATTTAAAATCAATTGGAAAAAATAGATGAAGATAGCGATCTCTATTATTATGGTGCGTGGCAGTCAACCACAAGCCAATAACAAATTAAAAAAAAGTAATATTAACAAGATATAAAGTTGTGCAGTTTAGTTACTTCTGTTACTGTGGAGAAATCTATTGTTAAAAAAAAATGATATAAATATAAGAAGAAAAACAATGGTTTTCGGGGTAAGATTTCCTTTGTGTGCTGTGTGTAATGAAATCTTATACCTGTTTATAAAGAATGAGTTCAGAATTTTGTAATTCCCCCATGGCAATCCAGTAAGTGTATGTCAATTCAGCACATGTATTCTACCTAGCGATGACTAGAATTCTCGCATATATAGAATTCCACAACAGGGGGCAGAGATTCAGGATAAGAAAAGCTAAAATAAATAGACAATTTAGTTACCAAATTACAGTCGTTTCCTCACAATTTGACATTGTTAAATTTGAATTATCTGGCAATATGAATTTATTTTCCATTAAAGTTTTACCATGCTATGTAGCCTAATTTGAATTATTTGAATTTTTAGCACAAAAATCAACTTTGGCTTATCAAGAACAGACTGTATCTGAACAGGAGTAGACCATTTGACCCATTGAACCTACTCTGCCATTTTTGTTAGCTATGGCAGTTCTTTCTTTTCTAGCTAATGTCCTGCCTTTTCTCAATGGGATGGATTCAGTGAATCTATAATCCCAGTGTGGAATCTCACTCAATGGGTACATGCATCAGGGAATCAGGCACAGAGATTTGCCTGGTCTCAATTTGTTGTGCTCCCAATTTTCGAATGTTAGATTTTAATCATTGGTAAATTGGAACTCAAATTGAATACAGTATTCAAAAGAGGTTTGATCAGTGCTCTATAAATGTAATAATATTGCTTTGGTTTTATATTCTAAACATCTTATGCCGAGGCTCAGCATCCTGGAATGCCTTTTGATTGTTTTTGGCACCTGGGAGTCAGATTTTATTGAGTTATGCACCTGGTCCTCTGAATCCCTTTGTTCACGTACGCTTCTAGGGATTCCCAATTTAAATTATACTCACACCTGCCAATATTGTACTATTTCATATATTTCCATCTGCCAATGTAATGATAACCTGCATTTCATAGAATCATAAACAGAGGAGGCCATTTGCCCCATTGTGTCTGTGTCGGCTCTTTGAAAGAGCTGTCCAATTAGTCCCACTCCCCTGCTCTTTGCCCAAAGCCCTGCAGATTTCTCCTTTTCAAGTATTTATCTAATTCCCCTTTGAAAGTTACTATTGAATCTGCTTCCACCACCCTTTCAGGCAGTGCATTCCAGATCACCATAACTCGCTGCATTAAAAAAATTCTGCTCATTTCCCACTGGGTTTTCTGCCAAATATCTTAAATTTGCCATTGTTCTGTGTCTCTGCTCATTTGCAATGTTCTGTTCTCTTTATCATCTAGTCTATCTAGTTTAGTATCATCCTCTAATGCTAAATCCCATATCTAGGTCACTAAGGGGCACCACTTTTCACTACCTGCCAATCTGAAAATATCTCTTTTTATCTCAACTGTCTGCTTCCCAACCAGTTTCCTATCCATGACAACCTCCAATTTTAGAATTTGTTCAGCAAAAGTATTGTCAATGTACAGAAAAGTGCCACTGGTCGAACAGGAAACTTTGAGGGATTTCAAAAAGGAAATAGTATTTGAACAGAATCATGGTTGTTACATTTTACAAATGATGCAGCAACATCTTCCAAGAAAGAAAGAGAATTATTGAACAAGCAGATTAAATTGATAAGATGGCATTCTCTTACCTGAAAAAAGTTATTGTGTTGTAATGTAACACTGGATCCTAGTTAGACCAGACTCCACGATCTTCCACCTAAACACACATATCACCAGATTTATATCGATTATTGAGATGCTCTGTATTTGCTCTTGGTTTTTGCCTTACACTGTTCCCATCATTGGTAGGTGGCAGTCATCTCAATTTGTGAACTTACCAGGAATGTTTTCTGAGTTTCCAATCGGCTGGACACAATAATAACCATTGAGAAGGAGATTTATTTCAATGTAATACTCTGTCTTTCTGCATATTTCATACTTTATTAGATGTTGGCAAGACAGTTTTACAGGTTGTATCCCCCAGTACACAAAACACAGACCAAGCTCAAGGAAGAAAGCAAACATGAGCACATAATATGGATCATACAATTTAAACTTACATAACAACAAAACAAAAACACATCAGTAAAAGAACGGCCTCTGTGTTATGTGTTGAGACTTTGAATAAATGAATGACACACCAAATAAACTGAAGTGAAAATGTTCCCAAATATCCTGTTTCTGCTTTGAGTTTCACGCTACCTGGATCCCAAATTGCCACTTTCTTCTATCTTTCAACTAGATTTGTGTTAATGGAGTGACGGTCTATCTAGCTTAACCACAGGCTTAATAGAATTTGAAAACTGTAATAAAATTGCCGTTAAGTAGTTCTGTGGTTCCCATAGCGCAATGCTGTATACAAGGCAGTGGATAAGTGGTTGGAATGGAGCTGTACAGGCAGCAAGGAAATCCTACATGTGGCAGACTTATTTGGAAATGCTATATTTCAGTGTTCTAAGGAACTCAAACAGAATTATTCAGTACAACACATTTCACCGCATCGACTTCAAAAGGCTGCGAACACAGCTTCGGGACAGGCTTTGTCTCCTGCTTGTTAACCCAATTTAGATAGATTTCTGGAGAGAAGAATCAAAGTAACACCTTGAATTATCAGCCTCTAGTATTCTGGCTAAGGAATTTGATGTAGAAATTTCTTGGAAGTTTCAAGCCATAGAATTGGCCTCCTAGAGTGTGAGATTAAAGTTCATCTAAACCACTATACTGAACAGATCGTATTTTACTACAAGAAAAGTTCATACAATGTGGATCTGTGATTCAATAAATGCTGATGGGTCAAAGAAATTATTGATACATTAGCGCACATCTTCTGGAACTCTCTAAGTTCATCTATTTCATTCTTCCAAGAAAATTTTGGCGGACTCTTCACAGTGACTATGCTTCAAAAAGTATTTTGTTGGCTGTAAAGATGTCTGCTAGTTATGAAAGGCACTATATAAATGCAAGTCTTTCTTTTCTTTTTCCTGTGTGAATTGAAACACAAGATAGCTGCCTCTCTATAGTAACAATTTTAATGGAAAGTCCTCTCTGTTCTTTTTACTGCTTGTCACTTGAATTGAGCCGCCACAAAGTCCATTAGTTTAGAATAAAGTGAGGCGGTGTCGTAAGGGTATGGAAGCAGAGCAGCCCTTTTCCTGCTTTGTTACTAACACATCAGTTAATCACACAACTAGATTGCCATAGAAAGAAACTTGGTCAATATCACCAATATAGCTGCCACACATACCTCATATGACTATTACTATGGATTACAATCACTACATATTCAGTAAATCTCTGCCATGATGAAAATATATTTGCTATTTTAACAATACATTTTATCTTACAAAATTAATACCTACAAAGTAATTTAACAGCACTAGTTAATGCCTGATCTTCTCAATTGCATTCACTATAAAAGATGCAGAACAATTTTGACAAATGTTATTGCTAACCCAAGGTGACAGGCATGAGAAAAGTAGTGTGGCGCGTCTTCATGGGTACAAAGATTGCTCCATTAATCTGAGCATGACTTAAGCTGATTTATTCATATCCATCTTATTATTATAAATTATGACATAATGGGAATTTAACTATAAATTATGCATGGTAACCATTAAATTTCTTTCGTCCTTGGAGAGATGTATTGGACAACTTGTTTATCTCATTAAGACCAGGGTTCAAGTACACTGAACAGTAATGATGAAGGCATTCAGTATAATGACATAATGTAATGTAACAATGCATAATACAACACAATAAAATGCATGTTGAAACATTAGCTCATCTAAAGACTATAAACTCGGCTCGGTAGGAGTAATTCTGCTTCAAATTACAGTACATCATTGATTTTTTTTCTGTAGGAATACATTTCATTGTATTCAGAACTAGTTTTTTTTTAGTTATTCCTTCAATAGAGACTGTAGGCTTCAATAGCAAAATGCTACCAGGAGTAAAAAAAATATTGTTCTTCCACTGGGAAGGGTTTGGCCAACAGATTCAAATGCAGACTTCTAATAAATCTTTAGATTCCTGATATGACAGTTTCCTTTTTGTCAGTTGAGCTTTTGCAATACTTCGGGATGTTCAAAAGTAAATATCTGCATAATAAGCCATTAAATCTGTAGAACCTTTATGAAAAGGATGCATTTTATTCAAAATAAAATCACTTGAAAAATGCATTGCTTTCCAGCTCAGCTAAAAATATACATGAAACTAAATAAATATTGTGAAATTATTCTGCCTGCTTTACTAGCTCTGAAAGGACTGAAGTAAAGCCCTTTGTTTATTTTTTTCCTTAAAGTTACATGCAGCGCACCCCCCATTTCATGTCTATATCATGAATCCACCATTTTGTGAGCCTTTTCTCAACCTCATCAGAAATGTTTAAAGCTCCGGTTTTAACTCGGGGTAATTCAGGTGTTGGGTAGGGGTGTGATTTGGGCGGCAACTCCTGATGACAGTTTCGGCATGAGGCCTGAGTAATTTTAACTCAGTGGTAGAGTTGTGCCATCTCCTGGAATCTAATCTCCACTACAAGAATGGCACTGCCAGTGGCTGTTAAGGTCACCACGGGTTAATTCCAAGCTACCACAAAGGGCATCAGCAAAAAAAGGTAAACAATTCTGCAGGTACATAAATTTTAAAAAAGAAAGTCGGGATGGGAATAGGGCCACTAAGGGATGGACTGGATTAAATCACAGACAGCGCTGGTGAAATGGCAGAAACAATAAATAATTACTTTGCTTCAGTATTTACCAGGGATACGGATCAGGTGGACATGACATCAGAAGATGGGATTAAGAATGATATAACCACATGTAAAGTAAAATGAGGAGTAATATTAAATAAACTAATCAAACTCAAAGAGGATAAAACCCCTGGTTCTGATGGATTACTTCCGTGCATTTTCAAATAATCTAGGGAAGAGATAGCGGACGCCGTATCACACATATTTAATAATTCGATAGAAAAAGATATAGTGCCAGAGGACTGGCGGATAAGCTAGAACATATGTAAGGAACTATAGACCACTTAGCTTAATATTGGTGGAAGGAAAAATAATGGAATCCCTACTAAAGAAGAAAATAGAAAAAAATATAGAAATCAAAAAATATTATAATGACTAGTCAGCATGGATTTCTAAAGGGAAAGGTTGCTTGACCAACCTCCATGAATTCTTTGAAGAGGTAACAGAGAGAGTAAACAAGGGTAATGCAATAGATGTAATTTATCTAGATTTTCAAAAGCCCTTCGATAGGATGCCACATAATAGACTCATGAATAAGGTCAGAGCATGCAGAGTCAGGGGTGAAGTAGCAGAATGGATAGCTAGCTGGGCTCAAGACAGAATGCAGAGAGTAGGGTTAAAGGGTAGCTATTCAGAGTGGCAGAAGGTGGAAACTGGGATCCCACAAGGATCAGTACTGGGACCAATGTTGATCACAATTTATATTAATTATTTTGATTTTGGAATCAAAAACACAATTTCTAAATTGGATGACACCAAATTTGGGGTGGGGGGAGGGGTGGTTGGGTGTTATTCAATATTGAGGAAAACTGCAACAAATTACAAGAAGACATTAATAAACTTACAGAATGGCCATATAATTGGCAAATTAATTTCAACACAGAGAGGTGTGAGGTAGTACATTTTGTTAAGAAAAATAAGGAGATAACATAATAGGGTAGAGGCAGGGGCAGATAAACTATGGGTTGGATGGGGCACCTGCTCCAGGCCCACCAAAGAACATAGGCCCACCAAATAATTGTAGGAAAGAAAACATAAGGCCTCCCAAATAGGCTGAATAGAATAGACATTAAGGCCCCAAGTTTCCACATGATGTGCTCCTGATTTTTCGGAGCAACTGGTGTAGAACGGAGTATCTTAGAAATCGGAATTCTCCACATTTAGTTTTCTGCAGTTCTAGTCAGGTAGAACAGTTTCACTTTGGAACAGAATTTTTTTTTCAAAAGGGGGCGTGTCCGGCCACTGACGCCTGATTTGAAAGTTTCCACAGTGAAAACGTACTCCAAACTAACTTAGAATGGAGCAAGTGAAGATTTTTGTACGCTTGAAAAAACCTTGTCTACACTTTAAAAAATCAGGCGCAGGTTACAAATTAGGCGTCGGGAACGGGGAGGGGGGGAAGAGAAGTCATGAAATTCTACAATCAATCCTTAGTTATACTTATACAAATATTATACAAACAAATCCAACCTGAATAAAAATTTATAAGCAAAGAAAAGATTAAATAAACCATGTTCCTACCTGTGTGAAAGTGCTTCAGGCAGGCCTTTCAGGCAGCGGTGTGGCGTCAGTGTCTCAATGGCAGGGGCAGGCAGCAAGCAGCCTTCGAGCTGAGCCTCGGTGCTTGAGGCAGGCCTTCATTCCCCGCGAAGATGCAGCACCCGGACGGACTTGAGGCCATTCGGCCATGGGATTGCAGCGGCGTCAGTGGCTGGTCGGGAGCAGCAGCAGCCTTCGAGCTGTGAGGGGGACTGACTGAGGCCATTTGGACAGGGAGAGGCAGCCACATCGACATCTTTATATTTAAATTTGCAGAATGGGTGCACCACATATTATGCAATGGTTTGCTTCCTCATGCAAGAAATTCTTTGTTCTTGATGGAAGTTGATCCATTGCAAAGTTGAATTGGCACTTTTATTTCTCCAAACACACAGTCCTTAATTTGCAGGCACCGGTTCTGTAAGTTTAGCAGTGAAAAGCTGAACTCACTGATTTCAGCAGGTGATTTATTTAGCAGTGCTGCTAAAAGCACTCCCTCACACACAGAAATATCAAGAAAATTAAAATACAAGCCTTTGCAGGGGTCCAAGAAACAAATCTTCACTTTTTCGGCAGCACTTTTAAAAATGGCCGAGTGCCAATGTTTACTTCAGACTGCGCGTGCGCGAACGCTCCAACGCGCACGCGCAGGGTTGCCAGCACCAAGAAGCCTCATTTAAATTGTACCCGCCCCCTCCTACATACAAAATCAGCGCGAGTGGTAGGCTCCGCTCCCTGTGTGCCGCGCCAAGCAGACATCGAGCTCCAAGGAGCTCGAGAATACCGCATTTTTTTCCGGCGCTGTTTTCGGCGCGAAAAACAGGCGCCCAGCTCTGAGGTGCACCTTTTTCGCCACGTGTGGAAACTTGGGGCCTAAGAGAGGAAAAACAAGAACGATTATACACTAATGTAACTATATGCAGAACAGAATATGTACTAGTCTGTTTTATTTCACGTTATTGAGAGAAATTTGCATATATGTATAGAAATCTAGTATTGCAATGTTACCAGAACCAGAATATACACCTACTTGATACAGAATATATGCTTTCATTGTTGAATATACCGACCTATGTTTTCATTCTCAGAATCAGAATTATATACATAAGGTAATGAACATGTACAAACATAACTATAGGCCCATTTGGATCAGTTTGCCCCAGACCCATCAGGCCCTGGGTAGAGGAGCAATGGGAGCTCAGAGTACAAATACACGGATCACGAAAAGTAACTACGCAGGTTAATGAGGCCATAAAAGGGTTTATTTTTAGAATCAAAAATTAGAGAAGTTATCCTAAACTTGAATCAAACCTTGGTTAGACCACACTTGGAGTACTGTGTACAATTCTGATTACTATCTTATAAAAAGGATAGCGAGGCACCGCAGAGAGTGCAAAAAAGATTTACAAGGATGGTACCAGAAATGCAAGGTTATACCTATAAGGAAAAGATTAACAGGCTGGGTCTCTTCTCTTGAAAGGAGAGGCTGAGGGATGAATTAACAGAGGTCTTTAAATTATGAAAGGTTTCAATGGAGTCGACATGGAGAGGATGTGGGGAAGGACAAAACTAGAGGCCATGAATATAAAATAGTCACCAAGAAATCAAATGGGGAATTCAGAAGAAACTTCTTTACGCTAAGAATGATGATATTGTGGAACTCGCGACCACAGGCAGTGGTTGAAGCGACTAGCATAGATGCATTTAAGGGGAGGTTAGATAAGCTTATGAGGGAGAAGGGAATAAAGTGTTATGCAGATAGTTTTAAATGAGGAAAGACGAGAGGAGACTCAAGTGGAGCATAAACACCGGCGTGGACTGGTTGAGCCGAATGGCCTGTTTCCAGCATGCTGCCTGACCTCCTGAGTATTTTCAGCATTATCTCATGTTCATTTCAGAATTAGCAACACCCACAGTATTTTGCTCACATATTGTTTGTGTAGTGTTGCAATGAATAAGTGGGTGGAAGAAGAACAACAAGAAGAAAATGATACTTACCCTGACCTTCACTGAGATCTCAAACCTCCCCATGGCCCTCTAGGTTCTCAGATGCCACTAAGTCCAGCAAGGCCTCCTTATACAGTGTGCCTTGCTGTACAAATAGGCTAGTACCGAGATGCTAGAAGAACGTGTGGGTGAGTAAGAACCAAGAGTAACCCTGTGTCATGATCACAAAGGTTGTTTGTGTAGTAAGCTTCTGTTGTAGGGTCTCCTTTCTAAATGGTTAGACAAAACACTAAGTGCACCAAACTGCAGCAGGGTCATACATGTAAAGCTTCGGAGGATCTGCTTTTTGAGGCCTTATCATGCAGGCTTGGTCTGCGTGTAAAAGGGTGAGAGGGAACAATAAGGTGAGTAGGATACTTTACTTATCAACTGGATTTGGTGTAACACTTTACATTGATATAATTCCTGAGGCTATTTTTTTTTTCTTCATCTGCTTCCTTGTCTTCTGGATGTCTGAGCCTGCATTCTCTCTGTCAGCCATCTCCTTCGAAGCAGCCTGCGAATTTCTTCACTTGAAAGGGTATCCTCGGTTCTTAAAGTGGGAAACGCTCCTTTGACCCATTTTCTCTGAGGGATTTCAAAGAGGCATCTGAAAATAGAGCTGACCAGCTCCTTGCTCCCATTATTTTGTCAGATTCTACAGTGCGAAAAATAATGTGCCTTTTAAATAGCAACTGCAGTCCGTTAAAACCACGGCTGCATGCCATTTTCTGCCACCACCCACTCTCTCAGCAAGCTCCTAGTGTTTGGACTAACCTGCATCAGAAGCACCTTCTGGATATGTGAGGTGGTAAATCTTGAAAAATCCTACGGGATCATCTCTCTGTCTCAGTGAGCTTTATGCTCACTGCTTGAAGTCCCACTGCTTTACTGCCTGGTCCGGAACATTCACACTTCTGTCATTGTAGTGAGTTCACATAAAATTTTGCCCCAAAACTAGTTGTACTCAATCAAAATGATTGATGGAGTAATGTGAGAAATAGAAAGATTTATTTATTTTCCCAATTTTTGCTTCTCTGCTGAATATACTGATTCCTGTTAGAATTCGGTTTCACAGACACCTGCACGGTTCCCTGGCACCATATATAACTGACCATTCTCTGGATGAGTTTAGCCAGTAAAGGTTACATTTTATGAGGCTCCATAAAATCGTTGTAAAATAGGGCATGCGGTAGTTATCCCCTCGACTTTTATGAAGCATGAATTGTGCTGAAGTAATGAGGTTCCATGAGTGGCATGCCCACCTCATTAAAATATTTAAATCCAGTATCAATTTGTCAGACTCTGGATTCAGCTACTTTGGCCCAAATTGCAACCCATAACAACTGAGCAACAGTTCCAGGAGCTTACCAGTTGAAGCAAGTCTGTTGAAACGAAAATGATTTTTGAATATTTTTATTTGTTTGTGGTTTCATGTTCATTCTGCTGCATTTGCTCCATGCAGTCATTTCTTATGGTCGATAGGCATGTATTTTATACATTGTTGTGTGGCAGGCTTTAACCTACATGATCCTGCTTTACTGGGCATCGATGGACTGTAACATTTTGCAGTTCATGAACACAAGGCATTTTGTCTAGGGATCCAGTTGGCTACAAAGGTCTCTTCAACAGTAGGACTTTGGGAAATACTCCACATCCACTGGTTCCCCCTTACCTATTGTGCTGGTTACAAGCTCAAAAAACTCTAACAGATTTGTCAAACATGATTTCCCTTTCATAAATAAGTGCTGACTCTGCCCAGACCTATTATTATTGTTCGAGTGCT
Source organism: Pristiophorus japonicus (assembly GCF_044704955.1). NCBI lineage: Eukaryota > Metazoa > Chordata > Chondrichthyes > Pristiophoridae > Pristiophorus > Pristiophorus japonicus. The sequence goes on from NC_091987.1 coordinate 50,131,180, forward strand.
CTGTTACCACATCCTTAATAACAGATTCTAGCATTTTCCTTACTACTCATGTCAGGCTAACTGGTTTGTAGTTCCTCGTTTTCTCTCTCCCTCCTTTCTTAAATAGTAGGGTTACATTTGCTACCTTTAAATTCAAAGAAACCATTCTAGAATCGATGGAATTTTGGAAGATGACAACCAATGCATCAACTCTCTCTATAGCCACCTCTTTCAAACCCGAGGATATAGGCCATCAGGTCCAGGGGATTTATTGGCTTTCAATCCCATTAATTTCTCCAGTATTATTTTTTCAATAATTTCTTTCAGATCCTCATTCTCGCCAGACCCTTGGTTCTCTGCTATTTCCAGAGTAGAAACAGAAATTGCTGACAATGTCGCAACAAGTTAGTCAGCATCTGAACAAGAGAGAAATGGTTAAAGTAGCCTTTTATCAAAACTGCTCAAAGTAATTAAATATTGACATTATTTTATCCATGTTAATCTGATACTGCAAATTTGTAGTACCACAGCTACACAGAGTTGCTGCCTATCATCATCATACATAGTCCCCCGAAATCGAGGAAGACTTGCTTCCACTCTAAAAGTGAGTTCTCAGGTGGCTGTTGTCGAAATCTCGACCTCCGAAAAGCTCCGGCAGAAGTTTCTTTAATTTACTTGCTAGCAAGGGGCAGGTCACACTCAGCCAAGGGCTAAGTGAACACCTCCCAAATGGTACAGTTTCACAAGATATTTATACAGTAAAACCCAAGTTATGGCCTCTCCCTGTGTATTGGCTCTGTCTCACAGTCAGTGAATACAGATAAAGAGTGAATTATTACATCCTTGTCCTGACATGGTTTCCAGATATTTCCTTTTGTCAGGGTTATTAGTTGGCCAGCTGGCCATTACTCCATGAGAGTGTGGTAATGAGCTATTACCTGTCTTGCATTGTGTCAGGATTGTTCAGTTTCCTAGTCAGTTTATCTGTTTGCATCAAATGGATGAGGTCTCTACAAGAGATAATGGCTGGTGGTTTGAGTCGAGAAGAAAAGGGTGGGGTGACATGGAACTCTTGTCGTGTGGACAATAGGAGAGCACCATGGGGCGGGGGGGGGGGGGTAATTGTCTCAGCATGACTTGTCTCCTAGCTGTCTGATGGCCATCAATATCTCAAACCAGGTTTAGCTGTTTATGCAAGCTGACTGCTAAAATGCAGAAAGTTCTGGAAGGACCAGGACTCCATTTTGTTATATATATATTGCAAAGGGCACACAAATACCGTATGGTATCAGCTTAGATAAAAATACATTTCCACATTCCCCCATTTTGTCCTTCACAAGGACAACTCAATCTATTCTGATCTTGGACAGTCTCTCCATTTCCATTTCCACACAAGAGCCTTCAGCAGTTGTTGCTACCATAACTCTAGCCGTGGTCTCGGTAGATAACATAGTTTCTCCCACCCTGGCACAGCAACACTTAACGACGACAAATAATAGATATAGGGCGAAGACTATCAGCAGGAATATGATCAAACTCTGTACCACAGATTTCCCTAGGGATCCCAACCATCCTGATGCCCAACCCCACAAGGTGATACCGTCCTGGCCAACTGTCTGTTTATACTCTATTACCTTTTTCCTGATGTATTCAGCTAGACTGCCGATTTCTTCTGATTTATCTGGGATATATGTACAGCATTCTTCACCTATTAATGCGCATGTCCCTCCCTCCTTGGCTAGGAGATAATCTAAGGCCATACGATTTTGGAGAGCCACTGTTCGAATAGCTACATTTCATCATTTACCCCTTCAAAGGCTTGGGAAGTTCCGTTGGCTACTGATTCGACTAAGTTAGCCAGTTCCCGTAACTGCCATTCGGTCGATGCTATTCCATAGGGTGGCACTATTACCTTGAATATTCCGTTTAGCCATGTCAAATCCCATTTAAATCTATGACTTCCATAGGCATCCCTTAGAGTCTTTATTGATCTGATAAAGGGTACCACATATCCTAAGTAACAGGACCCTGTCCAGTTGGCTGGTAACCATGGGTAGGCTTTATGGCCACAAATAAAGTAGGTGCAATTATAGGACGTCAGCTCCTAGTCCTTTCGCGCCATCCCTACTCGAGTGGTCTCACCTTCCCACCCTTCACCTGGGGCTTTGTTATGGACCATTGTCCAGCCAACGGTTGCTATCTTTCTCTCAGTGGGATTAGTTGTGGCTTGCCATTTAGTCATTTGGGAACACTTGCTGCGTCCCATTTCTGGTCCTTTAGTTTCATTACTCACTAGGCATATTATACCTTCAGGATTTCCTATTCTGGGAGTAATGCTTAGGAAGGGAGGCTGATGGTTATTATCATAATTGGGCTGGTACCATCCCTGGAAGGCTGTAAGTTTATATCCTGTCGACCTCCATTCTGTTTGCTCCTTCGTATCTGGCCCCTTAGTTAGGTTTGTCCTATTTTGCACTGTCAACCATTCTACCATTTCTGATTCGTTAAAGGGGACAGATCTCAGGGGAATACCCCCTTCAGAGTGGACAGGTACAAGTGGACATATCCAACAACTCGACAAGTTTCTTTCTTGAGCATACCTTTGACTCAGTGCCATAAATATGTTTACTTGCAATTCAGTGGCGGGTCTGTACCCCTGGTGTAATCAATAATGTAAAGTAAAACCCTGTCAAGCCCAGCACCATCAGTCCCCATAGTCCATACAGTTCCTTATTCATTCTTCCTTTTTCTGTTCCTCTGGTTCCTTCTTCCCTTCCTCCTGGTCGGGTGCCCGTTTGCAATGGGAAGCGTGGATCCATGTTGGTCTTTCCTTTACCTTGATTGCAGTATTGGTCGCCAGCAAGACCTGGTATGGTCCTTCGAATCTTGCCTATAGACTGCTTTTTCTTTTAAAAATCTTGATTTAAACGAATTCCCCTGGCTCCAGGTCATGACATTCCCTTCCGCTGGCTTGACTTGAGCTTCCTTTACCTGTGAATGAAAGCTGGAAATACATTTGGTTAGTGCAATACAATAATTCAACATATTTTCCTCCATTTTGTGGATGTCCATTTGTTTTGCAGTAAATGGTGCTGTAAAAGGTAGTCGTTGGGGACGTCCCATAACTATCTCATGCGGTGACAGGCCTGTTGTTCTGTTGGTTGCAGATCGCATTATCATCAAAGCTAAGGGCAACAATTCTGTCCATTTCAGTCCAGTGTCATTGCATAATTTTGCCAGCTTATTTTTAAGCATTTCATTATATCTTTCAACAAGTCCAGCTGATTGTGGATGATAACTGCAATGAAAACGTTGATTAATCTGCAAAGCTTTACACATTTCTCTTGTAACAGTTCCCGTGAAATGTGACCCGTTATCACTAGAAAGCTTAGCAGGGATTCCGAAGCGCGGTACGATTTCCTTTAACAAACATTTAGCAACAGTAGTGGCATCGGCCTTTTTACATGGAAAGGCTTCAATCTATCTAGAGAACACATCTACAATAACTAATACATACTTGAATCCCATACACATAGGTAATTCAATAAAATCCATTTGTAAATGTACAAAAGGCCCGACTGGATTTGGGTGGGAGGCGGATTTGGGTGGGAGGCAGATTCTACTTTTTCCTTCTTACCTGGATTCATTGTCTGACAGGTAACACAATTTTCAGAGATTTGTTTTGCAATTGCCGAAATACCTGGTGCATACCAAGTTGCCAAAATATAATCTGCCAATCCCCCTTTGCCTGCATGTGTGAATGTATGAACACATCGGGCTATCCATGGAAGTAAGGATCTGGGCGCCACCACGCGGCCGTCGTGGTGAACCCATATTCCTTCTGGATTTTTATAACATTGATCCTTCGTCCAGGTCACCACCACCTCCATACTGGCCTGTGTCTGAAAAGTCAGCACGTCATTAATAGTGGGTGGCGGGTCTGAGCAATTATAAGGTTCGGATTTGATAACAGTTCAACTTCATATTTAGTGGTTCTTGCGGAGGTTAGGTGTTGGGTGGCACATTTAGTAAGTAAAATCTCGACAGAGTGTGGGATGTACAAAATGGTCTGATGATTTAGAGTTATTGTCTGAGCCTGTTGCATAGCATAATAAGCTGCTGCCAACGAAGGAAGACATCCTGGTAGTCCGCGTGCCACTGGGTCTAGTTGGGTACTGAAATATGCTACCAGCCGCTGCCTGTCCCCATGTAACTGAGTCAAAACAGATTGTGCAAAACCCGACTTGTGATGCACAAATAAGTTGAATAGCTTAGTGTAATCTGGTAATCCCAAGGCGGGTGCTGAAGTGAGGGGCTGCTTAAGACTCTGGAAAGCATTCCGGGATACTTCATTCCAAATCCTTCTTTAAGCATTGTGAGAATATAGTAGATTCATTCACAGCTCATAGGTCTTGGACAAACCTCCATTTGTGTGGGCTTCTGAACTGGAAGAATCGGTGTGTTACACGGACTTCTCATTTATGCTTATAGTGATTCACAGATCACAGAATGTAAAGTACTTGTTTTCTAATCTTATTAAAAGGCTTCCAAACCCAAGATTTTTCCAATACACCCAAAATGTTGATCAAGGAGATCACCTGAAATATCTCAAAATCCCAATTCAACTATTGTACTGCCACTCTTTATCAAAAAAAAACAAATCCTCTTACTGAGCTAGAAGCTTTTGTACCAAGATTTTACACCAAGGACAATGAGAGTGTACTCCCCAGCCTGCATCTCGAGAGACCCACAAAGGCTTTTTAAAAAAAAAAAGGCATCACAACTTCCCAAGGCATTACAACTTTTAACCACCGGGACCATGTCTCAACAAACCTATCCTTTGTGCATTTCCTAGCTCCGTAACTTCTCATCCGAATAAATCCACACCTGCGCTTCTAACTTAAAATGTCTTAAACTTCCCACATACAGGACAACACTATGAAGGGTTAAAAACTTCACTTTGTTTGAAAAAGTGGGTGGAGCTAAAACAAACAGGCAGCTCCACAACCTTTCCAAACAGGTTTCCAGGCACAAGAAAAAAACACAGAAGCACTCTCATTCAAAGACAAGACATTCACAAAAGTCACTCTCCATTCAATAAAGCTTCTCTTTTTTTTGAATCCATAAGTCACTATCAGGTTCTCTTATGGCATTTAACGAAACGACGGGTAGCTGTTTGTTCGCAGCACTCGGGTCTGGGATTGGGCGTCATTGATCATTATACGGGCAATTTGGTTGTTGGCCGAATTGCTTTTGATTCTGTGATCCAAATGGATCTTGAACAGAGAAATTAGTCTGAGGTCTAGCATGTACCTGGACTTGGGTCGCATACGGGTTGGGTCCTGGAGGGGGAGGGGGTGCTCTATTACCTGCCTGTTGAGTCCAATCATAATTTGGTTGTTGCTGTTTTGCCCGGCAATTTCTAGCCCAGTGTCCAATCTGACCACAATTGTAACAGGTATCATATTGTTCCCGCCCTGTACCTTCTCTCCCTCTTCCTCTGAAATTTCCTCCTCTGCCTCGCCCTCTTCCTCTACCCTGGGGGTGGCCGTAGGACGGTGTCACTGGGGTGGGTGTTGTTGGAGCTGCTTGTTCCACAAACACAGTGACCTTGCTTTTAGATTCTCTATTTCGCTCTTGTATGTCGTTTAACATAGATACAACCTTGGATAGCGATTCCTGTCGCCATCCAAGACAAACTAGTTTAAAGGGATCTCTGAGTTCGGGTCGTAGCCCGTTTACCACGGCGCTGATCATAGGAGCTTCTACCTCCTCTATTTTCATGCCTGAACATTGGTTCATGATCTCTCGCACTCTTTCTACACAATCCTCAACATCTCCTCCTTTCTTTGTGTAGTTTCCATAATTTTGGACCAATTAGTTTTCCTTGGGAACACCGAATGTAATGCTTCCCAACATCTTTCCCAGAACCCCTCTCCTGGCTTCGTGCTGGGATCTGCATCTGGAGCCTCTCGATGGGTTTTAAAATCTTTGAATTTTATCTCAAGTTCGGCAAATTTTGTGTCCTTTAACCATGCTTTCAGTAAGATTTGACCATCTAATATACTGGGTTCATGGCACAAGATGATCACTTTTAACTGGTCTATGGCCTTTTCAATATTGGTTTTAGGGTCTGCCAATCCTTCCACAATTATTCTTAACTCACTTGGTGACCATGGTCGATAAATAGGGACCGGAGCCCCCCCAAAGTGGACTGGGAAAAAGTCTTACTGGGTATGCAGATGATGATGGCTCCAGGGCACCGGGCCCTTGTCCACGGGTAAGACTTCGTGTGCCACCTGCAGGGCCATCATGGTATTGATTCCCTTGTGACTGATCTATTTTTCCTGCAGCCGCACCTGCATTGTTGGGAGCGGGTGTTACCCCATTTCCCTGTGCTCCGGCCCGAGGATCATCTCCTCCTTGTTGGCTTGGAGCACCCCCCGGGGGTGGAACATACGGCGGTGGTCGATGGCTGAAGGGAGTCCAATCATCGTCCCATTCCTCATCCTCATCTTTTTCCCAACCCTTAGGGGCACTTGGTGAGTGTGCCTTTGTCTCTTTAGCAACCATAACAGATGGATGTTTGCTATGTCGAGGGCGATTCACCTGCTCTACCCGTTCATCCCCCTGCTTTCTCCCTCTAGTACACTGCTTGCTAACTCTTAGGCTCTTCTCGTGTCGTTCCTCAGCTTCCCTTTTCCAATCTCCAAACGCCGACCAATTCACTTTTTTTTTTCCTCTTCTACCTGGGTCTCTGTCTATAAGGCATTCTTCTAGACAGGTTATTCTCTCTAAATTAAATGAACCATCGGGTGGAAATGGCCTGTTTTCACCCTTAGTCCATTTTACCCATTTTCTTAGGTGGTCAATTGAAGACTGACCACAATTCTGGAGCATAAAATGAGCTGGGGTCCCTTTTGGTGGTGGTTTACTTGCTCCAGCCCCCATTCTGGATGATTAAGATTTTCCACAGTTTCTGATCTCACAATCCTTTCGGCCAACCGAGTTCTCTACGCCCACTTCTCCTGGCCGTTACGTGGCCTGAAAAGGCTCTTAATTCGGGCTCAGTCTGGGTGTGTGAGATATGTTGGCACGAACCAACCGTAGTTGATCAATCAGTTACTGTTTCTTTTCTTAATCAATCCTTGTTTTTTTTTCCCGAATTACAATTTTCCCTAGTGACTCTTCCCGTTTCTCTAATGGCAATGTCGCACAAAGGTATTGCACACAACAGTATAACAAGGACAACAAACAATATTCACGCGAGTACACAAATCATAACCTTACACTCTATCTAAACAAATAATCAATTCTCAGTCTGCGTTGTACGCCACTACAGACCGAGTCCTTAACTTATCCTAATAAAATTTATAAAACTGATAAAACTTATGGTTCCATACCCTAACTCTTATCACATAAGAACCTTTGATCGATTGCGCTTCTCTTTTTTTTCCTACTCTTATCACATAAGAACCTTTTCCTAATTAAAAACAATAAAACTCTTATCACATAAGAACTTTCGATTGATTAGCGCTTTTTTTTTTCCAATCTTATCACATAAGAACCTTCAGGAACCTTTTTCGATCGACTAGCGCTGTTTCTACCTTATCTACTGAAACCTTCCCCGGGCTGATTCGAGATTTTTTCCAGAACCCGTTCCCTTCTGCTTGCAAGCTGAGAAAGAAATGGTTAAAAAAAAAATAACTTTAGCTTTTAAATGTCGAGTCTTGTAGATTGCAGTACCTCCCCTGTGGACAACAGATTACATATGCGATTCAACAGTGAAGAAACCTCTTGTGAGCAAAAGGCTCACCTTGCTTTGGCCACTGAAGCCTTTCACTGGAGAGGCACTATGCCTGTATCCATTTTACTCACAGGACAGAGAGTATGCAATCTCGGTGGAACCTCCAAGAAGTAACTGTCGAAATCTCGACCTCCGAAAAGAATGACTCCGACACTTACAGCTCCGGCAGAAGTTTCTTTAATTTACTTGCTAGCAAGGGGCAGGTCACACTCAATCAATGGCTAAGTGAACACCTCCGAAATGGTACAGTTTCACAAGATATTTATACAGTAAAACCCAAGTTATGGCCTCTCCCTGTGTATTGGCTCTGTCTCGTAGTCAGTGAATACAGATAAAGAGTTAATTACTACATCCTTGTCCTGACATGGTTTCCAGATATTTCCTTTTGTCAGGGTTATTAGTTGGCCAGCCGGCCATTACTCCATGAGAGTTTGGTAATGAGCTATTACCTGTCTTGCATTGTGTCAGGATTGTTCAGTTTCCTATTCAGTTTGCATCAAATGGATGAGGTCTCTACAAGAGATAATGGCTGGTGGTTTGAGTCTTGAAGAAAAGGGTGGGGTGACATGGAACTCTTGTCGTGTAGACAATAGGAGAGCACCATCGGGCGGGAGGGGTACTTGTCTCAGCATGACTTGTCTCCTAGCTGTCTGATGGCCATTAGCCATCTCAAACCAGGTTTAGCTGTTTGTGCAAGCTGACTGCTAAAATGCAGAAAGTTCTGGAAGGACCAGGACTCCATTTTGTTATATATATATTGCAAAGGGCACACAAATGCCATATGGTATCAGCTTAGATAAAAATACATTTCCACACTGTACAGTCCAATGCGGGAATTACAGTCTCTGGAGCAGGTGGGGCAGACAGTGATTGAAGGAAAGGGTGGGTGGGGAGCCTGGTTTGCCGCACGCTCCTTCCGCTATCTGCGCTTGGTTTCTGCATGCTCTCGGCGACGAGACGCGAGGGGGTCAGCGCCCTCCAGGATGCTTTTCCTCCACTTTGGGCAGTCTTGGGCCAAGGATTCCCAGGTGCCGGTGGGGATGTTATACTTTATCGAGGAGGCTTTGAGGGTGTCCTTGAAGCGTTTCCTCTGCCCACCTGGTGCTTGCTTGTTGTGTAGGAGTACCAAGTACTTGCATGTTGTGTAGGAGTACCAAGCACTTGCTTAGGGAGTCTCGTTGCGGGCATGCGACCAACAGATCTGGTCGAGTGTGGTCAGCGCTTAGATGCTGGGGTTGTTGGCCTGATCGAGAATACTGACGTTGGTACATCTATCCTCCCAGTGGAATTGCAGGATCTTGCAGAGGCAGCGTTGGTGGTACTTCTCCAGCGCTTTGAGGTGTCTGCTGTATATCGTCCACGTCTCTGAGCCATATAGTAGGGCAGGTATCACTACTGCCCTGTAGATCATAAGCTTGGTGCCAGATTTGAGGTCCTGGTCTTCAAACACTTTCTTCCTCGGTAACCAAAGGTTGTGCTGGCACACAGGAGGCAGTGTTGGACCTCATCATTGATGTCTGCCCTTGCTGATAGTAGGCTCCCGAGGTAAGGAAAATTGGCCATGTTATCCAAAGCTGAGCCGTGGATTTTGATGACCGGGGGGCAGTGCTGTGTAGTGTGGTCAGGTTGGTGGAGGACCTTTGTCTTACGGATGTTTAGTGTAAAGCCCATGCTTTCATATGCCTCGGTGAAGGTGTTGACAATGGTTTGGAGTTCGGCCTCTGAACGTGCACAGATGCAAGTGTCGTCCACGTACTGTAGCATATGGTACTGTAGTATAATGACTGTTTGTCTCACCTGTGACAGAGACTGTAATTCCCGTATTAGACTGTTCAGTCACCTAAGAACTTACTTTGAGGGTGGAAGTAAGTCTTCCTCAATTTTGAGGGATTGCCTGTGATGATGATGTAGTATATGGTCGGCAGTTAAAGTTGGCATGGCTGCTTGTTGAAGTAGAATTACTATAATTATACACAGCATTATTTCTATTTTGTTAGAATAGAGGTTCTTGAATGTTTTCCATATCTAGGTAGTTGATGCAGAACTGTACGTGGAACTATGATTTTTTGTATTATATTTTGTGGCACTTTGAAATGAGGGAAACTCTGGATCAATTGAGAGACAGAGATAAGAGATTTGGCAGATCTGTTTCTCACTTCAATCAACCATGACCATTTCAAGGAAAATAACTGTCTGTGACTATGTGAAGAAAATATTTTACTGAAAGGTCTATATTCAAAGCTAATTCTAAGAATGATCAATGAATTTTGCTTGTCTCTATGCCCACAGCCCTCTGAGATTTCTGCGCTCTTCCAATTATGGCATCTTGCGCATCCCCGATTTTCATCGCTTCAACATTGACAGCCAATATCATCAATGCAGATCACAGCCCCGCAGGCAGGCAGGGGCAGTCCGACATTTACCAGACATCAATAGAGTCCAGATCAGGACTTCAACAGAGACAATGGCGTTCACGCCATCACAGTGGACAATGTGGCCCGGGATGGGGCCATTGGCACCCACTAATAGGGTACTTATGAGTAGTCCAAGGGACAGTCAGCGCGGAATTCCTGGCCATAGTCCCTTTGTCCCCAACAATGGAAACTTTAAATCATGCTGGAGGTGTGGGGGAAAACATTCAGCCAGATCTTGCAGATTCCAGCAGTTTGTCTGCAGAATCTGCAATTTCAGTGACCATTTAGCTCGAATGTGCAGAAAACCTGCAACCAGACGAATATATGAGACAGATGGACCAGAAAAGGGTTCTGTGAGGCAGGATGACTTTTGGGGCAAATCGACGGACGCCGAGGTTCAGCGGGTCCATGCGGCGAATATTCAGAGTTCATACACCAAAACGCCACCAATGATGATGAGGGTTTTGTTGAACGGTATCCCTGTACGCATGGAGCTGGACACTGGGACCAGCCAGTCAATCATGGGCGTTCCGCAATTTGAGAAGCTATGGCCACTCAAAGCCAGTAGACCCAAATTAAAACGTATTGAGACACAATTACGGACTTACATCAAAGAAATCATTCCGGTGCTAGGCAGTGCAATGATGGTTGTCACACACAATGGGCTAGTGAACCGACTGCCACTCTGGATTGTCCCGGGCAATGATCTCGCACTGTTTGGGAGGAGCTGGTTAGCTGAGATGAACTGGAAATGGGAGGATGTTCACGCAATGTCCTCGGTGGAGTGAAGTTCGTGCTCATGAGTCATAGAAACATAGAAACATAGAAAATAGGTGCAGGAGTAGGCCATTCGGCCCTTCTAGCCTGGACCGCCATTCAATGAGTTCATGGCTGAACATTCAACTTCAGTACCCCATTCCTGCTTTCTCGCCATACCCCTTGATCCCCCTAGTAGTAAGGACATTATCTAACTCCTTTTTGAATATATTTAGTGAATTGGCATCAACAACTTTCTGTGGTAGAGAATTCCACAGGTTCACCACTCTCTGGGTGAAGAAGTTCCTCCGCATCTCGGTCCTAAATGGCTTACCCCTTATCCTTAGCCTGTGACCTCTGGTTCTGGACTTCCCCAACATTGGGAACATTCTTCCTGCATCTAACCTGTCTAACCCCGTCAGAATTTTAAATGTTTCTATGAGGTCCCCTCTCATTCTTCTGAACTCCAGTGAATACAAGCCCAGTTGATCCAGTCTTTCTTGATAGGTCAGTCCCGCCATCCCGGGAATCAGTCTGGTGAACCTTCGCTGCACTCCCTCAATAGCAAGAATGTCCTTCCTCAGGTTAGGAGACAAAAACTGTACACAATACTCCAGGTGTGGCCTCACCAATGCCCTGTACAACTGTAGCAACACCTTCCTGCCCCTGTACTCAAATCCCCTCGCTATGAAGGCCAACATGCCATTTGCTTTCTTAACCGCCTGCTGCACCTGCATGCCAACCTTCAATGACTGATGTACCATGACACCCAGGTCTCTTTTCACCTCCCCTTTTCCTAATCTGTCACCATTCAGATAATAGTCTGTCTCTCTGTTTTTACCACCAAAGTGGATAACCTCACATTTATCCACATTATACTTCATCTGCCATGCATTTGTCCACTCACCTAACCTATCCAAGTCGCTCTGCAGCCTCATAGCATCCTCCTCGCAGCTCACACTGCCACCCAACTTAGTGTCATCCGCAAATTTGGAGATACTACATTTAATCCCCTCATCGAAATCATTAATGTACAGTGTAAACAGCTGCGGCCCCAGCACAGAACCTTGCGGTACCCTGATAGTCACTGCCTGCCATTCTGAAAAGTACCCATTTACTCCTACTCTTTGCTTCCTGTCTGACAACCAGTTCTCAATCCACGTCAGCACACTACCCCCAATCCCATGTGCTTTAACTTTGCACATCAATCTCTTGTGTGGGACCTTGTCGAAAGCCTTCTGAAAGTCCAAATATACCACATCAACTGGTTCTCCCTTGTCCACTCTACTGGAAACATCCTCAAAAAATTCCAGAAGATTTGTCAAGCATGATTTCGCTTTCACAAATCCATGCTGATTTGGACCTATCATGTCACCTCTTTCCAAATGCACTGCTATGACATCCTTAATAATTGATTCCATCATTTTACCCACTACCGATGTCAGGCTGACCGGTCTATAATTCCCTGTTTTCTCTCTCCCTCCTTTTTTAAAAAGTGGGGTTACATTGGCTACCCTCCACTCTATAGGAACTGATCCAGAGTCAATGGAATGTTGGAAAATGACTGTCAATGCATCCACTATTTCCAAGGCCACCTCCTTAAGTACTCTGGGATGCAGTCCATCAGGCCCTGGGGATTTATCGGCCTTCAATCCCATCAATTTCCCCAACACAATTTCCCGGCTAATAAGGATTTCCCTCAGTTCCTCCTCCTTACTAGACCCCCCGACCCCTTTTATAACTGGAAGGTTGTTTGTATCCTCCTTCGTGAATACCGAACCAAAGTACTTGTTCAATTGGTCCGCCATTTCTTTGTTCCCCGTTATGACTTCCCCTGATTCTGACTGCAGGGGACCTACGTTTGTCTTTACTAACCTTTTTCTCTTTACATATCTATAGAAAGTTTTGCAATCCGTCTTAATGTTCCCTGCAAGCTTCTTCTCATACTCCATTTTCCCTGCCCTAATCAAACCCTTTGTCCTCCTCTGCTGAGTTCTAAATTTCTCCCAGTCCCCAGGTTCGCTGCTATTTCTGGCCAATTTGTATGCCACTTCCTTGGCTTTAATACTATCCCTCATTTCCCTTGATAGCCACGGTTGAGCCACCTTCCCTTTTTTATTTTTATGCCAGACAGGAATGTACAATTGTTGCAGTTCATCCATGCAGTCTCTAAATGTCTGCCATTGCCCATCCACAGTCAACCCCTTAAGTATCATTCGCCAATCCATCCCAGCCAATTCACGCCTCATACCTTCAAAGTTAGCCCTCTTTAAGTTCTGGACCATGGTCTCTGAATTAACTGTTTCATTCTCCATCCTAATCCAGAATTCCACCATATTATGGTCAGTCTTCCCCAAGGGGCCTCGCACAACGAGATTGCTAATTAATCCTCTCTCATTACATAACACCCAGTCTAAGATGGCCTCCCCCCTAGTTGGTTCCTCGACATATTGGTCTAAAAAACCATCCCTTATGCACTCCAGGAAATCCTCCTCCACCGTATTGCTTCCAGTTTGGTTAGCCCAATCTATGTGCATATTAAAGTCATCCATTATAACTGCTGCATCTTTATTGCATGCACCCCTAATTTCCTGTTTGATACCCTCCCGAACATCACTACTACTGTTTGGAGGTCTGTACACAACTCCCACTAACGTTTTTTGCCCTTTGGTGTTCTGTAGCTCTACCCATATAGATTCCACATCATCCAAGCTAATGTCCTTCCTAACTATTGCCTTAATCTCCTCCTTAACCAGCAATGCTACCCCACTTCCTTTTCCTTTTATTCTATCCTTCCTGAATGTTGAATATCCCTGGATGTTGAGTTCCCAGCCCTGATCATCCTGGAGCCACGTCTCCGTAATCCAAATCGCATCATATTTGTTAACATCTATTTGCACAGTTAATTCATCCACCTTATTGCGGATACTCCTTGCATTAAGACACAAAGCCTTTAGGCTTGTTTTTTTAACACCCTCTGTCCTTTTAGAATTTTGCTGTACAATGGTCCTTTTTGTTCTTTGCCTTGGGTTTCTCTGCCCTCCACTTTTCCTCATCTCCTTTCTGTCTTTTGCTTTTGCCTCCTTTATGTTTCCCTCTATCTCCCTGCATTGGTTCCCATCCCCCTGCCATATTAGTTTAACAGCACTAGCAAACACTCCCCCGAGGACATTGGTTCCGATTCTGCCCAGGTGCAGACCGTCCGGATTGTACTGGTCCCACCTCCCCCAGAACCGGTTCCAATGCTCCAGGAATTTGAATCCCTCCCTGCTGCACCATTGCTCAAGCCACGTATTCATCTGAGCTATCCTGCGATTCCTACTCTGACTAGCACGAGGCACTGGTAGCAATCCCGAGATTACTACTTTTGAGGTCCTACTTTTTAATTTAGCTCCAAGCTCCTTAAATTCATTTCGTAGGACCTCATCCCTTTTTTTACCTATGTCGTTGGTACCAACGTGCACCACGACAACTGGCTGTTCTCCCTCCCTTTTTAGAATGTCCTGCACCCGCTCCGAGACATCCTACTATAATTTGAGTCACTATTCCAATCGGGCATCGGGACTTTCAAAGGCACCAAAGTAGTGATACACATCACCCCGGACACCAGGCCAGTGCACCACAAAGCCAGAGTGGTGCCGTAAATGATGCGGGAAAAAATCGAGAGCGAATTGGACAGGCTGTTGCGAGAGGGCATCATCTCACCTGTTGAATTCAGTGACTGGGCGAGCCCCATCATTCCCGTTCTCAAAGCGGATGGCTCTGTCAGGATCTGTTGTGACTACAAGGCCACCATCAATCGGGTGTCCCTACAAGATCAATACCCGCTCCCAAGAGCAGAGGACCTCTTCGCCACGCTGGCAGGCTGCAAGCTGTTCACCAAGTTGGACCTCACTTCAGCCTGTATGACCCAGGAACTGGCTGACGAATCCAAACTACTGACCACCATCACCAGGCACAAGGGACTGTTTGCATGTAACAGGTGCCCATTTGACATTCGATCAGCGGCCGCAATTTTTCAAAGAAACATGGAAAGCCTGCTTAAATCCATTCCGGGAATGATTGTATTCCAGGACGACATCCTCATCACGGGTTGAGACATCGAGGAACACCTCCACAACCTGGAGGAGGTGCTACGCCGACTGGACCGGGTAGGCCTGCGACTCAAGAAGTCTAAATGTGTGTTTTTAGCTCCTGAGGTTGAGTTTCTGGGCAGGAGGGTTGCTGCAGATGAGATTCGGCCCACCGAATCCAAAACAGAGGCGATTCGACGAGCACCCAGGCCCTGCAACACATCGGAGTTGTGTTCATTCCTGGGACTGTTGAACTATTTCGGGAACTTTCTGCCGAACTTGAGCATGTTGTTGGAGCCGCTACACGTGCTCCTGCGTAAGGGTTGCGATTGGTTTTGGGGGGAACAGACTTTTGATCGGGTGCGAAATCTACTTTGTTCAAACAAGTTGTTGGCCCTGTACGACCCCTGTAAACGCTTAGTTCTGACATGTGATGCATCGTCCTATGGGGTTGGGTGCGTGTTGCAGCAGGGTAATGCTGAGGGTCAGCTACAACCTGTGGCTTATGCCTCCAGGTCGCGCTTTCAAGCAGAACGGGGATATGGGATAGTCGAGAAGGAAGCGCTTGCACGTGTCTATGTGTTAAAAAATTGCACCAGTACCTCTTCGGTTGGAAGTTTGAGTTAGAGACGGACCACAAGCCACTCACATCCCTGTTGTCAGACAGCAAGGCTGTCAATGCCAACGCATCAGCTCGCATACAGCGGTGGGTTCTCATGCTAGCTGCTTATGACTACTCCATCCGGCACCGGCCAGGCACTGAAATCTGCGCTGAAGCGCTCAGCAGGCTCCCACTGACCACCACAGAGGGGGCAGCTGAGCAAAGAGCTGAGATGGTCATGGCTGTCGATGCCTTTGACAGTGCAGGCTCCCAAATCACAGCCCACCAGATCAAAATCTAGACAAACAGAGATCCCCTCCTTTCCTTGATTAAGAAATGTGTCCTGACTGGGGATTGGGCGCCTGCACACGGAGTATGCCCTGAGGAGGTCAGACCGTTCCACAGGCGGATGGATGAGCTCTCCATCCAAGCCTACTGCCTACTATGGGGCAGCCGGGTAATCATGCCCCAGAAGGGCAGGGAGGCATTCATCAGGGAACTCCACAGCGAGCACCCAGGCATTGTGATGATGAAGGCTATTGCCCGGTCACACGTTTGGTGGCCTGGAATTGATTCAGACATGGAACACTATATTCGCAGGTGCACGACCTGTGCCCAGCTGGGTAATGCCCCCATGGAGGCCCCGCTCAGCCCGTGGCCCTGGCCCACCAAGCCATGGTCATGCATTCACATTGACTACGTGGGCCCATTCATGGGGAAGATGTTCCTCATTGTCGTAGATGCGTACTCGAAATGGATCGAGTGCATCATCCTGAATTCACACATGTCATTCACCACCGTGGAAAGCCTACATGCGATCTTTCCAACCCATGGCTTGCCAGACATCCTGGTTAGTGATAATGGCCCGTGTTTCACGAGCTATGAATTCCGGAAGTTTATGTCAGGCAATGGCATCAACCACGTCAGGACTGCACCATTCAGGCCGGCCTCCAATGGCCAGGCGGAACGGGCAATCCAAATCATGCACGTCATTCACCACCGTGGAAAGCCTATGTGCGATCTTTCCAACCCATGGCTTGCCAGACATCCTGGTTAGTGATAATGGCCCGTGTTTCACGAGCTATGAATTCCGGAAGTTTATGTCGGGCAATGGCATCAACCACGTCAGGACTGCACCATTCAGGCCGGCCTCCAATGGCCAGGCGGAACGGGCAATCCAAATCATGCACGTCATTCACCACCGTGGAAAGCCTATGTGCGATCTTTCCAACCCATGGCTTGCCAGACATCCTGGTTAGTGATAATGGCCCGTGTTTCACGAGCTATGAATTCCGGAAGTTTATGTCGGGCAATGGCATCAACCACGTCAGGACTGCACCATTCAGGCCGGCCTCCAATGGCCAGGCGGAACAGGCAATCCAAATCATTAAGCAAGGTATGCTCAGGATTCAAGGGCCTTCCCTACAATGCCGCCTATTGCGCCTCCTGCTGGCCTATAGATCCCGCCCGCACTCGCTCACGGGGGTCCCGCCCGCAGAGCTACTCATGAAACGGACACTCAAAACTCGGTTGTCCTCATCCACCCAGTCCTGATCGACATAGTTGAGGGCAAGCGTTCGTCCTCAACCACGCCATGGGGCCCAAATGGCTTGAGGGTACTATAGTTGGCAAAGAGGGGAATAGGGTCATCGTGGTAATACTCAACAACGGCCAGATATGCCGTAAGCATCTGGAGCAAGTAAAAAAAAAGGTTCAGTATGGACACGGAGGAACCTGAAGAAGACCATGAGATGGGGCTCACACTACAGCCAGCGAACGTGCAACAAGAGCAATCAGAAGAATGCACAGTCCCTGAGGTCAGCCCGGACAGGCCGGAATCACCACAGGTGACAGACACTCACGTCAGTGTCCAACAACCAGAGCTCCATCTATGACTCTCCACGAGGGAATGTAGACCACCTGAAAGACTAAATGTATGATCCCAGTAAGGCTTTGGGGTGGGGGGGGAAGGTGATGTCATGTTTGTAACTACAATGTAACATCACTGTATTACTGTATACACACAACTTAGATGTACACCTTGACCACAGGGGGTGAACTTGTGGGAGACACTCCTTACCTGATCACACAGGTATATAAAGGGAAGTCCCACGCAGGGTCATCACTTCTGGAGTCCTGTAATAAAGAGTTAAGGTCACAGAGTGGCCTTGTCCCTGAAATGTACCTCGTGTAGTTTCATGCTGTAGAGAAAGGACTTTACAGTAACAACTTTAGTTTCAGTAACAAACTCTTTTGCAGTTTTAGTTTCACCACCACAAAGGCTGTTGTACCTCTGGATAATGGAAAAAAAAACTCTGTTCCAACTTTCATCTCCTTGGATGGATCTTGGAGCGGGGGACCAGACTCACTCAGAACACCCTGCAAGAAGCAAGGCCTTCATGACAGACAACCTTTCATTAGCAAGATTGATAAATTGATTTAAGCTACAACATGGAATAAAAATGTACCACAATTAACTTATGCAATTCCTGCTCGCTCTATAATTTTACTGCTTGCATGAGTGTGCCAATTAGAAAAGGTAACAATTTTAAATAAATATTAAATCATAATTAGTGCACAGCATAAATATGATTAATTTTAGTTGAAATTACTGCTCTCTGCATATTATTTTTTAATATGCAACATAATTATTCAGTGTGGCAGTGGATGCACTGAAAAGCTGTATGTAAGAGAAAGTTGAGGACACTCAGCAGCTGTCATGTGTTGCTTGGTTCCCAGCCTCGGCTGGTGCTGCTGTCAATCAAAGGTTGAAATGAGACTCAGCTGCTGGTTAGTCCATCTTTTCATCTCTCTTTTAACATCTTACATAGAAACATGGAAACATAGAAATTTACAGCGCAGAAGGAGGCCATTTCGGCCCTTCATGTCCACGCCGGCCGACAAAGAGCCGCACGGCCCTCGGTCAGCAGCCCTGAAGATTACATATAAACCTATGAACAATTAAAAAATGGCGGAATGGCTAAGAGCACCCAGCCCAACCAGTCCGCCTCACACAGCTGCGACACCGCTTACACCAAAACATTCTACACTCCACCCCAACCAGAGCCATGTGATCTCCTGGGAGAGGCAAAAACCAAATAAAAACCCAGGCCAATTTAGGAAGAAAAAAATCTGGGAAAATTCCTCTCCGACCCATCCAGGTGATCAAAACTAGTCCAGGAAATCACCCTGGCCATATTCGATTCCCCGCAGTACTTACCATTATATCTGCGCCGGCCAACAAGAGGTTATCCAGCCTAATCCCAATTACCAGCTCTAGCTCCGTAACCCTGCAGGTTACGGCACTTTAAGTGCCCATCCAACCATCTCTTAAATGTGGTGAGGGTTTCTGCATCCACCACTCTTTCAGGCAGTGAGTTCCAGATCTCCACAACCCTCTGCGTAAAGAAGCGTCCCGTCAAATCCCCTCTAAAGCTTCCACCAATCATCTTAAAACTATGGCCCTCGCAATAGACCCCTCCATCAATGGAAATAGGCCCTTACTATCCACTATGTCCAGGCCCCTCAATATTTGTACACCTCAATGAGGTCTCCTCTCAACCTCCTCTGTTCCAATGAGAACAAACGCAGCCTCTCCAATCTGTCCTCATTACCAAGATTCTCCATTCCAGGCAGCAGCCTAGTAAATCTCCTCTGCACCCTCTCTAGTGTAATCATGTCCTTCCTATAATATGGCACGCAGTACTCCAGCTGTGGCCCAACCAATGTATTATACAATTTAATCATAACCTCCCTGCTCTTATATTCTATGCCTTGGCCAATAAAAGCAAGCATTCCCTATGCCTTCTTAACCACCTTATCCACCTAGCCTGCAACTTTCAGGGATCTGTGGACAAGCACTCCAAAGTCCCTTTGTTCATCTACACTATTAAGTGGCCTACCGCTTAATGTGTATACCCTTTCTTTATTAGCCCTCCCAAAGTGCATTACCTCACACTTCTCTGAATTAAATTCCAGTTGCCACTGCTCTGCCCACCTGACCAGTAGATTGATATCCTCCTGCAGTCCATGACTTTCCTCTTCATTATCAACCACAGCCAATTTTAGTGTCGTCTGCAAACTTCTTAATCATACTCCCTATATTCAAATCTAAATCGTCGATCTATACCACAAAAAGCAAGGGACCCAGTACTGAGCCCTGCGGAACCCCACTGGAAACATCCTTCCAGTCACAAAATCATCCATCAACCATCACCCTTTGCTTCCTACCTACAAGCCAATTTTGGATGCAACTTGCCACTTTGCCCTGGATCCCGTGGGCTTTAACCTTCGTGACCAGTCTACCATGTGGGAACGTCTCAAAAAGCTTTGCTAAAGTCCATATACACTACATTGTGCGCACTACCCTCATAGACCCTCTTGGTCACTGTTATGTATGGAGAAAGAGTCAGACGAAACACTGTGAGCTCAAAATAAAGTGGAGCTCAATAATTGCAGGTCTCCAGAGTTCCTCTCCAACATGTGAGGCCTCCTTAAATATCTGTGCTCCCAAGGGATTATGGGATCCCTTGGGACTCCAGAGGATGAGCCCTCTAGTGGCTGTACAGGGTAAATACAAGTATACATATAAAACAACACTCCCCCCGCCCCCTCCCCTCACCGTGTAACTATTTACAATGTGAGTCGATCTGGGGCCCGTCTTGCCCCGGTTGATCGTCTCAATGTGAAAGCTGTTGAATCATTTGTTGGGCCCTCGCTGGGCTGTTGTCCAGCTAACCTTCCTGGGCTACCTGGTGTGTTGGGACCTGCTGGGCCGCTGTGGATGATGGGTTCTGCTTCGTGGTCAACCGTGGTGCCGTTTGCCACTGGTGTGTATGTTGGGGGATCAAAAAAGGTAGGGTCCAAGGTGGGTTGCTCAGGGTTGTCCATGAATCTGCATTTGATTTGGTCCAAGTGTTTCCAGTGAATGATTCCATTTGAAAGTTTGACCCAAAACATCCTGCTCCCCTCTTTGGCCACGAAAGTGCCGACAAGCCACTTGCGACCTCGTCCATAATTCAATACAAATACAAAATCATTGATTTGATCTCGCGTGACACATTTGCGCTATCATGGCATGTACTTTGTTGAAGCTGTCTGCTCTCTTCCTGTTCATGTAGATCAGGGTGAACTAACGAGAGGCTTGTCTTGAGTGCTCTTTTCATGAGCAGTTCAGCAGGTGGGATCCCAGTGAGTGGGTGGAGTCTCGTGCGGTAGCTAAGCAGGACTCGGGATAGGCGAGTCTGCAGCGAACCTTCAGTTACCCTCTTCAAGCCTTGCTTGATGGTTTGCACTGCTCTCTCTGCCTGACCATTGGATGCTGGTTTAAACGGGGCAGATGTGACATGATTGATCCCGTTACGTCTCATCAATTCTTTGAACTCAGCACTGGTAAAACCTAGCCCGCTGTCGCTCACCAAGCCTCCCTGGGTACATGGCTTAACTGTGAGCATGTATTACATCTGTGAACGCAGGACTCTAAGTCCGCATCGATAACGGGCCACCACACATTGGATCTGGTGATCGCTTTCATCATTCGAATGCCTGGGTGGGTGCTGTGGAGGTCATTGATGAAGGTGTCCCTGCCCTTCTTGGGAACCACTACACGATTGCCCCACAGAAGGCAGTCTGCCTGTATAGACAGTTCACCTTTGCGTCGCTAGAACGGCTTTATCTCTTCCTGCATTTCCACTGGGACACTGGACCAGCTCCCATGAAGCACACATTTTTTGACTAGGGATAATAAGGGGTCCTGGCACATCCAGGTTTTGATCTGCCAGGCAGTGACGGGTGATTGCTCACTCTCAAATGCTTCCATAACGATGGCTAAGTGTGCGGGCTGCGCCATTTCCACCTCCGTGGTGGGCAATGGCAGCCTAATGAGAGCATTAGCGCAGTTTTCTGTACCTGGCCTGTGGCAGATGGCATAGTTGTATGCCGACAATGTGAGCGCCCATCTCTGGATGCGGGCCAGTGCGTTGGTATTAATCCCTTTACTCTTGGAAAACAGGGATATAAGTGGCTTATGGTCAGTTTCCAATTCGAATTTAGCCCAAACAGGTATTGATGCATTTCCCTTGCCCCATAGACACACGCTACCGCTTCTTTCTCAATCATGCTGTAGGCTCTCTCAGCCTTAAACAGACGCCTGGATGCATAAGCAACCAGTTGCTGTTTCCCGAAATCATTACCTTGTTGCAATACACACCCGATGCCATATGACGACACATCACATGCTAGTACCAAACACTTACATGGATCATACAACACAAGCAATTTGTTTGACCATAACAATTTTCTCGCTTTTACAAAGGCATTTTCTTGGCTTTTGCTCCAAACCCATTCATCCCCTTTTCGTAGTAAGACATATAGTGGTTCTAGCAGGGTGCTGAGACCCAGTAAGAAGTTACCAAAGTAGGTCAGGAGTCCCAGAAACGACCGCAGCTCCGTCACATTCTGTGGCCTCGATGCGTTCTCGATTGCCTCCGTCTTCGCGTTGGTGGGCCTGATGCCGCCGCCGCAATCCTCCTTCCCAGGAACTCCACTTCAGGCGCCAGGAAAACGCACTTCGAACGTTTTAACCTGAGCCCCACGCGGTTGTGTCGACTGCGAACCTCCTCCAGCTTCTGCAGATGCTCGGCTGTGTTCCGACCTATGGCCAAGATGTTATCCTGGAAGACCATGGTGTGTGGGACTGACTTCAGTAAACTTTCCATATTTCTCTGGAATATCGCCGCCGCTGATCAAATTCCAAACGGGCATCTGTTATAAATGAAAAGACCTTTGTGCGTGTTGATGCAGGTGAGAAAGATTTCGTTTTTGTGTGGCCGTGAGTAGGATGGGGGGAGTAATCTATGAAGTCTGCTGCAAAGGTAAGAGAAAGGAGGCAGCAGCAAATTCAGGTTGCACTCTGCTACACATGTGCATCCATTTTTAAATGTTGGACCTCAACTGCTTCGATTAGACCAGGCCTCGAAGCATTGGGGGAGAATACACCTCAGATCAGGTATGCTCACAGGGCCAGTGCTGAGAGGGGTTGTGTTGGGGCATTTGGAGAATGTTGTTGGGACAATTAGAAGGTGGAACGGGTTAGTTTATCATTTTTCTAAATTGTTTGTTGTGTTATAAGTTTTACTTTTTTAAATTTTGGGAGTATGTATTGTGGGATGGATGAGGAATTATGTATTGAAGATTTATTTTGCTGCCTTTTATTTAGGCAGATATTTTTGCTGTTTCCATGTGATTGAGCAGAATTATTTTCGTGGAGAAGGAGTAAGGTTTTGTTATTATTGCTAAATAATTAAAAGAAATAGAACAACAGATTTTGCTATTCAGAAATAACAAATAACATTTAACTGAAGAGGAAGAAACAGGAATTTCTGGATGTCCAAAAAAGTTAATTAATGACAAATGACGGTCATGTTATTTATAAGAAACACAAAACATTTTACTATTTTGATTTTATGCTAAAATATACACCTTAAAAGACATTGCACTTCTCCCAGTTGTGCAAGACTATATTGGGATAGAAATTGCGGTCGGATGCTTCCTGCTGGCGGATGCCTCCGACCTGCAAAAAATCTACAAATGTACCTGGTAGTCCGGGAGATTCACAGATTCGTGCTCCTGGGCCTCTCCGGGTACCGCGGGTAGAGGCCCACGTATCCCAGGGGCACAAGTGGTTCGTGAGTACCCCCAGGAACATGTGGGCTTGCCCAACCAAAATAAGGGAATCCTAATTCATACTTATGGGCTTTCCGTTTGTACGGAACTCCCATAAATATGAATGGAGATCACTTAAAAAATACACAGTCACATAAATGCCATTTAATTAAATATTTTAAACAAAAATTCATTTTTGGGAATTTTTTTACTATGTTTTAATGGGGCTAAATATAAAATTACCTTGGACAGGGCTTTTAATGTATAAATAAGTGCTAAAATGTTATTTTCCTATTTGTTTGAAAGTCTGCTTTTTCCAGGTGTAAGAATTTCAAGGGCATTCGCTGGGCGGAAGTTGGGCAAATAGCCCAAATCTCCTCCCGCAGAGGCCCTTTACTTGTGGATTCGTACGATCTGGCAAGAGAATTCTTGACAGATCGCAAGTTCCGGGTTTCAGCTCATGCGTAGTGCTTGCCTAAACCCGGAACTTGCTCCTGTGCACGCATGTGCACCTCGTACGTGCCCGTAGGTGCCACAAATTCAGCCGCAATATCTTCCTCCAGATTCCTTCATTTCTCTGTTGACTGATGAGTCATGTACGTCCTGATGTAACAAACCACTCAACTGCCAGATGATGTTCCATCTTATGCTGTACCCTCTCATTGTGTTTATTTAGTTCCACATGGTTAGTTGCTGATTCTCCACATACATCTATTGATCAGTTCTTATTACTATCTCATGAAATCTTCAAAGTCTGGTTATTGTATATAGGCCATCACCATGGTAACAACTGGGGCTGGGCTGGGTGCTGGCTGGGGGTGGTCAAGGCAATGCAGAAGAAATTTATTTTTCCATTTTGTTTTAAAGTTTTCCACCCTGTTTTTCTGAAGATGGTGACATGCTGAAGTATTACAGAACTGTTTCAGTGTATTGCTTCAAAGTACTTATTCAAATGTGCATACTTAAATAGATTTGGAATAAAAGCCAGTGTTACAACCCATGTGCTGTATCTCATAAGAACAATGTCAATAAATTCAATCCAACATGGGTTTATGAAAGGAAGGTCATACTTAACAAATGTATTGCAAATCCCTGTGGATATAACACCGGTGGATAAGGGTAAAGTGGTGGATGTTCGATTCTGTGACTTTCATTGAGCATTTGATAAGGTCATCCTTAGGAGACTAAATAAAACCTCATGGGATCCAAGCTTAAAATGCAAATAGGATTATTAATTGGCTGGATCCAAGGAAGCTCTAGGTAGTTGTCAATCATCAGAGTACTAATTGGGCAACTTTGGCCAGTGCAGTCTCAAAGGGAATGGCTCTTGAACCTTGATCTTCATAATATTTATTAATGATCTCAACAAAAGTATTATGAGCAGTATATTTAAGTCCATGCATGCCATTATGTTGTGCTGAAAAGCAGGATGTGTCCAGCAGATCGGAATTATTTAAAAAGATCTACAAATACTATTGGCATTTAAAATTAAGACATTTGTGGTAATGTTTATCAGTGCTGAGAATAACACATATGATTGCCAATGGAAGGGTATATAATCAGATACATTTCAGAAGCGAAATGATTTAGGAGTTTAAGGTTGTGATATTCCTTACGACATCACAAACACATACTTTACTCAAGATGGTTTCAATTCAAGAACTTGTCAGGTGACGTGTCACCTGATATCTTTATTGTATTTACAGCAATGGCTGCATTACCAGAGTAGTCCACTAGGTGGAACTATATTACATTTCTCCCTCCTTAATGAAGAAGTAATTATAACAATATGATCATCATACATAACTTGCATGGTTATACATAACAAAAGATATGAACTTATTTTGTCATATTTACAAAGCAAACTTAACCACTTATTTTCTGTTTCGATGGGGATACTTTTGTTCTCGAATGGATCCTTCCAAACATGGCGTCGAACTTAGACTTATTCTCGGCTGATCCTGAGAAGAATTTGTTGCCAAGGGTTGCCCTTGATCTACATTTGAACTCTTTACATTTTCAGACCATTTGTCTGCCTGATTCGAACTCAGACTTAAATTCTGTCTATCTCTTGGACCTGTTTCTAGTACATTTGATGCAGGATATGCTACTGGTGTACTGTACTTGTAAAAAGAGTATCTGATGAGTCAGAAATAATCAAATCATTCCAACTTTCAACTCCTTTCACATCTGTCGGTAAAATTTGGTCAATGTGAACAAACCTAACCTGTCCATGATCAAACATCTTGACCAAATATGTGCGAGGACCACATCTATTCACCATTCTTCCTGGTAGCCACTTTAACCATTCATGGTGGTGGTTGTTCACTCTCACCTTCTGATTTAATTTCACACTTCTCTCTCTTACTCTACCTCTATCATGATTCTCTTTATGTCTTAATTGTTTCTCTTCTGCTGACTGTGCCAAGTTTGATTTTAACAACGAGAATCTAGTTCATGGCTGTCGTTTGAGAAACAACTCTGTTGGTGTTCTACCAGTAGTTGCATGAGGAGTATTATGATAAGTAATGAGAACATTTTCCAATTTGTGGTTCAATGACAACTGCCATTTCTTTGTATTTGGATCCAACATTTGCTTGATGAGGGCGCATTTTACAATTTGTAATGTGCGCTCTGCTGCACTATTTGAAGCAGTGTGGTACGGTGGCACCTTGGTATGTTTCACACCAGTTTTTGCTCATGAACTTTGGCTACAATTTTGTTCAGAAAAATTTGCAATCATCAGAAACAATCTCTTCTGGGAGGCCACACCAAGAAAATAATCTTTGTAAGTTGTCTAATGTTTTATTTGTTGTTATTTTCCACATCGGAAATATTTCTACCCACTTCGAATGGCTAATAATCACAATGAACAATTACTGTCCTTCTAGCTCAACAAAATCTATATGTAACCTTTGCTACACCCTGGAAGGCCATTTCCACGGCTGTAATGGTACTGATGGTGGTTTATTGCTTACCGATTGACATGTTGTACACTGACTAACGATGTATTCTATATCTTTATCTAGACCTGACCACCATAATTAACTATGCACAACTCTTGGTCAGGCACATTCCCAGGTGCTGGTCATGAAGATCTCCTAATAATTTGGACCTGAATTTATTTGGGATAACCACTCTTCCACCCCACATGGTACAATTTTTATCCATTGATAATTCATTCCTACGAACAAAGTATGGATGAATACATTCCTTTCATACCTGGTTTAGCCAGCCACTTGTTATGTAATCATACACCTTTGACATAACTAGGTCACCTATGGTTGCTCTACCAATCTCTTCAGCTGTGACTGGCAGCTCATCAGTATATGAAAAATAGAACACTTCTTCCCTATCGGGTGTAACTTGTGATTGGGAAGGCAATCTAGACATTGCATCAGCATTACTGTGATCAGCTAATCGTCAGCATTCAATATTGTATGTATATGCTGACAAAATCAAAGCCCATCTCTGTATTCGGGCTAAAGCTAAGGTTGCAACTGGGGACTTTGGATGGAGGATTGCTGTCAGGGGCTTATGGTGCATAACGATGGTAACTTACGACCATACCAGTATGTATGGAATTTCTTGTCCTCAAAAATTAATGCTAAAGCTTCCCTTTCGATTTGCGTATAATTACACACACTGGCACTGAGAGTGCGTGAAGCAAAAACAATTGGTCTCTCCTCCCCACTTCGTAGTACATGAGAGATCACTGCCCCAACTCTATATGGAGAGGCATCACATGCTAGCTTGATCTCCTTAGATACGTCATAGTGAACTAACATGGTGTTCTCTACTAACTGGCTTTTACACTCCTTGAATGCTGCGTCACATTCTTTTGACCACTTCCACAGGACCTGTTTTTTCAACAGCTCATTCAGAGGATGTAACACTGTAGCCAAATTTGGTAGAAACTTCCAATAATAGACCAAAAAATGTTCAGTGACATTCTTGGGAGTGGGTGCATTTCTAATTCAAGTTGTAAGTAAGCATTTGTAAGATCTAACTTTGAGATGATCTGACCATCTATCAGCATTGTGAACAAATCTTTTACATTTCGCAATGTATTGGGAAGATTACCCTCTAGAATTTGGTTTACGGTTACTTTATAATCACCACACAACTTTACCTTACCATCTGACTTAGGTACAACAAAAATGGGTGTAGCCCAATTACATAGATCTACCTTAGAGATAATGTGTTCAGTCTCTAGTCTTTTGAGTTCTTGCTCAACTCTCTCCTTGAGTGCATATGGTATGGGGCGTGGCTTGCAGTAATCTACCTTCTGTATCCTGACACTCGACTTGAAGCCTTGGATCGGACTGTCTGTTTTGCACAACATCTTCGGATACTTCTTAATGACATCATCCTTCAATGCAAATCTTGTTTCAAAACGAAAAATCTCATTCCAATCCAGCTTTATTGATTGCAACCAATTTCTACCGAGTAAGGCAGGCTTGTCTCCTGCCATTACGAAGAGAAGCAAGCTCTGAAATTGATCCTTGTATTTCACCGGTATGGTGATGCGTCCTACTACAGGAATGTTTTCTCCTGAGTAGCCTCGCAGCTCTACCTTGGATTTCTCCAATGAGAATTTATGCAATTTGTCGAGATATAGCGATTCTGGTACTACGCTCATGGATGCACCAGTGTCAATTTCCGTGGGTATCTTGGTTCCTGCAACGTCTACTTGGATGATACTTTTTGAATCACTTTTAGATACATTGTGCTCCTGATGACGCGTATCTCTTCATCCTGTTGCTTTTCTTCCATGCTATGTAGTCTCTGAGGATTTCTAGTTATAGCCTTGAAAGTTGGTTTACTCTTCAGTCGGCATGTCTTTGCAAGATGCCCAGTTTTCCTGCAAAAGAAACACTCTGCCTTCACATACGGACAACTTTGAGCAATGTGTTGCCCCAGACACTGATAGCACGACTTCAATGCTCTGTTACTTTGGTCAGTTGCTGAGGCCTTGTGGCCCAACTACCTTTTACTTTTAACCTGCAGACAATTCACTTTGGTTATCTGACGACTGGAAATGGCTCAAAATTCTCGGGAGTTTTGGTCGGCCATATCCATTGACATAGCTGTCTGATAAGCTAAATCAAAAGTCAAGTTAGGGATTGTCAACAATTTCCTTCTGATTGCTTTATTTTTCCTCCCACAAACAAAGCAGTCACGCAATGCTCGGTCCTGAAAGTTTCTGAAATGACAGTGAATGGATAGCTTTTTAATGCCACAATGTACTCACTGATACACTCGTCAGGTAATTGATTTTGCATTCTAAAACAATAACTTTCAGCAATTTCCAGGGGCTCGGGTCTGTAGTGCTATTCTAACGTGCTTAGAATATCTTCCAGTGGCTTGTCCTTTGGCTTGACAGGAACAAGCACATTTTTGAGGGTTTCACATACCATTGGGCCTCGTTCAGTCAGGAAAGTAGCCCGTTTTCTTTCTAAAACCACCCAATTACTGTTTTCATCATCAGGGACTTTGTTTATACTAATTGCAGAAAAACATTTCTAGCTGCTCCACATACGCTTCGAAAGTCTCTCAGTCGCGTTGAAACTCACCCAGTGTCCTATTATTCCCATGGACACGGGCATCTGGACTCTTCAGTGCAGCCAAGTGTGCTTGAAATTTTCCTTGGATTTTTAGCTGTTCTGCAAATAAAGGACTTCTCTTGTCTTTATGTTGTTTGGCTGGAATCATCCACCGACAAAAATTTTAGCTCGGGTATCCAGGAATCTCATCCTACATCACAAAATGTGGTATATCTTCTCTACGACAGAGATGACTCTTAATACAGGTACTTGTCAGGTGACTTGTCACCTGATGTCTTTATTGTATTTAAAGCAATGGCTGCATTACTATAGTAGTCCATTAGGTGGAGCAGTAGTCCACTAGATGGAACGATATTACAAAGGTGGCCAAATATTTCAAATGCTGTCAAAGGGGCTCAATCCTCTGAAGATTCAGTGAGTTTATGCAGTAAGTAGTTGAACCATTGAAAAAAGTATGGTCCCAAGTTTGATCCCAGGTCTCTGCTGAGTTAACTGATCATCTCATCCAAGACACACTATATTTGGCTTCAACATTCCGGCATTACAGAGGACAAAAGACAGACAGGGTCGCCTACCTCTAATTGCTTACCAGTGACCCTTACTTGAAGCAGGCATGTGTGGGCACTGGTTGAGGACAGGAGCTTGACTGGGATGCTCCCCATGTTGACACTCACGATCAAAGCTCACACATAGTTGGAATATCATGCACCGGGGTTACGGTAGCATAGTGGTTATGTTACTGGACTAGTAATCCAGAGGCCTGGACTAATAATCCAAGGACATGAGTTCAAATTCCACCATGGCAGCTAGTGAATTTAAATTCAGTTAATTAAGTAAATCTGGAATAAAAAGCTTGTATCAGTAATGATTGCAGTAAAAAACGTAACTGAGTCACTAATGTCCTTTAGGGAGGGAAATCTGCTGTCCTTACCTCATCTGATACGTGACTCTAGATCCACAGCAATGTGGTTGACTCTCAACTGCCCTCTGCGATTCAAGAAGGTGGATCACCACTACCTTCTCAAGGACAATTAGGGATGGGCAATAAATGTTGGCCTTGCCAGCGATGTCCACATCCCTGGAATGAATAAAGAAAAAAAATCCAGTCTGCACTTCTGGTGGTGAGGCTCCATGCCAGAAGTGTAAAGTCAGAAAATTATCCTATGGAGTGTGTCCAATTAGGTAGTGATGATACTCATTAAGCATTGGTGAGGCAATACTTGGTGTACTATCTTCAATTGTGATAATCCAAACATTAAAAAAAATCAACATACCTTAAAAATCAACATACCTCAACTAATAATCAATTAACCACCCTGATAAATAGCCATAAGTCAGGAAGGCTAGAATGGTGAATGTAGCTTGATTAAAAAAATAAGGTTTCTCCCCAGGTACCTGGCACCTTGTTTGATCAGGTGAGTAGCTGCACATTGATGGAATGGAAGTCCATTTTGTTCATAAAATAGAGGGCTTTATAGAGGGGGCTTTGAGTTCGGTCAATTATTCCCTGTATGTATGGGAAGCCAGCCAGCATGAAGAACTGGATATTGCACTCTCTTTGCTTCTCTAGTTCTATTGGGAAGGAAATGAATTGTACAGTCCTTCTGCGGAGAGCATGTGAGCTTCATGATGCAGTGACGAGCTGTTGACTGGCTAACATGACATTGGTCAGCTGATGTTGCCTGGAAGGGGAAGATACAAAGAAATTTAAGGCACTGGTGATCTCTGCTGGTGGAAATATGCTACAGTTCATCAGCTAGCAATTAACATCTTTCCCCAATAACCAGAGGGAAAAGCAGAAGCATTCAAAGATGTTTAAGTAAGATTTTCATGGTCTGTAGAAACTAGTGACTGAATATCCACGTGTTGGGAAGAGATGCCTTTTATGATGCCTGGCTTGAGCAGTCTCTAATCTGGCTGCTTGCATTTCCTTATCCTTCTCCTCTTCATAATGCAAAAAATACAGGTGTTTCTCTACATAACCCATGTCTAGAGTGCTAAGCCATACTTTGAACAGCTGAATAAAAGTAGCAATAAAAGGCATGACCCAACTCTCAAAGTACTTTATAGAATGCTATGCAATCTAAGAAACATCAACTTTCAGTATAAGCACACAACATGTCTCCCTCCAAGCTTTAGCTGCCTCAAGGATACCTGTTGCAGCCTCTACTATGAAATTTAAAGTATGATTTATTATTTTGGTGAAATGGCTGAGAATGGGTTGAAAAGATTGGCTACACCCTCTTGATTCCATTACATGGGTTGGTAAGCACCGGGGGTGTTTTTAAAGGGACTGGGTTTTTTTTGGGAGGGGAATGCATGTGTGGTTCCTTTGGAGTGAATTTGAGGTGCTAGCTGATGCTTTTCAATTTGCACTGGATAATTCTGTTTGTACTTCGGTTTAATGTGATACACCATTGCAATTGCATGTCGACTACATTGTGTAAATTAATGAATATCTGAAAAATCAATGCAAATTTATCGACAACTTTATGTACCTTAATCATTTCTGTTCTGTAAAACAGCCATTTGATGTCAGATTGCATTTTAGAATTTCAGGATAGCCTACTCAAAAACTGTTCAAAAGTGGAAAGTCCAGATCTCCTGATTTTGGAGTGACATTCCTAATGATTGAAATATCCTGCTAGTCCCAACACATCAGATTTTAATAGAGGAATTGGGAGATAAAACAAGTATTAAATACTTTTTTTTGTCTTCTTCACAATTATCATGTACCATCAAAATGCAATAAAGTGTCAATCCCCCTGAAATCCTCTTTTGAATTATATTTTTGTTTGTGATAACTATAACATTTAAACACAGTAATTGTTTTTAGCCAAGTCTAGAACATTGGTCCATGTAGCCTACCCATCCAATTTCCCTATAAGATTACTGTGGTACATTTTAAAATCTAATAACCCTGAATCCTATTTGCTGACAGGAATCTGTTCAATCTCTACTGGAATCCTGACATAGCTTGTTATTCCACCAGCTTTGCTTGGTTCATGTTCACTCTGTTACTGAAATAAGATGCACAAATTTGCCATTTTCTACTGAAGTCCTTAATTTGTACAATGAGTTAACACATTATTGTGAAACAATATTGTAGATACATGAAATTATGTTATTTATACATAGTTCAATTTTTTTTTAAAGTGTTGCTGATCTGATTTGCCCCTGGCTCTCAAGCCTGCAGCTTGAGATGTATGTATGATTGTTACAGATGAAAAATGCAGGTTCCCTGGTATGAGGAATAGTGTTTGAAATACAGATTGTGTCTGCCATGTAATCAATGGGTGACAGATTACGTTACACCTTCCAGAACGGTTTTCAATCCAATAGATTCAGTAGTCATGGATGCCTATTTATATCAACATTCTAATGAATGAAGCGAAGAAACATTAATTGCCAATGTGGTATCATTTTATACTGCTTTATTGACAATGAAAACAATAGAATCATTTGACATGGACTTGTACGTCATTGCCAATAGCTTAGCACTTTACCTAGCTAAGTTTAATTGCTGAATTTTTCATGCATGATATTTAGTGGTAATCTGAGAATATGATTCCAAGTAAAACTTTAGTTGAGTTCCACATAAACATTCACTAATAATTTTCAGTTTATGTTGATGATTGATGTGTGTTTTGTGACAGCAATCCATTTATTTTTTCTTCCCCACGACATTTGAGGGGAATTACTATCTCAAGTAACTAAATGGTCAATTGGGTATTGGTATGGCTGGAGCCTAAGGGCCATTTAGAGTTCACAAAATGCAAATTTACTGAGAACAGTTTTCAAGTTCCACTCGCCCCTGAAACATAGTAACATAGTAGCATAGAAATTTACAGCGCAGAAGGAGGCCATTTCGACCCATCGTGTCCACGCCAGCCGACAAAGAACCACATGGCCCTTGGTCAGCAGCCCTAAAGATTACATATAAACCAATGAACAATGACGGAAAGACAAAGAGCATCCAGCCCAAACCAGTCTGCCTCACACAACTGCGACAACCCTTATACAGAAACATTTTACACTCCACCCCAAGTGATCTCCTGGGAGAGCCAAAAACCAGATATACAAGTAGAGTGTTTATGTACCACATTATGATGCATTTATTGTTTTTATATTGTTATTAGCATCAAATGATAAAGTCCAATGACATTTATTAAGATTTAAAGCAATTTTCTGTTCAGCAACTACTAGTTTCCAAACTCCATCTTGCAGACTGATCTTCACTGTAGATCTAAATGGTTGACTTTTACTCAAGCTATTCGATCATTACAATTTAGCTTAGGACATAATGAGTAGATTTTAATTTTTACCACCAGGTGTCGAGCATTACCAGGGTGGAGTGCAGAGAATGAAAGGTGGGCCGGGAGGGTCCTGCAGGTTTTGTTATGGATGTACTATCCTCCCCGCCTTATTTTCCTCTCTTTGCTGAGCCCAGGTGATGCTTTACACCAAGTTGGTAAAGATTAAAATCTACCCAATAACTTCACCTGAAATAAAAGGGTATAATTTTAGCATCACTACTGCCCTGTAGACCAACAGCTTGGTGTCGGGTTTGACGTCCTGGTCTTCAAACATACTCTTCCTCAGGCGACCGAAGGCTGCTCTGGCGCACTGAAGGTAGTGTTGGTCCTCGTCGGCGATGTCTGCTCTTGCTGTCAGTAGGCTCCCGAGGTATGGAAAATGGTCCACGTTGTCCAAGGCCTCGTCGTGTATTTTGATAATCGGGGGGGCAGTGCTGTCTGGCGGGATAAGATTGGTAGAGGACCTTTGTCTTACAGATGTTTAGCATAAGGCCCATGCTCTCGTACGCCTCGGTGAAGGTGTTGACGATGGCTTGGAGTTTGGTCTCCGAGTGTGTGCAGACGCAAGCGTCGTCTGCGTACAGTAGTTCAATGACAGAGGATGGGATGACCTTGGATCTGGCCTGGATGCAGCGGAGGTTGAACAGATTCCCATCTGTTCTATAGTTTAGCTCTACTCCAGCGGGGAGCTTGCTGAGGATGAGATATAGCATTGCAGCAAGGAAGATCGAAAAGAGCGTTGGTGCGATGATGCAGCCTTGCTTGTCCGGACATGGATTGGGTCTGTGGTGGGTCCATTGGTCAGGATCACTAAATGACAGAAAGGAATCCCCATTCACACTTATGGGTATTCTGTATATACAGAAACCCCATAAGCATGAATGGGAATACCCCCCCCCAAAAGAAAATACATCTACACTTCAAATAAATGAATAAATAACCATCACATATTTAAAATTAATTAAAAAGGCAGTTAATTAAATACTTAAAATAAAAATTTGTATTTTGAAAAATAAATTTACATGTTTCAAAGGGGCTAAAAATAACCTTACCGTATTTCACAGGTTTTTAAACGTATAAATAATTGCTAACATTTTATTTTTCTGTTTTATAACACTCTTGGCTGGAAAAAGAGAGCCTTCTGCCTGCTTTTACCAGGTGTAAGAATATTACAGGCATTTGCTGGGCAGAAGTTGGGCAACAAGAAAATTCTTGACAGATCGCAAGTGCCATGTTTTCGAGCATGCGCCTAAACCCGGAACATGCATGGCCCCTTCGGGCGCATGCGCATCTCGTAAGCCCCCCTAGGGGCCGCAACTGATGGCCCATTATTTGAATTTAAATATAAACTAATCGGTTCATGTCGCAGCCTCAGGTATGATTTCCCTCTTACTTTTCTATTGACCACAGACCTCAATAATTGATCCCCGTTTACTGTCACTACTACTTGTAGACAGCTGCCAGGAGCTGCACAGCAGTGCTTCAGTGAGGATGGTTGACTGGTATTTTTCTCTCCTAATTAAGCTTTGCCTGGTGCCTCTGCATGCAGTTTGGCTGAGGTCAGGAAATCAGTGGAGTGGGAGCTCAAGTGTGCACCCTAAAGTACTTAAAATGTATCTTTTTAATTCTGTAAGTTCTGAGATTTTTGTGTGAATGTAAGTGCCTTGACAATCTGCATATTAGATGAAATAAGGAATTTGTCACTGAAACAGGATTGACCTTCATCTTCAGTGAACATTGAGTGGGTGGTGTGCGGAGCAAGCCCGATGCCACCCGTGAGAAGCACGAACCATTTTGATGGTTGGGCCTTATTTGTATTCAACTGGCAAGTTTTGAGCATGTTCCAAGCATTGACCGACAGCTGAATGTTTTCAGGGTGGGGTAGGCAGGGGGGTGCAGAGGAGAGTATGGTGGGCCATCTATAGAACGCAGGCCTACAACAGAGGATTAACGGGTGGGGCTAAGGCTGATTGCGGATATGGGGGGGCAGCATGTGTCAAAGCTAAGGAAATGTTTTCATTCACCCCCGATACAAAAATATTTAAATGAACAGATACATGTGTGTCGGTTTGCTCATTTTCTTTGGGTGCCTATTTGTTACAGGAGCAAGGGAAGCTTCATGGGTGAAGATTAATTTTTCTTTCCTTCTTTGTAATGTTTGCAGTACCTTTTAGTACCTTGTTAATACAAAGCTTTCCATAGTTATAAACAGGACTGCCTTCCTTACATCCACCATACGCAGCACCACGTCCATTTTGCCAGCCAGCAAAGGTGGGGGCGGAAGCAAAGTCGCTCCAGCACTTGCGCACAGACTCCATTTTGTGCCTCCATGTTAGGTTTAATATTCTGTTCTCAGCCTTTAATTTGTTTCCCCCACACAGTTTTTACAAAGGCTGAAAACTTGTTTGGAACAAGGCTCCAATGTGTTTTACTCCCTTTAAGCAGTATTCCTTTAAGGGTTGAATGTTTACGCCATTATGCTGGATCTTTTTATAGCACTCTATGTATGATATTCAAATTGTGCAGGCCATGTACTGAAATAATATTCATGAGCTGGCCTCTCAGCTCCAACAAGACCAGCTCATCATTCTGTTGGCGTGCGATTTGAGTAAACACAGCACCGCTCCAGTATGGCTGAATGAGCCTTTTTTGTTTAACATGATTATTACTCTAAGTTGGACTGAGTATGAACCACTTTTTACCTTATTATGTTACCTTATTAAACTTAGACAGCTGAGGCTAACATGGCTTTTTGATCTGGAAAATTGTTCAGAATTAAATTACCTTCATCATGACACAGCGCGACTCTTTATGTATAAATTAGTATGAATGATTTATCATTTTGGAATGATACCATGGTGGACTATGTTCTGAAATATTGATATTAAGTGGGGTTCATTGCATCAATACTAATATTTGTTCTCAATAGTTTGCAAAGCAAAAACAGCTGACTAAAGAATTTAGTGTGACATGGAAGGCATTGATACTCAGTGTCCCGCTTCACAGCATACTATTATACCATAGGAGTAATTTTCCAACTTGATGAATGTAATGTATGTATCTGTAAGTATGCTCACAGGTTGGCTGAGCTGTTGAGTTGTGAGTGGTGTCACGTGATGTTCACAAGACTCAATAAAACCCCAGCCAGTTGGGTTCATGGGGGTCCACGATGAGGCAGATGGTTGTGAGCCTGCTGGATAAACTGGTGATGTGTAGTGTGATTGTTAAACCTTTTCCAATAAACCAACTAGTTCTCAATAGCAATGTGTTGCTATGAATTTTAAGCAAAGAACCCTTGAAGCAAATACATTACAATGAGAAAATCAACCTTGTTCTTTATATCATCAGCGAAAACATAGCGTTGACTTTCCAAGCAAAAAGTCCATTTCAAAGAGCTCTTTGCTTGTTTAAGCACTCCAACCAACTCTGCAATGATGACTAAAAATATTTTGAATGTTTATCCTTTACACCAGATAGTGCTGCTCAAAGAATTAATGTCTGAGCTCACCTTGGTACAGCAGAGAACTGAAAGCAGGTTGCTTCCCCACCCACTCAAGTGGGTTACAAGGGGTGAACTAAAAACATATAAAAATGGAGCAAGAGTTTTTTTTGTGCCAACTATCAAAAGTTGATTTGCCGAGATGAAGAACCAGTGCAAATAAGTTTTAAATGCGCTGCAAATAAATATCAGAATAGATCATAGAACAGAGCATGTTTCAGGCTGTAAACTATCAAGGATTTATGATGATAACAATAAGTGAAAAGGTCATCGAAACTCATCCTTGAAACATGTTCCAGCCTATTTTGTTTCGAGTATTGTGCACATTGAGAGGAAGTTTGTTCCATATTGTCCATGTTTGTTTTTTGCTGTTAGCAGAGGGCTGGATTTTGTTCTGTTATCCTGCCCGGAAGCAGCAGAAAAGAAGGCAAAACTGGGTGGTGAGGCCTAATGCTGCTTTTCCATCCTGACCTTGATTTTCCTCCCTATGCCCTTACTGGGGTGACTACCAACTAATCCTTCCCCAGCTGCCACATGTACATGCTGGAAGGGAGGCAGGGCCTGGGATCTTGCCTGATTTCTGTTCTTGCTACTGCCAGCTTTGTCAAATCCAGGAACTGCCAGGAGAAAGATAGCATTGCACCCTGGGGTAGAAGCTGCAATCCCCAAAGTCACTCACTGCAGGGAGAGGACCGACTAGTGGCTTCCTCTCTTTCCATAATGGCCCCAAATAATCAACCTTTTTAGGACTCGATCAAGGCCGAGGCTTAATTTTATAAAAGTAACTGCCTCCTCTGCAATCCCCTGTAACTATTCATTTGCCTTGTCTGACACTGTGGCAATGGTCCCACTGGAGCACCGGCAGAATTTCCCTCTTCAGCTGTGGCGGGCTCTCTTGGTGGCAGGTATCCAACAGGAACCGTAATGCATTGCCAGAAATGCCCTGACCCAGGGAAATGGCTCAAGGTCATTGCAGCAGGCGCAAGTCTCACTCGGCTGTGACACTGAAGAGGTGAATACAGGTATCATGCTGGACAGAGTTGGAAGGAAAGCTGCTATGATTACATTACATGACTTGAACAGCAGTGATATTGTTCTATTACACTTTTCATTACTGTGGAATTTGGTAGCTCGTATATATTTTACATGAGGAAATATATGTAAATGGTAGCACTAAAATACAAATAAATATTGCAGAATAAAATCAGACAACAGTAAATGAGGAATATAGTTCCAACCGTTAAGAAATTTTTGAAATCACGTAAGAACATAAGAATATAAGGCCATTCGGCCCCTCGAGCCTGCTCCGTCAGTCAATGAGATCATGGCTGATCTTCTACCTCAACTCCTCTTTCCTGCTCTATCCCCATATCCCTTGATTCCCTTAATATCCAAAAAGTGCTATGTTATATCCACAATGTAACGTAGCAATTGGCAAGGCACATCGAACATTAATGTATGTGCTGAAGCATAGAGTTTAAGTCCAATAAGTAATAGAAGATTACTGCAGGAATACTGTGACCAGTACATTGACGTATTGTAAGGATGCATAGAAATAAATTAGCACTGTTCAAAAAGCAAAATAAATTGAAGATAAATGTGATGCGATATGGACTATTTTCATTATAAAAAGACAATTCAAATGAACATGATTAAAGTCTGTTGAACTAGGAAGAGAACTGTCAAAAAAGGAATCTGAGTAACTTTTTCAAACTAATTTAGAAGCAAGAAAAATAAATCTTAAGGCCAGAAATACGGATGCCACTTACATACATAGTTAATACCGAGATTATTTACTAATTAAGATACTGATGCCACTTGCCATAGGGAATACTGAGATCCCTTGATAAAGGAAGTACTGATACCATTTATCATAGGGAATAGCAAGATCCCTTAATACAGGAAGTACTGATACCACATGCCATAGGGAATACCGAGATCACTTACAGTAAGAAAGATCAAAAGCACAAACTGCAGGAGATATGAATACCATTTATTCCAATGGATATTAATGCCATTTTCTGCAGGAATACCAACATTGCTATTGTGGGGAGTAACAAACCACTTACTGTAGGAAATACTGATGGCATCCGGTGCAGAGAATATCAAAACTAAGTGCTGCAGAGAATAAAGATATCAGTTACTGCAGGGAATACCGATGATACTTCAAAGAATAAGTCTGCCACTTAATGGGAAAAATACCATTTCCACTTACTGCAGTGAACACAGAAATTATTTGTTGCAGTGAATACTGAAACTATGTATGGTAGGGAATACCAAACTCTCTAATTTCAAGGAATACTGATGCCACTTACTGCAGAAAAAAGAAAGACTTGCATTTATATAGCTCCTTTTACGACCACCGGAAGTCCGAAAAGTGCTTTACAGCCTATGAAGTACTTTTGGAGTGTAGTCACTGTTGTAATGTGGGAAACACGGCAGCCAATTTGCACACAGCAAGCTCCCATAAACAGCAATGTGATAATGACCAGATAATCTGTTTTGGTTATGTTGATTAAGGGATAATTATTAGGGATAACTCCCCTGCTCTTCTTCGAAATACTGCCACAGGATCTCTTACGTATACCTGAGAGAGTAGATGGGGTCTCAGTTTAATGTCTCATTCAAAAGATGGCACCTCCGACTGTGCAGCACTCCCTCAGCACTGCAATGGCGTGTCAGCCTAGATTTTTGTGTTCAAGAACCTGGACCGAATAATGACACTGCCAATTCTTTCACAAGTGGTTGTTGGAGGCCAATCATCTCAATCCGAGGACATTGCTGTAGGAGTTCTTAAAGCAGAAACATCTTCCGTTGCTTCATCAATGACCTTCCCCCAATCATAAGGTCAGAAGTGGGGATGTTCACTGATGACTGCACAGTGTTCAGTTCCATTCGCAACTCTCAAGTAATGAATAAGTCCGTGCCCGAATACAGCAAGACCTGGACAACATTCAGGTTTGGGCTTAGAAGTGGCAAGTAACATTTGCTCCACACAAGCTCCAGACAATGACCTTGACTAACAAGAGAGAGTTTAACCACCTCCCTTTGACATTCAATGGCATTACCATCACCGAATTTCCCACAATCAATATCCTTGGGTTCACCATTGACCAGTAACTTAACTGGTCCAGCCACATAAATACTGCGGCTAAAGATTAGAGGCAGGGTATTCTGTGAGTCCAAAGCTTTTCCATCATTCACTTGCCTGGATGAGTGTAGCTCCAACAGTACTCAAGAAGCTCGATATCATCCACAACAAAGCGGCCCGCTTGATTGGCACCCCATCCACCAACTTAAACAGACATTGATGAGGAGATTCAACACCGCCTCTAATGCACCAGTGCAGCCTTCGGCCACCTGAGGAAAAGAGTGTTCGAAGACCAGGCCCTCAAATCTACCATCAAGCTCATGGTTTACAGGGCTGTAGTAATACCCGCCCTCTTGTATGGCTCAGAGGCATGGACCATGTACAGTAGACACCTCAAGTCGCTGGAGATATATCACCAACGATGCCTCTGCAAGATCCTACAAATCTCCTGGGAGGACAGGTGCACCAACATCAGCGTCCTCATCCAGGCTAACATCCCCAGCATTGAAGCACTGACCACACTCAATCAGATCCGCTGGGCAGGCCACATAGTTCGCATGCCAGACACGAGACTCCCAAAGCAGGTGCTCTATGTGGAGCTCCTTCACAGCAAACGAGCCAAAGGTGGGCAGCGGAAATTACACCCTCAAAGCCTCCCTGATAAAGTGCGACATCCCCACTGACACCGGGGAGCCCCTGGCCAAAGACCGCCTTAAGTGGAGGAAGTGCATTTGGGAGGGCGCTGAGCAATTTGGGTTTCAACGCCGAGAGCATGCAGAAATCAAGCGCAGTCAGTGGAAAGAGCGTGCGGCAAACCTGTCCAACCTACCCCTTCCCTCAACGACTATCTGTCCCACCTGTGACAAAGTCGGTGGCTCTCATATTGGACTGTTCAGCCACCAAAGAACTCACTTCAGGAGTGGAAGCAAGTCTTCCTCGATTCCGAGGGACTGCCTATGATGATGATGATGAGCATAAGAATTAGGAGCAGGAGTCGGCCACCTAGCTCCTTGAGTCTGCTCCGTTATTCAATAAGATCATGGCTGATCTTCAACTTCAACTCCACTTTCCCGCCTCATCTCAATATCCCTTGATTCTACTAGAGTCCAAAAATTTATCTATCTCAGTCTTGAATATACTCAACAATTCAGCAACCATAGTCTTTTGGGGTAGAGAATTCCATCTGAGTGAAGAAATTCTTCCTCATCTCAGTTTTGAATGGCTGATCCCTTATCTTGAGATTGTGCCCCCTAGTTCTACTCTCCAGCCAAGGGAAACAACCTCTCCGCATCAATCCTGTCAATCGCTCTCAAAACCATATATGCTTCAATGAGATCATCTCTTATTCTTCTAAACTTCAGAAAATATAGCCTAATCTGCTCAATCTCTCCTCATAGGACAACCCTCTCATCCCTGGAAACACTTTAGTGAACCTTCGGACGGATTACACCTCAACAGAGCCGGGACCAATATCCTCGCAGGAGTGGGGTGGATGGGGTGGGGGTGGATGGTTACTAGTGCTGTTGGTGTGGGTTTAAACTAGCTTGGTAGGAGGATGGGAACTTGGGGATAGATTCAGAAGGCAGAGAAGCAAAGTTGGAATTGGAAAGCAGAAAATTAGAAAGTGAATTTGGAAGGCAAAGGAAACAGAGAGAAAATAGACAACCAGGGTGTTGGCATTACGAAATGATATATACTTCAATGCACGGAATCTAGGGAATAAGGCAGATGAGCTGAGAGCAAAGATAGACAATTGGGAGTATGTTATTAAAGCTGTTACTGAGACATGGCTGAAAGAATGACAGGTATAGCAACTCAACATTCCTGGTTACAGGATTTTCAGACGGGATAGAGAGGGGTATTAAAAAAAAGGAGGGGTTGCAGTCTTAATTGAAGAAGCAATTACAGCTGGGAGGAGGAATGATATGTTAGAAGGATCATGAAATGAGGCCATATGGGTTGAATTGAAGAACAGAAAAGGGATGATCACACTGCTGGGAATGTACTATAGACCATCAAACAGTCAGAGGAGCAAATATGTAGGCAAATTTCTGAGTAGTGCAAAAATTATAGGGCAGTAAAGTAGAGGATTTCAACTAATATTAGCTGGGATAGAAAAAGTGTGAAAGATTTGGAGGATGCAGAATTCCTAAAATGCCAGTATGTAGCAAGTGCAACAAGGGAGGGACTTAGTTTTAGGGAAGGAAGCTGGGCAGAAGGAAGGGGTATCAGTGGAAGAGAATTTTGGTGCTAGTGATCATCATTCAGTTAGATTTAGGGTAGTTATGGAAAAGGAAAAAGATAGACCAGGAATAAAGGTTCTCAATTGGGGGAAAGCCAATTTTACTAAGCTGAGAGGTTATTTAGTGAAGGTGGGTCTTAAACAGCTTATTGGAAGGTAAATCACTGACAGAGCAGTGGAAAGCACTCAAGGAGATAACCCTGAGGGTTCAGAGCAAGTATGTTTCCTTAAAGAAAAAGGATGGGACTAACAAATTTCAAGGGGCATACAGGGTAGGATAAAGAAAAAAAGGGAGGCTTATGACAGATATCGAGGAGTCAATACTGCAGAAACCCTAGAGGGTAATAGAAAATGTAGGGTGTGAAATTGAAAAGGAAATTAGGAAAGCAAAGAGAGAGCATGCAAAAATGTTGGCAAGTCAAATCAAGAAAAACCAAAAGATGTTTTATAAATACATTAGGATCAAGAGGATAACTAAAGAAAGATAAGGCCTATTAGAGACCTGAAAGATAATCTGTGTGTGGAGACAGAAGCAGCGAGTATAGTTCTTAATGAATAATTTGCGTCGGTTTTCACAAAGGAGAGGGATGATGCAGACATTGCAATCAGGGAGGAAGTGTGTGAAATGTTTGATGAAATAAACAGAGTGTAAGAAGAAGTATTAAGAGGTTTAGCAGCTTTGTCAGTGGATAAATCCCCAGGCCCAGATGAAATATATCCCAGGCTGTTAAGAGAAACAAAAGAGGAAATAGCAGAGGCTCTGACCATCATTTTCCAATTCTCTCTGGCTGCAGGTGTGGTGCCGGAGGACTGCTACTGTTACATCTTTGTTTAAAAAAGGAGAAAGGGATAGACAAAGTAATTATAGGCCAGTCAGCCTAACATCGGTGGTGGGAAAATTATTGGAAAAAAATCTGAGGGACAGGACAAATCTTTATTTAGAAAGACATGGATTAATCAGGGACAGTCAGCATGGATTTGTTAAGGGAAGGTCGTGTCTGACTAACTTTATTGAATTTTTTGTGGAGATAACAAGGAAGGTCGATGAGGGTATAGCATTTGATGTAGTGTATATGGATTTAGCAAGATTTTTGAAATGATCCCACATGGCAGACTGGTCACAAAAGTAGAAGCCCATGGGATCCAGGGCAAAGTGGCAAATTGGATCCAAAATTGGCTCAGAGGCAGGAAGCAATGGTTGATGGGTGTTCTTGCGACTGGAAGGATATTTCCTTCAGTAGTGGGTCTCTTGCTTTTTGTGGTATATATCAATGACTTAGACTTGAATGTGGGGATATGATTAAGAAGTTTGCAAATGATACTAAAATTGGCTGTATGGTTGATAATGAAGAAGAAAGCTGCAGGAAGATATCAATGAACTGATCAGTTGGGCAGAACAGTGGCAAATGGAATTCAATCTGGAGAAGTGTGAGGTAATGCATTTGGGGAGGGCTAACAAGGCAAGGGAATACACATTAATTGGTAGGACA
The DNA here is from genome assembly GCF_044704955.1 of Pristiophorus japonicus. Classification (NCBI taxonomy): domain Eukaryota; kingdom Metazoa; phylum Chordata; class Chondrichthyes; family Pristiophoridae; genus Pristiophorus; species Pristiophorus japonicus. The sequence goes on from NC_091987.1 coordinate 50,174,677, forward strand.
CTGAGAAGTGTCGAGGAACAAAAGGACCTTGGAGTGCATGTCCACAGATCCCTGAATGTAGCAGGCTCCAGGTAGATAATGTGGTTAAGAAGGCATACGGAATACTTTATTAGCCGAGGCATAGAATACAAGAGCAGGGCAGTTATGCTTGAACTGTACAAAACACTAGTTAGACCACAGCTAGAGTACTGTGTGCAGTTCTGGTCACCACATTACAGGAAAGACGTGATTGCACTGGAGAGGGTACAGAGGAGATTCAATAGGATGTTGCCTAGACTAGAAAATTTTAGCTATGAGGAAAGATTGGATAGGCTGGATTTGTTTTCTTTGGAATAGAGGAGGCTGAGAGGAGACCTGATTGAGGTGTATAAAATTATGAGGGGCCAAGATAGAGTGGATAGGAAGAATCTATTTCCCTTAGCAGAGGGGTCAACAACCAGGGGGCATAAATTTTAAGTAATTGGGGGGAGGTTTAGAGCGGATTTGAGGGGAATGTTTTTCACCCATAGGGTGCTGGGGGTCTGGAACGCACTGCTTGAAAGAGTGGTAGAGGCAGAAACCCTCACCACTTTAAAAAAGTACTTCGATGTGCACTTGAAGTGCCGTAACCTACAAGGCTATGGACCAAGAGCTGGAAATTAGGCTGGAAAGCTCTTTGTTGGCTGGCATGGAAACAATGGGCCGAAATGGCCCCATTCCATGCTGTAAATTTCTATTCTATGATTCGTTGCACTGCCTCTAAGGTAAGTATATACTTCCTCAGATAAGTAGACCTAAACTGTGACAATACGCCAGATGTGGTCTCACTTAAGCCCTGTACAATTGTAGCAAGACTTACTTAATTTTGTACTCCCTTGCAATAAAGGCCAACAATCCCTTCACCACCAACGCAGTCTCTGTAATGTGCGCCATCTACAAGATGCACTGCAGCAACTTGCTAAGGCTTCTTCGACCTCACCAATCAAACCCACAACCTCTATCGCCTAGAAGAACAAAGGTAGCAGGCGCATGGGAACACAACCACCTCCAAGTTTCCCTCCAAGTCACACACCATTTGACTTGGAAATATAATGCCATTCTTCCATCATGGCTGGGTCAAAATCCTGCAACTCCCTACCTAACAGCAGTTCAAGTGTTCGACTCACCACCACCTTATCAAGGGTATTTAGAGATGGGCAATAAATGCTCGCCTTGCCAGCGATGCCCACATCCCATGAATGAATTAAAAAAATAAGAAGAGTGTTCCGAATTTACGCTAGTGGTGGGAATCCTTTGCCCCTGACTGCGCACATTCAAAGCTGAACTGCCCGCTGATTCACCCGATGTGCTGTCAACATGTGAGGTCCACCATTGCCAGTGTGTACTCAGAAAACTACTCTCAAAAACTCTGACAGACAAGAATGTCTGTTTGAATTCTTATCTATAGGTTTGGATTGTTTTGGAATGAGTTCCTGATTTAAAATTAATTTTTCTTTATCATTTATCTCGAGAGGGAGGAGGTAGAAGAGTTTCAAGAAAATATAACCAGTTGACATTATTTTCCACCATGTGGTTGGTTGAATAATCAAAAGTGAAATATAACAAATAAGATCCCAGGCTCGAAATTGCCCTCCGCCCCAAACGGGGTGAATAATTCGAATTAAATGATTATTCTCCGACCCAATCCATGGGGCAGAGAATAGCGGGAAATTGGCCTCTTTAAATGTTTTTATTTGTCTGGGCAGAGTTTGGGGCGGCTGAGGGGCAGAAGTGCTTTGGGAGCGGGGCAGAAGACGGGTGGTGTCATCAACCGCCCCATTACTGCCTCTTAGACCTTGAAGAGGGGGGGCAATTTTGGCCCTCTTGTCTTTATTTACGTTGATTTTTTTAAAATAAAAAAATGTATTTGTTAAAGATAACACAATAAAACTACTGTAAGAAAGAGATGGACTGGGTGCATAGTAGATACTTTTCCATTCTGCTTTATATCTCCTTCATTTTTCAAAAATTCTTAATTGTAGGGAGATGTCTCTGCAGTTGTTTCCAAGTGCAGGTATATTTAAAATCACATTCCTTTGAGTGTGTGAAGAAGAATGGCAAGGATTTGGAAAAATGTTATCTCTTCAGGCCTTACCACAGCAAACAAAAAGTATATATGGCATAGTAAAGTGGCTGTCAGACTGCTTCTCGGGCTCCCGCTGCATTTTATTCATAGAAACAACTTTTGATTCTGCAATTTAGAATAGATATTTTTTAGTGTTAGCTTAATATTTTCCACAGAGATGCCACGTTCTTATTGTACCTATTGTAGTGAATCATCAGCGAACAACATTAGCATTTCAAGACTGCTGAGAAAATATACTGTGTTGTTCACCAGACAGTATCTTATTACAACATGGAGCTGCAAAAGCACAGTGTTCCACAGCTGTACGTACTGTAAGTGTCATTAGAACAAATGTTCTGATAGTGCAAAGCTCCAAGTACAAATTTGCATTTAATGAACATAAGAATTGGTTTTAGAAAATCATTATGGGTCCGTGTGAGGCTGAACAAATGGAGACATTTTTCTTCAGATTTTTCTCTTGGAAAGGTCTGGTAACTATTATTGGTACTGCATGATCATAAAACACAAACATCAGAATCAAACAAAATTAGAGTCCAAATAATTTCAGTTGTACATTAACTAAATGCTTATTAACTTTTAAACTGTTCAAAATTCTGTATATCCAATCTTTTCTCAACCATATTTCAGTCCTTTAGAATATGCATTTTATGATGTTTTATAACAGGTAGTGGACTGAAGCCAACTGAATATTTTATTGGAACAGACTGAGGAAGATTGATTTAAAATTCCTGGACCTTTTAGCTCTCGTTGCCAAACCGCATTCATCCTTCATTGCACTGCACATTAGTACAAATGTTATCACTACACAAAGGGATATGATACCATGCCAAGGCCACATTCTGTTCTCTTCAATAATCTGTGAAAAATTCTTGAATATTGTAACTACACCTGTGTGAGAAGAAGTTTGTTTGTAAGGCTGGTTATGATTATTTAGTGCTTAACTTACTTACAAAGCTGTATTGTTTCTTGGGGTTTTATTGCTTTTCCATATTCCTCTTACTTTGTCAGATCGCAGTACATTCATTCATTGGAGATTAGATCATAATCCATCCCTTGCTGTTCTTCCCCCTCAGTGATAACTCATGTCCCATGGAGTGCTGAATACCCCCATGTGACTCTTCAATTTCCCAAGCTGAGTGACTGGGCCTGCCCTAATTAAAATAAACAAAATATCAAAGATGGCAACAATCATCAGTGGCACCTGTTAAATGCCTGATGATTGTCAACACATAAAATAAGGACCTCACCAAACATTTTAGCCAGGTCGCAGTTATTTGTTTTAGCATCAATTCTCTGTGAATCATATTTGAGCTCTTCTAAACTGTAAGACAATAGACAATGATAATGCAGTAAATTTAATGTATCTAGATTGTCAAAAGGTCTTCGATAAGGTATCCCATAATAGAATGATAAACAAGGTCAGAGAATGCAGAGTCAGGGTACAAGTAGCAGAAAGGCGTCAAAACAGAAAGCAGGGAGTCAGGGTAAAAGGTAGCTATTTACAGTGGCAGAATGTGGGTAGTGGTGTTCCACAAGGATCAGTGCTGGGACCACTGTTGTTCACAATTTATATTAAGGATTTAGACTTTGGAAACAAAAACACAATTTCTAAATTTGCGGATGGCACCAAATTGGGGGGATAGTCATCATTATCATCATAGGCAATCCCTTAGGAATCGAGGAAGACTTGCTTCCACTCCTGAAGTGAGTTCTTTGGTGGCTGAACAGTCCAATATGAGAGCCACAGTCTCTGTCACAGGTGGGCCAGATAGTCGTTCAGGGATGGGGTGGGTGGGACTGGTTTGCCGCACGCTCTTCCCGCTGCTTCCGCTTGATTTGTGCACGCTCTCGGCGTTGAGACTCGAAGTGCTCAGCGCCCTCCCGGATGCACTTTCTCCACTTTGGGCGGTTTTTGGCCAGGGACTCCCAGGTGTCAGTGGAGATGTCGCACTTTATCAGGGAGGCTTTGACGGTGTCCATGTAACGTTTACGCTGCCAACCTTTGGCTCGTTTGCCGTGAAGGAGCTCCGCATAGAGCACCTGCTTTGGGAGTCTCGTGTCTAGCATGCGAACGATGTGGCCTGCCTAGCGGAGCTGACCTAATGTGGTCAGTGCTTCAATGCTGGGGATGTTAGCCTGGACAAGGACGCTGATGTTGGTGCGCCTGTCCTCCCAGGGAATTTGGAGGATCTTGTGGAGGCATCGTTGGTGATATTTCTCCAGCGACTTGAGGTGTCTACTGTACATAGTCCATGTCTCTGAGCCATACAGGAAGGCGGGTATTACTACTTGGTGGTAGATTTGAGGGCCTGGTCTTTGAACACTCTTTTCCTCGGGCGGCCAAAGGCTGCACTGGCGCACTGAATCTCCTCATCAATGTCTGCTTTTTTTGCTAAGAGGCTCCCGAGGTATGGGAAATGGTCCATGTTGTCAAGGGCCGTGCTGTGGATCTTGATGACTGGGGGGCAGTGCTGTGCGCCGAGGACAGGCCGGTGGAGGACCTTTATCTTACGGATGTTTAGCATAAGGCTCATGCTTTCGTATGCCTCAATAAATACGTCGACTATATCCTGGAGTTCAGCGTCAGAATGTGTGCAGACGCAGGTGTCGTCCGCGTACTATAGCTCAACGACAGAGATTGGGGTGATTTTGGACCTGGCCTGGAGACGGCAAAGTTTAAACAGCTTCCCACTGGTTCTGTAGTTTAGTTCCACTCCAGCGGGGAGCTTGTTGACTGTAAGGTGTAGCATGGCAGCGAGGAAGATTGAGAAGAGGGTTGGAGCGATGACGCAGCCCTGTTTGACCCTGGTCTGGACATGGATTGGGTCTGTAATGGATGCGTTGGTAAGGATCATGGCCTGCATGTCGTCGTGGAGCAGACGAAGAATGTTGACCAACTTTTGGGAGCATCCGAAACGGAGGAGGACGCTCCATAGACCCTCCCGGTTAACGGTGTCAAAGGCCTTTGTAAGGTCGAAAAAGGCCATGTATAAGGGCTGGCGCTGCTCCCTACATTTTTCCTGCAACTGTCACGCTGCAAAGATCATGTCCATTGTGCCCCGTAGGGGACGAAATCCGCACTGTAATTCCGGGAGCAGCTTCTCGGACACGAGGAGAAGACACTTGAGGAGGACTCTAGCGACAGCTTTCCCAGTGGCTGATAGCAGGGAGATTCCCCTGTTATTGCCGCAGTCAGAAATGTCCCCTTTTTAAAAGATGGTCATGATCACTACATCTCTGAGATCTCCCAGCATGCTCTCCTCCCTTCTAGGTGAGAGAGATGAGATCATGTATCTGCGCCAACAACGCCTCAGCAGGTATTCCATCTGCTCCCGTAGCTTTGTTGTTCTTGAGCTGTCTTATGGATTTTCCTACCTCATGCAGCGTTTGGGTTTCACTGAGGTAGTGGTGGGTTGCATGCTGCGGGATGGTGTCGAGAACACTCGAGTCAAAGGCAGAGTTTCGATTTGAGGAGATCTTCGAAATGCTCCTTCCAGCAGGCCCTGACTGCCTCAGTGTCCTTGATGAGTGTTTCCTCATTCTTGGCCAGGAGTGGGGTGGGGAGTTTGTACCATAGGTGGCCTTGACTGCGATGAAGAATCCTCGCACATCATGGCTGTCGGGCAGTTGTTGTATCTCCTGTGCTTTCTCCATCCACCACCTGTTCTTTAGGTCCCGGATTTTTTGTTGGATCTCAGCCTTGAGCCACCTGTAATGTTGCTTTGCTGCCCCCGAGTTGGGTTGTTGCTTGAGGCTCAGAAATGCTCTGAGCTTGTGATCTATTAGTTCTTGGATCTCCTGACCATTCTCATCAAACCAGTCCTGATGTTTTCTGGTTGAGTCACCAAGTGTCTCTTCGCAGGCACTGGTTATGGAGGCTTGGAGGGCAGACCAAGCGCTGTGGGCATTCAGCATCTCAGGGTCATCAAGGCACGCCAGGTTAGCTGTGAGGCACTGGCTGTATAGGGCTCTCTTAGCTGGGTCTTTAAGTGCCCCGGCATTTACTTTTTTGAGGCACTGCTTCTGCTGTCCCCTCGGCTTTGGAGCTATGTTAATGTCGATGATGTATCGGATTAGGCAGTGGTCTGTCCAGCAGTCATCAGCTCCTGTCATGGCGCGGGTAATGCGCACATCCTTGCGATCCTTGGCTCAGACGATGATACAGTCGAGCAGGTGCCAGCGTTTGGAGCGAGGGTGTTGCCACGATGCCTTGTATTTGTCCCTCTGGTAGAACAGGGTGTTGGTGATGAGAAGTTCATGTTCTAGATATTTTGTCAAAAGTAGGGTACCGCTGGAGTTGGCTTTCCCTACCCCCTCTCTGCCAATCACGCCTCCCTAGAGGGCTGTGTCTTTGCCGACCCTGGCATTGAAGTCACCTAGGAGGATCAGTTTGTTGCCCGCAGGGACACGGGACAAGGATGTTTTGAGATTGGAATAAAAACCCTCTTTGGTCTCATCCGTTGCATCGAGTGTTGCATCATATGCACTGATGACTGTGGCGCGTTGGTTCCGGGATAGGGTGAGTTGAAGAGTCATGAGGCGTTCGTTAACCCCGCAGTGAGAGTCTTTGAGGCGGTCGACCAGCTCATTTTTGATAGCGAAGCTGACTCCCTGAAGGCGGCGTTCTTCCTCGGGTTTTCCTTTCCAGATTAAGGTGTAACCTCCACCTTGTTCCTTGAGCTGGCCTTCCCCTGCTCGCCGGGTCTCACTTAGGGCGGCGATGTCGATGTCAAAGCGTCTAAGTTCCTGGGCAACTATGGCGGTGCGGCGTTACGGCCTGTCACTGTTGGAGTTGTCCATGAGGGTCCTGATGTTCCAGGTCCCGAACTTTATGTTAACGGAGTGGAAGATGCCTGTGCGTGAGTTCTTTTAATGTGGGGTGGCCGTTACACACCGGCCACCACACGGGCTTAGCTGAGCAAGGTCTTGGTCCAGTGGCAAGCAGGTCCAAGACAACTGGAGACCATGCACTGCTGTATGAGCCTAATTGCCTATGGCGAGATGTTGGCCGCAAGCTCGGCGCCGAGTAACGCCCTTGATGGTAGGTGGCTCGAGGCTTGGTTGGGGAGCAGGCATTAACAGTTGTCCACTGGAGTGCTGGGTGGGAGGTCAGCAAGGAGTGGGAGGGTGGAAGAGTCATAGCCATGATGTTCACCAGTAGAAAAGGCCAGGTCTCCAGTGGGGAAGGAGAGGTCCAGCCGTTGATGAGGAGAGGGATGTAGGTTCCGCCGCAAGAGGCGGGGGGGTGATGTCCCCGTTGCTTGGTCAGAGGCACACCAGCTCGCCGGGCGTCATCGTGAGTAACCCGGTTTCAAATGACTGAAAATTATTCTCATAAAACACACCAAACTATTTTCTAGTTAGATTGGGGTACAGTATTTTAATTCCTTAATAAAACATTTTTAAAAGAAAATCATTCTTGAAAGTTCCTCCATGTTGTTTAAAAGTTTCTTCAGAAGTTTTAAAAGTTTCTCCCGAAGTTTAAAAAAAAGTTTTCCCAAGTTATTTAAAAGTTTCTCCAGAGGTTTTAAAAGTTTCTCCCGAAGTTTTAAAAGTTTTCCCAAGTTGTTTAAAAGTTTCCCAAGTTGATTAAAAGTTTAAAATGAAAGCCAGTAGTAAGTTACCTCCCTTGGTACTGTTCCATGGACACTGCCAGTCCTCTGCAGCTGCACAAAACCTTGGCTAGACCACACCTGGAGCACTGTGGGGAATTAGAGGCGCAGTTGTCTCCAAAGGGGGCCTGAACACCTGGAGGCAGCTGGAGGCCCGAACGCCTGGTCACCACTGGAGTGGCCTGAGCGCCGCCAGGGGCCCGAATGCCTGGACACCACCGGAGAGGGCTGAACTCTGCCGGGGGCCCAAATGCCTGGTTGCCGCTGAGTGCCCGAACGTCTTCGTTCCCTGAATCGACCTTGCGATCTCCCTGGACTGTTGGCTGTCGGCCGCTCCTCCTGTGGAGTATGCAAAATAGAGGTGACAGAGAAAAGGAAAAGTTGCATAGCAGGGCAACAGAGATAATAGATGTGGTTGAGAGGGAATAGTCAATACCGAGGAGGACTGCAACAAATTACAGGCGGACATTAATAAACTTGCAGAATTAACATATAATTGGCAAATGAAATTCAACACAGATAAATGAAAGCTAGTACATTTTGGTAGGAAGACTAGGGAGGTCACTTATTACTTGGAGGGTGAGAGTCTCGGTGGGGTAGAGGAACAAAGGGATCTCGGAGTATAAATACACAAATCACTAAAAGTTGCGACACAGGTTAGCAAGGCCATAAAAAAACCAAACCAGGCACTAGGTTTTATTTCAAGAGAAATAGATTTGAAAAGTAGGGCAGTTATGCTAAACCTGTTTCGAACCTTGGTTCGACCACACTTAGAGTACTGCGTACAGTTCTGGGCACCATATTATAAAAAGGATATAGAGGCACTGGAGAGGGTGCAGAGAAGATTTACAAGATTGATACCAGAAATGTGAGGGTATCCATATCAGGAAAGGTTGAACAGGCTAGGTTTTTTTCTCTAGAAAAAAGAAGGCTGAGGGGTGACTTAATAGAGGTCTTTAAAATTCTGAAAGGTTTTAATGGAGTGGATAGAGAGAGAATGTGGGGAAGAACATAACTGGAGGCCATCATTATAAGATAGTCACCAAGAAATCCAAAGGGAATTCAGAAGAAACCTCTTTACCCAAAGAGTGGAGAGAATGTGAAACTCGCTACCACAGGGAATGTTTGAAGTGAATAGTATAGATGCATTTAAGACAAGCATAGGAGGAAGAAAGGAATAGAGGATTATGCTGATAGATTTAGATGAGGAAAAACGGGAGGAGAATCGGGTGGAGGATAAACACCGACAAGGACTGGTTAGGCTGAACGGCCTGTTTCTGTATGATAGTTAACTGATAAGATTATAGTTTAAAGTAAATAAAAAAATTGAGGATCATTTTAAGTAATACTAATGCATGTCAACTAAGAAACTACAGTAGCTAGGATTAGGTAAAGGAATAAAAATTACTCTCTTCCCGGCTCCCTGTCCCTTAAATGAGTGTAATATGTTTTTTTTCTGGCGAGGGGGGAACTTGGGGTCAAATTTCATCAAGTCGTTGTAAGCTAGTCTGGAGCCTGGAATATTTGGACAATAACTTCCATTAATGTTTTCACCAGTGGACACCCATGTAGTTCCTGAAAGACATTTTTCATGACCATTTTACTTAGTAAGGCATTAAAATCTGCCCTTAATAGATCATAAAGTTGACTTTCGCACTAAATATGGCAGAACACTTCATTTACCCTCCCTGAAATGTGCAATTTATGAGTAAATGCCTGGAGAACTGTTCGAGTGTCAGAATGGTTGTTCATTGTAAGGCTCAATCAAAAGAATGTCATTCTGAGTCACACTAATGTGGTGCAGCATTGGAAAACAATGTTATTTGTATTGTTTATACAAACTGTACTAAATAGAATTGTTTTAAAAGACTATAAGCCCCATAAAAATAATATATGAAAGTATTTAATATTCTGCATGTGGCAGGTCAAATTGATAAAGGAGATTAAGACCACCAAACAGCCATTGTAGCTCATCCATTACATGTAATAATATCACTGTTCGATACTTTAAATGCTAATATGGAAGACAAGTTAGCAAAGCAGGGCTGTAAGAGGCAATACTGTTTGGTCTGATAAACAGTGACAGAAAAAAAGTCCTAAGTAATCTCAGCTGGCTGCTGCCTTTTAATGGACTTGGATGAGTAAAATTCAGTATGCAAGCTTCAGTGCCAAAATAGTCATCTGTAAGCCATGCAGTAGATAGAGGCTCGCCGATTTTACCGTCTGTCTCTTCCACTAAGCTCCACATCACTGGTACTATCACTGGAGCTGGTGCTTTTATCAAGAATTTAGAAAGAAAATCCTCCAATTCTATGTAACTTATAAATGTGATACATTCAAAGCTTAACAGAAAATCAGACTTTAGTTGTCAGTGGGAAAGATATGAATGCAGGTCGATGGAAGATTTCTTATACTGTGCTTCAAATATCAGTGCAATTGTAAGTGCTTTCAGGTTAGGTGATAATATCCATTGAATCTTTCTCAAAAAAGTCACAATTCTTTCATTTTAAGACCATCATGCAGATGACGGTCTTAAAATTAAAGAATTGTGACTGCTGTCAGGGAAGTAGGCAGTGACCTGCATGATTTGGTGGTGTTAACTGTTGAGCTTACAGTGGTGGAATAGAAACCCTTTCTCGTCATTATGCTGGATGGTCACATGGGTGCCATCAGTGATCCCACACTTTGGCAAAACCTGCAGTGGGGAATGCTGTTCAGTGGGAAAGGGGACTAAAGTCTTGGCCCTGCTAAACAATTCAGTTGTTTGATATATCTGGAGACAGAAAATTGGTAAATACTGCATATGTCCGCAGTGACAGGCTGAGTGAGATGCAGACATAAAATTGAGGGTGCAGGTGACCTTGACGACCACTGGCAGTAAGGTCCATATGGTGCAAGTTGATGGCAGATCTCATTACAATGGATGTCACAAATCTGCAACTTGCTCCTTGCTGAATTAGCATGTGGAAACAATTTTGTTCTATCATTGTCTGGTAGCTTTTTGTGGCCTGTAGAGATGATTGGTAAGCAGGTGTGCGCAGTTCACCTGTGGTGTCATCTGATATCCTTGGCACACATTATTTATTCTTCAACCTCTTGCATAAAATCCTGTGAATGGAGAGCACTGGAAGCAATTGCCATAGCTTGCAATTGAATAGCAGCAAAAATAAATTTACATTTTAGTGTTAACGGATCCTTTTCCTATAGGCATTATTCTTGCTGGCCTTTAACACTCATTTTGAAATGAGTGAGAGTAGTGATAGACAGGAAATATGGTGGGAAAATAGGACATTCATAGGATGGCTAATTGAGCCATAATTTACAATGAATCCATCTTGACAATAAAGCTCTTGTGTATTCTACCTGAGCGCATATTACTAGTGGACAATCAGGTCAAGAACTATTTTCCAATCCTGCTTGCCCAGTCGCAGGAAGTTGTAAGTATGACATTTTCAAAGAGTATTGAAAGTTTTTGATTTAGTTTGGTCATAGAACTGTAGAAATTCATAAGAATATAAGAAATAGGAACAGAAGTAGGCCATTTGGCCCCTCGATCCTGCTCCACCATTTAATAAGATCATGGCTGATCTGATTATGGACTCAGTTCCACTTCCCTGCCCACTCCCCATAACCCTCTATTCTCTTATCGCTCAAAAATCTGTCTATCTCTGCCTTAAATATATTCAATGACCCAGCCGCCACAGCTCTCTGGGGCAGAGAATTCCATAGATTTACAACCCTCTGAGAGAAGAAACTCCTCCTCATCTCAGTTTTAAATGGACGGCCCCTTATTCTGAGACTATGTCCCCTAGTTTTAGTTTCCCTTATGAGTGGAAATATCCTCCTTGCGTCCACCTTGTCAAGCCCCCTCACAATCTTATACGTTTTGATAAGTTCACCTCTCATTCTTCTGAACTCCAATGAGTATAGACCCAACCTACTCAATCTATCTTCATAAGTCAACGCCCTCATCTCTGGAATCAACCTAGTGAACCTTCTCTGAACAGCCTCCAATGGAAGTATATCCTTTCTTAAATACGGAGACCAAAACTGCACGCAGTACTGCAGGTGTGGCCTCACCACCTTCAATATAATGCATGAAGAAAGAATTGATATCACATGAGCAGTAGTAGCGAGCAAAATCTTTTTAGATACTCACATAAATTGTCATATTAGATCATTTTGGAAATGGATACCATAGCGAGAGAGGATCCTGATACCACTGTGGAAACAGAAACTTTAGATGAAAAGCATCCTAGACTGCCAGATAAAAAATTGCATTAGCACCTTTCATGTCCTCAGATGTCCCACTATGGACATAATCATATACGAAGTGGCTTCATACCACCAGAAAAACCAGTATCTCAGATACGCACCAACTTAGATTCCCGGTGAAATAGACATGCCAGATGGATATCCACTCTAGACAAATTGAAAGCAAACTGAAGACTGCAGGGAAAGAGATCTATGGATTATATGGCTATTAGACTAATAAATACTGGTGATATCATACCATACAAAAGAAACATAATTTTAACATACTGCGATCAGCAAAAAATGCATTATGGTATCTTTGCAAGTTATCCCAGTACCTTTTCATGTAAGCACTGGTCTAGTGTGTATATCCAAAGATTACACTGACATAAACAAATTAATAGAAAATTTCTAGTAGAAATAATTGGAATATTGTTAATGTACAGCTGCAGCTCGACAAGATGTTTTTCTTTGGTTGGAAGCATATTCTGTTTATCCAAATGTATTTTCTGCTGTGTTTTCCTTAGTGTGTTACAGATATTTGCTACCTAATGAAGTATTCAGTGAAGTATAAAGTATTGTTCTGAAATATACTGTGTTGAATAGAGGCACCTTGAAGATTACATAGCAATGTCTAACGATGCCTAATTGAATCATTCTGCAAATTATTAGATTCTTTTTGTAAAATACTCATTAAAAGTTGATTTTGTATTCTCTCCAAGTGTTTAATTTGCAAAAAAGTGACATGCTATAATGCTCTTTTCTATGTGTACAATAGTTTAGTAACGAGCACCTGTAAGTAATATGGTGTGATATATTAATGTGGAGTGAGCCTTTCGCTTAATGGTAGCATTCCACTTAAATCAGAAGATGTAGGGCTTGAACCCTACTCCAGACAGTCCAGCAAGTGGAGACTGGAGCACATGTTCTGAATTCTGGATTGGAATTTAGCAGGACACTCCCACAGACTGAGCAGTGAGTCTGGGTACTTGGTGATGATCGGCTCACACCACCTCTGCTGCATTTGTTCCAATGGCCCCATTTGGAAATGGGGTGTACTGGGCTACTCCGTGTATTACAGAATTTGGCAAGCTCCTTGCTTGCTGTCCAGTGGTGTTGGTGTTGATGTGGGTGGAGGAAGGGGGAGGGGGAGGTGTGGGTGTGGGGGCGGAAAAATGCAAATGATCCTGGTGCCACCACTTACTCCAAGTAACGTTGCATTGTATTGCCTCCTTCTCAGATATTGGCACTGATGATGGCATTGGATTCCACCGTAACTCCTGCTATTTGTCTCAGGTCTTCCAAGATGGTCCATGTGGGTGTGATGCTCATCCAGCATCCTTTTTAGAGCAGAACTCCAGAGATCTGTGTCTGTAGGCTTGGGAGCCAGGGCTGACTTCTGCAGAGCATCCACACACCACTGTCAAATTCTGTCTCTGACTCTTCTGGGGCTCATGTATTGTGTCCTACCCAGAGAAAAACCTTCTTGGGAACTATCTAGGTGGATGTGAGACAAAGAGTCAAAGATGCAAGGATGAGGATGTGGTTGGTTGGTGAATGGTTGGTGAGAGATGAAAGGCTGCTCACCCTACTGTTCCTCCTCCTCAGTGATATCTTGCCTTGGGTTATGTAGAGGAAAAGTAAATGATGAGATGTTACAATGATATGTGACTATCATGACAGTTTCTCTATAGCATTTGAAGATGGCCGGATATATTATTTGATAGTTGTAATGTATTTACTTCATGGGTTCGTTGCTTAAGAATTCATAGCAACACATTTCTATTAAGAACTAGTTGGTTTATTAACAAAGGTTTGACAATCACACTGCACTTTACCAGTTCATCCACGAGGCTCACAATTGCATACCTCATTGTGGATGACCAAGACTCAACTGACTGGGGTTTTCTTGAGTCTTGTGACCATCACGTGACAGGCTAAGCCATTCACAATGCAACAGCTCTACAAACCTGTGAGCATACTCACAGGTGCATACATTACACTAGTGTTTTGTGTTCCCAAAGCATATACAGGCAGCTACAGATGGTCCAGACAAACTGGCAGCTGCCACTGACTCTCCTACATCTCTGGCCTCTCTGGCTCTCGAGGATTTCTTCTTCCTCATAATAGTCAGAGGTCGGTTGTCAGGGGAAACACTGATATCGCCAGTGTCTATGGGCTACCTTTTCCTGTGAAAGAGAAGAGGACGTGAGTATTGCCATTGTTTTGTAATGATGTGTGTATCGTCCCAGTACCTTAAATGTAATGTAACTATGCCACACCACAGAGAGCGCTGCGGTGGGAAACCCTGGTAGTGCCTGTAACAAGGACTATATAAGGGTGACCATCACACCTGGGAGGCACTCTGGAGCTGAACAATAAAGGACGAAGGTCACAGCAGTTAGACTGACACCAGACCGTGTGGAGTCAGTGATTTGTGTGCTACACACACCACATTGGCAACGAGGAAGCGGATGAACTCCACGCAACCATGGCTACTCTGGGCTCGCTAAAGGATTTTACCATGGGCAATGATTGGGAGGCCTTTACGGAAAGGCTCGAGTACTACTTCACAGCAAATGACCTGACGGAGGACACGAACGCACTGAGAGATAAGCGTAAGGCAATATTGCTCTCCAATTGTGGAGATGAGGTTTACTGTCTCGTCAGGGATTTGCTGGCACCCGGGAGTGACAGGGACAAGTCATACGAGGAGCTGACTGAACTCATTCGTGACCAGCTGAAACTGAAGGAGAGCATCCTCACGGCCAGATACAAATTTTACCATCACTGCAGACCCGAGGGCCAGGATGTCACCAAATATGCTGCGGACCTCAGGAGACTCGCGGCGCCGTGTGATTTTGGGGCACACCTTGACGAGGCTTTGCGGGACGTTTTCGTTATGGGGATTGGCCACGAGGGCCTCCTTCACAAGCTGCTGGCCACGGAACCCACAGTCACTCTGACAGAGGCCATTGCCATCAGCCGGGCACATATGACCTCGACTTGCAGCACCAAGCAAATAATCCACACAGTCTCGAATCCGGCAGGCACTATCCACAGGATAGCGCCCACCACGGACAAAACTGCAGAACGTGGCTCTGCCCAGGGCAGAGAGCACGGACCTCGGGATCCTGGAGCTCAGAGTCCGCTGAGGGGGGCCAATCAAGCAGCACTATGCTGGCGTTGTGGAGGAAGCCATGGGGCTCACCGGTGCAGGTTTGCGGAGTACACGTGCAATACCTGCCACGTTAAAGGCCACCTTCAGCGTATGTGTAAAAGAAATCAGAGTCACCATGTGGCTGAGGAGATTGGGGATGATCTACTGTTCAGCGAGGAGCAGGTAGAAGAAGATGAGGTGCTTGGACTATATACGTGCACCGACGATTCGCCCCCAGTGATAAGGGAAGTACGAATCAACAGAGTCCCTGTGAGTATGGAAGTGGACACGGACTCGGGTCCGTCGTTGATGAGTCGGAGAACTTTTGATAAACTGTGGATTAACCCGGCTGCACGACCCAAGCTAGTCCCGGTCACGGCGAAGCTGCGTACCTACACCAGGGAACTGATACCTGTTCTTGGCAGAGCGATGGTGCAGGTATCCCACGGGGATGAGACGCACGCTTTACCTCTCTGGGTCGTTGCAGGCGATGGGCCGACACTCCTCGGCCGGAGATGGATGGGGAAGGTCCGTGGGAGCTGGGAAGACTTCATCACCCCACAGGCTGCTGCTCTCCAGGGTGTTGCCGTGCCCCGGGTGCCCAGAGAGCAGCGCCGACCGAGCTGCCTCAATCCACCCACAGGCAAGTCCCAGGCCCGGACCTCACACCGAGACCCTGCAGCCTTAATCACCACAGGCAAGTCCCAGGCCCGGACCTCACACAGAGACCCTGCAGCCCCAGCCCCCACAGGCAAGCAGCCCTGCACAGATGGGCCTAGTGACGGGGGGGTGAGCCGGCGGGACATTGCGGGCGGGGTGCTGAGGGATCCAGGGGCCGGCGGTTCGGAAGAGCCCTGCAGAGGAAGAGGCTGTTGGGCGGGCTCCCCCCCGAGGAGCTGGTAGCGTTGGGCGGCCATGGCAGCCGCTGGAGAGGCCATGATGGCCACAGGAGAGGCGGCAAGTCAGGTGGCAGCGGAGGCTGCGACGGCGAAGGGCATTCGGAGCGGCGGAGAAGAAGATGGCGGCGGCATCGTGTCGGAGCTGCAGAGCATCAAAGAGGGCGGCGCCCAAGGAGAAGCCTCGTGGAATCCTCCTGCATCAAAGATGGCGCCTTAAAGAGGAAATGCACCCGGGAGTCTTAAAAGGGCCTTACAAAGAGGTGGTCCCCACAAAGGACTTCTGTTAGGCAGAGCGAGTCTAAAATTAGCAATGTTAATGTGAAATAGTGAATTTATAATAAGAATGATCTTTTTTATGCTGAATGGCCACTGTATTTGTGTAAAATAATGGATGAAGTACAATTAATGATAGCGGCTAACAAGGAAATCAAGGTTCCGCTACCAGTCAATAACCAGTTAATGTACCAGATAATATGTACCATACTAACGCACTGTCTATGCCCACCTGCCTTCCGTTGGACAAGTGTGATGTTATGTAATGATGTGTGTATCATTGTCCTGCGTCCAGGTGGGGGGGGGAGGTGATGTTACGTAATGATGTGTGTATTGTCCCAGTACCTTAAATGTAATGTAAGTACTATGCCACACCACAGAGGGCGCTGCGGTGGGAAACCCTGGTAGTGCCTGTAACAAGGACTATATAAGGGTGACCACCACACCTGGGAGGCACTCTGGAGCTGAACAATAAAGGACGAAGGTCACAGCAGTTAGACTTACACCAGACCGTGTGGAGTTAGTGATTTGTGTGCTACATACACCACAGCCATGAAGGCTGGGGGGAGTCTTTACTTGCAATAGTTTGATCCATCAAGTTATAAGAACGGCAGAAAACAAGAAAGGACAGGCATGGTGAATTAGGGTGGGCTTGCTCATGCATGGCCTACTATGAATTATGGCTCATTAGAAGCAGTTAATGGGCCTTAATTTGCTGTAGGAGTGAATCTGACGCCATCTGCCGCTAGACTTGTCCTTGCTCATTTAGGTTTTGACATTTTTTGTGTAGGTTTTGTGTGTCCTTGCAGCTGATAATGGCACAGAGAGAAAAACTGGGCTACTGGGGCCTGAGTGAACAGGAAAAGCAACTGTTTATCTCCTTAACCAATCAGGGTAAAGAATCATGAAATTCACAGCACAAGGACTGAGAAGGAAGTGTAAATTAGAGTGGGTGAATTCAGTGCCAAATAATGTACACAGAGAAATAAAGAGAGGGAAAGAAAGATTGGATTAAGAGAGCAGAAAGAGACAGAAAGGAAAAGTAAATTTTTATTTTATAGTTTAAAAAATCTCCAACAATTGATATCTGAAGGAAAGATTGGCAGTAATTAACACTTATCACACTGTTAAAAGGGTACTTAGATTGAAATGGGAAAGACTTAATATTCTGTGGCGAATTTGGTTCATATTTACTGCGCAAATACAGTAACTTCACGCCATTCAATTCATTTCAATGGTGATGCAGACAGTGAGATGCTGTTTCCACAAAATATCTCTTGTCAGCACTTTTGGATTTTCGTGTTTAACCACGCATCCGTCCTTTGCCTGAAGTGAGCGCCATTAGCCTAATCATTATTTTGACAGCAAATTCTGTCTCAAAATTAATTTTATAAACTTTCAGATTAAAAGCATAATACGTTTACTGGTGTGTGTTTCATTGCTTCGTAGTGCTGCCCATTGATGACTATTACATGCTAATGTCAGTTGATGGTTATGGTGAAATAATACCATTTACTGATTCATGCTGGTTCTTTAGTTGCCACACTTAAGATTTTACTACAAC
The DNA here is from genome assembly GCF_044704955.1 of Pristiophorus japonicus. NCBI lineage: Eukaryota > Metazoa > Chordata > Chondrichthyes > Pristiophoridae > Pristiophorus > Pristiophorus japonicus. The sequence goes on from NC_091987.1 coordinate 50,192,543, forward strand.
AATATGCTGAAATACAGGTGGCAATATATTCTCTGTCAATGTAAGAGTAAGAAGCTGCATTTCAGTTTTTAATACAGCTCATCGGTCATGCCTAACAAACAGTGGTCTGTACTGTGAATGTGACCTATGCTATGCTACATCTTAAATGCTTGTTTGGTACTGACTGTTGTCTTACTCTCTGAAACTAAAGCATTCCGGTAATTTCATGGGATTTGACAGACATTGCACTGCATAGGTTCTAATCCATAAACAGTGCCCCAGGTCATGCAGGTTAATTGGCAGGAAAACTTAATGTAATTTGATGCCTTTTAGGAAAATGCAACAGACACCTTGCATTTGCTGTGAGATATTTCACTTAGCCACAAAGTTATTTTTTGAGAGTCATTCCCCTTTGTAATCATTAGAAGGAGAATGGTGCAACCTCCTCTATTCATAGTTAAATCACCTTCCATATGAGTTATTTCTGTAAGAATAAAAAACAGTCATTTCATGTTACCCTGTTTCACTTCAAGGATACACATGAGCTGGAATTTTCCTGTTGCTGTGTGCGAGTTTGGGGGTGGGCCGGCAGTAAAAATTGTCAGCGCATTGAGATCCCGCCGACTTCCACACTTAGCTCGAACGTGTTTCCAAGCGTGCCAGGGACCCAATCAGCAGAGGCGGGCGACCTCATTCAAGTAATTATCTGCCTGTTGAGAGACCCTTAGAGGGCTTTTAAAACCAGCTTTTGGCTTTAACTTCAGGAGTACAGGTAACACGCGCCTTGGGAACCTCGCTTGTGAATCAGAGGCAGAAGCTCAGTGGCCATTGTGCGAGGAATTAATTGAGATCTGGGAAAAGCACATAAATACTCACGCATTAAACCTGATTAATTGACTCATGGAAAGGCTCTTGCTGACCCCATTTTGTGAGGAGGCTTAGCTGTCAGCAGTTTGCAGGTCATTTCTGCAACCTCAGAAGCCACTCTCACCACATTGCTAGTCACTATCACAACATTGAGGGGTTGGTCCTCTGATCTCCACTTTATCTGCCATCTACTACATCAGCATGGATTCCACTTATGCTCGCTCACCTTGGACCACAGAATCAGACCAGGATGAGCCCCAAAACCAACAACAACAACCACATCAGCAGCAGCAACCAAAACAGCAGCCTTCTCCTCAACAACCTGATGTTCCACAGGAGAGAGTGGGGCACCACAGGGCTGCAGCGTGCTGGACGAGATACCTCCAACGTCATCATCATAAGCAGTCCCTCTTGGAGTCGAGGATGACTTGCTTCCACACTAAAAATGAGTTCTCAGGTGACTGAAAAGTCCAATGCGGAACCTACAGTTTCTGTCACAGGTGGGGCAGATGGTGGTTGAAGGAACAGGTGGGTGGGGTGCCTGGGCTGCCGTGTGCTCCTTCCGCTGTCGATGCTTGGCTTCAGCTTGCTCTCAGCGAAGAGACTCGAGGTGTTCAGCATCTTCCCGGATGCTTTTCCTTCACTTTGGGCGGTCTTGGGCCAGGGATTCCCAGGTGTCGGTGGGGATGTTACATTTTTTTCAGGGAGGCTTTGAGGGTGTCCTCGAAGCGTTTCCGCTACCCACCTGGGGCTCACTTGACATGTCGGAGTTCCAAGTAGAATGCTTGTTTTGGGAGTCTCGTGTTTGGCATGCAGACGATGTGGCCCATCCAGCGGAGCTGATCGAACGTGATCAGTGCTTCGATCCTGGAGATGTTGGCCTGAGCGAGAACACTGATGTTGATGCGCCTATCCTGCCAATTGATTTGCAGGACCTTGGGGAGGCAGCGTTAGTGGTACTTCTCCAGTGTACCCCCAACACAGGCTATACAGGCAGAGAATGAGCTTCCTGGACGTGACTGAACAGCAGTGCTTCAGGAGGCTCAGGCGCCAGGTCATCGCAGACATTCGCACATTGCTGGAACAAGACTTGTTGCCCAGAGGACCTAGTGGACATGCCTTACCAGTAGTTGTCAATGTCACCACCACCCTCAACCTCTTCGCCTCAGGCTCCTTCCAGGGATCTGCAGCAGACATTTGAGGGATCTTGCAGTCGGCCATCCACAGATGCATCAGCCAGGCGACCAATCCCATGTTTGACAAGTCAGTCAATTATGTCAACTTTTCCACTGATGAAATCAGTGTTACTGAGCGGGCTCTCGGCTTTGTGGCTTCCCACAGGTGCAGGGTGTCACTGACTGCACACATATGGCTGTTAATATGCCCCCTCATCACCCAGGAGTGTTAGTGAACTGCAAGGGCTTCCACTCCCTCAATGTGCAGCCTGTCTGTAACCATAAAAAGATAATCATGCATGTGTGCACCAGATTCTCTGGAAGCTGTCATGACTCTTTCATGCTGCACCAGTCCACCCTCCCTCATCTCTTTGCACCTCCAAACCGACTTAATGACTGGCTGCTTGGATACAAGAGCCATCCAGTGAAGACATGGCTCATGACACACTTGAGGAGGCCAAATACTGCGGCCACGGAACATTATAATGAGAGCCTCACTTCCACCAGATGTGTCATAGAGCAAGCAATAGGCATGCTAAAGATGTGCTTCAGATGACTTGACAGATCTGGAGGAGCTCTTCAGTACGCACCAGCCAAGGTCTCCAGAATCATCGTCATTTGCTGCGTGCTGTACAACACAGCACAACAGCAAGGATTAGAGCTATAGGAGGAGCAAGACGCACAGCCTCTTTGGAAGAGGAGCAGATAGAAGATGAGGAGGAGGAGAAACCTAAGGTGGAGATTGCTGCCCGGGAAGTCAGGGATAGCCTCATCATGGCCAGATTTACAGCTTGCTCCAATGCACCCATATGGCTACCACATGCTGTACTAAGTCCCCTCCCCTCCCCACCCGCCAACCCTGACAACACCATAAAGCATTCCGACAATGACCAAGCCATTCCTCTCACAACTCCATTTCTCAAGGTTAAATAGTTTCATCATTCACTCCAAGTAACAAAGCCACTTCCAGGATAGCAGGCAAAAAAAGACAAAACTGGAAAGTGGTGCAAAGAAATACATTTACCTGTGTCATCAAAATAATTGAAAATTAACACTAAAATGTGTTCATACAACCATGTGCACACCCTTGTGTATTTGTGCTTTTTTTCTTTTCTGAGTGCTTCTCCGAGATGCAGCCCCTGTGGCTTCAGCAGAGGTAGTTGCTAGCTGCTTACTTCCATTAATTCCATTTTGTTATGTTTATCCATGCAAGTTATGTATGATGGTTATTTTGTTATAATTACATCTTCATTAAGGAGGGAGAAGTGTAATATATAGCTCCACCTCGTGGACTACTGCTCCACCTAGTTATGTGTGAGGACCACATATCTTCACTACTTTCCCTGGTAACCATTAAAAACAATTTGGAGAACACCTTCTGGTTTGGAGCCTGTGATGGTGTGGTATCTTCTCTACGACATCACAAACACACACTTACAAGATGGCTTCAACTCAGGAACTTGTCAGATGACCTGACCTTTTCTTATGATGATATATGTACAATTGCATTACCACAGTAGTCCACTAGGTGGAGCAGTAGTCCACCAGGTGGAGCTATATATTACACTTCTCCCTCCTTAATGAAGAAGTAATTATAAAAAAATAATCATCAGACATAATTTGCATGGATATACATAACAAAAGATATGGGCTTATGTTGTCAAATTTACAAATCAAGCTTAACCACTGGTTTTCTGTTTCGAAGAGGATACCTTTGCTCTTGAACAGAACTTTTCCAAACATAGTGTCGAACTTAGACTTATTCTCGGCTGAGCCTGAGGAAAGTTTTCCTCCAAGGGACACCCTTGATCTATATTTCAACTCTTTACAACTTCAGACTGTTTGTCTGTCTGACTTGGACTCAGACTTAAATTCTAACTTTCTCTTGGACGTGTTTCTCGTACATCTGATGTAGGATTTTCTACTGGTACTCTACTTGTAACAAGACTATCTGATTCATCTGAAATAATTGAATAATTTGAATTTTCAACTACTTCTACATCTGTCGGTAAAATATGATCAATGTGAACAAACCTAACCTTTCCATGATTAAACATCTTGACAAATACGTGAGAGGACCACATATCTTTGCTACTCTTCCTGGTAACCATTTTAACCATTCATAATGATGGTTCTTCACTCTCACCTTCTGACTCAAAGTCACACTTCTCTTACTCTACCTCTATCATTATTCTCTTTCTGTCTTAATTGTTTGGCTTTAGCAATGAGAACCTGGTTCGTGGCTGTCATTTGAGAAACAACTCTGCTAGTGTTCTACCAGTAGTTGTATGAGGAGTATTATGATTAAATAATTAGAAAATTTGACAATTTGTGGTTCAACGACAACTGCCGTTTCTTTGGATTTGGATCCAACATTTGTTTGATGAGAGCACGTTTTACAATTTGTACTGTGCGCTCTGCTGCAACATTTGAAGCAGGGTGGTATGGTGGAACCTTAGTATGTTTCACATCGTTTCTGCTCATGAACTGTGCAAATTCTTCTGAATAAAATTGTGGCCAATGATCAGAAACATTCTCTTCTGGGAGGCCATATGAAGAAAATAATCTTCCCAATCTATCAAGTGTTTTATTTGTTGTTATTTTCCACATTGGAAACACCTCTCTACCCACTTCGAATGGCTATCAACCACAATGAACAATTGCTGTCCTACTAGCTCAGCAAAATTGATATGTAACTTTTGGCACACTCTAGGAGGCCATTTCCATGGCTGTAATGGTACTGATGGTGGTTTCTTGCTTACTGATTGACATGTTGTACACTAACTAATGATGTACTCGATATTTGTATCTAGACCTGGCCACCATAAGTAACTGTGCAAAACTCTTGGTCAAGCACATTCCCAGGTGCTTGTCATGAAGATCTCCCAATAATTTGGGCCTGAATTTATTTGGAATAACTAATCTTGCACCCCACATGATACTATTTTTATCCACTGATAACTCATTCCTACGAACAGAGTATGGATGAATATCTTTCTCTGATACCTGGTTTGACCAGCCATTTGCAATGTAATCATACACCTTTGATATAATGGGTCACATTTGGTTGCTCTATCAATCTCGTCAGCTGTGACTGGCAGTTCACCAATGCATGAAAAATAGAACACTTCTTCCCTATTGGGTGTAACTTGTGATGGGTATGGCAACCTAGACATAGCATCACCATTTTATTATTATAGATGAGCAATTGCATTACCACAGTAGTTCACTATTTGGAGCTGTAATCCATAGGTGGAGCTATATATTACAGATGGCCCAACCAAAGTCTGTTCCTCCTGCAACTGTATAGAGGCAGACTCAGCCATTGGGATCCACGGACGCATGTGGGGCTCTGACTGAGGCGCAGATCGTTGGGAGCCAGCATTGCGAGAGCGGGTGGCGCGGGAGGATAAAGGTCGGTGGCAGCGAGAGGAGCGGCGGCAGATCGTTGGGAGCCAGCATCGCGAAAGCGGGCGGTGCGGGAGGATAAAGGTCGGCGGCAGCGAGAGGATCGGTGGCACATCGTTGGGAGCCAGGTAGTGCAGAGGCTGAAGGTAAAACAAAGAAGTAGAAAGAAATTGAAGAATGACATCACAGCCAAGCAGGTAAGTGATTGGCTGGTGGATTGGTGAGTATTTAATCTTTTTTTCTTCTTTTATTTCCTTATCAGTAGGTAACCTTTGACATTGTTGCCAAATTAAGTTAATTTAAGGGATAAGTCATGGTACGAGAGCCCAGACCCATGTCATGCTCCTCCTGTGCTATGTGGGAAGTAAGGGACGCACACAGTGTCTCTGATAACTACATGTGCAGGAAGTGCATTCAGCTGCAGCTACTGACAGACCGCATTGCGACACTGGAGCTGCGTATGGATTCACTCTGGAGCATCTGCGAGGCTGAGGATGTCGTGAATAGCACGTTTAGTGAGTTGGTCACACCGCAGGTAAAGGTTACTCAGGCAGATAGGGAATGGGTGACTATCAGGCAGAGCGGCAGAAGGAAGGCACCTTGGGTGCTGTTGGGGGGGATGACCTATCAGGGGAGGGCAGCAGCAGCCAAGTTCATAGCACCATGGGTGGCTCTGCTGCACAGGAGGGCAGGCAAAAGAGTGGGAGAGCTATAGTGGTAGGGGATTCTATTGTAAGGGGAATGGATAGGCATTTCTGCGGACGCAATCAAGACTCCAGGATGGTATGTTGTCTCCCTGGTGCAAGTGTCAAGGATGCCTCAGAGCGGCTGCAGGATATGGAGGGGGAGGGTGAACAGCCAGTTGTCATGGTGCATATAGGTACAAACGATACAGGTAAAAAACAGGATGAAGTCCTACAAGCTGAATTTAGGGAGCTAGGAATTAAATTAAAAAGCAGGACCTCAAAGGTAGTAATCTCAGGATTGCTACCAGTGCCATGTGCGAGCCAGAGTAGGAATTGCAGGACAGCTAAGATGAATACGTGGCTTGAGGAGTGGTGCAGGAGGGAGGCATTCAAATTCCTGGGACATTGGAACCGGTTCTGGGGGAGGTGGGACCAGTACAAACAGGACAGCCTGCACCTGGACAGGACCGGAACCAATGACCTGGGGGAGTGTTTGCTCGTGCTGTTGGGGAAAGGTTAAACTGATATGGTAGGGGTTGGGGACTTATGCAGGGAGACAGAGGGAAATAAAATGGGGGCAGAAGCAAAAGATAGAAAGAAGAAAAGTAAAAATGGAGGGCAGAGAAACCCAAGGCAAAAATCAAAAAGGGCCACATTACAGCAAAATTCTAAAGGAACAAAGTGTGTTAATAAGACAAGTCTGAAGGCTCTGTGCCTCAATGCGAGGAGTATTCGTAATAAGGTGGACGAATTAACTGCGCAGGCAGCTATTAACGATTGTGATATAATTGGGATTACGGAGACATGGATCCAGGGTGACCAAGGCTGGGAACTCAACAACCAAGGGTATTCAACATTCAGGAAGGATAGACAGAAAGGAAAAGGAGGTAGGGTAGCGTTGCTGGTTAAAGAGGAAATTAACACAATAGTAAGGAAGGACATTAGCTTGGATGATGTGGAATATGTATGGGTAGAGCTGCGGAATGCCAAAGGACAGAAAACGCCAGTGGGAGTTGTGTACAGACCACCAAACAGTAGTAGTGAGGTTGGGGACAGCATCAAACAAGAAATTAGGGATGCGTGTAATAAAGGTACAGCAGTTATCATTTACGACTTTAATCTACATATAGTTTGGGCTAATCAAATTGGTAGCAATACGGTGGAGAAGGATTTCCTGGAGTGTATTAGGGATTGTTTTCTCGACCAATATGTCAAGGAACCAACTCGAGGGCTGGCCATCCTAGACTGGGTGATGTGCAATGAGAACAGACTAATTAGCAATCTTGTTATGCGAGGCCCCTTGGGGAAGACTGACCATAATATGGTAGAATTCTTTATTAAGATGGAGAATGACACAATTAATTCAGAGACTCGGGTCCTGAACTTAAGGAAAGGTAACTTTGATGGTATGAGACGTGAATTGGCTAGAATAGACTGGCGAATGATACTTAAAGGGTTGACAGTGGATAGGCAATGGCAAACTTTTAAAGATCGCATGAACAAACTTCAACAATTGTACATCCCTGTCTGGAGTAAAAATAAAACAGGGAAGGTGGCTCAACCGTGGCTAACAAGGGAAATTAGGGATCGTGTTAAATTCAAGGAAGAGGAATATAAATTGGCCAGAAAAAGCAGCAAACCTGAGGACTGGGAGAAATTGAGAATTCAGCAGAGGAGGACAAAGGGTTTAATTAGGAGGGGGAAAATCGAGTATGAGAAGATGCTTGCTGGGAACATAAAAACTGACTGCAAAAGCTTCGAAAGATATGTGAAGAGAAAGGGATTATTGAAGACAAACATAGGTCCCTTGCAGTCAGAATCAGGTGAATTTATAATGGGGAACAAAGAAATGGCAGACCAATTAAACAAATAGTTTGGTTCTGGAAATACTAGGGGACTGAAGATCTAGCGAGAAGGAGGAACTGAAGGAAATCCTTATTCGTCAGGAAATTGTGTTCGGGAAATTGATGGGATTGAAGGCCGGTAAATCCCCAGGGCCTGATAGTCTGCATCAGAGAGTACTTAAGGAAGTGGCCCTAGAAATAGTGGATGCATTGGTGATCATTTTCCAACAGTCTATCGACTCTGAATCAGTTCCTATGGACTGAAGGGTAGCTAATGTAACACCACATTTTAAAAAAGGAGGGAGAGAGAAAACAGGGAATTATAGATCGGTTAGCCTGACATCAGCAGTGGGGAAAATGTTGGAATCAATTATTAAAGATGAAATAGCAGCGCATTTGGAAAGCAGTGACAGGATCGGTCCAAGTCAGCATGGATTTATGAAAGGGAAATCATGCTTGACAAATCTTTTAGAATTTTTTGAGGATGTAACTCGCAGAGTGGACAAGGGAGAACCAGTGGATGTGGTGTATTTAGATATTAACAAGGTTCCGCACAAGAGATTGGTGTACAAAATGTATTTTTCTTTCTTTATCAGAAAGAAACCTTTAGCATTGTTGTTGCCAATTTAAGTTTATCTAAGGGTAAACATAGAAACATAGAAAATAGGTGCAGGAGTAGGCCATTCGGCCTTTCTAGCCTGCACTGCCATTCAATGAGTTCATGGCTGAATATGCATCTTCAGTACCCCATAAGTGCCCGTAAGTCATGGCAGGAGAGCTTGGGCACGTGTTATTCTCATCCTGTACTATGTGGGAAGTCGGGGACGCCTCCGGTGTCCATGACGACTACATGTGCGGGAAGTATATCCGCCTGCAGCTCCTGACGGACCGCATTGCGGCACTGGAGCTGTGGGTGGATTCACTCTGGAGCATCCACGATGCTGAGAATGATGTGAATAGCACATTTAGCGAGTTGGTCTTACTGCAGGAAAATGGAACAAAGCCAGATAGGGAATGGAAGACCAACAGGAAGAGCAGTGCAAGGAAGGTAGTACAGGGGTCCCCTGCGGTCATCCCCTTGCAAAACAGCTACACCGCTTCGGATACTGTTGAGGGGGATGACTCTTCATGGGGGAGCAGCAGCAGCCAGGTTCATGGCACCGTTGGCGGTTCTGCTGCACAGGAGGGCAGGAAAAAGAGTGGGAGAGCTATAGTGGGATTCAATTGTAAGGGGAATAGATAGACGTTTCTGCGGCCGCAACCAAGACTTCAGGATGGTATGTTGCCTCCCTGGTGCAAGGGTCAAGGATGTCTCGGAGCAGGTGCAGGACATTCAAAAAAGGGTGGGGAACAGCCAGTTGTCATGGTACATATAGGTACCAACGATATCGGTAAAACAATGGGATGAGGTCCTACGAGACGAATTTAGGGAGCTAGGAGTTAAATTAAAAAGTAGGACCTCAAAAGTAGTAATCTCAGGATTGCTACCAGTGCCACGTGCTAGTCAGAGTAGGAATCGCAGGATAGCTCAGATAAATATGTGGCTTGAGGAGTGGTGCAGAAAGGAGGGGTTCAAATTCCTGGTGCATTGGAACCGGTCTGGGGGAGGTGGGACCAGTACAAACTGGACGGTCTGCACCTGGGCAGGACCAGAACCAGTGCTGTTTGGGAGGAGTTAAACTAATATGGCAGGGGGATGGGAACCTATGCAGGGAGACAGAGGGAAATAAAATGGAGACAGAAGCAAAAGTTAGAAAGGAGAATAGTAAAAGTAGAGGGCAGAGAAACCAAAGGCAAAAAACAAAAAGAGCCGCTTTACAGCAAAATTCTAAAGGGTCAAAGTGTGTTAAAAAGACAAGCCTGAAGGCTCTGTGCCTCAATGCGAGGAGTATTTGGAATTATTTGGACGAATTAACTGCGCAGATAGTAGTTAACAGATACGATGTGATTGGCATCACGGAAACATTGCTTCAGGGTGACCAAGGCTGGGAACTCAACATCCAAGGGTATTCAGCATTTAGGAAGGATAGAGAGAAAGGAAAAGGAGGCGGGGTGGCATTGCTGGTTAAAGAGGAAATTAATGCAATTGTAAGGAAGGACATTAACTTGGATGATGTGGAATCGGTATGGGTGGAGCTACAGAATACCAAAGAACAGAAAATGCTAGTGGGAGTTGTGTACAGGCCACCGAATAGTAATAGTGAGGTTGGGGACAGCATCAAACAAGAAATAAGGGATGTGTGCAATAAAGGTACAGCAATAACCATGGGCGACTTTAATCTACATATTGATTGGGCTAACCTAACTGGTAGCAATGTGGTGGAGGAGGATTTCCTGGACTGTATTAGAGATGATTTTCTAGACGAATATGTCGAGGAACCAACCAGAGAGCTGGCCACCTAGATTGGGTGATGTGTAATGAGAAGGGACTAATTAGCAATTTTGTTGTGCGAGGCCCCTTAGGGAAGAGTGACCATAATATGGTAGAATTCTTTATTAAGTTGGAGAGTGACAGTGTTAATTCAGAGACTAGGGATCTGAACTTAAGGAAAGGTAACTTTGACGGTATGAGTCGCGAACTGGCTCAATTAGATTGGCGCATGAAATGTAAAAGGTTGACAGTGGATAGGCAATGGCAAACCTTTAAAGATCATATGGATGAACTTCAACAATTGTACATCCCTGTCTGGAGTAAAAATAAAACGGGGAAGGTGGCTCAACCTTGGCCAACAAGGGAAATTAAGGATAGTGTTAAATCCAAGGAAGAAGCATAAAAATGATTCAGAAAAAGCAGCAAACCGGAGGACTGGGAGAAATTTAGAATTCAGCAGAGGAGGACAAAGGGTTTAATTAAGAAGGGGAAAATAGAGTACGAGAGGAAGCTTGCAGGAAACGTAAAAACTGACTGCAAAAGCTTCTATAGATATGTGAAGAGAAAAAGATTAGTGAAAACAAATGTAGGTCCCTTGCAGTCGGATTCAGGTGAATTTATAATGGGGAACAAAGAAATGGCAGACTAATTGAACAAGTACTTCGGTTCTGTCTTCACAAAGGAAGACACAAATAACCTTCAGGATGTACTAGGGGACCGAGGGTCCAGTGAGAAGGAGGAACTGAAGGATATCCTTATTAGGCGGGAAATCGTGTTAGGGAAATTGATGGGATTGAAGGCCGATAAATCCCCGGGGCCTGATAGTCTGCATCCCAGAGTACTTAACGAAGTGGCTCTAGAAATAGTGGATGCATTGGCTCTGTATCAGTTCCTATGGACTGGAGGGTTGTTAATGTAACACCACTTTTTAAAAAAGGAGAGAGAGAGAAAACAGGTAACTAAATACCGGTTAGCCTGACATCAGTAATGGGGTAAATGTTGGAATCAATCATTAAGGATGAAATAGCAGCGCATTTGGAAAGCAGTGATAGGATCGGTCCAAGTCAGCATGGATTTATGAAAGGGAAATCATGTTTGACAAATTTTCTGGAATTTTTTGAGGATGTAACTCGTAGAGTGGACAAGGGAGAACCAGTGGATGTGGTGTATTTTGACTTTCAAAAGGCTTTTGACAAGGTCCCGCACAAGAGATTGATGTGCAAAATCAAAGCACATGGTATTGGGGGTAAAGTACTGACGTGGAAAGAGAACTGGTTGGCAGATAGGAAGCAGAGAGTCGGGATAAACTGGTCCTTTTCAGAATGGCAGGCAGTGACTAATGGCGTGCCGCAGGGCTCAGTACTGGTACCCCAGCTCTTTACAATATATAGTAATGATTTAGATGATGGAATTGAGTGTAATATCTCCAAGTTTGCTGATGACACTAAAGTGGGTGGCGGTGTGAGGAGGACGCTAAGAGGCTGCAGGTTGACTTGGACAGGTTAGGCGAGTGGGCAAATGCATGGCAGATGCAGTATAATGTGGATAAATGTGAGGTTATCCACTTTGGGGGCAAACAAAAGAAGGCAGAATATTATCTGAATGGCGGCAGATTAGGAAAAGGGGAGGTGCAATGAGACCTAGGTGTCATGGTTCATCAGTCACTGAAAGTGGGCATGCAGGTACAGCAGGCGGTGAAGAAGGCAAATGGTATGTGGGCCTTCATAGATAGGGGATTTGAATACAGGAGCAGGGAGGTCTTACTGCAGTTGTGGAGGGTCTTAGTGAGGCCTCACCTGGAATATTGGGTTCAGTTTTGGTCTCCTAATCTGAGGAAGGACATTCTTGCTATTGAGGGAGTGCAGCAAAGGTTCACCAGACTGATTCCAGGGATGGCTGGACTGTCATATGAGGAGCGGCTGGATCAACTGGGCCTTTATTCACTGGAGTTTAGAAGAATGAGAGGGGATCTCATAGAAACGTATGATTCTGATGGGACTGGACAGGTTAGATGCGGGAAGAATGTTCCCGATGTTGGGGAAGTCCAGAATCAGGGGACATAGTCTTAGGATAAGGGGTAGGATATTTTGGACTGAGATGAGGAGAAACTTCTTCACTCAGAGAGTTGTTACCCTATGGAATTCCCTGCCGCAGAGAGTTGTTGATTCCAGTTCATTGGATATATTCAAGAGGGAATTAGATATGGCCCTTACGGCTGAGGTGATCAAGGAGTATGGAGAGAAAGCAGGAAAGGGGTACTGAGGTGAATGATCAGCCATGATCTTATTGAATGGTGGTGCAGGCTCGAAGGGCCGAATGGCCTACTCCTGCACCTATTTTCTATGTTTCTATGTTAAACATATGATATTGGGGGTAATGTATTGACGTGGATAGAGAACTGGTTGGCAGACAGGAAGCAGAGAGTCTGGATAAACGAGTCTCTTTTCAAAATGGCAGGCAGTGTATAGTGGGGTGCCGCAGGGCTCAGTGCTGGGACCCCAGCTATTTACAATATGCATCAATGATTTAGATGAAGGAATCGAGTGTACTATCTCCACGTTTGCAGATGACACTAAGCTGGGTGGTGGTGTGAGCAGTGAGGAGGATGCTAAGAGGCTGCAGAGTGACTTGGACAGGTTCAATGAGTGGGCAAATGCATGGCAGATGCAGTATAATGTGGATAAATGTGAGGTTATTCACTTTGGTGGCAAAAACATGAAGGCAGAATATTATCTGAATGGCGGCAGATTAGGAAAAGTAGAGGTGCAATGAGAGCTGGGTGTCATGGTACGTCAGTCATTGCAAGTGGGCATGCAGGTACAGCAGGCGGAGAAGAAGGCAAATGGCATGTTGGCCTTCATAGCTCGGGGATTTGAGTATAGGAGCAGGGAAGTCTTACTGCAGTTGTACAGGGCCTTGGTGAGGTCTCACCTGGAATATTATATTCAGTTTTGGTCTCCCAATCTGAGGAAGGACGTTCTTGCTATTGAGGGAATGCAGTGAAGGTTCACCAGACTGATTACAGGGATGGCAGGACTGACATATGAGGAGAAACTGGATTGACTGGGCCTGTATTCACTGGAGTTTAGAAGAATGAGAGGGGATCTCATAGAAACATATAAAGTTCTGACAGGACTGGACAGGTTGGATGCAGGAAGAATGTTCCTGATTTTGGGGAAGTCTAGAACCAGGGATCACAGTCTAAGGATAATGGGTAAGCCATTTAGGACCGAGATGAGGAGAAACTTCTTCACTCAGAAAGTTGTTAACCTGTGGAATTCTCTACCGCAGAGAGATGTTGATGCCAGTTCATTGGATATATTCAAGAGGGAGTTAGATATGGCCCTTATGGCTAAAATGATCAAGGTGTATGGAGAGAAAGCAGGAAAGGGGTACTGAGGTGAATGATCAGCGATGATCTTATTTAATGATGGTGCAGGCTCGAGGGGCTGAATGGCCTACTCCTGCACCTATTTTCTATGTTTCTATGGAGCCAATGAGGAAGAACTGGGAGCGCTTTGAGAAGATCCATCACTTCCATATTCCCTCTCACCATCATCCCTCTCATGGGCCACCCACAATTTCCTGCCGCCAAGGTGCGGGAGAACACCTTGCTGCACAGCGATGAACGCCTAAGTCTAAATTTATATCCCTCCTAGAGATGAGATCTATCAACCTGTGCCATCAGTTGTCCACAGCAGACATGTGGTCATGTGACTGTCGCATTTGCTGCTCCATGTAGGTGACCATTCTTTCCATGGAACATCACCTCGTCCCCATCGCCTGCGACATGGTGGTGCTCATGTTGGAGATGGAACCCTCCATTCTCTGTCCATTTTCAGACATCGTGGCTGCAAAAGTTGCCAGAGCCTCATGCAATTGTTGCTGCTCCTCCAGGATCACCCTCTTTCTTGGTGGCCCCCGAGGCTCATCGTCTGCTTGCAGTTCAGCTAGGAGCTTTCTGCTTCTTCTGGCGAGGCGTCTCCACTGCTGTCTCTATCAACACCATCTGCTCTTGCTCACTTGTGCAGTGTGGGACACCAGGTGGCAACATTACTCTATCTCACACAGGTCCCACCAAAGTGTGTGTATCTGCCTTCATGATGGGTGCGCTTCGGTCTGTTGATGTTGCACCCTCAGAGGCTGGAACTTCCTCTGAGGAGTCGTCTTCCTCCTCCAGCTGGACACTGAATGGGTGGGGGTGGTGCAGTTGAACGACCTGTGGGAGAGTAAAGAGATGATTTAGAAATGTGATATTCAGATTGGTTTGCATTATCATTATGCTTATGATGTAAATTCACTGGCTGCTGACATCAGTCACCATATGAGTGAATGCTGTTGCCATATGGCTGTATAAGATGTGATTCTGTCACCAGGTTGCTGGATGTCCCCCTCTCTCCATCTCCCACCGCCCACAGCTCTGTAACGCGAGAGATTCCCAGTGCCACCTCCTCAGCTGGAGTCAATTGTGTGACTACTGGAGGGCCACCTCCAGTTCTCTGTTTCTCCTGATTCTTCTGAGCTCTCTTCTGCAATGAGGAAAGAAGAGAACTTTGAGTGAGAATGACGGAATGGCTGGGTTACATCTGTAGAGGGTGAGTCTGAGGCAATGACGTGACATTGGCAAATGGCTTCTTCTGTGTTGTTACTTGTTAAGATTGCAATAAGATGAGGGTGAGTGTGAGGGGTGGTTGGTCAGATGGGAATGTGAGTATGTACATAGACAGAAAGGGATGGGTTGCCATGCAAGATAGATTGCTGTGAGGAATGATGTGCAGGAGTAGGCTTGTGAAGGCAGAATGATGGGTATATGCTGACAGGCACAACAGGAAGGTGAACGTGGCATTACATTCACTTTTCCTGACTTCATCATAGCATTGAATCTCTTGCGGCACTAGATCCACATCCCCCTGACAACATCCCTGCGGTTGACCTTTGCTGCGATCTGCAACCATGCTGTTTTAGATTCCTTTGGTGGTCTTTTACACCTATCAGCGGGGAACAGGACCTCGCTGCCTGCTCTCACTGCCTGCAGCAGAATATGGAGGGATGCATCACTCACCTTTGGTGCAGCCCTGTGCCTTTGTCCATCCATGAGTGACACATTTTTCATCTCGTTCATAGTTTCCAGATCTCTGAAAATGACCTTCCACACTCCCATTGACCTTTACATGAGATGTGTGCAAAGCTGCTTTAAATATCGGTGCTGGAAACAGGTAATTGATGACGTCATCAGACCCGCTCCATATAATTGGGCTGGGAAACGTGCATGTTCTGTAATTGGCGGCATTAAGTAAAAGTCGCTCTGAATAACGTGCTGCTCAGAACATCGCGTTCCCGACCCTCTATATGCCCCACAGGCACAAACCCTGACCCCAAGGTAAAGATTCCGGCTATGGTCTCCCATGTTAGGTACCAGACATTATGTTAGAAGACTTATTGTCTGCCTTTAGATTATAATTAAAGATGAGCTGTCTCTTTTCATCGAGGTGAGTCAGGTTACTGGTGTAAAACTATACAGCTCATCCAAGAGTTTTGTAATCGCATGTTAGCCCCTAGCTATCGCTAATTTATATTCTTCTTGAGAAGTATTATAAGGACTTCCTATACTGTAAGCACACTTCTCAAACTGTAATTTTCATGCTTCACTGCTCTTAGAAACATAGAAACATAGAAAATAGGTGCAGGAGTAGGCCATTTGGCCCTTCGAGCCTGCACCGCCATTCAATAAGATCATGGCTGATCATTCCCCCAATATCCCTTTCCTGCTTTCTCTCCATACCCCTTGATCCCCCTAGCCGTAAGGGCCATATCTAACTCCCTCTTGAATATATCCAATGAACTGACATCAACAACTCTCTGTGGCAGGGAATTCCATAGGTTAACAACTCTCTGAGTGAAGAAGTTTCTCCTCATCTCAGTCCAAAATGGCCTACCCCTTATCCTAAGACTATGTCCCCTGATTCTGGACTTCCCCAACATCGGGAACATTCTTCCCGCATCTAACCTGTCCAGTCCCGTCAGAATCTTATACATTTCTATGAGATCCCCTCTCATCCTTCTGAACGCCAGTGAATAAAGGCCCAGTTGATCCAGTCTCTCCTCATATGACAGCCCAGCCATCCCTGGAATCAGTCTGGTGAACCTTTGCTGCACTCCCTCAATAGCAAGAACGTCCTTCCTCAGATTAGGAGACCAAAACTGAATACAATATTCCAGGTGAGGCCTCACCAAGGCCCTGTACAACTGCAGTAAGACCTCCCTGCTCCTATACTCAAATCCCCTATCTATGAAGGCCAACATACCATTTGCCTTCTTCACCGCCTGTTGTACCTGCATGCCCACTTTCAGTGACTGATGAACCATGACACCCAGGTCTCGTTGCACCTCTCCTTTTCCTAATCTGCCGCCATTCAGATAATATTCTGCCTTTGTGTTTTTGCCCCCAAAATGGATAACCTCACATTTATCGACATTATACTGTATCTGCCATGCATTTGCCCACTCACCTAACCTGTCCAAGTCAACCTGCAGCCTCTTAGCCTTCTCCTCACAGCTCACACCGCCACCCAGTTTAGTGTCATCCGCAAACTTGGTGATATTACACTCAATTCCATCATCTAAATCGTTAATGTATATTGTAAAGAGCTGGGGTCCCAGCACTGAGCCCTGCGGCACTCTACTAGTCACTGCATGCCATTCTGAAAAGGACCCGTTTATCCCGACTCTCTGCTTCCTGTCTGCCAACCAGTTCTTTATCCACGTCAGTGCATTATCCCCAATACCACGCGCTTTGATTTTGCACACCAATCTCTTGTGCGGGACCTTGTCAAAAGCCTTTTGAAAGTCCAAATACACCACATCCACTGGTTCTCCCTTGTCCACTCTACTAGTTACATCCTCAAAAAATTCCAGAAGATTTGTCAAGCATGATTTCCTTTACATAAATACATGCTCACTTGGTCCGATCCTGTCAATGCTTTCCAAATGCGCTGCTATTTCATCCTTAATGATTGATTCCATCATTTTCCCCACTACTGATGTCAAGCTAACCAGTCTATAATAACCTGTTTTCAATCTCCCTCCTTTTTTAAAAAGTGGTGTTACATTAGCTACCCTCCGGTCCATAGGAACGGATCCAGAGTCGATAGACTGTTGAAAAATAATCACCAATGCATCCACTATTTCTAGGGCCACTTCCATAAGTTCTCTTCCCAGCCTTGCCAATGCTACTCTGTGAATGTCTCACAAGGGATGCATGCACATGAATGATGTTAGTTTACACTTCCAATTTTCGCTCTTTCCAACCAATTCCAACGCTGGTGAAGAACTTGCCTTTTGGGAACTTTCAGTTTAAAGCCGAGTCCTACCAATCTGCGGCATAATTGTGCCGATGCAAATCTTCTGCAAAAGACAGAACTTGCGGAGATTTCCTATTTTTACTTTCAGTAACGATGATGGATTGATTTTGAAATCCAGTTGAATTGTTGGCACTTTCTACACCACCACCTTCAAATAAAGAGTTTCTGACCACAGCAAATAGATTTTTCAGCCTGGCTATAGTTTGGTATAGTCAGTTTTGTTTCATATCTTGATTTTTCCCCTCCTCCTCCCATTTTTCTCTCTGCATTACATACTATGCTCCTCAGTCAAAGGGGTAGTCTGAACTCTATGTTCCTTGATTGATCCATTCGGAAAGCTTCAGAATGGTATAAATGAACACCTGGCCAGTTTTTTTCCCCCTCTGCACATAGACAACCTATTTAAGACTCATGAGAATCAACCTTTACTGAAACATTGTTGAGAATAAGATTGCAAAAGGTCTCCTTCATCAGAAATTGAATAGTCTACTAATGTAGGAGCAGTCATTCCAACAATATTCTTGAACTGAGCCATAAAGTACACATGCCTGAACTGTACTACCAAGTAGATGACAATTCTACTGATTGAAAGGTAGCATCTCCGAATCAAAATATTTAACAGACTAACTTATCCTTAATTGCTTATGATCCAGTACATTAAGTACAGTTTGAGTTTATTGCATTGTGATCATGTTTTATTAATGTTGGTGAAAATAATGAATTTGATTAAAGGGAGCCAGTGTGGTTTGAGGTGCAACAGTAGTCTATCTCATAAGGATATCCTTAATTGAGATAATGGTGCCTTCAATTGAACAGCTGCAAATGTACAGTCAATCAATAGTAAACTCCAGATTAATTTGTTCACATAAATCCAATCTTAAATTTAAATTAACTAAACTATGGCAAATGTAACCTAGATTATAGAGTTTACTGCTGTTTGTCACACATTCTGCTCTGGAGTAAATAAAATTAACTTCTACGAATGATGCTACCATAATGACAGTTAGATCTATTGTACATATTTGAATCAAGATTTCAGATTAAGCCACAGGAGATACAATCACTTGTTAGTGCAGTTTTTTAACCTCTTAGGGGGAGATATTGCATAGTGCCCCGTTTGGGGAGGTAACTTTTGCGGTAGAGCAAAAGTGTCGCCAGACGCTACACGAGTGACTCCGCGTGAACTTCTGGTTTAGCGCTCCAGGAAGGAAGTGCTAAAGCCGGCAAAGGGGCAGTAGCGGTGCGGCGATGCCCAATGTTGAGGGCAGCGCTGCCGGGAACAGAGACTCCTTCCCTCCCTTGAAGGGAAGGGCCATTGCTGCTGGCTCTGCATGAAGTCGATGTCCCTTGTCACTGATGGCAGCCGCGATCCACAATGATCAGCCCCAAGCACTCTAACAGAGTGCAGGACTGATCAATCGTGGCTGAAGAAAATGGTGCCAAATTTACCTAAGGGATTCAAAAAAAATTTTATTGGCACAAGCGGCCTTACCTTTAAATACCGCTCCCCAAGCAGCCAGCCTCCCGATGAACGCCTCCTGCAGCTGCCGGTGTTGACGCCCGGCGATGCTGCAGTGGGTGGAACCAAAGTTTGTGTCCGGGGCGCTGCTGGAGCAATGCACTGCACAATGACGTCACAATCTCCGGGGCGCAGGAGATCGTGGTACAAGGAGTTACCGTCGTTGCAAACCTCCACGGGAATTTCGCGGGCGTCGGTACTCTTGCTGCGCCTGGTCGCAGAGCTGGTAGCGTCCCGTAATCACCCCCAGAGGTGTTAACGGGAGGCTCAAAGGAGGCCAATTTCAAGCCCTTAGTTTGATTTCACATTCTTTTTAAAATGGCATGGACACTCTTTGACGAGGGAGAAACATTTACTTGTGGATAAGCTGCTCAAGGACACTGACAGTGGGATCGATTTCCAAGTGGCTACTTCTGTCAGCCAGAGACAGGCGGAGCAGGTTTCCCATCACCAAATTGAAGTGGTCAGAGGCTCAAACCATTTTTATCGTCAGACCTTATTTGCATTCCATCGGCGAGCTGTACCTGCTTTTACGCAGCTTTTTACTTCTATCGTTACCCAGTTGTATTTTCTGCTTGTGAATTCTAGTTGTTAATCAAATTATCTAGAATTATAAAACAATGATAATGGATATTGGAATTTGGAAATGAGAATCCAATCACTGTGAACATTTTATGGATGGGTCATAGTTTTTTTACCTCGCATAATGAAATCTGAATGTTTTCCAATATGCTTTCTGACAATCAGAATATATAGTCTTTAAATATTCAAATTATTAATAATTAATGAAACTCAAGAATGTAGTAAACAGTGAGGACAATAGTGAAAGACTTCAGGAGGACACAGACACATGGCAGTTGCAATTTAATGCACAGAAGTGTGAAGTGATGCATTTTTGTTGGAAGGATGAAGAGAGGCAATATGTACGAAATGGAACAATTTTAAAGGGGGTGCAGGAACAGAGAGACCTGTACACAATTTTTGGAAGGTGACAAGACAAGTTGATAAGGCTTTTAAAAGAGGCATATGGGTGCCTTGGCTTTATAAACAGAGGCAGGGAGTGAAAAAGCAAAGAGTTTATGCTAAATCTTTATAAATCACTGGTTAGGCCCCAGCTGGAGTATGGTGCTCAATTCTGGGCACCACATTTTAGGAAGGATATCAAGGCTTTAGAGAGGTTGCAGGGAAGATTTACTAGAATGGTACCAGGGATGTAGGACTTCAGCTATGTGGAGACATCAGAGTGGCTGTGTTTGTTCTCCTTAGAGCAGAGAAGGCTAAGGGGAGAATTAGTAGGGTTCAAAATCATGAATGGTTTTGATAGAGTAAATAAGGAGAAACTGTTTCCAATGGCAGCAGACTCAGTTTTAAAATAATTGGCAAAAGTACCAAGAGGTGAGATGAGAATTTTTTTAAACAGCGAGTTGATATGATCTGAAAGGGTGTTAGAAGCAGATTCAATAATAATTTTCAAAGAGGAATTGAAGGGGGAACATTTGCTATGGCGAAGGGGAAAGGGCAGGGGAATGAGACTAATTGGACACCTCTTTCTAATGGCCTCCTTTTGTGCCGTATCATTCTATGATTCTATTCCTGGTTAAGCTGAAAATGGGAACACTAGCAGATCTCTTGCATGCTGTTGTTCAGATGAAAGTGAAAGAAATTGGTGGAAGGTTGCACAAAATGTCATATATGTATAGATGTATAAATATATTGAACAACTTAAGTCTGTGTGTACTACTTGTTAACATAATTTTAAATCCAGTTGTAAGCTTTTCCCATATAAGCTCGAACACTGGAGCTCCAAAGCGACTTAGGGATCCAGGTACTGAACATAATTAAAAAGGCTAATAGAATGCTGGCCTTCATATCTCGAGGACAGAAATACAAGAGGGTAGTAGTTATGCTACAGTTATACAAAGCCCTAGTTAGACCACATGGGGAGTACTGAGTTCAATTCTGGGCACCACACCTTCGGAAGGATATATTGGCTTTGGAGGGAGTACAGCGTAGATTTACCAGAACGATATCCGACCTCTAGGGGTTAAATTACGAGAAGAGATGATACAAAATAGGCTTATATTCGCTGGAATTTAGAAAGCTAACCAGTGATTTTATCAAGTTTTGAAGATGTTAAGGGGAACTGATAGAGGAGATAAAGAAAAACTATTTCCGCTGGTTGGAGAGTCTTGGATGTTAAGAGCCAGACCTTTCCGGACTGATGTTAGGAAACACTTCTGCACACAAAGGGTGGTAGAAGTTTGAAATTCTCTTCGCAAACATCAGTTGAAGCTACGTCAATTGTTCATTTCAAATCTGAGATTGATAGATTTTTGTTAACCAAAGGTATTAAAGGATTTGGGGCAAAGGTGAGTATATGGACTAAGGTCACAGATCAGCCATGATCTTATTGATTGGCGGAACAGGCTCGAGGAGCTAAATAATCGACATTTTGTATACATTTCTCTATTCACATTTATAATGGAAACTGCTATGTAAATTTGTCATGCTGCAATTATACCCTCCTGTTAGTGGTGACCCTACAGCACTTCAGTTTTGCGACTCCCAGTTCTTTAGCCTGTGTTATAAGTTTCAGCCTTGTTTGTCAAATTTTGATTAAAGTATTTGTTTATTTCATGTATCTCACACCCAAGTTTTCAAGGAAAATGTAACTCTATGTTCAAATAGGTTTTACTCTCTTTAAATAGGTTCCTCTGTTCCTTGATAATAAATTTCATTCCCTAACATGGGCCCATCATTTATATCTCGATGATAGAGCCTAACAAATGATTTGTGTTTGAACACTTTGATGTCCATCACATAATGTGGAACTGAGTCATACAATCAGGGAAGTCCCAGGACCCTGTCCTGTGCTGCTAGCTGATCCCAGATAGGGTAGCAGTGGGGCGCTGCAAACGACTTCAGTGTGGTTAATTTTCACTTTGGCAAATTAGCGTTAATAGGGCAGGAAGGGCCTTAAACTGTGGTTGGCAGCCTTACCACCCCATTAACCGCAACAATCTGGCTGCCGCCATTTTGAAGGGGGAATACCCCTGGGCAGCTGAACTTTTCTCTGCAAATACAAACATAGACGGACAGGAAAAGACCCTCTGGTCCATCCAGCCTGTCCCATACAATGGCAATTTCTTGTGCATTATAATATACACTCTGCATCCCACTCAAAAGTTATGTGATCTAATAACATAGTTAGGATCACCATTGCCTTTTTAAGAGACACATGGGCAGAGTTTGTGACTAACAAGCTCTGCCCACCAGCAAACGGCCAGAAGAATTAATTTGAATTGATTGTTTGTGGGGCCGCAAGGTACAGGAGTGATCCTCCTGGCTCCACAAAAGTAGTGTGGGCTATTGCCAGCCTGGCCTCACTGTTATGTATGCAACACCTTGTAACCAGCATTCTACTGATACCACAGGGCACATCTGTTGGAGTCCCCAGGGATCCCAGCATCCCTTGGGAGCACTGCATATAAGCAGGCCTCCCATGCTGTGCCGGCACTCTGGAGTCAGAATAAAGAGGCTAAGGTCACACTTACTCAAATCTACAGTACTCAGTCACATTGCTTTATTTGAGACATAAAAACTGGCGACGAGTAATAGATAACGAACTATCACGTGAAAATGCAGAGAACTATTAGTATCCTGGAGAAATTCTCAGAAGGTGATGATTGGGAAGCCTTCGTGGAGCCACTCAACCAATACTTCGTGGCCAACGAGCTGGAAGGGAACGAGAACGCTGCCAAACGAAGAGCGATCTTCCTCACAGTCTGCGGGGCAACAACCTATGGCCTCATGAAGAATCTTCTTGTCCCGGTGAAACCAACAACCAAATCGTATGAAGAACTGTGTATGCTGGTCCGGGAGCACCTACATCCGAAGGAGAGCATTCTGATGGCAAGGTATCGATTTTACACATGTCAACGGTCTGAAGGCCAGGAAGTGGCAAGCTATGTCGCCGAACTAAGGCGCCTTGCAGGACATTGCGAATTCGGTGAATTCCTGTCGAAAATGCTAAGAGACTTTTTTGTGCTTGGCATTGGCCATGAAGTTATCCTTCGCAAACTATTGACTGTTGAAACACCGAACCTGAGCAAAGCCATAACGATAGCTCAGGCATTTATGTCCACCAGTGATAACACCAAACAAATTTCGCAGCATAAAGATGAATCGGCAAGTACACAAAGTAATGTCGTTTTCAGGCAGGAATGCATATGGCAAAATGTACACGCCTGCAGCTGCACAACCTCAGATGATTCAGGGTCCTCCATCAAGTGTGAATGCGAGGCAGTTAACACCTTGCTGGCACTACGGAGGTGATCATCGAGCCCATCAATGCCGCTTCATAAACTATGCATGCAAAGGCTGTGGAACAATGGGACACCTCCAGCGAATGTGCAAACAAGCTGCAAACCCTGCAAACCACCACGTTGCAGAGGAAGACTGATCCATGGCGGATCAAACTGAACTAGAGACTCGAACCGAGGAGGCAAACGTGTACGGGGTACACACCTTCACCACGAAATGTCCACCGATCATGTTAAAAGTTGAACTGAACGGAATTCCAGTATCCATGAAATTGGACATGGGTGCAAGTCAGTCTATCATAAGCAAAAAGGGGCTGTGATGCAAAAAGGCACAAAGCCCCAAGCTGAGCCCTATTCATACCAAGCTGAGAACTTACACTAAAGAGCTGATCCCTGTAATTGGCAGTACATCAGTAAAAGTCTCCTATGATGGAGCGGTGCATGAACTACCACTGTGAATTGTACCAGGAGATGGCCCCACACTGTTTGGCAGAAGCTGGCTGAGAAAAATCCGCTGGAACTGGGATGACATCCGAGCACATTCGTCCATCAACGACGCCTCATGTGCCCAGATTTTGAGCATGTTCCCATTGTTGTTTGAGTCAGGCATCGGAAATTTTGCTGGGGCGAAGGTGCAGATCGACTTGGTTCCTGGTACACGACCCATCCACCACAAGGCACGTCCGGTACCATACATGATGCGAGAGAAAGTGGAGTTCGAGCTGGACAAGCTGCAACGAGAGGGCATCATCGTGCCGGTTGAGTTCAATGAGTGGGCCAGTCCAATTGTTCCAGTTCTCAAGGGCGATGGCACAGTCAGAATTTGTGGGGACTATAAAGTAACGATTAACCGTTTTTCGCTGCAGGACCAGTACCCGCTACCCAAGGCAGACCTATTTGCGACGCTGGCAGGAGGGAAGACGTTCACCAAGTTGGACCTGACCTCAACCTACATGAAGCAGGAGCTGGCGGAATCTTTGAAAGGCCTCACCTGCATCAACACGCACAAAGGTCTGTTCATCTACAACAGATGCCCGTTTGGGATTCGATCGGCCGCGGCTATTTTTCAAAGGAACATGGAGAGCCTGCTAAAGTCGGTTCCGTGCATCGTGGTTTTCCAGGCAGGTCGGGACACTATCGAACACTTGCAGAATCTGCGAGAGATTCTAAGTCGGCTAGATTGTGTGGGACTCAGGTTGAAACGCTCGAAGTGTGTTTTCCTGGTGCCAGAGGTCGAGTTCTTAGGGAGAAGAGTTGCGGCAGATGGCATCAGACCCACCGATGCCAAGACGGAGGCCATCAAGAATGCGTCGAGACCACAGAACGTGACAGAGCTGCGGTCGTTCCTGCGACTCCTCAACTATTTTGGTAATTTTCTACCCGGTTTAAGCACCTTGCTAGAACCTCTACATGTGTTGCTACGCAAGGGAGATGACTGGGTATGGGGGAAATCACAAGAGACTGCTTTTGAGAAAGCCCGAAATCTGTTATGTTCCAACAAACTGCTTGTTCTGTATGACCCATTTAAACGTTCAGTGCTAGCTTGCGATGCGTCTTCGTATGGGGTCGGGTGGGTGTTACAACAAGCAAACGAATCGGGAACATTACAACCGGTCGCTTATGCATCCAGGAGTTTGTCCAAGGCCGAAAGGGCCTACAGCATGATTGAAAAAGAAGCTCTGGCATGCGTTGACGGGGTGAAAAAAAT
The DNA here is from genome assembly GCF_044704955.1 of Pristiophorus japonicus. NCBI lineage: Eukaryota > Metazoa > Chordata > Chondrichthyes > Pristiophoridae > Pristiophorus > Pristiophorus japonicus. The sequence goes on from NC_091987.1 coordinate 50,217,783, forward strand.
GCACCAGTATCTGTTTGGGCTTAAGTTCGAGTTAGAAACTGACCATAAGCCGCACATATCGCTATTCTCAGAGAGCAAAGATATTAATACCAATGCCTCTGCTCGCATCCAAAGATGGGTGCTCACGCTGTCTGCATATAACTATGTAATTCTCCACAGGCCAGGCACAGAGAACTGCGCTGATGCTCTCAGTCGGCTACCATTGCCCCCCACCGGGGTGGAAATGGCACAGCCTGCAGACTTGCTCTTGATGATGGATGGATTTGAAAATGAAAAGTCACCCGTTACGGCCCGCCAGATCAGGACCTGGACCAGCCAGGATCCTTTACTGTCCCTTGTAAAAAACTGGGAGCTGGTCCAGCGTCCCAGCGGAGATGCATGAAGTGATCAAGCCGTTCCAGCGACGCAAAGACGAAATGTCCATACAGGCAGACTGTCTTTTGTGGGGTAATCGCGTGGTTTTGCCTATGAAAGGCAGGGAAATGTTCATATGTGACCTGCAGAGTACCCACCGGGGCATAGTAATGATGAAAGCTATAGCCAGATCCCATGTGTGATGGCCCGGCATTGACTTCGAATTGGAGTCTTGCGTGCGCCAATGCAACACTTGCTCTCAACTGAGCAATGCACCCAGGGAGGCACCGCTAAGTTAGTGGTCATGGCCCTCCAAAACGTGGTCTAGGATCCACGTTGACTTCGCTGGCCCGTTTCTAGGAAAAATGTTTTCGGTTGTTGTGGATGCTAATTCAAAATGGATTGAGTCTGTAATAATGTCTGTAAGCACGTCCACTGCCACCATCGAAAGCCTAATAGCCATGTTACCACGCACGGCCTGCCTGATGTCCTTGTCAGTGACAATGGGCCTGTTTCACCAGCATTGAATTCAAGGAATTCATGAGCCGCAATGGGATCAAGCACGTCACATCTTCCCCGTTCAAGCCAGCATTTGACGGCCAGGCAGAATGAGCAGTCCAAACCATCAAGCAAAGCTTGAAATGCGTGTTGGAAGGCTCCCTGCAGACCCGCCTGTCCCGAGTCCTGCTCAGCTACTGCACAAGACCCCATTCGCTCACTGGGGTTCCCCCTGCCGAATTGCTCATGAAAATGGCACTCAAAACAAGGCTCTTTCTAGTCCACCTGATCTCCATGATCATGTCGAGGACAGGCGGCATCAACAAAGCATGTACCATGATCACGCAAATTTGTCACACGATATTGAAGTCAATGACCCTGTGTTTGTACTCAACTATGGACATGGTCCCAAATGGCTTGCTGGCACTGTCGTAGCCGAAGAAGGGAGTCGGGTGTTGGAGGTCAAACTCGCAAATGGACTAACTTGCAGAAAGCATTTGGACCAAATCAAACTGCGATTCACAGACAGCCACGAGCAACCTGAAGAGGACACCACCAACTTCAACCCTCCGATACACACACAAGTGGCAACCGACATCACGGTTGACCACAAAGCTAAACTCATCATCCCCAGCAGTCCAGCAAGGCCAGCTGTGCAGCAGCCCAGCGAGGGCCCAACCAATTCACCTGCACCTGTGTTTGTACCGAGACGATCGACTCAGGAGTAGAAAGCCTCAGATCGTCTCACCCTATAAATAAATGTGCTATTGACTTTGGTGGGGAGTGATGTTATGTATGCAACACTTTGTAACCAGCATTCTCGCACCACCAGAGGGCGCATCTGTTGGAGTCCCAAGGGATCCCAGCATCCCTTGTGAGCACTGCATATAAGCAGGCCTCCCATGCTGTGCCAGCACTCTGGAGTCAGAATAAAGAGACTAAGGTCACACTTACTCAAGTCTACAGTACTCAGTCACATTGCTTTATTTGAGACATAACACTCACCTCAACTCATTATTGCAACCCCCCCCCAGACGAACCTACAGGCCTTTACTGGAGTTCCAGTGGCCAACATTCCTGAGGGTGAAGAGCAGCGAGCTGAATTGAGACGTCCGTTTGGTATCCACAGTTCACATGCCAAATTCAAATGAGGTAGAGGCCTGAAAATCACAGCGGACTCTTTGGCACTGGAACAGGCAGACAGCCTTATAGCCAAAAGCAACCCCTGTGTCTATGATAGGAAGGGTAAAAAATCAATATGTTACTCCCCTGCTCATTGCAGTGGTCCTAGTTGGATGTGCAATTCTGTGGATGTCAGGCAAGGGTCGTATTTCCCCTACTGTGGCCTGCCAATATTCACTTCCTTGGCTGCTTAGAGCTACAAGAGCCATGGAACTGCATGAGACACCACATTTGGGAGAAGAGAACATTTGTCTCCAACAAAAGCAGTGCATTTACTATGAATATTCACCACAAATTGACAAATTTATTTGGAAGGGATTTGTTTCATAAAAGAATGCAATACCTGCTTAAATAGAACACAAGATGTAGAAAAGGACAGAGAGTTCACTGAAAATGATGTGACAAAACTAGGCCAGCGTTATGAAGAGCAGCCAAAGGCAATGCTGCAGCTGTTTAGTACAACACTCAAAAAATAAAAGAACATACTTTTTGAAAATAAATATTTTAGTATCAAAGTTTAGGCCTTTTATGCTAACACAGAAATTTGTGTCTCAGTTGATATTAAGGAGAATTGTGTGTAACAGGTTATGTAAGATTGCAGGGAGTGCTTTTTTTTGTGAATGAACATTCAGTGTGCATTGATTGTGTGTGAGCTCTTGTATCCTTGACTGCTTCCATTGATGAAGAAATGGCTTTTAAACAAACAGTAGAAATTTCATTTGGCACTGGGAGCTTTGGTATATTTAGAGTTCAAAATGTGGCAACAATTGTTCATATGAGATGTTGCAAAAAGAGGTGGACAATAAAGCTTTAATTCAGAGGCTATGTCCGATGATCTAGGGGTCAGAAATAGACGTGACGTTGTCACATGGTAAGTCCCCTAGAAACATCTAAAACACATCAACATACATAATACCTACGATAAACCCAAATATTATCAATTCTTGTACATAATACGAAACAAGAATGAGCTATCTGCCTTCAGCTTTTAGTGCAATGCATAAATGACTGAAAAGTCAGAATTTATTGATGAGCTAAACCTCCAATTGATTTCCCTAACTACTTTCCACATGAACTTTGATGGCTTCTTTAACTATTCTTATTGATTCAGTCAACCATCCAGATTGATTATTCTGAAAAACCATCCTCAACAGATTTCTCCATCAGGACTCACTGATGGGTTTCAAAGTGATGATATCGCTTTAGTTTTTTTGTAACTAGTTGACTCAGATGTTTATATGACTGGATCTCTGACTATGGTTCTTCCAACCAAACATTCCCTGTTGGCTTCTGCAATCAGAACATTTCTTAACAACAAATGTGGACAATACCCAGAGAGTGGTGAGAATGTGGAACTCGCGACTACAGAGATTGATTGAAGCGAAGAGCATAGATGCATTTAAGGGGCGGTCAGGGAAGCATAGGAGGGAGATGGGAATAAAGGGTTATGCTGATAGAGTTTGATGAGGAAAAATGGGAAGAGGCTTGAGTGGAGCATAAACGATGGCATTGACTGGTTGGGCTGTATGGTCTGTTTCTGTGCTCTGTGTTTCTGTGCTCCGGGGACTTGAGCACATAAATCCAGGCTGACACTCCAGTGCAGTGCTGAGGGAGCGCTACAATGTCGGAGGTGGTGTCTTTCGGATGAGATGTTAAACCGAGGCCCCGTCTGCTCTCTCATGTGGACGTAAAAGATCCCATGGCACTATTTCGAAGAACAGCAGGGGAGCTATCACCGGTGTCCTTGTCAATATTTATCTCTCAATCAACATAACAAAAACAGATTATCTGGTCACTACCACATTGATGTTTGTGGGAGCTCGCTGTGCGCAAATTGGCTGCCGTGTTTCCCATATTACAACAGTGACTACATCCAAAAGTACTTCATTGGCTGTAAAGCACTTTGAGGTTACCCTCAATCTAACCCCACTTTTTAAAAAAGGAGGGAGAGAGAAAGCAGGGAATTATAGACCGGTCAGCCTGACATCGGTAGTGGGTAAGATGATGGAATCAATTATTAAGGATGTCATAGCAGCGCATTTGGAAAGAGGTGACATGATAGGTCCAAGTCAGCACGGATTTGTGAAAGGGAAATCATGCTTGACAAATCTTCTGAAATTTTTTGAGGATGTTTCCAGTAGAGTGGACAAGGGAGAACCATTTGATGTGGTATATTTGGACTTTCAGAAGGCTTTCGACAAGGTTCCACACAAGAGATTAATGTGCAAAGTTAAAGCACATGGGATTGGGGGTAGTGTGCTGACATGGATTGAGAACTGGTTGTCAGACAGGAAGCAAAGAGTAGGAGTAAATGGGTACTTTTCAGAATGGCAGGCGGTGACTAATGGGGTACCACAAGGTTCTGTGCTGGGGCCCCAGCTGTTTACACTGTATATTAATGATTTAGATGAGGGAATTAAATGTAGTATCTCCAAATTTGCGGATGACACTAAGTTAGGTGGCAGTCTGAGCTGCGAGGAGGATGCTATGAGGCTGCAGAGCGACTTGGATAGGTTAGGTGAGTGGGCAAATGCATGGCAGATGAAGTATAATGTGGATAAATGTGAGGTTGTCCACTTTGGTGGTAAAAACAGAGAGACAGACTATTATCTGAATGGTGACAGATTAGGAAAAGGGGTGTCATGGTACATTAGTCATTGAAGGTTGGCATGCAGGTACAGCATGCGGTTAAGAAAGCAAATGGCATGTTGGCCTTCATAGCGAGGGGATTTGAGTACAGGGGCAGGGAGGTGTTGCTACAGTTGTGCAGGGCCTTGGTGAGGCCACACCTGGAGTATTGTGTACAGTTTTGGTCTCCTAACCTGAGGAAGGACATTCTTGTTATTGAGGGAGTGCAGCGAAGGTTCACCAGACTGATTCCCGGGATGGCGGGAATGACCTATCAAGAAAGACTGAATCAAGTGGGCTTGTATTCACTGGAGTTCAGAAGAATGAGAGGGGACCTTACAGAAATGTTTAAAATTCTGACGGGTTTAGACATGTTAGATGCAGGAAGAATGTTCCCAATGTTGGGGAAGTCCAGAACCAGGGGTCACAGTCTAAGGATAAGGGGTAAGCCATTTAGGACCGAGATGAGGAGAAACTTCTTCACCCAGAGAGTGGTGGACCTGTGGAATTCTCTACCACAGAAAGTTGTTGAGGCCAATTCACTAAATATATTCAAAAAGGAGTTAGATGTAGTCCTTACTACTAAGGGGATCAAGGGGTATGGTGAGAAAGCAGGAATGGGGTACTGAAGTTGCATGTTCAGCCATGAACTCATTGAATGACGGTGCAGGCTAGAAGGGCCGAATGGCCTACTCCTGCACCTATTTTCTCTGTTTCTATGTTTCTGCAGTAACCTTTTGTGTGGCACCTTATCGAATGCCTTTTGGAAATCTAAATACACCACATCCATCGGTACACCTCTATCCACCATGCTCGTTATATCCTCAAAAAATTCCATTAAATTAGTTTAACATGATTTCCCCTTCATGAATCCATGTTGCGTCTGCTTGATTGCACTATTCCTATCTAGATGTCCCGCTATTTCTTCCTTAATAATAGCTTCAAGCATTTTCCCCACTACAGATGTTAAACTAACCAGCCTCTCATTACCTGCCTTTTGTCTGCCCCCTTTTTTAAACAGAGCGTTCCATTAGCTGCTTTCCAATCCACTGGTACCTCCCCAGAGTCCAGAGAATTTTGGTAGATTATAATGAATGCATCTGCTATAACTTCCGCCATCTCTTTTAATACCCTGGGATGCATTTCATCAGGACCAGGGGACTTGTCTACCTTGAGTCCCATTAGCCTGTCCAGCACTACCTCCCTAGTGATAGTGATTGTCTCAAGGTCCTCCCTTCCCACATTCCTGTGACCAGCAATTTTTGGCATGGTTTTTGTGTCTTCCGCTGTGAAGACCGAAGCAAAATAATTGTTTAAGGTCTCAGCCATTTCCACATTTCCCATTATTAAATCCCGCTTCTCGTCTTCTAAGGGACCAACATTTACTTTAATCACTCTTTTCCGTTTTATATATCGGTAAAAGCTTTTACTATCTGTTTTTATATTTTGCGCAAGTTTCGTTTCGTAATCTATCTTTCCTTTCTTAGTCATTCTTTGCTATCGTTTAAAATTTCCCAATCTTCTAGTTTCCCACTAACCTTGGCCACCTTATACGCATTGGTTTTATATTTGATACTCTCCCTTATTTCCTTGGTTATCCACAGCTGGTTATCCCTTCTCTTACCGCCCTTCTTTTTCACTGGAATATATTTTTATTGTGCACTATGAAAGAGCTCCTTAAAAGTCCTCCACTGTTCCTCAGTTGTGCCACCGTTTAGTCTGTTTTCCCAGTCTACTTTAGCCAACTCTGCCCTCATCCCACTGTAGTCCCTTTTGTTGCAGCATAGTATGCTCATTTCAGACACTACTTCCTCACCCTCAATCTGTATTACAAATTCAACCATACTGTGATCACTCATTCCGAGAGGATCTTTTACTGGGAGATTGTTTTTAATTCCTGTCTCATTACACAGGACCAGATCTAAGATAACTTGGTCCCTTGTACGTTCTGTAACATACTGTTCTAAAAAACAATCCCGTATGCATTCTATGAATTCCTCCTCAAGGCTACCCTGTGCGATTTGATTTGACCAATCAATATGGAGGTTAAAATCCCTCATGATTACTGCCGTTCCTTTTTCACATGCCTCCATTATTCCCTTGATTATTGCCCGCCCAACCGTGAAGTTATTATTTGAGGGCCTATAAACTACGCCCACCAGTGACTTTTTCCCCTTACTATCTCTAATCTCCACCCACAATGATTCAACATTTTGTTCATTAGAGCCAATATCGTCTCTCACAACTGCCCTGATATCATCCTTTATTAACAGAGTACCCCACCTCCTTTCCCTTCTTGTCTATCTTTCTGAATTGTCAGATACCCCTGTAATGTTTAATTCCCAGTCTTGGCCCCCCCTGCAACCACGTTTCTGTAATGGCCACCAAATCATACCCATTTGTAATGATTTGTGCCGTCAACTCATTTATTTTATTTCGAATGCTGCGTGCGTTTAGGTAGAGTGTTTTAATACTAGTTTTTAAACCATGGTTTTTAGTTTTGACCCCTCCTGCAGCCCCTTTATATTCATACATATTGTCCCTTCCTGTCACCTTGTGGTTTACACTTACCCCAGTGCTAATCTGCTCTGTTGCCTCCTGCCTTTTGCATTCTTTCTTGGGGTCCTGTTCATCTGAGCTCTCACCCACTCTAACTAGCTCAGAGCCCTCTCCTGGGTTCCGAATACTCCTTGTATTGAGGCACCGAGATTTCATGCTTGCCTTTTTATTACACTTTGACCCTTTAGAATTTTGCTGTACAGTGGCCCTTTTTGTTTTTTGCCTTGGGTTTCTCTGCCCTCCCCCTTTACTCATCTCCTTTCTGTCTTTTGCTTTTTTCTCCATTTTGTTTCCCTCTGTCTCTCTGCATTGGTTCCCATCCCCCTGCCATATTAGTTTAACTCCTCCCTAACAGCACTCGCAAACACTTCCCCTAGGACATTGGTTCTGGTCCTGCCCAGGTGCAGACCATCCAGTTTGTACTGGTCCCACCTCCCCCAGAACCGGTTCCAATGCCCCAGGAATTTGAATTCCTCCCTGCTGCACTACTGCTCAAGCCACGTATTCATCTGAGCTATCCTGCGATTCCTACTCTGAGTAGCTCATGGCACTGGTAGCAATCCTGAGATTACTACTTTTGAGGTCCTACGTTTTAATTTAGCTCCTAGCTCCTTAAATTCGTCTCGTAGGGTCTCATCCCTTTTATTACCTATATCGTTGGTACCAATGTGCACCACGACAACTGGCTGTTCACCCTTCCTTTTCAGAATGTCCTGCACCTGCTCCGAGACATTCTTGACCCTTGCACCAGGGAGGCACATACCATTCTGGAGTCTCGGTTGCGGCCACAGAAACGCCTATCTATTCCCCTTCCGAGATTACAGAAGTAGGGAGGGTTTTGAATTGAGGTGTTGCTTGTTCGGAGCCAATGTCGGTCAGCGAGCACAGGGGTAATGGATAAACAGAACTTGGTGCGAGTTAGGACATGGGGAACAGAGTTTTGGATAACAGGACATTTACGGAGGGTTGACCTGGGAGGCTGGCCAGACGTGTATTAGAATAGTCAAGTCTAGAGGTATGGATCAGGGTTTCAGCAGCAGATAAGTTGAGGCGCAGTCGTGTGTTCTGGAGGTGGAAATAATCAGACTTTGTGATAATGCGTATATGGGATCAGAAGTTCATCTCGGGGTTAAATATGAAAGCAAGGTTGCGAACAGTCTGGTTTAGCCTCATACATTTGCCAGGAAGAGGAATGGAGTTGGTGGTTAGGGAACGGAGTTTGTGGTGGTGACCGAAGACAATGGCTTCGGTCTTCCCAATATTTAGTTGCAGGAAATTTCTGCTCATCCAGTACTGAATGTAGGACAATTTGAAGACTGTGGAGTGGTCAAGAGAAGTCTTGGTAAGGTCGAGCTGGGGGTCATCAGCTTACATGTGGAAACTGATGCTGTTTTTTTCGATGATGTCGCCGAGGGACAGCATATAGATGAGAAATAGGAGGGGGCCAAGGGTAGATCCTTGGAGGAAATCAGAAGTAACATCAGTTTCCACATGTACGCTGACAACACCCAGGTTTACCTCACCCTCACCTCTCTCGACCCCTTCACTGTCTCCAAATTGTCAGACTACTTATCTGACATCCAGTACTGGAAGAACAGAAATGTCCTCCAATGAAATATTGGAAAATCCAAAGCCATCATTTACTCTCCCAAAATTCATACTCTAGGGTAACCTCGTGTGAATGACAGTCAAGATTGTGACTCAGTTTAGGGGGCTGATTTTCTTACATTTTTTGCCCCTGAAACACTTTTTTTCTTGGGCGAAAAAGGAGTGAAGATGAGTTGCATCAGTTCATTACCCTCTTTGCTTTGCTATTTTACTTCCGAGAATTCCTGCAAGGGCCCACTAAGTAATTGCATCTGTAGTGGATACAAGTAAGGCAGGAGTGATATCTCCACACCTTCTGCCTCATTTGCTTAAGCCGCTATTTGACAGAAACCCAAGTGGAGTAACACCTGTAATTAGCGGGTCTTTGTCGGAATTCTCTCCTTAAACCTGTCTGCCTTTTCACCTCTCTCTCCTCCTTTGAGATGCTCCTTAAAATTTATCTACTTGCCTGTACTAATGCCTCCTTCTTTGGCTCAGTGTCAATTATTGTCTGATTGCACGCCTGTGAAGCACCTTGGGATGTTATACGATGTTAAAGCCACTATATAAATGGAAGTTGCTGTTGTTACTTGTCCTTGAAGCCCGGCTCCCTCAGTGCAAAAAAAAAGACTTTCTTTATAACAAATACACCAAAGGTTTTCAGGGCCTTCTGTTTCTTGTTTTGGACAGCAACCACAAGGCCTTTCAGATAGTAGGCATTACCACTGCTGCAGCCCGCCCCGCCCCCCCGCCTCCCCCTGCCACTCCACCACTCCCCCAAGAGCTTAGCCTGCCCCAGGTGAACACAAGGCATGGGGGAACAACCGGAACATGGAAATACACGCTAGTTCAGGTCAGATGTTTTGTTTATCATGTCTAATTGATATCTTGGGTTATGCTGGGTGCTGTCGGGAGTACACTGGTGCTTGTATTTCCTTTGTAGTTGAACCAGTCGCCAGTACTGCTTTTTCAGATTTGATATAATATAAGGATTGAATTTGTGATGTCATCTTTATAGTCATGGATTGAGGGAGAGGGGGAGAAGGAAGAATAAATTAAAGGCTAAAATATATTTTTATTGATAGAATAAAAGAGCAAAAAAACTATTGCAGGGATTCTATTATGGATCCCTGATAAGGCCTGGCTTTCTTTTGCACTTCTTTAGCTTTTTAGCTAATTATCTGCTACTACTTTGCAGTAATGGTGAATTTATGTTGGTATTTTTGTAATATAATTATTTTAGTTCATGTTATTATTCCTGGGGGAGTTTCTTCCTTGTTGCACCTACCATTAACAATGCTATCTCCTCCCGAGACCAAGTACTGTTGTACCTGTACTGATGAGTGAACACAGTACTGAACATTTAATTCTGTAAGTGCAGCAAACACTCTAGTCTTTCCTCAAAGAATGCCCTAATTCCATTAATTCTCTTGAAATAAGCCCCAACTATTAATCTTCGTAAACAAATATCACAAATGTGTTTGAACATGCACACAAGTCAATCTGCCACAAAAATCTCTGTATTTTATTTAAGGTATGATTCAGAACAAATAGCAGAATTATTCACTGAAGGTACAATATCATATGGTATCATGTCATTTATTATATAGGCATCAGTAATAATCACAATATCCTCCAGCATTAAATTGAAATTATAATTCTAAGTTCTGGAATTAATTTTCTTAAATAGAATGGGAACTGTAACAAACAAACTGGAGATTGTGAAGATAATCATTGCAATACTCCCATATATCATTTCATATCTAATTTTCAATTTATGAGAGACCGATAACCAATAATTGTGCTGGGTGAAAATAAAGGTCCTTTTGGTGAATAAAAAAATAACTCTTTCAACACTAAATTTCAAAATAATGGTGATGCTAGAACTCAGATGGATGAACCAATCAACCAAATTCCTAACATGTTCCATCAGTCTGCACTCTATGTCCCTTAGTTTTCCAGTTGGCTTCTTACTCTCTCAGTTTTAGTCGACTACACTTAGCGCGCCACAATTAATTCTTCCCCCGTCATGATGATCTGTCATTCAGATACATTACGCGGTTTTATCAGAGGCTAGTTATTCCAAGTCTTTCTTCACTGCTTTGTGAGAAATAGCTGCAAACATGGGTACTGGAGGCAGTACTGTGGCTGAATTTGTAAGAGGGTGTGACCCCTAAATGCAGTTGTCATCCACAATTTATAGATTTGGATATATACCAAAAAGTACAATTTGCAGAGCTGTATTCTGCAGAGTTTGAGGGGCTGAAATTGTCCCTTTGCCCAGGGCCAGTTAGCACTTTCAGCTGGTGCTACCGGAGCTCTAATACGTTCGCGCCTGGGCACGGCGGCCACTTCGACCTGCGCGGATCTGCTGGTGAAAAGTGGTTTGCGCTATGCCCAGCGATTAGTGCTGATTGGCGTGCGCGCCAAACCCTTAGCACCCTACGCCGACCCCTTTGCGCCGACCCCGGTGCGAGAAGCTGTGGGGTGCTCCTGTCACCCTTAAAGGGGAGGTGCCGCTGCAGCGGCCGCCATCCTTTTTCTGTCGCCGACTTATCAGTCAGCCTGACAATGGCGGCCGCTGGTTCGGCGGGGCCGCCAACAGGCAGGCCAGCTCCCCTCTTGGGTGCTGGGCCACTGTCCCAACCTACACCCTCCCTGGTGGCCCAGTGGGTCGCAGTGGATGTGCTGCTTAGATCGCTGCATCCCTTCCCTTTAAGAGCAAGGGGAGGGACTTTGCGACGCGGCGCCTTGACGCGGCGTGTTAGCGACGCACTAATGTGCTGAGCACGGCGCTGAGCGTCATGCCGTGTGAACGCAGGGTTAGCGCAGTCGATATTTTTGGGGAATAAAAAGCCCAAATCTGCGCCGGGGCTGGCGCATCCCACGCCAGCACAAAAAATTCTCCATCAACAAAATGACCTCCCCAAATCTAGCGCGGGGCAAGTTCGGCCTCTGATTCTTTTTGCAAAAATATGGAAAATTCACAATGACTTTTAAATCTATTCTTCAATGTTGAGTGTATATGGAGACAATTAAGTGATAATTCCTTCACTGGCGTTGCTCCTCTCCTGCTCCAGCACGTGCTGCTCCCTGGAGTGGTATGCCTCAATGCTGCTCCTTCCGCTCCCCGGCCTGCTCCGATGGTGCTCGCAGACCAGGGGCTGCTTAGCCTACTGGAAACAGACAATTACCAGTTCCCTGGTTGTCTCCTAAGGTTGCCTGTAGGCCCGGATCTTAGTGGCAGCTTGCTTCCCAAAGACACACAGGTGTCTGTGAACGGCAGTGAAGAGGGACGACACCAAGATCCAGGTCGTGATTGGAGCGTGGGCAAGTACAGCAGGAGTGGCGAGGTCGGGGCGAAGGAGTGACAAGAGATTGTAGAGGGATGTGATTGGGGCCCAGGTGAAGTGTGAGTTTGGGGCTAGAAGAAGCGAGGGCCCAGGGGCATCATGGGCCAGGCCACACTGCGATATGTGTGTGCACTAGATCAGTGCAGCAGAGCAGGTCTCCAGTCGTCTTGGTTAATCCTTGCCACTGGACCAAGACCTAGCTCTGTCAAGCCCATGTGGTGGCTGGTGTGCAACAGCCACCACACGTTAAAAAATCCATTCACAGGCAACTTCCAATCTTCAAGATTTAGTTCAGGACCTGGAATTTTAGGTCCTTCATTGAAACATCTGTGAACTTTTTGATGTGGAAGCAAGTCATCCTCAAATCGAGGGACTGCCTATGATGATGATGATGATGAATTCTTTCAACTCGATTATCCTTTACTTTTATCTAGGCAGTGTAAGTATCTGCTGTTCAATTTTTATACCACATATACACAAAACTGAACTGACCATTGTGGACCTACATTTAGTTCAATTGTATGCCCTCCGTACCAGGGTTTTTATGACAAACTGACTCATTGTACCTCACCAGACCAGTGTGGACAAAGTCAGCTATTTACAAATGAGCCACACAGATTCATGCTGAAACCAGTATTGTTGGCTTCACATCTCCTGTGGCCATTGTTAATCTTTCTAGCAAAACAGAATGGCTTCTTGTTGCATGAAAAGGAAACATTTTACATTCATTCCCTGAATTGGTTTTTCAGAATGCCCAACAGATCTGTTGAAAGTTAAGAACTGCACCATTTTTGAGTTAGACTCTCCAATATTTTAGGAAATCATTTGCTTTGTTGTATTTACAAGGTGTGTGAGGAAATGTAGTTTATTTAATAGACCACTATGGAAATTCCAAACAAACTGGTTATAAAATAGTTCAAACTGTACTGAGGTTTTATAATCCACTGAATACTCGAATCAGACGAACAATTTCAGTTGGTAACTATCATAATTATTATTTATCCCAATCCCCTTAATGCATGAATTTTGTTTTAATACTTAGCAAGGTGAAAGATGATTGCATTGGGAATTGGATAAATACTTGAAGGAGAAAATAATTGCAGGGATATTGGGAAAGAGCAGGACTAACAGGATTGCTCATTGAAAGAGCTGGCGCAGACTCGATGGACCGACTGGTCTCCTTCTATGCTGTACTATTCTATGATTCCATCAATATTCATTTTCTGTGCACTGCCTTGGTAATGTGCATTTGCCCAAACCGCTCAATAACTCGGCTACACCAAAATAATATTTAATTTTTTCTTGAATCTGTGACTCTCTGTCTTGTCACTTTGAAATTAAATGCTCATTTTAGAGCAGATTTGCAGTCTGGACTCAATCAAACTGCAGACTACTTCAAGACTATCTGAATTTGGTTTGATTCACTATTTCTTACTATTTGCTTGGCCATGATTTAAATGCTTGAGTCCTGGAGGCCAGAAAGAAGATGACTGATGTACATTGCCAAACTAAATGGACATCCTACTGTCTGAATGTGTCTTCAAATTTTAGATGGAAGGTGGAATTTAATACAGTATAGATTACAAAATGTGTTTATTAGTACAATTTATATATTGCTCATTAATAATATGGTTTGAAAGACACAGACTAGATTAATTTTAAAATTAGGTTTGGAAACAATCAGATAACCTATTTGCTATAAATACTTATGTTATTATCAATTGTAGGCTGACAGTAAAACTAATATGTGGTAATAAAAAGAGACACATTATAAATCTGTTTTATGATTACAATATACATTTTCTCCACAGTTCCACCAAAAATCTACAACATCTCGTCTAACATCACAGTCAATGAAGGCAGCAATGTGACTCTTGTGTGCTTAGCTAATGGAAGACCAGAGCCTGTCATAAATTGGAGACACATTTCCCCTTCAGGTAAGAGTAAAGTTTATCATTCTGAGCTCAATCCAGGCCATTTTGTCAAAATCATCAGCTTATGTAAACAAAATTGCTGTTGTATCGACCCAGCTGAAATACTTGACATTTGGACAGTATTTATTGTAAAGCTTGCTGTAAGTGCACATTACATTCTTGCTAACTTTAAAAGGGTAAGAACCAGGAGATTCTATTTCAACACCAGAAGTAAAAGAGCTATTCTGCACAAAAATACAACATTGAATCACAAACGAGACAATGAACTAATGCTAGATATGTGTATTATCTGTAGTTTTGTTTCCAGCATAACTGGTTTTAAGCATCACTAGTTTTTGTGTTTGGCGCATGATTTATAATTGTGTACGAGAAGCTTCTTATCCACACCCCTCTCCAACTTACTCTCCCGAAGGAACTGACTGACGCTAGATATGATTCTACAATCACTGACAGGTGCAATACCTTGCCTAAGTAGTCATTCTTTTTGTGTGAGCATATACAGTGACTGTCAAAAGACTATTTGACTATGAGGACACTGCAGTAGATTCACATGGTTACTTGCATACAAATAAGAGCAGGAAACAAGCCTGATTTCCCACCCCCACCCCCTAAACAAGAGACACTGTAGCCAATTGTAGAGTCGTCATCGCTGGCCTGGCTAAGAACAGATTGTTGTTCTCAAAATGTGTTCTTCAAAACCTTAATTGTGGTTCAATTCATTCAACTGTGTTGCAGACCAGATTGAATATCAAACTGGGAAATTTGATGGAAATATATCTCTTGTAATGACTCGACACCTAATTTATTTTTCACCATAAATGCTGCTCTATGTTTAACATAGAAACATAGAAAATAGCTGCAGGAGTAGGCCATTCGGCCCTTCGAGCCTGCATCACCATTCAATAAGATCATGGCAGATCATTCCTTCAGTACCCCTTTCCTGCTTTCTCTCCATACCCCTTTAGCCATAAGGGCCATATCTAACTCCCTCTTGAATATATCCAGTGAACTGGCACCAACAACTCTTTGCGACAGGAAATTCCACAGGTTAACAACTCCCTGAGTGAAGAAGTTTCTCCTCATCTAAGTCCTAAATGGCCGGCCCCTTATCCTAAGACTGTGTCCCCTGGTTCTGGACTTCCCCAACATCGGGAACATTCATCCCACATTTAACCTGTCCAATCCCGTCAGAATCTTCTATGTTTCTATGAGATCCCCTCTCATCCTTCCAAACTCCAGTGTATAAAGGCCCAGTTGATCCAGTCTCTCCTCATATGTCAGTCCAGCCATCCCTGGAATCAGTCTGGTGAACCCTTGCTGCACTCCCTCAATAGCAAAAATGTTCTTCCTCAGATTAGGAGACCAAAACTGAACACAATATTCCAGGTGTGGCCTCACCAAGGCCCTGTACAACTGCAGTAAGACTTCCCTGCTCCTCCTAAACTCAAATCCCCTAGCTATGAAGGCCAACATACCATTTACCTTCTTCACTGCCTGCTGTACCTACATGCCAACTTTCAGTGACTGATGAACCATGACACCCAGGTCTGGCTGCACCTCCCCTTTTCCTAATCTGCCGCCATTCAGATAATATTCTGCCATCGTGTTTTTACCCCCGAAGTGGATAACCTCACATTTATCCACATTATACTGCATCTGCCATGCATTTGCCCACTCATCTAACCTGTCCAAGTCACCCTGGAGCCTGTGAGCTCACACCGCCACCCAGTTTAGTGTCATCTGCAAACTTGGAGATATTACACTCAATTCCATCCTCTAGATCATTAATATATATAGTAAAGAGCTGGGGTCCCAGTACTGAGCCCTGCGGCACTCCACTAGTCACTGCCTGCCATTCTGAAAAGGAACCGTTTATCCCGACTCTCTGCTTCCTGTCTGCCAACCAGTTCTCTATCCACGTCAGTACATTACCCCCAGTACCATGTGTTTTGATTTTGCACACTAATCTCTTTTGTGGGACCTTGTCAAAAGCCTTTGGATGTCCAAATACACCACTGATTCTCCCTTGTCCACTTTACTAGTTTCATCCTCAAAAAATTCCAGAAGATTTGTCATGCATGATTTCCCATTCATAAATCCATGCTGACTTAGACCGATCCTGTCACTGCTTTCCAAATGCGCTGCTATTTCATCCTTAATGATTAATTCCAACATTTTACCCACTAACATCAGGCTAACCGGCCTATAATTAACCGTTTTCTCTCTCCCTCCCTTTTTTAAAAAGTGGTGTTACATTAGCTACCCTCCAGTCCATAGGAACTGATCCAGAGTCGATAGACTGTTGGAAAATGATCACCAACGCATGCACTATCTTTAGGGCCACTTCCTTAAGTACTCTGGGACGTAGACTATCAGGCCCCGGGGATTTATCGGCCTTCAATCCCATCAATTTTCCTAACACAATTTTAATAAGGATATCCTTCAGTTCCACCTTCACACTAGACCCTTGGTCCCCGAGTATATCCAGAGGGTTATTAATGTCTTCCTCCGTGAAGACAGAATCAAAGTCTTTGTTCAATTGGACTGCCGTTTCTTTGTTCCTCATTAGAAATTCACCTGAATCTGACTGCAAGGGACCTATGTTTGTCTTCATTAATCTTTTTCTCTTCACATATCGAAAGAAGCTTTTGCAGTCAGTTTTTATGTTCCCAGCAAGCTTCCTCTCATACTCTACTTTCCCCCTCTTAATTAAAACCTTTGTCCTCCACTGCTGAATTCTAAATTTCTCCCAGTCATCAGGTTTACTGCTTTTTCTGGCTAATTTATATGCCTCTTCCTTGGATTTAACACTATCCTTAATTTCCCTGGTTAGCCACGGTTGAGCCACGTTTTATTTTTACTCCAGACAGGGATGTACAATTGTTGAAGTTCATCCATATGATCTTCAAAGGTTTGCCATTGCCTATCCACCATCAACCTTTTAAGTATAATTTGCCAGTCTAATCTAGCCAATTTGTGCCTCATACCATCAAAGTTACCTTTCCTTAAGTTCTGGACCCTAGTTTCTGAATTAACTTTGTCACTCTCCATCTTAATAAATTCTACCATATTATGGTCACTCTTTCCCAAGGGGCCTCGCACAACAAGATTGCTAATTAGTCCCTTCTCATTGCACATCATCCAGGCTAGGATGGCCAGCTCTCTGGTTGGTTCATCGACATATTGGTCGAGAAAATCATCCCTAATACACTCCAGGAAATCCTCCTCCACCGCATTGCTACCAGTTAGATTAGCCCAATCAATATGTAGATTAAAGTCGCCCATGATAACTGCTGTACCTTTATTGCACACATCCCTTATTTCTTCTTTGATGCTGTCCCCAACCTCACTACTACTATTTGGTGGCCTGTACACAACTCCCACTAGCGTTTTCTGCCCCTTGGTATTCCGTAGCTCCATACCGATTCCACATCATCCAAGCTAATGTCCTTCCTTACAATTGTATTAATTTCCTCTTTAACCAACAACGCCACCCCGCCTCCTTTTCCTTTCTGTCTCTCCTAAATGCTGAATAGCCCTGGATGTTGAGTTCCCAGCCTTGGGTCACCCTGGAGCCATGTCTCCGTGATGCCAATCACTTCAAACCCGTTAACTGCTATCTGCGCAGTTAATTCATCCACCTTATTCCGAATACTCCTCGCATTGAGGCATTGAGCCTTCAGGCTTGTCTTTTTAACACACTTTGCCCCTTCAGAATCTTGCTGTAATGCGGCCCTTTTTTTTTTGCCTTGGGTTTCTCTGCCCTCCACCTTTACTATTCTCCTTTCTATCTTTTGCTTCTGATTCCATTTTATTTCCCTCTGTCTCCCTGCATAGGTTCCCATCCCCCTGCCATATTAGTTTAACTCCTCCCCAACAGCACTAGCAAACACTCCCCCTAGGACATTGGTTCCGGTCCTGCCCAGGTGCAGACCGTCCGGTTTGTACTGGTCCCACCTCCCCCAGAACCGGTTCCAATGTCCCAGGAATTTGAATCCCTCCCCTCTGCACCACTGCTCAAGCCACATATTCATCTGAGTTATCCTGTGATTCCTACTCTGACTAGCACGTGGCACTGGTAGCAATCCCGAGATTATTAATTTTGAGGTCCTACTTTTTAATTTAACTCCTCGCTCCCTAAATTCGTCTCGTAGGACCTCATCGCATTTTTTACCTATATCTTTGGTACCTATATGCACCACAACAAATGGTTGTTCACCCTCCCTTTTCAGAATGTCCTGCACCCGCTCCGAGACATCCTTGACCCTTGCACCAGAGAGGCAACATACCATCCTGGAGTCTCGGTTGCGGCCGCAGAAACACCTATCTATTCCCCTTACAATTGAATCCCCTGTCACTATCGCTCTCCCAATCCTTTTGCTGCCCTCCTGTGCAGCAGAGCCAGCCTTGATGCCATGAACTTGGCTGCTGCTGCTCTCCCCTGATGAATCTTCCCCCTCAACAGTACCCAAATCGGTGCATCTGTTTTGCAGGGGGATGACCTCAGGGGACCCCTGCACTACCTTCCTTGCACTGCTCTTTCTATTGGTCTTCCATTCCCTATCTGCCTGTATTAAGACCAACTCGCTAAACGTGCTATTCACGTCATTCTCAGCATCGTGGATGCTCCAGAGTGAATCCACCCTCAGCTCCAGTGCCGCAATGCAGTCCGCCAGGATCTGCAGGCGGTACACCTCCCGGACACATAGTCGTCAGGGACACTGGAAGCGTCCCTGAGTTCCCACATAGTACAGGAGGAGCATAACATGTGTCCGAGCTCTCCTGCCATGACTTAACCCTTAGATTAACCTAATTGGGCAACAACAATGATAAAGGTTACTTACTGATAAAGAAAAGAAAAAGAAAAACTACTCACCAATCACTTACCCCCTTGGCTGTGATGTCAACTTTCGATTTCTTTCTCCATCTTTTTTGCCTTTTCTCCCTGCTGCAGCTACACCGGCTAGCTGCTTGACTCTGGGCCTTTTGTAGGCCCCATAAAGATATGGTGAGGGTGCTTCTCACCCTTTGTTTAATGAACTCTAATTTTGATTTGCTCTTCTGGATAAGATAGATCAGGTACTGGTGACCGATTCATTAACCTTAGGTATAATTCTGGTCAGACTCTAATTTTATATGAGCATAAGTTCTATGGAAAAGCAGTCTGGAGCCCACATGCAACACCCTTTGAGTTTTCATTTTTGATGGTATTTCTTACTGTCTTTTAAATACTGTTTTTAAGTAAGGAAGGAGCATTGAGGAACAGAAAAGAATGCAAGACTTTGGTTATGATAGCACTAAAGTAGTGGGATACATAAACATGGAGATCAGAGAAACTTGTTGCAAAAACAGAGTAGTTATAAGGGGAGACTTCAATTTTCATACATACTGGGAGAAGAAGAACAACTCAAGACCTAAAGGCAGCAAATTTCTTGAGTCTATTTGGAACGGTTTTCTGAACTAATATGTTTTTGAACCAACAGGCCATCATAGAGTTAGCAATGAGTAATGAGCTTGAATTTGTCAATAATCTAACAGTAAAAGACCACCGAGCTAACAGTGACCATAATATATTAGAATTCGATATTAGGTTTGAGAGGGAGAAGGGTAAGTCACGAACCAAGGTTTTAAACTTAGGCAAGGCTGACTTTGGAGGATGCAGCAGGAATTGACCACAATAGACTGGGCAGAACTATTAACAGATAAAGCTACAGATGAACAGTAGGAGGTATTCAAAAAGGCATTTGGTCGAATACAAGACCTGTACATACATCTGAAGGGCAAGAGCTCTGCGTGTGTAATTAAACTAAAAAAAGGGCGTATATTACAGCAGAGATCCCACGGACTGGGAGAAATATAAAGAACAGCAAAGAGATGGGAGTGTGAGGAGCTCATGGACTTCTTTGACTCAAAGATCGAGACCATCCGATCAGCTGCCTCTGCTACATCCCTTCCTTCCCCTAGCCCACCGGACCAAGCTTACTCCGAGGTTCCCGCTGCCCTAGCCCTAAACTTGCAGCGTTCTCCAGTTTCCCTTTTGACCTCTCCATGCTCATCTTGTCCATGAGACTCACTTCTTGCTCCGTTGCCCCTATTCCCACTAAACTCCTGACCACCCAACTTCCTTTTCTGGCTCCCATGTTAGTTGACGTTGTTAATGGTTCTCTATCCTCAGGTACTGTCCTCCTCTCCCTCAAATCTGCCGTCATCACCCCTCTCTTCAAAAAAGCAACACTTGATCCCACTGTGCTTGCAAGCTACCGCCTCATCTCCAACCTCCCTTTCCTCTCCAAAGTCCTTGAATATGTTGTCGCCTCCCAAATCCGTGCCCATCTTTCCCGGAACTCCATGTTCCATTTGATTTCCGCCCCTGCCACAGTACCGAAACGGGTCTCATTGAAGTGACAAATGATGTCCTTTGTGACTGTGACAAAGGTAAACTATCCCTCCTCGTCCTTCTTGACCTGTCTGCAGCCTTTGATATGGGTGAGCATTCCATTCTCTTCCAACGCCTCTCCACCACTGCAGCTGGGTGACACTGCACTCGTCTGGTTTTATTCTTATCTATCTATTCGCAGCCAGAAAATCACCTGCAATGGCTTCTCTTCCCACTCCTGCATCGTTACCTCTGGTGATCTGTCCTTGGCCTATTTCTCATCTATATGTTGCCCCTTAGCGACATCATCCAAAAACACGGTGTCAGTTTCCACATGTACACTGATGACTCCCAGCTCTGTCTCACCACCATTTCTCTCGACGCCTGCATGGTCTCTAAATTGTCGGACTGCTTATCCAACATCCAGTAATGGATGAGCAGAAATTTTCTCCAATTAAATATTGGGAAGATCAAAGCCATTGTCTTTGGTCCCTACCACAAACTGCGTTCCCGAGGCACTGATTCCAAGAAAGCAAATGGCATGTTGGCCTTCATAGCGAGGGGATTTGAGTACAAGGGCAGGGAGGTGTTGCTACAATTGTACAGGGCCTTGGTGAGGCCACACCTGGAGTATTGTGTACAGTTTTGGTCTCCTAACCTGAGGAAGGACATTCTTGCTATTGAGGGAGTGCAGCGAAGGTTCACCAGACTGATTCCCGGGATGGCAGGACTGACCTATCAAGAAAGACTGGATCAACTGGGCTTGTATTCACTGGAGTTCAGAAAAATGAGAGGGGACCTCATAGAAACGTTTAAAATTCTGACGGGGTTAGACAGGTTAGATGCAGGAAGAATGTTCCCAATGTTGGGGAAGTCCAGAACCAGGGGACACAGTCTAAGGATAAGGGGGAAGCCATTTAGGACCGAGATGAGGAGGAATTTCTTCACCCAGAGAGTGGTGATCCTGTGGAATTCTCTACCACAGAAAGTTGTTGAGGCCAATTCACTAAATATATTCAAAAAGGAGTTAGATGAAGTCCTTACTACTAGGGGAATCAAGGGGTATGGTGAGAAAGCAGGAATGGGGTACTGAAGTTGCATGTTCAGCCATGAACTCATTGAATGGCGGTGCAGGCTAGAAGGGCCGAATGGCCTACTCCTGCACCTATTTTCTATGTTTTCTATGTTTTCTATCCCTCTCCCGAGCATCTGTCTAAGGCTGAACCAGACTGTTCACAACCGAGGTGTCATATTTGACCCTGAAATGACCTCTGGCCACATATCTGCAGCATAATTAAAACCGTCTAGTTCCACCTCCACAACATTGCCCGTCTCTGCCCCTGCTAAACTCATCTGCTACTGAAACCCTCATCCATGCCTTTGTTACCTCTAGACCTGACCAATCCAATGCACTCCTCAGAGACCTCCAACATTCTACCCTATATAGAAACATAGAAGTTTCTCCTCATCTCGGTCCTAAATGGCTTACCCCTTATCCTTAGACTCTTACCCTGGTTCTGCACTTCCCCAACATTGGGAACATTCTTCCTGCATCTAACCTGTCTAAACCCGTCAGAATTTTAAACGTTTCTATGAGGTCCCCTCTCATTCTTCTGAACTCCAGTGAATACAAGCCCAGTTGATCCAGTCTTTCTTGATAGGTCAGTCCCACCATCCCGGGAATCAGTCTGGTGAACCTTCGCTGCATTCCCTCAATAGCAAGAATGTCCTTCCTCAAGTTAGGAGACCAAAACTGTACACAATACTCCAGGTGTGGCCTCACCAAGGCTCTGTAGAACTGTAGCAACACCTCCCTGCTCCTGTACTCAAATCCCCTCGCTATGAAAGCCAACATGCCATTTGCTTTCTTAACCCCCTGCTGTACCTGCATGCCAACCTTCAATGACTGATGTACCATGACACCCAGGTCTCGTTGCACCTCCCCTTTTCCTAATCTGTCACCATTCAGATAATAGTCTGTCTCTCTGTTTTTACCACCAAAGTTGATAACCTCACCTTTATCCACATTATACTTCATCTGCCATGCATTTGCCCACTCACCTAACCTATCCAAGTCACTTTGCAGCCTCATAGCATCCTCCTCGCAGCACACACTGCCACCCAACTTAGTGTCATCTGCAAATTTGGAGATATTATATTTAATCCCCTCGTCTAACTCATTAATGTACAGTGTAAACAGCTGAGGTCCCAGCACAGAACCTTGCGGTACCCCACTCGTCACCGCCTGCCATTCTGAAAAGTACCCATTTACTCCTACTCTTTGCTTCCTGTCTGACAACCAGTTCTCAATCCATGTCAGCACACTACCCCCAATCCCATGTGCTTTAACTTTGCACATTAATCTCTTGTGTGGGACCTTGTCGAAAGCCTTCTTAAAGTCCAAATATACCCCATCAACTGGTTCTCCCTTGTCCACTCTACTGGAAACATCTTCAAAAAATTCCAGAAGATTTGTCAAGCATGATTTCCC
The DNA here is from genome assembly GCF_044704955.1 of Pristiophorus japonicus. NCBI lineage: Eukaryota > Metazoa > Chordata > Chondrichthyes > Pristiophoridae > Pristiophorus > Pristiophorus japonicus. The sequence continues at coordinate 50,240,745 of NC_091987.1, forward strand.
TTTCACAAATCCATGCTGACTTGGACCTATCATGTCACCTCTTTCCAAATGCGCTGCTATGACATCCTTAATAATTGATTCCATCATTTTACCCACTACTGAGGTCAGGCTGACCGGTCTATAATTCCCTGTTTTCTCTCTCCCTCCTTTTTTAAAAAGTGGGGTTACATTGGCTACCCTCCACTCCATAGGAACTGATCCAGAGTCAATGGAATGTTGGAAAATGACTGTCAATGCATCCGCTATTTCCAAGGCCACCTCCTTAAGTACTCTGGGATGTAGTCCATCAGGCCCTGGGGATTTATCGGCCTTCAATCCCATCAATTTCCCCAACACAATTTCCCGACTAATAAGGATTTCCCTCAGTTCCTCCTCCTTACTAGACCCTCTGACCCCTTTTATACCCGGAAGGTTGTTTGTGTCCTCCTTAGTGAATACCGAACCAAAGTACTTGTTCAATTGGTCTGCCATTTCTTTGTTCCCCGTATGACTTCCCCTGATTCTGACTGCAGGGGACCTACGTTTATAAACTTGAGGCCATCCAAAACTCAGCAGCCCGTGTCCCAACTCGCACAAAGTCCTGTTCACCCATCACCCCTGCGCTCATTGACCTACATTGGCTCCCCGTTAAGCAACGCCTGGATTTCAAAATTCTCATTCTTGTTTACAAATCCCTTCCTGGCTTTGCTGCTCCCTAGCTCTGTCATCTCCTTCAGCCTCACAACCCTCCAAGATGTCTGCACTCCTCAAATTCTACACTCTTGAGCAACCATGATTATAACTGCTCAACCATCAGTGGCTGTGCCTTCAGCTGCCTGGCCCCTAAGCTCTGGAACTCCCTCTCTAAACTTCTCCGCCTCGCTACCTCTCTTTCCTCCTTCAAGACGCTCCTTAAGACCTATCTCTTTTGGTCATCTGCCATAATTTCCTCTGATGTGGCTCAGTGTTCAACTTATTGTTTTGTCTTATAACACTCCTGTGAAGCACCTTGGGACTTTTTACTACGTTATAGGCGCTATATAAATACATGTTGTTGTTGATACAAAGAAAGCGGTAAGAGCTGCAAAAAATGAATCCGAATGAAAGCATGCAAGTGATATCAAAGACAACACTGAAGGCTTTTACAGAAATATTACGAGAAAGAGGATGTCTGAGAGGAATGTGAACCCCGTGACCCTAATGATAGACACGGTGGTATTGTAATTGGTAATCAGGAAATGGCAGACTTACTAAATAGTTACTTTGTATCAGTCTTCACAGTCGGGGTTAAGGATAATGAACCAGAGATGGAAGGAAAAATAACAAATAAATCAAGGGATTCAAAGTAAGTTTATAATGGCAGTGGAGAAACTAATGAGATTAAAGGTAGACAAATCTCCAGGACCCAATGGTTTCCACCCCAGGGTATTAAAAGAAGTACGTGAAGAAATTGTTGATGTGTTCGGCATGATCTTCCAAAACTCCATCGATTCAGGAATTGGTCCCTTGGATTGGAAAACTATCAATGTCACTACATTATTTAAGAAGGATAGGGGAGATAAACTCGGAAATTATCGGCCTATCAGTCTGACGTCAGTTGTAAGGAAGTTACTAGAACTGTTATTAGGGACAGGGTGACTGAGCAGTTGGACAAATATGAGCTGATCAGAGAGCCAGCATGGATTTGTAAAGGGTGATTCATGTCTAACTAACCTCGTTGAATTTTTTGAGGAGGTAACAAACATGGTACATAAAGGAGTGTCAAGGATGTTATCTATATGGACTTCCAGAAGGCATTCGACCAGGTTCCACATCTGGCCCAGAAAACAAAGATGAAAATGCATGGAACTGGTGGTAGCCTATATTGGCTTGGATAGGAAACTGATTAGGAGGTAGGAGATAAATTACAAATTACTGAGGCTTCAGCTTTTTATGATATTTATAAATGACTTGGATGAAGAAATAGAGAGCTGTATATCTAAGTTTGCTGACAACACTAAGTTAGGTGGCACAATACATAGTGTAGATGGGAGCAGAAAGTACAAAGGGACATTGATAGATTAAGTGAGTGGGTAAAATTGTGACAGATGAAGTTCAGCGTTGGAGATTGTGAGGTCATCCACTTTTGATGTGAGAAAGCTAGATCAGAGTATTTTCTAAATAATGAGAAGCTAGGAACTGTGGAGGAGCTGAGAGATTTAGGGGTCCAAGTACCGACATCATTAAAAGCTAGTGGACATGTACAAAAATATAATTAAAAAAGGCGAATGTAATGTTGGTCTTTATCTCAAGAGGGCTGGAATACAAAGGTGTGGAAGTTACATTATATCAGTACTTCATCTGGAGTACTTCATTTCGTTCTGGGCACCACACCTCAGGAAGGATATATTGGCCTTGGAGAGGGTGCAGTGCAGATGTACCAGAATAATACATCATTCTGGGGCTAAAAGGGTTACATTATGAGGACAGGTTACATAGACTAGATTTTTCTCTTGAATTTCAAAGATTCAGAGGTAATCTAATTGAGATGTTTAAGATGATTAAAATTTGATATGGTCGACAGGAAGAAACTCTTTACTCTGATGGGGAGTCCAGATGATGTGATTGGGATTACAGAGACGTGGCTTCAGGATGATCAGGGCTGGGAACTCAACATCCATGGGTATTCAACATTCAGGAAAGATAGAATAAAAGGAAAAGGAGGTGGGGTAGCATTGCTGGTTAAAGAGGAGATTAATGCAATAGTTAGGAAGGACATTAGCTTGGATGATGTGGAATCTATATGGGTAGAGCTGCAGAACATCAAAGGGCAAAAAACGTTAGTGGGAGTTGTGTACAGACCTCCAAACAGTAGTAGTGATGTTTGGGAGGGCATCAAACAGGAAATTAGGGGTGCATGCAATAAAGGTGCAGCAGTTATGGGTGACTTTAATATGCATATAGATTGGGCTAACCAAACTGGAAGCAATACGGTGGAGGAGGATTTCCTGGAGTGCATAAGTGATGGTTTTCTAGACCAATATGTCGAGGAACCAACTAGGGGGGAGGCCATCTTAGACTGGGTGTTGTGTAATGAGAGAGGATTAATTAGCAATCTCGTTGTGCGAGGCCCCTTGGGTAAGAGTGACCATAATATGGTGGAATTTTACATTAGGTTGGAGAATGAAACAGTTAATTCAGAGACCATGGTCCAGAACTTAAAGAAGGGTAACTTTGAAGGTATGAGGCGTGAATTGGCTAGGATAAATTGGCGAATGATACTTGAGGGGTTGACTGTGGATTGGCAATGGCAGAAATTTAGAGACCGCATGGATGCACTATAACAATTGTACATCCCTGTCTAGCATAAAAATAAAAAAGGGAAGGTGGCTCAACCGTGGCTATCAAGGGAAATCAGGGATAGTATTAAAGTCAAGGGAGTGGCATACAAATTGGCCAGAAATAGCAGTGAACCCGGGGACTGGGAGAAATTTAGAACTTAGCAGAGGAGGACTGGGGCAGGGAAAATAGAGTAAGAGAGGAAGCTTGCATGGAACATTAAAACGGACAGCAAAAGCTTCTATAGATATGTAAAGAGAAAAAGGTTAGTAAAGACAAACGTAGGTCCCCTACAGTCAGAATCAGGGGAAGTCATAATGGGGAACAAAGAAATGGCAGACCAATTGAACAATTACTTTGGTTCGGTATTCACTAAGGAGAACACAAACAACCTTCCGGATATAAAAGGGGTCAGAGGGTCTAGTAAGAAGGAGGAACTAAGGGAAATCCTTATTAGTTGGGAAATTGTGTTGGGATAATTGATGGGATTGAAGGCCGATAAATCTCCAGGGCCTGATGGACTGCATCCCAGAGTACTTAAGGAGGTGGCCTTGGAAATATCGGACGCATTGACAGTCATTTTCCAACATTCCATAGACTCTGGATCAGTTCCTATCGAGTGGAGGGTAGCCAATGTAACCCCACTTTTTAAAAAAGGAGGGAGAGAGAAAACAGGGAATTATAGACCTGTCAGCCTGACCTCAGTAGTGGGGCATTTGGAAAGAGGTGACATGATAGGTCCAAGTCAGCATGGATTTGTGAAAGGGAAATCATACTTGACAAATCTTCTGGAATTTTTTGAGGATGTTTCCAGTAGAGTGGACAAGGGAGAACCAGTTGATGTGGTATATTTGGACTTTCAGAAGGTTTTCGACAAGGTCCCACACAAGAGATTAATGTGCAAAGTTAAAGCACATGGGATTGGGGGTAGTGTGCTGACATGGATTGAGAACTGGTTGTCAGACAGGAAGCAAAGAGTAGGAGTAAATGGGTACTTTTCAGAATGGCAGGCAGTGACTAGTGGGGTACCGCAAGGTTCTGTGCTGGGGCCCCAGCTGTTTATATTGTACATTAATGATTTAGACGAGGGGATTAAATGTAGTATCTCCAAATTTGCGGATGACACTAAGTTGGGTGGCAGTGTGAGCTGCGAGGAGGATGCTATGAGGCTGCAGAGTGACTTGGATAGATTAGGTAAGTGGGCAAATGCATGGCAGATGAAGTATAATGTGGATAAATGTGAGGTTATCCACTTTGGTGGTAAAAACAGAGAGACAGACTATTATCTGAATGGTGACAGATTAGGAAAAGGGGAGGTGCAACGAGACCTGTGTGTCATGGTACATCAGTCATTGAAGGTTGGCATGCAGGTACAGCAGGCGGTTAAGAAAGCAAATGGCATGTTGAGGGGATTTGAGTACAGGGGCAGGGATATGTTGCTACAGTTGTACAGGGCCTTGGTGAGGCCACACCTGGAGTATTGTGTACAGTTTTGGTCTCCTAACTTGAGGAAGGACATTCTTGCTATTGAGGGAGTGCAGCGAAGGTTCACCAGACTGATTCCCGGGATGGCGGGACTGACATATCAAGAAAGACTGGATCAACTGGGCTTGTATTCACTGGAGTTCAGAAGAATGAGAGGGGACCTCATAGAAACATTTAAAATTCTGACGGGTTTAGACAGGTTCGATGCAGGAAGAATATTCCCAATGTTGGGGAAGTGCAGAACCAGGGGTCACAGTCTAAGGATAAGGGGTAAGCCATTTAGGACCGAGATGAGGAGAAACTTCTTCACCCAGAGAGTGGTGAACCTGTGGAATTCTCTACCACAGAAAGTTGTTGAGGCCAATTCACTAAATATATTCAAAAAGGAGTTAGATGTAGTCCTTACTACTAGGGGGAATCAAGGGGTATGGCGAGAAAGCAGGAATGGGGTACTGAGGTTGCATGTTCAGCCATGAACTCATTGAATGGCGGTGCAGGCTCGAAGGGCCGAATGGCCTACTCCTGCACCTATTTTCAATGTTTCTCTGTTTATATAAGGAGGCATAACCTTAAAATTAGAGCGAGATTGATAATCAGAAAGTACTTCTTCACTCAAAGGGCAGTGGAAATCTGAAAACCTCTCTCCCAGTAAGTTGTTGAGGTTATGTCAATTGAAAATTTCAAAACTATGATTGATAGATTTTTGTTAGGCAAGGGTATTATGGGTTATGGAAACAATTTGGGCAAATGGTGTTAAGATACAGATCAGCCATAATATAATTGAATGGTAGAACAGACTTGAAGGGCTGAATGGCCTACTCCTGATCCGATGTTCCTCTTGTGTTTGAAATTGCCTATAACCTGTTATTTCTGCAATTTCAGAAATAACTTCATCTGGAAATGTGTTGTGCTTTTAAAAGCTTATAATTTTGTTGCAAATTCCAGTTTATATCGTGCGATGTGTAGATTGTAGCCAACAATAGTTTTGCAATTGTCAAAGATATTTCTGGCAATTTGGTGTATAGATATAGAAGCTGTCACATTTAAACAAGTGACCTCATATTGGGAGGGAGATTTTTCCAAGGGTGGACACAGAAGGAAGTAGGGTTGGGAGGGGGAAGGGATATCTGTGATTGACATGATGGGAATAGTAAAGCCACGTTAGATGGCAAGGTCAAGGGGGTGGCCATGAATTTGGGTCGGGGAGTTTACATGAAGGGAGAGATTAAGTGTGGATAGGAGGGCAGTGAACTCAGATGAGAGAGAGCATGATGAATTGAGATGGAGGTTAAAATCACTGAGGATGAGAAGTTGCTTGGTGCAGAGGCTGAGGGAGGAAAGCAGTGAAGATATCTCGGTGAAAAAACTTTTTATGGTACTTGGGCAGGCAATAGAGGATGAGAATTTTACATGAGGGGAAAGGGTTGGAACAAGGTGAGATGCTCCAAGGAGGAGAAAATGCTGGAGGAGTAGGGCGACAGGCCAAGGTGTGATTTTGTGATTAGAACCACACCGCCAATTCGATGGTCTGGGCCAAGTGATGGAAGGTATAGACAGGTGGGGAGGCTTCATTTAAGGGGAAGATGTCATCATCCCTTAGCCACGTTTCTGTCAAGACCCTGGTATCGATGCAAGCATCCACAATGGAGAGCAAGGGCCTTGTTCACAAGTGAACGGACATTCTGGAGGAAGGTGTGGCGAGAGAATGTGATAATTGATCTGCTGGTAGACTTCACAGGGTCAGCACTGGGAGGGGTGAGTTGGACAGGGAGGAGATTTGCAAGATTAGTCCCCAGTGGATGCGCTGGGCAAGAAGGTCGATGAGAGAGTTGGGGTTGCTGCTTGTAAGGAGGCAACAAAGAGTGCCTCAATGAGCCCTTCAGAGGATGCCAAGAGAGGCACAGAGAGAAGCTGTATGCTTATCTAAGAAGGAGTCAAGGCTGGGAAGGCAGCAGGAGAGTAGGAAGGATGAGGCTTACTGAAGGGTTAGGGTAGGGATTTGGGAGGGTAGAGTGCTCAAGAGGAGAGAAATGAAAGAAGGGCATGATGACTGGGGAGAGGGATCTCGGAGGGGCAAAGGGAAAAGAAGTAAAATAAAAGGAGAAAAAAAATGGAAATAGAAGTGATGGGCTCGGGTCTGGAACGGCGGCTAAAATGCACATGCGAATAAACACAAGGATAACTCAAGTTACATAGGTCTGGTTATGTTGCAATTAATCGGATACATATATCCTTGTAGTAATAAGGAATAGATATGAGATAATAGGAGGGAGTTCAGAGTTAAAGTCAGAGGTCCCGTGGTGGGATAATGTTGACATTAGGTAGGGTGGAGTCGGCATGGAATATTGACAAACGGTTTCCAGGTTCGGAGACAGGTGTGGCAGATGAGTACAGTCCATAAACTATTTGATGGGTAGTGTATTGGAGCTCACACTGATGGAGGTATTTCCGGGGGAATGAAGATCCATGAGATGTGCAGAATCGTTATGGGGCAGAAAGATGATGGAGAAGTTGGAGATCACCGTAAGATCGCGAAGCGGCGGAAACATGTACTTCGGCCCAGGAGAGTGATTATCTAGCCAAAAACCAGACTGTAGCTGAAGCTGAAAAACCAGTAGAACCAGTTCGCCAGTCACAGGCTCAGCAGGGAACAGCAGCGGTGGGGGAAGATCTGTAAACTGATCAAAGTTACTTTAAAATTTAAACAACAGAGCAGCAGATCAGAGACACAGCAAATTAGTCGTACAGTGTAGTCCTGTGCAGGACCATAGTCTTGATGTCCAAAGAAACCCAGAAGTTGGAAACCAAATTTGAGAAAAGATCCAGAGCGCAACGAGCAGGCATTGTCAGGGATGGGCAGTGGCAGTTTAATCTATTAGTTAACTTGTAGTTAAGGCTAAATTGCACCCACTATTTAAGCCGGGGCAACTGTGTCCATCTCTAGAAAAAAAACTCTCTCCCAATTCACTTATTACTGCACTTTCAAAATCCCAAATGTCCAGCCTTTGGCCCTCCATGCACCACAGCATTTCTGCAGCTATCGATCTGCTCAGCCACACCCTCATTTCCACCTTTGATGCTCTAGTCCCCATTAAAACCATTACTCTCTCCCACCCTGGCCGTTCACCTTGGTCCGGCCCTCATCTTCGTTCTGTTAAGTCCAAGGGGCGCAGACTTGAATGGATATGCAGACAACTGGTTTAGCCATTCGCCACCAGATTTGGCTGGATCACGTAAAACATTGTCGGGTCTTGCTCTTATCTGACAAAACTGCTCACTATTCCAGGATCATTCTGGATTGCAAAGATAACCCCGGCTTCTTTTCTCCACTGCAAGCCACCTTCTTAAACCCCTCTCCCCTGTCTCCGCCACCCTCACTCACCTCCAACAAGTGCAAGTTGTCATGATGTTTAAGACCATCTGATCAGCTGCCTCTGCCACTTTCCTCCCTTTCCCTTGCCCACGGGCCAAATTTCCCCTGCGGTACAACTCACAACTTTCTCTAGTTTCTCTCCTATCTACCTCCATGTCCTCTCTGAGCTTATCTTGTCCATGAGACCCACCTCCTGCTCCCTCGAAACTATTCCCACTAAACTGCTGACCACCCAACTTCCCTTCCCAGCTCCCAGGTTAGCTGATATTGTTAATAATTCTCTCCTCAGGTACTGTCCTCTCTCTTTCAAATCTGCCGCCATCACCCCTATCCTCAAAAAGCAACACTGGACCTCTCCGTCCTTGCAAACTACTACCCCGTCTCCAACCTCCCTTTCCACTCTAAAGTTCTTGAGCGTGATGTCGCCTCCCAAATTCGTGCCCATCTTTGAATCCCTCCAATCAGGTTTCCGCCTGCCACAGTACCGAAACGGCTCTCATCAAAGTCACAAATTATATCCTATGTGACTGTGACAAAGGCAAACTGTCCCCATCATCCTTCTCAACCGTTCTGTGGTCTTTGACACGGTTGATCATACCATCCTTCAACGCCTCCCAATCATCGTCCAGCTGGGTAGGACTGCACTTGTCTGGTTAAATTCTTATCTATCTAATCGTAGCTAGAGAACCACCTGCAGCAGCTTCTCTTCCAGCTCCTGCATCGTTAATTCTGGAGTCCCCCAAGGAGTTATCCTTGTCTCCCTCCTATTTCTCATCTACATGTTGCCCTCGGTGACATCATCCAAAAACACAGCGTGCATTTCCACATGTACACTGATGACACCCATCTCTACTTCACCACCACCTCTCGACCCACTGTTTCTAAATTCACAGACTGCCTGTCCAATGTCTGACATCCATTACTGGATGAGCAGAAATTTCCTCCAACTAAATATTCGGAAAACGAATGCCATGATCTTTGGTCCCCGCCACAAACTCCGTTCCCTAGCTACCAATGTTATCCCTCTCCCTCGCAACCGTCTGAGGCTGAACCAGACTGTTTGCATCCTTGGTGTCATATTTGAGCCCTAGATAAGCTTCCTACCACATATCTAAACCATCACTAAGACTGCAATTTCCGCAGCCTTTGACACGGTTGACCACACCATCCTCCAATGCCTCCCAATCATCTTCCAAATGGGTGGGATTGCACTTGCCTGGTTCCATTCTTACCTATCTAATCATAGCTGGAGAATTACCTGCAATGGTTTCTCTTCCAGCTCCTGCACCATTAATTCTGGAGTTCCCCAAGGATCTATCCTTGTCTCCCTCCTATTTCTCAACTTTTTTTTATTCATTCATGGGATGTGGGCATCACTGGCAAGGCCAGCATTTATTGCCCATCCCTAATTCTCCTTGAGAATGTGGTGGTGAGCTGCCTTCTTGAATTGCTGCAGTCCTTGAGGTAAATGTATTCCCACAGTGCTGTTACAGAGGGAATTCCAGGATTTTGATTTAGCAACAATGAAGGAACGGCATTATATTTCCAAGTCAGGATGGTGTGTGACTTGCAGGGGAACTTGGAGGTTGTTCTGTTCCCATGCGCCTGCTGCCCTTGTCCTTCTAGATGGTAGAGATCGCGGGTTTGAGAGGTGCTGCTGAAGAAGTCTTGGAAAACTGTTGCAGTGCACCTTCTAGATGGTATGCACTGTAGCCATGGTGGTGGTGGAGGGAATGTTAAAGATGGTGGATGGGATGCCAATCAAGCAGATTGCTTTGTCCTGGATGGTGTTTAGCTTCTTGAGTGTTGTTGGAGCTGTATTCATCCAGGCAAGTGGAGTTATTCCATCACACTCCTGACTTGTGTTGTAGATGGTGGAAAGGTTTTGGGGAGTCAGGTCATTTGTCACTTGCCATAGAATACCCAGCCTCTGACCTACTCTTGTAGCTGCAGTATTTATGTGACTGGTCCAGTTAAGTTTCTGCTCAATGGTAATCCTGGGATGTTGATGGTGGGGGATTTGGTGATGGTAATCCTGCTGAATGTCAAGGGGTGGTGGCTGGACACTCTCTTGTTGGAGATGGTCATTGCCTGGCACTGGTGTGGCACGAATGTTACTGACCAATTATCAGCCCAAGCCTGAAGCCTGACTCTGCCCCTGCCTCAGCTCATGGCTGCTAAAACCCTCATCTATGCCTTTGTTACCTCTAGACTTGACTATTCCAAAGCACTCCTGGCCAGCCTCCCACATTACACCCTCCGTAAACTTGAGGTCATCCACAATTCTGCTGCCCATGTCCTAACTCGCTCTAAGTCCCGTTCACCTATCACTCCTGTGCTCGCTGACCTACATTTGCTTAAGCAATGCCTGAATTTTAAAATTCTCATCCTTGTTTTCAAATTCCTCCATGGCCTTGCCCCTTCCGATCTATATGATCTTCTCCAGCCCCACAACTCGCCGAGAAATCTGCACTCCTCTAATTCTGGCCTGTTGAGCATCCCTGATTTTAATTGTTTCATCATCGGTGGCAATGCCTTTAGCTGCCTAGGCCCTAAGCTCTGGATTTCTTTCCTTTACTCTACCCTCCTTTCTCCCTCTCTTTCCTCCTTTAAGGCACCCTCTAAAACCTATCATCAACTGCCCTAATATCTCCTTATGTGGCTCGTGTCAAATTTTGTCTTATAATGCTCCTGTGATTCACCTTGGGACATTTCATTATGTTGAAGGTGATCTATAAATGCAAATTGTTGTTGTTGTAACAAATAACTAACAGTCATATCTGGTCACATCCGCAAGTTACAATAAGCAATTCCTTAGAATATTCCATCTTGTCGATGTAACAATTACTCCAGAAAATATTCAGTTTTGGTGAATTGCTTTTCAGTGTAGTAAGGTATGATTTAATTGCAATTATTTTACTATAAATGTTGCTCTCAAATGTTAATATTTGAAAAACTTTAAAATGAAGAAATGAGCAATAAATCTGTGTGTGTGTGTGTGTGTGTGTGTGTGTGTGTGTGACTAGCTATGCCGACCACACTCAAAAGTATTACATTGTCATGTATGTACTTTTGGGATCACTAGCCACTGGATGGCGTCACTGTTGGAGGCCATTGGGCTGCACGCATGTCTGTGCACTCCAAGTATAAAAGGCCAGCCATTTTGTATATATGTGTATTTGGGCCTTAATAAATCAGAGCCAAGGTTATACCTCTTGGAGTTAAACAGTACTCAGTCTAACAGTTATTGCACACACATTTGGCGACGAGGCAACAAGAACCTTTGCATGCAAAATTAGCACAATTGGATCGTTGGAGCGATTTGTGGAAGGAGAAAATTGGGCAGACGTTGTGAGCCGTTTGAGCCAGTTCTTCATGGCCAACAAAATGGAGGAGGTCGGCGACGCAGATCGGCGCCGGGCGGTGTTTCTCATGGTTCGTGGTCCAAAAATTTATGGTCTGATAAAGAATCTACTGCTGCCTCTGAGTCCAACAGAGAAGACGTATGAAGAATTGTGTACACTGGTATAGGACCACCGTAAGCCAGACGAAGGCATCATCATCTCGAGACATAGATTTTATATGCACGTTCGCTCAGAGAGCCAGAATGCGGCAGAATTCATTGCCGACCTGAGCCGTCTAGCGGGACTGTGTAAGCTGTGTTGGCAGACATGCTGCGGGACTTCTTTGTAATCCGCATCAACCACGGGGTGATCCTGCGTAAACTACTGACGGTGGAGACATTGGACTTGAACAGGGCCATCACAATCGCTCAGTCATGCATGACGACGGATAGAATTCTAAAGCAGATATCAGTGAAAAATCGAAACTCGGCAAGTATTGTAAATATGATTGATTCGGTATTCGGCAGAGCGGCACATGGCAGGGCCTACCCGACTGCATACACGAAACCTGTGGCTGCCCAAAGTCTGCCAGCGGGAATGCACCCGATTTTTCCGTGTTAGCGTTGTGGGGGAAATAACCGGCACCAGCATTGTCGATTTAAGTAATATAGTTGCAAAGGTTGTCTGAGAGTGGGGCACCTCCAGCACAAGTGTCCGCAGATGAGCAAGCGTGCTGCGAATCACCACGTGGAGGAAGATGAACAGACTAGCGTTGATCCGGATACACAATCCGAGATACCAGAGGAGGAAGTCTATGGACTGTACTCGTTCCTAACTAAGAGCAAACCGATAATGATCAACGTGAAATTTAATGGGGTGCCGGTATAAATGGAACTGGACACGGGGACAAGTCAATTGATAATGAGCCAGCTGTGGGATACTAAGGCTGTGAGGCCCAGGCTGAGTCCAGTCAATGCCAAGTTGCGCACGTACACCAAAGAACTCATAACGGTGATTGGCAGTGCCGCAATTAAAGTGTCGTATGACAGTGCGGTTCATGAGTTACCGCTATGGATTGTCCCAGGCAATGGCCCAACGCTGTTCGGCAGGAACTGGCTTGAAAAAATCAGATGCGACTGGAATGACATCACGGCATTGTCGTCGGGGGAAGATACATGTGCCCAAGTACTGAACAAGTAACCCTCGCTGTTCGAACCAGGCATCGGTAAATTCACAGGAGCCAAGGTGCAGATTCACGTGGACTCTGATGCAAGACCCGGCCTTCATAAAGCTCTGGCAGTTCCGTAGATGATGAGGAAGAAGGTCAAAATTGAACTGGACAGACTCAAGCGTGAAGAGATCATATTACCGGTTGAATTTAATGAATGGGCCAGCCCCATTGTTCCTGTGCTGAAAAGTGATGGCACAGTCAGAATCTGTGGAGACTACAAGGCTACGATTAACAGGGTTTTGAAACAGGATCAGTACCCGTTACCAAAAGCTGATGACTTGTTTGCAACGCTAGCCGGGGGCAAGTCATTCACCAAACTGGACTTGACGCGGCCTACATGACACAGGAGCTGGTTGAGACGTCCAAGAGACTTATGTGCATTAACACGCATAAAGGACTGTCTATTTAGCACAGATGCCCTTTTGGAATTCGCTCGGCTGCAGCAATATTTCAGAGGAACATGGAAAGTCCATTCCCAAAACCGTTATGTTCCAAGATGACATCCTGATCACAGGTCGTGACTCTGAGGAACATCTGAACAACTTGGACTACTCGGTAACTTCCTTCCTAAATTGAGCACCTTATTAGAACCACTGCACATGCTGCTAAGATAAGGCAACAACTGAGTGTGGGTTGCATCTCAAGGCAGAGCTTTTGAAAAAGCCATGAACCTGCTTTGCTCTAACAAGCTGCTGATACATTATGACCCATGTAAACGTTTAGTATTGGCCTGTGATGCTTTGTCATGTGGAATTGGTTGCATACTCCAACAAGCTAATGAGCGTGTAAACTTCAACCAGGAGGAAGTCTATGGACTGTACTCGTTCCTAACTAAGAGCAAACCGATAAAGCGGAAAGAGCCTATAGCATGGTAGAGAAAGAAGCACTAGCCTGTGTGTATGGGGTTGAAAAGTTGCATCAGTACCTGTTTCATCTTCGGTTTGAACTGGAGACAGATCACAAGCCGCTCATTTCACAGTTCTCTGAAAACAAAAGTATCAATACCAATGCTTCATCCCGCATCCAGAGGTAGGCGTTGACATTATCCGCTTATGATTATGTCATTTGCCATATACCTGGCACCGAGAATTGTGCCGATGCTTTGAGCCATCTGCCGTTGCCCACATCGGAGGTGGAAACGCCACAACCGGCGGAACTATGGTTAGTTATGGATACTTTTGAGAGTGAAGGAACCCCTGTGACGGTTCAACAAGTTAAGACTTGGACCAGCCAGGACCCGATTTTATCGGTGGTGAAAAATTGCATCCTCAAAGGTGATTGGTCTGCTATACCCAAGCAAATGTGCGAGGAGACCAAACCTTACATTTGTCGCAAGACGAACTGTCTATTCAGTCGGATTGTATACTATGGGGCAATCGTGTTGTTATGCCCAAGAAAGGGAGAGGGAAATTTGTACGTGAGCTACATAGTACACATCCCGGCATTCTAATGATGAAAGCCATCACCAGGTCTCATGTATGGTGGTCAGGAATTGATTCTGAGCTGGAATCATGTCTGCATCAGTGCAACACTTGCATTCAGCTCAGCAAAGCACCAGCGGAATCACCGCTGAGTCTATGGTCGTGGTCGTCGAAACCTTGATCCAGGATCCACATAGACTTTGCAGGTCCCTTCCTGGGGAAGATATTTTTAGTTGTGGTGGATGCATATTCGAAGTGGATAGAGTGTATAATCATGTCATCCAGCACATCCACAGCTACCATTGAGAATCTCAGTGTCATGTTTACGACACATGGTCTGCCTGACATCGTTGTTAGCGACAGCAGATCGTGCTTCACCAGTCAGGAGTTTCAAGAGTTCATGAAACTCAATGGTATCAAACATGTAAGGTCAGCACCGTTCATACCTGCATCTAATAGGCAAGCAGAACATGCTGTCCAAATCATAAAGCAGAGTATGAAGCGAGTAACCCAAGGATCACTGCAGACCCGCCTGTCATGCATACTGCTTAGTTACAGGACAAGACCACACATGCTTATCGGGGTCTCGCCTGCTGGACTAATGATGAAAGAGAGGTCTTAAGACCAAGCTATCTCTTGTACACCCTGACTTGAATAATCATGTTGAATATAGAAGACAAAGTCAGCAAGAGTATCACGATTGAGCAGCTGTGTCACGTGATATTTCTGTAAATGATCCTGTATATGTTCTGAATTATGGTCAGGGTCCCAAGTGGATCGCTGGTGCTGTCATGGCCAAGGAGGGCAACAGAGTATTTATTGTCAATCTCAAAAATGGGCAAACATGTAGGAAACATATGGATCAGACAAAGCTGTGGCACACAGACGAACTGGAATAGTCGGAGGAAGAGACAATCGACGACCAACCAACCTACCCCCAGTCATCAGAGGACTCAGTGATCATCAGTGAATCGGGACTTTCAATCACTGACATGTTCAATGAAAATGGACTTTCAATCCCTGACATGGCCATTGCCACTCCCACCAGGTCAGCTACCCAGCCACCAGTCACAACAGACTCTGAACACTCACCCAAGGCTGGAGTTGAACTGAGACGGTCAACCCGGGAGCGTAAAACACCAGACCACCTCAATTAATAAAAGACTGTGTTAATATCTCAGAGGAGGGTATTGTCATGTATGTCCTTTTGGGACCACTAGCCACTAGATGGCATCACTGTTGGAGGCCATTGGACTGCACGCACGTGTGTGCAGCCCAAATATAAAAGGCCAGCCATTTTGAATATATCACTTTGGGCCTTAATAAAGCAGAGCCAAGGTTATACCTCTTGGAGTTAAACAGTACTCAGTCTAACAGTTATTGCACACACAACAAATGTCACACCTCCAAAATGTGTCATTCTGTTCAGAACAAAATTGCCAGAGATAATCAAATTCTCCACAAACATCTGTACTTCGGAATAGCCATCTTGTTGCTGACAGTGAGAGTTTCCAGGTGTAGGATTCACTGTTAAATCTTCAAATGTACCAATTATAATTGTGAATAAGACACCTAGAAATTAAATACATATGTTAGTGTGGAGGGCCCAAGCATGAACTGCTTTATATTTTACTGTAATTGCTGACTGCCTGACTCACAAGTAGTAATGAATGAATTGTGTCGTTCTTTCACAACTTGAAATGTAAAGTAATGTATTACAGGGTGTCAAGATGGTACGGTGCATTGGTGTTCCAGCTTTCTATGCCCTCCCTCCGTGCTGTAAATTTCCATGATTCTATGATTCTATTGATAAGATTTGTTATCCTTCAGTTTTCAGGTAGTCCCTAAATTCATGCAACTCCTCAAAATTTTAACCAGTCTCATTTATTTCCTGGTTGATTTCTTGTCGAGTCTAAGGTGCATCTTATCCAATGCAGGTGCTCTTCAGACAGTTAATTCTTTGAGTTTCTTTGTAACATATACTACATTGATCTTTACATATGTTATAGATTCCAAGCCAAATAAGACTGATGTGAAGAATACATTCAACATCTGTCATTTCCTGATTCTCGATAATATTTCTACCCAACTTATCCCTCAAAGGAACAACCTGGCCTTTTATACTCTACTTCTTACATAGCTAAAACAAATTCCTTGGATTCCTTTTGTTCCAGTCTGCAACTTTGTGCCAATGATTCTCCACACCGTGAGCTTCAATCTCAGTCATGACATTTTAGGAGGTACAGAAGGGAGGATGCAGGGAGAGAGAGTAAAAGTGAGGACTAGTAACCCCAGCTCTTTTACATTTCCTGCTGGCCAGTTATAAAGGGGCAACAGTAGAAAGCTGGAACGGGTTTAAGAAGGCAATAAAAATTACAAAATGATGTTGTATGTCACCTCCTCATGGATTTATTAAAATAAATGATTAATTATCTATTTAAATGTAATTATCTTTTAGGTTCATGGCCAGGCTCCTTGTGTTCAGCAGAGGAAGTAACAATTGAGATTCTTTTAAATGAAGTGTTACATGTAATGTATCCAATATACATTTCCAAACCATATGAATGAGTTAAACTGAAGCTGCTGCCAGTTGTTTGAGCATATCGTTGAGTGTATTTGATATCACAATTTTGTGCCAGGGTTAAAACTAGGCATTGTAGATTCACAGAGAACCATATCACCATTTCTTCACTGAAACGAATAAACTGATCTTTAGACTGAAAACATCTCATTAAAACAGTCCATTAAATATTTACTTCAAGAAACAATGTGAGGTGACAAATAATACTAACTAAATTGTGTTTGAATATAACAGCTTCAATTAAATTGTGCCAATAAAAATAACCCTTCATGTTAAGATTTATAGTTTTTATGTGTTTTGTCCTTGGGTCTATTCCTGTCTAAAAACTGGTTTACTGAACCTGATTTTATTCTGCCTGTAGTCTGTACCTAATGCTGAGGTATAAACCAGTGATTTAAAAACATTAGAACATAAGAAATAGAAGCAGGAGTAGGCCATTTGTCCCACGAGCCGGCTCCGCCATTCAATAAGATCATGGCTGATCTAATCATGGACTCAGCTCCACTTCCCTGCTCACTCCCCATAACACTTTATTCCTTTATCACTCAAAAATCTGTCTATCTCCGCCTTAAATATATTCAATGACCCAGCCTCCTCAGCTCTTTGGGCAGAGAATTCCATAGATTTACAACCCTCTGAGAGAAGTTTTAAATGGGTGTCCCGTTATTCTAAGACTATGTCCCCTAATTTTAGTTTCTCCTATGAGTGGAAATATCCTCTCATCATCCACCTTGTCGAGCCCCCTCATTGGGCCCAAGTTTCCCCAGGAGTTGCTGTTTTTTTTGGAGCAACTTGATTTTTCTGAAGTATCTTAAAAGTCGCAATTCTACACATTTCATTTGCTCCAGTGTAAGTGAGTTAGTTAGGATTTTTTTAGTTTAGTTTAGTTTTTTTCAAAAGGGGGAGTTAGCAGCCACCCTCACCTGTTTTGGCCATTTAAGCCAGTTTGTCCAGCTAATAGTTGTTCCAAACTAACTTAGACCAGCATATGTGGCCATTTGTGTCCGTACAGAAAAACCTTAGTGAGTTAAGAAATCAGCGCAGGTAGCCAGAGATGAGTGGGGTGGGGGGGGCAGAAGGGAAGCACAGACAACCTTGCAAAGCACTAAACACCTTCACAACAACTAATACAGATCTTGTACTGCAACTTTTGCATAATTTACACATTCCACTATATAAAGCTTCAGAAAATATGCACTTTTTAATATAATTTATATCAGAAGTTGAATTTTGATGCCTTTCTTTCTGCTCTTATCAGCAGACAGTCGAGGGATAACTTTTTAAATTCAAGCAGCTTGTTCTTTTTCTAAATCATTTCAAGAAACTCTCCTCCTTTCCCCTTCCCCCCCCATCAAAACACTTCCCCCCCACCCCCGATCAAAAGTCTCCTCGCACCAACCTGTTTCTTGTAGCCCTTAGAGTGGTTTGAGTCTTGAAATCGATTTATAAAGTCCAAAAGGGATATTGTCTTTAGGCATTAATGCTTTGAAATTTCTTGACATTGATGTGATCAGTGACACAAATCAGTAGCTTCATCCCCCCCAGTACCGTGTCTCGAAGAATTCCATCGCAAACGTGCTGTACGACTCCTGGTGCTAATCTGGTGGCCCGGACTCGAGCCGCGCCCCCCCCGGGCTCCTCCAGCTCCTGCCCCTGCTCCCCCGGGCTCCCCGGCAAGCTTCCCTTGGCACACACCACGCACACACTCTGCCAACTGAACGGAAGGGGCAGCACTGGCAGCAGAGGATGCAGGCAATGGGGATGCGAGCGGTTACAACAATGAACTGGAGTCTAAGTGAGTGTGGGAAGGCAGCGATCGGCCTGTGCGGCAGGCCACTCGGCCCGGGATAGGGCGGCGAATATCGGGTCGTCCCATTGGCCAGGGATAGGGGCGACGAGCATCAGGACGTACTGGGAGGACAAGGAGCTACTGCGCATCTGCACAGACTCCACTGCGCATGCGCACAGCTGCTGGCACCGTTTTCAGCACAGTGCTGTAGCTCCATCTCCCACTGTGATTGCCACATCACGCCAGACCGTCGGACGGTCCATGGGGTGGGGAGAATACTGAGCTACATTTTGGGTGCCGTTGTTGGAGTAGAAAGTCGGCGTACCACGGGTAAGTGCGCTGGACAAAGGGGTTGGGAAAACTTGGGGACAATATCTTATATATTTCAATAAGATCACCTCTCATTCTTCTGAACTCCAATGAGTATAGGCCCAAACTATTCAACCTATTTTCATAAGTCAATCCCCTCTTCAGAATCAACCTCGTGAACCTTCTCTGAATTGCCTCTAATGCAAGTATATCCTTCCTTAAATATGGAGACCACAACTGTATGCAGTACTCCAGGTGTGGCCTCACCAATACCCTGTACAGTTGTAGCAGGACTTCTCTGGTTTTATACTCTCTTCCCCCTTGCAATAAAGACCAACATTTCATTTGCCTTCCTGATTACTTGCTGTACCTGCAAACTAACTTTTTGTGTTTCATGCACAAGGACCTCCAGGTTCCTCTGTACTGCAGCACTTTGCAATTTTTCTCCATTTAAATTCTAATTTGCTTTTCTGTTTTTTCTGCCAGAGTGGATAACCTCACAGTTTCCTACATTGTACTCCATCTACCAAGTTAGGCCATAATTTGCGGCCCCTACGGCTGTGTACGTGCCCATAGGGATCGCGCAGGTTCATGGTTTGGGCATGTGAAGTGCATGCGCTAAACTACGGAACTTGCGATCTGTCAAGAATCTCTTGACAAATTACATGCATTCCTGGGGAAAGGGCGTCCGCGGGCAGAGAGTTGAGCTATTTGTCAAGCGAATGTGCATAAAATTCTTATGCCTGGTAAATGTATCCACTTGAGGGAAGCCTCCGACTGGAATTTCAGGCCCATTATTACACCTAATTCCGCTTCAGCTGAGATCAAATAACCTAGCACAAATTGGGGAGCAAATCAGGGAAATTCCTAATCTGCATGGCTTAGTTTTGCATGAGGCAGTGCACTTACTAAGCCTTGTTGCAGTGACACTAATCATTATTTTTCCTAGCTATCAACTAAAATGTACTGAGTCCAAAGATGGCAGTGTGTGTGTTGTAAAAAGGGTTTAAAATGTTGTTTAAGTAAAAAGGGAAAATCTTGAAATACTGGAAATCTCAAGCAATAACATCAAATGCTGGAAGTGAAAAATAGGCCCGTTAGCATCTGTAAAAAGAAAATGTTTTGTGTAGCAGTTCCATGGAACATTTGCTAGTGTGCTTTATCTATCTAAAATAAACTTTTTCTCGAGTAAAAAAAATGTTTATGAAAGAAGAGGAAGAAAGTTCGTAATTTCATATGGAGTTCTTGTGACCTTGAGCCAGAAATTTACAATTGCCTTGTGGTTGGCCCAAAGAGTTTAAAAGCAGCTGCAATTAACTGGATTTACCTGTGTATCCACTTTCCCCACAGGGAGTAGGTCAACACTAGCCCTAAAGAGATAGAACAAGTTAGCAGTTAAACATCACGACCATGTTCAGACGAGCTATGAGCAATGCCACAGGAGGTCTAAGGTTCTTTATAATCAGATTGAATACCCGGGTTATTTGATGATATTCCAGTTGTTTAACTTTATCTAATTGGAAGAGTAAACTATTTTTACTACTCATAAATACAGAGATAAATAAATACGTATGTACAAAAAACTATGTAGGTACCCTTGTTCCATTCACATCAGTCACATCTATTTAGAGTGTTCAGAATAATGTATAATTTTCCTTTATATTCTGCAGGCTTATTCAGCACTATAGGGAAAATTTTAACGAATATTTGACACTGGCGCACAAAGTGTTACAGAGCAGTCTAACATTTGCTTCACAGGTGGTAGCACCACGCCTTTAGTCTGTCTACTCTGAGTGCTTCATCACTGAATTACATCACTGTCTCTAATTCTCTCCTATCAGTCTATACCAGTCCTATCAGCCCTCCCTAGTGACAGCTTTTGCTTTATCATTCAGCACATTACTCTGCTATCAAGAAACAAATCTCATTTTTGGTGCTGAGAATGTGTTGCTACTGATCAATGGACTCTGAGATATCCACAGATGTAATATTGCCCTTCCCCCTCTTTCAGAGTTTGAAAGCCCATTTTTGTCTCTTTTGCACAGTGCACAGACTTGCTAATTTCACCCTTGGACACATATAGTTAGATTTTATCTTAATGCTTTATCTGCTTTCAAGGAAAGTGCAGCACTCACTATAGCACTGTGGATTGTGTGGAAATCACATTCAATATTTGGTATTTCTACAAGATTTTAGATTATTTGTTGGACTAAAATAACACGGTCCATTCTCTCACAATGTCACAAGGGTCAGATTATCTAGGTTGCCTTTCACATTCAATTGAACTGAGGGCATATCCTAAACCCACCGAATGTAACTTCTTTGATATCTTCCTTCAGTTCTGTAGTACTTCCCCATAGTCTCAACTGTTCTGGAAACTGCCCTTCTGATATTGCAGAGTTATTTCTATAGCTGGTGTTTTAAACTCCCAAGCCGTTAGATCCAGATCGTCCATAAAATGCATTGCTCGGGTGTATGGTGGCCAACAAGCATAGTTGCCTCTGATAGTAAGCCATCAATCTGTTTATTTGATCACGGGGCTACTGCTGTCACGAGAGCTGTGTGCACCAACAAAAGAGATAGCTTTTCGGGACTGAAATTCCACAGGGGTTCCACCGGAGTTACAGCAGGAGGCTGATGGAAGTCCTGTGGGATTTCAGCTCCATTACAAAGTAACAGGGATAGGCCATTTAGCCCCTCAAGCTTGTTCCTACATTCAGTTATGAGCCATATCTTCATTTCATTTACTTGCCTTGGTTCCATATCCCTCAATAGTCTTACTGAACAAAAATCAATCATATTCAGTTTTGAAATGTTTTATTGACAGCAGCTTTTTGGGGGAGAGAGTTCCAGATTTCCATTACTCTTTGAGTGAAGAAGTGCTTCCTGACTTCAAACTTGAATGGCCTAGCTCTAAATTTAAGGTTATGCCCCCTTGTTCTGGACTTCCCCACCAGAGGAAATAGTTTCTCTCTATCTAACCTATCAACTCCTTTAATCATCTTAAACACCTCAATTAGATCATCCCTTGATTTTCTATACTTTAAGCACCTCTGGCAGCAGCACACTCTCTTTTAGGTGCACGTGTGTGCCTGACTTGTTAAGTTCTTTCCATGTGATTCAAGGGCTCAGTGTTCAGATTTCTGGTATTGATCTGTGGAATCCATTGTAGCTCAGAACTTTTGAAGGGACTATTAGAAATGCTTTTCTGGTAGTGTTCGCATGCATCTGTCATGAATTATGTTGTCCAGTGTCATTCGCATAAGAACATAAGAACATAAGAATTAGGAACAGGAATAGGCCATCTAGCCCCTCGAGCCTGCTCCGCCATTCAACAAGATCATGGCTGATCTGGCCGTGGACTCAGCTCCACTTACCCGCCCGCTCCCCAGAACCCTTAATTCCCTTATTGGTTAAAAATCTATCTATCTGTGATTTGAATACATTCAATGAGCTAGCCTCAACTGCTTCCTTGGGCAGAGAATTCCACAGATTCACAACCCTCTGGGAGAAGAAATTCCTTCTCAACTTGGTTTTAAATTGGCTCCCCCGTATTTTGAGGCTGTGCCCCCTAGTTCTAGTCTCCCCGACCAGTGGAAACAACCTCTCTGCCTCTATCTTGTCTATCACTTTCATTATTTTAAATGTTTCTATAAGATCACCCCTCATCCTTCTGAACTCCAACGAGTAAAGACCCAGTCTACTCAATCTATCATCATACGGTAACCCCCTCATCTCCGGAATCAGCTTAGTGAATCATCTCTGAACCCCCTCCAAAGCTAGTATATCCTTCCTTAAGTAAGGTGACCAAAACTGCACGCAGTACTCCAGGTGCGGCCTCACCAATACCCTGTACAGTTACAGCAGGACCTCCCTGCTTTTGGACTCCATCCCTCTCGCAATGAAGGCCAACATTCCATTCGCCTTCCTGATTACCTGCTGCACCTGGTACATTGCAATAATTTCTCTGCAGAATAAAATAATTTAAAAAATTAACAGTGACCCAGCAAAAAAAAGTATCATAAAGGACTGGGCTGCAGCAGATACTACATTTGCAGCATTACAAATCTTGCGAGTGGTTCGAACAGCAGCTTTCAAATCGAACTTTCAGAGCAGGCTGTCCCTGATTGTTCCATGAATTGAGTCTGTCTGAATTCTGCCCAGAAAGGCAATTATCATTTTTCAGGATTCTTTGGCCAATTTTCCATGGGAAGGATGTTGATACGAGATATTTGAAAATATGTTTTGAGTTGAAGCACGTTTTAAAATGGTTAGTTTATAAGGGACTCCCTAATCAACTTGTGAATCTAAAGTCAAATGAAAAGTGATTGATATAGTAATCAAAAGTCATTTCGCACAGAGACCAAAGAATGAGCAATTTGGTGACTTAACTCCGTAAGAAATAAAGGATTGAAATTTCCCATTTTTATAGCCCCGTTAGCTCCTCTTGGGGTCGCTAACAAGGCGCAATGGCATTTTTGCCCGGGGAGGGGGGTGCTATCACCTCCTGGGAAATTGCCCCAGAGGTTTGAGGGCGCTGTCAAGGCAGCACCGTGCCCCGCAATTAGCACCCCGGGCCAGTGCGCAATCAGCGATGGCATCATCGCCGTGCACGCCAACCCCTCACCGGCCCATGTCGACCCCTTTGCGCCCCACGGGAAAAATTGCCCCGTGGGTTGTGGGGCTGGCAAACATCTGCTGCTGGAGGCCTTTAGCACCCCGGACCAGCATCTTTATTTGTCGGCCAACTCTTGGGCCGGCCCGACAATAGCAGCCCTCGTGTCGACCATTTAGTGCTGGCCTGCTCTGTGCGGTGCTGGACTCAATGCTGCGCTACCGCTCTGGGAGCGCCCCTCAAAGGAAGCGGAGCGCCGGAAACAGCGGTCTGCTTCTTTTGAGGGGCGTACGGTCAAATTCCGCGGGATTTCCGGGCTGGACGCAGGAAATCCCGGCCCCAGAAGGTTACCATCACCAATTGGGGTGAGAGACAATATATTTTGCACTGTAGTACATTCTGTGTCTCATCATGGCGGTATAATGTCATTCTCATTACCATGCTGTTTTCACTTTTACCTTACCTGCGACATCCTTGATAACATTTCTCTTTTACATGTATCTTTAACAATTGTTACTTTCTTTCATGTTCATGTGTGTTCTGCGCTGCTACTTTGCACTGACACTCATGTTTTTCTAATTGTGCTTTTATTTAAATCATCACAACTTCTTCCGGACCTTTTGCCAGCTCTTCTGAATGGTTGACATCAAAGCTCTGTCTTTCCAAGACTTTGCTGGTGATGCAGGCCTCGGCAGCAGTGGGTATGGATTGGGAAATGGGCTATGCAACTGATTCATTGGGTGCCTGATTTTTTAACGGGTGAGTTGGGGACATAAATATGCTCTACCAGCACGCACGGCTTTATTTCGAAACCCGTGAAAGGAGCACAGCACTATTCTCACTCTCAAAACTTTTGCCGGGTAGACCTCTTTTTTCCATTTTTGTGCATTGTCTTCCGGCAAAACATTTCTTTATTATCCTTGGTTGCTGCTGGCATTTAAATCAGACTATACAAGGAGATGATGGTGGATGATCCTTTGGGAATTCTGAGCACACCGCACAATTTACAACAACAACAACTTGTATTTATATAACTCCTTTAATGTAGTGAAATTTCCCAAGGTACTTCACAGGAGTTTTATGAGATTTGAAAAAAAAATGTAGATGAGGAAGAGGAGTTTGTGAGGGGCCAATAAATGCAGATGTAATGATACCTGAGGCATTTTGGCTACACCCTGTCACTACTGTGGAACAGCATTTATTGACCTCTATATTCGCATCTGCACATGTAAGAGGAATCTTATGTTCACTGCCTCTGCTACACAAGACAGGCTGCTACAGAATGGTACTACCTGTTGTATAGTGACCTGCAGGCATGAATCTATCATGCTGCTGTATTTTTCCGTACCATTCCAGGAGACATCTACCACATCAGGAAGTCTGCAGTGCACACATATATCAAGCAAATGTTAAATCAGTGGTTGCAAGGGCAACACCTTCATCACTTTCCCATGATGGAAGCATAATCTGGTTAGGTTGCAAAGGTTTCACTGCGTGGCAGAGTTCCCTCAATTGCAAAGCATTGCACATGGGACCCATGTAGTCATCTCGGCCTTTCTTATGAACCATATAGGTTAATGTTCATGCTGTAGCTGACTTCAGAAACTATTAGATAGTGGCTGGTTTCAGGAAGCAGCTATGATATCTTCATTGCACAGCATTTCACAATGGCTGCATTATTTGAAGGAGAAGAAACATTGTGTGGATGGCTTTTAGGAAAACATTCATGGCGACTAAGTTTACTGAGAAAACCCCTAACAGCAGAGGAACACATTGGCCTCAACAACTCACCAGCTGTTTGCTTTCCTCATCTGCAACCTTTGCATTTTAGATAGTGCACCATGCATCTTAGTGCAGTGCATACTGCAGGTAAAGGTTACATAGACAGATAGGGAGTGGGTGACCAACAGGAAGAGCAGTGGAAAGAAGGTAGTGCAGGGGTCCCCTGCGGTCATCCCCCTCCAAAACAGATACACCATTTTGGGTACTGTTGGGGGGGGATGACTCATCAGAGGATGGCTCTGCTGCACAAGAGGGCAAGAAAAAGAGTGGGAGAGCTATAGTAGTAGGGGATTCTATTGTAAAGGGAATAGATAGACGTTTCTGCGACTGCAATCGAGACTCCAGGATGGTATGTTAAACTAATACGGTAGGGGGATGGGAACCTATGCAGGGAGACAGAGGGAAGTAGAATGGGGGCAGAAGCAAAAGATAGAAAGAGGAAAAGTAAAAGTGGAGGGCAGAGAAACCCAAGGCAAAAATCAAAAAGGGCCACATTACAGCAAAATTCTAATGGGGCAAAGTGTGTTAAAAAGACAAGCCTGAAGGCTCTGTGCCTCAATGCGAGGAGTATTCGTAATAAAGTGGACGAATTAACTGCACAGGCAGCAATTAAAGAATATGATATAATTGGCATCACGGAGACATGACTCCAGGATGACCAAGGCTGGGAATTCAGGGATATTCAACATTCAGGAAGGATAGACAGAAAGGAAAAGGAGGTGGGGTAGTGTTGCTGGTTAAAGAGGAAATTAACACAATAGTAAGGAAGGAAATTAGCTTGGATGATGTGAAATCTGTATGGGTAGAGCTGCAGAATATCAAAGGGCAGAAAACGCTAGTGGAAGTTATGTACAGACCACCAAACAGTAGTAGTGAGGTTGGGGACAGCATCAAAGTAGAAATTAGGGATCCTTGCAATAAATGTACAACAGTTATCATGGGCGACTTTGAACTACATATAGATTGGGCTAACCAAACTGGTAGCAATACGGTGGAGGAGAATTTCCTGGAGTGTATTAGGGATGGTTTTCTAGACCAATATGACGAGGAACCAACTAGACGGCTGGCCATCCGAGACTGGGTGATGTGTAATGAGAAAGGACTAATGAGCAATCCTGTTGTGTGAGGCCCCTTGGGGAAGAGTGACCATAATATGGTAGAATTCTTTATTAAGCTGGAGAGTGACAGTTAATTCAGAGACTAGGGTCCTGAACTTAAGGAAAGGTAACTTCGATGGTATGAGACGTGAATTGGCTAGAATAGACTGGCAAATGATACTTAAAGGGTGGACGGTGGATAGACAATGGCAAACATTTAAAGACCACATGGATGAACTTCAACAAATGTACATCCCTCTCTGGGAGTAAAAATAAAATGGGGAAGGTGGCTCAACCGTAGCTAACAAGGGAAATTAAGGATAGTGTTAAATCCAAGGAAGAGATATATAAATTGGCCAGAAAAAGCAGCAAACCTGAGGACTGGGAGAAATTTAGAATTTAGCAGATGAGGACAAAGGGTTTAATTAGGAGGGAGAAAATAGAGTATGAGAGGAAGCTTGCTGGGAACATAAAAACTGACTGCAAAAGCTTCTATATATATGTGAAGAGAAAAAGATTAGTGAAGACAAACGTAGGTCCCTTGCAGTCAGATTCAGGTGAATTTATAATGGGGAACAAAGAAATGGCAGACCAGTTGAACAAATACTTTGGTTCTGTCTTCACAAAGGAAGACACAAATAACCTTCCAGAAATACTAGGGGACCTTAGGTCTAGTGAGAAGGAGGAATTGAATTAAATCCTTATTAGGCGGAAAATTGTGTTTGGAAAATTGATGGGATCGAAGGCCGATAAATTGCCAGGGCCTGATAGTCTGCATCCCAGAGTACTTAAGGAAGTGGACTTGGAAATAATGGATGCATTGGTGATCATTTTCCAACAGTCTATCGACTCTGGATCAGTTCCTATGGACTGGAGGGTAGCTAATGTAACACCACTTGTTAAAAAAGGAAGGAGAGAGAAAACCGGTAATTATAGACTGGTTAGCCTGACATCAGCAGTGGGGAAAATGTTGAAATCAATTGTTAAAAATGAAATAGCAGCGCATTTGGAAAGCAGTGACAGGATCGGTCCAAGTCAGCATGGATTTTTGAAAGGGAAATCAGGCTTGACAAATCTTCTGGAATTTTCTGAGATGTAGCTAGTAGAGTGGACAAGGGAGAAGGGAGAAGCAGTGGATGTGGTGTATTTGGACTTTCAAAAGGCTTTTGACAAGGTCCCACACAAGAGATTGGTGTGCAAAATCAAAGCACATGGTATTGGGGGTAATGTACTGACGTGGATAGAGAACTGGTTGGCAGACATGAAGCAGAGAGTCGAGATAAACGGGTCCTTTTCAGAATGGCAGGCAGTGACTAGTGGGGTGCCACAGGGCTCAGTGCTGGGACCCCAGCTATTTACCATATACCTTAATGATTTAGATGAAGGAATTGAGTGTAATATCTCCAAGTTTGCTGATGACACTAAACTGGGTGGCGGTGTGAGGAGGATGCTAAGAGGCTGCAGGGTGACTTGGACAGGTTAGGTGAGTGGGCAAATGCATGGCAGATGCAGTGTAATGTGGATAAATGTGAAGTTTATTCACTTTGGTGGCAAAAACACGAAGGCAGAATATTATCTGAATGGCGGCAGATTAGGAAAAGGGGAGGTACAACGAGACCTGGGTGTCATGGTACATAATCATTGAAAGTTGGCATGCAGGTACAGCAGGTGGTGAAGAAGGCAAATGGTATGTTGGCCTTCATAGCTAGGGGATTATAGCATAGGACCAGGGAGGTCTTACTGCAGTTGTACAGGGCCTTGGTGAGGCCTCACCTGGAATATTGTGTTTAGTTTTGGTCTCCTAATCTGAGGAATGACGTTCTTTCTATTGAGGGAGGGCAGCGAAGATTCACCAGACTGATTCCAGGGATGGCAGAACTGACATATAAGGAGAGACTGGATCGACTGGGCCTGTATTCACTGGAGTTTAGAAGGATGAGAGGGGATCTCACAGAAACATATAAAATTCTGACGGGACTGGACAGGTTAGATGCAGGAAGAATGTTCCCGATGTTGGGGAAGTCCAGAACCAGGGGTCTCAGTCTAAGGATAAGGGGTAAGCCATTTAGGACTGAGATGAGGAGAAACTTCTTCACTCAGAGAGATGTTAACCTGTGGAATTCCCTACCGCAGAGAGTTGTTGATGCCAGTTCATTGGATATATTCAAGAGAGAGTTAGTTATGGCTAAAGGAATCAAGAGGTATGGAGAGAAAACAGGAAACAGGTACTGAGGTGAATGATCAGCCAGGATCTTATTGAATGGTGGTGCAGGCTCGAAGGGCCGAATGGCCTACTCCTGCACCTACTTTCTATGTTTCTTTGTTGGGCAGAATGAAAAATCATGTGCTGAAGGGCAATGTTTATGCACAATGGGTGCAGCAGTGTTGAACTTAGATTTGGACCTTAGCTGATTGTCCCCACATGAGCAAAAGTGAGGACTTCACTTTCCTTCTCATCTTTTTACCTTACCTGATATACATGCATTTCTCTCTCATTTGCAGGCAAGAATGAAGGACCTAGGGTGACTACATTCACTCAGACAGTGATTTCCCTCCAGACAGCTGGCACTGGTGCTTTTACTGGAGGGTGGCCTTCTGCCCCAAATAGGGGCAAGCTACTTTGCTGCTGCTCCTGCAACTTTAAAGCATCAAAGTATTACTCACTTCTCTTTGTTGTGTCATTGTGAACACTTAGTCGAACTCTCCAACCAGAACTTGTTTATTCTTTCAGTAACAAACTGAGATGTATTGGGGATCATCCTCATCCACCAAAAATCTGATTGCCTTGCTTCATTACAGAGCTCACTTGTACATATGGGCCTGGTTGCTAAGCAAGGTTTTTTTCAAATGCCATGAAGTCATTATCCATAACTGTTGCACAGCTGCATTAACAAACTTTCGTACATTTATTCATGAGTTACCAGCTGGGGAAACATTCAAGGATCTTTATCACAGATTTCTGGTAATTGTCTGCTGGATTTCCATTATCGCGAACAGAGTCACTTTGTCAGAAATTTCATGTTTCAAAACTGCATGTTCCCACGATTTTGTTAGCAATTGTAAATTCAATGAAAAATAGGATTTCTCCCGTTTTGAAAAAAAGGAACAGTTTAGCCCCATGTAATTAGGTTTCTCTACCTGTATTTTTTTCTCAGCCATGCCTGTAACAATGTGTTCACAGTAACAAATCTGTCACAATCATACATTACTATAAATGGGTAGCAGAAGTATACAGTGTTACTGTGTTCTGCATGTGGAGCTGGGCATCCCAGAGACTAAGATTATCCTTCATTGCGAGAGGGAAAGCATTGATCCAACCCAGTCATTAATTTTGGCACCAATCAATGGTGGGTCACTCATGCAGTGTCGCAGAGAACAAGGAATTGAAGGAAAGTGTGAACGTATATAATACTGTGAACATAATTCTATAATAAGCATTGGCATTCACATTAGTCTTTGTGCCATTAGTGATTGCCATTGTTAAGTGTTGATATGAGGGCCAATCTGTAAAGTACACTTTCACATTCTGGGAGTGGAACAGGCAAAGATTATGAGAGATGTTTTCTGGTCATAAACAGAAGGCAGGGAGGAGACAGTGAGAGCCTCCTAAGTTAAAATCTGATATCCTATGGTGGGATGAAGGTGATTTACAGACAGGATGGAGTCAGCTTGGGGCATCAATGAACTAGGGGCTGAAATTGAGCCCTGCCCCAATCGTTTCTTGAAGTTTTTCTCTGCCCCAATCCATGGAGTGGACATACTGGAGAAATTCGCCTCTTTGTGGTTTTTTTTGGGTCGGGGCAGTGTTACATAAGAACATAAGAACATAAGAATTAGGAACAGAAGTAGGCCATCTAGCCCCTCGAGCCTGCTCCACCATTCAACAAGATCATGGCTGATCTGGCCGTGGACTCAGATCCACTTACCCGCCCGCTGCCCGTAACCCTTAATTCCCTTATTGGTTAAAAATCAATCTATCTGTGATTTGAATACATTCAATGAGCTCGCTTCAACTTCTTCCTTGGGCAGAGAATTCCACAGATTCACAACCCTCTGGGAGAAGAAATTCCTTCTCAACTCGGTTTTAAATTGGCTCCCCCATATTTTGAGGCTGTGCCCCCTAGTTCTAGTCTCCCCGACCAGTGGAAACAACCTCTCTGCCTCGATCTTGTCTATCCCTTTCATTATTTTAAATGTTTCTATAAGATCACCCCTCATCCTTCTGAACCCCAACGAGTAAAGACCCAGTCTACTCAATCTATGATCATAAGGTAACCCTCTCATCTCCGGAATCAGCCAAGTGAATCGTCTCTGTACCCCCTCCAAAGTTAGTATATCCTTCCTTAAGTAAGGTGACCAAAACTGCACGCAGTACTCCAGGTGTGGCCTCACCAATACCCTATACAGTTGCAGCAGGACCTCCCTGCTTCTGTACTCCATCCCTCTCGCAATGAAGGCCAACATTCCATTCGCCTTCCTGATTACCTGCTGCATCTGCAAACTAACTTTTTGGGTTTCATGCACAAGGACCCCCAGGTCCCTCTGCACCGCAGCATGTTGTAATTTCTCCCCATTCAAATAATATTCCCTTTTACTGTTTTTTTTTCCAAGGTGGATGACCTCACATTTTCCGACATTGTATCCATCTGTCAAAGCTTAGCCCATTCGCTTAACCTATCTTAATCTCTTTGCAGCCTCTCTGTGTCCTCTACACAACCCGCTTTCCCACTCATCTTTGTGTCATCTGCAAATTTTGTTGCACTCCACTCTGTCCCATCTTCCAGGTTATCCATGTATATTGTAAAAAGTTGTGGTCCCAGCACCGATCCCTGTGGCACACCACTAACCATCGATTTCCAACCCGAAAAGGACCCATTTATCCCGACTCGCTGCTTTCTGTTAGCCAGCCAATTCTCTATCCATGCTAATACATTTCCTCTGACTCCTCGTACCTTTATCTTCTGCAGTAACCTTTTGTGTGGCACCTTATCGAATGCCTTTTGGAAATTTAAATACACCACATCCATCGGTACACCTCTATCCACCATGCTCATCATATCCTCAAAGAATTCCAGTAAATTAGTTAAACATGAATTCCCCTTCATGAATCCACGTTGCGTCTGCTTGACTGCACTATTCCTATCTAGATGTCCCGCTATTTCTTCCTTAACGATAACTTCAAGCATTTTCCCCACTGCAGATGTTAAACTAACCGGCCTATAGTTACCTGCCTTTTGTCTGCCCCCTTTTTTAAACAGAGGCGTCACATTAGCTGCTTTCCAATCTGCTGATACCTCCCCAGAGTCCAGAGAATTTTGGTAGATTATAACGAATGCATCTGCTATAACTTCCGCTATCTCTTTTAATACCCTGGGATGCATTTCATCAGGACCAGGGGACTTGTCTAACTTGAGTCCCATTAGCCTGTCCAGCACTACCCCCCTAGTGATAGTGATTGTCTCAAGGTCCTCCCTTCCCACATTCCCGTGACCAGCAATTTTTAGCATGGTTTTTGTGTCTTCCACTGTGAAGACCGAAGCAAAATAATTGTTTAAGGTCTCAGCCATTTCCACATTTCCCATTATTAAATCCCCCTTCTCATCTTCTAAGGGACCCACATTTACTTTTGTCACTCTTTTCCGTTTTATATATCGGTAAAAGCTTTTACTATCTGTTTTTATGTTTTGCGCAAGTTTACTTTCATAATCTAGCTTTCCTTTCTTTATTGCTTTCTTAGTCATTCTTTGCTGTCGTTTAAAATTTTCCCAATTTTCTAGTTTCCCACTAACCTTGGCCACCTTATACACATTGGTTTTTAATTTGATACTCTCCTTTATTTCCTTGGTTATCCACGGCTGGTTATCCCTTCTCTTACCGCCCTTCTTTTTCACTGGAATATATTTTTGTTGAGAACTATGAAAGAGCTCCTTAAAAGTCCTCCACTGTTCCTCAATTGTGCCACCGTTTAGTCTGTGTTTCCAGTCTACTTTAGCCAACTCTGCCCTCATCCCACTGTAGTCCCTTTTGTTTAAGCATAGTATGGTCGTTTGAGATACTACTTCCTCACCCTCAATCTGTATTACAAATTCAACCATACTGTGATCACTCATTCCAAGAGGATCTTTTACTAGGAGATCGTTTATTATTCCTGTCTCATTACACAGGACCAGATCTAAGATAGCTTGCTCCCTTGTAGATTCTGTAACATACTGTTCTGAGAAACAATCCCCTATGCATTCTATGAATTTCTCTTCAAGGCTACCCCGTGCGATTTGATTTGACCAATCGATATGTAGGTTAAAATCCCCCACGATTACTGCCGTTCCTTTTTCACATGCCTCCATTATTCCCTTGATTATTGCCCGCCCCACCATGAAGTTATTATTTGGGGGCCTAAAAGCTATGCCCACCAGCGACTTTTTCCCCTTACTATCTCTAATTTCCACCCACAATGATTCAACATTTTGTTCATTAGAGCCAATATCGTCTCTCACAACTGCCCTGATATCATCCTTTATTAACAGAGCTAACCCACCTCCTTTCCCTTCTTGTCTATCTTTCTGAATTGTCAGATACCCTTGTATGTTTAATTCCCAGTCTTGGCCCCCTGCAACCATGTTTCTGTAATGGCCACCAAATCATACCCATTTGTAATGATTTGTGCCGTCAACTCATTTATTTTATTTCGAATGCTGCGTGCGTTTAGGTAGAGTGTTTTAATACTAGTTTTTAAACCATGATTTTTAGTTTTGACCCCTCCTGCAGCCCCTTTATATTTATACATATTGTCCCTTCCTATCACCTTGTGGCTTACACTTATCTCAGTGCTACTCTGCTCTGTTGCCTCCTGCCTTTTGCATTCTTTCTTGGGGTCCTGTTCATCTGAGGTCTCACTCACTCTAACTAGCTCAGAGCCCTCTCCTGGGTTCCGAATACTCCTTGCGTTGAGGCACCGAGCTTTCATGCTTGCCTTTTTATTACACTTTGACCCTTTAGAATTTTGCTGTGCAGTGGCCCTTTTTGTTTTTTTGTTTTTTGCCTTGGGTTTCTCTGCCGTCCACTTTTACTCATCTCCTTTCTGTCTTTTGCTTTTGTCTCCATTTTGTTTCCCTCTGTCTCCCTGCATTGGTTCCCATCCCCCTGCCATATTAGTGTTCCGGGCGGGTGCCTTTGCAGCGAGTTGACCGTCCCGACAAGTCATCAGTGCCTTGCGTCACAACGTCCCTCCCCTTCAGTTAACGGGGATGGCCGTTGTTAACTCTGCAAAGTTTTTACTTAGGTCCACTGGGCAGCCTGGCATCTAAGAGGGGGTGACAGGCCAAACCCGTGGGCATAATTGGCAGTCCGACCAGGCAGTCGGTTGACAATAAAAAATAACATGGAGTTGTCGGCAGCAGGACCTCCCCTTTAAGGGCAGACGTGCCGCTCAGCCACAGACAACTGCCCACGAGGGAAAGCCGTCAGTGGCACCCATCAGTGGCGACACTACTCCCGCAAGGCAATTCCGCACGGGGCAATTTCCCTAGCGGGGCGGAAAAGGAGTTACCGCCGGCTGGTAAGGGGTCCGCACGTGCCAGGCGGAATAACGGGCGGAGCGGAAACCCATTCCTGCCGCTTCCAGCCCAGGGGCAATTTTGGATGGGGCAATCCGTCCGCCCCCGCTCGGTAAGTCCTCTCCGCTCCATTTTCGCCTCTTAGAGGCGGTAATGGCGCTTTTGGAGCGGAGAAATTTTGGCCCCCTAGTTTCAGAAACAGTTATGGAGAAGGAGTAAATGCAGCAGCTGTTCAAGGGGCAGAATACCTTTGGGCATTGGAGGTTGCCCAGTAGAATCAAAGGGCCAAGTAGTAATGGAATGTCAATCGTGAGCTGGTAAAGTCTGATCCAGGGATCCAGCGGTGGTGCGAGGTGGCCTCATGTGTTAGCATTGCATGTACGTCTAATATACCAGTAGAGGAGTGAAGAGCAGTAAGGGAATAAAACCAGAGGTCAGATTCCAGAGAGCCAGGAGATGCGGGGGCAGAGGTAAATCTACAAGGACCAGCTGCAGGGAATTGAGGAGCACACAGCAGTATGAGCTTGAGGAATCAGTCCAACCCAGTCCAGAGCAAGGTGATGCAAGTGTTCTGAAGGATGAGTGCAGTCCGTGGCCAAGAGAAACATGCAGAAAGCAGCAAGGCACAAACCATTCATTTGTAAGGGAGCAAAATACAAAGCAGGATGGAAACAACAGGAACAGATCTGAGCTAGTTCTGTGTAGAGGGAAAGAATCTCAGTGGAGAAGCAGAAAACTGAGCCAGTAGAAGCAGACTTAGTACTGGAATAGAGGGCGTCTAGCAGAGAACATCGTGTCAGCAGAAAGTGCTGGCGAATATCATGGTAAAGCCCAGAAGCCAATGGAGAAATGGATTTTGGCTTAGGAGAAAACAAACCTGACCAGGACCCAACACCCCAGCAGAATAAAACTGAGAAGCCAGCCCTAAAGCTCAGCAGTTAACGATAGCAGGCGAGGATGAGCACTGTAGACTGGAATAGGTGCACAATCTCGATATCCTGTTGAAACTAGAGCTGAGCTTCAAATTCCATTTCATGCTCATACCTCACCTGTAGCACCACTGAAACCCATGCTTTCCTTACCTCATATCTTGAGTTTCCGAATGCCATGTTAGCGAACCAAGATCCCCCTTAAACAAACTTAAAACTGTCCAAAACTTCACGATCCACATCCTATCTTGCACTAAGTTGTGCTTATCTATCACCACTATCCTTGTCACCTTCACTGGTGCTGTCTGCACATCTGCATATTTCTTCAAGCTCCTGCCCCACTCTACCTCTGTAACCTTCTCCTTACATCCTAGCCCTCACCTCACAGTCCTCCAACACTGACCTACTGTGCATTCATCCCTCCTGGCATTCTTCGCTTCTTGTAGAGCTTTCAGCCATCTGGATCCCTTTCTCTGGAACTCCACTTTAAACCTCTTTGCCTTGTTACTTTCTTACCTGCCTTTAAAAACCCCAGAAAAATCTATTTCCCGTGCTTTCAGCCAACGTCCTAATTTTTCTGATCAGTTCATTCTTTCATATATGAAACATCTTTGAATATTTTGTTACATTAAAGGCTATCTACAAATATGAATTGTTTCTTACATTTCATGAAAGTACATCATGCTGGTGATAAACTCACAATTGTGATATAGAAAGGACTGGGAAGAAATGCACTTGCCCTACTATTTTGGTTTCTTTGTCTTCTTTATGCAATTCTAAGATGCACAAACACTCTCTATGGGGTCAATTTTAGTTCCAACCAACATTTTTTTATTCGTTCACGGGATGTGGGCATCGCTGGCAAGGCCAGCATTTATTATCCATCCCTAATTACCATTGAGAAGGTGGGTGGTGAGCCATCTTCTTAAACCGCTACAGTTCGTGTGATGATGGTGCTCCCACTGTGCTATTCAGGAGGGAGTTCCAGGATTTTGACCCAACGATGATGAGGGAAGGGCGATATATTTCCAAGTCAGAATGGTGTGTGACTTGGAGGTGGTGGTGTTCCCATACGCCTGCTGCCCTTGTCCTTTTAGGCGGTAGAGGTCACGGGATTGAGGGATGTTGACAAAGAAACCTTGGCAAGTTGCTGCAGTGTATCTCATAGATGGTACACAGTGTACTGATGGTGGAGGGGGAGTGAATGTTTAAGGTGGTGTTTGGGGTACCAATCAAGTGGCTGCTTTGTCCTGGATGGTGTTGAGCTTCTTGAGTGTTGTTGGAGCTGCACTCATCCAGGCAAGTGAAGATAGTCCATCTTACAACTGACTGTGCCTTGTAGATGGTGGAAAGGCTTTGGGGAGTGAGGAGGTGAGTCACTTGTCACAGAATACCTGCTTTTGTCGCTACAGTATTTATGTGGCTGGTCCAATTTTCATTTTCATGGACTGCAGAATCGTTGAATTGATAAACTCAATAAAAATTAATCATCTTGAATTCAGGGCCAAAGCTGAGTCAGAAAACATTTCCACTGACCTGTAAGTGAAAGAATAAATGCTGTGATTATTGCTATCAATAACCAATCTTGGCTGATGCAGCTCATGTTGTATTTCATGAAAGGACTGGCTACTCATGAGACAATTGGTGAAAGTGATTAACTCCAGAATTACATAGCATTTATAGCACAGAAACAGGCTATTCGGCCCAACTAATCTGTGCCGGTGTTTATTCTCCACATGAACCTCCTCCCACCCTACTTCAGCTGACCCTATTAGCAAATTATGGGATGGAGACAGTCTTAATCGAGTCAATTTTATCTTATTTTAGCTGACATCATTGGCCAGTAGCGTCCCTGGGTGGATAAGGTGGAAATGATGGGCTAGGGCTCCCATGTCTGATTGTTATCTGTGGAAGTTTATTAAAAATTGTGTGTGTCTGTGTGTATGTACATCGGGAGAAGATAGAATCAGGTTTGTTGTGAAGCCCTCCAGTGTTAAATAGTATGCCTTAATCATACTGGCCAATACTCCAGGCAGCAAAAGAGTACTGGTGGTACACCTTTAATAATAAGTATATGTATATTCTGAATTAAAATAGACAGCTTAAATGCACCTTAGAAACCTTTGCTAGTATCCACATTAGATCACAAACCACTATTTTTTTGAGGATCTTGTGCAGCTGATCAGTCTATTATCAGTAAGATAATTCGAATGATTGTTGGCACCTTGGATATACAAAATGCATCAAGGAGGAAAGAGTCTTTGCACAGCAAAGCACAGTGTTAAGGTTCAGTTCCTCCATGTGAATAGAACGTAGGAACAGGAGTAGGTCATTCAGCCCCTTCAACCTGTTCCACCATTCGGTTAGATCATGACTAATTTGTATCTCAACTCCATTTACCCACCTTGGTTCCATATCCCTTAATACCTAACAAAAATCAGTAAAAAGGCCTGGCTTTATTTATTTTTTCTTTCGATGTTAACAGTCTTAATCACATATAATTCAAATTAATCTTTAGCTGATTTTTTTGGCATTCCCTGCCACATGCTTAATGTGCTCACGTCAAATGTTTTGCTTTGCCATTTTAACAAACACATGACCCATTTAAAATAAAGAGGTTCACATTTCTATTAAAAAGCCGAGAGAAGAATTTGATACAAATGTGTCAAGTGTTTGTATGATAACATCATTCACAATCATTATGGCTGTCGTATTTTCATAGTACACTTCAGGTGTGACTTTTTATAATAATATGAATAATAAATTATGGCAATCTGTAACAATCTTTACTTTTACAACAAAATCTGAAGAAAGGGAAATCAAACTGAAAATGTCAGAGAACCCAGATTCATTTCAAATTATTTCTCAGGTAAATAACACAATGCTGTCAGATTAATGAGGAGAAAGCGGATCTGAAATGTCTCCCTCCTGCATCTGTCACATTTTAAGACCTTTCAAGATGCCTCATCTTATTTATTTTCAAGTCAGCCTTGTTTTCTCCACAAAAATAGGAGCTTTTTAAAAATTTGCTCTATTTTCTTTGTTGATCCAGTTTATACAATGTATTTGGTCAAATATTTGAACACTTTTGGTTATATTAAAGTGAACAGGTTGTGTGCTGAAGGAACAGTTTCATTCTGGCTCGCTTGGTAAGACAAAAAAGTGCAAGATGTTACTCTCCTACTAGGCTCTGTAAAGGGTCATGAATAAGGATCTGTACCCAGTAACTTCAATAAAGGAAAATACATTTCATATGGTGCCAGGAATAATTCATAAATCTGCCATGTTGCTGGTGGTCTGTCACATAAGGAAATGTCACAATGGCTGAAACCCAGTCCTCAGTGAGTAATGTATCCGCAATATGTTGGGCATGATGATATCATGCAAACTGCCAACCTACAAAACTCTCAAAATCTGATGATGTTTTCAAACAAACTGACATAGCCCCCAAAAAAGCTGACAGCTCTATTAAAACATACAACTGCAAAAGAGCCCCGAATCAACCTGTGACCAAGGTCAATGCATTAACATGCTTTAAATTCTTTTTCATTACATTGAATTTCAAAGAAAAGTAAGAAAGAAATTTTATTCGTGTTTGGGATCAAGTACCAAAATTCAGTTTTTCAGTGAAAACTGAAACCTAAAGACTCTATCTATGACATATGAAAAACAGTGAGAGTACAAATGAACTTGTCATAATTTCCAGAAGGCATTCGATAAGTTGCCACATAAAAGGTTACTGCACTAGATAAAAGTTCACGGGGTTGGGGGTAATATATTAGCATGGATTGAGGATTGGCTTACTAACAGAAAACAGAGAGTCAGGATAAATGGGTCATTTTCCAGTTGGCAAACAGTAACTAGAGGGGTGCCACAGGGATCAGTGCTGGGGCCTCAGCTATTTACAATCTATATTAATGACTTGGATGAAGGGACTGAGTGTAATGTAGCCAAATTTGCTGCTGATACAAAGATGGATGGGAAAGCAAATTGTGAGGAGGACACAAAAAATATGCAAAGGGATATAGACAGGCTAAGTGAGTGGGCAAAAATTATTATTTAAAAGGAGAAAAATTACAAAATGCTGCATTACAGAGGGACTTGGGGTCCTTGTGCATGAAACACAAAAAGTTAGTATGCAAGTACAGCAAGTAATCAGGAAGGCAAATGAAATGTTGGTCTTTATTGCAAGGGGGATATAGTATAAAATCAGAGAAATCTTGCTACAACTGTACAGGGTATTGGTGAGGCCATACCTACAGTACTACATACAGTTAGGGCTCCAAATTGAAGGAAGGATACACTTGCATTGGAGGCAGTTCAAAGAAGGTTCACTCGGTTGATTCCTGAGATGAAGGGGTTGACTTATGAAGAAAGGTTGAGTAGGTTAGGCCAGTACTTATTGGAGTTTAGAATAATGGGAAGTGATCTTATTGAAACATATAAAATAATGAGGGGGCTTGACAAGGTAGATGCAGAGAAGATGTTTCCACTCATGTGAGAATCTAGAACTAGGGGCCATAAGGGGTCTCCCATTTAAAACTGAGATGAGGAAGAATTTCTTCTCTCAGAGGGTTGTAAACCTGTGGAATTCTGTGCTCCAGTGAGCTGTGGAGGCTGGGTCATTGAATATATTTAAGGCGGAGATAGACAGATTTTTGAACGATAAAGGAGTAAAAGGTTATGGGGAGCAGGTAGGGAAGTAAAACTGAGCCCATGGTGAGATCAGCCATGATCTTATTGACTGGCAGAGCAGGCTCAAGGGGCCAAATGGCCTACTCCTGCTCCTATTTCTTATGTTCTTATGTTAAGGTGCAGGTATACCCATTGTCCCTTGAATTTTATTACAAGGGGAAAAAGACACAAAAGTGCATTTCTACAGTGGATTTAGACACTTATGAAGAGGGATGTGACCACTGGAAAAATGTATTTCCTAGAGGGTGAGGGGATGTGGCACTCCAGAAATTGTTGATGTTTGCCATTTTCTGTGTATTTTCAAAAATGATACTGAGTAGAATGCATTCGATCCCCAGTTGAGCCTGTGAACAATACAGTATCATCTACTAAAAGGAGCAAATTTCAGAAATGCCCAAAAGTGGCATACCAAGAGCATCTTTTACATTGCCATTGATGTAGACATGAAACAGATGAGTGACATCAGTTAACCTCCTCTCAAACCTCTTTTGAGAGCGATTGACTTCAGTGACTTTCTGGTCTACCCTTACACGGATCTTCGAGCTAGAATATACCTCACAGATAAAATTCACAGTTTGGCCAAGTACTTCCACATAAAGAAATCATTCAACCCATGTGTCTGTGCCTGCTCTTTGCTAGGGCAATCTGAAACTAAACCCACTTCTCTGCTCTATTCCTGTAATCCTATATCTACCTCTGTTTCAAATAGTTATTCCATGTTTTCTTAAAAGCTGCAATGTAACAACTACACCCAATCCATGCTTCAACAATCCGCAGTGTAAAGAATTATCTCCTAACCTCTCTCCTCATTCTCTTAGTGACAATTTTAAATTGATGACCACTCATCATTGACTTTTCAACTAAGAGAAATAGTCCTTTCCAAGTCTCTCTAATAGGTTTACAATAACAACCTGAAGAACCAACTTAAAAGCCATTGTTATTAGTGGAACTCCACACATGTGCACTGCTGACTTTAATTATGTGTAATTTAAACCAAAATAACTTGCGACAAACAATGCTGATTTATGAGGCCAGCCACTGACGCACCTTCAGAAATGCTGGCCTATCTCTTCATTTCTTATCTTTTGAATAACAATAGGGAATGTAGTTCTGGCCTGGCATCACTTTGGATATTGATAAATTATTGTTCTCCTAACTTGTAGTTTGTCTTCCAAACTGGAAGCTTTATCAACTAATAATGACAATTAAATTTGAGCAAAAGCACATTGTTAAATGCAGAAGTGAAATTAAAATCTCCAGAATGTTGCTACCTCTCGTGAGTTTATAATGTTGGGAACGGTTGAGTGGACTGTAGAGCAACATATCCACATTTCTTCAAACACGGAGTAGGTGGAATCTAACAGATCCCCAGATTTACAAAGTACACCTAAAAAAAATGCTCACAGCCTCCAATGTGCTGTTATCAGTAATTTATCTTGTCAAGCCAATGTTTGAGTTGAAGGTAATTTGCAGCTGAGCAACAAACAAAAAGACAATACAGATTACACAATACAGGCTGAGTCACCAGTGAGCTGCTCATAGCTGTCGGTATTCAGTTGCCCAAATTCAAAAAGAAGAGATATTGTACTAAAAGCGTTTTAACTTGTGCTGAATTTTATAGTGTGTTCAAGGGCACCTCACTGAAAGCTGGATTAGTTTGGAACATTTTAACGTAACATTTCCTTTTATTTTGCCTCTTTTTTTTAAATAAAAAGGAAATGTGTTTATTGTCAGAGAAGTTAATCCATTTCTGACTTCCCTCCACTTTCTCTGTCTTCACTGTTTTGTAATCAGTGTGTGCAGATGTCACAAAAGCAGAATAACATTTCAAGAAAAGAAAAAAAAAATGTTTTACTTTCTTCACTAGAGGAGGCATGTGCCTCAGAATGGAAGTAATGGCTGCCTAAAGCTGACTGTATTGTGCGGAGGATAATGGAAGGGTAAATTGTACCTGTCGTTAAAAGCTGTTAAGAATATGTGAAGCTGAGGTTTTGATACATTTGGTAATGGATGATTATCAGCATCTGTCAAATAGAAGCATGTTATTTTAACGCCTCTAATTGAGTAGCCTCCTTTGTATCCTTGTTGCTGAAGGTAGCTTGATTATTAGTTAGATGCACTGAAGACAGTTAGAACTGTATCTTTGACATGAGCTCTACAAAAATCTATTGTGTTTTCTTGCATTCATTGAGTTAATTTTTCAACTTGAAAACTTAAGGACTAGATTTTCGGCACATCATCGCCCATTTAGCGCCCAAATAAGTGCTGAGATTCAGGCTGTCGCCCATTTTTGATGAAAAATGGAAACTAGCGCCCGATTATCGGCCATTTATCGCCGGTGCAATGTTCGGCATACAGGAATGAGCTGCCTTTTTTTTAAATGACGTCATCCTCGTGCAAGGCCAAGAATACTGGTTATAATGGAAACTAGCGTCCGATTATCGCCCAGATGATTGCTGAGAGCTACTTTCGGCATTTTGTACATAATTTGCCCAAATGATAGCTGGCCCAAAAAGACATTCAAGAAAAGCTGCAATCACCTGACCTTAACTCAGCACTACGGACGCCATTTTGTAACTTGGAGGATCTTTAATAAAAGGCTGCCTGAAGTGCTTATCAGGAGAGGCAATTTGTGAGTGATTTTACGGGCGTTTTTGACTCTTGTCAATCATCCAATCACATTTATATTTGTTGAGGACAAATTAAGAAGAGAGATTAAGGGCATTGATAGTGATTTATAGTGATGTGGCCTGTAATTTCTCAACCAGTATTGATGACTAATCACATGCTGCAGAATAGAGATGGCAGAAGGTTCATTGAAGAGCATTATGTGCCCAATCTAAGAGGTGGCAGACTGCTCATGAGGAGAAGATGTTACATGCAACGCATTTACAGGGATAAGCGATCATATCTGGACTTGTCCGATAACACGTGCGTTTGAAGGCTGCGCTTCCGAAAAGAGGTCATCGGTGAAATATGCCAGCTAATTAAGGGAGATCTGCAGCCTACCAGCACCATCAGGACCGCACTGCCCGTTGAGGTTAAGGTTACTGCGGCACTTTCCTTCTATGCATCTGGTTCCTTTCAGGCCTCAGCTGGCGACATTTGCAGTATCTCTCAGCATGCCACACATTGCTGCATTCGACAGGTGACTGAAGCCGTTTAAGCACGCAGGATGGGCTTTATAAACTTCCCTATGACCAGGGAGGCACAGACTGAGAGGCTTTAGGTTTCTCAAGAATGGCAAACTTCTTCAAGGTGCAGGGAGCAATAGACTGTACCCACATTGCCCTGAGAGCACCTTTACAGGATCAGAGGTGTTTTGGAACCGAAAGGGATTCCACTCCCTGAATGTGCAGCTCGTTGTCAACCACAAGCAAATAATCATGGCAGTAAATGCAAATTTTCCAGTGAGCATTCATGATGTGCACATCTTGCGTGAGAGCACTGTCTCTAAGAGTCAGCCACAAGGTCACGGTTGGATGCTGGGGGATAAGGGATATGGCCTTGCCAGCTGGCTCATGACCCCCTTGCATAAGCCCCAGCAGAACAGAGTCGGTCGTTTGCCCCATTGCCACAACTATCTGCTTCATGCTCTCTGTTATTCTCGCAGACAGTGTGGCAATGTTGCCGGTTAACCCACCAAGTGCCTGGAGGAGCTCTCGACCTATGTCGATGCTCGCCTGTGACAGTGAGACCATGTCCTCATTGACATCTGCCCATCGCAGCACGTGCTTACCTCGCCGACTCAATCTCCGCGGGGTCGGCGTGGGCACTGGATGCCTTGGAGTGGCCTGCTGCCAGCCGCTTGGCCCCACTACTTCTTCCATTGAGGATGACGTGGCCGCAGGTACCACAGATGAAAAGTCAGGCTCTGTTTCTTCCTCCACCTCACTTTGATGTTCATCACCCGTGCTGAAAAAGACCTGCGACTGTACAGGCGTTGGTGCAGGCGTCTCCCTTTGCGTCTGGGGAGTCTGGGGAGCTGGAAAACATAATTGAGATTATTAGAAGAGAAGGGGAGACATGAGAGTGCTTGCGCTGCGCTGACATATGTAAGAGGAGCAACACTACTACAATAAATGTGAACGAGAGACGTTACATATGATTAACATGAGAGTAGAGAGGAGCACAGAAACTGCATGCATAACATTACATCATTCATATATTATAATGAAATGCCATTAAATTACTTTAAATTACCACTGGTTTACCATTGCGTTGCACATGACTCACGTGGCGCAACAATGGGATCTGCACCACCACGGCTGGCAGAACGATTATGAGTGCCCACTAATGCTGCAGCATGTTCTTCTAGATCGGTCAGAAGGAGCAGCTCAGCAGGCCCTCCTCCGGTACTCTTCTGCTCGGCATGCTTTTTAGATATCTTCCTCTGTAAACATGACAAGAGCATGGCATAAGCTAATTGACTAGGTACTATTATGGAAACACAACAGATATTGTAATCCACAATTAGTCACCCCACATGCTACTCATCATTAACGTTAACTATGCTAATACTGTTTGTATCCACAATGGATGCATGGTTATAACATCTACGTTCAGAGAAAATATTTAATAAGATCGTTTTTAGGAATTAATGCTTGACATCAAACATCTCGCATACAATATCCAGGAAGGGCCCCATCCACGAGCTGTGCCAGTCAGCACCTGAGGGGAGGTAGGCGGTTCATTTGAATCGATGGAGGTCCCCGAAGGGGGTGAATCAGAACCGCTGGTGAGCTTGGCAATGACAGGACTGTAACGGGAGTGGGCACCGTGTCCATGGGCTGTGCTCGGAGACCTCCGTGTGATTGGAGCTAATGTCCCAACGTGTCCCAGGGCAAAGTGATCCAGGGCAGCTCTCCCCCAGTCCAGGCTGAGTCACTGTGTAAGTGACAGCAGCCGGAGAGACTCACACAGTCTGGGTAAAGGTGACGGGACCTCTCAGTGCTCAGTCGTGCCCCATCCACCAACATAACCAAAAAGGAGACGGTGCCCAAGTTAAAGACTTGCTCACAGCACACAAAAATTCTCCTTCTAAACTAAAGTGGTACAAATGCCGAATGTTTGTGGTCTGTCTGTTTCCAGTCATTCCTTTCAATAATAATAATTAATATTGTTGATTAAATGTAAGGCATGTCAGCAAAATTAGACTTAAAGGGTGCAGGTTCTGACCCCAGTCCAAATCTTAGCAGGGAAGCTACCCAAGATTACCCAGCTTAATTACAATCCAGCAGATTTACATTCTAATTAATGAGTCAGTGCATCATTACAATTTAAAATGTAATAATTGAATACTTACTCTTGCCGATGCAACCAGACTGTTCCACAGCTTGCGCCACTGGTCTGCCTCACGCCTATAGTGGGCCACCGATAAGACTCGG
The DNA here is from genome assembly GCF_044704955.1 of Pristiophorus japonicus. NCBI lineage: Eukaryota > Metazoa > Chordata > Chondrichthyes > Pristiophoridae > Pristiophorus > Pristiophorus japonicus. The sequence goes on from NC_091987.1 coordinate 50,285,633, forward strand.
GGGGCAACATCGCCCAATATTTTTTGATATGTGCCGGGGGAGGAGGTTCCCCACGCCCAACTTGGGTGAATTGGCCCCACCGATTTTCGACCTCGTTAACCAGGGCCTCATTGGCCTCATCAGAGAAGGCTTTCGCCCACCTTCTCCCTGACAGCTCCTGCTGCATACTACTATCGCTCGATTGGTTTGACATTTTTCACCCTTCATAGACTTATTTTCAGCTTCCTTCTCTCTCCTTCTCTCTCTCCCTCTCTTTCAGTCTTCTGAACATGTGTAAATGACCCCTGAACTCCCGAAACGCGGGAAAAGGTCTTTGCTGAAAAAAAAACCGCGCATGGGCAGAACGTCCGTTGCTGTCGATGCATGACATCGCTAAGGCCCATTTCATATCGCGAAGGCGATTGCCCAAATGAAAAAGGCGAAACTAGAGGTTTTTAAAATGGACGATATTTCAGCGATCCTGAAAAATAAAAAAAGCACTAAGGCTGGAAATATCACCCATTTTTGGGCAACAGTGATCATAGCGGAAAGTCTAGCCCCATCTGGAGTTCTGCTCAGTAAGGTTTAACATCTTTCGGATGAGACATCAAACTGAGGCCTAATCTGCCCTTTCAGGTGGCCCTTAAAGATCCCATAGCACCATTCATGGAATAACAAAGGAGTTCTCCCATTATCTGGGCCAATAATTATCCCACAACCAATATCATTAAAATATATTTTCTGGTCATTATCGTATTGCTGTTTGTCGGACCTTGCTGTGTGCAGCGGTCATGTGTCCTTGTGTTGAGTGATGAGACGTCAAAAGTACTTTATTGGCTGTAAAGTGTATTGGGATGCACTGAGGTTGTGAAGGATGCAAATGATTTCATTCTTTATGCTAGTCCAGGGCTTGGTGCTGGGACCCCAGCTATTTACAATATACATTAACGATTTGGATGAAGGAATTGAGTGTAATATCTCCAAGTTTGCAGATGACACTAAACTGGGTGGCGGTGTGAGCTGTGAGGAGGATGCTAAGAGGCTGCAGGGGGACTTGGATAGGTTAGGTGAGTGGGCAAATGCATAGCAGATGCAGTATAATGTGGATAAATGTGAGGTTATCCACTTTGGGGGCAAAAACACAATGGCAGAATATTATCTGAATGGCGGAAGATTAGGAAAAGAGGAGGTGCAACGAGACCTGGGTGTCATGGTACATCAATCACTGAAAGTTGGCATGCAGGTACAGCAGGCGGTGAAGAAGGCAAATGGCATGTTGGCCTTCATAGCTAGGGGATTTGAGTATAGGAGCAGGGAAGTCATACTGCAGCTGTACAGGGCCTTGGTGAGGCCTCACCTGGAATATTCTGTTCAGTTCTGGTCTCCTAATCTGAGGAAGGATGTTCTTGCTTTTGAGGGAATGCAGCGAAGATTGATTCCCGGAATGGTGGGACTGACCTATGAGGAGAGACTGGATCGACTGGGCCTTTATGCACTGGAGTTTAGAAGGATGAGAGGTGATCTCGTAGAAACATATAAGCTTCTGATGGGATGGGACAGGTTAGATGCAGGAAGAATGTTCCCAATGTTGGGGAAGTCCAGAACCAGGGGACACAGTCTAAGGATAAGGGGTAGGCCATTTAGGACTGCGATGAGGAGAAACTTCTTCACTCAGAGAGTTGTTAACCTGTGGAATTCCCTGCCGCAGAGAGTTGTTGATGCCAATTCATTGGATATATTCAAGAGGGAGTTCGATATGGCACTTACGGCTAAAGGGATCAAGGGGTATGGAGAGAAAGCAGGAAAGGGGTACTGAGAGAATGATCAGCCATGATCTTATTGAATGGTGGTGCAGGCTCGAAGGGCCGAATGGCCTACTCCTGCACCTGTTTTCTATGTTTCTATGATACAAAAATACCATGTCTGTAGAAGAGTGATGGAGGCCATGTTCAGTACTGTGCCACCCCTTCCTTTCTTCTTGATCTGTCGGCAGCCTTTGACATGTTTGACGACACCATCCACCTCCAATGCCTCTCCTCTGTCGTCCAGGTGAGTGGGACTGCGACCGACTGGTTCCAGCGAGCAAATCACCTGCAATGGCTTCTCCTCCCACTCCTGCAGTGTTACCACTGGTATCCCCTGGGAGGGTAAGGTCTCCTGTTGCCAGCCCTGTTGGGCCTTCTCCCTCTGGCCACATTTTGCCGCCTTTCCCTTTGACCTAGCTTGTGATCATCTGCGCTGATATTTCTTTATGTGGTTCTGTGTCAAATTTTGTTTCACAACACTCCTGTGAAGCACCTTGGGATGTTTTATTATGTTAAAGACGCTATATAATTACAATTTGTTGTTAGAACATAAGAAATAGGAGCAGGAGTACGCCATTTGGCCCCTTGAACCTGCTCCGCCATTCAATAAGATCATGGCTGATTTGTTCATAGATTCAGCTCCACTTCCCTGCCCGTTCCCCATTACCCTTTATTCCCTTATCGGTCAAAAATCGGTCTATCTCCGCCTTAAATATATTCAATGACCCAGCCTCCACAGTTATATGGGGGCACAAAATTCTATAGATTTACAACCCTCTGAGAGAAGAAATTTCTCCTCATCTCAGTTTTAAATGGGCGGTCCCTTATTCTGAGACTATGTCCTTAGTTTTAGTTTTCCCTATGAGTGGAAATATCCTCTCTGCATCCACCTTGTCCACCTATGTGGGAAGTCAGGGACGCTTCCGGTGTCCCTGACAACTACATGTGCGGGAAGTGCATCCGCCTGCAGCTCCTGACGGACCGCATTGCGGCACTGGAGCTGCGGGTGGATGCATTCAACAGGAAGAGCAGTGCAAGGAAGGTAGTGCAGGGGACCCCTGTGGTCATCCCCTTGCAAAACAGATACACCAATTTGGGTACTGTTGGGGGGAATGACTCACCAGGGGAAGACAGCGGTGCCAAGTTCATGACACCATGGGTGGCTCTGCTGCACAGGAGGGCAGGAAAAAGAGTGGGAGAGCTATAGTGATAGGGGATTCATTTGTAAGGGGAATAGATAGACGTTTCTGCGGCCGCAACTGAGACGCCAGGATGGTATTTTGCCTACCTGGTGCAAGGGTCAAGGATGTCTCAGAGTGGGTGCAGGGCATTCTGAAAAGGGAGGGTGAACAGCCAGTTGTCGTGGTGCATATAGGTACCAACGAGATCGGTAAAAAAAGGGATGAGGTCCTCCAAGATGAATTTAGGGAGCTCGGAGCTAAATTAAAAAGTAGGTCCTCAAAAGTAATAATCTCAGGATTGCTCAGTGCCACGTGCTCGTCAGAGTAGGAATCGCAGGATAGCTCAGATGAATGTGTGGCTTGAGGAGTAGTGCAGCAGGGAGGGATTCAAATTCCTGGGACATTGGAACCAGTTCTGGGGGAGGTGGGACCAGTACAAATCGGACGGTCTGCACCTGGGCAGGACCAGAACCAATGTCTTAGGGGGAGTGTTTGCTAGTGCTGCTGGGGAGGTGTTAAACTAATATGGCAGGGGGATGGGAATCTATGCTGCGAGACAGAGGGAAGTAGAATGGGGGTAGAAGCAAAAGATAGAAAGAAGAAAAGTAAAAGTGGAGAGCAGAGAAACCTAAGGCAAAAAGCAAAAAGGGCTACATTACAGCAAAATTCTCAAGGGGCAGAGTGTGTTAGAATGAAAAGCCTGAAGGTTCTGTGCCTCAATGCGAGGAGTATTCGGAATAAGGTGCACCAATTAACTGCGCAGATAGCAGTTAACGGGTATGATGTAATTGGCATCACGGAGACATGGCTCCAGGGTGACCAAGGCTGGGAACTCAACATCCAGGGGTATTCAACATTTAGAAGGATAGACAGAAAGGAAATGGAGGCGGGGTGGCATTGCTGGTTAAAGAGGAAATTAATGCAATGGTAAAAAAGGACATTAGCTTGGATAATGTGGAATCGGTATGGGTGGAGCTGCGGAAAACCAAGGGGCAGAAAACGTGAGTGGGAGTTGTGTACAGACCATCAAACCGTAGTAGTAAGGTTGGGGACAGCATCAAACAAGAAATTAGGGATGCATGCAATAAAGCAGTTCTCATGGGTGACTTTAATTTACATATTGATTGGGCTAACCAAACTGGTAGCAATGCGGTGGAGGAGGATTTCCTGGAGTATATTAGGAATGGTTTTCTAGACCAATATGTCGAGGAACCAACCAGGGAGTGGCCATCCGAGACTGGGTGATGTGTAATGAGAAAGGACTAATTAGCAATCTTGTTGTGCGAAACCCCTTGGGGAAGAGCGACCATAACATGGTAGAATTCTTTATTAGGGTGGAGAGTGACACAGTTAATTCAGAAACTAGGGTCCTGAATTTAACGAAAGGTAACTCTGATGGTTTGAGGCGTGAATTGGCTAGAATAGACTGGCAAATGATACTTAAAGGGTTGATGCTGGATAGGTAAAGGCAAACATTTAAAGATCACATGGATCAACTTCAGCAATTGTACATCCCTGTCTGGAGTAAAAATAAAACGGGGAAGGTGGCTCAACCGTGGCTAACAAAGGAAATTAAGGATAGTGTTAAATCCAAGGAAGAGGCATATAAATTGGCCAGAAAAAGCAGCAAACCTGAGGACTGGGAGAAATTTAGAATTCAGCAGAGGAGAAATTAAGGTTTAATTAAGAGGGGGAAAATAATTTACGAGAAGAAGCTTGCCGGGAACATAAAAACTGACTGCAAAAGCTTCTATAGATATGTGAAGAGAAAAAGATTAGTGAAGACAAATGTAGGTCCCTTGCAGTCGGATTCAGGTGAATCTATACTGGGGAACAAAGAAATGGCAGACCAATTGATGAAGGAAGAGGCAGATAACCTTCCGGAAGTACTAGGGGACCGAGGGTCCAGTGAGAAGGAGGAACTGAAGGATGTCATGTATCTTACATTATTATATATAATTGTATCCTAACATGCTATACATGACTGTAATAAGATATGACCTGTAACCACCAGCATACCTTACCACCAGGGGTGCACTTGCAAGAGACAGGTATATAAGGACAGGTCTCAGGCAAGTGCAGCATTCCAAAGCTGTGAAATAAAGATGCAGGTCCAGAGTGACCTTGACTTCACTACATGCCTCGTGTGAATCTGTGCTGAGGGGACAGGACTTTACAGTGGCGACGGGTTACGGGATTACAGAATCCACAGAATGGCGAACAACGGATCAGATGAAAAGTACAATGCGGGAGACAATTGGGAGGACTTTATAGAAAGGCTCCAACAAAGTTTTGTAACCAAAGACTGGTTAGGCGACGATAAGGCAGACAAGAGAAGAGCCCATCTCTTGACCAGCTGTGGCTCGAAAACATATGCTTTAATGAAGGATCTGTTGGCACCCGAGAAACCAGCAAGCAAGTCGTTTGAAGAATTGAGCACACTGGTAAGAGACCACCTGAAGCCAGCGAGCAGCCTACACATGGCCAGACACAGGTTCTACAACTACAGACGCTGTGTGGGCCAGAGCATACCCGACTTCGTGGCGGAACTTCGGAGATTGGCTAGTTTATGTGAGTTCTCCGATGAACTGAGGAGAGAAATGCTGAGAGACTTTTTCATTGAAGGAATAGGCCACGCAGGCATATTCCGAAAGCTCATAGAGACCAAGAACCTGACCATAGAGGCAGCAGCACTGGTTGCACAGACATTCTTGGTAGGGGAAGAAGAAACGAGGTTGATTTACAATGCAGGTACGACAACTAATGAAATATCGGAAGAAGAAGTTCACAGCACTAACCAAGCTGCTACCCCCACACACAGACAAAACCGTGAGAACAGGCTCTCAACAGCACGCAGAAGCCATCAAGCTTCTCCCCCACACACAGACAAAACCGGGAGAACAGGCTCTCGACAGCAGGCAGAAGCCATCAAGGGCCACAGGAATGGCCATTCACACTTCATCAACCCACAATGCGAGCAATCAACTACAAACTGAGAGAAGCACAAGAGAGATCAGCCAGACGCAGCTCATTCTTTGGGAACTCTTTGAACAATGGAACAGGTCTGTGTTGGAGGTGTGGGAGTGGGCACTCATCAAGGGGATGTCGATTTCAGCAGGCTGTTTGCAGAAATTGTGAATATATAGGGCATTTGGCCCGCATGTGCAAATAAACGGCAGCTCGGCTGGTATATGAATCAGATTGGTCGGCAAGCGGACCAGAAGATGGTGGGGACAGTACCCGGGACATCGGTGTACAGCGGGTCAACACGATCAATGACCACTGCTCCTACAACAGGCGCCTCCGAAAATGATGAGGGTCCGACTCAACGGGATATCTGTCAACATGGAGCTGGATACAGGAGCGAGTCAATCTCTCATGGGCGCTCAACAATTTGAACAACTGTGGCCGCATAAAAGAGACAGACCAAAACTCACAAGGGTTGACACCAAATTAAGGACCTATACCAAAGAAATCGTACCAGTCCTCGGCAGCACCATGCTCCCAGTCACACACAAAGGGACAGTGAACCGACTTCCCCTGTGGATTGTCCCCGGAGACCCCCAGCACTGCTGGGGAGAAGCTGGCTGGCAAAACTAAACTGTAAATGGGATGATGTCCATGCCATGTCATTAAAGGAACGGAGCTCCTGCTCAACAGTTACAAAGCGATTTGAACATCTCTTTCAGCCAGGTGTGGGCACTTTCAAAGGGGCCAAAGTCAAAATCGACATCACACAGGATGCTAGACCAGTCCATCACAAGGCCAGAGCTGTACCCTATGTGATGAGGGAAAAGATTGAACATGAACTAGACAGGCTTCTGCGGGAAGGCATTAAATCACCTGTGGAATTTAGCGACTGGGCAAGTCCCATCGTCCCAGTCATGAAGTTATTAAGGATGTCATAGCAGTGCATTTGGAAAGAGGTGACATGATAGGTCCAAGTCAGCATGGATTTGTGAAAGGGAAATCATGCTTGACAAATCTTCTGGAATTTTTTGAGGATGTTTCCAGTAGAGTGGATAAGGGAGAACCAGTTGATGTGGTATATTTGGACTTTCAGAAGGTGTTCGACAAGGTCCCACACAAGAGATTGATGTGCAAAGTTAGAGCACATGGGATTGGGGGTAGTGTACTGACATGGATTGAGAACTGGTTGTCAGACAGGAAGCAAAGAGTAGGAGTAAATGGGTACTTTTCAGAATGGCAGGCAGTGACTAGTGGGGTACCGCAAGGTTCTGTGCTGGGGCCCCAGCTGTTTACACTGTACATTAATGATTTAGATGAGGGGATTAAATGTAGTATCTCCAAATTTGCGGATGACACTAAGTTGGGTGGCAGTGTGAGCTGCGAGGAGGATGCTGTGAGGCTGCAGAGCGACTTGGATAGGTTAGGTGAGTGGGCAAATGCATGGCAGATGAAGTATAATGTGGATAAATGTGAGGTTATCCACTTTGGTGGTAAAAACAGAGAGACAGACTATTATCTGAATGGTGACAGATTAGGAAAAGGGGAGGTGCAAAGAGACCTGGGTGTCATGGTACATCAGTCATTGAAGGTTGGCATGCAGGTGCAGCAGGCGGTTAAGAAAGCAAATGGCATGTTGGCCTTCATAGCAAGGGGATTTGAGTACAGGGGCAGGGAGGTGTTGCTACAGTTGTACAGGGCATTGGTGAGGCCACACCTGGAGTATTGTGTACAGTTTTGGTCTCCTAACCTTCTTGCTATTGAGGGAGTGCAGCGAAGGTTCACCAGACTGATTCCCGGGATGGCAGGACTGACCTATCAAGAAAGACTGGATCAACTGGGCTTGTATTCACTGGAGTTCAGAAGAATGAGAGGGGACCTCATAGAAACATTTAAAATTCTGACAGGGTTAGACAGGTTAGATGCAGGAAGAATGTTCCCAATGTTGGGGAAGTCCAGAACCAGAGGTCACAGTCTAAGGATAAGGGGTAAGCCATTTAGGACCGAGATGCGGAGGAACTTCTTCACCCAGAGAGTGGTGAACCTGTGGAATTCTCTACCACAGAAAGTTGTTGAGGCCAATTCACTAAATATATTCAAAAAGGAGTTAGATGAAGTCCTTACTACTAGGGGGATCAAGGGGTATGGCGAGAAAGCAGGAATGGGGTACAGAAGTTGAATGTTCAGCCATGAACTCATTGAATGGCGGTGCAGGCTAGAAGGGCCGAATGGCCTACTCCTGCACCTATTTTCTATGTTTCTATGATCCGTACGAATCTGTGGGGACTACAATTCTACCATAAACAGAGTCTCCCTACAGGACCAGTACCCGCTGCCCAGAGCGGAGGACTTATTTGACACATTGGCTGGAGGTAAACTTTTCTCAAAATTAGACCTCACATCTGCGTATATGACGCAAGAATTGACCGAGGAATCCAAGCTACTCACCACCATCAACACACATCGAGGCCTTTTCATGTACAATCGATGCCCATTCGGCATCAGGTCGGCAGCTGCCATATTCCAGAGCAAAATGGAGAGTCTGCTCAAGTCCATCCTGGGGACGGTTGTATTTCAAGACGACATACTTATCATGGGCAGGGACACCGACTCCCATCTCCGTAATTTGGAGGAAGTACAAAAGCGATTGGATCGTGTTGGCCTACGAGTCAAGAAATCCAACTGCCTGTTTCTCACACCCGAGGTTGAATTTTTGGGCAGAAGGATTGCCGTTGATGGAATCCGCCCAACAGAGTCCAAAACAGAAGCAATTCGCCTGGCACCCAGGCCCCGGAATGTCTCAGAACTGCGCGCCTTTCTCAGGCTACTCAATTACTTTGGGAACTTTATGCAGAACTTAAGCACGCTGCTGGAGCCACTCCACGTGCTACTCAGGAAGGGGTGCAATTGGTTTTGGGGGGACGCCCAGGAACGCGCCTTCAATAAGGCACGCAACCTTCTGTGTTCCAACAGTGTTTTGACTTTCTTTGACCCAGGTAAAAAGCTAGTTCTCACATGCGATGCGTCAGCGTATGGGGTCGGGTGCGTTTTGCGACATGTCAATAGTGCGGGCAAATTACAACCCATAGCTTATGCCTCCAGGTCACTTTCGCAGGCGGAGCGCAGGTACGGAATGGTAGAGAAGGAGGCGCTCACATGCGTATACGGTGTCAAAAAGTTGCACCAATACCTTTTCGGGGCCAAGTTCGCATTAGAAACCGACCACAAGCCCCTCACGTCCCTCCTATCCGAGAGCAAGGCAATAAACGCCAAAGCCTCGGCGTGAATTCAACGGTGGGCACTCATGCTGGCGTCCTACAACTATACCATAAGGCACAGACCAGGCACAGACAACTGTGCTGACGCGCTCAGCAGGCTAACCCTGGCGACCACAGAAGGGTCTGACGAACAGGACTGTGAGATAGTCATGGCAATCAATGCCTTTGAGTCCACAGGTTCGCCTATGACGGCTCGCCAAATCAGAGCCTGGACGGCCAGCGACCCCACGTTATCCTTAGTAAAAAGATGTGTCCTAACCGGTGACTGGGCAGAGGCTCGTGATACTTGCCCCGAGGAATTAAAACCCTTTCACAGGCGCATGCATGAGCTATCACTACAAGCAGACTGCCTGATGTGGGGCAGCCGAGTAGTCATGCCTCTGCGAGGCAGAGAGGCACTTGTCCGGTAGCTCCACTGCGAGCACCCGGGGATCGTTCTCATGAAGGCCATAGCCAGATCCTATGTCTGGTGGCCTGGTATTGACACGGACTTGGAGCTCTGCGTCCGAAGGTGCACCATTTGTGCCCAACTCAGCAATGCCCCCAGAGAGGCTGCACTGAGGCCCTGGCCTACCAAACCGTAGTCGCGAGTGCACGTAGACTATGCGGGCCCATTCATGGGCAAAATGTTCCTCGTAGTTGTCGATGCATTTTCAAAGTGGATCGAATGCACCATTTTAAACTCGAGCACAACCTCCACCACTGTGGAGAGCCTCGCAACCATGTTTGCAACGCACAGAATCCCTGACATATTGGTCAGTGACAATGGTCCGTGCTTCACCAGTGCAGAATTCCAAGAATTTATAATTGACCATGGCATAAATCACTTCAAGACAGCACCGTTCAAGCCAGCCTCCAACGGTCAGGCGGAGAGAGCAGTGCAAATCATTAAACAAGGCATGCTTAAAATCCAAGGTTCCACGCTGCAGGGTCGCCTGTCGCGACTGCTGCTGGCATACAGATCTCGTCCGCACTCACTGACTGGGATCCCCCCCCGGGCAACTGTTGATGAAAAGGACTTTAAAAACAAGGCTCTCATTAATCCTCCCAGACATGCACGAAATCGTTGAGGCAAAGCGCTGTAAGCTGACTGAGTACCATGACAGAAATTCGAGGGGGAGATGGAATGAGATAGGGGACAAAGTGTTTGTACTAAACTATGGCAGGGGTCCCAAATGGCTTGCAGGGACAGTAACAGGCAAGGAAGGAAACAGGCTACTGGTAGTACAAATGGACAATGGCAAAACCTGCCGGAGATATGTAGACCAAGTCAAAAGCAGATTTACCAACAACACTGCAGGACCAAAGGCAGACTACAATGTGGAACTCGCACCACACCTGGTGGACAGACAGAGGGAATAACCTGAGGAAAGGGCAATCCCAACAGACAGCCCAGGCGAGTCAACAACAATCACACCAATCGAAACAGACAGCCCAGGCGAGATACCAGCAACCACACCCAAAGAAAAACAGACACCAAGGCAAACAACTGAACCACAACTCAGAGGCTCCACGCGAGAGCGTAGACCACCTGAGAGACTGAACCTATAAAGACAATAAGACCTTGGGGGAAGGTGATGTCATGTATCTTACATTATTATATATAACTGTATTCTAACATGCTATACATGACTGTAATAAGATATGACCTGTAACCACCAGCATACCTTACCACCAGGGGTGCACTTGCAAGAGACAGGTATATCAGGACAGGTCTCAGGCAAGTGCAGCATTCCAGAGCTGTGAAATAAAAGGTGCAGGTCCAGAGTGACCTTGACTTCACTACATGCCTCATGTGAATCTGTACTGAGGGGACAGGACTTTACAAAGGACATCCTTATTAGGGCGGAAATTGTGTTCGGAAAATTGATGGGATTGAAGGCCGATAAATCCCCAGGAGTGCAGCGAAGGTTCACCAGACTGATTCCAGGGATGGCTGACTGACATATGAGGAGAGACTGAATCAACTGGGCCTTTATACATTGGAGTTTAGAAGATTGAGAGGGGATCTCATAGAAACATACAAGATTGTGACGGGACTGGACAGGTTAGTTGCAGGAAGACTGTTCCCGATGTTGGGGAAGTCCAGAACCAGGGGACATAGTCTTAGGATAAGGGGTAGGCCATTTAGGATTGAGATGAGGAGAAATTTCTTCACTCAGAGTTGTTCACCTGTGGAATTCCCTGCCGCAGACAGTTGTTGATGCAAGTTCATTGGATGTATTCAAGAGGGCGTTAGATATGGCCATTACGGCCAAGGGGCTGAAGGAGTATGGAGAGAAAGCAGGAAAGGGGTACTGAGGGAATGATCAGCCATGATCTTGTCGAGTGGTGGTGCAGGCTCGAAGGGCCGAATGGCCTACTCCTGCACCTATTTTCTATGTTTCTATGTTTGTCGAACCCCCTCATTATCTTATATGTTTCAAGAAGATCACCTCTCATTCTTCTGAACTCCAATGTGTCTCGGCCTCACCTACTCAACCTATCTTCATAAGTCAACCCCCTCATCTCCGGAATCGGCCTCCAATGCATGTATATTCTTCCTTAAATACGGAGACCAAAAATGCACACAGTTCTCCAGGTGTGGCCTTACCAATACCTGTACAGTTGTAGCAGGACTTATCTGCTTTTATACTCCATCCCCCTTGCAATAAAGGCCAACATTCCATTTGCCTTCCTAATTACTTGCTGAACCTGCATACTAACTTTTTGTGTTTCATGCACAAGGACCCCCAGGTCCCTCTGTACTACAACACTTTGCAATTTTTCTCCATTTAAATTATAATTTGCTTTTTTATTATTTCTGCCGAGCCACTAATAGTGTTTTTCCTCCCACAGATTAGGGATTACTCTCTCCCCTGACCATATGCCTCCTCCAAGTTATCTGGGATAAAAAGAAAAGCCTCATCATCCAACCAGAACTTTCCTCCTATTCTAATTCTTCATTCCCCTGTTCCTCTACCATGTTGCTTGATTCCATGTTGCCGCTCACTTACCAGTTCCTTCCAAGGCAGACTGCAAGAGCATCAAAATTCCTATTTAGGGTGCAGCTTTAAGGTACCAAGCCAAGTACAGCAGTAAACTAAATAAGAGGAACAGAGACGTGCAAATTTGAGCTCCTGGCTGTCTTTTTTCCCTGTTTCTATACTTGATAAACAGAAAGAAATTCTGATTCTCACATGCAGCAATGTATTGATCAAAAGAGCTTTTCTAAGCATCAGTGGAGCAATGATATTAATGATAATACTCAGTGAAATGTGTACATTTTCCCATTTTTATACGAGTATGAGCTAAGGGTCCCTAGATGCAGGCCTCTAAGGTTTTCTTTGCCTGAATCACTAGAAGCTTCATGCTTCTCCTTTCTGTCCATGGCTGTCATGGAGGACAGCCATAGACAGAATTATTCTCATCCTTTTGGAATGTTTGTTGAGCTGTTTTTAGTTCAGAGCTTGTGTAAGTAAAGATTATTTTAAAATATTTTGAATCAATACTCCCTTTAACCACTTTCATTGATCCACCACCACTAGGGCATGCTGAAAATTGCCTTGCGCCTGTGGAAGTGGCCCAATGAAGTCTATCTGGAGGTGAGTCCATGGCCCTTGAGGTGGGGGTGCACTTTGAAGCAAGGCTCAGTTAGTGCATGCGGGAGGATTGTGTTGCAGGCACGGTAGGCATGGTGCCACATATTGGTCAATTGTTTCCATCATGGAAGGCCACCAAGCTGTGGATGCTACCTTATGGAAGGTTACCAGGGCTGAATAATGCCCTGCTGTGGGGTGGGAGTGAAAGAGAGAGAGCAGTTCCTGACCCATCTCTGGTGGAACACACACCACTGGGCATGCGTTTGGCTTTCTTTTGAACATCAGCAATTTCTCATCTGAGTCAGAGGCAGTGGCTAGTATGGTATTGGGAGTCCAGGCTGTTGGTTGAGGAAGGGATCTGCCTTCCTCGTGCCAGGCACTTACAACAGCATATGACCAGTATTGCTGCTGCAGGGATTTTAAATCTAGGTGATCTGTTGGGGAGGCCTCGCTAACAGCATTGCAGGGCTCAACAACTATATCCTATATCTCCCCATCAATCGCAGTGTCCTTGGCTGCTCTGTCTGCTCTGGAATTTCCCTCACTATGTGGACCCCCTTTTCTATGGGCTGCTACCTTTCCTATGAAGCAGGGCTGGGATCACTGTTTAAGGTATGACCAGAGCAGACGTAACCAAGGCCCATGGACCAGGGCCTTACCATCTATCATACAATAGTCATTTTTGTGGTACAGGGCAAGGAGAGCATGGTGTTTATAGCATAGGCATTATCGAACCAAATATTCACGGGTCGATCTGAGGTTTAGAGCAGTTAGAAGTGCGCCGATTTCTGCATATTGTGAAGACTGTCTGTTGCTTCTTCGCTGGATGGTTCTTTCTGGCAATACCACAGCATACCCAGTGTGATATGAGGACCCATCGATGTAGACATCTGGGGCACCCTGTATGGGCTCTTTCTGCACAGGATGGGTCTCAAAGTTAATCGGGGTAGCGAACATTCATGTGGGTCCCCCTCATAGATCAAAAACTGTGGCAGCAATGTGGTGGGTTTGGAAATGGTGTCAATGTCTCTTTCCATAAATTCCAATGTCCATTTGCTGAGGCGCTGTGAGGAAACTAGCGAATCTCCAGGTTTCATCAGTAGTTTCAGAGGCTTGTGTCCGCTGTGCAGGATTGTAGCCTGTAGCCCAGTAATAAAGGTAAAGTGATGTACCGACCAGAAGACGGCCAGTAGGTGGCGCTCGCATGCGGTATACGTCTTTTCTGCCCCCTGCAGGATTCGAGACACATATGCAATGGGCTGCAGTCGATCAGCTCGCATTTGGCACAGAACTGCAGTGAGGCTTTGCTCTGTGACCCCCAACCTCCAAATGGAAGGGCTGCGTGGGATGAGGAGTGGTCAGGCATGCGGCCTGTATCACTGCAATTTTTAATTTAGCCACAGACTGGGTGTGGGTATCGGTCCATGCCGAGCGTATGTCATCACCCTGCAGTTTTATTAAATCATACAGGGGCTTTGCACACTCTGCAAAGCCTGGGATAAAGTTCCTTTGGTACCCCACCAAACCCAAGAATGATCATAGGGCTGTTTTGGAGGTGGATAATGGCACTCGCTGTATTATGTTCACCTTGTGAGAGTCGGGGGATGATCCCTCTGGAGAAATGGACACTCCTCGAAAGGTGACCCGTTCTTTTACTAAATGAGCCTTACGGGGATTCATCTTTAGTCCCGCCTGAGCCAACAATGTCAAAAGTTCGTGCAAAAGGGACAGATGCTCCTCCATGCTGTTGGTTTCCAGGAGTAGGTCGTCTACATACTGCAGCCAGCAGGTAGGGCGGAAAAAGACTTTTAAAATTGCAGCCATTCTTTTGTGGAATATCGTGGGGGCATTGTGGAACCCCTGAGGCAAGCATGTCCAGGTGTAGCTCTGATCCTCAAATGTGAATGCAAATTTGTACTGGTCTTCCCTCTTAACAGGGATACTCCAGAATCCATTGCCGATGTCGAAGTTCAAGAAGTACTTTGAACCAGCAGGAATTTGAGATAATATGGTGCGAGATTTTCTTACTACCGATGAGCAGGCTGGTGTTACAGAATTTAACTTTCTGTAATCCGTAGTCAGTCGCCAGCTGCTATCAGGCTTTTTAACCGACCATGCGGGTGAATTGGTCATGAAAGTGCCTATCCTAAGAACACCCTGCTCGACTAGGGATTTTATGGTGTCTCGGATGTATGAGTGACTCTCCTTTGGGATGGGGTACTGTTTAGTGAATGAATGGGGGGTCCCTCAGTAGATTCCTCACCTGCCATTTTTCCACAGTCATGTTTGCATGTGGCAAACACTGCGAGGTGTTCCTGAATTAGTTTTGCCACAGCTTCATTTTCACTCCCCGAGGGTCATACTCAGATGGCTTTTTAATCGCAAAAACTGAGTGAGCATCTGAAATTTCTATCACTCCTGCCTTATCTCTCAATCCCATCCAAACACAGTCCTGATTATAATCTATCACCGCGCCATACTGATCCAACACATCATTCCCTAAAATTCCCCTTCCTTCGGGGGTGGTCATCAGCATCGGCGCTGGGACCTTACAGGTGAGGCTTCCCAACTGAAGTTCAGTGGCCTTCCATGTATACGCTGTAGTTGTATCATTGTTAACCTCTTTAAAGGTCATACAACTTTTGCCCGCCACTGCATGGCATTCAGGGTATGGGGTGTAGGTGATGGTAACGACTGAGCCAGTATCGATAAGCATAATCTGCTGTCTGCCCCCTTTTAAGACAACAAGGACTACTGGTCTCCCGCTACCATCATGTCGGAACTCCACCTCCGACCAATCTTTGGGGGCCGAACCCAGTCATAGGGTCGATCCTGGAATGGGTCTCTCTAATGAGTGTGCATCAGTGATTGTGTGCACCGGTAAATGATTTTGCATCCTCCCCGTGGCAATTTGGGTTTATATGAGGGTTATCAATTGATCCAATCGTTGATCTGTCCCAGAGGGCTTGGATTCCTCCCTTGGGAGGTATCTATGTGTTGCTTCATTGTTCAGTGCTGGTCTGGCTCTGCTGCAGTCTTTTGCTAGGTGGCCTACCTTCTGACAATTAAAGCACTGTCCCTTAAAGGGATAGTTTCGAGATCCCTTCACCATTGACACTGGTTTATTTGCAGTGGGTAGTGACTTCACCTTTAACTGGTCTTTTACCATCTCCCAGGCTATTTGAACGCTGGTCTCTATATCTGTCCACTGATTGGTGGGCCTCATGGCTATGCCCAGGGTGGTTTTAACTAAAGGGTGGAGTTGGGTGAGGAACATCGATTTAAACTGTTCCTGATTCTTTCCTACTGTAGCATTTGCGGGTGCCTGCTTCTACGTACCTTGATAGATATCGTACAGGCGATTACTAAAGGATCTAGGGGTCTCTTCTGAGCACTGCTTGGTCTGATTAAGCAGAGCCACTAAGTTCAAGTTTTGGATCCCTAAATGGTTTAGGATCTCTGTCATGAGTGCATCGGCTGCTGCGGCAGCCTGGAGGACGGCTTCTGTCAGATTATCTTTTCAGGAAGTGGATTAGGCCAAGAAGTTAAGTCTATCTCTTCCAACTTAGGGTGACCCCTCCTGAAATTTGCCCACCTCCTATTAACTTCCAGTGGGACGTCCCCATCATTAATGGGCCCCAACTCGTGGCTACATGCCGTGGCGTCAGCACCAGATATGGGCCATGAGTCGGTATGGTTGCTGGTGATGCGACTGTGCGTATTACATTGTAAAGAAGTGGTTACTACGGCTGCGATTGGCTCTTGTGTCTCCAAGGTATCCCATCCTACACCACCACCCTGGGGATTATGCTGACTTCCTTCCTCTTCCCAATCTGTCTCCCCCTTGTCCCTTTCTGTTGTCTCTGTTATAGCTTCCTGTGTTACTGCGGATACCAGGGCCTTCTGCTCCCCTAACTTACTTTTTAGCCTCGCTATTTCTAGTTGGCACTGGGAGTGATCTTGCCTCCCTTTGTGGTTTCTTACTTACTTCCTTTTATGCTCCACTAGCATCTTCTATCTCTTGCTGGAGCCTCAAGTTTTCTCATTTATATTTTTTTAACTCTAATTTGTTTTCATTTGCTTCAACAACAGCTGCTGTGGCAGTTAAATTTGAGAGGCTTTGTTGTTGTAGCAATGTAGCTGCCTGTTCGGCCCCTCTTTCTAATTGCCTAATACTGTGGTTTAATTGACCAATTTCTTGTCTAAAATGCTGTATTTCTTCCCACTTTCAACTGTTTCACAAGTTGGAGGCCTTCTTCCTTTTGTTGTTTTATACCTTCAATCTCGCTTTCTTTCAGTTGAATCTTTTTTACTTGCCATTCTTTCAAATCTTGTATCACTTTGGGGTCCTGCCTCATCTCTCCAGTCACAATAAAATGCACTGAATGCCACGAGACTGTGTGCCCATTTTGGCCTTAGCTCTCCCTTATCTACTCTCTCCTGGATAACTTTCACCATCTCCCCGAAGGACGCAGGTTGACCCTTGTGGCGGTACCGTGCCTGTGCCTGTAACTCTTCTAAGTCTTGTATCGGGAACTTTTGAACAACTTCTCCTGATAAATTAGCTCAACATTTCTTTTCATTGTTGGCTTTTTGTTCATGATCGATTCCTTCTGTCATGTATTCAACTATCATTATAACCCATGTATAAGCTGACCTAAGTTGTGCACCTTGAGAACATTGACCACAAGGGGGTGAACTTGTGGGAGACGCTCCTAACCTGGACTTGCAGGTATAAAAGGGGAAACTCCACCCACCTTCATCACTTGAGGTCTTGGTAATAAAGGTAACTGGTCACAGAGTGACCTTCTCTCAAGTATGGGACTCGTGTGCATTTATACTGTATAGTAAGGACATACATCTTCATCCTGTGTCTTTTGAATATAACTACTGGTGGGTCCCCACTTAAACAGTTACAACTATCGAGACGACTGCTCCTTAAGACGTAATTTCTCCTGATCCATTTAATCATTTATAAGTTATGCTTCGCAACATAGGTTAGAATCGCAACTCCCGAGATTTCCAATTGTTCAAAAGAATCAACAAAAAGTTGCCTTACCAGATGCCCGCATTCTTCATCAATTTGTAAGATTTCTAAATCTCTGGCATTAAATTGACAGTGAGACTGATTCTTTTAAAACAACTCGGAACAGTTTATTAAAACACACACACACATGCATAATTATCAGCAGTCGTCTACTAGTTACAACAGGAACAATGTTACAATAATGATTTATAAAAAGGTATACGTCACTTTCCTCTGTCTGGCTGGCTGAACACACGGCTTGCTGTTTTGGCTGTTCTTTGAGCGGGAGATCTTGCCGTGTGTCCAGGAGAGAAGGAGAGACAGAACAATCTCTGGCTTGTGTTTTTATATTCCTTAAGTCCATTGTTCCTCAGAAAGCCCCAGGGTTGGATCTTGGTTCCAGGGCAGTTCCTTATTGGCTCTCCTCACACATGTGGCTGTTAGACTGGCCCAGCGATCTCTTGATGAGGTTAATTGCTTTCAAATAAACACAATACACAAAAACCATGCTGGAGGTCTGTGAGCTTCCATTTTGTTTCAACACTGCAGCCTTTCTGTATAATCTACACTTTTAACATTTATACATACACAGAATCAATTTTATTATTAATAAACACTTTTATTATTACATTTGGGAGACCTGCCACCAATATTTATAAAATGAATTTCCACCTGTTGGGAAGCATCTGGTTTCTGATTCACATTTTAAATGTTGGTTCAGCTGAGATTGGTAACTGATCATATGGGAATCATTATAAATCCATATTAGTCTGAAGTACCCTAGGTTTTTTTGTTTCAACCAAGAAAAAATTCTGATTATAACATTGCATGCATTTGAAATTTTGTAGTGGCAATATGTAGATGATAAGGAAAAGATAAAGTCAAACTTTTGTTACAGCCTTACTATCTTGGTCTCAAATGAATGTACGAGTATCTCAAGTGATGTGGCTCATTAGAATAAGTAAAGTGCAGATATAATTCGAAATATTTCTGTGGTGATGTCAGTACACAAATGCAACAGTGCAACGTCCTTGGCCAAACCATCTTCAGCTGCTTCATTAATGACCTTCCCTTCATCATTAGATCAGAAGTGAGGATGCTCGCTGATGACTGCAGTGTTCAGTGCCATTTGCAATTCCTCTGAAAATAAAGCAGTCCATGCCCACATGCAGCAAGACCTGGATGACATTCAGGCTTGGGCTGATAAATGGCAAGTAACATTTGTATCACAAAAGTGCCAGGCAATGACTATCTCCAACAAGTGAGAGTCTAACCACCGCCCCTTGACATTCAATGGCATTACCATCACCGAATTCACCACCATCAACATCCTGGAGATCACCATTGACCAGAAACTTAACTGGACCAGCCACAGAAGGTCAGAGGCTGGGTATTCTGCAGCGGGTGACTCCCCAAAGGCTTTCCACTATCTACAAGGCACAAGTCAGGACCGTGATGGAATAATCTCCACTTGCCTGGATGAGTGCAGCTCCAACAGCACTCAAGAAGCTCGACGCCATCTAGGACAAAGCAGCCCGCTTGATTGGCACCCCATCCTCCACCTTAAGCATTCACTCCCTCCACCATTGGCGCACCGTGGCTGCAGTGTGTACCATCTATAAGATGCACTGCAGCAACTTGCCAAGTCTTCTTCAATAGAACCTCCCAAACCCCCGATCTCTACCATGTAGAAGGACTAGGGCAGCAGGAGTATGGTAACACCATCACCTGCAAGTTTCTCTCCAAGTAACACACCATCCTTACTTGGAAGTATATCGCCATTCCTTCATCATCGCTGTGTCAAAATTCTGGAACTCCCTCCCTAACGGCACTGTGCCAGTACCTTTACCACATGGACTGCAGCATTTCAAGAAGGCGGCTCACCACCACCTTCGCAAGAGCAATTAGGGATGGATAATAAATGCTTGGCTTTGCCCATGACATCCACATCCCCTGAATGAATTTAAGAAAATGCACCAGGGAATACCTATGTTCTGAGCTGATTTCTTTGAGTATTTCATTCTCCTGATCACTTTCTCTGCTGTAAAACATCGGGCTAGACTTTCCACTTCACATTGCCCATATATCGCCCATATATGGCCCAAAACCGACCTCTATCACCCATTTTGTGCAAAAAATGGAAACTAGGCCAGAAACATCGCCGGAAAAATAAGCCCCCACGTTTCGGCTCACTTCGCCGAGCTGATCGGCGAGCTAATCGCCAACACATCGCCGATTTGAAGTTCCGGCACATCGCCATCACATGGCTAGGCTTATCGCTCGCCGAGAACATCGCTGGGTAATAGTTGCTTTTCCCGGGCTTTACTGAAGGAAAGGGGCACTATGGATGCCATTTTGAAGTTCGGAGGAAGGGTGGAGGCAGATAAAAAAATCGAGCTTAGATAGTTGTGAGTTATTTAAGGGTCCTTTATAGATAGATCTACTCAGATTATTACTTATATTTAATTTTACTAATAGTAGTTTAGTGGATTAGGCATTTTTTAGTGAAAAGTGCATTTTTAGCAAGTGAAAATAATTATTGATAGTGATGGGGCCTAGTGTTAGACTGGGGCTGATATAGAGAGAGTAGTTTAATAGATTAGGCATTTTTTAATGAAAAGTCCATTTATAGCAAGTGAAAATAATTATTGATAGTGATAACTGCTCACAAGCTGGTTTCTGAAAGGATCAATCGAAGAGGTGGCAAAGTAATGCGGAGACTGAGGCAGAGAAGACAGAAGAAGCGAGCATACAGCCAATGAAGGTACTTGGAAAAGCAATCTTACCTGAACTTGTCTGAAAGCACGTGTCTTAGGAGGCTGCGCTTCCGGAAGGAGGTCATCGATGAGATTTGCGAGCTCGCCAAGGGGGATTTGCAGCCTTCTAGCACCATCAGAACCACACTGTCCATTCATGTGAAGGTTACTGCAGTCCTAGCCTTCTGCAAATCGAGATCCTTTCAGGCTTCAGCTGGCGACATCTGTCATATCTCTCAGCACGCCACACACTGCTGCATTCGGCAGGTGACTGAATCTTGCAGAATGGACTTTATAAGCTTCCCTTTGACCAGGGAGGCACAGACCAGGAGGGCTTTGAATTCTTGACAATAGCAAACTTCCCCAAGGTGCAGGGGGCAATAGACTGCATGCACATTGCCCTGAAAGCCCCTTTAAAGAACGCGGAGATGTTTAGTAACAGAAAGGGATTCTACTCCCTGAATGTGCAGCTTGTTGTCGACCACAACCAAATAATCATGGCAGTTAATGCTATATTTCCTGGCAGCATCCATGATGCGCACATCCTGCGTGAGAGTGCTATCCCTGACCTGTTTGTCAATCAGCCAGAAGGTCACAGTTGGATACTGGGGGATAAGGGATGTGGACTTGCCAATGGGCTGATGACCTCCCTGCTTAATCGCATCACTGAAGCTGAGAAACGTTATAATGAAAGCCACATAGCGATAAGCAACATCGTCAAAAAGACAATTGGAGTCCTAAAGCAGCGCTTCGGATGCCTGGACCATTCTGGTGGCAACCTACAGTACCACCCTAACCAGGTCACTGAGTTTATTGTGGTGTGTTGCATGCTGCTATAAGGAGAGGACAAATAATGCCAGATGGGGCTGCAGGTCCACTTCCAGAAGGAGGGGAGACGGAAGAGCCAGCCGGCGAGGAGGAGGAAGAGGCAGAAGAGGAGGCTGGTGAGGACCTAGGGGAGGCCAATCAGCCTCACGATCTAGTCATGGTCAAACCCCTGCCCCCACCCCCCACCCCAGAAGACCAGTACCCAGTGGCAGTTACGCAGCTGCTAAACTGTTGCGTCAGCAGTTCATTTATGAATGCTTTGCATGAACTTACACTGGGGATAGTCACATTTACATTCACAGTTACAGTTAAACAAAAGTTGCATTTGCGTTGAGTTACGTTTTTGCCTTGTCTGCACTGGCCTGGCATTTTGCATTAATGCTTAACTTAAGTAAACTTATGTTATTATAAGAGAATGCACAACAAATGCACAACAACTGTTAAAATGTTATGCTGATCGTAACTATAAATTCAGTAAAATGTTTTATTTATAACACGAATTTTTAAAATTATTTTTTCAACACCCTCCCAGCGCCACCTCCCCCCCCCCCCCCAACCCCAAACAACTATGAACGCACATGAACTTAAAAAAAATTAACATTAAGATTGAAAAAACAACCCCCCTCCCTACCTGCGGCCACATTTCCCTCTAGGTCCTTTACCACCCTGTGTTTTAACACCACCGGTCCGTTTTGGTCCCCACAGACCGAGACGAAACTGATGTGCAGCAGGCGACGGCAGGACTTCCTGCCGTGGTGCAGGTGTTGGAGTGGAAGATGATGCAGGCTGTTCATCTTCCGAGTCAAGAGGAAGTGTATCCTCTGTACTCGCTTGAGTGCTCGGGGTCGCACTTCGACCCAACACGACACCTTGGGGTGCAGCGCCATGTCCAGCCAGCAGCACATGTCAAAGGGCATTAGTTGCAGCGGTCTGTTCTTGAATTCCCCCCAGGGTCTGCCATGCTAACTCCATTTGCATAGCAGTCCAGTTGGAGAATTTAGAGGAGAACTGATTGAACTCCTGGAGAAGCTCACGACCTATCGCGATCGTCTCTGTGCACAGGGAGATCAAGCACTCTGTCTGCCCGTCCGAGGTAGGCAATTGCTGACCTCGCTGACCCAACCTCCGTGGGGTCGGCGTGCACAATATGATGCGCCTTGGCTTAGCCGGCTGCACACCGCTTGGTCGAGGTGCCTCTTCGATCTCCATTGAGATGGACGCAGGTTCATCCACCCCACCCCCCCACAGCTGTCTGCAGCTGCTGGTCATGCTCCTCCTCCTTGAAGTGAAGAAAGTGCTCCAATTCCTCCTGCTCCTCCTCTTCCTCATCCTCCTCAGAGGGTGATGGTGCTGGTGCTGGTGCCGGTTGCACCTCTACGAGTGTCTCAGGTTGACCTAAAAACACATATGACCTTTTTACAGAGCTGATTAGAACATAACGGTAAACATTAACAAGAGACATTACATATCAATACTTTTCACTAGCCCAGAAAGCTGTCGCGGCTGCATCCCCTGCTTCTTATGCACAAGGGCTGCATGCATGACATGACATGACATCATTAGTATATCATAAGTACATTACAAGTATATTGCATATTGCATTATAATTACAGGACATTAGATTAGTTACTTATTTAAGTTTTTAATACTATTTTTAATACTGTTTGACACATTACACATTACTCACGAGACGCATGGCTGGGCTCCGCCAGACCACGGGTGGTGGCCAAACGGCTCTCATGGCCAACCAGCGCAGCTGCAAGCTCCTCGATCTCTGTCAGGGGCTATAGCTGAGCAGAGCCGCCCCCCTGTCTGCCTTTGCTCGGCCCGGTTGATAGACACCTTCTGCAAACGAGAAAAGAGCGTAGCACAGCATAAGCTAATTGATTCGGTAGTATCATGAAGTCACAACAGTTTAAAACATTACATGCTGCTGGTTCAGAGCACTGTCCGGATCTTAACATGGTTTACATAATACATTTATGAATGACAAATTTAAATTCAATTCAGGAGATTCATTGCTCAAATAAAAATTTGCGTCAGTAAAATATAAAATATAAAATGCAACTTACTTTTACTGCCGCGGACAAGCTAGTCCAGCGTTTTCGGCACTGGTCCGCCCCCCTCGCCTCATGGGATGCCGACGAGACGACATCTGATATCTCAGCCCAGATTTTCCTGTACACACTGGGTGGGGGTTTCCCGTGCACACCCCGAGTCAATTCAGCCCACCGGGAATGCACCTCATTTACAAGGGCCTCATTTGCCTCATCACTGAAGGCCTTTGCCCTTTTCCTCTCCCCTTCTCCTTCCAGTGACATTATAAATAATTTTTATAAAATTTAAATCTATCAATTCGAGTGCTCTTGCTTGCTGTGTACTATCTCTCTCCTCTCTTTCCTCTCTGCCTTCCTCCTCTCTCTATCCCCTCTCTCTCTCTGTCTCTGCCCCTCCCTGTGCCTTCTGCACATGTGTGGATGACCCCTGACCTCCCAAAACGTGGGAAAGCCAGTCGGCCGGAAAAAAAGACCCACACATGCGCGGAAGCCCGTTGCTAGGGAAGCTTTTGCTTTCCACATCGTTGGACGTTCGGTGGGCGAATGTCACATCGCCGACCTTTCAGATCACCCATTTTACATCGCTGGCCTATCGCAGAGAGGAAAATTGCAAAAAAAAATGGGTCATGTTCCAGCGATCAGTAAGGCTGAGACGTCGTACATCGCTGGAACAAAGCCCATTTTTTGGAGCGATGGCCACCTAGTGGAAGATCTAGCCCATCATTTCCTGTCTCTGTTTACATTCTTACCTTCAATCATTTACATGTCAGTTTAGCATCTATCAAATTAAATAACATTTCTTTTGTTCTGTGAAATACTTGTCATCATCAGGAAGTGAATTTTTATGAAAATGGCATCTGTCACAGTTGTAGTTTGGTTGATGACATAAGTGAAACGTTAAAAGCACAAAGTCAGCAATCTTTGTGTGTATTTACCTTTATTTTTCTCTGAAATGTTTGGCACTTACCTGTAATAAACTCTCTCATTTCAGTTCTTATTCAGTCCCCTCCTCTTCTACTTCTGTTCACTTTTTTTCTCTACCCTGTTCTCTTGAAAATAGTAATTCATGAAACATATGGTTGCACAAACAATGGTAACCTTTCTGTATCTCACTTCAGTGGTATCTGTTATTTTTGAGCCTTTTCAGCAAGTTTTGGCAGGCTATAGATCCAGGCTATTAATACGCTCATGGCTGATCCGATCATGGACTCAGGTCCACTTCCCTGCTCGCTCCCCATAACCCCTTATTCCCTTATCGGTTAAGAAACTGTCTATCCCTGTCTTAAATTTATTCAATGACCCAGCTTCCACAGCTCTCTGAGGCAGCGAATTCCACAGATTTGCAACCCTCTGAAAGAAGAAATTCCTCCTCATCTCAGTTTTAAATGAGTGGCCACTTATTCTAAGATTATGCCCTCAAGTTCTCGTCTCCCGTCAGTGGAAATATCCTCTCTGCATCTGTTATGTAATGATGTGTATATCGTCCTGGTACCTTAAATGTAACGTAAGCACTATGCCACACCACAGAGGGTGCTGTGGTGGGAAACCTGGAAGTACCTAGAACAGGCACGAAAAAAGGCTGACCACCACACCTGAGAGGCACTCTGGAGCCGAACAATAAAGGACGAAGGACACAGCAGTTAGATTTACACCAGACCGTGTAGAGTCAGTGATTTGTGTGCTACATACACCACAGCATCCACCTTGTCAAGCCCCCTCATAATTTTATACGTTTCGATAAGATCACCTCTCATTCTTCTGAATTCCAATGAGTAGAGGCCCAACCTACTCAACCTTTCCTTATAAGTCAACCCCCTCATCTCCGGAATCAATCTAGAGTGAATGAAAGAGAGTGAGAAAGGGTGAAAGGCACAGAGAGAGACAGGGAGGATAGCACAGAGAGAATAGCACAGAGAGAAAGAGGGAGTAAGACAAAGAGAAATATGGGGAGAAAGACACAGAAAGAGAAAGAGAGAGAGAGAGACAAGTACAAGGAAAGCAAGATATGGCCAGAGGGAGAAGGCATAACATGGCTGGCAAACGGAGACCTTACCCTCTAAGAGTATTCTGGCAACAGTTGTCCTACATCAATTTCACTGAGGAACAGTGGGCCTGAAATTCGTGGAAGCTAAGTTCCGCCCAAGTACCATCCAAAGGACTGCTGAGATCCTGACGGTACTTTGGGCGGAAGTTTCATGAAAAATTTGGGTCCTATTTCCCTTAGCAGAGGGTCAACAACCAGTGGGCATGAATTTAAAGTAATTTGGTAGAAAGATTAGAGGGGATTTGAGGGGAAATTTCTTCACGCAGAGGGTTGTGGGGTTCTGGAACTCATTGCCTGACAGGGGTGGTAGAGGAAGAAACCTCACCACATTTAAAAAGTACCAGGGTATGTACCTGAATTGCCGTGACCTGCAGGGTTACGGACCTAAAGATGGAAAATGGGATTAGGCTGGATAGTCTCTTGTTGGCCGGCATGGACATGATGGGCCGAAATGGCCTCCTTCCGTGCTGTAAACTTCTATGATTCTATGGGGTAGAAAACTAGCAGTTGCGGAATCGCTGTCCGTTATACACCCTGCTCAATTTTTCTTTCCAAGTGTCTTCATTATCATCAATGTCTGTAGGATGCGTCGGGATGAATCACTGTGGCAAAAAATAATACTGTGACCAATCCATGTGGGAAAACAAGAACAATGCACCAAATCCATGTGGATTGTGAGAAATTTGGCAATTTATTAACAGGAAAAGAGAACAAAAGAATGTTTGGGGGAGAAATTTGCTTTGTTTGTGTTAGGTATGAAGGAAGATTCTGACTGGATACTGTGAGCTCAAAGTAAAGTGTGACCTTAGTCTTTTATTGCAGGTCTCCAGAGTGCCTCTCCACCCTGTGAGGCCTCCTTAAATACCTGTGCTCCCAAGGGATTGTGGGATCCCTTGGGACTCCAGGGGATGAGCCCTCTGGTGGCTGTACAAGGTATAAACAAGTTTACATATATAACAACACTCCCGCACCGGCCCCCCCTCTCCCAAAGTCAACAGTGTAACTATTTACAAGGTGAGTCGATCTGGGGCCTTTCTATCACTGGTTGATCGTTTGGTTTTGATGAATCATTTATTGGGCCCTCGCTGGGCTGTTGTGCAGCTGGCCTTGCTGGGCTGCTTGGTGTGGTGAGTCCTGCTGGGCTGCTGTGGGTGATGGGTTCTGCCTCATGGCCAACCGCGGTGTCGGTTGCCACTGGTGTGTATGTTGGGGGGTCAAAGAAGGTAGGGTCCAAAGTGGGTTGCTCAGGATAGTCCGTGAATCTGAGTTTGATTTGGTCCAAGTGTTTCCGGTGAATAAATCCTTTTGAAAGTTTGACCCGGAACACCCTGCTCCCTTCTTTGGCCACAATGGTGCCGGGAAGCCACTTGGGATCTTGTCCATAATTCAATACAAATACAGGATCATTGATTTTGCTCGCATAACACATTTGCGCTATCATGATATGCACTTTGTTGAAGCCGCCTGCTCTCTACCTGTTCATGTAGATCAGGGTGAACTAACGAGAGCCTTGCCTTAAGTGCCCTTTTCATGAGCAGTTCAGCAGGTGGAATCCCAGTGAGCGACTGGGGTCTCGTGCGGTAGCTAAGCAGGACTTGGGATAGGCGAGTCTGCAGTGAGTCTTCAGTTACCCTCTTCAAACCCTGCTTGATGGTTTGCACTGCTCTCTCTTCCTGACCATTGGATGCTGGTTTGAACGGGGCAGATGTTTAATCCCATTATGGGCTGTGAACTCTTTGAACTTGGCACTGGTAAAACATGGCCCGTTGTCGCTCACAAGGACATCAGGTAGTCCGTGCATGCCAAACATGGCCCACAGGCTTTCAGTGGTGGCAGCGGACGTGCTTGCCGACATTATCTCACATTCAATCCATTTGGAGTACGCATCTACAACCACAAGAAACATTTTACCCAAAAACGCGCCTGCATAGTCGACAGGGACCCTGGACCACACTTTGGAGGGCCAAGACCATAAACTTAGTGGCGCCTCCCTGGGTACATTGCTTAACTACGAGCATGTGTTACATTTGTGCACGCAGGACTCTAAGTCCGCATCGATACCGGGTCACCACACGTGGGATCTGGCTATCGCTTTCATCATTACGATGCCTGGGTGGGTACTGTGGAGGTCATTGATGAAAGTTTCTCTGCCCTTCTTGGGGACCACTACCCGATTGCCCCACTGAAGGCAATCTGCCTGTATCGACATTTCATCTTTGCGCCGCTGGTATGGCTTTATCTCTTTCTGCATTTCCACTGGGACACTGGACCAACTCCCGTGGAGCACACAATTTTTTACAAGGGACAGTAAGGGGTCCTGGCTCGTCCAGGTTCTAATCTGTCGGGCTGTGACGGGTGATTGCTCATTCTCGAATGCTTCCATAACCATGACTAAATCTGTGGGCTGCACCATTTCCACCCCCGTGGTGGGCAACGGCAGCCTACTGAGAGCATCGGCACAGTTTTCTGTGCCTGGCCTGTGGCGGATAGCGTAGTTGTATGCGGACAACGTGAGCGCCCATCTCTGGATGCGGGCCGATGCATTCGTATTCATCCCCTTACTCTCGGAAAACAGGGATATTAATGGCTTATGGTCAGTTTCCAATTCAAATTTTAGCCCAAACAGATATTGATGCATTTTCTTTACCCCATAGACACACGCTAATGCTTCTTTTTCAATCATGCAGTAGGCTCTCTCAGCCTTAGACAGACTTCTGGATGCATAAGCAACAGGTTGCAATTTTCCCAAATCATTAGCTTGTTGCAATACACACCCGACGCCGTATGACGACGCATCACATACTAGTACCAAACGCTTACATGGATCATACAACACAAGCAATTTGTTTGAACATAACAATTTTCTAGCTTTTACAAAGGCATTTTCTTGGCTTTTGCCCCATACCCATTCATCTCCTTTACGCAGTAAAGAGTGCAGTGGTTCTAACAGTGTGCTGAGACCCAGTAAGATGTTACCAAAGTAGTTCAGGAGTCCTAGAAACGACCGCAGCTCTGTCACGTTCTGTGGCCTCGGTGCTTTCTCGATTGCCTCCATCTTCGAATCGGTGAGCCTGATGCCATCCGCCGCTATTCTTCTCCCCAGGAACTCCACTTCAGGCGTCAGGAAAACATATTTTGAGTGTTTTAACCTGAGCCCCACACGGTTGAGTCGACAAAGAACCTCCTCCAGGTTCTGCAGATGCTCGACTGTGTCCCAACCTGTAACCAAGATGTCATCCTGGAAGATCATCGTGCGTGGGACCGACTTTAGTAAGCTTTCCATGTTTCTCTGGAATATCACCGCGGCTGATCGAATTCCAAACGGGCATCTGTTGTAAATGAAGAGACCTTTGTGTGTGTTGATGCAGGTGAGGCCCTTCGATGATTCCTCCAGCTCCTGCGTCATGTAGGCTGAGGTCAAGTCCAGCTTCATGACCGTCTTTCCTCCCCGGCATAGCAAAAAGGTCGTCAGTCTTTGGTAGTGGGTATTGATCCTACAGGGAGAAATGATTGATAGTTACTTTGTAATCACCACAGATTCTGACGGTGCTGTCTCCCTTGAGGACTGGAACAATCGGACTGGCCCACTCGTTGAATTCAATCGGCGAAATTATGCCCTCTCTTTGCAGCCGGTCTAGCTCGATCTCTACCCTTTCTCTCATCACTTCTCTCGCCTTGTGCTGGATGGGTCGCGCCCTCGGAATTAGGTGGATCTGCACTTTTGCTCCTTGGAACTAGCCGATGCCTGGTTCGAACAGCGAGGGGAACTTGTTTAAGACCTGGGCACACGAAGTGTCGTCGACGGACGAGAGCACTTGGACGTCGTCCCAGTTCCAGCGTATCTTTCTCAACCAGCTCCTGCCGAGCAGCATGGGACCATCGCCCGGTACCACCAAAGTGGTAGCTTGTGCACCGCTCCATCGTAGGAGACCTTTACAGTAGCACTGCCGATTATGGGAATCAGTTCATTTGTGTAAGTTCTCAGTTTCGTGCGAATGGGAGTCATGACTGGCCTTGAGGCTTTGCTGCACCACAATTTTTCAAAAGTCTTTTTGCTCATAATGGACTGGCTCGTGCCCGTGTCCAGCTCCATTGACACCGGGAGTCCATTTAGTTCAACCAGCAGCATTATCGGGGGACACTTTGTGGTAAATGTGTGCATCCCATATACCTCTGCCTCCTCGGTCTGAGGCTCTGGTTCTTCGTGATCCGCTGTGGACCTGTTCTCCTCTGCAACATGGTGGTTTTCAGGGTTTGCAGCTCGCCTGCACATAAGTTGGAGGTGTCCCATTGTTCCACAGCCCTTACAAACGTACCCTTTGAAGCAGCATGAAAGGAAATGATGATCACCCCCGCAGCGCCAACAAGGTGTTAATGGCCTTGCATTCATCACCCTTGATGGTGGACTCTGAGACATCTGTGGACGTGCAGCTGCAGGCATGTGGGGCCTGCCCTATACGTTGCGATTTGAAAACAACATCACTTTGTTCACAGTACTTGTAGCAGCACTTGTGTGCTGAGAGATTTGCTTAGTATTGTCTCTGGTGGCAATGAACACCTGGGCTATCGCTATCGCCTTACTCAAGGTTGGGGTCTCTGCAGTCAAAAGTTTGCGAAGTATGGTTTCGTGGCCAATGCCAAGTACGAAAAAGTCTCTGACCATGTGCTCCAAATGTCCTTCAAATTCGCAATGTCCTGCAAGGCATCTTAGCTCGGTGACATAACTCGCCACTTCCTAGCCTTCAGACCTTTGTAGGTGTAGAACTGGTACCTCGCCATCAGAATGCTTTCCTTCGGGTTCAGATGCTCCTGGACCAGTGTGCACAAATCGTCGTACAATCTCTCTGTGGGTTTTGCTGGAGCAAGCAGATTTTTCATGAAGCCATATGCTGGTGCCCCACAGAAGGTGAGGAGAATCGCCTTTCGTTTGGCAGTGTTCACTTCTCCTTCCAGCTCGTTGGCAACGAAGTATTGGTTGAGTTGCTCCACGAAGGTTTCCAATCATCTCCCTCCGAGAATTTCTCCAGTATGCCCACTGTTCTCTGCATCATTGGGTTCGTCATCTGTATCTCGTTGCCAGTTATTATGTATGAAGGAAGAGTCTGACTGGATACTGTGAGCTCAAAGTAAAGTGTGACCTTAGTCTTTTATTGCAGGTCTCCAGAGTGCCTCTCCAACCTGTGAGGCCTCCTTACGTACCTGTGCTCCCAAGGGATTGTGGGATCCCTTGGGACTCCAGGGGATGAGCCTTCTGGTGGCTGTACAAGGTATATACAAGTTACGCTAACCAATGCAAATGATTTCTCACCCGTGAGTCGCAAACTGTGCCACACTCCAGGCCGCACTCCGCTCACAAGTCGAAAAGTAAAGGTGAGTTGTGTGGCACCATTGTTTTTTAATTGCCGACTTACTGGTTTTGCGAGGTCCGTGGCACGCTGGTGAAGCCAGGCACTCCATTTCCATGCCGGGCTGTGGCCACAGCACCCCGCTCCCTGGTGGCATAGTGCCGGCCCCTCACCCCACTGCCGAGCTCGCAGCGTGCCCACCCCTTTAATTGGCACGCTTACTGCCCCGGTCCTGCCCCTGAGAGAAGGTGGAGCACCCGACATTGCGCTCCACTTCCTTTCGGGGGCAGTAGGCCCAATTTGGCGGCCAGGGCGAGACTTCCGTGCCGGGTGCAGGAAGACCCACGTCGCCTCAGTTACCGCCCCCAAACGGGGCGTGACTGAATTTCGGCCCCTTGGTGTCTTGAAACGGGTACCGGGAAGAGATACATCAATGATTCCAGGACATTAACTTCCAATCAAACAGAATTGCTTACTGAATTAAGCTTGTGATCATTGGAAAAATGAAAATTGAGAGGTGACATGATTCGGCTCACTAAATCACTGAGAGGCAAGGATAATGTAAAGGTTAGTAAGCTATTTTCTAGGACTCTGAGCTCACACATGAAAATTAACAGGATTCAAGTAATTTTAAAAATAAGCAGCAATATATGTTTGTCCCCACCCTTTCAGAAAAGTAGGTGTGAAAGCAATACCCATTACAAACAGTGAAAACGGTCGAAATGTGCAAATATCAAGTGATGAAAAGAATATAAAATGTAAAGGATCAATATGGGTGCTCCTGTTCAACTGGGACTCAGGGAGTATCATCAGAAGAAGTGTTAAATGTTGTGACTCTAATGTTAGATTGATATCCTAATTTTTTCTATGATAACCTTTTATAGTCAGTGAAGAATTTCAAAGTGTCATTTTGGGCGTTTATCTAAAGATGATAGAACCGTATAGGTTTACAGCACAGAAGGAAGCCTTATGGCCCATTGTGCCTGTGCCACCTCTTTGATATTTCAATCCCACTGCCCCTCATAGCCTTGTACCTTCTGCAAATATATTTATTCATTCTTCCCTTATAATGTGCCATGGTCTCGGCCTCAGCCACTCTATAGCAAAACATTCCGTGCTCTAGCAACTCTCTGCAGAAAGAAATCTCTTCTAACCGCTCTCCCTACTCTCTTAAGTGCCAGTTTTAAATTGATGACCCTCACGTTTGGCTCCCCAATCAGAGGAAATCTTTTGCTATTGACCTGTCAAAACCCTTCACAGTTTTAAAAATGTCATTTAAATTAATAGACATTAAATCAGGAGTTGCAGGCCTGCGATTTCCTGACCTGTGCTTCCTGCAACTACCACTTCATCATGAAACGGCCCAATTGGGAAATCAACCCTTTCCTCTTTACCTTCTCTGATCCACTGGAAAAAGTTCCTGCAGTTCAAGTTTCTGATCATAATTATAGTTTCTTATGTCTGGTATCATCTTGGTGAATTTATTCTGTACACTATGGATTACTGTCCTTTTGTCATGTTTTGAGAAACTTGATCATTTCTATCTTCACGGAAAACATTTGGAGTTGCACAAGGGTTGTGCAGTAAAGCAAAGGAGGCTATAGAATCTCTTCTTCTCACTAAATTTCTACAATTCACTTCCCCCTCTTTGGAAAAACTTGATTTTGATTCTGTCGTGCTCCTCTGAGTTGTTGTTGTCACAGGTACTGAATACCTGTCTGTCAATTCAGCACCGAATACCTGTGATAATAGTCACAATGTGATTTTTATACAACGGGTGAATTAGTTATGCTTTCAAATAATAAACAAACAACATTTTGCTGAGTATAAATCAGGCTCAAAAAAGATTGGGATCAAAATTCTGTTCTGTCACTGATGCCACCACCGAAGGAAGTAAAAGCATTTGCTTAGCCCAGTGTTATGAGGACTCGAGTAGGCAAATAAATATACATTCATGTGGCCCATCAGTTGCTACCAACAGTATTCCGTTCATATTTCACTGGATGGGAATCTTTGGCCCACTGATATTCAGGCAGTAGATCTGGTGACACTGTCGAGACACAGGCCACAACTATGTTTATTTTTGTACCCTCCCACAAAGAGAAAATAAGAATCCTTGTCTCCTCTCCACCCACTTCCTCCCACCCCTCCCCCCTGGATCTGAAAGCAATAATGCAATGATATAAATACTACTTGACATGTGATGTTATTTTCACCATAAGGATGAAAAGTGGCGAAATTAGCATTGGGCTTGTGTGGTCACTGCTCCGTAGTAAACATAGAAACATAGAAAATAGGTGCAGGAGTAGGCCATTCGGACCTTCAAGCATACACCACCATTCAATATGATCATGGCTGATCATGCAACTTCAGTACCCCATTCCTGCTTTCTCTCCATACCCCTTGATCCCTTTAGCCGTAAGGGACACATCTAACTCCCTTTTTAATATATCTAACGAACTGGCCTCAACAACTTTCTGCGGTAGAGAATTCCACAGTTCACAATTCTCTGAGTGAAGAAATTTCTCCTCATCTTGGTCCTAAATGGCTTACCCCTTATCCTTAGACTGTGAGCCCTGGTTCTGGACTTCCCCAACATCAGGAACATTCTTCCTGCATCTAAACTGTCCAATGCCGTCAGAATTTTATATGTTTCTATGAGATCTCCTCTCATTCTTCTAAATTCCAGTGAATATAAGCCGAGTCTGTTGTGTGTCTGTAAAGCATGCACTCCCATGTTCTGCCACCAGGGAGTGCATCCCCTGAAGTCCCAAGGGATCCCAGCATCCCTTGGGAGCACTGTATATAAGCCGGCCCCTAAGGCCTGTTTCTCACTCTGGAGTGTTTTATTAAAGACTCACTGTTACTTTAACCTTCCTGTGTGCAGCCTCATCTGATTTAGGAACACAATAACTGGCGATGAGAATACGAATCCAACCCAAAGATGCAGCAAACTGTGGGCATCCTGGAGAAGTTCTCGGAGGGTGAGGACTGGGAAGCTTTTGTTGAACGGCTAGACCAGTACTTTGTAGACAACGAGCTGGACGAAGAAGGAAGTGCTGCAAAAAGGAGAGCGGTAATTCTCACAGTCTGCGGGGCACCGACCTGCAGCCTCATGAAGAATCTTCTGGCTCTGGTGAAACCCACAGATAAGTCATATGAGGAGCTGTGTACACTGGTTCGGGAGCATTTTAATCCAAGGGAGAGCGTGCTGATGGTTCTACACATGCCAGCGATCTGCAGGTCAGGAAGTGGCGAGCTACGTCGCCGAGCTAAAGCGACTTGCAGGACAATGTGAGTTTGATGGCTACCTGGAACAACTGCTCAGAGACTTTTTTGTACTGGGCATTGGCCACGAGACCATCCTACGAAAACTTTTGACTGTAGAGACACCGACCCTCAGTAAGGCTATTGCGATAGCACAGGTGTTTATGTCCACCAGTGATAACACTAAACAAATCTCTCAGCACACAAGTGCTGGCAATGTTCATAAATTAACTGGAACTGTGTTTGCAAGCAGAAATATACAGGGCAGAACCCAAGAGTCTGCAACTGCCAGCAGGCCTCAGGTGACCCAGATGACTCAGAGTCCCCAACAAAGGATGAATGCAAGGTAATTCACATCTTGTTGGCGTTGTGGAGGCTTCCATTCAGCCTATTCATGCCGCTTCAAAGGGGATGTTTGGAACAAGAGCTGTGAAACAATGGGGCACCTTCAACGAGCTTGCAAACGAGCTGCAAGCTCTGCAAAACCTGCTCGCCACCACGTTGCAGAGGAACATCGGTCAATGGTGGATCAAAACAATTTCGAGCCTCAGAGAGAGGAGGCAGATGCTGAAGTATATGGAGTGCACACATTTTCCACGAAATGTCCACCATAAAATTGAATGGCTTACTCGTAGCCATGGAACTGGACACTGGACACTGGCACTGAGTAAAAAGATGTTTGAGAGACTGTGGTGCAACAAGGCATTCAGACCAGCCCTGAGCCTCATCCACACGAAACTGAGAACGTACACCAAAGAACTTATCACTGTCCTGGGCAGCGCCATGGTCAAGGTCACCGACGAGGACATGGTGCACGAACTGCCACTCTGAATTGTCCCGGGCGATGGCACCACACTGCTTGGAAGGAGCTGGCTGGGCAAAATCCGCTGGAACTGGGATGACATCTGAGTGCTATCACATGGCGATGAGGCCTCATGTACCCAGGTCCTGAACAAATTTCCTTCCCTTTTTGAGCCAGGCATTGGAAACTTTTCGGGGGCGAAGATGCCGATCCATTTGGTCCCAGGGGCACGACCCATTCACCACAAGGCGCGAGCGGTACCTCATATGATGAGGGAGAGAGTGAAAATCGAGCTGGACAGGCTGCAACGCGAGGGCATCATCTCCCCAGTGGAATTCAGCGAGTGGGCCAGCCCAATTGTTCCAGTACTCAAAAGTGATGGCACGGTCAGGATTTGCGGCGATTATAAAGTAACTATTAATCGTTTCTCGCTACAGGACCAATACCTGCTACCTAAGGCAGACGATCTATTTGCGACGCTGGCAGGAGGCAAGACTTTCACCAAGATCGACCTGACTTCAGCCTACATGACGCAGGATCTGGAGGAGTCTTCGAAGGGCCTCAACTATATCAACACGCACAAGGGACTGTTCATCTACAACAGATGCCCGTTTGGAATTCGGTCGGCTGCAGCGATCTTCCAGAGAATCATGGAGAGCCTACTCAAGTTGGTACCACACACTGCAGTCTTTCAGGACGACATATTGATCACGGGCCAGGACACCTCCGAGCACCTACAAAACCTGGAGGAGGTCCTCCAGTGACTGGATCGCATCGGGCTGGGGCTGAAGAGGTCAAAATGCGTCTTCATGGCAACAGAAGTGGAGCTTTTGGTGAGAAAGATCGCGGCGGATAGCATTCGGCCCACAGACGCCAAGACAGAGGCTATCAGGAATGCGCCCAGGCCACAGAACGTTATGGAGCTGCGGTCGTTCCTGGGACTCCTCAACTATTTTAGTAACTTCCTGCTGGGGTTAAGCACCATTTTAGAGCTCCGACATGTGTTATTGCGCAAAGGTGAGAACTGGATATGGGGATAAAGCCAAGTAATTGCTTTTGAGAAAGCCAGAAACATTTTATGCTCCAACAAGCTGCTTGTATTGTTTAACCCGTGTAAAAGACTTGTGCTAGCATGTGACGTGTCGTCGTACGGAGTCGGGTGTGTATTACAACAAGCTAACGTTGCGGGGAAGTTGCAACCTGTTGCCTATGCTTCCAGGAGCTTGTCTAAGGCCGGGAGAGCCTACAGCATGATTGAGAAAGAGGCATTAGCGTGTGTTCGGGGTAAAGAAAATGCATCAGTACCTGTTTGGCCTCAAATTTGAGCTGGAAACCGATCACAAGCCCCTCATCTCCCTGTTCGCTGAAAACAAGGAGATAAAGACGAATGCCTCAGCCCGCATACAAAGGTGGGCACTCGCGCTATCAGCTTTTAACTATACCATCCGCCACAGGCCAGGCACCGAGAACTGTGCGGATGCTCTCAGTCGGCTACCATTGCCCACCACGGGGGTGGAAATGGCGCAGCCTGCAAACATGTTGATGGTGGCGCAGCCCGCAGACTTGTTGATGGTCATGGAAGCATTTGAAAATGATAAATCACCTGTCACGGCCCGTCAGATTAGGACTTGGACCAGCCATTATCCTCTGCTGTCCCTCGGAAAAAACGGTGTACTGCATGGGAGCTGGGACAGCATCCCCGTTGAATTTAAAGAGCCAATCAAGCCGTTCCAGCGGCGAAAGGACGAGCTGTCCATTCAGGCAGACTGCCTGTTGTGGGGTCACTGCGTAATGCTACCCAAAAAGGGCAGGGAGACATTCATCTCGGATCTCCACAGCACACACCCGGGTATAGTAATGATGAAAGCGATAGCCAGATCCCAAGTGTGGTGGCCCGGTATCGACTCTACTTAGAGTCCTGTGTACGGCAATGCAGCATGTGTGCTCAGTTGAGCAACACGCCCAGAGAGGCACCACTAAGTTTGTGGTCCTGGCCCTCCAGACCATGGTCGAGGATCCATGTCGACTATGCGGGCTCGTTTCTCGGTAAAATGTTCCTGGTGGTGGTGGATGCTTTTTCAAAATGAATTAAATGTGAAATAATATCAGGAAGCACTGCCACCGCCACCATTGAAAGCATGAGGGCCATGTTTGCCACCCACGGCCTGCCTGACATACTGGTCAGTGACAACGGGCCAAGTTTCACCAGTGCCGAATTTAAAGAATTCCTGACCCGCAATGGGATCAAACATGTCACCTCGGCCCCGTTTAAACCAGCCTCCAATGGGCAGGCAGAGCGGGCAGTACAAACCATCAAACAGAGCCTTAAATGAGTCACAGAAGGCTCACTCCAAACCCGCCTGTCCCGCGTACTGCTCAGCTTCCGCAAGAGACCCCACTCACTCACAGAGGTGCCCCCAGCTGAGCTACTCATGAAAAGGACACTTAAAACCAGACTCTCACTGGTTCACCCCAACCTGCATGATCAGGTAGAGAGCAAGCGGCAGCAACAAAATGTAAACGATGGTCGCACCACTGTGTCACGGGAAATTGATCTGAATGACCCTGTGTATGTGCTAAACTATGAACATGGTCCCAAGTGGATCGCGGGCACGGTGATAGCTAAAGAAGGGAGCAGGGTGTTTGTCGTCAAACTAGACAATGGACAAATTTGCAGAAAGCACCTGGATCAAACGAGGCTGCGGTTCACAGACTGCCCTGGACAAGCCACAGCAGACATCACCTTTGTCGAGCCCACAACACACACCCAAAGGATCAACGACACCACGCCGCACCAGGAAATCGAACCCATCACGCCCAATAGACCAGCAAGGCCAGGCTCACCTAGCAGCCCTGCAGGGCCAACAACACGCCAGCCCAGCGAGGGCACAGCCAACACACCAGAACCGACATTTGTACCAAGGCGGTCCACCAGGGAACGAAAGGCTCCTGACTGCCTCACCTTGTCAATAGTTTTCACTTTGACTTTGGCAGGGGGGAGTGATGTTGTGTATCTGTAAAGCATGCACTCCCATGTTCCGCCACCAGGGAGCTCATCCCCTGAAGTCCCAAGGGATCCCAGCATCCCTTGGGAGCTCTGTATATAAGCCGGACCCAAAGGCCTGTTCCTCACTCTGGAGTGTCTTATTAAAGACTGAGGTCACTGTTACTTTAACCTCCCTGTTTGCAGCCTCATCTATGTTCGGAACACAATATAATCGATTCAGTCTTTCTTCATATGCCAGTCCTGCCATCCCGAGAATCAATATGATGAACCTTTGCTGCACTCCCTCAATATCAAGAATGTCCTTCCTCAGGTTTGGAGACCAAAACTGTACACAATATTCAAGGTGTGGCCTCACCAAGCACTGTTCAACTGCAGTGAGACCTCACTGCTCCAATACTCAAATCCTCTCGCTATGAAGGCCAACATGCATTTGCCGCCTTCACCACCTGCTGTACCTGCATGCATACTTTCAATGACTGATGTACCATGACACCCAGGTCTCGTTGCGCCACCCCTTTTCCTAATCTGTCACCATTCAAATAATATTCTGCCTTCCTGTTTTTGCCACCAAAGTGGATAACCTCACATTTATCTACATTGTACTGCATCTGGCATGTATTTACCCACTCACCTAACCTATCCAAGTCACCCTGCAGCCTCTTAGCATCCTCCTCACAGCTCACACTGCCACCCAGCTTAGTATCATCTGCAAACATGGAGATATTACATTCAATTCCTTCGTCCAAATCATTAATGTATGTTGTAAATAGCTGGGGTACTATCACTGAGCCTTGCGGTACCCCACTAGTCACTGCCTGCCATTCTGAAAAGGACCCGTTTATTCCTACTCTTTGCTTCCTGTCTGCCAACCAGTTCTCTATCCACATCAATACATTACCCCCAATACCATGTATTTTAATTTTGTACACTAATCTCTTGTGTGGGACCTTGTCAAAAGCATTTTGAAAGTCCAAATACATCACATCCACTGGTTCTCCCTTGTTCACTCTACAAGTTACATCCTCAAAAAATTCTAGAAGCTTTATCAAGCATGATTTCCCTTTCATAAATCCATGCTGACTTGGACCGATCCTGTCACTGCTTTCCAAATGCGCTGCTTTTGCATCTTTAATCATTGATTCCAACATTTACCCCACCATCGCTGTCAGGCTAACCGGTCTCTCATTCCCTGTTTTCACTCTCCCTCCTTTTTTAAAAAGTGGGGTTACATTAGCTCAAGTTTCAAAATGTTGGGAAATGTGCAATGTAAATGTGGCCAAAGTGTATGTAGATTTATTAATGAATTCATTCTGCATTGTGCTGCCAGATATGGAATATATTTTATTTATGCATTATGCTGCACAAGATCTGAACTTCCTTCTCAACCAGGATCACTGGTCAAAATGTGCGCCCTGTCCACTTTCAAACTGTATTGGCACTATTGACTGTTTTGCCAGCCTGTCACACAGTGGGGCTAATAATAAATAAGCAACTGAAAGTTATTACTGAAATTGATTTTACGTCTATTTTTAAAAGTGTTAGTGATGTAAATTCACATCAGTATCTGTAAGAAAAATAGAAGATACCACTCTGCCAGGAAAATAACAAGCCTTGTGTAAATAAATCTTGTTTGATGAAGCTGAGTTATTCCTTGGCATTTGACTGTAGGAGAGGCATGGTACAGACAGCTTCTTTTCCAGCACAGGTCAAACTCAGCTCATTTGTTCCACTCTTCAGGCTGCTAGTTCTCACAAAGGTGTCATTACCTCAACAAAAATAATACTGCCTGTAACACATTTCACTCATTCAGAATACCAAATCAGTGGAAAACTGCGTCACTTATTTATAATTGACACAGAACTAAATATGCATAGTTCAAGTAATTTCTTTTATGAGCCATGGTCTATTTCTGGTTACTTGGTGATTAATGCCTGTACACATCTCCTTGAAATCATCTGCCAGATCGTAGTCCTTACCACCAACATCAAAAACAAAAGTCCGGCCCATTTAAACCCCATGGAAATATCTTCATGAACATTTGGAAGAACGGATGCTCCGGCTAGCTTTTTTATTTGTTGCTGCTAGTTGAGATGCAGCAAAGCAGAGTTTCTAGGAAAATGTTCAATTACAGCCAACAAAGCAGCAGCATTGTCTTTGCTCATTATGTACACTCCTTCTGAAAGTAGAATTAATTGAAATCGTACAATTTTCAGCATTGGCAGTGACAATGGTGTTGAATCCAGTTCTGTGTGCAGTGTTGTTCACACACAAAATGGAATAGTTAACATACATTCACACTTAAGAGCTACCAACCTGCTGTATTGTTTTGATCTTTTAGTCCAATACAGGTCAATCCAGGTGGTGGGAGGTAAGGTAAATGTGGTTGCGGGGGCAGAGCGGGGGATGAAAATCCTACTCAAGGACCGGGTGCAACTAGGTACTCAGTTGAAAGGACGGTGTTGTCTTATTTGTATGTCTTTCTCAGGCCTTGTCCCTGACACAGCCTGTGTCTCCGCTGGCCACAACAGCACATTTTCTGCAGCACCACAAACTACATCTGCGACAGGGTGAATGTTCCGCAATATGGTTTTCCCACTTTCAGCTTATTTTTTAATTAAAAGCCACAAACAATAAATTTGCAGCCCTGGACATGATCAGTGATGTGATTTTTGCTGCCATAACATTGTGTATGTAATGAATTCTTGTCCATTCGTAGTCCAGACAAGTTTACTGTAGTGACATAAACCCTTTAAAATGCAGAGCAGGAAATGTTTGGTTAACTAACACCTCAGAAACAAATATTAATAACGAGGCAGAGCATCTGATGGAATAGGCAATCTCTCTGCCTACAACTGTGAAAGGAATGTTACAAAAGTGGTCAACTATACTCCCACAAAAAAGAAAATAGAGAAGGCATGTTTGATCCAGGTTGCAAAAAAGTTGTAAATATTTTAGTGGCCACCCGCACTATTTAGAACTTGCTTGTTTTCCAACTTCTACACAAGTTGATTCCTGAGGCTTCTTTGGGAATTTTTGGAAATATTTCCGTTGCTACAATTGAGTTATTCATTGACCTAATCTATCTTTTCAATTCCTCAAATGTACTTTGCTGACAATACTGATTTTCTTTTTAAAGCTTTTGTTTGCTTTCCTCTTTTCTCTATTTTATCTCTTTTCATTAAATGTTGACCTGCTGCTCGTCCTCTGTTTTTGCCAGTCCAATGCTGGCTGCTAAGAAATATGTGTCATAGGCCTTGAGATGAGTGTCCTCCAATTTTTCCTGCTACTTGTGGGGCACCACCTGAACGGTAGTAACACATAATGCAAAGAGATGCAGCTGTGATTAATAATGGGCGAGCAAGTGCAACTCCACATCCTAGGACTCCAAGCCAGTAGGTATTAGTGACCCAACATGCTCAGCTGCCCTACTACCACACTGCTGCTGCCTTACTGAACTCTCATTGGGGTAAATTTTGACTAGTGTAAAATGGATGATAGTTTATCAGTAGCCCGTTTTACATCTCTCCCGATATTTATTTCCAATGACTTCAATGGAAATTAAAATCAAAACGGGCTGCCAATTTGCTATAACCCATTTTACACTATTGCATGAAGTCAAAATCTATCAGTGTGTTACAGCTTCATTCAGAAATTACATTAAAAGGGAAAAGCATTGACCAAAACGAGAAATAGATTTGAATATCTTTACTACTACAGGACACATCATTTATTCATGATTGAGGAATGCTCACTAAAATAATCACTATCTGAATAATGTGTTAGAAGAAAAGACTAAAAATACAATTCAGTTGTATTTAACTTGTGTGGCCAGGCAGTTCTGCTGTGTCTTAGGCAACATTTAGCCCTCCACCAATACCACAAAAAAGACATTAGCTGGTCTTTTCATTTCATTGTTGTCAATGGGATCTTGTTATGTGCAAAATATCCACAATGTTTTCTTACATAACAATAGTCATTGCACAAAGTAATTTTTATGTGAAGCACCTTGAGACATTTTTTGGGGAGACCCGCTAAGATGCTATATAAACACAAGGCTTTCTTTGAATAGCAGTTTTCTTTTGTCTCATAATTTTGTTCCTAATTGTATCTCAAAGTAATCATATTGCTCTAATTTGTTCAGGTATTATGGCATCGCAGTGTCTGTAGCTGTCTGAGTGCAGATTTTTACAGTTAGATATTTTCATGTTTCGAGTTAGAGAGGAACACAAGTGTGTTTAATAGCAAAAATTAATTCAAGAGGACCTTGGGTGTGTTTCTGCAGAGAAAGGGGATTCAGAAATACGGTGAGAAGAGAGATGGGTGGTGTTGAGATCAGTGAAATAGAGTCAGGTTTGACGGGTCTCAGAGCCTTTATTCTGTTTCTAAAACTGTGTGTGTTCATTACTATCTCTTCACAGTCCTAGAACATATACATGGCAGCCAGAAAGCTGCCTTTCTGGTGACATTAAGTTATCTGATATCTCTCCATGCTGGAGGAATCACAAATGCCATCACTGATGCCATCCCACTATTGGGTGCAGTGGGAGGACTCTGGTTAGAAGAAGCCTACAATAAAGACCAACTTACTGGGGTCTTCTTTAATAGTACTCCATTTCACTTCATCACTTATGCACTTTCACATGTGCATAAAACAATAGATTAAAATTGCACATGGCCAGTACAAACTCTCCAAATTACAAATAAAATGACAATTTATTGAAAAAATTCAATAGATACAGCTTAAAAATAATAAAGTTCTTCATTTTTCACAGTTAGATCTAACAAACCAATCCCCTGAAATATCAACCATGATGCAAAAAAGCTTAAGAATTTCCCACAAAGCAGGATTGTTTCATGATTATCATACAATAAGCCACTCAAATATAGCTGGAATGTAAAAATCTATAATGCTGTTAACAATACTGCTAAGCAGCTTTGAATTATGCAGGGGATAAGTTGTTGAATGCCAACTGTTTTCACAGTAGTTTAATAGAATCCCCGCCAAACGGCCAATTTGGAATGAGAAAGTAAGAGGAAGAAATGTGACTGTAAGAACAGATTGTGTTCCAGCTTGTATGAGGTAGACTTCACTTTGGAGAATTCATCCTGAGCCACTGGGGAATGTCATTGTTTAAAGGAGATAATCATTTTAGGAAAGAAAAACTGTCTGGAAGAGTTCAGCATGATTTTTCTGATGCTTTCATTGCAAGTAAGCACTACTACAATGCTTTCATGGCATTGACACCTTTGCTGCACAAATTATGTTTTTGAGCAAGGCTTTTGTAAACAGAAAGTGTGGTGTAATGTTTCCTGACAATCTGATAGGAGCCGTAATGCCCTTTTAACGTGTTATGTATGTAATAAGTCGATAGACTGAATACTGTAAACTCACTCAGGTGCAAACCTGGCTCAACTTTATTTGGGCCCAAAGTGCTCCCATTACATGGTGGCTTGCTTTATATACCTGGCCCGCACACACATACGTACAGCCCAATGACCTCCGACAGAGGCGCTCCCTGGTGGCTAGTAACCCCAAGCATATATACATGACAACATCCCCCTTCAAGATCTTAGTATCAGTCTTTTTACAAGTTCAGACGGTCCGGGGCTTTCCGCTCATGAATTGATCGTCTCAGTTCAATTCCCGTTCTGGGCGAACGTTCTGAGTTAGTTATGTCAGAGATTGAAAGTCCAGATTCATTGATGATGTCGGAGTCCTCTGATGAATGAATATAGGTTGGTTGGTCACTGATCGTATCTTCCTCAACTTGTTCCAGTTCATCCGTGTGCCGCAGCTTTATCTGATCAACGTGTTTC
Organism: Pristiophorus japonicus; assembly: GCF_044704955.1. Taxonomy (NCBI): domain Eukaryota; kingdom Metazoa; phylum Chordata; class Chondrichthyes; family Pristiophoridae; genus Pristiophorus; species Pristiophorus japonicus. The sequence goes on from NC_091987.1 coordinate 50,329,373, forward strand.
CTGCATGTTTGCCCATTCTTGAGCCTGACAATAAACAATTTGTTACCCTCCTTGGTCGTAACAGTACTGGTGACCCACTTGGGACCTTGACCATAATTTTGCACATACACAGGATCGTTAACAGAGATGTCGCGTGACACAGCAGCACGATCATACAGCAGCACGATCATGATGCCACTGCTGATTTTGACGTCTGTTTTCCACATGATCGTTCAAGTCAGGATGAACGAGAGAGAGCTTGGTCTTGAGACGTCTCTTCATCAATATTTCAGCAGGGGAGACCCTGGTAAGCTTGTGGGGTCTTGTCCTGTAACTAAGCAATATGCATGACAAACGAGTCTGCAGTGAACCCTGAGTTGCACGTTTCATACTCTGCTTGATTGTTTGGACAGCACGCTCTGCTTGACCATTAGAAGCAGGTTTGAATGGTGCTGACCTCACATGTTTAATACCATTGAGCTTCATGAACTCTTTAAACTCCAGACTTGTGAAGCAAGATCCGTTGTCGCTCACAACGATGTCAGGTAGACCATGAGTCGCAAAATGACACGAAGGCTCTCAATGGTAGCTGTGGACGTACTGGATGAAATGATTATACACTTTATCCACTTGGAATATGCATCCACCACAACAAAAAACATCTTACCCAGGAAAGGACCCGCAAAGTCGATGTGGATCCTCGACCATGGTTTGGATGGCCACGACCACGGAAATTCCACTGGTACTTTGCTTAGCTGCATGCAAGTGTTGCACTGATGCACACATGATTCCAGATCAGAATCAATTCCAGGCCACCATACGTGAGACCTGGCGATCGCTTTCATCATGACAATACCGGGATGAGTGTTGTGTAGATCACGTACAAATTTCTCTCTGCCTTTCTTAGGCACAGCAACACGACCACAATCTGACTGATTGGATAGTTTGTCTTTGTGACGATTGTAAGGTTTGGTCTCATCACACATTTCCATAGGTATAGCAGACCAATCACCACTAAGGACACAACGTTTTACAAATGATAAAATCGGGTCCTGTCTGGTCCAGGTCCTAACTTGTTGAGCAGTGACAGAGGTTCCTTCACTCTCAAAAGCATCCATAACTAACAGTAGATCTGTAGGTTGTGGCATTTCCACCTCTGGTGTGGGCAAAGTCAGACGGCTCAGTGCATCAGCACAATTCTCGGTGCCATGTCTATGGCGAATGACATAATCATAGGCAAATAATGTCAGCGCCCACCTCTGGATGTGGGACGATGCATTGGTATTGATACCTTTGTTTTCCGAAAACAATGATATGTGGCTTGTGATCCGTTTCAAGTTGCAAACGAAGACCAAACAGGTACTGATGCATCTTTTTGACCCCATATACGCAGGCCAAAGCTGCTTTTTCTACCATGCTGTAGGCTCTTTCCGCCTTGACAAACTTTTCGAAGCATACGCAACAGGTTGTAGTTTACACAACTCATTAACTTGTTGGAGCATGCAGCCAACCCCATATGATGAAGCATCACAGGCCAATACTAGAAGCTTACACGGATCATAATGTACCAGCAACTTGTTAGAGCGAAGCAGATTTGTAGCTTTCTCGAAAGCTCTGTCTTGAGACACCCCAAACCCAGTTGTCACCTTTTGTGAGCAGCATGTGCAGTGGCTCTAATAAAGTGCTCAATCTTGTTAAGAAATTACCGAAGTAGTTGAGTAGACCAAGGAACGAATGCAGCTCCATCACATTCTGAGGCCTGGGTGCATTTTTGATGGCCTTGGTTTTCGAGTCCATAGGCCTGATGCCATCAGCAACAATCTTTCTCCCCAGAAATTTGACTTCCGGTGCCATGAAGACGCAATTCGAGCATTTCAGTCTGAGTCCCACTTTGTCCAGACGATGTAAAACCTCTTCAAGGTTGTTAAGGTGTTCGGCAGTGTCACAACCTGTGACCAGAATGTCATCTTGAAACTCGACAGTTCTAGGGACAGACTTCAGTAGACTCTCCATGTTCCTCTGAAATATGGCTGCAGCCGAGTGAATTCCAAAAGGACACCTGTTGCAGATAAAAAGTCCTTTATGAGTGTTGATGTACATAAGTTTCTTCGAAGTATTGACGAGCTTCTGTGTCATATAGGCCGACTTCAGATCCAGTTTAGTGAACGACTTCCCACCTGCTGGCGTTGCAAACAGCTCATCAGCTTTCGGTAACGGATACTGATCCTGTTTCGAAAATTGGTTGATTGTAACCTTGTAGTCTCCACAAATCCTGACAGTGCTATCACTCTTCAACACAGGAATAATGGGACTGGCCCATTCGTTAAATTCGACCGGTGATATGACCCCTTCACGTTGGAGTCTGTCGAGCTCAAATTCGACCTTCTCCCTCATCATGTACGGAACAGCCAGAGCTTTATGATGGATGGGTCTTGCACTCGAGTCCAGGTGAATCTGCACCTTGGCTCCCATGAAATTGCCTGGTTCAAACAGCGACGGAAACTTGCTCAGCACTTGAGCACACGAAGTGTCATTCACCAATGACAATGTTTTGACATCGTTCCAATTCCATTTGATTTTTTCGAGCCAATTCCTGCCGAACAGTGTCGGACCATTTCCTGGAACGATCCATAACGGTAGATCATGAACCACACCATCATACTACACCTTGACTACTGCACTGCCAATCACCGGTATGAGTTCTTTGGTGTAAATACGCAACTTGGCATTGACTGGACTCAGCTTAGGCTTCACAGCCTTAGTGTCCCACAGCTTGACGAATGTCCTTTGGCTCATTATCAACTGACTCGCACCTGTGTCCAATTCCATCGATACCGGCACACCAGTTAGTTTCACATTAACCATTATCGGTTGGCTCTTTGTCAGGAACAAATACAGTCCATAAACTTTCTCCGCGAGTATCTCAGGTTGCATATCTAGGTCCACGCTGGACTGGTCGTCATCATCCATGTGGTGAGTCGCAGCACACTTGCTCAGTTTTGGATACATTCACTGAAGCTGCACCACTTTCGAACAGCCTTTACAGATGTACTGTTTAAAATGACACTGATGATGCCGATGATTGCCCCCACAATGCCAACAGGGTGAAATCGGATTCGTTATTGTTGGCGGACTTTGAGCAGCTACAGGTTTCACATACACAGTGGAGTAGGCCCTGCCATAAACAGCTCTGCCATCCGACGATACAATCTTGTTTACAGTACTTGCCATGGAGCTCCGACTCTTTGATGATATCTGCCTTAAATTATCATCCATCGTCATGCATGCCTGGGCAATCGCGATGGCCTTGCTCAAATCCAGCGTCTCCACAGCCAATAACTTCCGGAGGTTCACCTCGTGGTTGATTCCTATTATGAAGAAATCTCGCAGCATGTCTCCCAATGCGCTTTCGAACTTACATGGCCCAGCAAGACGTCTTAGGTCGGCGACAAATTCCGACCCATCCTGGCCCTCAGAACGAACATGAGTGTAGAATCGATAGCGTGAGATGATGATACCTTCTTTTTATTTGAGATGGTCATGTACCAGAGCACACAATTCATAGTCCTTGTCCATTGGACATGCAGTCGAGAGGAGATTCTTTATGAGGCCATAGATTTTCAGACCGCAAACAGTGAGGAAAACCACTCTGCACCTAACTGCGTCAGTAGCTTCCTCCATTTTGTTGGCCACGAAGTACTGGTCCAGGCGATCGATAAAATCCGACCAGTCCTCTCCCTCCACGAATCTCTCCAGAATTCCAATGGTGCTCATTTTGCACGCGAAGGTTCTTGAGTTACCTCGTCGCCAAATATTATGTATGTAATAACTCAATAGTCTGAATACTGTAAAACTCACTCAGGTGCAAACCTGGCTCAACTTTAATCTGGCTCAAAGTGCCCACATTACATGGTGGCTTGCTTTAGATACCTGGCCCGCACACACGTGCGTACAGCCCAGTGACCTCAGACAGGGGCACCCCTGGTGGTTAGTAACCCCAAGCATATATACATGACATAACGCAGAACTGAAAATGGAAAACTTGCTAATGTTGAGTCTACCAATAGCATCTGCCAACTAGAGAGGGCTGTCCTATGAGGAGAGTTTGAGTAGAATGGGCCTATAATCTCTGGAGTTTCGAAGAATGAAACATTTCATTGAAACATATCATTGAAACATATATAATTCTTACAGGGCTTGACAGGGTAGATGCTGAGAGATGCTTCCCCTGGCTAGAGAATCTAGAACCAGGGGTCACAGTCTCAGGATAAGGGATTGGCCATTTAGGACTGAGATGAGACAAAATATCTTCATTTAGAGGGTTGTGAATCTGTGAAATTCTCTACCCCAAAGGGCTGTAGGTGCTCAGTTGATGATTATATTCAACCCTGAGAGCGATAGATTTTTGGGCACTTAAGGGAATGAAGGTATAATGGGGTTAGGGTGGGAAAATAGAGTTGATGCAGAAGATCAGCCATGATCTCATTGAATGGTGAAACAGGCACGAAAGGCCGTATAGCCTACTCCTGCTCCTATTTCTTATGTTCTAAGTACAGGGTAGTGCACAGCCATTCTATTCACAAAGGCTATTGCACCGAAGGCATTAAAACGGGGTTTGCACCGAGCCTCTGCAAAAGCTATAGTGGTAGAGCGGGAGAAGCCCCGAGGAAATTCAAAGCCCCATGGCTTTATGTGTTGGGACCAAGATGATTACATAGGTGCCATCAATAATCCCTGGAATTTGAAGAATTCTGTGATATGGAAGAATTACAGGGGCCATTTTCGAGGGAAAGTGATGAAGGTCTTTACAGTGGTAATCAACACATGCTTGATGCATCCATGCACTGTAAATGGAGTGATTTTTCTGATGTCACCTCTAATAGTTTGGAAAAAGCTTAAAGCATAAAGGTTCTGACCTCCAGATGATCTCCACTGCAGAGCGGCACTGTTAGTGGCAGTTTAGTGCCATCCTACACTGATGATTATCAGCAGGTCAGATTCCAGCAGACAGAATAACTCTATTACTGCCTCCCTGGTGAAGTATAGATGGCAAAATACAATTATTAGATATTCCCAAGTAGGTGAGAATTTCCAAGAAAAACTGCCTTTTCAGGCTTCATCCTTACATACAACTGTGTGGGTAAGGTCAAGGGCAGTCTCTTGCCTCTTGTGCAAGCAAATCTGCATTACATCCCCCCTTTCAAGCTCTCTTTTCTCGTAAAAAAACACAAAAGAGAAAAATCCAAAACCAAAATAGTGCTGATGCTGAAAATTTGAAATAAAAACAGAAAATGCTGTAAATACTCAGCAGGTCAGGCAGCATTTGTGGAGAGGGAAACAGCGTTAATGTTTCAGGTCGATGACCTTTCATCAAAAATCCAAAAGGACTCTGCATTTAGATTTTTTAATTGTTTCAGTCAAAAATCTTGGTACCAGAAAATTTGCAATCCCTCCCAATTTTCTGTCCCTCATTTGTATGTCATGTACCAGTAGCACCAACTCACTGGCTAGAAAATTGTATTTCAGTACATAACAAATGGAACTGAGAATAGGTGAGCTTTTAAGATGTGGTTCCATGGGTGGCAGCAGCCCAACTTGCTGAAGGGGCCATCCTTCACAAGCCCAACCCAATATTCACACATGCACATTCCAGCAGGGACACTGGATAATGATCAGGAATGTCAAACCTGACTGGCTTTCCCCTCCCGAGTCCAGGGCCACAGAATCCACCAGTGGTAGTTTTGTAACTGGTGCCCCAGACGAGAATCAGCTAGCTCATGACTGATAAGGAATGAAAGCTGAGACTTTCCAGCCTACACAACAGCACATCAGGTGGTGCGAAGAACACAATCTTCATTGCAGACAGATATCTGTATAAGTGATCTATGGACCTTCTATTGCTGCAGCCGTTTTCCTGACATCTGTTTGTTGCCAAGGCAGCTGTCTACAGAAAGGTGCAGATAATATTAGAAACAAATGTAGAAAAGGAGGTTACATTATTTTAGAATTATTGAGCAATCCACACCAAGACTGAGCTGATTAACGTTAAGTCAGCAGTGTCAACTTTTGTGACAGGCCGTGAGACGGACTAATTGCAAATAGTTCTTTTTAGAGTGATACTGGCAAAATTTATTGCTATATTTTCAGAAATATCAATGCTTCTTGGCTCTAAAAAAGGAACGGTTTTAAGGACCCCTGCCAACTGAAAATATACCTGGTTAGTAAACAAAGAAAGTGGAATAACATAACCCAAAATTCCCTGCAACCATTGCTGTAATTGTGGCATAGAATGCAGTTGCACCATTTTTTTCCAAGAAATTCGTGCCGAACGGATTTATGCCAGTTTTGAGCTGAAACATTGCTCATTTGCACTGCCGCTGCTGCCATGTTTTTTTTTGTTGGCCGGGCACCCCGGGTTTGGCTGGGCCACCAACAGGAGGCCTTGCACCCACTCTTGGGTGCCAGGCCACTGGCCCGGCCGAGACGCTCCCTGGTGGCCCAGTGGACCGAACTTAAACAATCGCACAGGCTCTCCCCTTTAAGTGAAGGGGAGCGCCATGGCGCCGTGATGACGTCATCAGAGCTACTCTGATGACGTCATCAGTCCATCCCTCCCCAACTTCCGCCCCTCTCGTGTACCTACCGCCGCCCCCATTATGAGCAACTTCCAGTCTGCCAAAAAAAAAGGCCAAAGAGTGGAATTTCACTCAAGAGGCCACCACATCCACCGCGGTGGTAAAAACGCTAGAAATGGGGTGCATGCGTTCCATTTCTAGCGGTGGGCAATTTCAGCCCCCTGGTGTTTTATAGCAATTTTCTCCTTACAGACTTGCACTGTGTTTCGTATGAATGCTTTGTTATGGCATTAGAATCTGTTACATAAAAAGAGAAATATTTCCACAATTGCATTTTCTGAAACCCGCTGTGCTTGATGTGAATAAATGATCATTTAATAGCTTCAGATTTTAATTTTCAAACATTAATAAGATAAAGAGGGACTTAAAGCAGGAAGATATCATGTGTTCCGTGCTTTCCTTGGGACCAATGGTTGATTTTTGTGATCAGAGCTGTGGGAGGGTGAATGCCGGAGCGAGTTCGGGAAATGTGGCAGCGGGGAGGCCACAATTGGCAGGGGGGAGGCCAAAGGCTTATTTGAGAGATCGGGGGAGCACTTACCGTGTGAATTGAGCAGCTCCTGCCTCTCTTTACTTACCGTGTTCCCCGACCAACATTCCCTTTAAGGGGCCCGCGTGGCCTCAAAAAATATTACAGGGAACATTGTTCCTGACTTCTGGGAAACCCACACAGCAACAGTCCATTTTAAATCAGACTCCCAATTGCACCGTGAGAGCCTGATTTAAATATCTTAATGAAGTGTCCCATCTCTCACCTCAGGACAATCGGACGTCTTGAAAAATGCTGCCGCAAAAATGGCAATGGACGCGTGTGCAGCAGGTTGGAGTCGCTCTTCTTTCGCTCATCATGAGGGTGTTAATATCAATGCCCTTGCGGCTGCTTATCCATGCTTGCTGATGAAAAATATTTGGGGCTAGATTGGCCAGCCCTTTTACTTTGTGGCAAGGTGTTGCTCTTAAGTTCTTGTCTCCCGACTGGGGCAGATTCCCCAGCGATGCTGCGAAGAAATAGTTGTGCACCCACCTTGTCCCCTGCATGAAAGTGACCCTGATTCTGAAATGTGGGACAGGATTGGTGGTGCAGCAGTCGCAATTCTCATCCAGTGCACTTCTTGTGGTCGATCAGAGCTACAAGAATTTCGCAGGGAACCATTTGGCTGCTTTGCACCTCCCGTTAGCACCTGCAGGGGGTGGTAACGTGGCGCTGAGGGTTTATCGACCGGGCACGGCGAATTCACCGACACCTGCGAAATTCCCTGGTGCCAACACTTAGCACCTTGCTCTCTTGTGCCCCGTAGATCGTGATGGCATCCAGTGCGCAGTTCCCCGTTTCCGCCCCGGATGTGATTCTCGGTCCCACCCACCACCCCCCCCCCCGCTGTTGCATCACCAGGCGTCAACAGCGGCAGCTGCAGGAGGCGCTGTCATCTCAGCTGGCCGCTTGGGGAGGGATATTTAAAGGCATTGGTGGTCAGATAGGGCAAGCTTTCTGGTGCCTTCTGATTGCTTTTCACCACGGATTTCTGCGCGATTCCTCAGCCCTCCACTCTCTTAGAGTGCTTGGGGCTGTAATGCAAGTCACACAAGTCCCATGGCCCCACACAGAGAGCAATAAGAATGTTTCAACCCATCAACGGCCTCCCTAATGCCGTTGCACTGCACTGAACATTGTTCAGCACTCTGTTGCCACCATTCTTCTCATATACTTTAGCGCTCTCAGGGAAGTGGTTGTGCTTGATTTAGAGCTTGACTTCCCTCTTGGAATGCTAAAGCTAAAATTCCCAGGAGCAGAAAATAATTTTTGCCTGGCGAGACTTTTGATATAATTCAAATGTTATTGCCCCAAACGGGGCTTTATACAATTTCTAGCCCTCGGGTTCCATAACTTTGGAATTCTCTACCCAGAGGGCTGTGGAGGCTCAGTTTTTGAGTATATTCAAGACAGAGAATTGGCAGATTTTTGGATATTAAGCGAATCAAGGGATATGGGGATAGTGCAGGAAAGTGGAGTTGAGGTAGAAGATCAGCCATGATCTTATTGAATGGCGGAGCAGGCTTGAGGGGCCAAATGGCCTACTCCTGCCCCCATTTCTTATATTCTTATGTTAAATCTTCACTTTGATGGCACTTGCCCTGTAACGAAAAATCCAGTGATGTGACATGCAACAATTCCATTTTCATAACATGATAACCTCAAACCTTTGTATTCAAAATAAAATAAAGCCAGTGCAGAATCTTTCCAACATGCTGAGACCTAACTGCTGGTTCTCTTGTTTCTCATACATATCCAGGCCAGATAGTGCCAGAATATGTGCACAGCTTTACTTGTGGCATGCTTCAACTATCTTCCTGAGGATCCGCAGCTACCCAGAGTATGCTGACTTGACTGTGCTTGGAATCTGATTTGAAAATCAAGCACTATTGTCTTACTCTGACAAAATAGACATTCTCATCGTACTAATAAGCAATTATTAACTTTGCATAACTAATAGAAAAAATAAATATACTTTCTAAGAATTTCCAAAAAATAGCAAACAACAAGAAGTTGGCTGTCTGTCTGTTATATAATTTTTTCACATATTTCTAGAGCTAGAAATTCAGTTCTTTAGTGCCACCATTAGCACCAGAGAGGGACGCTAAGGGGTTGCTAAACACTGACTGCCCAGGGGCCACCCTGTCAGTTCCTACCCCGAACCTCAGTGAAGGTTTAGCGACGGCACTGACAGTTTGCCGAGTGTGCAATAACTCTGTAGTCGCGCATTTGCCTGCAGTAGCTCCTGGCAGGGGAAAGCAGTCAGTACAGCGTCAATTCTGGGGCGATACTATCTGGAGTGCAAGATAAATGATGACATTTCAGTTTTTCAACTTCTATTTATTTGTTGCAGTCATGGGAAAATGTGGGAGAATTTTATTGAAATCTTCACAAGGATTTTCCTGGCGCTAAAAAGTTGAGTAGGCCTCCTGCATTTTCGCTCTGTTAGCGCCCTGACAGGAGTGTGGAACTCTTCTCTTCGTGCTCCACTCTCCTCTTGGGGCGATACAACTGAATATCGCACTTAAAGGTAGCACCCCGGCGCTGTCACCGCCTCAATGCGGGTGATACCAAATTTCCAGCCCATAGACTGTCAGTCCTGAGAGGCTATCTGTCAAAAGCAGATGTGGGGGAGATGTATGTAGATCCATAAAGGGAGCAACATTTCAGAACTTACAAAAATAATTGCCTTCTTAAAGGAATATACACTGTAATGATGCCTTAAATCCAATATATATATATATATATCAATTATGGTTAAGATTCTTCATCTTCAGCCTCTTAGTGCTGTGGTTTTCAACAGAGGCCATGTTGTATATCAATTTGGAAGTGGGTGAGTTTGTTGAGCTTTTTGGAGGCCAACTGTGTTAGTTCTCTCACTTGTTCTCACACTTCTAGTTTGGTAATCTGATGATTAGTCTTTTTACAACAGGAAATAAATTGCCAGGTTGCTGACTGCTGGATAGAAACTCCTGCTGTGAGATCTATATGTTTGAAGTGATTTCTTTAACCATGGTGGTCCTACAAGGAGATCTGCAACACTGATGCAATCAACAACAAGGTATTATTGATAATGGGTTTTCTTGCTATTGATTTTGCAATTGATTTTTTATTTTTGTTTTTATGTAGCTAGCCACAGCCAGGTAGAAGGAGTCCCATCATCAAAGCACATCCTACAAAACAGTTATGGATAATTTTTAACATCTATGGCAGGAGAGGAAGGGGACTTATTTGTATTTTTTTAAATATTTCCCTTTTTAAAAACTCAATACTGATGGCATAACCGTATGCAGCAGTACAGATGTGTTTGTTGCTGGTCAGGCAGCGGGCACAGCAGTCGGATTGTTTCACATTGCTCGAGCTGGCACAGATACATAGAGAGGATGGCCAACTTCTGTGCTGTAAATGTCAATGATTTAAATGACCACTCCCCATCAGCAGAAGTGCACCTCTGTGTGCATTGTGTGAGCAAAGAACCAAATCTGGCCGTGATATCTTTCTAACTCAAATGGCCTGCTGGCACTCATTTTAGAGGCATTGGCGGATTGCTGCTGTCTGTGGCCCATAACCCAACAGGAGTCACTACCTTCAGGAGAAGTGGGCTGAGTCTTGGGGAAGAAACAGAAAAAAACAGCAGACTTTAAACAAAGTAGCCCTTAAGAAAATAAAACATCCAGCTCCTCTTAATTTTAATACCTAATAGAGGTTTTGTTCCATAAAGTTTAGCAACAGTAAATTAAAACTGAAGATGATGTATTTTGAAATCTGTGACGGGTTCAGTGTTGTTGTATCACAGATTGTAGCTGACAATGTGAGCCTCGTTTATTAATATGTGCCACTAGAGTAAAGGCAGATCTAATTGCGCTTGACTATCATCCTGCTGGCAATTTGTTAATTTAACACAGTTTCTAGTACAGTGCAACGTGATGCAGATGCTGCATTTAAATGAGGTGCTAATTAGAATGCCCTGCCTCACGCCCCCACCACCTCCCACCCCTGCCAAATCCACCACCTATATCTTTTTGTAGGTAAATTTAAACAGAGGTCCTGCTACATCAACTGAAATAGATCACCTTGCAGGTGATTCTAAATAATGTTCTTGTTGCACTGATACACTACTTAGCATAAAAATTCAAAACCAATCTCCTACGACACTAATTATAGGGGAAAATCTAGGCAAGTCTCAGGAAAATTGGATTTGTGAACATTACCAAGTAACTTATGTTTTGTTGTTTAAAAAGATGATGTTAAAACTGATCTGATTCATTATTTTACTTCTTCAGTCATGTTGAGTGCACTGGTCCATAAACATCTTCCTGTGCTCATTGTTGAAGTGCTGCAGTGCTTAAAAAGGATATAACATGTGAGTGCTGGGCATTGAGCCCCTGCTGCTCCATTTTCAACATTGAGTGGGGAAGTGAACTAAAATAAAATAATATTGTTTTCCAACAGACACATTTTGTGGGATAACAGAGGTAAGTTGCAATTCTTGTAAGTTTTCTCTCGAAGAGACCTTTAAAGAAAGATCTGTGCATGCTCAGTACATCTCTTTGTACATCAATTCAGATGGATCTCCCATACTAATCTGAATGGATCTCTGTACTCTAATCTAAATAGGATCCTTACATATGAAGAAATAAATGACTTGCATTTATATAAATATCTTCTCACATTTTTAGGATGTCCCAAAATGCTTCACAACCAATGAATTACTTCTGAAGTGAAGTTATTGTTGTTCAGCAGGAAAACATGCAAATAAACATAGCAGCCAATTTGTGCAGAGCAAGGTCCCACAAACAGTAATGAGCTAAATTATCAATTAATCTATTTAATGGTATTGGTTGAGGAATAAATGTTGGCCACAGCATCAGGAGAAATGGCCTGCTCTTCTTTAAGTAGTGACACATCTTTTACATCCACCCGCATCAGTTTAATGTCTAATCTGGAACAAAGCACAGCACTCCTTCAGCACTGTTACTGAAGTTAACCTAGATTATGTGCTCAAGTCCTGCAGCGAGGCTTGAATTTACAACTTTCTCAAAGTGCAACTTGTTTGCAACAGATAACACACTATTTTGCAAGTATGCACTCACTTTCCGAGCAACTGCAATGATCCCATTATTTTGAAGAGTTCCACCACACCTTTCCACACTACGATAATTCTGTGGCTGGAATATTGGTGATGAAGGCTATCTTCTGCAGCCATAGCAGATGACCCTTCTACACTTTTCCAAGTCAGAAATTAAGTAGCACTGCAGAGAGATCCATGTGGCAACCACAGAGCACACCAGAGTCAGGTTTAATGTGTGTCTCAGCTACCTAGATTAACCTGGGAGTATTCTGCAGTACAGTTCGACAAAGGGCTCAAGAATCATGGTGGTGGGTTGTACACGACACAGTTTTGCTTTACAAAGAAAACTTCTCATTGAATCTCCAGAGGATGAAGGTTCTGATGGGGATAAAGACATCAGAAAGAGGAGCAGTATATTACACACATCCTGTTCTTAATACTAATTGCAGCAGCATAAATACTGTTATGTTCTTAATACCAATTGTGGTGGTACAAAGTGTTAACAGTAAGCAAGTATTGTAGCAGCCCAAATAGTGTTAGTGCCACATGTCCTTTTGTTAGTGCTAATTGCGGTAGAAGATTACATCTTCGATGGACCATCACACCTCAGTCAGTGGTAGCTTTTTAAATAGAACAGGTCTGATTCCAGTAGTTAGTCCCAGATGTAGGGGAATTGAGGTGTGACAAAGAAAATCAGTGCTGATCCACACACACACAAATTACACAATACAGTCCCACAACAATTACTTACTCTTTACTAGCTTTAGTTTCAGAATTCTGAAGACCGTGGTGATTTGTTGAACATCCTCATTTCTTCACTTACAGACACTTTTATTTGGTAGTCACACACTCTTAAATTGAATCCATGGTCAGATCTCTGCACAAGGATAAATGGTCACTTATCTTCAGCTAATTTTACTACAGTATTATTATGAACGTCAAAGTTGGTATTGGTCAGATTTTGTTTCCTTGCATCCCATGTAACAATATTTAACACATTCTTTTTTATCCATGTAACTTTAAATGCAAACTTTTCATATATTTGGGGAAAAATTGATTACAGCCCCTTTTAAAGGCAGTACCACATGGGAGGCAATAAACTTAGTGCAGGGCGCTAACGTTTTGCACACCCCACAAATTCAAGCGCACCATTTCCGTCTTGGAACGCTATCGGGTTAGACATCTCAACAGCGCTGCACACTGGGCCTTAAAGGGAAAGACCCATGCTGCAGGCTGTGCAAATGAAGATCACCGACCTGAACCACCTAGGGAGCGGGGGTGCCACGCGTTCAGCCCGGCACTTAAGCAGACTGCCGGATTGAACGATTGCGGCTAGCACACCCCAAAGAAAACAGATCTGAACATCAGAAAGAAAGGTAAGTATTTCTGGGTACCTACTTCAGCGACCTCCCCTTTAATCAACGCTCCGTTAGCGATGCCAATCTTTACACCCAGCGTTGCTGCAGGGAGCGAAAATGAAGTTTGGGCATGTGACGCTACCGGGGCATTGCACACGGTGATGATGTCACAATCTCAGGGCACAGGAGATCATGGTGCAATGCTATCGCGCCGCCACTAAATTCCCACCCAACAGGGTGGGAGTCGGTGTCAGTGACGCGCCCGATCGCAATGGCATTTGCACTCCATTAGCGCACCCTGGGGGTGCTAACGCGAGGTACAAATGCATTCAATTTCTAGCCCAATTGAGTTTTCTATTCAAAGGGCTAGAAATTTGTTATAGCCAAGAAATGGACAGTATTTAGACTAAAGACAGTTAAATAGCACCAGTTGAAAATTGTCTACGCTACACGCAAAATTCGTCCTCGCTCCTCATTAAAATGATCGCAGTCATGATTCTAGTCTAAAAGCTCAAGCTCATTGGTGCTACACTGAAAAGATAGACCAAGACCGGGGGCAGTCTAAATGCAAGTAATGATTGCCACAGGCTTTTTACACTGCTATTGCTGTAGCACCTTAATCTCAGCATCGTTGGGTGTGTAGCTGCCTCAACAACCATAAGAAGAAGGCCAAGGACAAGGAGAAGGAGCAATTATTTACAAATCCTGATGGCAGATCACTGCCCCAGGGAAGGAGCATGGAGATTTTCAGATGAAGCTTTGGAGGTATTGGTTTTAGCAGTGGAGAGAAGGCAGACGGTTCTGCACTTGTCAACTGGCAGGAGGTCCTAGCCACAAGTCTCTGCCGGACTTTGTGGAGGGAGGTGGCACACCACATCACGGGCAGCATTGAGGTCTCCAGGTCCCACACCCAGTACAGGAAAATATTTAACAAGCTCACATGGGTGGTCAGGGTGAGTGAATGCTTCAACAAATGCTACATATCACCATCTGTCATCATCATCATAGGCAGCCCCTCGAATCGAGGATGACCTGCTTCCACGTCAAAAAGTTCACAGGTTTTCCAATGAAGGACCTAAAATTCCAGGTCCTGAATTAAATCTTGAAGGATGGAAGATGTGTGTGCGTGGATTTTTTTTAACGTGTGGTGGCCGTTGCACATCAGCCACCACACGGGCTTGACAGAGCTAGGTCTCGGGCCAGTGGCAAGGATTAACCAAGACGATTGGAGACCAGCTCTGCTGCATGGACCTAGTGCGCACACATATCGCAGTGTGGGCTGGCCCATGTTGCCCCTGGGCCCTCGTCTCTTCTGGGCCCGAACTCACACCTCTCCTGGGCCCCGATCACATCCCTCTACAATCTCTCGCCGCTCCTTCGCCCTGACCTCCATCTGTACCACGAGCTTCACACACTGCTCAATATAGCACAGCCCCAGCACTCAACCACGAACAAATCTCTACCTAGCAACACTCACACCCACATCTCACACCTTGCACACAGTGACAGCTGTTCAACTGTGGTAGGCACAAATGTCATTAGTTATTAGAATTCATGGTGATTATGTGTGATATGATTATAATTACATTTATTAATTTTGCTGGGAATATTTTGTGGCGTCTCTCATTTCACCTTTGCACCCAGGAGGACGCTGTGATATGGCATGAGACAGGGATTGTATGATGGGGATGTGGTGAACTACGGGCATCTGGGGTTTCATTCATGCGAATCGGAGTCTGATGAGCCAGTCATGGACAGCCCGTCCAGAAGGCCGATTGTCTCGCTCCCTCCACTCTCTCTGCTGCAGATCCTTGAGGTCGAGGTTCACTGCCAGTACAGCCCAGATGACTTTTAGCAAGTATTGTCGGTTGAAGCTTTTCAGAAATAATTATGGGGCCCGAATTTGATCACCTTACCTCCCACTGCCGCCGACATTCCTCGTGAAGATCCGCCCAGTGCCACTTTCAAGGTGAGCTGGAGCGGGCTGTAGTGGGGGGCGGGTGGGGTGGATCTCTATGAGGGGGTCAGGTTCTCTTCTGACCAACTTGAGCGGTTTCGAATTGCTCCCCCTCCCTTGGGTTCTGTACTCTGAATTTATTTGGGGGGTGTGACAAAAGTGCAGAGGACGCTGGTTTGATGGAAAGAACTTTGGTTTTATTACAGTCAGGGTAATACAGGCTTGTTACTCTAGTAAGAAAATACACGGCCAAACTTACAATCACTCGAATAAAGAACAATACAAGGAAAGGTACAAGGTCAAACTTATAATCACTCTAATAAAGTACCATACACTATACATTTAAAGGGGGTTGCAGTAAAATTATACCTCCCACCTCCCAATACCCAATTCTAGCTAGGTTAGACTCCAGGGCAGGCAGGGACTTATGCTTACCAATCCTTTTGATAGTTAATGGTAGATGGTGATGTTCTTCCTTCCTTCAGGACTTCAAGACTTGGAGACTGGAGAGTCTCTCCCCTCTCTCTCCTCTCTCTCTCTCACTCTCTCTCCTCTCTTCTCACTCTCTCTCCTTTCTCTAACCTCTGTTGAAAACAGTGGCCAGTTATAAGATTTCAGTGTTCTAATCTTGCCGCCCAATCTGTTCACAATCCTTTGTATAATTTTGGTGAGCTTGGTTCTTCTTTGTAATATTTTGTCAGGCTCGTTAAAGTTGATATGTCTTGGGTGGGTTGATGTTCGAAAACTGTTTCCTGATGGAAATGTTACTTTGGTAATTGCAATGTTCTTTTGTGCTTAGTCTTTTGCATACGGGCTGGATTGGGCCTCTTTGTGATGTATATGCTGAAATGGTTTGTCCAGACCCATGTTGATGGGGGGCCACCTCTGGATGATTTTGTGATGGTAATGTCTCTTGTGGAGGAAGATTTCCAAACAGGTTACCTCATTCTTCCAGACAGGTTACCTCATTCCTCATACCCAGACAGTTCCAATAATCAAGTGGGCTTCTTTTGTTCCCTAGGTCCACCCACAGGCTTGAATTTGTCTTGTAAAAGTTCATAATTCTATTAAAGTTCGTAGTTTCTTCCAGAAGCACTTTAGAGTTCCAAACTTTTTGGTGAATTTTGCTCTCTGCAGTCCCCTCTGTTGACACTCTGCACTCCTTGAGTGTCAATCAAGATAAGCAAAATTCCTGCTCCCGAGAGTCATCCTTCCCTGCATTTATATGAGCTAAACATTACCCTGCATCCCCTGTTGAAATGCAATGCAATATACAGGCGAATACAGTGGTTACAATTCGTTATAACATAGAGGGGGTATGATGTCCCTCTTTCATTCAGTCTTCACAGTAAAATGACGGTATACAGTCATACACAACTTTAAGTAAAGTAAAATTAAAACACATAATAGCACATTCTCAAATAGCATAAAGATCCACAGTCAAACACGTTTTAAGTTCAGTAAAATAAAGGTACATAGTCGAAACATTTAAGTAACACTCTTACAACACTCGCGATGTTGCAGTTTACAGCAGGTAAAATCAAACACAAATTAAACATGGTAGTATGGTGTCACCCCTCCTTGCGCGATTCCAAAGTTCGGCCAAAGAGCGTACAGCACCCTTTGGTGCCTGACCTGACGGCTTCTGCATTTCACTCGGCAAGTGAGACACCATAAGTAAAGTATAATCGCGAGTTGACAAATAACTAAAATGTGGGAAGCGATTCGGATCCAGACTGGGACCTCTATATTTCTGAAAAGGTCCCACCAAGGCGGAATGGTGATCTCAAGAATCTTTTTTCCTATCTCAATGGTTTTCTGTTCTAGAGTATAGAAGTGTTTTTGTGAGATAATTACAGCTTTTAGCAGAGCGGTAAGATGTTTGGGTAGAGGGGGAATTGCATAGCCAAAATGTACAACATAATCCTGCAGGTTTGTAATGTTTTCCTTCACAGTGAGGTGGACAGTGGAGGGTTCAGGAATGGGGACAATCCGTTCCTGAGCCACTTGAACTGATGCCTCAGGCTTGAAGCAAAAACTGCTGTCACTCACCGGACACCAGAAGTGTCCATGTTGGTAGTGGTGCACACTGGTGGTGACACAATATGTCCCACCCCCTATGTATGTTACCTGTGGAGGGACATGTTCTTGTGTCATTACTTCCATGGTACAGTTAATAGGCTGTGCGCCAGCAGCTTTAAACCCACACTGTGACTTTGAATGGGCACTCTGGTACTGGGGACACAGTATTACGTGTGCACCCCGGCTCCGGCACCCGGAGAGGTCAGTACCCGTTACAGCGTGCTCCCACTTTATGACATAGGGTGGGACTGCTGCGAAATGAATGTGTGCACCTTCCTGAATAACTCCAATGTTCTCCATGCGGGCCGGGCTGTCCCATCCATGATTGGCATCCTTAATACTATCCCCATAATAGTGTGGTTAGATTTCCCAAAGTCTATTGGGACAGGGTAGGCTTCAGAGGCTAGGCGGAGCTGGCACGGGCTTCGTGAATTGCTGTTCTGGTGGAGGGCTGCAAGGTGCTTGTTCCTGATCCAAGAGAGGACTACACCTTGTTTTAAATCCTCCAGGTTGTTGCGGCCCTCGCCCAACAGCCATGCCCCATATAATACGCACACCTCGTTCTGTGCAGCCTGGTCAGAAGCGTTTCTATCCTCCTGTATAAGTGCATTCACTGTCTGTGCATGTTTTTCCCGCTCAGCCACTAATTAATGTTTTAAATGGACTGGTCCTCGTGTAGTTCTGAACCTACTGCGGTGTTCTCCTGTTTTAGGATTTTTCTCAATTGGGTCTTTAAACTGTTTATCTGTGTTTGAAGTTCTATGTCATCTAGGCTATTTATTACAGAGGATGCTGTTTTGTAGTTCGTGAAAACGTCGTTTATGATTCCCCTTCTAGGTCTCCCTGAGCACATGGTGTCCCTAGCATTTAGGGTATATAGGTCTGCTCTGTCTACATTTCCAAAGTCTAACATAAAATTTCTTGAACATGTCTCTAAGGAGGGCCTGGTATAGCAGCTCTGTTTCCTTCAGACACCATGCAGACAGTTGTACTTCGGTAAGGTTTAATATTACTGAAGCTACTGCATAATGTACCCCCTGATATAACACCTTTTCGGTCGGTACCAATACCTACCAATCTGTTCCCAGGTCCCTTGGTGGTGGTAGGACACCTTTCTATTATTGTGCGTATTGGCAGGGTAGGGGTTTCTTAATGTGTGCTCCTAGTTCGGTGGCGTTAATTGGGAGTGGGGAATGTGGGACCGCGCACCCGTGTAGGCTAGAATCCCACCCCATCCCTTCCCCTTCATCTTGCCGTTGCCTGGCGAAGGCGATCGATATGCCACGGAACAAATATTCTCTGATTCCCACTTGCAAACATAAATTCTTTGTTCAGATTCCCACCATTTGTCCCAACAGACTTTTACTCCTCCCCGTATCCCCGTGATGGTGCAGTACGTATCATTACCAAGTCTTTCCCAGTCCAATTCTTGGTCCCATGCGTCCTTGCTGAATTTTCCAAGCCACCACCATCTTCCCAGGGGAATGTTCCCTTTGCAAGTCAAACACAGACGCTTTCCCTCTGTAACACTGACTTGGGCAGCGATGATCCGCATCCGGTGACATGGAACTGAGGCCTGCCCATAAGTAAAACTTTCCCGGCTGGAGTAGCGGGTAGAGTTAGATCCCAGCCACCCTGGCCATCTTCCCTCGTGGATCGTAAACGGCGCATTCCTCCACGTCTCGGGGGCCACCCCCGGCGGTTATGATCAGTGCTCTTCCTCCTGAACACCCGTGCTCTTCCTCCCGAACTCTGCCGGTCATGAGCTCGTATGGGGAGTATCCCGTGCTCTTTGACTGGCTGGCCCGGATCCCCATGAGGACCAGTGGTAGGATCTCTACCCACCCTTTGGGTGAGTCCCCTGTTTCTTTGCGCAGCTTTTCTTTGATAGTACAGTTTAAACGCTCCACAGGCCCGGATGATTGCAGGTTGTGGACGACATGCCATTTTCCTTTGATGCAGAGTACCTTAGGGCTCTCCTGCATCACCTGCCCGGTGAAGTGACTCCCTTGGTCGGACTCCATGTATTGTGGTAGTCCCCATCGAGAGAACACTTCTCTGACCAAGATCATAGCTGTTCCCAGGGCAGTGGCTGTTCGGCATGGGAAGGCTTCCACCCATTTGATGAATACATCCACCAATACTAGGCAGTACTTGTAACCTGCCTGGGCAGTGGGTAGGGGTGCGATGTAATCGATTTGGATCGACTGTCAGGGTCCCTCTACCCTCCTGATATGTCCCATAGACACCTTTCTTTTCTGGGGGTCGGGGTTGTTGATCGCGCACACCAGACAACTAGCGCAGAATTCGCGGACGTCTTCTCTGAGTCCTGGCCACTACCCTGCCTGTTCCACTCATTGCCAAGTGGTCTCAGGTCCGGGGTGTCCTGCCCCTGGACCCTCGTGGGCCAGCTGGAGGAATTCTCTCCGGTGTTGTTGCGGTACTACCCATTACTCCCCCTGAACAGCATGCCTTCTTTAATGGCAATTGCTGCGGTGCCGTACGGGCCGTCTACCCTTTCCCCTTTAGCTAGCGTGTTCAGGACAGTTTTGAGGACGGGGTCTTGGGTCTAAACTGTTTTTAGGTCCGGGGGCAAAGCTATCCCTGCCTTCCCTGCCGTCCCTATCCTGCCCCTGATTGCTGCTATGGGTCCTGAGTTGCATGGATCCCAGAGCTTGCCTGCATGGGCCCCCTGCTTGGCTAACATGTCAGCCTGCTGGTTTCCCTCGTTACGGGGTTCTGTGGTGGAATGTGCCTTCATCTTATGTATGTAGATATTCCCTTCCTCTCCTACGGCTTTCATGATCTTTTCCAGTCGGGGCTTAATTGCCAGGGGTCTCGCGTCTGTGGATGTGTATCCACGGCGGGACCAGATAGCCAGGTACTCCGTACATGAATTGCCTGTGAACATGCTGTCCGAGCAAATCGTGTATGGGGTAGGGAATTCTTCAGGTTGTGTGACTACATACACCACAGACAGTTCAGCGTGCTGGGTGCTCATAGTACTGGGGAGTTTAAACACCAGGGCAATGCCTGCCTCGGGGTCATAAAATCTGCAACCTGTGAGTCGTTCACCCGCAGATACTGTGCTTGAACCGTCCACAGAGATCTCTCGGCTTGTGGGGTGTAACCCAGCCCGAAAGCCTATGTTAATTCCCCATACCCCTTCTATGGTGGGTTGTCCCTGGACAAATCATGTTGGCTGCGAGTCCAGGTTCGCAGAGACCCTTTACCCTTAGGTCCATTTGGGAGAGGAGCAGGGTCCAGCGAGCAATGCGGGCACTGCCCACTGTCCCGTCCTTGATTCTCCCATCCAGGAGCATTTGGGTGGGCGTATGGTGGGTAAGGGGTGTGATAGGGATCCCCCTGTAATTTTACTTCCTCCAGGCCGATCTGTGCATTCTTGGGGTTTACTTTAAATCCCTCTTCTTTCAGCAGCTCCAGCAGCTCAGCCAGCAGTGGGCCATGCTCCTCCCCCTCATCGGTGAACAGGAGCAAGTCATCTACATACTGTACTAGCTGCTGGGGTCTGCTGAAACTCTTTAAACATTTGGCCATACACTGATGAAAAATACTGGGGCTATTGTGGAAGTCCTGAGGGAGATAGTTCCAAGTATATTGCTGTCCTTTAAAGGTAAAAGCAAACTTGTACTGATCTTCCCTTCTTAAAGGTATGGCCCAGAACCCATTGGAAATATCCAGCACTGTGAAGGTGGTCGCGGAGGCTGGGATACTTCCAATGAGGTTGGCGACAGCAGCGACAGTGGGTGCACAGGCGGGGATGTTACGGTTGAGTACTCGTTACTCCACCGTGGCTCTCCAGGGGTTGTCTGGTTTCTTAACCGGCCACAATGGAAAGTTCACATGGGTAGCTATTGGTCTCAATACCCGCTGTTTAACCAGCGAACCCAAGGCTGTTTCCATGTCTGCCTCCGCCTCTCTGGGGAAGTTGCACTGTTTCTGTGATCAGGTCATGGGGTCCCCATCTATGCTAACCTCGACCCCATTTATTCTCCCGCAGTCGTGTTTGTGAGTGGCAAAAGCTGAACGTTTTTTCCTCACATACTCTTGATATTCTACAGGGGTGTTACTGACCAGTGATTCAAGGTCGTAACCCTCCTTTGGTTTCATGGTGCAGACCGTCCCTTTTCCCTGTTTTCCCGGCATAACCATCACCTCACTCTCCTGTCCCGTACAGACTGACCCCCAAAGACAATGGTTTCCACTAGGATCCCGTGGCCTAGGATGAAGTCAGCCCCCAGGATCCTTCTCCCTTCCTGCTCCGACTTCATTAAGACACAAGTCCACTTAGTGTGTAGTGTACCTAAATGAATGGAGAGCAGAACGGGGAATGAGCCAGTCTGTTCAGTGCCTGTGAAACCCACCAAGCTGTAGGGGACCCCGTTAGACAGAGGTGAGGCGGCGGGGTTAGCTACATAGACAAGGGTGCTTGAGGCACCGGTGTCCAGCAGATAAGTCCCTTTCACCTTTTCTACTTCCATCTGTATGGTCAGTCTCCCCCACGCATCATACTCGAGGGCACACAGGTGGACAGGCTGTGCCTGTCCTAGTCACGGTTTTGATTGGGAGGGGGCAGATGGGATCTCGGTACCGGTGGCTACCTTACCAGGGCCCTCTAACATGGCTCAGAGCGCAGTTAAAAAGGTCTCAAACGAATGGGGAGGGACTAGCTTATCTGTCTCGGTCTTTTGGGCAGGGGCTGGAGAATTCTTTCCTGCACTATTCTTCCAAGGACTTTTCCAATCCCTTCTCCAGCGCCCACTCCTTCCGCACCCAAAGCAGGTACATTTTGTATTGGAGGGGTTACCCCCCTTGTGGCACCATTCCCTCTTGTCTTGGTTAGGTCGGATTTCGTGAACCCTTCCCTTTTATGGGTGCTCTTCTGTCCCTCTGCCATTTCTGCAAGCTAGGGTCAGCTGCCTAAGCACTCCCTGTTCTGTGGCTTGGGGGTCTCTGGGGTCGAACCAGGCCTCTGGGTAAACTGGCTAAACTGTTAGCTACTAGGCTGCGGAGCCAGTGTGCTAATTCGTCCGGGTTTAAGTGATCTCTGTCTATGTCCCCACTACAGGCGCTTTTGTACACCGGCCACAGTCGGTCTGCGAAAACCTGTGGGGTTCCCCTTATAAGCTGCACCGTTTTCTCTACTCTCGAGAAGAGACTCCCGTCATTGCAGCCCATAGCTTCTAAAATGTCTTTCTGGATGGCAGCAAGTGTTTTCTGTCCTCTTTTGCTCTCAGTAGAGAGGGAATGGTACAGCTTGCTGTCTAGAGATAGGAGAAGCATCTTTGCCATTTCTGCATCATCGCACCCATTAATATCCCCTGCCTGTTCTACCTCCACAAAGTGAATCGAGGGGTCTCCCTTTGGAGTTAGCTTTCCCAGGAGGCTTATCATAACGTTAAGCTGGTGGGCAGTGTGGGGGACCACAAACTGACTTTCCTGGGGCCCTGGACCCCCGTTAAGGGTGGGCGGGCCAAACTTCTGTTGCCGGACCGGGCACATTGGCCCTGGTTCTGGCTCTCCCTGTTCTGGCTCACCTCCCTCTCTTCCCTGCGGCCAAGCTGAGCTGAAACTTGGTGCTACAGGTGGTGGTTGTGGTTCATTATCCATGTC
Source organism: Pristiophorus japonicus (assembly GCF_044704955.1). Lineage (NCBI taxonomy): Eukaryota > Metazoa > Chordata > Chondrichthyes > Pristiophoridae > Pristiophorus > Pristiophorus japonicus. The sequence continues at coordinate 50,352,621 of NC_091987.1, forward strand.
CGCCCCGCAACTGATTTGCCCCTGCTGCTGCTGCACCGGTGTAGTCACAGGTAGTGGCCAGGTATTTTCTTCCTTCTGTTCCAGGTTTACCTGGGGCGTACCTGGGCTTATTAGGCATACTATGCCTTTTGCCTTGGACAGAGCAAGGTTTAAACTCTTGATTTGTTGCTGGCAGGGACCGTGGTCTCCCAATTCAAACCCATTAGTGCTCGCTTCTTTATACGTTGCTTGCACACCTTTTAATCTTTCCTGGAGCTCTTTTATTTGTAGGGTGAGGCGAGTTCTTTCCTCCTTCAGTGACTTTTCATTACTTTTGGCCTCGGTAACCTGACATTGAAAATAGCCCTGACTGTTTTTAAACCTTTCCTTTATTTGGGTCCTTTCCTGTTTTAGCTTACCGAGTTCTCCTGATAATCTTTCTTCTGACATAACCCTTTCCTGATAGTTCTCTGCGCATTTCCATAACTCTGCCTGTAATGTTTCATTCATGCTGTCCAGCAGTTGGACCTGTCGCTGTAGACAGACCAACCAAATTGCTTTCTCTGTGACTTCTTTGTGATCTTTCCTTGCTGTCCACTGGACTGCAGCATCAGCCGGATGCTCAGCGCGCAATAGACTAAGCACCAATTCCTTAGTTACATTCACTTTCTTATACACATAGGAGGAAATCCTCTTTTCCATTTTTGTTCTTTGCCCCGAACAAGCACCCTCTACATCACACCCCGTGAACCAGAGTCCTGCCGCGGTCGCCATTTTGTAAAGGGGGGTGTGGGTCTCTATGAGGGGGTCAGGTTCCCTTCTGACCAACTTGAGCGGTTTCGAATCACTTCCTCTCCCTTGGGCTCTGTACTCTGGATTTATTTGGGGGGTGTGACAAAAGTGCAGAGGACGCTGGTTTGATGCAAAGAACTTTGGTTTTATTGCAGTCAGGGTAATACAGGCTTGTTACTCTAGTAAGAAAATACACGGCCAAACTTACAATCACTCTAATAAAGAACAATACAAGGAAAGGTACAAGGTCAAACTTAAAATCACTCTAATAAAGTACCATACACTACACATTTAAAGGGGGTTGCAGTAAAATTATATCTCGCACCTCCCAATACCTAATTCTACCGAGGTTAGACTCCAGGGCAGGCAGGGACTTTTGCTTACCAATCCTTTTGATAGTTAATGGTAGATGGTGATGTTCTTCCTTCCTTCAGGACTTCAAGACTTGGAGGCTGGAGAGTCTCTCCCTTCTCTCTCCTCTCTCTCTCCTCTCTCTCTTTTCTTTCTCTCTTCTCTCTCTCTTCTCTCTCTCTCTTTTCTCTAACCTCTGTTGAAAACAGTGGCCAGTTATACGATTTCAGTGTTCTAATCTTGCCACCCAATCTGTTCACAATCCTTTGTATAATTTTGTCGGGTTCGTTAAAGTTGATATGTCTTGGGTTGATGTTCGAAAACTGTTTCCTGATGGAAATATTAGTTTAGTAATTGCAATGTCCTGTTGTGCTTAGTCTTTCGCATACGGGCTGGATTGGGCCTCTTTGTGATGTATATGCTGAAATGGTTTATCCAGACCCATGTTGATGGGGAGCCACCTCTGGGTGATTTTGTGATGGTAATGTCTCTTGTGGAGGAAGATTTCCAAATACTCATTCTTCCAGACAGGTTAACTCAATCCTCACACCCAGACAGTTCCAATAATCAAATGGGTTTATTTTGTTCTTGGGTCCGCCCACAGGCTTGAATTTGTCTTGTAAAAGTTCATCATTCTGTTAAAGTTCGTACTTTCTTCCATAAGCACTTTAGAGTTCCAAACTTTTCAGCAGATAGTCCCAAATTAAATTTCCTTTCAAATGAGCCCAAACTCAGGGGCGGTTCTAGTGAATTTTGCTCTCTGAACGGGAAGGAGGGCAGAGCCACTGGGAACCGTCCGCTGACATCAGCGGACAGCCAAGTGGCGTAACTGACCTCCCGCCCACTGAGCTCCCAGATTGGTGCGGGCGGGAGTCAGTGCCAGATCGGGGCTGGAGGCTGATCAGTCTCTGACGGTAGGTGGGAAGATCCTGAAAAAAAGGTTAGTGAACTTTTTTTTTCATAGCGACTTACCTCAATGGTGTTCCCTGAATGTCTTCTGATGGATTTTTTTTTTCTGATGATTTTAATTTTCAAGTCTTCACCCCTCCGTGGGCTCGACTCCATCCTCTGCGGCACTTGGGCGGAAATCGCCTTTGCCGCTGAGAATGAGAGCTCCCGCCGGCCGCTGCCCAGATTGGCGGTGTACATTGCAGATTTGCCGCCCACCGACCTTCAAGGGACCTAGGTGATAAAAAAAACCCCACCCAAAGAACCATCAGGGACATCGGCGGTCCTTTGGGTGGGCGGAGGCCTTCACCAAATTCGGGCCCATGGAGTTTTGTACATGTCACAACACACCCTGATACCAAAGAACCTTGAAATGAATAAAGAAAACTATTCCAGTCGAGGAAAGTAGTAGAGAGCCACTAAAACTTTAAAAACCTGTCAGGTCCGAGACATCTCAAAACCACACTATCACAACCAGTCGGAAGAGGTAGCCCATAGTCATAGTAGGTATTTGGAACTATTTAGCTTTATATTATTCCATTTTTGCTGTTATTTTTGTCTTCTCATTTTAGCTCTTCATATCCCCTTTTGTTGCAAATCTCCTCCTGATGCCTGATATAGTAAAATGATATCAGCTATTCATTTCAGCTCACTTTGGGGGCATTTAGGAATGGCTACAAACATTTCAAAAATGTTTCTTGGAATTCTTTCCTCAGCTGAAAAAATACTACAAATCTGAAAGATCTTGGGAGCAGTGAAACATGATACATATTTGCACTTGTGTCCTCGTATATATCAGAACCATTGAAAAAGAAGAACATCTTTACTTACTGACTTGTTGAAAGTCCATAATATGAGACAGCTTGTAATGAAATATTTAGCTGCCAAGTCTTATACATCACACCAAATTTCAGTATCACAGTCATTGCAATTACAGCGTCACAGTAAATAAGTGATAAGCTGTCACAATGGTAGCCGCTTGTCGCTCTTTATCATCTTGCAGTTTATATACAATCAGATTTCAAATTTCCTTTATGGTTGGTGTCTGATGTATGGCTAGCAGTTCCGATAAGATAGCAAGGCTCAGACTTGAGCTGTAACATAAGGAAGAGTTTGGAAAGAGCTCATGTCAGGTGCTTCCTGATAGGAAGGCTGGGAAAGTAGAGGATAAATCGCCATGGCTCTTGAATGGCTTCCTTTGTGTGAATTTGGTTCACATTGCAAAGTTCCAGTGCAAGTTGCATGCTTTCCTCTTTGCCTGCGAAAGGCATGTGATGTTGAATTGACAGGAAGATGAGATGGGGGAATAATATTAAATAATTTACAAAAAAAAACTAGATCTGCTTCTCAAGCTTTATAACCCTTCTAGCTTTGTCTCCGGGAAAATTGTTAGTGTGTGTTTTTGTAAGGTTGGTATTGGGAAGTTCGATAGGATGTTACTTCGGGTAATCAGAGGAAGTCGAATTCAGGTATAATATTAGAAATGGTTCTTAGAACAGGAACGGGGAGAAAACCGAGAGAAAGCAGCTACATTTGCCCTACAGATTCTGCATCTATTCTGTGTTGTTTTCATATCAAACAGACACAAGATCTGTAGTATAACTGACCCATTAACTGCTTTCATAGAATCATAGAAATTTACAGCACAGAAGGAGGCCATTTCAGCCCATCATGTCTGTGCCGACCGACCAAAAGCTATCCAGCCTAATCCCACTTTCTAGCTCCTGGTCCGTAGCCTTGTAGGTTGCGACACTTTAAGTGCACATTCAAGTATTTTTTAAATGTGGTGAGGGTTTCTGCCTCTACCGTCCTTTCAGGCAGTGAGTTCCAGACCTCCCCACTACCCTCTGGGTGAAGAAAGTTCCCCTCATATCTCCTCTAAACCTTCCCCCAATTACTTTAAATCTATGTCCCCTGGTTGTTGACCCCTCTGCCAAGGGAAACAGGTCCTTCCTATCCACTCTATCCAGGCCCCTCATAATTTTATACACCTCAATCAGGTCTCCCCTCAGCCTCCTCTGTTTCAAAGAAAACAGACCCAGCATCTCTAATCTATCCTCATAGCTAAGCTTTGGTTTCAAAATATTTAAAGGGGCATTCTGCAGCTCACATTGTGAATGAAGGTAAAAGCCCGTGGGAACCAGGGCAAAGTGGCAAGTTGGTTCTACAATTAGCTTAGAGGCAGGAAGCAAAGGGTAATGGTTGATGGATGTTTTTGTGACAGGAAGGATGTTTCCAGTGGGGTTCCGCAGGGCTCAGTTCTGGGTCCCTTGCTTTTTGTGGTATACATCAATGATCTAGATTTGAATATATGTGGTATGATTAAGAAGTTTGCAGATGACACTAAGATTAGCTATGTGGTTAATAATGAAGAGGAAAGTCATGGACTGCAGAAGGATATCAATCTACTAGTCAGGTGGGCAGAACAGTGGCAAATAGAATTCAATTCAGAGAAGTGTGAGGTAATGCACTTGGGGAGGGCTAATAAGGAAAGGGTATACACATTAAACGGTAGGCCACTTAGAAGTGTAGATGAACAAAGGGACCTGGGAGTGCTTGTCCACAGATCCCTGAAAGTAGCAGGCCAGGTGGTTAAGGTGGTTAAGAAGGCATACAGAATGCTTGCCTTTATTGGCCGGGGCATAAAATACAAGAGTAGGAAAGTTATGCTTCAATTGTATAATACACTAGTTAGGCCACAGCTGGAATACTGTGTGTAGTTCTGGTCACCGTATTATAGGAAGGATGTGATTGCACTGGAGAGGGTGCAGAGGATATTTACGAGGATGCTGTCTGGAATGGAGAATCTTAGCTATGAGGACAGATTGGATAGGCTGGGTTTGTTCTCCTTGGAACAGAGGATGCTGAGGGGAGACCTCATTGAGGTGTATAAAATTTTAAGGGGTCTGGTTATAGTGGACAGCAGGGCCTATTTCCAGTGGTGGAGGGCTCAATTATGAGGGGGCATAGATTTAAGGTGGTTGGTGGAAGGTTGGAGGGGTTTTGAGGGGAAACTTCTTCACGCAGAGGATTGTGGGGTCAGGAACTCACTGCCTGGAAAGGTGGAAGAGGCAGAAACCCTCACCACATTTAAAAGGTGCTTGGATGGGTACTTGAAATGTCGTAACCTGCAGGATTACGGACCTAGAGCTGGTAAGTGGGATTAAACATGGACACAATGGGCTGAAATGGCCTCCTTCTGCACTGTAAATTTCTATGAACTCCTCCCATCTTATTTGTGTATATACCTTAGTCATGATCAGTAATGGGATAATGTAATTGCACCAACAATCATACCCTTCTCTGTGTATAAACATGGTAAAATGTCTCAGGAACCGTTTTCCAGTAGTCATACTGCCTATTTAAAAACTGTTCTTACTGTGAAATTTCAAGTGCTCTCACAAATGTACCAAGTTCATGCCTATGATTTCTGACAATTAACCCCAAGGCCAGCCACTTTGCTGAACATTTCATCACATGACATACAGTCTACTTTGCTAATCTCTACACCAGAGTAGACTGAGCAGTCTCATGCACAAGAGACCTAACACAACGAAGAATTGCATTTCAAAGGGATTCTCATAGCAGTTAAAAAAGAGAACTGTTGTCATTGACACTAGATGCTGCTTTAGGTTTCTGCACTTTGTGAAAGTTGCTGCTGCTAATTGTGTCCGGCTGCTGTTCAGCTGTAGATACAGGTCTCAGACCAGTATCTGTATAATATGAAGTGTGGCCAGCAGATGCAAGTTATGCTGCAAGCGGCACCTCGCTTCGCCTCATATTAGCAAAGGAGTGCTACTTACTTGTGTACATGGACAACACATTTATAATCAGAGAACCAGCAGGAGTGCTATTTATTTCATAGCATTAAAAAAGATTCCATGCTAAGTTACTAAAGTAGTCTGAAGCCTCAATGGACCACAGGGATACTTTTAAAACTGGGTTATTGCGCACTTATGCTGCCATGAAAGGTTGGTTACCTTAGTGACAACCAGTGTCTATTTTAGAGGTGTGGGAGCTCATAGTATTAAATTGTTCTGTGATCATGTTATCCACAAAGCTCCAATGATCTCTGGTGTGAACTCTAAGTGGTATGAGACTAGCTATTAGAAATTGTTTTACTCTTCTCGGCTTTATTGAACCTTGGAGTCAAATCAGATCCCGAATCCCGAGTTACATTAATGCTTTTGTATCGTTGTGCTTCAAACATCACTTTGTATCTGGCAAAAGTGCCAGTGTAATGACAACAATTTACGACAAGTTACTATGATTCAGGTGAGTATACAATCTGTTTCATCATCACTGTGTTGCATTTTCATTTATAAAATTAAAATATTGAGGGTTGTTTATATCAATAATTTTGAAGCAAACAAAGCAGATTTTGCCATCAGTAAGCACATCGGTGCTGAGTTTGGTTGAACACTGGGGGAAGGAAGATAGAGGTGTTGTCTGACCCATTGCCAATGGCTATTAGTGTCTTAATCCAATAATCTAATTGACTGTGACAGTTTTGCTTTAAATTGAGTGTACATGAGGCAGCTGCTTATCTTCTTTTTCATCTGCTAAATGAAAATCATTAGAACAGTATTATTTGTGGTCTGTTTTAGGTGATGTATGTTTAAAATCAATTCCTATTGTCTAGCTTCTCTAAATTAATCCAGGGTGATCTTTGCAATTCCGCGCGCATGTTCAATGGGCCTGACACAGTGGTTTTGTGATAACTCAAAGACTCAACTCAACTCAAATAAACAATAATTTTGCCAATATATTTTATTTCTTCAGTCAGAAGAGCCTAAATATTATATTTCATTCTTGTCATCGTAGAGAGTCATCTAAATCTTCTCTAATGCTTTTTTGACACAAATTGACTAATTTCATTGTGTGATCTTTGCAAAATGAAAATAAGTCTTCAAAACACTCATTCATTCATTCTTTAGCACAAATGTAGTCATCTGAATGGGTTGCAATGATTGGCAATGTTCTTAAACAACCTCCACCCGACATTTGTACTCTCTTGCTGTCAGTCTGCTGGTATAGGCATCACTAGAACTGTTAAACATATTGAGGTAGAGTTCATGGAAGATTTTACATTTGTAATTACGCAAATTAATTTTATCGGAAACTTGAACTATAATCTAAACAGTGCAATTTTGGACTCAATTTCCCAATTGCACCCAAAGCGGAAATTCTACACAAGTATCAATTTTCTATAATGGAGCTTTGTTTGTGGATTGGAGAGTAGGGTATGGTAGCATAGTGGCTATTTTACTGGACTAATAATCCAGAGACCTGGACTAATGATCCTGAGACATGAGTTCAAATCCCACCATGGCAGCTGGGGAATTTAAATTCAGTTAATTAAATAAATCTGGAATAAAAAGCTAGTACAGTAATGGATTGTCGCAAAAAACTATCTGGTTCACTGATGTCCTTTAGGGAAGGAAATCTACCATCCTTACCTGGTCTCCAGACCCACAGCAATGCGGTTGACTCATAGCTAGCCTCTGAAATGGCAGCTCATCACCACCTTCTCAAGGGCAATTAGGGATGGGCAATAAATGCTGGGCTTGCCAGCAACACCCACATCCCAGGAATGAATAAAGATTGGAGAGTAACTGATCAATGAAGGAAATTTCTGCTAATTAGATGCAATGGTACCAATTTGCATATTCGGCAGTCCCTCGGAATCGAGGAAGACTTGCTTCCACTCCTGAAGTGAGTTCTTTGGTAGCTGAACAGTCCAATATGAGAGCCACAGACTCTGTCACAGGTGGGACAGATAGTCATTGAGGGAAGAGGTGGGTGGGACTGGTTTGCTGCACGCTCTTTCCGCTGTCTGCGCTTGATTTCTGCATGCTCTTGGCGTTGAGACTCGAGGTGCTCGGATGCACTTCCTCCACTTAGGGCGGTCTTGGGCCAGGGACTCCCAGGTGTCAGTGGGGATGTTGCATTATATCTGGGAGACTTTGAGGGTGTCCTTGTAGCATTTCCGCTGCCCACCTTTGGCTCGTTTGCCATGAAGGAGCTCCGAGTAGAGCACTTGCTTTGGGAGTATCGTGTCTGACATGTGGACTATGTGGCCTGCCCAGCGGAACTGATCAAGTGTGGTCAGTGCTTCAATGCTGGGGATGTTAGCCTGAGTGAGGACACTGATGTTGGTGCATTTGTCCTCTCAGTGAATTTGTAGGATCTTGCAGAGACATCGTTGCTCATATTTCTCCAGCAACTTGAGGTGTCTACTGTACATGGTCCATGTCTCTGAGCCATACAGGAGGGCATGTATTACTACAGCCCTGTAGACCATGAGCTCGGTGGCAGTTTGGAGGGCCTGGTCTTCAACACTCTTTTCCTCAGGTGACTGAAGGCTGCACTGGCGCACTGGAGGCGGTGTTGGATCTTGTCGTCATTGCCTGCTTTTGTTGGTAGGAGGCTCCCGAGATATGGGAAGTGGTCCACGGTGTCCAGGGCCGCGCCATGGATCTTGATGACTGGGTGGCAGTGCTGTGCGGTGAGGACAGGCTGGTGGAGGACCTTTGTCTTACAGATGTTTAGCATAAGGCCCATGCTTTCGTATGCTTCAGTAAATACGTCTACTCTGTCCTGGAGTGCGGCCTCTGTGTGTGCGCAGACGCAGGCGTCGTCCATGTACTGTAGCTCGACAACAGAGGTTGGGGTGCTCTTAGATCTGGCCTGGAGACGGTGCAGGTTGAATAGGTTCCCACTGGTTCTGTAGGTTAGTTCCACTCCAGCGGGGAGCTTGTTGACTATGAGGTGGAGCATGGCAGCAAGAAAGATTGAGAAGAGGGTTGGGGCAATGACGCAATTCACTTGACGCAATTGACGCAATACTGGTACAATTCACTTCTAAATGGTTAAGATCTAATGTAAAATTCTAGAATGCTGATGTACTAAATAGCATACAAATCTTTTCCAGGTCAGTCTATTTGCATAAGTATTCAGAGCTCTCGACGCAGATTTGGATGTTTGCGTGAAGCACACTAGTAGTGGAGTAGGTGAAAATGAAAGGGGTGCAGACAATTAAAGGGAAGTGGCAGAACAGGAGGACAAACTTTCTTCCAGCCTTTGGAAAAGAAGAAGGGAGAAAGGGATAAGAAGGCACACATGAAGGGAAAGGCAAGCTACTGTGTGGGAATGAGTGTGCAGACAAGTGACGGAGTAGTCCAGTAGCCAACCCATCCATTGGATGGCTGTAGCAGTGCAAGTGTTTTGGAGAGGGTGGATATTTGCATTACCATAAAGGTTCATGAAAGCCTTACCACTAGACCAAGACCTAGCCTCTGTCAAGCCCATGTGGTGGCTGGTGTGCAACGGCCACCCCACGTTAAAAAAATCCATGCACAGGCATCTTCCACCCTTCAGGATGTAGTTCAGGACCTGGAATATTATGTCCTTCTTTGAAACACCTGTGAACTAATCCTTTTTAGGCATGGAAGCAAGTCATCCTTGTTTTGAGGGACTGCCGATGATGATGATGACCATCATGAAAGCCTAAGTGGCAACAGAACAAAGACAATGGTACAAAATGGTCTTAAAATTGCCAATTGAATCTTCTTACTTTGCCCTTCAAATTATGATCAGTCTACAGCTGATCCCCTAGCAACTTTGGACATCCACTTTATACCTGGTTTCCTGCACACTCGAGCATCGGAAATGTTTGCAGTGTTGACATTATTGTGCACAAAATTAAGATCGTTATCATCTGTTTTCTGGGGAACTACGAGTGCCCTTAGAGCTCCAAGATGGTGTCTGTGATGCGTCCGCTCACTTTTGAGGCGAATCGTGCCGGCTGCCATATTGGTGCAGGCATTAGTGCAGTGAATGTCCACCGGCAGTAGGCAGAGCAGGCAGATCATGATGTCAATCAGCGTGCAATGCTGATTTAATGCCAGCAGTGCCATTTTGGAGCTCAACACTCCTAAGCTCAAAACAGCTGAACGTGCATCCAGCAGCAGAAAGATAACCGTGACGATTAACTTTTATACATCTGGCTTCTTTCAGACTCTCTATTCAAAGAGAGCTATCTACATTTCATTCTCTCTTGCTAGAGATAAACAGGCGGCTTTGCTAGGATTGTAGGCTTCCTCATGGTGTAGGGTGTCATTAATTACATGCACATCGCTTTGTGAGTGCCACATGTTAACTCTGCCATAGAACCAAAAGGGATTCCACTCCCTCAACATCTGGTTGGTGTGCGACCGTAGGCAGTAAATCATGCAGGTCAATGCCCAGTATCCTGGCAGCAGTCATGATGGCTTCATTCTGCAGCAGTTCACTGCGCCAGCTGCATTTCAGCCACCACAGCAAAATAAAGGGTGGCTACTGGGCAATGAGGGTTATCTGCCGATAACATGGCTGATGACTCCAGTTTGCAACCCATGCAAAACCATGCTGCCACATGAATTGTGATAGAGCAGACCATTGGCATGCTGAAACAACACTTCCGCTGTCTCGGCGATTGTGGAGGAGCCTTGCAGTACTTGGCAGGGCAGGTGTCAAGATTTGTGGTGGTCTGCTGCGTGCTGCACAACCTCGCCATCATGAGGGGATAGCCCTTACCACCTACATGGCCAGGAGCACAAAGAGGAGGAGGAAAATGAAGGGAGGAGGCAACGTCGACAGCCCCTTTCTGTCTGGGTTGTCCATGAAAAATTAATTTGAGTGCGATACCAGTAACTGCAACTCCAGTTCCCCATTCACCAACAGTTCCACATCTTACCTTCCCTCTCTCACTGACCATCACAGCCACATTGCAAAAGTAAAAGCTGCCACAAAATAAACATTCTGAACCAAATTTACAAATGAAATTATGCCAAATTGCATACAAAAGTCAACTAATCACCCATGTGCATTCCCTTAGTGCCTGTCTTCTATATGCCTTTGCCTGTCCTAGTGCTCCTACACAGTGCTACCCCAGTGACTGTAGCATGGCTGATGGAAGCTGCTGATGTTCAGTAGAGGAGACTGCAGATGACCTTGGAGGATGATTTCGAGCAGCTCTGGGCCTAGAAGGCACGGCTGTGGACTGCGCTACCCTGGCATAGTGGCAGCAGTCTGGGCTGGCTGACTGACGGGCAACAGCAGGGGCACTGGCAGGGATGGGAGGACGAATGCTGTCTTCCTGAGAGAGGACAGCAGGGACATGCTTCATAGACCCAATGCCACTACCCGGAACGATGCCTCAGCAATCCTAGTAATCTGTTGGAGGACAGATTGCTGGACTGCTGTGATACCCTGCAAGTCCCTTTCCACACTGTAATCCATAGCCATGATGGCAGCAGTCTGAGCCTGCAATGGCAGCAAGCTGAACTTTTGTGCCAGCAGTCTGAGTTTCGACTGCAGCACTCAGACGGGTGTCTGCTGCTTGTGCTGCAATGGAAGCTGCAACGTTGTCCATCGGACTCTGCATTATACAAAAGCAAAATACTGCAGATGCTGGAATCTAAAATAAATGCAGAAAATACTGGAAATCTCAACAAGTCAGGCAGCATCTGTGGAGAGAAACAGAATTAACATTTCAGGTCTGTGACCCTCCGTCAGAACTGGAAAAGTTCAAGATCTAACAGATTCTTAAGGAAGGGCAGTGAAAGGGGGAGGGGAGGAAAGAACAAAAGGGAAGGTCTGTGATAGGGTGGAAGGCAGAAGAGATTTAAGAGACAAAAGGGATGATGGGCAAAAATGAGATGGTAATGGCACAAGTTAGGAAACAAAAGACAAGTCGAGATGGGGTGTGAATGGCGGAATCATCACTAGCTGTCATAGAAAAGAGAAAAAATAAGTTGGGGGGGGCAGGGGTTGTGGGGGCTTTGTAAAAAGAAAAAGGAGGAAAGGGAAAATAAATATGGGCAGAGGTTATGGTCTGAAATTGTTGAACTCGATGTTGAGTCCAGAAGGCCTAAAGGAAATATGAGGTGCTGTTCCTTGAGCTTCACCATGGTTGGGTCCACATGTCCAAATGGAATTGACCACCACTTCCACACTGGAAAAGGTGGGCTCCCAGCTCTGCACAAAGTCCTGTGCCACGTTGGTGCTGGACTCCTCCATGCTCCTTGACATTGAACACAGGTTTTCTGGTAGGCCTGCCAATGCACCTAGCATTTCATTGTGCATAGCCATCAGCCTTCTTCTGCAAGCTGCCACATCGAAGTCCTCATCTGATTCCTCTGCAGCAGAACCCGTGTGTGACCTTACCATCCAGTGAACTGGCACCTGAGCTATCCTTGTCCCTTGTCCTGTGTAGGATGTTTTTGCTCTACCCAATTACAGGGGTCTTTGGTGGCTGTTGGCGTATTGGGCCTCTCTGTCCCTTCTAGGGAATCCAGCAGCTTATGGCTCGCTGACCACTAAACTGGCAGTTTAGAAGCACCCTAGCACCCCTATCTGTTCTAACCTCAGAATGGATTATGAGCTTCCACAAGGGAAAAACAAAATACTCAGAGACAAGTGGTCCTTGGAATGAAAAAAACGGGTAAGTCCAATTTATTAACCACGGTAAGTTTCCAACAAGGTCAAACTTCATCAAAACAGATATCTGACACACACTTATAAACGATGAAAATCTATGGGAAGAAGCGGACACAATGAAAACCTTACACAATTTTATCTTTACAAGACATTTTCAACACCACCCCCACCACCCTTTTTACCTGACTGATCTAGGCTGACAATTGGGAAAAGAAACCCCAGGATAATACTTGCATCCCTTTTGACAGTTATTTTTTTAGCCTTAGGATGGTTGGTTTACGAGGTCGCTGGAGGGAATGTTGCCTCTCCCAGTTACTTCGGTCTCTGGTTCTTCAGCTGGTTGGCCTCGGAGCATTGTTCGGTGTGCGGCTCGGCTTCTTGAGACGATGTTGGGCCTCGGTAGTTGGGTTGTATATTCTGCACGCAAGTCGAGTCCGGGGCCCGTTCGATGGTAGGTTTCCCAGCCGGTAACAGTCAGTCTCCATTCTCTCGGTTTCTGTCTGTCTGTGACTGTTACTGCTCCTCGACTCCTTCTCCTACTGCTCCAGCTGCTTCTCTCTGTGGTGGTTCCGTAGGTCCTATATTTGTATCCAATTTAGTTCTGGCCTTTTCGCGCCCAAACTCAGTTGGTGGTCCATTGTGTAAGTTTGGACAGGGAGATAGCTTTGAATATTTAATCAGAAGATGTCACAGGTACAGGTAGGTGTGAGGACAGGGGTATTGTTTCAGTGCACATTGGTGCCTCAAAGTCTGCTGGTCCATTGTAACAGTCCTGGGAGTCAATCGGTTTGGACCTCCCCTTCGATGGGCCATCACCGCAGTGATCTCAGGACTATTGTCCACTGTCCATATTAATTAGGTAGATGATGGTCCACATTCATAATTTGATTAGGGGTGAGTCATATTTTTGAACTGGGCTGGGTAGTCCCCATTGGTTGAGGATTTCCCTGCTTCAGGCCCGACTCAACCCCTGATTGGCCTGCTAGAATTCACTTTTCCCCCACTGGCCAGTGCCTCTGTCTCGCTTGTGAGCCTGACTCCACAATGTCTGTATCCGCCCACACGTTTCCCAACCTGCCTGGTCTGAGGATTTTACTTGGCCAAAAATGTTAATTTAAAATGTATAGGACGATCCCATCTTGGTTTTCTTGTCCTTAGGGTGTTCCAATAAAATGCGGCCGTAGATTTTCGAATCTTACACCTGGCTGCAGGCCACTCGTACCCGGTGTCTCATCATGTGCAGATCCCACCTCTATACTATCCTTTCAATTTCATCCAGTGTTAGTATCTGAGCTGATGATGGCAAGTGTGAAATCGATTGACGGCACTATGCCTTCCTCTTATTCCATCTTTTGCTGTTCCACTGGCTGGCAAGGTTGCATTTCTAGGGTATCTGGAAGGAGAAAGGCACTGGGGTAGGGTTGTGTTGCAGGAAGGGCGAAAAGTAAGAGATCCATGCTTACACCATCTGCAGCTTGTAAGTCAGAAGAGATTTTGGGATAAGGAGGAAGTGGGATGTGAGAATGAGGATTAGGTATCTTCAATTGATTCAGCACTGCCGCTGGCCACAGGCTCAGTAATTTCCATACCAATAATGGCTGCCACCATCTCCTCCATGGGATTTAGGATGTGCAAATGTGCCTGTTCCCCTACAGGTTGCCACTGCTGCCTCCCGTTGTGTGACACCTCATCCTGCAAGGGAGAGGGAAATGTGTCAGTATGTGTCGGTGAGAGCAATCTGTTTGGGTGATGCGGATGTCATGGTTGAATCGCTGGCAGAGTGTGCAAGCTATGAAATGTGGGTGTGAGGCTTGCAGCAGTGCTAAGTGTGTGAGGGTGAGGTGAAGCATATGAATGTTCGGTATGAGTCCTGATTGATCAAGCTCGTTGGTAGGTGAGTGATGGGGGTGTCTGAGGCCAGTGATGTTGTTGGTAGAATATGGCATTTGAAAAGCCTTTGACAATTTGTGTGAGCTCATTGAACTTCTTGCGGCACTGCACCCAGGTCCTTGGGGCTCGACCCTTGGCATTGGGCTCCATTGCTATCTACTACCATTGGCTTTTGAGCATGTGTCTCCTCCTGGCCCCCTGTGGATACAGAACATCTCTCTACTTTCCACCTCCTCCATCAAGGCCTCCAATGCAATGTCCGAAAACTTTGGAGCCCGCGCTCTCTCAAATTGTGCCATTCCTTACTATTTCCGTGGTCAGATTCACTTCCTGCACAACTCCCAGCACCTGCTCCAACTACAATGCACCCTCCCTTTAAGAGGTGCAAGCTCGCTTTAAGCAGTGCTGGCTAGCTTTAACTGATGCTAGCAAGTTACGATATTGGTCCCCTGCTGATGCATCCAGCCAAGAAACAACGTGGTTAGTGCTGGCCGGACGCTGAAAGCATTCAAATGAGCAGGTAGCACGAAATTGGCGATTGCTGCACCCATTTTCAGGGGCTATCCAATTTTTCCCACGGGGTCTCTGCCCTTTTAAACCATTTGTTATGTCTCTCCCTGATCCATTATGTATCATGTGTCAGTTTACAGGTGTAACAAACACCTGTTTGGTCTCCAGTCGTCCTGGTTAATCCTCGCCACTGGACCAAAGCCTTGCTCTGTCAAGCCCATGTGGTGGCTGATGTGCAACGGCCACCCCACATTAAAAGAATCCCGCACAGGCATCTTCCACCCTTCAAGATGTAGCTCATTGAAACACCTGTGAGCTCATCTTTTTTTGGTGTGGAAGCGGGTCATCCTCGACATGAGGGACTGCCTAACACTAATACTATACGTAACAAACACAGAAGTCGAGCCTTATGTTTCCTATGCTTGCAAATTATTGTGCTCTGGCTCGTAGAATGGCCTAGAAAATGAATGGTTTCACTTTAAATGTAACCGGCGTAGTCAAATGGTCTAGCTTTTATTTTACCCTGCAGAATGATACTGAGGTATGTTTAAAAATAATGCAACTAGCCTGGGCAATTGATTAAAATGGTCACATCAATGCATTATAGTGAGCTGTTTTGTCTGGTGGACAATTCCCAATGTGCCCTTTTGTAATCTATAAACAAAACAAGAGTGATGCTCACTTTATTAACTTGAAAATACCTAAGAGGAGACTTTCCATCATTTCACTTAACCAGCGGGTGTTTGCAGAACACTTTAAGTGAGACACAATATGGCTCCAGATAATATGGAATCAATTTCTACATCTGGTTTGAGAGATGTGACTATATAAACAACGAAGGCTGGGTTCATGAGGGACAGGATAAGCTATTATGTACTGCAAAAGAAAAAATGGACTGTAGTTTATTGTATTTTATTCAATTAGTCTGAAAATCTTAATCCTTTGAGAACTGAGCACTCTATTTATTAATTTATTCTAATCCTTCCTCATAATTTATGATAAGCAGGTCAGGAACATTGCCTGTTGGAATTTCAATGAACCAATTATGCCTGTAGATAAATAATTGCATGAAGCAGACAGAAGCACTTTTCATTCAGCATCCCTGTGGTAGACAGTAGTTTAAAACTACCACTGGCAAACAAATCAATTCCCCAACAGTATGCTTCAATTGGATTTAAGTAAGAGAGGTCATTGAATAAATATATATAAGAATATCCAGTCAGCAAGAGTTTTAAAAATGAACATGAAATTACTGCACATGAAATTAATATATATAAAAGTTTAGTAATTTCACCTTCATTTATAAGACTCTTGCTGACTGGATATTCTTGATACATGAGTGCTGTGTCTGGTATAAGTTTGATGCGATGCTATGCTATGCTAGCTGGTAAAATTTCTACATACTTAAGTCATACCCCCAGGCACTCGGATCTTAAAATCCTGTAGGAAGCGTGATATACACTTTTTCTAGCTTCCCTGAAGGTGCAGTTGTTAAAAACACAGATTGCCTTGAAAGTGAGCTTCACGGAAGAAAGGTACTTTGGAAAAAAATGGTCTCTCTTGTTTTCATTAGTATCAAATAGCAATTGTAAGCACCGCACTTAAAATGGAGGTTATACCTTCATTATAAGTCAACAGGCTTTCTCAGGGACTGGAGGATAATTTTTGACCACCGCCTAGGCAACACTCTTGTGCAGTGGATTGCCTGCCTGTTACAGAACCTTCCCAATTTTGCCTGCCAGTTGATTTCACTGAGATGAAAATTGGCCGGGTTCTACATTGGATAGGCAATCCGCTTTGCCAGATAGCACCCGAGTTGTCGGGTTTAGTGTCACTGTACATTTTGAAGTACACAAAATAATTTTACATGTTTGAGATGAATCCTAATTGCAGTGTTGTTAAGTGATGATGTATCATAAGAAAAGAAAAATGCTTTGTACCAAATGCGAATGGAATGTGTCTGCCATCTATAGTGGGTTAAAATTGTGTGAAAATGCCCAAACCCAGATGATATGTATTTGTGATCCTCATCAATAGCCCCAGATGATCATCCTTTGTATATATAGGTTGTATAGATTTGTGGCATTGTTCAGCCAATTTCTAAAGCAAGTGTTTGTTCAGAAACCAACTTCGAAAGCAAGTGCTTGGTCTTCAGGAGAATTATAAGTGTAAAAAAAAGTATGGACCCATAATTTGCGGCAGCTAGGAGCGCATACGAGGTGCATACGTGCCAGTAAGGGCCGCACAAGTTCTGTGTTTTCGCACACAAAGTGCATGAGGAAAGACCTGGAAAGTGAGATCGGTCATGAATCTTCCAGACTATTCCAACGCATCCCTACGAAAAGGGCCTCAGCGGGCGGAGAGAACATAAGAACATAAGAAATAGGAGCAAAAGTAGGCCTGGTCCCTCGAGCCTGCTCCGCCATTCAATAAGATCATGGCTGATCTGATCATGGACTCAGCTCCACTTCCCTGCCCGCTCCACATAACCCTTTACTCCCTTATCGCTCAAAAAACTGTCGATCGCCGCCTTAAAAATATTCAATGACCCAGCCTCCACAGCTCTCTGGGGCAGAGAATTCCACAGATTTACAACCCTCTGAGAGAAGAAATTCCTCCTCGTCTCAGTTTTAAATGGGCAGCCCCTTATTCTGAGACTATGTCCCCGAGTTTTAGTTCCCCCTATGTGGAAATATCCTCTCTGCATCCACCTTGTCGAGCCCCCTCATCCCGAGCAGTGGGAGACATTCAAGGAGGAGATCTGCAGGGTTCAGGCCAAATATGTACCCTTAAAGAAAAAGGGTGGGACTAACAAATCTAGAACCCCCGGATGTCGAGTGACATACAGGGTAGGATAAAGAAAAAAAGGGAAGCTTATGACAGATACTGAGAGCTAAATACTGCAGAATCTCTCGAGGAGTATAGAAAGTCCAGGGGTGAGATCCAAAGGGATATTAGGAAAGCAAAGAGAGAGCATGAAAAATTCTTGGCAAGTAAAATCAAGGAAAACCCAAAGATGTTTTATAAATATATTAAGAGCAAGAGGATAACTAAAGAAAGGACAGGGCCTATTAGAGACCATGAGGGTAATCTGTGTGTGGAGGCGGAAGATGTGGGTATGGTTCTTAATGAATATTTTGCATCTGTTTTCACAAAAGAGAAGGATGATGCAGACACTGCTATCGAGGAGAAGGAGTGTGAAATATGAGATGAAATAAACCTACTGAGAGAGCAAGTATTAAAGGGTTTAGCAACTTTGAAAGTGGATAAGTCCCTAGGCCCGAATGAATGTTAAGCGAAGCAAAAGAGGAAATAGCAGAGGCTTTGACCATCATTTTCCAATCCTCTCTGGCTTCAGGTGTGGTGCCAGAGGACTGGAGGACTGCTAATGGGGTACCTTTGTTTCAGAAGGGAGAAAGGGATAGACTGAGTAATTACAGGCCAG
Organism: Pristiophorus japonicus; assembly: GCF_044704955.1. Classification (NCBI taxonomy): domain Eukaryota; kingdom Metazoa; phylum Chordata; class Chondrichthyes; family Pristiophoridae; genus Pristiophorus; species Pristiophorus japonicus. The sequence goes on from NC_091987.1 coordinate 50,371,018, forward strand.
TCAGCCTGGGAAAATTATTGGAAAAAATCCTGAAGCACAGGATTAATCAACATTTAGAAAGACACAGATTAATCAGGGATAGTCAGCATGGATTTGTTAAGGGAAGGTCGTGTTTGACTAACTTGATTGAATTTTTTGAGGAGGAAACAAGAAGGGTCGATCAGGGCAGGGCATATGATGTAGTGAATATGGATTTTAGCAAAGCTTTCGATAAGGTCCCACATGGCAGACTGGTCACGAAAGTAAAAGCCCATGGATCCAGGGTAAAGTGGCAAGTTGGATCTAAAATTGGCTCAGAGACAGGAAGCAAAGGATAATGGTTGATGGGTGTTTTTGTGACTGGAAGGATGTTTCCAGTGGGGTTCCGCAGGACTCAGTACTAGGTCCCTTGCTTTTTGTGGTATACATCAATGATCTACACTTGAATATAGGGGCTATGATTAAGAAGTTTGCAGATGATACAAAAATAGGCTGTGTGGTTGATAATGAAGAAGAAAGCTGCGGACTGCAGGAAGATATCAATCAACTGGTCAGGTGAGCAGAACAGTGGCAAATGGAATTTAATCCAAAGAAGTGTGAGGTATTGCATTTGGAAAGGGCTAACAAGGAAAGGGAATACACATTAAATGGTAGGACACTGAGAAGTGTAGAGGAACAAAGGGACCTGGGAGTGCATGTCCTCAGATCCCTGAAAGTAGCAGGCCAGGTGGATAAGGTGGTTAAGAAGGCATACGGAATGCTTGCCTTTATTAGCCGAGGTATAGATTAAAAGAGCAGGTGGGTTATGTTTGAACTGTATAAAACACTGGTTAGGCCACAGCTGGAGTACCGCATGACTGGAAGGATGTGATTGCACTGGAGAGGGTACAGAGGAGATTTGTAAGGATGTTGCTGGGAGTGGAGAATCTTAGCAATGAGGACAGATTGGATAGGCTGGGTTTGTTTTCCTTGGAACAGAGGAGGCTGAGGGGAGACTCCATTGAGGTGTATAAAATTGAGTGGCCTAGATATAGTGGATAGAAAGGGCCTATTTCCTTTAGCAGAGGGATCAACAACCAGGGGGCATAAATTTAAAGTAATTGGTAGAAGGTTTAGAGGGGATATGAGGGGAAATTTCTTCATGCAGAGGGTTGCCTGAAAGAGTGGTAGAGGCTGAAACCCTCACCACATTTAAAAATTTGGATGTGCACTTGAAGTGCCATGACTAGCAGGGTTGCGGACCTAGAACTGGAAAGTGGGATTAGGCTGGATAACCTCTTGTTGGCCGGCGCGGACACAATGGGCCGACATGGCCTCCATTCGTGCTGTAAACTTCTATGATTCTATGATCTTTTATATTTCGATAAGATCACCTCTCATTCTTCTGAACTCCAATGAGTATAGGTCCCCTCATCCCTGGAATCAACCGAGTGAACTGTAGTGTATGCAAGCACTCTAATAATGATTCCATGAGGTATGAGTATTGTACTTGAACTGTAGTGACCTTAGTCCATTTATTGCAGCTCCTTGAGTGAGGACACAATGAGGTGAGCTCCCTTTTATACTTGGTTACCTGCAGTGTGCAGGTGACCCTTAGGTCTTCGCCAGTAGCACCCTCTGGTGATACAGGTATGGTGCATACAGTATGAAGATACATTCAGTGGTCTAGGTTACAGTACATACATTATACATACACAACAACACTCCCCCCTAAGCCTTGTGCCACAGGCTTTTGCACTGTGTACTCTGGCCCTCGACTTGAGTGCCCAAAGCCCTTGGCACTTTGTCTTTGCTTGGGAATGGCTCTCTCCCTGTGGATCCCAAGTCCTTATTACCACGACATTGGGAAGTGGTCGTCAGTGGATGGTTGGAGATTGTAGTGAGGGTTGTGTGGGCTTTGTGTGTGATCCATGTGCCCATGGCTACATACATCCATTTCCCCCCCCCCCCCCCCCCCATTCATAGACCATGTTTGTGGTTCAACACCTGCATTGGCATACATGTACAGAGAATAACGAATCGGATTGGTTATGTCACTGTTTTAGAGTTCAGCAGTGGTAGAGCAAGTACATATTCAAGTTCTAGTCTCCAACTGGAGGCATGGGTGCAGGAGGGTGAGGACGCTTAGTGGTGGGCAGGGCCACAGGAGTGTGTGGCCTCCCTGTCTTCCTTTGAGGGCTGCAGGGTCTCCCTGCTGCCCTTCGGCAGTGGTAGAAGTCTGGTCATCCCAGGTCCCACCGGGAGGGCTGGAGGGTGCTGGCCTCTTGCTCCCGGTGCTGGCCCTGGTGGCCAGGGGGGTAGGGCCGATCTGGGGCAGGGTGCCAGTGGTGGTGCCTGTGCCGTCCATTGCTCGCTGGCCCTACAGTGGGTATGCTCCCACTGTGTGTGTGGCCACCCTCCATGGGGCATCACATTAGTCCTGGAAGCACAGGCTACATGATCGGGTAGCCCGCTGGACCTGGGTGCTTTCCACGGAGGTTACCTTTGGCTTTGTCGGCGTGCATGTAGAACCTAGCATCATATCTCATTTCATCATTAGCATCCATGATACATTGGCTCCAACCACAATCAGCCAATTCGACATTGTTATTTAACTTTACACTTTCGCATTTGTCAATTACATCACTTTCCTGTGTACTGTCAGCATCTCTGTGCAAGGTTACATTTAGATACCTGCATTTGTTAGTTACATTTTGTTCATTAGTATTACCAGCCTCACTGTTCAACAGTACATTTATATACTTGCATTTGTTGATTGCATCATTTACGTTGGTGTCACCGGCATCGCTGTTCAACGATACATTTGTATACTTGCATTCGTTAATTACGTCTTTATCATTAGTGTCACCAGCATCGTTGAACAAAGAGTGGAACTGTCCCTTTAATTGTTCTGGGTTGCCGGTCTCCTTTAAAAGGGCCTTACAATCTTTACCCCAATCCGGTTCGCTGCTCGGCATCACGTGTTGCTCCCTCAACGCTACCCCTCATGGTCTGGTCGCGGCCACCTTGATTTCAGGTGCTTCACCGTGTGGTGCGGACACCATCTTCTTTCTCTCCACAAGGTAGGCTGCGGTGATCCTTTTCTCGCCAGATTCTGCCACGGAAGCCGGGAATCTACCTTCAACGTCAATCTTCTTCTCACTGAGTCCTGCCACTGGAGCCCGGAAGGTGAGGTCTGGTCGTTCAGGTTGGATCATCTCACCGTTGAGTTGTGCAGTCTGTGTTGTCGCCACGCAGTCGAGTTGGACGGTAGGATTTCCAGGTGCTGTGATGGATCCACGTTTAGGGCCGCTTAGGGCGTCGATCGCCGGGGCCTGGAGGCTTTGCCAGCTCCAACAGATTTGGATTTGCTTCATCCATCTTCTTCCCAGCAGCGTTGGGCCATCACCAGCAACGATCCACAAAGGTAGCTTGTGCATCGTGCCGCCATGGGACACCTGGACATCCACGCTGCCAACGACTGGGATGGTGTATTTTATGTAAGTGAGCAGCTTCACCTGGATTGGGAGCATTTTGGGTTGTTTGGCAGGATTGTCCCAGATTTTCTCGGAGACTGCCTGGTTCATCATCGATTGGCTCGTCCCTGTGTCGACCTCCATCGAGACTAGAACACCGTTGATTTCTACTTCCATTTTCCACGGGGAACTCTCGGTGGAGCAGGTATACACTCCGCACACCTCTTCCAGGTGCTGAGCCACTTCATAAACTCTCTCTTCGTCTCATCAGTGCTGGAGCCCGGGTGATCGGCCAACTCTTCAGTGACTTGGTGAGTAAAATTTCTTCTATACATTCACTGGAGATGACCTTTAGTGTTACAGCCTTTGCAAGTATAATCTTTGTATCCGCACTGGTGGGCCCTGTGATTTCCTCCAAGTGCCAGCACGGGGCTAGCCGGTTGGTCCCATGTGGTGGACTCAGGGTTGCGGGACTCGGGGCAGCAGCCTTGCCTCTGAAAGGTGCCATTCGGTTCACTGTACTCGTCAGGTTCGAGTCCTGGGGTTGAGTCATCAGCCTCTTGGAATCGCAGGCCGAAATCATGAATGCCTGGCTCACTTTAATTGCCTTCTGCAGGGTGACCGTAGTGTCCGCAGAGAGCAGCTTGTGGAGGAGGCCCTCGTGGCCAATTCCAATAACAAAGATGTCCCTTAGTGCTTCGTTGAGGTGGTCACTAAAATCACACGGTGCAGCCAATCGTCTCAGGTCTGCAGCATATTTTGTAATTTCTTGGCCTTCGGGCTGCCGGTGGCCGTAGAACCAGTGTCTGGCTGTGAGGATGCTCTCTTCAGATTTGAGCTGTTCCTGTATTATTATTACGAGCTCCGCGTAAGTTTTGGTTGTCGTCTTCGCTGGGGTTAGCAGGTCCCTGACGACGCCATGGACAGTGGGCCCACAACTGCTGAGCAGGATAGCTCTGCACTTATCAGCCAGCGAGGTCGGGTCATCTCCTGCTAGGTCATTTGCAATGAAGAAGTGTTCAAGCCTTTTCACAAAGGCATCACAATCTTCCCCATCAGCGAATTGTTGAAAGTTGCTTAGGTTAGACATGTTGCGTGTGGAAATTCGTAATCTCATCGCCAGTTGTAGTATATGGAAGCACTCTAATAATGACTCCACGAGGAAGGGTATTGTACTTGAACTGTAGTGACCTTAGTCCCTTTATTGCAGCTCCTTGAGTGAGGACACAATGAGGTGAGCTTTTTATACTTGGTTACCTGCAGTGTGCAGGTAACACTTAGGTCTCCACCAGTAGCACCCTCTGGTGGTACAGGTATGGTGTATACAATGTGAAGATACATTCAGTGGTCCAGTATTACAGTACATACATTATACATACACAACATGAACCTTCTCTGAACAACCTTCAATGCAAGTGTATCCTTCCTTAAATACGGAGACCAAAATTGTACACAGTACTCTAGGTATGGCGTCACCAATAAGCTGTACAGTTGTAGCAGGACTTCTCTGCTTTTATACTCTATCCCCCTTGCAATAAAGGCCAACTTTCCATTTACCTTCCTGATTACTTGCTGTACCTGCATACTAACTTTTTGTGTTTCATGCACAAGGACCCCCCAGGTCCTTCTGTACTGCAGCATTTTGCAATTTTTCTCCATTTAAATTATAATTTGCTTTTCAATTTTTTCTGGCAAAAGTGGATAACCTCACACTTTCCCACATTATATTCCATCTGCTAAATTTTTGCCCACTCACTTAGCCTGTCTATATCCTTTTGCAGATTTTTTGTGTCCTCCTCACAATTTGCTTTCTCACCTATCGTCGTATCATCAGCAAACTTGGCTACATTACACTCGGTCCCTTTATTTAAATCATTAATATATATTGTAAATAGTTGAGGCCCCAGCACTGATCCCTGTGGCACCCCACTAGCTACTGTTTGCCAACTGGAAAATGACCCATTTATCCCGACTCTCTGTTTTCTGTTAATCAGCCAATCCTCTAACCATGCTAATATATTACCCCCAACCCTGTGAACTTTTATCTTGTGCAGTAACCTTTTATGTGGCACTTTATCAAATGCCTTCTGGAAATCCAAATACACCATGTCCACTAGTTGCCCCTTATCCACCCTGCTCGTTACATCCCCAAAAACTCCAGCAAATTTGTCAAACATGATTTTCCTTTCATAAAACCATGCTGACTCTGCTTGATTGAATTATGCTTTTCTAAATGCCCTGCTACTGCTTCCCAATGGACTCCAGCATTTTCCCAATGACAGATGTTAGGCTAACTGATCCATAGTTTCCTGCTTTCTGTCTGCCTCCTTTTTTAAATAGGGATATTACATTTGTGGTTTTCCAATCTGCTGGGACATCCCTATAATCCAAAGAGTTTTGTTAGATTACAACCAATGCATCCAATATCTCTGCAGCCACTTCTTTTAATACCCGAGGATGTAAGCCATCAGGTCCAGTGGATTTGTCTGCCTTTAGTCCCATTAATTTACCGAGTGTTACTACTTTAGTGATAGTGATTGTATTAAGGTCCTCTCTCCCTATAGCCCCTTGATTATCCACTATTGGGATGTTTTTAGTATCTTCTCATCATCATCACAGGCAGTCCCTCGGAATCGAGGAAGATTTGCTTCCACTCCTGAAGTGAGTTCTTTGGTGTCTGAACAGTCCAATACGAGAGCCACAGACTCTGTCACAGGTGGGACAGATAGTTGTTGAGGGAAGGGGTGGGTGGGACTGGTTTGCCGCACGCTCTTTCCGCAGCCTGCGCTTGATTTCTGCATGCTCTTGGTGTTGAGACTCGAGGTGCTCAGTGCCCTCTCAAATGCACTTCCTCCACTTAGGGCGGTCTTGGGCCAGGGACTCCCAGGTGTCAGTGGGGACGTCGCACTTTATCAGGGAAGCCTTGAGGGTGTCCTTGTAGTGTTTCCGCTGCCCACCATTGTCCTCTACCGTGAAGACCGATACAAAATATTTGTTCAACATCTCTGCCATTTCCGTTTCCCATTATTAATTCCCCAGTCTGATCCTCTTGGGGGCCAACATTTACTTTAGCTACTCTTTTCCTTTTTATGTACTTGTAGAAACTCTGACTATCTCTTTTTATATTTTGTGCTAGTTTACTTTCATAATCTATCTTCCCTCTCTTTATTATTTTTTTTATTCATTCTTTGCTGGCTTTTAAAAGTTTCCCAATTCTCTGACCTCCCACTAGTCTTGGCCACATTGCATGCCCTTGTTTGCAATTTGATACCATCCCTTATTTCCTTTGTTAGCTATGGATGGTTATCCCTTCTCTTACAATCTTTCCTTTTCATTGGGATATATTTTTGTTGAGAGTTATGAAATATCTCCTTAAATGTCTGCTACTGCTCATCAACTGTCCCATACTTTAATCTATTTTCCCAGTCCACTTTAGCCAATCCTGCCTTCATATGTTTGTAGTCTCCTTTATTCAAGCTGAGGACACTAGTTTGAGAGCCAACTTTCTCACCCTCCAACTGAATTTGAAATTTAACCATGTTATGGTCACTCATTCCTAAAGGATTCTTTACTAGGAAATTGATTGTTAATCCTGTGTCATTACACAGTACCAGATCTCAGATAGCCTGCTCCCTGGTTGGTTCCACAACGTACTGTTCAAAGAAACTATCCTGAATAGATTCTATGAACTCTTCCTCAAGGCTACCCTGGCCAATTTGCTTTGTCCAATCAATATGAAGGTTAAAATCGCCCATGATTATTCCCGTTCCTTTTTTACAAGCCTCCATTATTTCTTGATTTACTCTCCGTCCAACAGTGTATCGACTGTTAGGGGGCCTATAGATTACACCCACCAGTGACTTTTTCCCCTTATTATTCCTTATCTCCACCCAAACTGGTTCAACATCTTGATCTTCTGAGCCAATATCATTTCTCACTAATGCACTGATCTCATCCTTTATTAACAGTGCTACCCCACCTCATTTTCCTTTCTGTCTGTCCTTCTGAATTTTCAAATACCCCTGAATATTTAGTTCCCAGCCTTGGTCACCTGCTATTTGCTCAACTTCTGCCTAGTGAATGCCCGTGAAATTCTTACACCTGATAAAAGCAGGCATAAAGTATGCTTTTACCAGTGTAAGACTTTGAAAAAAAAGTTTTAATTTTTTTTAATCATTTATACATTATTAAACCTGTGCAATAAGGTAAGGTTATTTTTAGCCCTTTTAAAACATTTAAATTTATTTTTTCAAAAAGTTAAATTTTTCTTTTAAATATTTAATTATATGTCATTTTAATTCATTGTAAATATGTATTGTTAATATTTGATGTGTAGAAATATATTGGGGGGTATTCCCAAACATGAATGGTGATTCCCTTCTATTATTGATAGGGCTGGCCCGCGTGTTTCCAGGGGGTTTGCGAACCGCGTGCGCCCCTGAGATCCATGGGTCTCTAACTCGGGTACCTGGAGAACCCCAGGACCGCGAATCTCCGGTCCTCCCAGACCACCAGGTACGCAGGCATTTTATTTGCGGATCGGAGGCATTTCCCTGCGGGAAGCCTCCAACCACAAAATTAGGGCCACAGATTATCTTTGCACAGAGTATGAGAGTGCAGTCGGGTCAACAAGTTTGTGCTTACTTAACTTGCACAATGGTTGTATTCTGTTCTTTTTCTGAAGCACAATATTGCTTATTTGTTCCTGAGAACTACATCTTTGTTTGATTAATCCCTTGGAATCTGCCTCCTGGTCCTTAGTACTGCATTGTACTCTTCAAAACAATCCTCTTTTGTTTGCCTCCATAAATATTCTATTTTAAATAAACCTGTTTAATAATTTAGCCTATTATTAAGAGTATCTGTGTGGCTGAAATGAATTGCCTTTTGAAGTGACATAATGGAATCGTATATAATACCCAGGTTTACAATAAAGGGTGGTTTGTTTGCCCTGTGACATGCTGCTATATGAATAAAGTTACGTTTCAGATTGGGTCCACTTGTAGAGGCTGTCGATGGCAATGAGAACATAATAAAATTACATGACGAAAGCTCTTTTCGTAATAGGTACATGTTCGATTCCTGGTGTGTGTTCAGTTCATTGATCTCAACTAGAACATTTGTGGGAGAATTACAATTGGCTTGAGTGGCCTTAGGTGAGGAAAGGGAAAAAAATCAGCTCTTGTTTCTGTTCTTGATTATTATCTTGTGACTTGTGTTGGAAAATCAGCTTGTAGAACCATTCAGTGAGGACATGATTGAACACGACTATAATGTTTCCCATGATTGAATAGCCTGTTGACACTCTGTCTGGGCTCACACCTGAACAATGGCTAGTTCACAAGTACAAAAAGTAATCAAAAAGGCGAATGGAATGTTGGCCTTCATCTCATGGGTGTCAGAATACAAAAGTGGACAAGTGATGCTTTGGCTGTACAGAACCGTAGACAGACTCCATCTGAAATACTGCAATCAGTTTTGGGCACCAAACTTCAGAAAGTCGACATCTGGAACTCGCTCCCCAAAAGTATGTCAATTTAAATCTTCAAGATTGAAATCAATTGAGTTTTGTTGGGTAAGAGTATCATGGAACATAGAACAAAGGCAGGTGAATGGAGTTGGGGGCAGATCAGCCATGATATAATTTACAAGCTCAAGGGGCAGAATGGCCGACTCCAGTTCCTATACTCTTGCTTGGGTCCATCTGTTGTATCCTAACTCAGGGAACATGCATGAGATTCGTGAGCTACTTACTTGGGAAGAGTAGCTGAGATGGTTTCACGTTGCCTTCCTTGAGGTTTTTATCTTCAGAGTACCTTCTCCTTGGTGGGCTGCAACAAAAGCTTTACAATGAAGGGGGCACCTGCACCCATCAGACACAAGTAACCCCGCTGAACATTAACCCATTATTCAGAACTTGCCAGGTCTGTATGGAGTGAGGCCTAAACCCAACCTTTCTGATTCAGAGGCAGGAATCCACATGTAAGAATGGAGTAATTGATATAAAAACTCGACTACTCTTTGACCCGGAATCAGCAGGCAGACACCTCGGATAAGTAAGAACACGAACTTTATTCAAGCCGGCAGGGGAAGCATCTCACTTCTCAGACTTCTGAGAACGGATCTTCGACGTGCAATATATTTCGCGCACGTTTATACTGTTTTACCCAACAAGTACATAATTACTGTTGATTATTTTCCCATCGCGCATATGCATCATGCTCAACTACCATTGGTTGTTACTTATAATGCGTTGCAGCTGTCTTTGCACAATTTCTGTTTTTACAAAGGTTATCTGATCAAGGGGGTTTCCAATCTCGCTTGGTCTCCGTGCTTGTTAATGTGGCTTAAAACTTAACAATGTCCAATGTATTACAAAACCTCTCAGTACGTTACTATTTTCATTCCCTGGTTATTTATTTTCTCTATATTCAATTTTATTCTAACATCCAATGAGCCAGTGGTCACTCTGTCTGAAGGCGAGTATCCTGCTGGATGTCAACCCAGTATTTAGAGATCACAATCTATTCTCCTGGCTGTTGGGAGTGGGGCTCGAACCCTTCACCTTCTGACTCAGAACAGGAAGTCTACCATTGAGCCAAAGGCTCGTTTCTGGTGACTTTGGTAAGGGAAAGAAGAACTGCCTATCGCTATGAGCACATAAACCTAACAGGAGTCAGTGCCTTCAGACGAATAAAGAACACATTGAGAGATTAAAAAATGTAGATCCAGAAATTTGGGAGTGTCCATTTTTGGGTGTTTGGAGAAGGTGGAGGGTAAATAGCCTGCATCAGAATAGTGAGGTTCAAGACTCCCAAGATATTGGACCTCGGACCTAATTGCAAAAGAGCCAGCATTGGCTGGGTGGTTAAATGTGGGGTCCTGCTCCTGTTCCTCCCAGCTCCACATTCAGGTAAGTTGCTTACTTCTCCATGTTGCAGGTGGCCCCTAGGGCTGGTTTCCCTGAGTGCAGCTGACGATGGTGCTAACTGCCTCAAGGCAAACCACTTTTAGAGACGGGATCTGAAATATTATGCCTATTATTTGCATATACAAAGGGCCCCAACGCCTGCTTCAGGTATGGTTAAAGGACGGCTCTTGTTTGTCCCTGCCCACTATGGCAAGTAACCTCATTCCTGCCCTAGTGTGTGGGCGCTTCCTGTTCGCCATTTTGGGGCCTTAGGTGTCTGTACAGCACCCATTTTCTAAGTTGTGACTTCTGGCTATTGTGATAATAACTGGTACTCTAATCTTTGTGAAAGGTGTTGTTTCTTAGCTGGATGGTTATGTGTGGTGGCTGTGCTGAGTGAAGAGAAAACTGGGGGTTAAAAATACGGGGGCTTAACACCATCCATTACCAGCAAAAAGTTGTGTGAAGAGGGCGGCCGCTGCTCTTTGGCCAGCTGGTGACGGGTCTCGCGGCGTCCGCCATTTTCCAAGGCCCGACAGTGCTGCAAGTAACATCGATCACCCTGCAGATTGACATCGGGGAGAGGTGGTAATGTCACCTCGCCGAACTTGAACCTTTGTGCTGGGTCCTAAGCGCGCCATCGAAACCGAGCATGCAGCAGACTGACAAAGGCGCTGTCAGCACCTCTTAAAGGGACACTCACAACTTTCAGGGAAGTTTTCATTTAGGCATTTGGACTGTTTTTTTGCTGAAATACATGTTAAAAGTGTTTTTAAGTGTGTGGAGAGTGCTGTTGAATACTTGCAAAGCCTCGGATAGAAAAGGAAAGCCTCTGAAAAGACAGAAAATGCTCAAATACTCAGCAGGTCAGTAACAATCGTGGAGAGAGAAACTGAGTTCATCTCTCAGGCCGAGATGCTGCCTGATCTGCTGAGTATTGCCAGCATTTTATGCTGTTATTTCAGATTTACAGTATCCACTCGCAGAGGGAAGAAGAAGACGCAGAAGAGGAGAAAGCAGAAGTAAGAATACAACGCAGACAGCCCCTTTCTGAACGGGATATCCAGATGGAATCATCCGCCTACAGTACCAGTGACCATAACCCCAATTCCCCTATCAACATTTATCCCCCACCTTACCTTCCCTCTGTTACTGACCATCACAGCGTCCTCTTGGCCATGATACTGAAATAAAAGCCACCACAAAGCAAACTTCCCAATCCAACTTCATACATTTCTCCATCCAATATGACATCAAGACTGTGTGCATTTATCTCCCATCATCATCATCATAGGCAGTCCCTCGAAATCGAGGAAGATTTGTTTCCACTCTAAAAGTGAGTTCTTAGGTGACTGAACAGTCCAATAAGGGAAGTACAGTGTCTGTCACAGGCTCCTTCCGCTGCCTGAGCTTGTTTTCTGCATGCTCTCGGCGACGAGACTCAAGGTGCTCAGCGCCCTCCCAGATGCTCTTCCTCCACTTAGGGCAGTCTTTGACCAGGGACTCCCAGTTGGTGGGGTTGTTGCATTTTATCAAGGAGGCTTTGATGGTGTCCTTGAAACGTTTCCTCTGGCCACCTGGGGCTCACTTGCCGTGTAGGAGTTCCGAGTAGAGCCCTTGCTTTGGGAGTCTTGTGTCAGGTATGCAAACAATGTGGCCCGCCCAACAGAGCTGGTCGAGTGTGGTCAGTGCTTTGATGCTGGCCTGATCGAGGACGCTGACGTTGGTGCATCTGTCCTCCCAGGGGCTTTGCAGGATCTTGCGGAGACATCGTTGGTGGTATTTCTCCAGCGATTTGAGGTGTCTACTGTACATGGTCCACATCTCTGAGCCATACAGGAGGGTGGGTATCACTACAGCCCTGTAGCCCATGAGCTTGACGACAGATTTGAGGGCCTGATCTTCGAACACTCTCTTCCTCAGGTGGCCTATCCTATCCACTGATGACACACAGTGCTACCCCAGTGGCTGCAGCATGGCTGGTGGAAGGCTGCTGACTTGCAGTGAGGGATTCTGCAAATGGCCTTGCTGGTCGATCTTGAGGAGCTGATGGCTGGGATTGTGAAATCGAGTGACAGTATTTCTTCTTCTGCACTCTCCTCTACCTCTTCTTGGCCACCCACTTGCTGGACAGGCTGCATTTCTTGGGTGTGTGAAATGAGGAAGGCACAAGTGTGGAGTTGTGGTGAGGGGAGGGCGGGAAAGCAAGACATGCATGCCAGAAGGATGATAACGTATGAGGATACCAGCATCTTGTATCCTTTCAGCTTCAATGCTGGCCAAGGGCTCAGCCATGCCCCTGCCAAGAACGGCCAGCACCATCTTCTTCTCCAAGGGGGTGAGGTGAAACTAGGAATGGGAGGTGCACCTCCTGTTTTGTACAGATTGTTGGTAGGTGAATAATTGCGGGGGGGTGGCGGGGTAGTCATGCATTGAGCAGTGTGTGAGGCTAGTGGTGCAATTGGTTAGAGACGGCTTTTGAAGATGCATTCACTAACGTTGACCACTGGTCTGAGGTCATGAAGCTTCTTTGGGCTCTGGAGCCAGGTGGTGGGGGCGACACTGCTGGCAGTGACGGTCTCAGTGATGTGGTCCCACATCGTTCTTTCTGGAGGGCCTCCTGGCCCCTGTAGGTCGAGGACCTGTCTTGCAGTGTTGACGCCCTGCACAAAGCTGGAGTGCTGCGTTCGAAACCCTAAGTGCCCCTTCCTGGACTGTTGAGTCATTTGTGTTACTGCTGCAGCACTTTTTCATTTTTTGAGGTGCAGAATGGAATTCAGCTTTAAGAGCTGAAGACTCCAATTTGGGACTTTTTAATGTTATTTTTTTATAAAAAGGCAGAAAATTGCATTTTTTAACTTCATTTTAATTTTTTTAGTTCAGAAGGCATTGCCATTTTTAATTTCCCACAATGCCCAGCGAACTCTATTGCCTCTCTTCCAGAGGCTGTTGGAAGATGGAATGTAGCTTACAGCTGCCAACTTCTCCTCCGATACCTGCACAACGACATCAGGAGGGCGTTACATGGTAAGTTAGCACTGGGCTCAAAATCTTTAGCACCCAGCGCAAATTTTTCTCTTTACCGCTTCGTTCATTTTCAGTGGCCGTTAACACGAGGCTGCGATGACATCAGCAACTCTCGTGGTGGCCACGGATTTTTAACTCTGGAACTCTAGTCATGTTGTTTTATAGGATACTGTAATCTCCATTTGAAAAGCACGGGCAGCGAAGTCAGCAAACAATGCTATGATCCAATACAAAAGCAAAATACTGTGGATGCTGGAAATCTGAAATAAAAACAAAAAATGCTGGAAATACACAGTGGGTCAGGCAGCATCTGTCGAGAGGGAAACAGAGTTAACGTTTCAGGTTGATGACCTTCGTCAGAACGGTTCTGACAAAAAGATCATCGGCCTGAAACGTTAACACTGTTTCTCTCTCCACAGATGTTGCCTGACCCACTGTGTATTTCCAGCATTTTCTGTTTCTATTAATGCTATGGTCTATTTGTTGGAGGGAAGAAAAAACAAAAAAAATGTATTTAAACATTTCTGAGTATGCTTTATGAGTATATTCAGTTCAAGAATGCTGTTTCTACTCAAAATTAATTTTAAATACTGCAATGTAGTGGTTACGGACCAGTAAATAAAGCCAGCAGCTGCATTTGGAAGTGGCTGGGTGGCTAATTGAATTCTTCAGTATAATTCAGAATTTCATCAAAATTGAGCAACATTTCACCATCTTCTGCTTTTTGCCAAATGCTATGAAAATCACTCACACCCTCTCCTCTTCCACTCCTAATGACACCATACAGCCAATGACATCAGCCGAATTTTACATACAATCCTATGAGAATATATTGGCCTGGAATTTGTGATGGGTAATAACAGCAAACGAACAAGCACTCACTGTTATTATGCCTTTGAAACTGACCACAACTTCTGGATGGAGCGCGTGAGCATCCTAACTCGGAAATTCTGAAGTTGCGGTCAGTCATTCACTGATCCAACGTTGGTTGTGCTGTGCCTCCACCATATTGAAACCAATGAAAACTTCAGCTTTTCCGTGATAATACCGCTGTTAAATACCCCATTAAAAGTTAAAACCATTTTGGATTAGGTGTAACAGGTGTTTTAATAGTGTATTGACTGCTAAACAAATGCCATTGCCCTGAAAAATTAACTTTAATTTTCTGGAGTGTCAATTTCCAATTTTTAATAAACTTTGGTGGAGAAATTCGGTCTCGCCTCATTTAGGGTGATAACCCAGGCGGAGCAGTAATTTTAGAACCTTGAAAAAGTTTGCGCTGTCTGCCCAGAAATTCGCCAGAATCAGGTGAGGAGCTGACAGGGGCGCTCAATCAGTCATTGCACACCAGAGCTGGGGGAGGGCGCGATAATGCATTTTTGGTCGGGGCGCGAGATGCTGCGCTCCCGGTCAGTAACCTCTTATTTTCCCATTAACGCCCCCTCTGTAAAATGATCTATTTTACAAGTTTTTTCATCTTTTTTCCAGATTTTCCTTTTCCCCATGTGAGAGTCCCAGGCCTAGAAATTTCCCACCTTAGTGTTGGCCATTAACGCAGTTTTCTTGAAAAAATGGCGACCGCCTCACTTTCGCCCGCTTTTGGCGCGGAACAAGGCAGTCGCCATTTTGAAAAGGTCGGCAGTGCTGCTGTTGCCTCCGCTCGCCTCCAATGCAAATGTGCAGATTGTGACGTCAATCGGCGTACAACACCTGATTTAACACATGACTGCCATTTTGGACAGCACCGCATTCCATACCGCCCTCTCCTAACCATG
Source organism: Pristiophorus japonicus (assembly GCF_044704955.1). Classification (NCBI taxonomy): domain Eukaryota; kingdom Metazoa; phylum Chordata; class Chondrichthyes; family Pristiophoridae; genus Pristiophorus; species Pristiophorus japonicus. The sequence goes on from NC_091987.1 coordinate 50,386,164, forward strand.
CACGGTAGAGCGTCCGTGCAACAATGCTGTCAGCACTTCTTAAAGGGACACACACATCTTTCAGGTAAGTTTCAATTTCAGCTTTTGGACTTTTCTTAATACTTTATTGAAATAGTGGCTTGGTGTAATACATTTAAAAAGTTGTTAAATTGTGCAGAGAGTGCTGCTGGATGCTTGCAAGGCTTTGAATGTTAATGGAAGGCCTTTGAGAAGACCACTTGCTCACAGTCCTGGTGGTTCTTTCTAAAATAACAGCATTACTTTAAGAAAATATAGCCTCGCTCCAAAGACGCTACAGGGACACAACATTGGGCCTCCTGCTTAGCACACAGCCTGCAGCAGTGCGTTCATCGCTGGACTGTCCACTAAGATCATTCAAATCAGCAGGCAGCACCAAAATAACGTACTGTCTGCAATTTATTTAAGGGTGTGAGCAAATCTTGCCCCACGGTGCCACCACCCATTTCCAGGCCGTGTCAAATTTCTAGGCCCCAATCTCTGTTTTGCTCTCTGTAACATTTTTTAAAAATTAGGATTAAAGGAGATCCTTCACTTCCTGATTCACTAGCTGCGAGAATTCTGCATTGTGATTGGCTGCTTAGACAGCTTGTTGACATCACAGCAGCTCGCGCGATGAATTTCCCCCTACACTGCACTGATCCCAATTGAACATCGGAAATGACAAACTTCTCGCCACAGAGACCCCGAGAACTTTCTGGGAACCTTTCTTCGGGGCCGCTGACCACAAATTACAGGCGATAATCTATAAATGAAATGTTGGAATTATGCTTTTGCATATGCACATGCTTGTGCACGACACAGGCATAAACACCCACACTGGGACGTGTCCTCAGCCTTTATGTCTAGAGGACTTGAATACAAGTAGATCGAAGTTATGCTTCAGCTATACAAAACCCCAGTTAGACCACACCTGGAGCACTGTTAGCAGTTCTGGGCATCACACCTCAGGAAGGATATATTGACCTTGGAAGGAATGCAGCAAACGTTTACCAGAATTATACCTGGACTCCAAGGGTTAAATTACGAGGAGAGATTACACAAACTAGGGTTGTATTCCCTGGAATTTAGAAGGTTAAGGGGTAATTTGATCGAAGTTTTCAAGATATTAAGGGGAACTGGTAGGATAGATAGAGAAATTATTTCCGCTGGTTGGGGATTCTAGGGCTAGGGGGCATAGTCTAAAAATTAGAGTCAGTCCATTCAGGAGTGAAGTTCGGAAACAATTTTACACGCAAAAGGTAGTAAAATTTGGAACTCTCTTCTGCAAATGGCAATTGATGCTAGATCACTTGTTAATTTTACATCTAAGATTGATAGACTTTTGTTAATCAAAGGTATTAAGGGGGGTGCAAAGGCAGGTCTATTGAGTTAAGTCACAGATCAGCCATGATCTCCTTGAATGACGGGATAGGCTTGAGGGGCTAAGTGACTACTCCTGTTCCTGTTCCTATTTCCCAACCTTCTCCAGCTGCTTCATCAATGATCTTCGATCCATCAGAAGATCAGGAGTGAGGCATTTCAGTGACAATTCCACAGTGTTTAGCTGCTTTCACAAGTCCTTCGATAATGAAGCAGCCCACACCAACCTGCAGCATGACTTGCATAACATTCTGCTTTGGGCTGATGAGTGACTTAACATTCATAAGAAATAGGAGCAGGAGTCAGCCATCTGGCCCCTCGTGACTGTACCGTCATTCAATAAGATCATGGCTGATCTGATCTTGGCCTCAACTCTGCTTCGCTGCCCTCTCCCCATAACCCTTGACTCCCTTATCGTTCAGGAATCTGTCTATCTCCACCTTAAATATATTCAATGACCCAGCCTCCACAGCTCTCTGAGGTAGAGAATTCCAAAGATTCACAACCTACTGAGCGAAAAATTTCCTCCTCACTTTTGTATTAAATGGGCGACTCCTTATTCTGAAACTATGCCCCCTAGTTCTAGATTCCCCCACGAGGGGAAACATCCTCTCTGCATCTACCCTGTCAAGTCCCCTCAGAATCTTATATGTTTCGACATTCACCTCTCATTCTTCCAAGCTCCAATGAGTATAGTCCCAACCTGCTCAACCTTTCTTCATAAGACAACACCTTCATCTCCGGAATCAATCTCGTGAACTTTCTCTGAACTGCCTCCAATGCAAATATATCCCTCCTTAACTAAGGAGCCCGGTACAGTTGCAGGAGGAATTCCCTACTTTTATGCTCCATCCCTCTTGCAATAAAGGCCAACATTCCATTTGCCTTCCTAATTACTTGCTGTACCTGCTTGCTAACTTTTTCTGTTTCATGTACAAGGACCCCCAGATCCCTCTGTATTGCAGCATTTTGTAATTCCTCCCTATTAAAATAATAATTTGCTTTTTTATTTTTCCCACAAAAGTAGATAATCTCACATTTTCCCACATTATACTCCATCTGCTAAATTTTTACTCACTCACTTAGCCTATCTATATCCCTTTGCAGATTATTTGCATCTTCTTCACAAATTGCTTTCTCACCTATCTTTGTATCATCAGCAAATTTGGTTACATTACACTCTGTCCCTTCATCCAAGTCATTAATATAGATCATAAATAGTTGAGGTCCCAGCACTGATCCCTGTGGAACCCCACTAGTTACAGTTTGCCAAACTGAAAATGACCCATTTATCCCGACTTTCTTTTTATGTTAGTAAACCAATCCTCTTTCCATGCTAATCTATTGCCTCCAACCCTGTAAGCTCTTAACTTGTGCAATAATCTTTAAATGTGGCATCTTACTGAATGCCCTCTGGAAATTCGAATACATGATATCTACTGGTTCCCCTTTATCCACCCTGCGCGTTACATCCTCAAAGAATTCCAGCAAATATGTCACATATTTGACACACATAAATGCCTGTTAATTACCATCTTAACAAGCTTATGTCTAGTCATGTCGTCTTGACTTTCAATGGCACCACATTAATCAGAAGCTAAAATGGACCAGCCATATCAACATCATGGCTACAAGTAGGAGAGAGACTGTGAGTAGCCTGCAATAAGTGGCTTACCTCCTGACCTTTCGCAGCATCTTCACCATCTAGAAGACTCAAGTCAGGACTTTCCTGGATGGGTATAACCTCAACAGCACTCAAGAAGCTTGACACACTACGGGAAACATCAATTTGCTTGATCAGCCTTCTGCCAGTGGACTCAATATCTACCTTTTCATTACCAGGCTCTGTGACTGCAGTATATTCAATCTATGGGATGCACTGCATCAACTCATGAATATTACTTCAACAATACCTCTCTCCCCTGCTAACCTTACTTTCAAGGACAAGAGCAGCAATCTTGTGAGAACATCATTACTTCCGTGTTCCCCTCCAAGTCACACAATGTCCTGACTTGGTCATGGATTGCAATTCCTTCATTGTCGCTGATATTCTCTACCTATTACCATTGTGAGTGCACCACAGCGCTTCAAGCAGAAAACCAACCACCACCTTCTCAAGACAACTAGGGATGTGCAATAAATATGGCCTTGCCAGCATTGCCCACATTCAGAGAACAAATTAAAAAAACACAAAAGCTCCTGGAACTAATAGGGCACCGATTTAAAGCCTTCTCTTAATTAATTTGCTTGAACAGTCAAATCCCATGTGTGGAATTTACAAAACAATCAGTGAACATAAGGCCCATTCATCCCACATTACTGACAGCACAATTAAACTCTATCAACGGCCATCGTCTTGAAACACAATGCGAACAATTCTGTTTATCTAAATGATTCAGTTAAAGTAATGACAATTTCTGACACATACCTTGCCTCCAGGCATAACTATTCCTGTTCACTGAGACTTTTCCTAGCAAAATCTCTATCCTGCTTCCTAAAGGAGCTGGTTAATTCTCAGGAAGGGGGTTAAACAACAGTACATTATGTGTCCTGGTTTATATTTCATGCACATCTACGTACTTTATATTGCTTTAATAATATTTTGATATGTCACACTGTCTGTTGTATTGTGTTCAGCTCTCTCATTCATAGAGCACACATATAAAGCACCCCCTTTATAATTTACACAGCTCCTTACATAAGACCATTTGTATGGCTTGCACAGATGAGTCTCGCTGCACAAGTTATATCAACCATGTTAATCTCTTTATATTTATGGAACCGATGTACAATTTGTGATGATATCAGACCTTGCCAGACATTTAGATATTTTGTATTGATTATGTTTGAGGTACAGCCAATTAAAACAGCAAAAGGAGATAACTGAGCTTTAAAAATATTGCAGTAACCATGAAGCTGAGATTTCTGAATGCAGTGAAAGTTCCAACTTGCACACTTGAACAGGTTGTATTACCCGGCAGAAAATAGTCATGAAATAATCATTTGTTTATTAAAGATAAATGAAAGATTTGGAATATCTATGGTCTGTAGGGAACTGACTACAGTGGGAAAGAGATTTGTAAGAACAGATATTGAGGTCAAGTACAGAGGGATTGCAGTAACAAGCCAACTGCCGCAGTTTCTTGTTGTGTATTATCTTGCTTCCACATTTGCAAATTCATGCGTGAGCGCCAACGAGCTTATCTCCTTCCATAAGCATTTTCACTAAAATCCAGAGGGCGTGAGGGGAGTATTATAATTAAATATTTTTGCAATGAATGAATACTTTTGTTTCATCTGTATTTCAACTATCACAAGCCTTAGAACAATAAGGGGCTGAAATTGCCCTGCGCTGGGTTTGGTGCGGTCAATTTGATTTCTGTGATTTTTTTTGCGCAGTCCCCGGGGGCATAGAATTGGCCTCTTTGAGTAAAACAAATGTTGCTTGAGGAAACAGAGCGTTCACCCGGCGCTCGTACGCCGTTTGCGGGACACAACACTCAGTGCCGCACTCAACACATCAGCGAGGCGCTGATGATGTCAGCGCGACGCGGACGTGTCGTGTCACGTTGACGCGTCACAACGTCCCTCCATTTTTTTAAAGGGGAGGGCTGCTGCAAACTCTGCAGCATCTTTAGTGGCACCCACTGGGCCAGCAGGGATGGAGTGCCGCCGGTCTGCATGCTGGCGGCCCAGTCACACCAGCGGCCGCCATTGTCTGGACGATTAAAAATTCGGCCTGCAAAAAAAAGATGTTGGCTGCCGTGCCAACACCTCTCTTTTAAGGGTGGTCGGGGCGCTCCAGCCATCACAGCTCCCTATCCTGAGAAGCTGTCGGTGGCATCGACCCATGCCGACCTCACGTCCCATGGGGCAATTTTCTCCGAGGAGCGCAAAGGGGTCGGCGCGGGGTGATGCCATCGCCGTGCATGCATTACAGATATATAAAACGGAAAAGAGTGACTAAAGTAAATGTTGGTCCCTTAGAAGATGAGAAGGGGGATTTAATAATGGGAAATGTGGAAATGGCTGAGACCTTCAATAATTATTTTGCTTCGGTCTTCACAGTGGAAGACACAAAAACCATGCCAAAAATTGCTGGTCACGGGAATGTGGGAAGGGAGGACCTTGAGACAATCACTATCACTAGGGGGGTAGTGCTGGACAGGCTAATGGGACTGAAGGTAGACAAGTCCCCTGGTCCTGATGAAATGCATCCCAGGGTATTAAAAGAGATGGCGGAAGTTATAGCAGATGCATTCATTATAATCTACAAAAATTCTCTGGACTCTGGGGAGGTACCAGCAGATTGAAAAGTAGCTAATGTAACACCTCTGTTTAAAAAAGGGGGCAGACAAAGGCAGGTAACTATAGGCCGGTTAGTTTAACATGTGTAGTGGGGAAAATGCTTGAAGCGATCATTAAGGAAGAAATAGCGGGACATCTAGATAGGAATAGTGCAATCAAGCAGACGCAACATGGATTCATGAAGGGGAAATCATGTTTAACTAATTTACTGGAATTCTTTGAGGTTATAACAAGCATGGTGGATAGAGGTGTACCGATGGATGTGGTGTATTTAGATTTCCAAAAGGCATTCGATAAGGTGCCACACAAAAGGTTACTGTAGAAGATAAAGGTACGCGGAGTCAGAGGAAATGTATTAGCATGGATAGAGAATTGGCTGGCTAACAGAAAGCAGAGAGTCGGGATAAATGGGTCCTTTTCAGGTTGGAAATCGGTGGTTAGTGGTGTGCCACAGGGATCGGTGCTGGGACCACAACTGTTTACAATATACATAGATGACCTGGAAGAGGGGACAGAGTGTAGTGTAACAAAATTTGCAGATGACACAAAGATTAGTGGGAAAGCGGGTTGTGTAGAGGACACAGAGAGGCTGCAAAGAGATTTCGATAGGTTAAGCAAATGGGCTAAGGTTTGGCAGATGGAATACAATGTCGGAAAGTGTGAGGTTATCCACCTTGGGGAAAAAAAACAGTAAAAGGGAATATCATTTGAATGGGGAGAAATTACAACATGCTGCGGTGCAGAGGGACCTGGGGGTCCTTGTGCATGAATCCCAAAAAGTTAGTTTGCAGGTGCAGCAGGTAATCAGGAAGGCGAATGGAATGTTGGCCTTCATTGTGAGAGGGATGGAGTACAAAAGCAGGGAGGTCCTGCTGCAACTGTATAGGGTATTGGTGAGGCCACACCTGGAGTACTGCGTGCAGTTTTGGTCACCTAACTTAAGGAAGGATATACTAGCTTTGGAGGGGGTACAGAGACGATTCACTAGGCTGATTCCGGAGATGAGGGGGTTACCGTATGATGATAGATTGAGTAGACTGGGTCTTTACTTGTTGGAGTTCAGAAGGATGAGGGGTGATCTTATAGAAACATTTAAAATAATGAAAGGGAAAGACAAGATAGAGGCAGAGAGGTTGTTTCCACTGGTCGGGGAGACGAGAACTAGGAGGCACAGCCTCAAAATACGGGGGAGCCAATTTAAAACCGAGTTGAGAAGGAATTTCTTCTCTCAGAGAGTTGTGAATCTGTGGAATTCTCTTCCCAAGGAAGCAGTTGAGGCTAGCTCATTGAATGTATTCAAATCACAGATAGATAGATTTTTAACCAATAAGGGAATTAAGGATTATGGGGAGCGGGCAGGTAAGTGGAGCTGAGTCCACGGCCAGATCAGCCATGATCTTGTTGAATGGCGGAGCAGGCTCGAGGGGCTAGATGGCCTACTCCTGTTCCTAATTCTTATGTTCTTACGTTCTTATGTTCTTATGTATGCGCCGCGCAGAGTGCTAATCACGGGGCGCTGCGCAAACCACTTTTCGCAGGCTGAGCCCCAGGGGCAATTCCAGAGGTGAGCGATCTGGCTCCCGCGCCTGGGCAGAAACCCTTTCGCGCCCTGTTAGCGCCCTCTGGAGGCGATAATGGACCTTTCTAGGGGCAATTTTGGTCTCCAATTCTCTTATTAACGCATGTTTCGAAATCTATCTGTTAATTGATAGAACAAAGTGCTCGTGTATTGGAATTGATTGAGATTAAGTTTCCAATTATGTTTCAAAAGGCAATAACGGTTGGCTATGTGGAAATTGGAAATGTCAGCATCGGTAAAATATGTGATTCTGAGTTTAGTGTGAGACACATTGTCACAGAGTGGGGAGAGATGGACAGGAGTGATAAATCTTGTTTGATTGACATTGTTGCTGGGTTACCTGGTTTCCGGAATTTGCTCGTGAATTAATTTCTTGCCCACACTGCTAGGTGGAAAGCGATGGTAAATCGCAGGCCTGGAGGCTGCCCAGAGGCAGCAGATAAATGTCGGGATTGGTTAATGCCCTGCACCATGATTGGGATGAGGGAATGGGGGCGGATTTTCAGCAGGGGGGTGGCCTAAGCTTTCCTAGTAGAGCCCAAAGGAGCACTCATGCTTCTCCTATCTTCACAAGGAAAGTAAAAAAAAAAATGAGACTTACCTTTAGGTGGGTCTCCTTGCCATCTACTCCGGATAGAAGGCAAAAATCCATGCCTGACAGTTCCAGTGCAGGTAGGTAACTTGGGCGATATGATGTGCCCACCCGCCCAGTTTCCGCCAGGTGGGAGGGGTTAAAATCGCCACTGTACCTGGCTAAGAAGCACTATGTGAGAAGTCTTTCCATACCAAACTCTGATTTTTTTTTAAAAGAGTAAGATGTAATTATATAGGGCCTTGGTGAGACCACACCTGGAGTACTGTGTATAGTTTTGGTTTCCTTACCTAAGGAAGGATATACTTGCCATAGAGGATGTGCAACGAAGATTCACCAGACTGATTCCTGGGATGGGAGAGATCATCCTATGAGGAGAGATTGAGTAGACTCGACCTATATTCTCTAGAGTTTAGAAGAATCTGAGATGATCTTATTGAAACATACAAAATTCTTACATGGCTTGACAGGATAGATGCAGGGAGGTTGTTTCCATGATCTGGGGAGTCTAGAACTAGGATCACAGTCTCAGAATAAGGGGTCGGCCATTTAGGACTGAGATGAGGAGAAATTTCTTCACTCAGAGGGTGGTGAATCTTTGGAATTCTCTACTTCAGAGGGCTGTGGAGGCTCAGTCTTTGAGTATATCCAAGACAGAGATAGATAGATTTTTGAATATTAAGGGAATCAAGGCACGTGGGATAGTGCGGAAGGTGGAGTTGAGATAGAAGATCAGCCATGATATTGAATGGCGGAGCAGGCTCGAGGGGCCGAATGGCCTACTCCTGCTTCTATTTTTTATGTTCTTATGTGTAAATGCCTGGAAGTGCTTTGCAGGACAGTGGGCCAATTTTCATAGAGAATGCATATTGGGCAGATATTGGATGGAGCAATCACACTGTCTGCCCGATGGCAACAGCAAGAGCCCTGAATCATTTTTATGGTGCTATCTCTTTTGAATAAGACTTCACTGGGAAAAAAAGTCGGGAGAGGTGTATAATGCGTGGCCGAGTTAATATCATCCATTCTACACCAGTGCAAAAAATGTAAATGAATTAACATTACCCCCTAGTATTCAGTAGAGATGTGATTAATTGGGCCAACATCCAAAATTATCGGGATATTTTGATTGCATCAGACACATTTGGCAATCCATGCACAAATTGCACTCAAAATTGTACTCGTTTTCCACATTGAAGTTATAGAGCTGGATTTTAGGCTTTTCTGTTTTTGGGGCGAAAACAGAGGCGAAGCGGGAAAGTTACCAGCCGGGAATAGGTTGCGCTTTAGTAAGGAAGTTTGGACATCTGGGCCCTACGCCAGCACGAAGGAAGAAGTTGTATAACTTTTGAGGCGAAAAATGGGAAACTCACAAACTAAAGTGCCGGGCCATGTGTGCTCCGAGAGAGGCTTTCGGGGGTGGGGGGGGGGAAGAAACGTTAAAAAAGAAACACAAAAACATTCCCAAAACTTTGCCCACACCACCACAATACAAATGGCTAAAAAAAAAATTTAAATAAACACTCGCACTTACCCTTTACAGCACGTTACCTGGTTTCACAGACGGTCATTGCGAGGCTCAATTCCAGGCGTACGGGTCGGGTTTGAGTCAAAACTCGGATGGTGTCGCAACAAGAGGCATTGCACACCCAGTACAGCTCTTCCCGGCAGTGCTGCTAAGCGCTACCACAAAACCCGACCCGAGACTCGCGACCGGATGCAGGAGACCTCGCCATCCCATTTCACGCCGCTCCGGAGAAAAACCTGGAGCGCAAAGGACCGGAAAATCCAGCCTCGGTTCAAGTTTCCGCTTAAACTGATTTGCATAACCACAGTCTTCCATGAATCAGCGCGATCGGGTCGTGGTTTGGAATATATATGTTTTTTTCTCCCTTACATTAAAAATATTCCATGATATATTTAAGCGTGGTAACCTGGTGCAGTTTTATTAATACTGCTGAAAATGGGTTTATCAAAAAAAAAAGCATTTTTAATACAAGTGTCTCGTCCATCAGCAGTGGGTAACCTGGTTTTAAATAACTGAAAATGACTTAAAAAACTGTACAGAACCATTTAATAGTTTCATTCGTGTATCCTAGTCAGTTTCTTGTAACGGGCACAATTAGCAGAAACTGTCCATGCTGATTACTTGGATCAGTCGGAGTGGTCAGCTTTGTGGGCAAGGCCAGCATCCAGAACAGTGTTTATTAAACCAGCGCAAAGGTTTGCGGCAACTCAATTTACACTGGACCTAACTTGCGTTTGAAATTCCTCGATCTTTTGCACTGGTTTGGCCGATTTAGAAAATTAGTAGAAACTCTACCCCAGTGTGGCATACAAGAAATTATACGTAGAGTGACTTCAATGTTAAATCGCATCAAGAGGTTCAGAATATGTTATAGACCTCCAGAGTGCCCCTGAGTTAAGATTAAAGATTTCACTTCAATCCAGGGTTCATATTATTTTTATGATGCCTGTGTATTGCGACATTTCTAAAATATTTTATTGGCTGTAAAGCACCTTGGAATGTCCTGAGGTTATGAAAAGCGCTATACAAATGCAAGTCTTTTTTATATTCTGCAAAATTTGTGATTGTGGTTGAATTTAGTTTTGAGTCTTTTTTTGCCAACATTTGCTGCACCAAAAGTATGTGTGCAATGTGGGATGCAGTAATGCCATGCAGAGGATCAATAATTGTGACAAGGTCACTACACATTTATCAGTTATTCACCTCTGTGAAGTAATGGTAGTTTGTGACAGTTCCAAGCCCTGAGAGTGCATGATAACACATTCTTAAGCATGCCTTGTTTTTATACAAAATGTATGGAGATGGGCTGGTACTATTTACTGAGTCAGAGCTTTCCTGTTGGTCGGTCACAGTCTGGATTTCTATACTCCATTAGTGCGGTGGTTTGAAGCCACATCACCTTTTATATGTGCTAAGTTTTTTTGTGTAATTTCATACCACAAGCTAAAAAGATAGGTCATGACATGACATCAGATCTGGATTCCACTGGGTTTAGCTGGCAGGAAAGCTTTTATGGAAAAAAACTTCGCCAGTAAAGATTATAAATTCATATTCCATGTAGCCCATCACGTATGCTATTGTTCTAAGCATTTACACCTCTTGTCTGGATGACCTTCCCTAAAAGAAATAAATGCAATTGCTTAAAATTAATTAAAACAACCAAGAAAGGAAACAATGAAAGGATTTTTAAAAAGAATGCATATTGCAATCAGCAACTTTAATTGGCCTTCAGTTTTAAATTACGAATGTATTAAGAATTAACAAGCAAACTTCAAGGATGTCTTTGATCATAGTGTATGAGTGATGCACACTGGGAGAAAACTGTCACCTTTGTGAACATCGCAAATGCCAGCTGCCAATCTGGCTCTGTAATTAGGGCTTACATGTAAAATACAAGCTGAGAATTTGATTTTGTTTTGAAAGAAAAGAAAGAATTTGGGGAATGTAACCTCTCTCATGTTATTCTCTTACATCTGTAGTCTTTGGTTATTGTTTTATTCATCTCTTCTCTCAGCCTGAAGATCTGGCACTTGACTGTACCGGTTATGTTGTCACTTTTGATCTGCATACTAGGATATAGTGCTGATACAGACTCACAGGGAGCGACTATCACTGCCCGCTGCCTATGTCATGCTGAAATTATGGGCATTAGGACCCTGAAAAAAGAATGGCAATGACAATAGCGAGAAAAAAACAAAAATCATTTTAATTTTACTAATTTTAGCCTGTACCAGGTCAGTAGTGCACTGAAAATCACGGCACAGCACTTAACACGCCACTCCCACCAAAGTCCAGACCACCACCATTTTGATGTGCTCTTTATATCGGCAGCTCAGGCATCTGCCAAAAACAGACGGCGCCTCTTTTACCCATGCAAATTGTGGTCCTGTGACATACATAGGATGTCCACTGAACAGTGGAAGTCCCGCCCAGTGAAACTGTACAGGCAAACCAGCGGCCTTTAAAGTGACTGCTGGAGGGTGTCCGAAAATGGAAAAGGTCAATACTTTGAATGATTTCTCTGGTGGGTACCGGAAGTGCAAAATTATCTTGTCTGCTGTTGCTCCATTCACAGGCCCCAACAATTAATGTCTGCCCCTCTTAATGGGATTCGGCCAGCTCTGCTCCACGTAGGAGCTGTCAGATTTCTTAGCCTCACCGTTGGCAACCCGGGCAGCTGGGTGATGGGATGTTGATGAGGCTCGACCATAAAAATTGTTTGGGCCTCACGCCAGTAACATCAGATGGGCAATTGGTTACATCCACCTGATGTCTGTGCAAACTGAAAATCAGCCCCATACAAGGATGAAGAAAGAATAGAGATGGATAGTGGGAGAGCATGGAAAAGAAAGGATGGGGATCAATGGAAAGTCAAGTGGAAATACAAAGGAAGTCAGCGATAGGAAGAGAGAATGCATAAACAGAGAGGGGCAAAGATGGATGAGAAAGAGACGCAAGATGGACAGGGCAGTAGGGTTAGATACAGAAAGAGAGAGAGAGAGAAGGTAATGTTAAGAATGTGGAGAACAAAGAAACCAAGAATTCGGGAAAGGATAGAATGGAGAGCAAGAAAGATGAAGAAAGAAATTATGCAAGATAGAAAAAGGGGGACAGTGATGGAGACAGAGGATATAAAGAAAAAAGGGAAGTACAGCGAATAGAAGGTAAAGGGAAAGCAGAAGAATTACAAAAAGAGAGAAAAATATTAAGGGATAGGGAAGGAGCTAGAAAGGAGACAAAATGATCAGAGAAGAAAGGGCTGGAGCAAGAGGGGAAGACAGAGAATAGGTAAAACAATTACAGGTACAACGTCTCAAATCCGGCAACCTCGGGACCAAGACCATGCCGGTTTTCGGACTTTTCCGGATTTCGGAAAAGAAAATCTATAGGCTGAAAATTCCGGCCTCGCCAGGTCCATACGAAGGGCACATGGACCCGGCGAGGAATCGCAAAAGCCGGTTTTCGGGGCGTGATGCGCATGCCCCAAAAACCGGCTTTTCCGATCTGTCAAGATTTCTCCGAAGAGGATCCTCCACATCCTCGAAGCCGATAACCAGTCCGGTTCACCAGTTTTTGGACAATAATTCCGAATTTTATTTTACTGACTATCAAATGGGATTTTCTCAAAAATGTCCGGTTTTCAAACAATTCCAATTTTCGTATCTATACACACACGGTGAAAAGCAGAAGGATGATTTGCCATTCTTGTATGTTGGAAAGTTCCTATCCTCTGCTCATTATTTGATACTAATAGCAAGGCTGAGATTAGGATTTGTCATGTGGGGAATTGCAGTCGTGAACACCCATTCTGCCATTTATAATACGGCATTACTTAAGAGTGGCATTCTCAAAGGCCTGAGAGAAGGTTGCCAATGTATTTTCTTGGCTGTGGAATAATTTATTGCCTAAAGCAACCATAAGGGAGATAGAGGAAAATAAAAGCAAATGAAAAACTAATTAAACACATTAGTGTAGGAATTAAGTGATTGTACAATGCAAGTCATTGCTAGATAACAAATACATAGATACATCAACGCGAGTCTGAGGCTGTGATTCAATTGAATGGCTCTGGTGACATCATTACAAAAAGAGTGAAACTCAATAGTTTGTCAAGTTCAGTAACACACTGGTCCAGAATTTTCTGCCATGTCGGGTGTAAGTGACTTTGCCTGAAGCCAGTCAAAAATTGAGGTTTGGGCTTCTCCACAGGCTGCTCACCCAACTGGTGAGTTGAATTTTGGGCCACCTGCCTCACTGTCAGTGTCCCTCAGGTAAGTGCCGGGGGAGGGCCGATTGCAACTAGCCTTTTTCATGGCAGCCGGTTCCTAGTCATATCCACGCCAGGTGAAGCTGAACAGAGTAGGCCGAGTAGGCAGAGTAGGCTTTGCTCCCTGGGACATCAATTTTTCGTAGGGCCCAAAAAACAAAGCATCAGGTCTCTCTTTTACACATCTGGCGGGCCGAGCGTTTTTTTTAGGTGGCTGCCAGGGCTCCTGAAAAATGGTTCGATCTACCGTCAGGTTGGATCTCTTTCAGGTATCCTTGGGAGCAGGGCATTGGTTCCCAGAATTGGGCCGCATTACACCTGTTTTATGTCCATAACACAGGCACAGCCATATCTAATTTCTATCCCTTAATTTCTGATGTAAAATGCATATTGGCAATGAAATCCCATTTGAATCAAATAGGTTCATACAGAAATGATCCTAATGTATCACACATTAAACCTGACCCTGCTCGAAATCAGAACAATACTTTTGTCCAAATGAAGCCGATTAGACACTCCTGCCATGTTTTTATGGTAAAGTTTAGAATATTAAAATCCAGATAAATTCGATAAAATGGGCCAATAATGGAAAATTGACAGGTTAAAATATGATCATTATCCGAACAATATTCCTGTAAAATTCAATAGATTAACTTTTGACCCGATAAAGATTTCAGGTGGATTTTGCAGTTTAATGTTAAGCTGTAAAAGAACATTTTGCGAGGATAATTTTTCTAATCCTCAGGCCATTAATTTTCTCAATCACTATCAGATTTTAACGGTACTTGCGACTAATATTTTCGCAGACTGATATCCTTGCCCAATTATAAACAGATTTGAATGAAATTAATAATGATATCTTAAATTTGAGAATTTAACATTTGCGGTGTGCATGATCGATCTCACCTTTGCAGGAAATTCTGGGCCTGAGTTTAAATTGCAGCCTCAAACACTCTGATAGTTCATTCTCATTTCTGATAAGAAACATTGAACAGTTTTTTTTTGTTTTCTAAGTTTGATTGTGCCTTTTTAAACTGTCATTTAGTAAAGATGGTGTATCAATAGGCAAATGTTACTAAAGTTGATGCTACAGTACTTAGAAGATTCTAAAATATGACGCCCTTTACTTTCTGTAGCAGATAAGCAAGCCATTCACTATATATTAGAGGGCCATTTTTGCAGCCCGGTGTTGGGAAAGCAAATGCCTTCTCGGACCCAAAACCTAACTTGAGTGTCACAGTGTGCCACAAGGAAAGCAATTACATAGGACAATATGTGCAGGCTAAAATAAATCATAAGATTTAAATGCAGGTTAATTATTATTGAGACACAGTGAGACACAGCAAGATACAGAAAGAAGAATACTAAGAAAACAATAAAAATAGAAGCAGTCCACAGGTTTAGAACATGGGTCTTCACGTGGCTTAACAATCAGCAGGGCTCTTGAATGGAACAATTTTTCACAGACTTTCATGATATGATATTGTGTATCAGTGATGCAATTCCCAGTGGACCCAAGTACCACATATCTCACTTAAAAACTTGAGTAGTCCGCACTCCAATTTATGCCATGGGAATTCTTTCATCTTAGAATCAGTACTTTGAAATCTGCTGTCATTTGTAAAGTGGGGTGTTATGGGTTCCAGTCCCACTCCAGGTACTTGAGGACATAACGCTAGGCTGACACTCCAGTGCAGTGCTGAGGGAGTGCTGCACTGTTGAGAGATGCCGTCTTTCAGATGAGACGTTAAACCGAGGCTCCATCCACACTTTTCTCAAGTATACAGACCCAGATCTTCGAGCTTATCTGGATAACTAAGGTGTTTTAAATTGAGAATTCAACTTGTGACCCAACTTTGCATCCTTTTCAAAGCCTCAAAATCCTCTACCATGTAAGGAAGCCAAAACTGGACACTATTCTAGCTGAGGCCTCAACCAAGGTCTTGTACAGGGACAAAATGGTATGCTTTGTCTTGCAGCAAATTGTCCTGTGAGTATAACCGAGAACCCTCTTTGCTTTAGTTCTTGCTTCACAGCAGTGGTAATGAACCTTTAGAGAGTGATGCCCAGATTTGTTGTTTCTCTGCTTCAATTCTGTTCCCTGTAGGGTGTATGCATATTTAGCATTCGACCTGCCCACGTGCATAACACTACACTTTTCTAAGTGAAACATCATTTGCCAAGCACCAGCCCATTCTCCCAACTCATTGAGATCTGCTTGCAGTAGTTGAGTATCCTCTACAGTCCTAACACTTGCACATATCTTGTTATCGTCCTCAAATTTGAGGATCGTTCCCAAACACCTACCTCTTAATCATTGATGAAAATAGTAAAGGCCCTAACATTGATCCCTGCGGGACACCACTGATAATGGGTCTCCAAACAGATCCAAATCCATTGAGAAGAACTTTCTGCCTACAGGCATTCAGCCAATTCTCAATCCACCGCAGCAGATTAGCACTGATTCAACAAGTTTCTATCTTGTAGCGAAGCCTCTTGTGTAGGGTTCACATCACTCCCATTTTCCGTGCGAGTCTGCCAGAATGGGCATTTGGTCTCCCGAGCGCTACTCGGTAAAATAATGGGACTAAAGATGGACAAATCCCCTGGACCTGATGGCTTGCATTCTAGCATCTTAAAAGAAGTGGCTGCAGAGATAGTGGATGCATTGGTTGTAATCTCCTAAAATTCCCTGGATTTTGGGAGGTCCCAGCAGATTGGAAAACCACAAATGTAACACACTTATTTAAAAAAGGAGGCAGACAAAAAGCAGAAAACTTTAGACCAGTTAGCCTAACAACTGTCATTGGAAAAATGCTGGAGACCATTATTAAGAAAGCAATAGCAGGACATTTGGAAAAGAATAATTCAGTCAAGCAGAGTCAGCACGGTTTTATGAAAGGAAAATCATGTTTTCTGGAGTACTTTGAGGATGTAACAAGCAGGATGGATAAAGAGGAACCAGTGGATGTGTATTTGGATTTTCAGAAGGCATTCGATAAGGTGCCATACAAAAGGTTACTGCACAAGATAAAAGTTCACGGGGTTGGGGATAATATATTACCATGGATAGAGGAAACAAAAAAACAGAGAGTCGGGATAAATGGGTAATTTTCCAGTTGACAAACATACATAGAAACATAGAAAATAGGTGCAGGAATCGGCCATTTGGTCCTTCGAGCGTGCAAACTCCCACTTGGATATATCCAATGAACTGGTATCAACAACTCTCTGCGGCAGGGAAATTCCACAGGTTAACAACTCTCTGAGTGAAGAAGTTTCTCCTCATCTCAGGCCTAAATGATTTACCCCTTATCCTTAGACTGTATCCTCTGATTCTGGACTTCCGCAACATCGGGAACATTCTTCCTGCATCTAACCTGTCCAGTCCCATCAGAATTTTATATGTTTCTATAAGATCCCCTCTCATCCCTCTAAACTCCAGTCTCTCCTCATATGTCAGTCCAGCCATCCGGGAATCAGTCTGGTGAACCTTTGCTGTACTCCCCCAATAGCAAGAACATCCTTCCTCAGATTAGGAGACCAAAACTGAATATAATATTCCAGGTGAGGCCTCACCAAGGCCCTGCACAATTTCAGTAAGATCTCCTATACTCAAAACCCCTAGCTATGAAGGCCAACATGCCATTTGCCCCCTTCACCGCCTGCTGTACCTGCATGCTAACTTTCAATGACTGATGTACCATGACACCCAGGTCTCATTGCACCTCCCCTTTTCCTAATTTGCTGCCATTCAGATAATATTCTGCCATCGTGTTTTTGCCCCCAAAGTGGATAACCTCACATTTATCCACATTATACTGCATCTGCCATGCATTTGCTCACTCACCTAACCTGTCCAAGTCACCCTGCAGCCTCTTAGCATCCTCCCCACAGCTCACACCGCCACCCAGTTTAGTGTCATCTGCAAACATGGAGATATTATACTCAATTCCTTCATCAAATCATTAATGTATATTGTAAATAGCTAGGACCCCAGCACTGAGCCCTGCAGTACCCCACTAGTCACTGCCTGCCATTCTGAAAAGGACCCGTTTATCCCGACTCTCTGCTTCCTGTCTGCCAACCAGTTCTCTATCCACTTCAGTACACTACTCCTAATACCATGTGCTTTGCTTTTGCACACTAATCTCTCGAGTGGGACCTTGTGAAAGTCCAAATACATCACATCCACTGGTTCTCCCTTGTCCACTCTACTCGTTACATCCTCAAAAAATTCCAGAAGATTTGTCAAGCATGATTTCCCTTTCATAAATCCATGTTGACTTGGACCGATCCTGTCACTGATTTCCAAATACGCTGTTATTTTATCTTTAATCAGTCTATAATTACCCCTTTTCTCTCTCCCTCCTTTTTTAAAAAGGGGTGTTACATTAGCTACCCTCCAGTCCATAGGAACTGATCCAGCGTCAATAGAATGTTGGAAAATGATCACCAATGCATCCACTATTTCTAGGGCCAATCCCTTAAGTACTCTGGGATGCAGACTATCACGCCCTGGGGATTTATCGGCCTTCAATCCCATCAATTTCCCTAACATAATTTCCCACCTAATAAGGATATCCTTCAGTTCCTCCTTCTCACTCGTACTTTCGGAAGGTTATTTGTGCCTTCCTTCGTGAAGACAGAACCAAAGTATTTGTTCAACTGGTCTGCCATTTCTTTGTTCCCCATTATAAATTCACCTAAATCTGACTGCAAGGGACCTACATTTGTCTTCACTAATCTTTTTCTCTTCACATATCTATAGAAGCTTTTGCAGTCAGTTTTTATATTCCCGGCAAGCTTCCTCTCATACTCTATTCTCCCCCTCCTAATTAAACCCTTTGTCCTCCTCTGCTGAATTCTAAATTTCTGCTAGTGGGGTGCCACAGGGATCGGTGCTGGGGCCTCAACTATTTACAATATATATTAATGATTTGGATGTATGGACCAAGTCAAATGTAGCCAATTTGCTGATGATACAAAGATGAGTGGGAAAGCAAGTTGTGAGGAAGACACAAAAAATCTGCAAAGAGATATAGGGCTCAATTTTCCCCAAGCCCGTTTTCTGGCATATTATTTAGGTCAAGAAATGTGCGAGAAAAACTTATCCGAAGTTTCCCCGATGTTTGTGCTGTAATCTGGAGCCACGCAGCGTGGCCAGTTGCCTCGGGGGGTGGAGCCTGCGGTCTGCGTTGGAAAAAGGAGCCGGGCCTTCTGCGCATGCGCGGGCAAAAAAATTGATGTTCTTGACGTCGCTGAAATAGCCGCGCATGCGCAGTAGTGACCTCTCTCTCCCTCCCCCTCCCCCGGGCATCAAGCCTTCAGATCGGCTATCTGCTACCCTCTCCGGTCCCCGAGTGAGGTGCCTTCCTGGTCTGTGGCCCACGAGTGAGTGCTGGTCAGTGCGCTCCCTCCCCCACCGAGCCACACCGGTCCTGAGTGAATGCCGGTCCAGGTCCGCTCTGCTTCCCACCCCTAGCCTAGGCCAAATGGCCTCCGATTTACTTACTTGCGCCGATTTCTTTAACTCTCCGCAAGGGTTTTCTCGAGAGGCCACATACGCTGGCCTAAGTAGAAATGGAGTAACTATCAGCTTGCCAAAGTTCTTTAAATGGCCAGAATTGGCATAGGTGGCTGGTTACGCCCCCTTTTGAGGAAAAAAAAACTTACCGAAAAAAAACGTACTCTGATGCCAATTGATTGGGGAAACTGGGGATTTTTAAGTCATGGCCAGAAAAAGCAGCCTGCTCAAAAAAAAACACCGCAAATACAGGGGAAAATTGAGTCTATAGGCAGGCTAAGTGAGTGGGCAAAAATTTGACAGATGGAGTGTAATTAGGAAAGTGTGAGGTTTCCACATTTGGCAGAAAAAATAGAAAAGCAAATTATTATTTAAATGGAGAAAAAACCAAAATGCTGCAGTACAGAGGGACCTGGGGTACTTGTGCATGAAACACAAAAAGTTAGTATGCAAGTACAGCAAGTAATCAGGAAGGCAAATGGAATGTTGGCCTTTATTGCAAGGGGGATGGAGTATAAAAGCAGAGAAGTCCTGCTACAACTGTACACAATACAGGGTATTGGCGAATACATGACCTCATCTCTCTCATCTGGAGGGAGGAGAGCATGTCGGGAGATCTCAGCGATGCAGTGATCGTGACAATCTTTAAAAAAGGGGCAAGTCCAACTGCGGCAAACACAGAGGAATCTCCCTGTGATCAGCCACTGGAACAGTCGTTGCTAGAGTCCTCCTCAACCGTCTTCTCCCTGTGGCTGAGGAGCTCCTCCCGGAGTCACAGTGCGGATTTCGTCCCCTACAGGGCACAACGGATATGATTTTTGCAGCACGACAGCTGCAGGAAAAATGCAGGGAACAGGACCCGCCCTTATACATGGCCGCCTTCAAACTTACAAAGGCTTTTGACACCGTCAACCGAGAGGGTCTATGGAGCGTCCACCTCCGTTTCGGATGCCCCCAAAAGTTCGTCCCCATCCTCCGCCTGCTTCACAACAACATGCAGGCCATGATCCTTAACAACGGATCCATTACAGACCCAATTCCACGTCCGGACCGGGTTCAAACAGGGCTGTGTCATCGCCCCAACCCTCTTCTCAATCTTTCTCACTGCCATGCTCCACCTCATAGTCAACAAACTCCCCGCTAGAGTGGAATTAAACAACAGAACCAGTGGGAACCTGTTCAACCTTCACCGTCTCCAGGCCAGGTGCAAGACTACTCCAACTTCTTTCGGCGTGCTATAGTACGCGGACAACGCCTGCGTCTGCGCACATACAGAGGCTGAACTCCAGGACATAGTCGACGTATTTACTGAGGCGTACGAAAGCTTGGGCCTTACGCAAAACATCCGTAAGACAAAGGTCCTCCACCAGCTTGTCCTCGCCACACAGCACTGCCTCCCCAGTCATCAAGATCCACGGCGTGGCCCTCGACAATGTGGACCATTTCCCATACCTTGGGAGCCTCTTATCAACAAGAACAAACAATGACGATAAGATTCAACACCATCTCCAGTGTGCCAGTGCAGCTTTCGGCCGCCTGAGGAAAAGAGTGTTTGAAGCCCAGGCCCTCAAAACTGCCACCAAACTCATGCTCTACAGGGCTATAGTAATACCCGTCCTCCCCTATGGCTCAGAGACATGGACCGTGTACAATACACCCCTCAATTCACTGGAGAAATACCATCAATGATGCCTCCGCAAGATCCTACAAATCCCCTGGGAGGACAGGCACACCAACATTAGCGTCCTCGACCAGGCCAACATCGCCAGCATTGAAGCACTGACCACACTTGATCAGCTCCGCTGGGCAGGCCACATCGTTTGCATGCCAGACACAAGACTCCCAAAGCAAGCGCTCTACTCGGAACTCCTTCACGGTAAACGAGCCAAAGGTGGGCAGAGGAAACGTTATAGGGACACCCTCAAAGCCTCCCTGAAAAAGTGCAACTTTTACCACTGTTACTTGGGAGTCCCGGGCCAAAGACCGCCCTAAGTGGAGGAAGTGTCTCCGTGAGGGCGCTGAGCACCTCGAGTCTCATCGCCGAGAGCATGCAGAAATCAAGCGCAGGCAGCGGAAAGAGTGTGCGGCAAACCTGTCACACCCACCCTTTCCCTCAACAACGATCTATCCCACCTGTGACAGGGACTGTGGTTTTCACATTGGAATGTTCAGCCACCCAAGGACTCATGTTAAGAGTGGAAGCAAGTCTTCCTTGATTCGGTGGGACTGCCTATGATATTGATATTGGTGAGGCCACACCTAGAATACTGTGTACAGTTTGGGTCTCCTTATTTAAGGAAGGATATACTTGCATTGGAGGCAGTTCAGAGAAGGTTCACTTGGTTGATTCCTGAGATGAAGGGGTTGACTTATGAAGAAAGGTGAAGTAGGTTGGGCCTATACTCATTGGAGTTCAGAAAAATGAGAGGTGATCTTATTGAAACATATAAGATAATGAGGGGGCTCGACAAGGTAGATGCAGAGAGGATGTTTCCCCTCATGGGAGAATCTAGAACTAGGGGGCATAGTTTCAGAATAATGGGTCGCCCATTTAAAACTGAGATGAGGAGGAATTTCTTCTTTCAGAGGGTTGTAAATCTGTGAAATTCTCTGCCCCAGAGAGTTGTGGAGTCTGGGTCATTGAATATATTTAAGGTGGAGATAGACAGATTTTTGAACGATAAAGGAGTAAATGGTTATGGGCAGCGGGCTGGGCTGTGGAGCTGAGCCCATGATCAGATCAGCCATGATCATATTGAAAGGCGGAGCAGGCTCAAGGGGCCAAATGGCCTACTCCTGCTCCTATTTCTTATATTCTAATGTTCAAACTGGAGGGAAAGAGAGTTCATGTCAGCCTGTGATGTGTGTTGTTTTATAATGGCCCTGTAATTCCGGTCGGAGGCTTCTTTTGGATGAACGCCTTCGAATGGAGAATTTTTACGAAAGTACCTGGTGGTCCCAGAGGAGCCTGCGATTACGGTGGGGAGGCCTTCTCTTCCCGCGCTGCGAAGTGCGCTCCCGTCCTCGAGGTTCTCACACAGAAGGTGCAGTCATGTGTGACTGGATAACCAATCAGGTAAAGTATTCCACAGCATTCTCATTAATAGTAATGAGAACTCCATATCTACAATAAAATGTGTTTTTAAAATTTTATTTTAACATGTTTTTGTGTGTTTTAAAAGTCTTACGCCTGTAAAAGTAGGCTATCTGCCTGCTTTTAGCAGGCGCAAGAGTTTTCAGGACATCCGCTGGGCAAGATATGGGTAAATACCGCAATCTTGGCCATGCGAATGTCCTCGCTCCTGAGATGCAGAGGACCTGTCAAGCTGGAGCTTGACAAATCGGAAAAGCTGGTTTTCAGTGCATGTGCATTGTGCGCTGAAAACCGGCTTTGGCGATGCCTTCCCGGGTCCGTACACACTCCATACAGCCCTGGAGAGGCTGCGATTTCTGGGCCTATGTGTTTTATTACAGGAGTAAGGCAGCTTCAGAGCTTTTCTCTAAGGGCTGAACGTCACCTCCCTGAAGCTGGACTTCAGCTGTAAGATGTGGGAGTTAGTTAATTGAATTAGCTTTACTTTTTGTTTCAGTTAATTTTAGAACTTGTGTATTATAAAAAGTCATAAAAATGTATGAAAACTAATTTGAAGTTATTTATTTTGATGACGCTTTTGTGTTTCTCATTGCGGTCTATGCCATTGAAACATCACAGAAGTAGTTTTTAATTAAACTGTCATGTATCTCACACTACTGTACATAACTGTATCTTACCATGCTATACATGACTGTAACTAGATATGACCTATAACCACAAGCATACCTTACCACCAGGGGTGCACTTGCAGGAGACACTGCATACCTGTACCACACAGGTATATAAAGGCAGATCTCAGGCAAGTGCGGCATTCGAGAGCTGTGAATTAAAGGTGCAGGTCCTGAGTGACCTTTACTTCAGCATGTGTCTCGTGTAAGTCTGTACTGCCGGGTCAGGACTTTACAGTGGCGACGAGTTACGGGATCACAGAATCCACAGAATGGCGACCAACGGCTCAGATGAGAAATACAATGCTGGAGATAATTGGGAGGACTTTATAGAAAGGCTCCAGCAAAGCTTTGTAACCAAAGATTGGTTAGGCAACGATAAGGCAGACAAGAGAAGTGCCCATCTCTTGACCAGCTGTGGCTTGAAAACATACGCCTTAATGAAGGACCTGCTGGCACCCGAGAAACCAGCAAGCAAGTCGTTTGAAGAATTGAGCACACTGGTGAGAGACCACCTAAAGCCAGCGAGAAGCCTACACGTGGCTAGACACAGGTTCTACAACTACAGACGCTGTGTGGGCCAACGCATACCCGACTTTGTGGCAGAACTTCGGAGGCTGGCTAGTTTATGTGAGTTCTCCGATGAACTAAGGAGAGAAGTACTGAGAGACTTTTTTATTGAAGGAATAGGCCACGCAGGCATATTCCGAAAGCTCATAGAGACCAAGAACTTGACCCTAGAGGCAGCAGCACTGGTCGCACAGACATTCTTGGCAGGAGAAGAAGAAACGAGGTTGATCTATACTGCGGGTACGACAACTAACGAAACATCGGAACAAGGGGTTCACAGCGTGAAACAAGCCGCTACCCCCACACACAGACAAAGGCAGGAGAGCAGACCTTCAACAGCAGGCAGCGGCACCAGAAGCCATCAAGGGTCACATGAACGTCCGTTCACACCTCATCAACCCACAATGCGAGCAATCAACTACAACCTGAGAGAAGCTCAAGAGAGATCAGCCAGACTTAGCTCATCCTTCGGAAACAATGGAAGCAGTCTGTGCTGGAGATGTGGGGGAAGGCACTCATCAAGAGGGTGTCAATTTCAGCATGCCGTTTGCAGAAGCTGCAACTATACAGGGCATCTGGCCTGCATGTGCAGAAAAACAGCAGCTCGGCTGGTATACGAATCGGAAGGGTCGGAAAGCGGACCAGAAGACGGTGGGGACAGTGCCCGGGACACCGAGGTACAGCGGGTCAACATGATCAATGTCCACTGTTCTTACAACAGGACGCCTCCAAAAATGATGAGGGTCCTACTCAACGGGATACCCGTCAACATGGAACTGGACACGGGAGCGAGTCAATCTCTCATGAGCGTCCAACAATTTGAACAGCTGTGGCCGCACAAAAGCAACAGACCAAAACTCACAAGGGTCGACACCAAACTAAGGACCTATACCAAAGAAATTGTCTCAGTCCTTGGCAGCGCCATGCTCCCAGTCACATACAAAGGGACGGTGAACCGACTTCCCCTGTGGATTGTCCCCGTAGATCTCCCAGAACTGTTGGCGAGAGCTGGCTGGCAAAACTAAATTGGAAATGGGATGATGTTCACGCCTTGTCGTCAGAGGAACGGATCTCCTGCTCAACAGTTCTAAGTTGATTTGAACATCTCTTTCAGCCAGGTGTGGGCACCTTCAAAGGGGCTAAAGTTAAAATCTACATCACACAGGACGATAGACCAGTCCATCACAAGGCTAGAGCTGTGCCTTATGTGATGAGGGAAAAGATTGAACATCAACTGGACCGGCTTCTGCGGGAAGGCATCTCACCCGTGGAATTTAGCGACTGGGCAAGTCCCATCGTCCCCGTCATGAAGCCTGATGGATCCGTACGAATCTGTGTGGATTACAAATCTACGATAAACAGAGTCTTCCTACAGGACCAGTACCTGCTGCCCAGAGCGGAGGACCTATTTGCCACATTGGCTGGAGGTAAACTTTTCTCGAAACTAGATCTCACATCTGCGTATATGACGTAAGAACTGACCGAAGAGTCTAAACTACTCACCACCATCAACACACATCGAGGCCTTTTCATGTACAATCAATGCCCATTCGGCATCAGGTCGGCAGCTGCTATATTCCAGCGCAACATGGAGAGTCTGCTCAAGTCCACCCCGGGGACGGTTGTGTTTCAAGACGACATACTCATCAGGGCAGGGACTCTGACTCCCATCTCCGCAATTTGGAGGAAGTACTAAAGCGATTCGATTGGCTAGGCCTAAAAGTTAAGAAATCCAAGTGTCTATTTCTCGTGCCTGAGATTGAATTTTTGGGCAGAAGGATTTCTGCTGATGGAATCCGCCCAACCGAATCCAAAACCGAAGCAATTCATCTGGCACCCAGGCTCCTGAATGTCTCAGAACTGCACGCCTTTCTCGGACTACTCAATTAGTTTGGGAACTTTATGCAGAACTTGAGCACGCTTCTGGACCCTCTCCACATGCTACTCAGAAAGGGGTGCGATTGGTTTTGGCAGGACGCCCAAGAACGCGCCTTCAATAAGGCACGCAACCTTCTATGTTCCAACAGTGTTTTGGCTTTTTTGGACCCAGGTAAAAAGCTACTTCTTACATGTGATGCGTCAGCGTACGGGGTCGGGTGCGTTTTACAGCATGTCAATGGTGTGGGTAAATTACAACCCATTGCTTATGCCTCCTGGTCACTTTCGCGGGCGGAGCGCGGGTACAGTATGGTGGAGAAGGAGGCGCTCGCGTGCACGTATGGTGTCAAAAAGATGCACCAATACCTTTTCGGGGCCAAGTTCATATTAGAAACCGACCACAAACCCCTCACGTCCCTGCTATCCGAGAGCAAGGCAATAAACGCCAACGCCTCGCCGCGCATTCAACGGTGGACACTCATTCTGGCGTCTTACGACTACACAATAAAGCACAGACCAGGCACAGACAACTGTGCCGACGCGCTTAGCAGGCTGCCCCTGGAGACCACGGAAGGGTCCGACGAACAGGACTGTGAGATGGTCATGGCAATCAATGCCTTTGAGTCCACAGGTTCGCCCATGACGGCTCGCCAAATCAGAGCCTGAACGACCAGCGACCCCACGTTATCCTTAGTCAAAAGATGTGTTTTAACTGGTGACTGGGCAGAGGCTCGTGATGCCTGCCCCGAGGAGATCAAACCTTTCCATAGGCGCATGCATGAACTATCACTACAGGCAGACTGCCTGATGTGGGGCAGCCGAGTAGTTATGACTCTGCGAGGCAGAGAGGTGTTTATCCAGGAGCTCCACCACGAGCACCCGGGGATCATTCTCATGAAAGCCATAGCCAGATCCCACGTCTGGTGGCCTGGCATTGATGCGGACTTGGAGCTCTGCGTCCAACAGTGCACCTTTTGTGCCCAACTCCGTAATGGCCCCAGGGAGGCCCCTCTGAGTCCCTGGCCCACCAAACCATGGTCACAGGTGCACGTAAACTATGCGGGCCCATTCATGGACAAAATGTTCGTCGTAGTCGTTGATGAATTTTCAAAGTGGATCGAATGCACCATTTTAAACTCAAGCACCGCCTCACCACTGTGGAGAGCCTTAGAACCATGTTTGCAACGCATGGAATTCCTAACAGATTGGTCAGCGATAATGGTCCGTTCTTCACCAGCGCAGAATTCCAAGATTTTATAGTTGACCACGGCATAAATCACGTTAAGACGGCACCGTTCAAGCCGGCCTCCAATGGCCAGGTAGAGCAAGCAGTACAAATCATTCAACAAGGCATGCTTAAAATCCAAGGTCCCACGTTGCAGAGCCGCCTGTCGCAACTGCTGCTGGCATACAGATCTCGTCCGCATTTGTTAACTGGGGTTCCCCTGTGCAACTATTGATGAAACAGACCTTAAAGACTAGGCCCTCGTTAATCCTCCCAGACATGCATGAAATTGTTGAGGCAAAGCGCCGGAAGCTAACTGAGTACCATGACCGAAATTCGAGGGGGAGGTGGAATGAGATAGGGGACAAAGTGTTTGTGCTAAACTATGGCAGGGGTCCCAAATGGCTTGCAGGGACAGTAACAGGCAAGGAAGGGAACAGGTTACTGGTTGTACAAATGGACAATGGCCAAACCTGCCGGAGGCATGTAGACCAAGTAAAAAGTAGATTCACCAACAACACTGCAGAACCAGAGGCAGACTACAATGTGGAACTCACACCACACCTGGTGGACAGACAGAGAGAACAACCTGAGGAAAGGACAATCTCAACAGACAGCCCAGGCGAGATACCAACAATCGTACTGAACGAAACAGACAGCCCAGGCGAGATACCAGCAATCACACCAAAAGAAAAACAGGCACCAAGGCAAACAACTGAACCACAACTAAAACCCTCCACGCGAGAGCGTAGACCACCTGAGAGACTGAATCTCTAAAGACAATAAGACCTTGGGGGAGGGTGATGTCATGTATCTCACACTACTGTACATAACTCTATCTTACCATGCTATATGTGACTGTAACTAGATATGGCCTGTAACCACAAGCATACCTTACCACCAGGGGTGCACTTGCAGGAGACACTGCATACCTGTACCACACGGGAGTTAGATGAGGTCCTTACTGCTAGGGGGATCAAGGGGTATGGCGAGAAAGCAGGAATGGGGTACTGAAGTTGAATGTTCAGCCATGAACTCAGTGAATGGCGGTGCAGGCTAGAAGGGCCGAATGGCCTACTCCTGCACCTATTTTCTATGTTTCTATGTTTCTATATAAAGGCAGGTCTCGGGCAAGTGCGGCATTCGAGAGCTGTGAAATAAAGGTGCAGGTCCTGAGTGACCTTGACTTCAGCATGTGTCTTGTGTAAGTCTGTACTGCAGGATCAGGACTTTACATAAACCTTACTTATCTTTAAATGATTTGTGTTCTTTCTTTGATTCATAAATTATGTTGTGCATCTCACGATAAAACTGGGACACTCGACTAAAGTAAATGCAATAACATTCGCAAACAGTGGGAAAATGTCACGTGATCAAATCTCCAGGAATATGTCAAACCAGAGCTGGCAACCTTACTCTTGTGACATACCTTATCAAAAACTTTCTGAAAGTCCAAGTACACAATGTCTACCGGTTCCCCTCATCCACTAATCTGGTGATTTCTTTAAAAGATTCTATCAAATTTTTAACACATCATCTTATTTTGCAGAAGCCATGTTGGGTATCACGGATCAGGCCGTCTCTATCTAAGTGATCATATAGGGCGTCTTTAATAATACCTTTGAGCATCCTGTGTATTACTGAAGTCAAGCTAATGAGCCTATAGTTACCCGATTCTGCCTTTTAAGTGTCAGTTGCGGCTCAGTTGGTAGTGCACTCGTCTCTGAGTCAGAGGTTGTGGGTTCAAGGCCTACTCCTGAGACTTGAGCACACAATCCAGGCTGGCACTCCAGTGCCATGCTGAGAGAATGTTGTACTGTCGGAGGTGCCGTCTTTCAGATGAGACTTTAAACCAGGGCCTAGTCTGCTCTCTCAGGTGGACGTAAAAGATCCCATGGCATTATTTCGAAGAAGAGCAGGGGAG
This sequence comes from Pristiophorus japonicus, assembly GCF_044704955.1. Lineage (NCBI taxonomy): Eukaryota > Metazoa > Chordata > Chondrichthyes > Pristiophoridae > Pristiophorus > Pristiophorus japonicus. Next base: position 50,414,704 of record NC_091987.1, read on the forward strand.
TTATCTTCGGTGCCCTGGTCCATATTTGTCCCTCAATCAACACACTAAAACAGATTATCTGGTCATTATCGCATTGCTGTTTGTGGGAACTTGTTGAGCGCGTATTGGCTGCCACATTTACAACATTACAACAGTGACTATACTTCAAAAGTGCTTCATTGGCTGTCAAGCACTTTGGGATGTCCAGTGGTCATGAAAGACGCTATATAAATGCAAGTCTTTAAAAAAATAATTGAACTATGTTAGAATCCTTCCAGTCTGAGGGAACAGGCCCTGACTCCAGCAAGCGATCAATGATACGGCCAAGGAGCTCACATAGCACCTGCCTCATTTCTTTAAGGGCCATCTGGTGGATATGATCTGGGCTGGCAGCCTGATCTATTTTAAGATTCTTTATTTTATCTCAGACAATGTCCTCATCTATATTAATATAAATCATTTTACTGTTAACAGTACTGTTTAATGCTGTCTGTTGGGATTGTCTTCAAAAGTAAATACTGATGTGAAGTACTTGTCTCTGCCATACATTGAGAGTCCTTTCAAACTTGTACCTGAGAATCTTTCAATGGCCCAATGCAATCTTTGATGGTCCTCTGACTCTTATTGTAGCTGAGAAAGTTTTTACCATTGCTACTAGAGGTGTCCATTATCCTCTTTTCCATTAACCCTTTAGCTGATCTAATATCAGCTTTACTTTTCTTCAACTGTTCTACTACCCATGAGATAGGGGAAATACAGAGAGAGAGATCGAGAGGAATATACATGTAGATAGAAAAGTGGTTTCTATCTTCATTATTTTTTTTAAGTTGAATTTTGAAAGCATAGATGCTTTGAGGAAAACAAGTAGGAAGCGAGAATAAGAGGTGAGGTGGAGAATGAAAACTAGTTGAGTGCGAGGGTGTCTCTGACTTTTTGTCATCTGTTCATGCAGGGAGCGGATGGAGAATTAAAAGTGAGGTGAGCGGCAACAGAGCAAGAAAGAGCACAAGATGCAGGACTGAGTGGGTCGTTCAAATGGGAATAGATAGCGGTAGTGATGGGAGTGAAGCAGGTAGGAAGGGGAATCAGTACTGGGAAGGTGAAGGGGTAGGGGACATAATAGGGGAAAGGAGGTGGGGGAAGGGATGGAAGAGAGCCCGTGATAGGCACATTGAGGGTCAAATTAATCTTCAGCAAGAGCGCAATATGCACAATAAATCAGTAGCCAGTTTTATACTCCATCCAATTTTGTTTTCCATTGACTTCAACAATTCTCCTGTCTTATTTATGGATTGTTGAATATTTGATCTAGGTTCGAATTACAGTGTCCAGTGCTTAAAATAGCGGGTGGGGAGGTCTCATTGTTACATCCCTGGGTCACACAATCACATGATTCGATGTTAGACAGTAGAATGAACTCCTGAGTACAGAAAACATCTGGTCTGCTTTCAGGAGTGACCAGCGCAACTGAAAACGAAAGACCATCTAAGGAAACCTAACATTTTCCGCATCTTATCAAAAAAACTTTTGAAAATCAGCATGCACGACATCCACTGCATTTCCTTTATAAATACACTCTGTTATTTTCTTAAAGACTCAAAATTTGTCAGACATGAGTTGACTTTTACAGATTCATGCTGGATCTCTTTAATTAGAAGTGTTCAAACACTGTGGGAGTCAGGTTTAGCACCCCCATGCGGACATCCTTTCTTGGTTTGGGATACTGTGATCACCACAATAATAATGCAAATAAAATAAAGGACAGTGAACAAAATAACTGTTGTACAGAAACATGTCCCATGGCCCTGGAAAACCTTGACTGAATGCTACAAAAGTAAGACAACAAAGAGGGAAACCCAGGAGAGAGAAGAAGCTGACTAGAAGCTTGCAGAAAAATAAGAGAGATGTTGAAGTGCCAAAAACTTGAAACCGTTTGAGATCCAGCAGAGCACTGAGCAAAAAAAGATAAGAAAAAATAAAATGTATAGACCAGTTGAAGAATCTGGAAAACATTAAGGGGTAGAAACTGCCTTCCATCAGAAACGTGGCGCATCTACCGTTTTTGAAGTGTTCAGGCCGCTGCAGTGAAATTCAGCTCCTTGGGGTTTTTTTCCCAGCGGGGTGGAAGTAGATCATCGGGGCGAAAGTGGGAGCGCAGCGCAGTGGGCGTCGCTAACGGGGTGGAACTGGGGCGGGACGGAGTGTCTGCAGCTGTCAGTCATCAGCACCATGCAGATAACATCATCACGCTGGCGCATCACAACGTCTCTCCCATTCAGTTAAAGGGGAGGGCTGCTGCGAACTCTGCATTCATTTTAGTTAGGTCCACTGGGCCACCAGGGAGTGCTTTGACCGGGCCAGCAGCCTGATACCCAAGAGGGGGTGCCAGACTGCCTGCTGGCGGCCCAGCTGAACCCGGGGGCATAATTGTCGGACCAACCTGGCAGTCGGCCGACAAGAAAAACATGGAGGCCACGGCAGTTGTGCCCTTCCCTTTAAGGACGGCCATGCCGCCATTTCACACAGAGTGCACCGACAGCAAAAACTGTCTTGCGAGGGCAATTTCGCGAGGGTGTCCCCACCAGACGGTAAGGGGTCGACGCGTCCACGCCGCAGTGGGAAAATGGGCAGATCGGTCCTGGACACCGCTCCACTCCCGAGGAAGGGCAATTTCTAAAATGGCGGCCCCTCCATGAGAGTCGATGACCATTCCACGCCGCCACTTTCCGACGGTCAGAGGTCTTAGTGAAAGGGGCAATTTCGGCCCCTAAAGATCCAAGAGAGGAACATCCTTAAAAAGTGTCATATTATGAAGAGCTAAAACAAAGGTGTGAGTCCGGTCACAGAGAAGTAAGAGAAAGTAAAGCAGAAAGGCCAGACGATGTTAAAACTTAAAAGAAGAGGATTTCAATGAAAACTTTGCACAGAGACATGCTTCAATGACAGATTGTAAAATAAGTCAGAAAATAATTAAAATACAAACCAAACTACAGAGTAAAAATTGAAAGGCTCAAGAAAGCAGATACTATGCAAACAGAGTGTACCATATTATTTTTTAAGTTCTACCCATCTGCTCTCAGTCACACGATCTTGCTTGAAAGGGAGCAAACATCAGTCTGATGGGCAGAGGCCTCCCTGGATGTATGAATAGTGTAAGAAAGAGTTAATTTGCTCGAAAGCTTGGCGATAGCAGTTATAAGTAACTAACATAGTTAGCAACTATTGTGCAGAGACCAGTAGAGCCAGAAGCAGTATGCTGTTATTGAAGCTGGAACAAACCTCAGTTACAATGCAAGGAAGACAGGACATGATCAAAAATCTGATTGGTGCATATGGTATGATCAGAGCAAGGATCATTAAGGAAAGCAATGGAAGCGTGGTACTTGCTGATTGGTTTAGGCTGTGTGTAGTTCTGTTTTCTGGTATGTAAAGGACAAGCATGCAAGGCTGTTCAATGTAGAACTATTTTGAGGTGAGAGGAAACATCCAAAAGGAAGGGAGAGAACTATCGTGTAACATCAAAAGGCACACTTCTATCCAGGATGGAGCAGGTGATATGCTTTCTGCTTAGTTCTGTAAACTATCACTCATGTAGTGTAATGTGTTAAGTTTTACAAGTCTTAAATAAAGCATCATTGTATCCAATTGGAGTTGAGTCCAACTTCCTAGAATAGCATTCCATGGTTTACCTCATAGGAGGTGTGATTGATTGTTATTTGCCGCCAAAGATTCTGGCCAAGATTGGTAAAACTCGCTCTCCTGAAGAAACAGTGGCTACGCATTTACTCTTGCACAGCGTCTTCCAATCTATGCCAGGCTGTACTAAAACCCTAATGACTACTCATCAGAGAGAATCTAAGTAACTCATTGATTCCTGGAAAAACATTGTGACTGTTGCTTTTCTTTTGTTTGTTGTACAACGCTGGGAGATGCACATGGTAATAAATTAGGATAATATTTCCACACAATGAGAGTTAACATCTATATAGCTGACTAATGAACAATTGATCAGTTGGAATGTTCCGAGTATTGCCTAAAAAGCATTGAAAATCTTCAAAGTACCCCAACCCTAATCCGAACCCTAAATGCAAACCTATAGTTTTTTCCATTTAACTCTATTACATATTGCAAAGCTAATGTTCCATTTGTAATGGAAATTTTCCATTGACCATGTAAGCTGTTTTGTAGCATAGACAAATTTACTTTCCTAAAATGGCCATGTAATTAAAATAATTTGAAACGGTTGCTTTCGACAGAAAGCCAATGAAAATCGCAGTCCAAAACCTTCACCCTGATTTTATTTTTCAGAGTTGTCAATGCAGCGATTTCCATGTAATTGTAATTAGTAAATTTAATGGGGTGTATTTAACAGGATGTATCCGTGTTACCAAAATAGATCAGTGCATAATATTATCGTAACCGGAATATTTTGGTAAAAGGTTGTCCAGTTAACCCATTAACTACTGAATGGTCTTTGTTACAGGCTATTACTAAATACAATATTTGTCCAGAAAACCCATGGAATTTGTTGCATTCCCCACAGTGCATATACATCCATGTGTAATATTATATAAGATTTTACAATGCAGCTCCCATATCTGGGGAAATTTCCTGAGCATTTCTCCTGCACTGCTGGGGGGATATAATCAAAAGCTTTCCATATAGATGGAGGAGCAAAGGTGGTCTGAATGAATTTCCTTTTCTGTACTTACCTTTTGATGTGAAAGGGGATCCATCTCTCATCTTCAGCTTCCAACCTATTTGTCTGTATCATAACTATGCTTGTATATCTGTTATTCTACTGATATAATATTATTACAGTTCGGGTCTTCTTCAAAAGCTTTTCCTTCGTGCCCAACACATACTCCCATAGGCAATCCTGTGTTTCCTTTGAACAGAAGCTCAATCTTGTGCACATGCACTGGGTGAATTTAAAGCCATTTTATTGATTTCTGTACTGTAACATAGGATTTCTACCAAATGCTCACATTGGTTCAGAAGACAAGTAATATCCGGTCTATTCACAGGTAGTCATTCACAGAAATAAGCAGTAACAGCCAGTTGTTAAATTAAGTTTGAATAATACAGCAGCTTGAAACACATAAGCAATCATCTAGCTACATCTTAAGACGCACCGGAGGGCACAGTGGCAGCAGGTGCCTCAGTACTGGAGCTTTAATTGGGTTTGGACCCATTTTCATCAGGTTACTGCCCCTTGGAAAAAGCAAATGCAAGTAAAGAGCTGTGAAATCTCAGGAGAAAGCAACAATGGCCTGGAATTTGCTATGATATTGACAGTGAAACTTGTCAGCATTTGCCATCATTACTCTGTACAACTGACAGTAACTTCTGGAGACTGCACATGCAAATTTAAACACGAAAATCCTGAAGCTGCTGTCAGTAATACCCTGCTTCTCCACAGGGTGCGCTGTTGCAGTCCTCGCAGATGGAAATCAATTAGAAATCACTGAATTTATGTGAAGTTCCACTTTTTATGCTCTATTCTTGCTGTAAAAACCTTTGAAAAAGTTAGTCTTGTTGAATGATGTGTAACTGAGTTTCTAACGGCATACTAAGTCATATGTACTGCTACACAACCTCTCTGGCCCCAAAAAACTAATTTTATATTTGTGAAGTGTTATTTTCTTCATTCCATGATAAAAATTCCACTTATTTTAAATAATAACAAATAATTTTTATTTTTTTTAGCATTTGTTTATGATATTTCAGCTTCTACCTTAGTCCCATATGCATATCCCTATCTATATTTTATTTTCTGTAAATTATTAAAAAGTGAATGATAAAACCTGCTTGTTACTTCCTGGTTTGCTGTCTGTGAGAATTATTCACTGTGAGTGGCTGTTTATCCTGCTTGATGACATCACTGTTGTTGGACACCAGAGATCCACTATAGATGGCGCCAGAATGAAATTAACATTGGATAAGGTCAAATCGACACCACAGAGCCCGCTAAATGTTTGTGGGCACCATCACTTCGCGGCTGACGGCAAAATCTGGTTCAGTGAATGCTTTATGTATTTTTAGTGCAGCTCTGAGCATTCCAACCACTTTCAAAATAAAGTAAAAAAGGCCTATTTAACTTGTTGAGATAATTAAGGATGAATTAATGAAGCATTCTGCAGCACCAGTGACAGAGATTGAGCATTTTACTCCCGGTTAGAGCTGCACTTTATGGGTCAACGAAGGGAAGCATTTTGGAGTTTTCTATCCAAGAGCATTGGGTGCAATAGCTACTGGCTATATTATGTTGGGGCAGTCGGAGGAAAGAAGTTATAGCAATCTGTGCCTTTAGGGGTACATATCTCAGGTACTATTCCCTGCAACGGGTATATTAGAGCCAAGTCAGCTATCTAGGCATGGTGGAGGCTCATGTTTCAAAAACGAGCTGTGACTAAGCTGGTCCACTTGCTATCAAGGATCTGTAAGGTCAATCAGCCATCCGCAATGCATGACCAGTGATGCCCTCAACTTTTATGTCATGGGGCTGTTCAGGTACCCACAGGGGACTTTGCAAAATTAGTTGCTTTGTTTGTTTGGCTTTCAGGCAGCTGATGCTTTATTTTCCATACAATAAAATAATAACATACTGCAAGGTATCCTAAAAATGAATTAATTTTATGAAGTTATGCAGTACTGGTTGTGTATGTGTTTTGCTGCCACCTATTCCCGATGCTGTTATTAACTGCTCCCTTTGTTGGTTATTATTCTCCTCCCATCTCAGCTCCAGACCATCCAACCTTCCATTGCTCAAACCCATGCTCAGTGACAACATTAACATGCCTTTATGCTCTGATAATGTCTGGACTTTGTTCAAAACTACACTTGTCATCTCCTCCTTCAAATCACCCACCTTCAGATATTTATTCTCTTGCTGCTCAGTTGTTTAGTACCTCAGACATGCTGATGGCGAATTAGGATATTCTTGTTCTGGAAATAAAGCACAGAATATATTTTGAGTACTTTAACACACATCTATATGGATGTTGTATTGTTATTACATGGCCTGCATGCCCGACACGAGACTCCCAAAGCAAGCGCTCTACTCGGAACTCCTACACGGCAGGCGAGCCCCAGATGGGCAGAGGAACTGTTTCAAGGACATCCTCAAAGCCTTCTTGATAAAGTGCAACATCCCCACTGACATCTGGGAATCCCTAGCCCAAGACCACTCTAAGTGGAGGAAGAGCATCCGGGAGGGCGTTGAGCATCTCGAGTCTCGTTGCCGAGAGCAGGCAGAGATCAAGCGCAGACAGTGGAAGGAACATGCGGCAAACTAGACTCCCCACCCACCCTTTCCTTCAACCACTGTCTGTCCCACCTGAGACTGTAATTCCCCTATTGGACTGTAGTTACCTGAGAACACTTTTAGAGGGACTGCCTATGATGATGATGATGATTTTAAAAAAATGCATTCATGGGACGTTGGCATCATGGCAAGTCCAGCCATTTTATTGCCTATTCTGAACTGCCCTTGATAAGGTGACGGTGAGCCATCTTCTTGAACTGCTGCAGTCCATGTGGTGAAGGTACTCCCATAGTGCTGTTAGGAAGGGAGTTCCAGGATTTTAATGCAGTGATGATGAAGCAATGGTAATATATTTCAAAGTAAGGATGGTGTGTGTTTGGGGAGAAGGAAGACTTCTCTTCCTCGAGGTGGACTCCCTGATATAAGGAGTCGACACGCGGCCTCTGTATAGCGACCACGGAATCACTCAGACGAAAACTTCGGTTCAACCGGTTTTTATTCAAGCATATGCAGGGGAAGGGTTCCGATGAACACTTCCTGGAACAACAGTTTGTAATGACAGTTATACATTTTCTGAGGTGTGCGACCCTCCTACAAAACCATCGATTGGCCTACTGCTATCAGCGAAATTAAATTGATTTGTTGACTCTTATCAGACTGGCTCTGACTGGTTCCCCCCCACCTGCCCATCTCTCATCACATGTCCCCCTTCTGGAATGTGTTATTCAATGGTGCCAACTTTGCCTCCATTTCTCATGACGTGTGAATAACCTTGCTTCCCAGGGTTTGCTATCTTGTTCCCAAACACCTGCTTTCTTATCCTGTCCCCAAGAGAACTCCAGTCATAATATCCTAATATCCTTTCTCATAAGATTCAGATGCTGGTACAATCTATGTTCCAGACTGTTGACTCTCCACTGCCCTTGGTGGATGTGTTATTCAGAATGTACGTCTGTATTAAGGTTAACACAACAGATGGTTTATTACCCATCAAGCTTCGCTGTTTCCCTCTTAACCCAATGTAAGCGAGTGTATGATATATTTTACATACATAAGCAAGTTTTCCATAATCGGTCAATATTACAATCCCTACCATAAAGCAGAGAAACTCCTGATACCTTAGAACCTCCTAATACTGATAAGCCCTTTTAATCTGGACCATTTTACGTGTCAGATCAATTCACTACCTTCAGTACCCTCTTTCGTGACCATCGGTCTGTCTTCACTCCAGTGATCATTTTTTATCCCCTTACAGTGTGTGACTGGGAGAGGAACTTGGAGGTGGTGGTGTTCCCATACGTCTGCTGCCCTTGTCCTTCGAGGTGGTAGAGGTCACGGATTTGCGAGGTCCTGTCGGAGAGGTCATGGCATGTTGCTGCAGTGCATCTTGTAGATGGTACACACTGCAGCCACGGTGCGCCAGTGGTGGAGGGTGTGAATATTTAAGTTGGTGGATGGGGTGCAATCAAGTGAGCTGCTTTGTCCTGGATGGTGTCGAGCTTCTTGAGTGTTTTTGGAGCTAAACTCATCCAGGCAAGTGGAGAGTATTCCATCACATTTCTAACTTGTGCCTTGTAGATGGTGGAAAGGCTTTGGGGAGTCAGGAAGTGAGATACTCTCCGCAAAATACCCAGCCTCTGACATATTCTTGTAGCCACAGTATTTATGTTGTTGGTCCAGTTAAGTTTCTGATTAATGGTAAACCCTAGAATGTTGGTGATGGGCGATTTGACAATGGTAATGTCTTTGAATATCAAGGCGAGGTGGTTAGACTCTCGCTTGTTGGAAATGGTCATTGCCAGCACTTGTGTGGCACGAATGTTACTTATTTCTGGATGTTGTCCAAGTCTTACCGCATGTTGCACGGCTTCATTATCTGAGGAGTTGTGAATGGAACTGAACACTGTGCAATCATCAGCGAACATTGCTACTACTGACCATATGGTGCAGGGAAGGTCATTGATGAAGCAGCTGAAGATGGTTGAGCCTAGGACACTGCCCTGAGGAACTCCAGCAGCGATGTCCTGGGGCTGTGATGATTGACTTCCAACAACCACAACCATTTTCCTTTGTGCTGGTATGACTTCAGCAAGTTTTGTGAACGTGTTCTATAAAACATTATGTGAGTCATGGAATGTATGAGTAATGTGCTTCAGGCCAGTAATTAAAGGTCAGCTTGGCTCAGCTTATGCCCATCGAATCTTTAAGTCAGAATGTTATTTGTTCAAGCCCTGCTGAGGCCTGCTGTGCGCCTACTGTGCATACCACACTATAATGTAGTGGGGAAATGCCAGTGGCCTGCATGTAATAGGTTCATTAAAGCCTCAAAATATGAAACGAGGCCCCATAATGTAGTCTTAGGGCTATAATTTTGACAGGTTGGCGACCGTTTCTCCGCCTGGGCGAGGAGAATTTTTTTTTTTTGCCACTAAACGAGTCGCACAACATTTTGTGCCCAGGCGGAAATTTCGGCATTGGTTTAGCACCGGTGCTAAAACTTATCGACCGCCCAATTTTTTAAAGCGTTTTGATGACGTCAATCGGCGTGCAACACTGCATTATCACCCCGGGCGGAAAATTCGGCGATATCGCCCATTTGATCATCCGCCCGGAAACCCGGCCAGAAAAAAATAGTCGGACCCAGGGCGCACCCGGTGCTAATGGCGCCATCTTGAAAGTGGAGCAGAAGTTCAGTGCAAAAAACGATTTGAAGAAGAAGTCTGCGTTTTACAAAGTGAAGTTTTATCTGAGTTTATAGTTCATTTTAAAGGATATTTAAGAACATTTAAAAAAAATGGGGGCTATACTATGTCAGCCATTATTCCTGGTTGCTTTTTGTATGCGTCGAGTTAGAAGGCTTATTGATGAGCATTTTGAGCGTGATCGAAGAGGTCGCAGACGTATAGGGAGGAGGCCTTATTCCCCATGAATTTATAAGCAACAGCACTCATAATTGCAGCTCTCTGAGGCACAGTGCATTAGAAGGCTGCGCTTCCGAAAAGACGTGCTCACAGAGATATGCCAGCTCATAAAGGCAGACCTACAGCCTACCAGCGGCAACAGAACTGCACTGCCCGTCGAGGTGATGGTGGCTGCGGCACTTGCCTTCTATGACTCCGGCTCCTTTCAGGCATCAACAGGGGACATATGCTCCATCCCGTAGTACACTACATGCCGCTGCATTCGCCAGGTGACTACTGCACTGTACACACGCAGGATGGACTTCATAAAGTTCCCAATGACCAAGGAGACCCAGAATGAGAGGGCTGTAGGCTTTGGATGAATTATTGGCTTCCCCAAGCTTCAGGGTGCCATTGACTGTATGCATATCGCCCTATGAGTACTGCTACTCAATCCAGAGGTTTACCAAAACTGAAAGGGATTCCACTCCATGAACGTACAGATCGTCTGCAACCATACTCAGCGCATCATAGCAGTAAATGGCCAATATCCAGGGAGCCTCCATGATACTTTCATCTTGCGTGAAAGCAGTGTTCCATGCCTGTTTGAGCGTCACCCACAAGGCCAGAGCTGGATGTTGGAGGACAAAGGTTATGGCCTTGCTACCTGGCTCATGATCCCTGCTCCAGAACCTTCAAACAAAAGCCGAGCATTGCTATAATGACAGCCATATAGCGACACACAACATCGTCAAAAAGATAATTGGAGTGCTTAAGCAGTGCTTCCGAAGTCTAGACCACTATGGAGGCTGCCTGCAATACTCCCCTCAGCAGGTCTCTGAGTTCATTGTGGTGTGCTGCATGATACACCACTGAGCCATCATGAGGGAACAGGATTGCCACTGGGGACTGCAGGACCACCTCATGAAAGACGGGAGGAGGAGGAGGAGGACAAGGATGATGAGGAGGACGAGGACAAGGGGCCTGGCGAGGAACCCAGGCCACCATCACCACAATCCCCACCACCACCACAGGGGAGGCCTCGTGGAGCTTTCGCCACTGCAAAAGCCTTACATCAGCAGCTTATAATTCAACGCTTTTCTTGAAGAGTGAGCGGCACGTTTGACCGTTGCCTGGCCACTCTATCCCACCATGTTGACTATTCCCCCTCTTATTCTGCAAATGAGACACTGCACAGGAATGGTTAAGGTGAACAAAATAATTTATTAAACATACAGTAACTTGCAAAAGATTTATTAAACATTGTAACTTGAAAAACATTTATTAAACATTTCAAGACTGGAATAAAATGTATTAGTCATTATTGTGAATTGGGAAACTTTAAAAACTTTTATAAAATAGCAACAAGAAAACAGCAACAAAACAACAACCCCTGCACCGAATGTCTTTTACCTCTGGCCCTTCCTCCCCCCCACCACCCCCTCACCCTAACCCCCTTCCCTCGCATCATGACCCTACCCAAGGTGGCACCAAGACATCGTGCAGCAAGGCTGCCAAAGTCCTGCTGTATTAGGGGGAGAGACAATGGAGACACCATGTGTGGATCCATGGAGAAGCTCAAGTTATGGAAGGCCCGGCTTCTGAGTGGCGAGCCTCTTGCTCGGCCTCGCCGCTCAGAGGTGATGTGGGTCTGGGTGTGACACTGGGGGCTGTAGTGTCAAAGATGGAGACCATCAATTGCACGTGGGCATTGACAGCCTCGGATGTTTCGCGGCTCACACCGACAATCTGCGACCCGAGCTCCGTCATGTTCGCGGATAGTGCCACAATGCTTGCGGGAATATTATCCAATACATCTAGGAGCTGTCGGGTGAGCTGGACGCTCTCCCTGGATAGTCCCACCATGTCCAGGTGTGCGTCTGCCTGTCTGTCAGTAGACCCGCTTTGCTGACTCACCCTCCGGAGAGACAGCATACAGGATTCAACCCCAGTAGTGCGTTGCTGCACGCCACTTGTACTCGGGACCTCGGATGGCTCAAAGCCCAAGAATGTTTGTTCCTCAGATGAGCTGCTAGTCAGAGCAAAAGATGGTGTTGAGTGCACTGCGCCCCCCTCCCCCCGCCCCCCTACCTCCCCGGAGTAGGTTGATCGGTATACTCCTCTCGTGGAAGTTCCTCGTCCTGGGCCTCGCCCTCGTCCCCCTCCTCCATCCTCACATGACGGACTGGGATGGAGGCTTCCATTGGAGGATGTGGTGTATGCGACTCCTCATCTGGAAATAGAAAACAACAGACGAGTGGTTAGCAGCAGGGGAAGGGGAAGGGTGACATGAGTAAGGTCAGATAGCACAGGCTCATTTGAAGGACCGCTGCTACTCCATTATATGTAGTCCAGAGACGCTGCATCACATTGCCCCAACCCAGCCCGGGGATTTTGCAGGACTTACCCTCACTATCAAATGGGATCAGCACCCCCATGGCAGTTGCCCTCCCTGAGGCACCGATCAGACCAACCACTCGCTCCTCCAGGTCTGTCAGAGGCATGGTTCTTGGTGGACCACCGCTTGTCCGTCGCTGCTCCGGATGGTTGTGGGACATCTTTCCCTGCAAAGATGACGATGGGAATGGTTACCAGAGGGCCCATCTGCTCTTGTGTCACACACAGATAGCCTCAAAGCACTTATACCATACTATGTGCTTTTAATAGAGTCCTCTGTTTAAAGGCTCTGGAAGTTGCACGTTGCTCATGAGGAAGACATCGAAGTGCAGAAACACCTTTTAAGATCTCAGAAAGCAGTCTTAATAATGTGTAACAATCATTCATGGCAAATAAGGTGCAATACTAAGCCTACCTATACCAACATGTGTCAATTTATAATTTAAGTAATGAAGGAGTGCATCAATAAAAATATTACTTACTCTGATGATCCTGCTATGGTCATTGAACCTCTTGTGGCACTGGGTCTGGGTCCTTCTGATGTCGTCAATACAAGACACATCCTCAGCGATGCTGGTCCAAATACGCCAAAAAACCACTGGAAGGTGTTTACCTGCACCCCTCTGATTTAAATCTCCCCATCTCCTCTCCACAGCAGTGCCAAGGGCCTCGTTGGCCTCATTATTAAACTTCCTCGCTCTCTGCCTGTTCCCATCTCCTTCCATCGTGACTGAGATCTAAAATTGGTTGATTCAGCCCTGGGTGTACTGCGCGTGTGCAGGCGCTCCCTGACAGCTGACCAGAATTGTGGGAAGAAGAAAAAAATGGGGGAAAGAACTGAAAAAAAAATTGCGCATGTGCAGAGGTCTGGTTTTTTTCAAGCGCAAATTTCAGCTCCGGCACACAAATTCTGTTGTGAAACGCCAGATTTATCACTATCACTATTGCTCTTCACTGTTTGGCGAATTTTACAAGGTCCGGCGGTAACGGTACCCGAGCGCTAATAACAATTTTTTGGCCGCAATTATCGCCCAAAAATGGGCGAAATCGCTAAAAGCTGAAATTTTAGCCCTCCGTGTCTGAACAGTGCTGCAGTCACTTAACAACCATATGTAACTGGTGCTCAATGGTAAATATCAAAGAAAGTCCATTTGGTACTTGTATTTTGACCCAGTGATTACTTTTCTCAGACAATGCGAAAGTTATACACACCTTCTTAAAACCGCATTTATTCTCCTATCTGTAGATATTTACCGAGTGAATTAGATTTGTAGAGAGACCACCTATGGGTGTCACCCTAGGCATCTCTCTATCAGCAGGTTCTGGCAGAAAAGAGGTCAGATCAATGCGGGATACAAAGAATCAGTCGGAGGTTTTAAACAGGAATATGAGAACAACTTGAAAGGGATATCGGAGCTAACAGCAAAAGTTTTTTAATAAATATATTAAGAGAAAGAGAGTACTAATGGGAAATGTAGGATAATTGCAGGTGAAACTATTACAGAGAATAAGGAAATTGCAGACTTGTTAAATGAGTACCTTGTATCTGTGTTCACAAGTGGAGGAAAAGAACAAAGAAGCAGTGGTACAAGGGAAACTAAAAATAAGTAAATGGAAGGAAATTAGTGGAATTAATATGTTAAAAAATGGTAATGGAGAAAATATTGGGGTTTAAGATAGAGTAATCCCTCGGACCTGATGGATTTCACCCGAGTGTTTTTAAATGAAATAAGTGAGGACATTGTTGCTGCATTAGTCATAATTTTCCTGGGCTTTCTAGATTCAAGAATTGTGCCTTTCGATAGGAAAATTGCAAATATAGAAACATAGAAAATAGGTGCAGGAGTAGGCCATTTGGCCCCTCGAGCCCGCACCTCCATTCAACAAGATCATGGCTGATCATCCATTCCAGTACCCTTTTCCTGCTTTCTCTCCATACCACTTGATCCCTTTAGCCGTAAGGGCCATATCTAACTCCCTCTTGAATATATCTAACGAACTGGCATCAACAACTCTCTGCGGTACAGAATTCCACAGGTTAACAACTCTCTGAGTGATGAAGTTTCTCCTCATCTCGGCCCTAAATGGCTTACCACTTATCCTTAGACTGTGACCCCTGGTTCTGGATTTCCCCAACATCTGGAACATTCTTCCTACATCTAACCTGTCCAGTCCTGTCAGAATTTTATATGCTTCTATGAGATCCCCTCTCATTCTTCTAAACTCCAGTGAATACAGGCCCAGTCGATCCAGTCTCTCCTCATATGTCAGTCCTGCCATCCCGGGAATCAGTCTGGTGAACCTTCACTGCACTCCCTCAATAGCAAGAACGTCCTTCCTCAGATTAGGAGACCAAAACTGAACACAATATTCCAGGTGAGGCCTCACCAAGGCCCTGTATAACTGGATTAAGACCTCCCTGTTCCTATACTCAAATCCCCTAGCTATGAAGGCCAACATACCATTTGCCTTCTTCACCACCTGCTGTACCTGCATGCCAACTTTCAATGACTGATGTACCATGACACCCAGGTCTCGTTGTACCTCCCCTTTTCCTAATCTGCCGCCATTCAGATAATATTCTGCCTTCATGTTTTTGTCACCAAAGTGGATAACCTCACATTTATCCCATTATACTGCATCTGCCATGCATTTACCCACTCACCTAACCTGTCCAAATCACCCCGCAGCCTCTTAGCATCCTCCTCACAGCTCACACCGCCAACCAGCTTAATGTCATCTGCAAACTTGGAGATATTATACTCAATTCCTTCATCTAAATCATTGATGTATTGTAAATAGCTGGGGTCCCAGCACTGAGCCCTGCGGCACCCACTAGTCACTGCCTGCCATTCTGAGAAGAACCTGTTTATCCCTACTCTCTGCTTCCTGTCTACTCGTTACATCCTCAAAACATTCTAGAAGATTTGTCAAGCATGATTTCCCTTTCATAAATCCATGCTGACTTGGACCAATCCTGTCACTGATTTCCAAATGTGCTGCTATTTCATCTTTAATAATTGATTCCAACATTTTCCCCACTACTGATGTCAAGCTAACCGGCCTACAATCCCTGTTTTCTCTCTCCCTTCTTTTTTAAAAAGTGGTGTTACATTAACTATCCTCCAGTCCACAGGAACTGATCCAGAGTCAATAGACTGTTGGAAAATGATCACCAATGCATCCACTATTTCTGGGGTCACTTCCTTAAGTACTCTGGGATGCAGATTATCAGGCCTGGGGATTTATTGGCTTTCAATCCCATCAATTTCCCTAACACAATTTCCTGACTAATAAAGATTTCCTTCAGTTCCTCCTTCTCGCTAGACCCTCGGTCCCCTAGTACTTCTGGAAGGTTATTTCTGTCTTCCTTCGTGAAGACAGGACCAAAGTATTTGTTCAATTCATCTGCCATTTCTTTGTTCCCCATTATAAATTTACCAGATTCTGACTGCAAGGGAACTATGTTTGTCTTCACTAATCTTTTTCTCTTCACATATCTATAGAAGCTTTTGCAGTCAGTTTTTATGTTCCCAGCAAGCTTCCTCTCATACTCTATTTTACTCCTCCTAATTAAACCCTTTGTCCTCCTCTGCTGAATTCTAAATGTTGCAACATTATTTAAGAAGGCTGAAGGGAGAAATTAAGGGCCCAAGTTTGCACCCATGGTTAGAATGATGCACCTCCGTAAGGTGCACCGACTTTTTAGAACTGAAACGGCGCCTATTATTTACCGTTGTATTCTCCATGCAGCAGCACCGATGTAGAGCCCTGGCATAGTGCAGCAGAATGCGTGGGGGGCGGATCCAGGTCCCTGCGCTGAAAACAGTGCCAGGACCTCTGCACATGCATGCTAGAGTGTGTGCGCATGTGCAGTAGCTCCTCGCCTCCAGATTCCGTGTGCGTGTGTTGCAGGCTGCGCAGGAGGGGCCCAAATAACGCCGTCCCTAGCCCTGGCCGAATTGGCTCCCCGTTGCGACCCGTGAGGGAAGAGACGGCAATGTCCTTCATTGGAGACAGTAGATCCCGGGAACAGAAAGCCAAACAACAAAGGGAGAATGAGCTGGCAAAAGTGACCATCAAGAGGGAAGATAACTGAGGCCATCGAGTGTTCCTTGGGACTGTCTCAGAGATGTTTGGCAGGGCGGGGGTGGCAGGAAAGCAAAGAGATTGGGGGCAAGATGTGAGTAGGATGGGAACTGGGCAGGCTTGTATATTTAACATTGCTCCTCCCCTCCTCTCTCCCCCCTCCTCTCTCACACTCTCCTCCCCTCTCCCCTCGTCCTCTCCTCCCCTCTCCCCTCCTCCCCTCTCTCTCTTATCGGCGGCCCGCTGCCTTCCCTTCACATAAAGGTAGGACTTCTATTTTTTATTTGTTATTGATTGATTGCTTATTACTTTTGTCTTGGTGCTTTAGGTGCAGGGTTCCTTCTATTTTTTACACATACACTGGGCTAAGTTAGTTTGGAGTAACTATTGGCTATCTAAACTTGCTTAAATGGGCAAAACAGGCGTAAGTGGCTGGTAACGCCCCATTTTGAAAAAAAAACTGAACTAAAAAGAAACTGAACTAACTCACTGAAACTGGAGCAAACTAAATGTGGAGAATTGCGATTTTTAAGATGCTCCAAAAAAAACTAGTTGCTCCAAAAAAAATAGGAGCAACTCCTGTGGAAACTTGGCCCCTACATAACCACAGATTCTTTAAGTTGTAGGGAAGTTATTGGAACCTATCATCAGAGGCAGATTGACTGAGAACATGGACAAGTATGAGCTGATCAAAAAGAGTCAGCATGGATTTTTGAAGGATCGGTCATGTCATACTAATCTAATTGAATTTTTTGAGGAGATCACTAGCATAGTGCATATGGAAGTGTCTATAGATGATGTCTATATGGACTTCCAGAAGTCATTTGACAAGGTTCCGTACAAAACAAAAGCACACTGAATTGGAGGTAACCTTGTGAGATGGGTTGGTAATTAATTAGGAAGTCGGAGACAGAGAGTAGGTATAAAGGGAATGTAATCTGATTGTTGGTATGTGACAAGTGATGTTTCCAGGGCTTTTCACCATGTATAAATAATGACTTGGATGAGGAAGTACAGAATTGTATATCCAAGTTTCCAGATGATACTAAGTTAGGAGGCACAGTAAGTTAAGTACATCGGATGAAGGGCGCATAATTCACAAAAACACCCCCCTATGTTTGGGCTCATTTGAAAGGAAATTTAATTTGGGGCTATCTACCCAAAAGTTTGGAACTCTAAAGTGCTTATGGAAGAAACTACGAACTTTAATAGAATTTTGGATTTTAAAAGACAAACTCAAGGCTGTGGGCAGACCTACGAAACTAGCAAGAGACAGTTTAATTAAGTAAAGCTACCTGGGTGTGAGGACTGAGTTAATCTGTCTGGAAGAATGAGTATTCGAAAATCCTTCCCCCACAAGAGACATTAACATCACAAAATCACCCATAGGTAGCTCCCCATCAACATGGGTCTGGACAACCATTTCAGCATATGCATCACAAAGAGGCCCAATCCAGCCTGTATGCGAAAGACTAAGCACAAAAGGACATTGCAATTACCAAATTAATATTTCCATCAGGAAACAGCTTTTGAACATCAACCCACCCAAGACATATCAACTTTTAACGAGCCCGACAAAATATTACAAAGAAAAACCAAGCCCGCCAAAATTATACAAAGGATATTGAACAGATTTGGCAGCAAGATTAGAACACTGAAATCGTCTAACGGACCCCTGTTTTCAACAGAGGTTAGGTGGTTGCTGGGTAACTACAAGGCTGCTACTACCTCAGATGGCATACTACACTCGGTGCTATACTGCGAGTATGTCATCAAGACAAGGAGAGAAACCAACACGACAGTTGTAAACTAACTTCTCCAGCACCATCATAGCAGCGACCGACCACAGTCAACGTGGTATCAAGGAAAAAACAACCGCAATCTACTGTTAACTATCAAAAAGGGTTGGCAAGCTTAGTCCCTGCATGCCCTGGAGTCTAATCTAGCTAGAATTAGGTATTGGGAGGTATAATTTACTGTGACCCCCTTTCAATGTGTAGTGCATGGTTCTTTATTAGAGTGATTTGTGATTTTAAATTTGACCTTGTATCTTTCCTTGTATTGTCCTTTATTAGAGTGATTGTAAGTTTGGCCTTGTATTTTCTTACCAAAGTAATAAGCCTGTATTACCTTGACTGTAATAAAACCAAAGTTCTTTGCATCAAACCAGTGTCCTCTGCACTTTTGTCACACCCCCCAAATAAATCCAGAGTACAGAACCCAAGGGAGTGGGAGCGATTCGAACCACTCAAATTGGTCAGACGGGAACCTGACCCCCTCATAGAGACCAACCCCCCTTACAAGGAACAGGAAGTTACAATGGTTAAATGAGTGGACAAAACTATAGCAGATAGAGTTTAATGTGGGGAAGTGGGAGGTCATCTATTTTGAATCAAGAAAAATGTATCAGAATATTTCCTTACTAGTGAGAGACTAGGTGCTGTGGAGGAGCAAAGATATTTAGGTGTCCATGTGCATAAATCACTAAAAGCTGGTGCACAGGTCCAAAAAGTAATTAAACGTGTTAATTGAGTGTGGCAGCTAAAATATAAAGAGGAGAAAGTGATGCTTCAGTTGCACAGAGACTTGCTAAAATACCACCACGAGCACTGTGTTCAGTTCTGGACACCAAACCTCAGGAAAGAACAGTGCAGATTCACCAGAATGATACCAAGGCTTAAAGGGTTAAATTATGAGGACAAGTTGCATAAACTTGGTTTGCATTCACTTGAGTTTATATGACAATGGGGTGATCTAATTGAGGTATTTAAAATGATTAAGGGATTTTGTAGCGTAGATACAGAGAAAGTAATTCCTCTGGTGGGAGAATCCAGAACAAGGGGACATAATGTTAAAATTAGAGGCAGGCCATTAAGGAGTTCATGTAACTATCTTAGTATGGGTAAATGGGACAGTTTTCTTCCTATCTGACACTGCAAATTTACCTGCTGAGCTCAGATTAAAGCACAATTATTCCACAGGGTATATTTTCTGGTTGCTAAGGTCATTGGTGCAGGAGAAGAATAGGCGTTGGGGGACAGGAAAAGCTGTCTTAGATAAAAAAATAATTGGATCTGTGTCACACTAGTTCTGAGCACAATTTCCCGATTAGCCTCTTTGACTGGCCTTAAGTGATCGCATCAAAGGGAGTCATAGCTTCATTTAACTATAATGTAATGAAATGAAACCTGCTGCAGCTTTCCATCTACTTAAGATGAGATTGGGCTAGGAGCTCCCTTTGCCCATTGGAGTGGACCTAAGGGAAGCTCCATGAGGGATGGCGCCTGGGGTTGCATGGCTTTACAGTTTATTTTTTTTATTTTCCTATTTGTGTTCATTTTTAGTATTGGCTTCTGCTTTTAATATTGCTTTTCATATTTAGGAGGAAATAATTTTGTTGTTACTTTCTTTTTGGAGAATTATTTTTTCTTTTTCCCAATAGTATGTAATATTTTTGTCAAATGAAAGTATCCAAATATCTACGACTGCACCAGAAAGCTGATTATAATTGAAGAATTTCCAACATTTTAGCAGAACATGTGTTTTTCTTTTTCTTTATTAGTCAGTAACTTTTAACATTGTTGTCGGCAATTTAAGTGTATCTAAGGGTTAAGTCATGGCAGGACAGCTCGGTCACGTGATATGCTCCTCCTGTACCATGTGGGAACACGGGGACAACACCAGTGTCCCTGACGACTACATGTGCGGGAAGTGTGTCCACCTCCGGCTACTGACGGTCCGCGTTGCGGAGTTGGAGCTGAAGGTGGATTCACTCTGGAGCATCCACGATGCTGAGAATGACGTGAGTATCACGTGTAGCGAGTTGGTCTTACTGCAGGAGAAGGGTCCACAGCCAGCGAGGGAATGGAAGACCAGCAGGAAGAGTAGTGCAAGGAAGGTAGTGCAGGGGTCCCCTGTGGTCATCCCACTGCAAAACAGATACACTGCTTTGAGTACTGTTGAGGGGGATGACTCATCAGGGGAGGGCAGCAGCAGCCAAGTTCATGGCACCGTGGCTGGCTCTGTTGCACAGGAGGGCAGGAAAAAGAGTGGAAGAGCGATAGTGATAGGGGATTCAATTGTAAGGGGAATAGATAGGCGTTTCTGCGGCCGCAACCGAGACTCCAGGATGGTATGTTGCCTCCCTGGTGCAAGGGTCAAGGATGTCTCGGAGCGGGTGGAGGACATTCTAAAAAGGGAGGGAGAACAGCCAGTTGTCGTGGTGCACGTTGGTACCAATGACATAGGTAAAAAAAGGGATGAGTTCCTACGAAATGAATTTAAGGAGCTAGGAGCTAAATTAAAAAGTAGGACCTCAAAAGTAGTAATCTCGGGATTGCTACCAGTGCCACGTGCTAGTCAGAGTAGGAATCGCAGGATAGCTCAGATGAATACGTGGCTTGAGCAATGGTGCAGCAGGGAGGGATTCAAATTCCTGGGGCATTGGAACCGGTTCTGGGGGAGGTGGGACCAGTACAATCCGGACGGTCTGCACCTGGGCAGAATCGGAACCAATGTCCTCGGGGGAGTGTTTGCTAGTGCTGTTGGGGAGGAGTTAAACTAATATGGCAGGGGGATGGGAACCAATGCAGGGAGATAGAGGGAAACAAAAAGGAGGCAAAAACAAAAGACAGAAAGGAGATGAGGAAAAGTGGAGGGCAGAGAAACCCAAGGCAAAGAACAAAAAGGGCCATTGTACAGCAAAATTCTAAAAGGACAGAGGGTGTTAAAAAAACAAGCCTAAAGGCTTTGTGTCTTAATGCAAGGAGTATCCGCAATAAGGTGGATGAATTAACTGTGCAAATAGATGTTAACAAATATGATGTGATTGGGATTACGGAGACGTGGCTCCAGGATGAGCAGGGCTGGGAACTCAACATCCAGGGGTATTCAACATTCAGGAAGGATAGAATAAAAGGAAAAGGAGGTGGGGTAGCATTGCTGGTTAAGGAGGAGATTAAGGCAATAGTTAGGAAGGACATTAGCTTGGATGATGTGGAATCTATATGGGTAGAGCTGCAGAACACCAAAGGGCAAAAAACGTTAGTGGGAGTTGTGTACAGACCTCCAAACAGTAGTAGTGATGTTGGGGAGGGCATCAAACAGGAAATTAGGGGTGCGTGCAATAAAGGTGCAGCAGTTATAATGGGTGACTTTAATATGCACATAGATTGGGCTAACCAAACTGGAAGCAATACGGTGGAGGAGGATTTTCTGGAGTGCATAAGGGATGGTTTTTTAGACCAATATGTCGAGGAACCAACTAGGGGGGAGGCCATCTTAGACTGGGTGTTATGTAATGAGAAAGGATTAATTAGCAATCTCGTTGTGCGAGGCCCCTTGGGGAAGAGTGACCATAATATGGTGGAATTCTGCATTAGGATGGAGAATGAAACAGTTAATTCAGAGACCATGGTCCAGAACTTAAAGAAGGCTAACTTTGAAGGTATGAGGCGTGAATTGGCTGAGATGGATTGGCGAATGATACTTAAGGGGTTGACTGTGGATGGGCAATGGCAGACATTTAGAGACCGCATGGATGAACTACAACAATTGTACATTCCTGTCTGGCATAGAAATAAAAAAGGGAAGGTGGCTCAACCGTGGCTATCAAGGGAAATCAGGGATAGTATTAAAGCCAAGGAAGTGGCATACAAATTGGCCAGAAATAGCAGCGAACCTGGGGACTGGGAGAAATTTAGAAC
This sequence comes from Pristiophorus japonicus, assembly GCF_044704955.1. NCBI lineage: Eukaryota > Metazoa > Chordata > Chondrichthyes > Pristiophoridae > Pristiophorus > Pristiophorus japonicus. The sequence goes on from NC_091987.1 coordinate 50,437,041, forward strand.
TCAGCAGAGGAGGACAAAGGGTTTGATTAGGGCAGGGAAAATGGAGTATGAGAAGAAGCTTGCAGGGAACATTAAGACGGATTGCAAAAGTTTCTATAGATATGTAAAGAGAAAAAGGTTAGTAAAGACAAATGTAGGTCCCCTGCAGTCAGAATCAGGGGAAGTCACAACGGGGAACAAAGAAATGGCGGACCAATTGAACAAGTACTTTGGTTCGGTATTCACGAAGGAGGACACGAACAACCTTCCGGTTATAAAAGGGGTCGGGGGGTCTAGTAAGGAGGAGGAACTGAGGGAAATCCTTATTAGCCGGGAAATTGTGTTGGGGAAATTGATGGGATTGAAGGCCGATAAATCCCCAGGGCCTGATGGACTGCATCCCAGAGTACTTAAGGAGGTGGCCTTGGAAATAGTGGATGCGTTGACAGTCATTTTCCAACATTCCATTGACTCTGGATCAGTTCCTATGGAGTGGAGGGTAGCCAATGTAACCCCACTTTTTAAAAAAGGAGGGAGAGAGAAAACAGGGAATTATAGACCGGTCAGCCTGACATCGGTAGTGGGTAAAATGATGGAATCAATTATTAAGGATGTCATAGCAGTGCATTTGGAAAGAGGTGACATGATAGGTCCAAGTCAGCACGGATTTGTGAAAGGGAAATCATGCTTGACAAATCTTCTGGAATTTTTTGAGGATGTTTCCAGTAGAGTGGATAAGGGAGAACCAGTTGATGTGGTATATTTGGACTTTCAGAAGGCGTTCGACAAGGTCCCACACAAGAGATTGATGTGCAAAGTTAGAGCACATGGGATTGGGGGTAGTGTACTGACATGGATTGAGAACTGGTTGTCAGACAGGAAGCAAAGAGTAGGAGTAAATGGGTACTTTTCAGAATGGCAGGCAGTGACTAGTGGGGTACCGCAAGGTTCTGTGCTGGGGCCCCAGCTGTTTACACTGTACATTAATGATTTAGATGAGGGGATTAAATGTAGTATCTCCAAATTTGCGGATGACACTAAGTTGGGTGGCAGTGTGAGCTGCGAGGAGGATGCTGTGAGGCTGCAGAGCGACTTGGATAGGTTAGGTGAGTGGGCAAATGCATGGCAGATGAAGTATAATGTGGATAAATGTGAGGTTATCCACTTTGGTGGTAAAAACAGAGAGACAGACTATTATCTGAATGGTGACAGATTAGGAAAAGGGGAGGTGCAAAGAGACCTGGGTGTCATGGTACATCAGTCATTGAAGGTTGGCATGCAGGTGCAGCAGGCGGTTAAGAAAGCAAATGGCATGTTGGCCTTCATAGCAAGGGGATTTGAGTACAGGGGCAGGGAGGTGTTGCTACAGTTGTACAGGGCATTGGTGAGGCCACACCTGGAGTATTGTGTACAGTTTTGGTCTCCTAACCTGAGGAAGGACATTCTTGCTATTGAGGGAGTGCAGCGAAGGTTCACCAGACTGATTCCCGGGATGGCGGGACTGACCTATCAAGAAAGACTGGATCAACTGGGCTTGTATTCACTGGAGTTCAGAAGAATGAGAGGGGACCTCATAGAAACATATAAAATTCTGACGGGGTTAGACATGTTAGATGCAGGAAGAATGTTCCCAATGTTGGGGAAGTCCAGAACCAGGGGTCACAGTCTAAGGATAAGGGGTAAGCCATTTAGGACCGAGATGCGGAGGAACTTCTTCACCCAGAGAGTGGTGAACCTGTGGAATTCTCTACCACAGAAAGTTGTTGAGGCCAATTCACTAAATATATTCAAAAAGGAGTTAGATGAGGTCCTTACTGCTAGGGGGATCAAGGGGTATGGCGAGAAAGCAGGAATGGGGTACTGAAGTTGAATGTTCAGCCATGAACTCATTGAATGGCGGTGCAGGCTAGAAGGGCCGAATGGCCTACTCCTGCACCTATTTTCTATGTTTCTATGTTTCTATGTTTCTAACAGGGAGAGATTAAAAAAAAGGAAGGCACACAGAGAAGGAGCTCTTCCAATTCAAAATGTCATTGAAGCTCAGGGAGTGGCGAGACATTTAAGTTAGAGTCCCATGGTAATTTTCAAGTCAAGTTAAAATAAGATGGCAGTTAATTTTGACGCACCACAAATGCAGTCAGGAATGATTCCTCAATCTGGTGCTCTCATCAGGAAGCAGCACTCCAAGGGAGCACATCTTGGGTAAATTTGGAAGAACCAAATTGCAGAATGGCCCTAAGTATCGCATGACTGGATTGGTACAAGATGAAAAAGGGCTGCCAGGGAGTTCAGCAGATATCAGACCTGGGCTGCCTAAACGCACCATAATGCTGACAATCATATTTTTCCCAAGGGCAGCGACTGTGGAGAGGTTTCTCAGCATGGAGCTGGTCACAAATATGTGTTATCTGCTGCAAGGGCATCTGAACTCAATCTACGCCATAGGGATAGAACTGCCGTTGCATCCAAGGTCACCTCCAACCTCAATTATTTTGGCTCGGCATCCTTCCAGGCTAGCATAGGTTCTGTAGCATCAGCCAATGTGCTGCTCACACATGTATCAAAAAGGTGATTGATGCACATGTTAGCATGGTCACGTCATCTCCTTTCCCACTGAATAGAAACATCAGCATGACATGGTTGCCACATTTCTGCATTTCTCAGTGTAGAGGGGTTATTGATGCAGCCATGTGGTCATTTTGCCGCTCATCATGTGTGCCCAAAAGTGATCATGCATTGTAAAGGTAGGTTGTATTACAACAATATTATTTGTAAAATCCTTTGAAGATGAGTGTACCAAGGGTGTCCATCATCTCTAAGTTGCAGCTTGAATGCGTGCTCTGCTGGTGTATTGGACATGTATAACGAGCATTAAAAGAGCTGTAGGGTTGTGAGGACTTTTCATGATCCAGCAGTAAATGTGAAACAGAATTACCGGCAACATTTTGTGGTGTGCTTCCTTGGGCTATCTACTTAGTAAATAGTACTTTTGGGGTAGTCTTACCTTGGCAGTATTCTTAAGGTTTGCCATTTTCTTGTGCGTGCGTTCCCAGGCCCAACAGATCATCATCATTATCATAGGCAGTCCCTCGGAATCGAGGAAGACTTGCTTCCACTTTTAACATGAGTTTTTAGGTGGTTGTACAGTCCAATACGAGAACCACAGTCTCTATCACAGGTAGGACAGAGAGTCGCTGAGGGAAGGGGTTGGTGGGACTGGTTTGCCGCAAGCTCTTTCCATAGCCTGCGTTTGATTTCTGCATGCTCTCGATGACGAGACTCGACCCTTAGTAAATAGTACGATTGGCGTAGTCTTACTTTGACAGTATTCTTAAGGTTGGCCGTTTTCTTGTGCGTGTGTTCCCAGGTCCAATAGATACTACCTACAGCATTGGCCTGGTTGCTACATCATGCCAGGCATAGAAACATAGAAAATAGGTGCAGGAGTAGGCCAGTCAGCCCGTCGAGCCTGCACCAATATTCAATAAGATCACGGGTGAACATTCACCTCAGTACCCCTTTCCTGCCTTCTCTCCATACCCCTTGATCCCTTTAGCCATAAGGGCCATATCTAACCCCTCTTGAACATATCTAACAAACTGGCATCAACAACTCTCTGCGGTAGAGAATTCCACAGGTTCACAAATCTCTGAATGAAGAAGTTTCTCCACATCTCGGTCCTAAATGGCTCACCCCTTATCCTTAGACGATGACCCCAGGTTCTGGACTTCCCCAACATCTGGAACATTCTTCCTGCATCTAACCTGTCCAGCCCGTCAGAATTTTATATGTTTCTATGAGATCCCCTCTCATTCTTCTTAACTCCAGTGAATACAGGCCCAGTCTCTCCTCATATGTCAGTCCTGCCATCCCGGGAATCAGTCTGATGAACCTTCGCTGCACTCCCTCAATAGCAAGAATGTCCTTCCTCAGATTAGGAGATCAAAACTGAACAAAATATTCCAGGTGAGGCCTCACCAAGGCCCTGTACAACTGCAGTAAGACCTCCCTGCTCCTAAACTCAAATCCCCTAGCTATGAAGGCCAACATGCCATTTGCCTTCTTCACTGCCTGCTGTACCTGCATGCCAACTTTCAATGACTGATGTACCATGACAACTCCCCTTTTCCTAATCTGCCGCCATTCAGATAATATTCTGCCTTCACGTTTTTGCCACCAAAGTGGATAACCCCATATTTATCCACATTATACTGCATCTGCCATGCATTTGCCCACTCACCTAACCTGTCCAAGTCACCCTGCAGCCTCTTAGCATCCTCCTCACAGCTCACACCGCCACCCAACTTAGTGTCATCTGCAAACTTGGAGATATTACACTCAATTCCTCCATCTAAATCATTAATGTATATTATGAATAGCTGGGGTCCCAGCACTGAGCCCGGCGGCACCCCACTAATCACTGCCTGCCATTCAGAAAAGGACCCGTTTATCCCTACTCAATGCTTCCTGTCTGCCAACCAGTTCTCTATCCACATCAATACATTACCCCCAATACCATGTGCTTTTATTTTGCACAACAATCTCTTGTGTGGGACCTTGTCAAAAGCTTTTTGAAAGTCCAAATACATTACATCCACTAGTTCTCCCTTGTCCACTCTACAAGTTACATCCTCAAAAAATTCTAGAAGATTTGTCAAGTATGATTTCCCTTTGATAAATCCATGCTGACTTGGACTGATCCTGTCACTGCTTTCCAAATGCATTGCTATTTCATCTATAATAATTGATTTCAACATTTTCCCCACTACTGATGTCAGGCTAACCAGTCTATAATTTCCCGTTTTCTCTCTCCCTCCTTTTTTAAAAAGTGGTGTTACATTAGCTACCCTCCAGTCCATAGGAACTGATCCAGAGTCAATAGACTGTTGGAAAATGATTACCAATACATCCACTATTTCTAGGGCCACTTCCTTAAGTACTCTGGGATGCAGACTATCAGGCCCTGGGGATTTATCGGCATTCAATCCCATCAATTTCCCGAACACAATTTCCTGACTAATAAGGATTTCCTTCAGTTCCTCTTTCTCGTTAGATCCTCTGTCCCCTAGTATTTCCGGAAGGTTACTTGTGTCTTCCTTCGTGAAGACAGAACCAAAGTATTTGTTCAATTGGTCTGCCATTTCTCTGTTCCCCATTATAAATTCACCTGATTCAGACGGCAAGGGACCTAAATTAGTCTTCACTAACCTCTTGCTCTTCACATATCTATCGAAGCTTTTACAGTCAGTTTTTATATTCCCAGCAAGCTTCCTCTCATACTCTATTTTCCCCCTCCTAATTAAACACTTTGTCCTCCTCTGCTGGATTCTAAATTTCTCCCAGTCCTCACGTTTGCTGCTTTTTCTGGCCAATTTATATGCATCTTCCTTGGATTTAACACTATCCCTAATTTCCCTTGTTAGCTAAGGTTGAGCCACCTTCCCTGTTTTTATTTTTACTCCAGACAGGGATGTACAATTATTGAAGTTCATCCATGTGATATTTAAATGTTTGCCATTGCCAATCCACCGTCAATGCTTTAAGTATGATTCGCCAGTCTATTCTAACCAATTCACGTCTCATACCTTCGAAGTTACCTTTCCTTAAGTTCAGGACCCTTGTCACTCTCCATCTTAATAAAGAATTCTACCATATTATGGTCACTCTTTCCCAAGGGGCCTCGCACAACAAGATTGCTAATTAGTCCTTTCTCATTACACATCAACCAGTCTAGGATGGCCAGCCCTCGAGTTGGTTCCTTGACATATTTATCTAGAAAACCATCCCTAATACACTCCAGGAAATCCTCCTCCACCATATTGCTACCAGTTTTGTTAGCCCAATCCAGATGTAGATTAAAGTCGCCCATGATAACTGCTGTACCTTTATTGCACGCATCCCTAATTGCTTGTTTGATGCTGTCCCCAACCTCACTACTACTGTTTGGTGGTCTGTACACAACTCCCACTATCGTTTTCTGCCCTTTGGTATTCCACAGCTCTACCCATACAGATTCCACATCATCCAAGCTAATGTCCTTCCTTACTAGTGCGTTAATTTCCTCTTTAACCAGCAACGCTACCCCACCTCCTTTTCCTTTCTGTCTATCCTTCCTGAATGTTGAGTACTCCTGGATGTTGAGTTCCCAGCCTTGGTCACCCTGGAGCCATGTCTCCGTAATCCCAATTATATCATATTCGTTAGTAGCTGCCTGCATAGTTAATTCATCCACCTTATTACGAATACTCCTCGCATTGAGGCACAGAGCCTTCAGGCTTGTCTTTTTAACACACTTTGTCCCTTTAGAATTTTGCTGGAATGTGGCTGTTTTTGATTGCTGCCTTGTGTTTCTCTGCCTTCCACTTTTACTTTTCTTCTTTCTATCTTTTGCTTCTGCCTCCACATTACTTCCCTCTGTCTCCCTGCATAGGTTCCCATCCCCCTGCCATATTAGTTTAACCCCTCCCCAACAACACTAGCAAACACTCCCCCTCGGACATTGGTTCCGGTCCTGCCCAGGTGCAGACCGTCCGGTTTGTACTGGTCCCACCTCCCCCAGAACCGGTTCCAATGTCCCAGGAATTTGAATCCTTCTCTCCTGCACCACTCCTCAAGCCATGTATTCATCTTAGCTATCCTGCTATTCCTACTCTGACTAGCATGTGGCACTGGTAGCAATCCTGAGATTACTACCTTTGATGTCCTGCTTTTTAATTTAACTCCTAGCTCCCTAAATTCAGCTTGTAGGACCAGATCCCGTTTTTTTACCTATATCGTTGTGCCTATATGCGTCATGACAACTGTCTGTTCACCCTCCCCCTCCAAAATGTCCTGCAGCCACTCCGAGACATCCTTGACCCTTGCATCAGGGAGGCAACATACCATCCTGGAGCCTTGGTTGTGACCACAGAAACGCCTATCTATTCCCCTTACAATAGAATCCCCTACCACTACAGCTTTCCCACTCTTTTTCCTGCCCTCCTGTGCAGCAGAGCCACCCATGGTGCCATGAACTTGGCTGCTGCTGCCCTCCCCTGATGAGTCATCCCCCCCCAACAGTGCCCAAAACGGTGTATCTGTTTTGCAGGGGAATGACCATTTGGAAATCCTGCACTACCTTCCTTCCACTGCTCTTCCTGCTGGTCACCCATTCCCTTTCTGCCTTTGTAACCATTGCCTGCGGTGTGACCAACTCACTAAACGTGCTATTCACGACATCCTCAGCATCGCGGATGCTCCAGAGTGAATCCATACGCAGCTCCAGTGCTGATACTGCATTGTTACCCTCTGGGGTGGATGCCCTGCCTTACCAAACAGGACAAGCCACCTTGCACCCATTTCATGCGGCAGCCTCTACTTTGCCAGCCTTCAAGCATAGGGTTGGATTCTATGTTGTTCCATTACTTGCCCTTAGATTCTATTTCCTGCCTCTACATTAATCTTACTAGCCACTATTTTTGCCAGCTACATTTTAGTCCTACACAAGCATTAGTGCGGTTGAAATATATACTTTAAAATTTTTCTCGCCTTTAGAAATGCTTCAACAATTTTTACCCCATATATGGTTATTTATGTAAATGGCTGCATCTCTTTAAATTATGCCTGCAGCTGGTAAAGCGTTGATCATGCACAATTTCCCATCCCTCTCCCCTCTTTGGTGAATTGCCAGTGCAAGTCTCAATATGGATTTAACATTGAGACTGACAAATATACCCTCATTTTAACAAAGTTAAAGTGATTACTGCCATTGCCCCTAAGAAGTTCCTTCTATGCTCCATTTACATTTTATGTGGAATGTATTAACATCAGCCATTCGGCAGTAAACTGAGCTTCTTTGAGTTCTATGGCTGCTGTAGGTGCTAAACTATTGAATCTACATAAAATGTCTGCTTTATAAACATTTACCGAATGTGCAGATTGGAATAAATACCTGTGAGACAAGATACCTTGACCTCTACTGTGAAATATATTTGGTTTAGAAGAATGCCCTTGTTTATAACTAATCTCAGGGGTGATTTGAATTGCAATCACAAATGTGTTTATGGTTCACTGCTAAATCTGGAGGTAATCCAAGGGTAAATTGCTAATGATAAGGAGGATATTCAAATTTAAAATGTGCAGCATTATTGGTGTATTCCAGCATGTAGATATGTTATATACACTCTTTAAAAAGTGTTGCTTTTTAAAACAAGTGTTGTTTTTCAACTTAACATTTCTGAGGGCTTCAAAAGCAACATGAACTAGATTTCAACATTGCAACTCTATAGCAATTGTGCAGCTTCTCATTGACCAATAAGAATCTCTACATGTTTTCAGTCATGATGTGTGGTGCTTACTATGTATTCTGGAAACCAAGCAACCTGTATTGGAAAATCAATAGATGGACTTAAAGGGAAATAGTTGTTTTTTCTTCCTTCGGCCAAGAGGGATAAATAACACAGCAGCCATTGGGATTAAATAATTCACAAAGCACTTGCAGAGTGTCACTGTAATGTTCTGTGCTTCCTGCATAGTTACATGATTAAAGTGTAACATAAGCTTCACAGTATCAAGACTTTAGAATAAGATCCCACCCACTTTTAACTTCATAAATATATTTTAAACAAGTTTCTTCCTGCATCTGTATGGATCGACTCATAAAATCACTCCAGATGTAGAACACTAGGGGGCTGCCATTGCTTTGAGAGAGAGCAATGAATCATTGAAACCACAGTGTCGGTATAGACAGAAATTATATTTGCGGAGCTCCAGGAACAGAATGGAACAGGTTTTTATTTAGCTGATGTATGCAGTTTAGCAGCATTTTCAGTATAAAATGATTTAATTTCCCCTATCGTAAAAGCAGAAATTCTCACATTCTATGTACATTCGTGGAAAATACTTTGGTTAAAATTCAAAACTTGTCCCGCACAGAGACTGGCAATCCATTTAATTGCAGATCAGTAGAACCAGTTGGACCAAATAATTAACCAGTGAGGACCTTAAGCTTAAGCTTGTACTGAGTAGCTATTACCACTTTATCGATGAAAGAATTTTATTTTATTTAAATTCACATTTCATTCAATTTATTATAATCTGCTGTCTTCTGCCAATCTCGCTTTCATTTTGGGATGTACCTCCACAAGAAAGTTGGGGTTGGGGAGGTACTGACGGTGATTCTGCAAGTTTTTAACCTCCGGTATCACACATTGCTTCATTTTACCTCAGTAAATCTTTGGAATTTGCCCTCTTGCTTTCAGAGTTGACTAAATTGTACTGGTGCACCCTAGAAAATTAGGTAGAGTGCACATGCTCAGACTGGCCAATCCAAATTCATCTCACAGAGTGACAGCTCTGCACAGAAATGGAAATTCCGATGTGCCTTATGCATTATTTTTGGACCATTTTATTTGGAAAGTTAGGGAGAACGTGTGCCTTAATTTTTAATTTGTTTTCCTGAGCAATGCGGTTCCCCACTGTGACTCCAGTCAGAAAATTACTTTTCACGTATATGTAGAAAACTACACAAGGCTTGATCCTGTTGAATATAGCCAAGTATATAAATTTGCCATGGCTCTTGTCGTGGCTTAGTTACTAAATGTATGATGCCTTACAGACCAGATAGATCATAGTGCAAGTTGTTAGTCTGTTCTTAGTTGGAAGATCTTAAACCTAGTTTTTATGAAACATTACAATAGGCCTCAATATTCATAATCTACCAAGGTGAAAATCATCCAGGATTCCTGCTCCTAATTAATATCCACTGACCCCTGCTGGTAAGTTGCTGTATTGATATTAGGCGAGGGCAGAATCATGCTTCGATGTGATACCCCTTCCGCCACAGATTGGTGACACTAACTGTCTCAGCTCACATGAATAGTGGGCAAGGGTGAAGGACCAGATGGCTACTGGCACCTGTGAAACTGTATAGGAGATGCGAAAACTGGCAGAGAGCCAACATTTTCAATGAAGGTATACAAACCTTAAAAATAAGAGATAAATGAAATTAATGCAATTACCATTGAAACGTTTGGCACAATCCATCAGCTAACATCAGTGTCCATTAGTTAGAGGAAGTGCTTCAGTTTGGCATGAAATCCTGCAAGTTTCCATACAATAATTTGCTGTCTAGAGTAATGAAAGTTTGTGTAAAAAGTCCTGGAGCCAGAGAAGATACTGGTGTCTGGCTGTCTCTCAGTGGATGACTAAACATTGGCTGCAACAAATCACTTGCCGATCTGGTGATCTATGAGCTGTTGAACAAATTCCAAATCTTGCCAAATTTGTAAACTTCATATCTGTCATTTTTTTGGGTCTGCACCATGGCCTTTGAAATCCAAAACAAAAGCTAAGAAAATGTTTCAAACTTCTTTCAGAATGTTTGAATGCACCCAAGTGCTGCTGCAAATAAATGACTAATTATCACCGAATTATGTGCTAACTTCATCAGATCATTAGATAGCCCTAGGAGGCAGTAGACTGAATTGAAATGTATACATATTCTAGCAATTTAAAAAGAAGTTGAGCACTATTCTCTGACACTCCAAAACCATAATAAAAGAAATTAAATACCCAGCTATCCACATTACTTCCCACGTGCAGAAATGATTACTCATAAGATAGGATAAAGTATTATACAGATTCAATATAAAATAAATTGTTCTTGAGAATGAACACAGAATGACAAATTGTGGATCACTGTTGAGGTCTTCTATTCAAGCGCTTCAAACAGTTATTTGATAATGTGCTGCGATTTTAACCAAGTCTGCCTACATTTCTTGGTACTATAATCTTAGCAACTGCATTACATATTTGTGATCTTTCTATCTTCAATCATGTTCAAAAGTGTAGTTAAAGGGTGTAATACTAGATTATTTTATTATTAGCTATTAGATCAGAATAAATACATTGCTCTACTCTCACACCACCACTTCACTGTAACAGTGAAGACAGTGTGACTGAAGCAGAACAAGATTCAATGGCTCTAGCCTTTGATTTTTACAGCAAATCTGCACTTGTAAGAAATTGTACTGATGTAACAGCACTAAAAGCCTATATGGTTAACTGTGTGCTAATTAATAGTTGTCAACCCATTTGGAACATAATAGGGATAATTTTGACTTTATGCGATACTATCAAATAGGAGATAGCAAATCAGCTGCCCGTTCTACATCTCTCCTGATTTTCAATGGAAATGAAAATTAGGACAGATGTATAATTGCTGGCTGATCTGATATCTCCCATTTTACACTATCGCACAAAATCAAAATGACCCCAATGTGTGAATTCTGCACTATTGGCTTGTTCTTGGCTATCTCTCTGTCAGTTAGTAAACTTTACGTCTACTTTTCTAGTGTAGAAATTTTGAGACCCACTATTGCAAAGCAACTTTTTGAATATTACATTTCAGAACCTAAATAGGAAGTTTAAATTGAGAGCAAATGGTACCTCTACTAACAGTACAGGCAAAAATCCATTTCCGTGTGACTCATTTATCAGCATCGTGATCGATATGACACAAAGCAATAAAGCTGCATTTGCTACAAGTGTAGTGTAGTGTTTGGCTATCACTTGTGAAAAATTATATCAAACTGGTACTCATTATTCATTCTATTTATACAGTTTTATAATATATTTTTGTATAGAATACTGTGATTGTTCAATGGATAAGTGCCCTACCCAGTGTGATGCCAAGCTGTACAGATCAGAAAAGTCCTGCTCTGTGCTAGTATAGTTAATCTAATGTATGTGCAGGGTTGTGGGCACTACAGTTAGCCTTAGGATCTTTGGGTGTGGGAAGGAAATAAGCAAGTCACAGTTCCCACCCCTGATTGCTATCTGGTGGTCCTTGTTGGACGTGCGCTTTTTTGGGTGATGGGTGAGGACAGGATCAGACTCAGCCGGGATGGCTGCTTTGGTCTAAAAGCCTACTGACACTCGAGTGAATGTTATCTACAGGTGAGGAAGGAATCAGAGTTGGGAGATTCTGTGGAGGCCTTGGCTAATTTTAATGGCTGGGCCTCATTTACATCCTGCTTCAATAGGTAGAAAGAGGCAGTTGCTGGCTTTGGTTAAGTCAAACCTTGGGGGCATTTCATGAATGTGAAATGGGGGCGGGGGGGGGGGGGGGGCGGGGTGGTGTGAGCCCAAGGCAGCAGAGACTCACACTTTCCTTCTAGTGCCAGGAGGAGCATGCCTGCTCTCTGTGGCTCCACTAAGGAAAGTTTTTGGCATAATTTAGATGGGCTTCTCTTCTGTGCCAAGTTTCACTGAGAGGGGTGTCTGCCGCTGGTAGCCAACTCAGTACGCCGGTTAAATGCCGTAGCGGTTCTATTGATATCACAGGACCCTGATTAGCATGTTTTAGTGCGTTTGGCACGTGCATCGGTCAGCGAATAAAAGGGTCCAATTAAGATAGTGGTGGGTGCAAATTGAGTGGGATCAGGCGATAAGTCTTTGTGAAGCTTTTTTAACAGTGCACCCATTTTGTTCTACTGGCGGGAGTGGGTTAAAGTTCCCCCTTCATTTTCAGGCTGATAAGTGTAACATGACAACTTCGGCGAGGTGCAGTAGGACAATTTCATCAGGTCATAGAATCCAAGCCCACTAGAAATTCCTGTCTTAATAAGAAGAAGAGACCTGAAGGGAGGCAGATTAAGTTCAGGATAATGTCAGCAAGACCTTTACTCTGCAGCTAACCTAATGCTTTACCTGATTTGGGGTGCTCAACAGTGAGTGAAAAATATTAAAATCATCATATTTCTGGCATTGACGAATTGTGTGAAACCTGTCCCCAGGCAGTTAAATTCAAATTGGAGGGGAAAATAGAGGCTTCCAGCCACATTACAATATTTAAATGAGGTAATGCCCCTTGGAAAACCGGAAGTGGGTGGGTTGTAGGCAGGATCAGATCAGGATTCACATTTATAACAATTTAACTGCCCCCATGCTCCAAATCCACCCGTTTCTTTTGATAGGAAAATTAATGCATATGTCTTCAGCATAAATCTTGCTGGAGCAGGGCATCTTGCAGCATGCACCTTTAGTTAGACTTTTTCCTACATCCTTCAGCTAAAATATAATTTTCTCCTTAACTTGCTGGAAGTGTGAGCTCATAGCGGATGTCCAGATGCCACAGGCCAAATGGATCAGTTGGTCTTTTTCAGTGCTTTTTATGTGTTAGGATGCCAGCTGAATGTAGAAATATAGAAACATAGAAATTTACAGCACAGAGGAGGCCATTTTGGCCCATCGTGTCCCTGCCGGTGGTCAAAGAGCCACACGGCCCTTGATCAGCAACCCTGAAGGTAACATATAAACCTATCAACAATGAACAATGATGGACAGGTAAAAAGCATCCGGCCCAACCAGTCCACCCCACACAACTGCGATACCCCATGTATCGCAACATTTTACACTCCACCCCACCCGGAGCCATGCAATCTCCTGGGAGAGACTAAAAAACAGTTATAACCCAGGCCAATTGGGGGAAAAAATCTAGGAAAATTCCTCTCTGATCGATCCAGGTGATCGAAACTAGTCCAGGAGATCACTCTGGCCATATTAGAATCCATAGCCAACAAGAGGTTATCCCGTCTAAACCCACTTACCAGCTCAAGGTTCAAGTGCACATCCAAGCACCTTTTAAATGTGGTGAGGGTTTCTGCCTCCACCACCCTTCCAGGCAGCGAGTTCCAGACTCCCACAACCCTCTGTATGAAGAAGCTTCCCCTCAAATCCCCTCTAAACCTTCCACCAACCACCTTAAACCTTTGACCCCTCCACCGAGAAATAGGCCCTTGCTATCCACTATATCCAGGCCCCTCAAAGATTTATACACCTCAATGAGGTCTCTCCTCAGCCTCCTCTGTTCCAAGGAGAACAAATTCAGCCTATCCAATCTGTCCACATAGCTAATATTCTCCATTCCAGGCAGCATCCTAGTCAATCTCCTCTGCACCCTCTCCAGTGCAATCACATCCTTCCTATAATACAGCAACCAGAACTGCACGCAGTATTCCAGCTGTGGCCTAACCAGTGTATTATACAATTTAATTTAAGAATAATCGCCCTGCTCTTGTATTCTATGCCTCGGCCAATAAAGGCAAGCATTCCGTATGCCTTCTGAATCATCTTATTTACCTGGCCTGTTACATTCAGGGATCTGTGGACAAGTATTCCAAGATTCCTTTATTCATCTACACTTCTAAATGGCCTACCGTTTAATATGTATACCCTTTCCTTATTAGCCTCCCCACCCCGCCCCTCCACGCCTCCAAGTGCATTACCTCACAATGCTCTGAATTAAATTCCATTTGCAACTATTCTGCCCACCTGACGAGTAGATTGATATCCTCCTGCAGTCCATGACTTTCCTCTTCATTATAAACCACACAGCTAATTTTAGTGCCATCTGCAAACGTTTTCATCGTATCCCCTATATTCAAATCTAGATCATTGATGTATACCACAAAAAGCAAGAGACCCAGTACTGAGCCCTGTGGAACCCCACTGGAAACATTCTTTCAGTCACAAAAACATCCATCAACCATTACCCTTTGCTTCCTACCTATAAGCCAATTTTGGATCTAACTAGCCACTTTGCACTGGATCCCATGGGTTTTTACCTTCATGACCAGTCTGCCATGTGGGACCTTATCAAAAGTTTTTCTAAAGTCCAAATACACTACATCGTACGCACTACACTCATCGACTCTCCTGGTTACCTCCTTGAAAAATTCAGTCAGGTTAGTCAAACACGATCTTCCCTAAACAAATCCGTGCTGACTGTCCCTGATTAATCCTTGCCTTTCTAAATGTAGATTTATCCTGTCCTTCAGGATTTTTTCCAATAATTTTCCCACCTCTGAGGTTAGGCCGACAGGCCTGTAATTACTCGGCCTATCCCTTTCTCTCTTCTTAAACAAGGGTACCACATTAGCTGTCCTTCAGAGAGGACTGGGAAATGATGGTCAAAGCCTCTGCTATTTCTGCTCTTGCTTCGCTCAACAGCCTGGGATGCATTTCATCCAGGCCTGGGGACTTATCCACTTTCAAAACTGCCAAAGCCCCCAAAACCTCCTCTCGCTATTTCTATTTCATGCAGAATTTCACACTCCTACTCGATAGCAGTATCTTTATTGCCCCTTTGCTTCGTGGAAACAGACGCAAAGTATTCATGAAGAACCATACCCACATCTTCCTCCTCCACACACAGGTTACCCTCATGGTCTCTAATAGGCCCTACCCTTTCTTTAGTTATCCTCTTATTCTTAATAGATTTATAGAACATATTTGGGTTTTCCTTGATTTTACTTGCCAAGAATTTTTCATGCTCTCTCTTAGCATTTCTAATATCCTTTTTAATTTCACCTCTGAACTTGTTATATTCCTCCCTAGATTCTACAGTATTTAGCCGTTGGTATATGACATAAGCTTCCCTTTTTTTCTTTATTCTCCCCTGTAAGTCCCTCGACATCCGGGGACTCTAGAATTGTTATTCCCACCCTTTTTCTTCAAGGGCACATGTTTGGTCTGAGCCCTTCGGATCTCCTGCTTGAATGCCTCCCACTGTTCCGACACTGATTTACCCTCAAGTAGCTGTTTCCAGTCTACTGTGGCCAAGTCACTTCTCAACTTAGCAAAGTTAGCTCTTCCCCAATTTGGGACTTTTATTCCTGGTCTATCCTTGTCCTTATCCATAACTACCTTGAATCTGACTGAATTATGGTCACTGGCACCCAAGTGCTCTCCCACTGATACCCCTTCCACCTGCCCAGCTTCATTCCCCAAAACTAAATTCAGAACCACTCCCTTCCATATTGGGCTTGTTACATACTGAATAAAAATGTTCTCTTGAATGCATTTTAGGAATTCTGCACCCTCTATACCCTTCACACTATATTTTTCCCAATCAATATTACGATAGTTGAAAGTGCCTACTAATAACGCTCTATTGTTTTTGGACTTCACATTAATTTGTCTATATATTTGCTCTTCTATCTCCTCCCATTGATTGGGAGCCTATAATACACGCCCAGCAGTGTGATCACCCCTTTTTTATTTTTCAGTTCGACCCATATGGCCTCATTTGATGATTCCTCTACATATTGTCCCTCCTCACAGCTGTAATAGTTTATTTAATCAATACCATGACCACCCCGCCCACCTTTTTACCCCCCCTAGTCCTGTCTAAAAATCCTGTGACCAAGAATATTGAGCTGCCAAACCTGCCCCTCTTTCAGCCATGACTCTGTGATAGCTATAATGTCATACTCCCAGTGTCTACCTGTGCTCTCAGCTCATCCACCTTATTTGCTATACTCCTTGCATTGAAGTATATATCATTTAGCACAGAAAGATTTCCTTGATTACTACTTACTAACCCGTGTTTCCTCTGTCTTACAAATTCACTTTCTACATTCTTGCTTTTCAATTTCAACTTTACTTCTTTCCCTATTGAATTTGTTCTCAGGTTCCCATCCCCCTGCCAAGCTAATTTAAACTCTTCCCAATAGCACTAGCAAAACTCCCCGTGAGGATATTGGTCCCAGCGTTGTTGAAGTGCAAACCGTCCAGTTTGTACAGGTCCCATATGTCATGTATGTAACCACAATGTAACACCACTGTATTACTGTATACACTCAACCTAGATGCACACCTTGACCACAAGGGATGAATTTGTGGGAGACACTACTTACCTGATCACACAGGTATAAAAAGGGAGGTCCCACGCAGGGTCATCGCCTTTGGAGTCCTGTGAATAAAGAGTTAAGGTCACAGAGTGACCTTGTCCCCAGAATGTGCCTCGTGTGATTTCATACTGTAGAATAAGAACTTTACATTGGTGACGAGAAACGGGAATTTATGACCCACGAGAATGGCCACCAATAGCACAGAGAAACGGTACTGTGTTGGGGAAGACTGGGACGATTTTGTCGAGAGGCTTCAGCAAAGCTTCGTTATGAAAGAATGGCTGAGGGATGCAGCGGCCGACAAGTGAAGGGCTCATCTTTTGACCAGCTGCGGACCAAAGACTTATGCGCTCAAGAAGGACTTACTAGCACCCGAAAAGCCGGTGGACAAAACCTTTGAAGAACTTAGCAAATTGATCGGGGAGCACCCCAAACCAGCGAGTAGCATACATATGGCCCATCACAGATTCTACACCCACCGACGTCGTGAAGGACAGAGCATACCGGACTTCGTAGCGGACTTCCGGCATTTGGCCAGCCTCTGTAAGTTCGCAGATGCCTGCAGGGGGAGATGCTAAGGGACTTCTTTATCGAGGGCATCGGTCATGCGAGAATTTTCCACAAGTTAATTGAGACCAAGGATTTGACCTTGGAAGCGGCGGCGTTGATAGCTCAAACTTTCGTGGCGGGGGAGGATGAGGCGAAAATAATATACGCGCGCAATTCTGCCTGTAACGCAGTGATGGATCAGGGAGTCAACATCATCAATGCGACTCAGAGCCCCACAGGTAGGCAGGGGCAATCCGACACTCCCCAGGCAGCAATAGACCCCAGAGTAGGACTTCAACAGAGACAATGGCAGGTGGAATGGACATTCATGCCATCACAATGGACAATGCGGCCCGGGATGGGGCCATTGACACCCACTAATAGGGTACTTAAGAGCAGTCAAAGGGACAGTCAGCATGGAATGCCTGGCCATAGTCCCTTTGTTCCCAACAATGGAAACTTTAACTCATGCTGGAGGTGTAGGGGAAACACTCAGCTAGATCTTGCAGATTTCAACAGTTTGTCTGCAGGAACTGCAATCTCAGTGGCCACTTATCTCGAATGTGCAGGAAGTCTGCAACCAGACTAATATATGAGGCGGATGGACCAGAAGAGGGTTCTTTGAGGTAGGATGACTTTTGGGGCAAATCGATGGATGCCGAGGTTCAGCGGGTCCATGTGGCGAATATTCACAGTTCATACACCAAAACGCCACCAATGATGATGAGAGTTTTATTAAACGGTATCCCTGTATGCATGGAGCTGGACATTGGGGCCAGCCAGTCACTCATGGGCGTTCAGCAATGTGAGGAGCTATGGCCACTTAAAGCCAGTAGTCCCAAATTAGCACGTATTGAGACACAATTACGGACTTATACTAAAGAAATCATTCTGATGCTAGGCAGTGCAATGTTGACTGTCACACACAATGGGTTAGTGAATTGGCTGCCACTCTAGATTGTCCCGGGCAATGGTCCCGCACTGTTGGGGAGGAGCTGGTTAGCCGAGATGAACTGGAAATGGGGGGGGGGTGTTATCTGTGGAGCGAAGTTCGTGCTCACAAGTCCTACAACAATTCGATTCACTATTCCAACCTGGCGTCGGGACTTTCAAAGGCACTAAAGTAAGGATACACAATACCCCGGATGCCAGGTCAGTGCACCACAAAGCCAGAGCGGTGCCGTATGTGATGTGGGAAAAGATCGAGAGCGAATTGGACTGGCTGTTGAGAGAGGGCACCATCTCTCCTGTTGAATTCAGCGACTGGGCGAGCCCCATCGTTCCCATCCTAAAAGCGGATGGCTCTGTCAGGATCTGTGGCGACATCAACCGGGTGTCCCTGCAAGATCAATACCCGCTCCTGAGAGCGGAGGACCTCTTTGCCACGCTGGCAGGCGGCAAGCTGTTCACCAAGTTGGACCTCACTTCAGCCAAATGACCCAGGAAGTGGCCGACGAATCTAAACTACTGACCACCATCACCACGCACAAGGGACTGCTCGTTTATAACAGGTGCCCATTTGACATTCGATCAGCGGCCGCGATTTTTCAATGAAACATGGAAAGCCTGCTTAACTCCATTCCTGCAACGATCGTATTCCAGGACGACATCCTCATCATGGGTCAAGACACCGAGGAACACCTCCACAACCTGGAGGAGGTGCTACTCGGATTGGACCAGGTAGGCCTGCGACTCAAGAAGTCTAAATGTGTGTTCTTAGCTCCTGAGGTTGAGTTTCTGGACAGGAGGGTTGCTGCAGATGGGATTCGGCCCACCGAATCCAAAACAGAGGCGATTCGACGAACACCCAGGCCCTGCAACACATCGGAGTTGCGTTCATTCCTGGGACTGTTGAACTATTTTGGGAAATTTCTGCCGAACTTGAGCATGTTGTTGGAACCGCTACACGTGCTCTTGCGTAAGGGTTGCGATTGGTTTTGGGGGGACTGTCAGGAACAGGCTTTTGATCGGGCACGAAACCTACTTTGTTCAAACAAGTTGTTGATCCTGTACGATCCCTGTAAAAAATTGGTTCTGACATGTGATGCATCGTCCTATGGGGTTGGGTGCGTGTTGCAGCAGGGCAATGCTGAGAGTCAACTACAACCTGTGGCTTATGCCTCCAGGTCGCTCTCTTAAGCAGAACGGGGATATGAGATGGTCGAGAAGGAAGCGCTTGCATGTGTCTATGATGTAAAAAAAAATGCATCAGTACCTCTTTGGTAGGAAGCTTGAATTAGAGACGGACCACAGGCCATTAACATTCCTGTTGTCAGACAGCAAGGCTATCAATGCCAACGCATCTGCTCGCATACAGCGATGGGCTCTCACACTGGCTGCTTATTACTACTCCATCCGGCACCGGCCCGGCACTGAAAATTGCGCTGACGTGCTCAGCAGGCTTCCACTGGCCACCACTGAGGGGGCAGCGGAGCAAAGTGACGAGCCTGTTGTCATGGCTGTCGATGCCTTTGACAGCGCAGGCTCCCCCATCACAGCCCGCCAGATCAAAATCTGGACCAACAGAGATCCCCTCCTATCCTTGCTTAAGAAATGTGTCCTGACTGGGAATTGGGCGCCAGCATACGGAGCATACCCTAAGGAGATCAGAACGTTTCACAAACGGATGGATGAGCTCTCCATCCAAGCCGACTGCCTACTATGGGGCAGCCGGGTAGTCATGCCCCAGAAGGGAAGGGAAGCATTCATCAGGGAACTCCACAGCGAGCACCCAGGCATTGTGCTGATGTAGGCCATTGCCCGGTCACACGTTTGGTGGCCTGAAATTGATTCAGACCTGGAACACTGTGTTCGCAGGTGCACGACATGTGCCCAGCTGGGTAATGCCCCCAGGGAGGCCCCGCTCAGCCCATGGCCCTGGCCCACCAGGCCATGGTTACTCATTCATGTTGACTATGCGGATCCGTTCATGGGTAAGATGTTGCTTATTGTAGTGGATGCATACTCGAAATGGATCGAGTGCATCATTCTGAATTCATGTACGTCATCCACCATCGTGGAAAGCTTACATGCGATCTTTGCAACCCATGGCTTGCCGGACATCCTGGTTAGTGATAATGGCCCATGTTTCACAAGCTACGAATTCCGAGAGTTTATGTTGGGCAATGGCATGAACCACGTCAGAACTGCGCCGTTCAAGCCGGCCTCCAATGGCCAGGCGGAACATGCGGTCCAAATCATTCAGCAAGGTATGGTCAGGATTCAAGGACCCTCCCTACAATGCCGCCTATCGCGTCTCCTGCTGGCCTATAGATTCCAACCACACTCGCTCACTGGGGTCCCGCCCGCAGAGCTACTAATGAAACGTACACTCAAAACTCGGTTGTCCCACATTCACCCAGTCCTGCCGACATAATTGAGGGCAAGCGCAAGCCACAAAATGAGTACCATGACCGTAATTCAAGGGGGACATGTATAGAAATAAATGATCCTGTATTCGTCCTCAATCACGCCATGGGGCCCAAATGGCTTGAGGGCACTGTAACTGACAAAGAGGGGAATAGGGTCATCGTGTTGAAACTCAACAATGGTCAGATAATGCCGTAAGCATCTGGGCCTAGTTAAAAAAAAAAGATTCAGCATGGACACGGAGGAACCTGAAGAAGACCATGAGATGGAGCTCACAACACCGCCAGTGAACGAGCAACAAGAGCAATCAGAAGAATGACCACAAGGGGTGAACTTGTGGGAGACACTCCTTACCTGATCACACAGGTATAAAAAGGGAGGTCCCATGCAGGGTCCTCGTCTTTGGAGTCCTGTGAATAAAGAGTTAAGGTCACAGAGTGACCTTCTCCCCAGAATCTGCCTCGTGTGGTTTCATACTGTAGAATAAGGACTTTACACCATCTCCCCCAGAAGCGGTCCCAATGCCTCAAGAATTTAAATCCCTCCCTCCTGCATAAACTCTCCAGCCATACATTCATCTTCTCCATTATTCTATTCTTGTACTCATTAGCATGTTGCACCAGTAGTAACCCAGAGATTACTATCTTTGCGGTCCAACCCTTTAATTTTTCTCACGGCTCCCTAAAATCTGCCTGCAGGTTCTCATCCCTCTTTCTACCTATGTCATTGGTAGCGATATGGACCACGACCTCTAGCTGTTCACCCTCTCCCCCCAGAATGCCCTGCATCCGCTCTCTGACATCCTTGACCCTGGCACCAGGGAGGCACCATACCATCCTGGAGTCACACCTACTGCCACAGAAACATCTCTCTTTTCCCCTAACTATTGAATTTATTGCCACTATAGCTCTTTTATTCTTTGTCCCTTCCCCTTGTGCAGCTGAGCCTTGGACTTGACTCTGGCTGCACACCCCAGAGGCACCATCGGCCTCACCGGTGCTCATCGGTTGGAAATTGAGATGGACTCTGGGGTGGACTCCTGCACTACCTACCTTGTGTTCTTCCCCCTTCTGGTGGTCACCCACTGCCCCTCTGCCTGCACGCTTTTAAGCTGCAGGGTGACCACCTCCCGAAACATGCTATCCATGTAGCTCTCAGCCTCGCGGATGCACCATATGCGGAGCTCGAGTAGTTGAAGCTGGAGACACCTCCTGTACACATGGTTGTCTAGGCTGCACGAAGCATCCAGGACTTCCTACATGCTGCAGGACATGCACTCCACACAACTAAGCTGCCCTGCCATCCCTCTAATTAAACTTGTCTGATTATAAAAGAGAAAGAAAGATACTTACCAATCACTTACCTGCCTTGGCAAGAGCTATGAGCAGTCAGAAGTCAGAAACGCAGTTTGGAGCCAAATCCGAAATCAGCGGGGCACAAGGGAGTAACACACTCGGCAGTGGGAGGCCTGGAGGTCAGCAAGGAGTGGGAGGTTTCTGCAGGGAGGAACTTCCACCTGCCCTGGACCCAACAGGAAACACCTTCTTCCACTTTCCTGACACTGTTTTCCAATCTGTGACAATACATGCTTGCTGATGAAACAAATATTGGCCCAAATCTTGTTGGAGCAGGGCATCTTACAGCATGCACCATTAGTTATACTTTCCCTGTACCCTTCAGCTCAAAAATATTTTGCGCTGTAACTTGCTGGAAGTACAAGTTGATAATGGTGCGGCAAAGGCAATATGGCATGATTGGACCAACAGTGTATCTCCCTAACCAATGAGATTCAAGGATTGTGATAGAAACAGAGGAATGATGGAGAAGGAAATAGGGTGAATTCGAATGGATGAATTAGAGACAAATCAGATACAGAAAGAGAGTGAAAGCAAGATTGGACCAAAAGAGAGAGAAAATGGAGACAGAAAGGAAAAGTAAGAAAAAGATTAGAAAATTTAAAATTTGAAACATTTAAAATCTCCAAAAAGAATGTGCTACATGCAGGAATGAGACTCAACAGTTTAAATTGTTCCCTTTCTGGGCCAGAGAGATTGATTGACATTGAATTAACAATTCATCATAGGCAGTTCCTCGAAATTGAGGAAGACTTGCTTCCACTCTAAAAGTGAGTTCTCAGGAGGTTGTACAGTCCAATGAGGGAATTACAGTCTCTGTCACAGGTGTGGCAGACAGTGGTTGAAGGAAAGGGTGGGTGGGGAGCCTGGTTTGCTGCACATTCCCTCCGCTATCTGCGCTTGCTTTCCGCATGCTCTTGGCAACAAGTCTTGTGGTGCTCAGCACCCTCCCGGATGCTGTTCCTCCACTTTGTGCACAAATTGTTGGAGGTGCCAGAGCAGGTTGAGAAAGCGGTTAAAAAAGCTTGCGGAATCCTGGGCTTCATGAATAGAGGTATAGAGTACAAAAGCATGGAAATGATGATGAACCTGTATAAAACACTGGTTCAGCCTCAGCTGGAGCGTTGTGTCCAATTTTGGGCGCCGCACTTAAGGAAGGCTGTGAAGTCCTTGGCCAGGGTGCAAATAAATTTACGAGAATGATTCCAGGGATGAGGAACTTCAGTTACGTGGAAAGACTGGAGAAGCTGGGGTTCTTCTCCTGAGAGCAGTTAAGGTAGAGCGGAGATTTGATAGAGGTGTTAAACATTATGAGAGGTCTGGACAGAGTAGATCGAGAGAAACTGTTCCCATTAGTGGAAGGGTCAAGAACCAAAGGTTGCAGATTTAAGGTAATTGGCAAAAGAACCAAAGGTGACATAAGAAAAAACTTTTTTACACAGCGAGTGGTTAGGATCTGGAATGCACTGCCTGAAAGGGTGGTGGAGGCAGACTGAATCACTGCTTTCAAAAGGGAGTTGGATAAGTACCTTAAAGAAAAAAAAATTGCAGGGCTACGGGGCAAGGGTGGGGGAGTGGGACTAGCTGTGAGGTGCTCTTGTAGAGAGCCGGCACGGGCTCGATGGGCCAAATGGTCTTCTTCCGTGCTGTAACCATTCTATGATCCTTTGATTCTATAATTTTTTAGAACCTCCCTGAAGGGCTGGTGCAGACTCTGCATGGCCCTTTGATGGCCATCAGGGACAATCTCAATTTTAAAATTGCACTAAAAATTGTTGAAATTCGGGTTGCGCTGAACACAAATTGCGCTTAAAATTTTGCGATCATTTGCAATTTCAGCTGAATTGCACCAAAAAAGCCAGCACAATGAAGCAGAAACTCCAGGGCAAGTACTCTATGCATTCTATAGCAACAAAGTCATTCTTTGTTCTTTATCTCCAAGTGCAATATTCTTACTGAACCAGATTAGGTGGGTAGGATATAGAGAGCTGATTTTTAAATATTCATGTGTACTCGCACATATAAAGCACATTTTAACAAAGGATATTATGAGTTATTGTTCGCATTTTATCATGTCTAGCAATATCAGGAACACTGCTGAACAATCCAGAGTCATAATATCAGCTTCCACTTGGAGTATAAGCAGGAGGCCCTGATAAATCGTGGCCCAATAAAGTCTTGAGTTAAATGTCTGGACTAAAATTGGACCTGTATGTTTTGCAGGGGTTACTCTATGTTCTGTAGCAAATGTAACACATCTTAGCTTTTTTAAATCAGAATAACAAAAAGAACCTGATTCTTGCTATGGAAAACAACATCTTATTTCATTGTGTCTATCGCAGCAGGTCATCGTTACATCACAGTTGTGGACATTGATGGCCAAAATAAATGTTAGTTGAAAATGTGATATGCATGAGCTAAACCCAGGAAACTAAAAATAATTTTGCCTTAATGGAAATAGATCATCCAACATTCAACCTGGATAAATGCAAAGACTGTTTTACTCCTGAAGTAAAAGCAAAATGAAAACCAAAATGAAAGCCGAGATAAGTGCCTGTAAATTTTTCATGTTGCTCTGGAACCTGCATTAGCAGTCAGAATGTACAGAGTCTCACATCACTGGGGTGTCAGTAGGTTGTCAAAATGCAGAATTATCCTCGCTAGCGTTCTGATATATGATTAGACAGTTTTGCCCCTGAGTTTAAGATTGCTACAGTACAGTGGCTACAAGGGAAATGATTTTTCCCTCCATTGACATTGCTGAATAAACCATACTGCAGGGTTACAGCAGTTACTGATAGGTGGAAATTATTATTAGATGCCTACTCTATCTAGGTAGCCCATGAGCATGCTTACTACCCTATGATTATTTTCAAACCCTCGGGCACGTTAGCTTGTGACAAGCACATGGAACCATGGCGCAACCTCTCAAAAATATAAACTTGCAGAATGTTGCAGCGTTTAGCTTGAGGCACCTTTGTGCCAGATCACCACAAACTTCAACGAGAAGGATTGTGAGCTTCAAGCGTCTTGCAAAACAATGTTAGCTTGCAGCTAACTTGCTTGAACTACTAATTATTGTGCTTCCTACTTTCTTGTCACAAACCTAGATTTGTTTTTTCCTCCTCTTTTCTGCCCTTCTCCCGGCAAATGCTGATGGCTGCTGGGTTTCACTTTAGCAGCTTCTAATACCTTGCGGAAGTGTCCATTCTTCATGTATGACTCAAAACAATGTGTACGTTGTAATTGAACTGGCATGGGTATCAGAGCTAAGCTCAATATACACCTCATCTTGTATCCACATACACAGTTTCCCTGGTTAGTGAGTAGATGTGGGAAACAATTAGTGGTTTTTCCTTTCTCTTCCCGATGAATGCAGATGTCAGTTGTGGCATTCCCCAGCTGAAATTAGCTAACCTTGTGCAGACCAGGAATTGAACTTGGGAATTTCCTGGTCTTTGTAGTTCTGTATCATATTGTCTGCTACACGAGCGATCACGGGAGACCTGGACCCCTTGAAGTTGAATAGGAGTTTTCCAAGATTGACAGAAGTATTATACTTTGAAATTATAATATTCTAACCCAGTACAACAGAGAAATTATCTTAGTCATTAGAATTACAAATTTTAGTTGAAGGTGTAGGAAAGGAATATTTAAATGGAATATGTTTCTTTCATTTTTTTAAATTTCAGGTAATTGCTGTGCTTGATTTGATTTATAGTATAATTCTAATGCTTGGAGAATTTTTCAAAATGATTAAGAGTCATGTCTAACTATTAGTGTGCAGAAGCAATTATCTGTAAAGAGATGTGCTTCGAATCATCCCTTTTTACACCTACATATTCTTGATTTTATAGTAAATATCAAGTTGGACTATTTCCAGGCTGAATGCCTGAAGTTCCCTGGCGTAGAGGCTCGTCTCAGGCGGTGGCGCTAAACGATCAGCATTTGATTGGCTGCCCGTTATTCACAGCGTCATTTCGTTCCATTGACTGCAATGGAACAGAATGTCAGGCACTGCGTATAACGGCAGCTGATCCAATATCACCCTTGTTGCACCACCACCCGAGATGAATTTCTAGTCCCCTGTGCGTTGAACAATGGTCATGTGATCCAATGGGAATAATATAGTATAACTGTGTTGGATTTAGCACTCATCAAGGTGAGCGATTTTAGTGCAGGGGGATTTCTGGCACTCATTGTCAGCATCAAGCATCCCCACATTTGATGTAGCACAGCAAGAAGCAGTTACAGCAATATGGCATTTTCCTGTTACCCAAACAATCCATCCTGTGGTTTATTCTAACTGGGAACTGAGTTGAGAGTGCACAATTTATTTGTTATCCAGCAGACAGAGGAGACTTCCATCCCATCAGTCTGGGCTGGACATTGAATTTGGGTTCCAAAAGGCGAAAGACCAAAACAGCATTGATTAATGATGTGCTCCTGTGAATTTTATCATTCAAATTAGAAATGTATAATCCAGATCAATCTGGAACCTGCACCAAGTGAAAAGTAGGTTTAAATGTTAAAATGTGTGAGAGGTGGATGACAGTAGAAGCTATCTAGAATCAACAGGGTTTTTCCCGATTAAACTTTGAGTGGAGAGGCTAGAGAAAGTGGGATTGTTCTCCTTAGAACAGAAAAGATTAAGGGGAGATTAAATAGAGGTGTTCAAAAATAATGAGGAGTTTTGATAGAGTAAATAAGGAGAATTTCTTTCCACTGGTGAGAGGGTTGATAACCAGAAGACACAGATTTAAGATAATTGGTAAAAGAACCGGAGGGATTTGAGGAACATTTTTAAGGAGAAAGTTATGATCTGCATTGCACTGCCTGAAAGGTGGTAGAAGCAAATTCAACAGTAACTTTCAAAAGGAAATTGGGTATATACTTGGAAAGGAAACAAATGCAGTGCAATGGGGAAAGAGCAGGGGAGTGGGGCTAATTAGATAGCTCTTTCAAAGAGCTGGCACAGGCATGATGTGCGGGATTGGCCTCCTTCTGTGCTGTATGATTCTATAATTCTAAGTGCAACTGAAAAGGAAGCATAAAATCACATAGATGAAACTGCGTCTATGGGTTGACCATGTGTTCCTGGCACTGCACTGCCAGGACCGCTGCTCTTAGACACTGCATGAACATGTGCACAAGTGAGCTGATCGTGCCTGATAGTGTGAGGTCAGCTCATTTTAATATTTCTCTGGCACCAGCAGCTAATGAAATGGGGAATAGGGCTGAGGTTCCAGCAAGGAAAAATGTTTCTTTTTAATATAAGAGCTTCAACAAATAGGCGCTAAGCAACTGGAGGCCTGCTCAGGCAGTTCAGTCGCTTTATCGGGGGGCCTCCAAATTGAAATATTTTTCACAGCTGTAATGAGCCTTGCACACAGTCTGAGAATACTCACATTGGGCGCCCACGATCACATTAACGGCCCCAATACATTTGTTTAAAAAAAAATCTAATGAGCTTTATGAATGTGGTAGAATTGAACTGGCAAGAAAGGGAAATAAAATAATAGATGAATAAATATTTCAAGGGAATGTTTTATTTTTCAAGACAGGAGTTTCATGCCTTTCATGTCCCCAGGACATCCCAAAATGTTTTACAGTGAAAGAATTGATTTTCATGTGTAGTCACTGTTGTAATGTGGGCAACGAGGCAGCCAAATTACGCCCAGCAAGCACAAACAGCAATTAATTAATTGACTAGCTAATGCGTTTCACTGTTGTTGTTTGAAGGAGTCCTTTTCATGATCAAGTTACCTAACACTTGACAAAAATAATGCCTGTGCTGCTTCCACTTTACCTATTATAATCTTCTTATAAAATTCATCAGACAGTAAATATTCAGCAGAATGGTAGTTGTGCTCAAGGAACCTATTTCTGACTTCACAGAACCATAAGTTGTCTTACAGGATTCAAATGAACCTTTTTAATGAGAGTGGTTAGATGTTTAATTCAAGACTTTTTCGAAATCTATTTCTCGTTTAGTCATCACATTTTCCACCACCATTTCATTGTATATGTGATTATAAATCTTCCACTCCTACAGCTCTGTTGCAGATCATTTTAACAGATTGCAAAACATAATTCAACTACAGCTTTCTACTTTTAACAACAGGATGGATAATCAAGACTGGGATTAGCTCTTGCCCAGGGGAAAGTCCATCTTCTTTATTTTAATCTCCATACATCATCTATTAATTCAAACATGGAAATATTAGAGACAATAATGTTAGGACTTGATAGAAGAAGGCCCACATCAGAGGATGCTTACAGTGCAGGCTGGTCTAGGTATGCAACCCAATGCATCTTGCACAATCTCACCCTGAAAAAGGACCATGTTCCATTACAGGCAGAGAAGAACTGAAAAAGAGACTTCATCTTTATTGAAGTTCCTGTACCTTCAATTGCACACATGGTGAATACCCTGGGAAAAATAACAGGACTACCCGCATTGTCCTCAGTCATGCATCAACAACCACAAACTACCACAGTATTTCTCACAAATACCTTATTCTACCTTATCTCAATAGCACATCAATTTAGATTAGATAAAGAAATAACTTGCATTTAAATAATGCCTCATCATATCCTCAGGACATGATGATGGCAGCAAGTTCTTCTTGCCATGAAGAATCATTAACATGTTGAATGGACCTCAAAGTAGACCAGTGAAGGCATCGGAATCATTTAAGGAGCGGTTTATGATTGATGGCTTGTGGGCTCTTTCTGGATGGTGGAACAAGTGGCCTTCCTCATTAGTCTGTACCTTGTGAAGCACAACCAGTCAGAACCACCAAAGATGGCAAACCTATAGCCTTAACACTTTTGTATGAAACTGCCTTACCTAGCTCTTACATGAGCTGCCCCCAACTATCAGAAAGCATGTTTGGCATCTATGCAGAACAGTCACAAGATAAGGTTTAGGATGAAGCAGAAAATTGTAAACTAGATTCAAACAACATAACAGAGCTATGGCACAGAAAATAGGGACAAACACTAAATTTAAAGAGAATCTCTAGAAAGATTCTAATTGAAATAAAATTGAAAGTTTGCCAAATAGGATTGGAATATTATATGAGTGAAAAACATTTTCGAATTGAAGATGAATGTCACTTGGTGATGGACAAATATCTAGTACAGATCCACGGGAGGAGAAAGAGCTGCAGGTTTAATGAGGGGAAGCGAGACAAGCCAGAAGCATAGTCTACGACATGATTGTACTATTCTAAAATGCTTCATACAGGAATGCATTAATACGATGTGGTGTTAACCTTAGGTTTCTAAAATCCGAGAGCACCACTTCAGAGCTTATGATTTATTTTGCACCGTAAGCTCATAAACAAAACTATAGTCTGCAAGAATTCAGTTAGCGCTGAAGTTGTCACGAAAAATTCCATTTCATGTTTACCATGGACTGGATTATAATAATGGCCTCTGAAGAGAAAGGGCAGGGTTTGCAGATTGTATTTATAGATTGCTGTGTTATTTTACTCATGTAGCAGCTGTACCTGTTCTGATAACTAGGTATTAAGCAAACTTTGGTTACCAGAGAAAAGCTAGCACCTGAATTCAGTGAATGATTACAAAGAGGAAGGTTGTTTACAATGTCACATGTTTGCAAGTGTGGGGAAAATAGAACAACTGAAAAGCATTTGCAAACCAAGTCAGAAATTTTCAGATTCAGCTATTCTGTGCTGCAATTAATTTGTTGACCACTGTAATCAAAAGTCACTGATTGTGACAATTTATTTATTTCCAAGCGTCACCTCTGGATCCTGAATAATTAATAGAGGCTCAAAAATTGCTGTCAAAATAATGGTGCAGCAAATAGCGCTCGGGGGAAGTCAGCAGCAGCAGCCCATGGCACCAGGGGTGGCTCTGCTGCACAGAAGGGCAGGAAAAAGAGTGGAAGAGCTATCTTGATAGGGGATTCTATTGAAAGGGGAATAGATAGGCGATTCTGCGGCCGCAAACGAGAGTCCAGGATGGTATGTTGCCTCCCTGGTACAAGGGTCAAGGATGTCTCGGAGCGGCTGCAGTGCATTCTGGAAGGGGAGGGTGAACAGCCAGCTGTCGTGGTGCATATAGGTACCAACTGTTGTGTATCTGTAAAGCATGCACTCCCATGTTCCGCCACCAGGGAGGGCATCCCCTGAAGTCCCAAGGGATCCCAGCATTCCTTGGGAGCACTGTATATAAGCCGGCCCCTGAGGCCTGTTCCTCACTCTGGAGTGTCTTAATAAAGACTGAGGTCACTGTTACTTTAACCTCCCTGTGTGCAGTCTCATCTGTGTTAGGAACACAACAACTGGCGACGAGTCTATGAATCCAACGCAAAGATGCAGCAAACTGTGGGCATCCTGGAGAAGTTC
Organism: Pristiophorus japonicus; assembly: GCF_044704955.1. Taxonomy (NCBI): domain Eukaryota; kingdom Metazoa; phylum Chordata; class Chondrichthyes; family Pristiophoridae; genus Pristiophorus; species Pristiophorus japonicus. The sequence goes on from NC_091987.1 coordinate 50,467,347, forward strand.
TCGGAGGGTGAGAACTGGGAAGCCTATGTCGAATGGCTAGACCAGTACTTTGTAGCCAACGAACTGGACGGAGAAGGAAGCGCTGCAAAAAGGAGAGCAGTCCTCCTCACGGTTTGCGGGTCAACGACCTCATGAAGAATCTTCTGGCTCTGGTGAAACCCACAGATAAGTCGTATGAGGAGCTGTGTACACTGGTTCTGAAGCTTCTTAACCCGAGGGAGAGTGTGCTGATGGCAAGGTATCGGTTCTACACGTGCCAGCGATCTGAAGAAAGTGGCGAGCTACGTCGCCGAGCTAAGGCGACTTGCAGGACAATGTGAGTTTGATGGCTACCTGGAGCAAATGCTCAGAGACTTTTTTGTACTGGGCATTGGCCACGAGACCATCCTACGAAAACTTTTGATTGTAGAGACACCGACCCTCAGCAAGGCCATTGCGATAGCACAGGCGTTTATGTCCACCAGTGATAACACAAAACAAATCCCTCAGCACACAAGTGCTAGCAATGTTCATAAATTAACTGGAACTGTGTTTGCGAGCAGAAATGTACAGGGCAAAAACCACAAGTCTGCAACTGCCAGCAGGCCTCAGGTGACCCAGATGACTCCGAGTCCGCAACAAAGGATGAATGCAAGGCAATTCACACCTTGTTGGCATTGTGGAGGCTTCCATTCAGCCTATTCATGCCGCTTCAAAGGGTATGTTTGCAAGAGCTGTGGAACAATGGGGCACCTCCAACGAGCTGCAAGCTCTGCAAAACCTGCTAACCACGTGGCAGAGGAAGATCGGTCCATGGTGGATCAAGGCAATTTCAAGCCTCAGAGAGAGGAGGCAGATGCTGAAGTACACGGGGTGCACACATTTTTGACGAAATGTCCACCTATAATGCTAAATATAAAATTGAATGGCTTACCTGTAGCCATGGAACTGGACACTGGTGCTAGCCAATCCATCATGAGTAAAAAGATGTTTGAGAGACTGTGGTGCAACAAGGCATTCAGACCAGCCCTGAGCCCCATCCACACGAAACTGAGAACGTACACCAAAGAGCTTATCACTGTCCTGGGCAGCGCCATGGTCAAGGTCACCTACGAGGGCACGGTGCACGAACTGCCACTCTGGATTGTCCCGGGCAATGGCCCCACACTGCTTGGAAGGAGCTGGCTGTGCAAAATCCGCTGGAACTGGGATGACATCTGAGCGCTATCACATGTCGATGAGGCCTCATGTACCCAGGTTCTTAACAAATTTCCTTCCCTTTTTGAGCGAGGCATTGGAATCTTTTCCGGGGCGAAGGTGCGGATCCACTTGGTCCCAGAGGCATGACCCATTCACCACAAGGCGCGAGCGGTACCTCACAAGATGAGTGGAAATCGAGCTGGACCGGCTGCAATGCGATGGCATCATCTCCCCAATGTAATTCAGCGAGTGGGCCAGCCCAATTGTTCCAGTACTCAAAAATGATGGCACGGTCAGGATTTGCGGCGATTATAAAGTAACTATTAATCGTTTCTTGCTACAGGACTAATACCTGCCACCTAAGGCAGACGATCTATTTGCGACACTGGCAGGAGGCAAGACGTTCACCAAGCTCAATCTGACTTCGGCCAACATGACGCAGGAGCTGGAGGAGTCTTCGAAGGGCCTCACCTGCATCAACACGCACAAGGGCCAGTTCATCTACAGCAGATGCCCGTTTGGAATTCGGTCGGCTGCAGCGATCTTCCAGAGAAACATGGAGAGCCTACTCAAGTCGGTACCACACACGGTGGTCTTTCAGGACGACATATTGGTCGCGGATCGGGACACCGTCAAGCACCTACAAAACCTGGAGGAGTTCCTCCAACGACTGGATCGCGTAGGGCTGCGGCTGAAGAGGTCGAAATGCATCTTCATGGCAACAGAAAAGGAGTTTTTGGGGAGAAAGATCGCGGCGGACGGCATTCGGCCCACAGACACCAAGATAGAGGCTATCAGGAATGCGCCCAGGCCACAGAACGTCACGGAGCTGCGGTCGTTCCTGGGACTCCTCAACTATTTTGGTAACTTTCTACCGGGGTTAAGCACCCTCTTCGAGCCCCGACATGTGTTATCATGTAAAGGTGAGAACTGCGTATGGGGAAAAAAACAAGTAATTGCTTTTGAGAAAGCCAGAAACATTTTATTCTCCAACAAACTGCTTGTATTGTATAAACCGTGTAAAAGACTTGTGCAAGCATGTGATGTGTCGTCGTACGGAGACGGGTGTGTGTTAAAACAAGCTAATGTTGCGGGGAAGTTACAACCTGTCGCCTATGCCTCCAGGAGCTTATCTAAGGCTGAGAGGGCCTACAGCATGATTGAGAAAGAGGCATTAACGTGTGTGTTCGGGGTAAAGAAAATGCATCAGTACCTGTTTTGCCTCAAATTTGAGCTGGAAACCGATTACAAGCCCCTCATATCCCTGTTCGCTGAAAACAAGGGGATAAATACTAATGCCTCAGCCCGCATACAAAGGTGGGCACTCACGCTATCAGCATATAACTATACCATCTGCCACAGGCCAGGCACCGAGAAATATGCGGATGCTCTCAGTCGGCTACCATTGCCCACCACGGGGATGGAAATGGCGCAGCCTGCAAACTTGTTGATGGTCATGGAAGCGTTTGAAAATGATAAATCACCTGTCACGGCCCGCCAGATTAGGACTGGGCCAGCATCCCCGTTGAAATGCAAGAGCTAATCAATCCGTTCCAGCGGCGAAAGGACAAGCTGTCCATTCAGGCAGACTGCCTGTTGTCGGGTAACCATGTAGTGCTACGCAAAAAGGGCAGGGAGACGTTCATCTCGGATCTCCACAGCACACACCCGGGTATAGTAATGATGAAAGCGATAGCCAGGTCCCACGTGTGGTGGCCCGGTATCGACTCTGATTCGAGTCCTATGTACGGCAATGCAGCGTGTGTGCTGAGTTGTGCAACGCGCCCAGAGAGGCACCACTAAGTTTGTGGTCCTGGCCCTCCAGACCATGGTCGAGGATCCCTGTCGACTATGTGGGCCTATTTCTCGGTAAAATGTTCCTGGTGGTGGTGGATGCTTTTTCAAAATGGATTGAATGTGAAATAATGTCGGGAAGCACCGCCATCGCCACCATTGAAAGCCTGAGGGCCATGTTTGCCACCCACAGCCTGCCTGACATACTGGTCAGTGACAACGGGCCAAGTTTCACCAGTGCCGAATTTAAAGAATTCCTGACCCGCAATGGGATCAAACATGTCACCTCGACCCTGTTTAAACCAGCCTCCAATGGGCAGGCAGAGAGGGCAGTACAAACAATCAAACAGAGCCTCAAACGAGTCACAGAAGGCTCATTCCAAACCCGCCTGTCTCGAGTACTGCTCAGCTACCGCACGAGACCCCACTCACTCACAGGGGTGCCCCCGGCTGAACTACTCATGAAAAGGACACTTAAAAGCAGACTCTCGCTGGTTCACCCCAACCTGCATGATCAGGTAGAGAGCAGGCGGCAGCAAGAAAATGTAAACGATGGTCGCACCACTGTGTCACGAGAAATTGATCTGAATGACCCTGTATATGTGCTAAACTGTGAACATGGTCCCAAGTGGATCGCGGGCACGGTGATAGCTAAAGAAGGGAATAGGGTGTTTGTAGTCAAACTAGAAAATTGACAAATTTGCAGACAGCACCTGGACCAAACGAGGCTGCGGTTCACAGACTGCCCTGAACACCCCACAGCAGACACCACCTTTTTCGAGCCCACAATGCACACCCAAAGGATCAATGACACCACCCCGGACCAAGAAATCGAACCCATCACGCCCAACAGCCCAGCAAGACCAGACTCACCCAGCAGCCCTGCAGGGCCAACAACACGCCAACCCAGCGAGGGCACAGCCAACACACCAGAACAGACATTTGTACCGAGGCAGTCCACCAGGGAAAGAAAGGCTCCCGATCACCTTGTAAATAGTTTTAACTTTGACTTTGGCGGGGGAGTGATGGTGTGTATCTATAAAACATGCACTCTGATGTTCCGCCACCATGGAGCACATCCCCTGAAGTCCCAAGAGATCCAGCATCCCTTGGGAGCACTGTATATAAGCCGGCCCCTAAGGACTGTTCCTCACTCTGGAGTGTCTGAAAAAAAACTGAGGTCACTGTTACTTTAACCTCCCTGTGTGCAGTCTCATCTGTGTTAGGAACACAACACCAACGACAAAATGCGGGATGAGGTCCAACAAGCTGAGTTTAGGGAGCTAGGATTTAAATTAAAAAGTAGGACCTCATAGGCAGTAATCTCAGCATTGCTACCAGTGCCACGTGCTAGTCAGAGTAGGAATGGCAGGATCACTAAAATGAATACGTGGCTTGAGCAGTGGTGCAGGAGGGAGGTATTTAAATTCCTGGGACAATGGAAATGGTTCTGGTGGAGGTGGGACCAGTACAAACCGGACAGCCTGTACCTGGGCAGGACCGGAACCAATGTCCTAACGGGAGTGTTTGCTAATGCTGTTGGAGAGTGGTTAAACTAATATGGCAGAGGGATGGGAACCTATGCAGGTGGACAGAGGGAAGTAAAATGGGGGCAAAAGCAAAAGATCGAAAGAAAGAAAGTAAAAGTGGAGGGCAGAGAAACCCAAGGCAAAAATCAAAAAGGGCCACATTACAGCAAAATTCTAAAGGGACAAAATGTGTTAAAAAGACAAGCCTGAAGGCTCTGTGCCTCAATGCGAGGAGCATTCGTTATAAGGTGAAGGAATTAACTGCGCAGGCAGCTGTTAATGAATATGATATAATTGGGATTACGGAGACATGGCTCAAGGGCGACCAAGGATGGGAACTCAACATCCAGGGATATTCAACATTCAGGAAGGATAGATAGAAAGGAAAAGGAGGTGTGATAGCGTTGCTGGTTAAAGAGGAAATTAATGCAATAGTAAGAAAGAACATTAGTTTGGATGATGTGGAATCTGTATGGGTAGAGCTGCGGAATACCAAAGGGCAGAAAAAGCTAGTGGGAGTTGTGTACAGACCACCAAACAGTAGTAGTGAGGTTGGGGAAAGCATCAAACAAGAAATTAGGGATGCGTGCAATAAAGGTACAGCAGTTATCATGGGTGACTTTAATCTACATATAGATTGGGCTGACCAAACTGGTAGCATTACCGTGGAGGATTTCCTGGAGTGTATTAGGGATGGTTTTCTAGACCAATATATCGAGGAACCAACTAGAGGGCTGGCCATCCTAGACTGGGTTATGTGTAATGAGAAAGGACTAATTAGCAATCTTGTTGTGCAAGGCCCCTTGGGGAAGAGTGACCATAATAAGGTAGAATTCTTTATTAAGATGGAGAGTGACACAGTTAATTCAGAGACTCGGGTCCTGAACTTAAGAAAAAGTAGCTTTGATGGTATGAGACGTGAATTGGCTAGAATAGACAGGCGAATGATACTTTAAGGGTTGGTGGTGGATAGGCAATGGCAAGCATTTAAAGATCATATGGATGAACATCAACAATTGTACATCCCTGTCTGGTGGAAAAATAAAACGGGGAAGGTGGCTCAACCGTGGCTAACAAGGGAAATTAGGGATAGTGTTAAATCCAAGGAAGAGGTATATAAATTGGCCAGAAAAAGCAGCAAACTTGAGGACTGGGAGAAATTTAGAATTCAGCAGAGGAGGGCCAAGGGTTTAATTAGGAGGGGGGAAATAGAATATGAGAGGAAGCTTGCTGGGAACATAAAAACTGACCCGAAAAGCTTCTATAGATATGTGAAGAGAAAAAGATTAGTGAAGACAAGCGTAGGTCCCTTGTAGTCAGAATCAGCTGAATTTATAATGGAGAACAAAGAAATGGCAGATGAATTGAACAAATACTTTGGTCCTGTCTTCACGAAGGAAGACGCATATAACCTTCCAGAAATACTCGGGGACCGAGGATCTAGCGAGAAGGAGAAACTGAAGGAAATCCTTATTCGTCAGGAAATTGTGTTAGGGAAAGTGATGGGATTGAAGGCCAATAAATCCCCAGAGCCTGATAGTCAGCATCCCAGAGTACTTAAGGGATTGGCCCTAGAAATAGTGGATGCATTGGTGATCATTTTCCAACAGTCTATTGACTCTGGATCAGTTCCTATGGACTGGAGGGTAGCAAATGTACCACCACTTTTTTAAAAAGGAGGGAGAGAGAAAACAGGGAATTATAGACCGGTTAGCCTGACATCGGTAGTGGGGAAAATGTTGGAATCAATTATTAAAGATGAAATAGCAGCGCATTTGGAAAGCAGTAACAGGATCGGTCCAAGTCAGCATGGATTTATCAAAGGGAAATCATGCTTGACAAATCTTCTAGAATTTTTTGAGGATGTAACTAGTAGAGTGGACAAGGGAGAACCAGTGGTTGTGGTGTATTTGGAATTGCAAAAGGCTTTTGACAAGGTCCCACACAAGAGATTAGTGTGCAAAATTAAAGCACATGGTATTGGGGGTAATGTATTGATGTGGATAGAGAACTGGTTGGCAGACAGGAAACAGAGAGTCGGGATAAACGGGTCCTTTTCAGAATGGCAGGCAGTGACGAGTGGGATGCCGCAGGGTTCAGTGCTGGTACCCCAGCTATTTACAATATACATCAATGAATTAGATGAAGGAATTGAGTGTAATATCTCCAAGTTTGCAGACGACACTAAACTGGGTGGTGGTGTGAGCTGTGAGGAGGATGCTAAGAGGCTGCAGGGTGACTTGGACAGGTTAGGTAAGTGGGCAAATGCATGGCAGATGCAGTATAATGTGGATAAATGTGAGGTTATCCACTTTGGTGGCAAAAACACAAAGGCAGATTATTATCTGAATGGTGGCAGATTAGGAAAAGGGGAGGTGTAACGAGACCTGGGTGTCATGATACATCAGTCATTGAAAGTTTGCATGCAGTTACAGCAGGCGGTGAAGAAGGCAAATGGCATGTTGGCCTTCATAGTTAGGGGATTTGAGTATTGGAGCAGGGAGGTCTTACTGCAGTTGTACAGGGCCTTGGTGAGACCTCACCTGGAATATTGTGTTTAGTTTTGGTCTCCTAATCTGAGGAAGGACGTTCTTGCTATTGAGGGAGTGCAACGAACGTTCACCAGACTGATTCTCGGGATGGCGGGACTAACATATGAGGAGAGACTGGATCGATTGGGCCTGTATTCACTGGAGTTTAGAAGAATGAGAGGGGATCTCATAGAAAAATATAAAATTCTGACGGGACTGGACAGGTTAGATGCAGGAAGAATGTTCCCGATGTTGGGGAAGTCTAGAACCACGGGTCACAGTCTAAGGATAAGGGGTAAGCCATTTAGGACCGAGATGAGGAGAAACTTCTTCACTCAGAGAGTTGTTAACCTGTGACATTCTCTACCGCAGAGAGTTGTTGATATATTCAAGAGGGAGTTAGATATGGCCCTTACGGCTAAAGGGATCAATGGATATGGAAAGCAGGAAAGAGGTACTGAGGTGAATGATCAGCCATGTTCTTATTGAATGGTGGTGCAGGCTTGAAGGGCCGAATGGTCTACTCCTGCACCTATTTTCTATGTTTCTATGTTTATTTAAGTGTAAATGCCACACCAACTTCAGACAAGGGCAGATGCACGATTAAATGTGGAAATTGAGAAATTGCTGTCAGAGATGCATTACTCCGCCATTAGCTTTATAAAAACTGTCTGGCTCTCACTATCTGGCTCTCCATTTAAAATCAATAAACAACGTGGAGTTCCTGTACTTGCACAGCAGATACGAAGTAAACATAGAACAGAAAGTTAAGTCAAGTTATTTCATGTCTAAGGGCTGGAAATTCATCACCTTTCCACCCATTTACTGCCCATTTTGCCGCCCGTTTACCGCCGGAAAACAGTTTAATCCTAAAATGCCACCCAAAATAGAAATTATGCCCGTTCACCGCCCAAATATCGTTGGCGGTAAATTTATCAATCATTTACCGGTGACGGTAAACAATACCGCCCGCCTATTTTTTTCATAGTTATTTTGACATTATTCAGCATGCAACGCCCAAATACCCGCCAGTGGTAAATTCATCAAATCCACCATTTTTACCGCTGGACTAAAATACCGCCCAGAAAACCCAAGTCTTACCTGATCGTAACCCAGCGCCATTTTGAAAATCACAAGATCTTGAAGGAAGGCTGATTGACGTTAGTGAGAGCTTAAAAGTTATTTGAGAGTCGAATTTAATGGATATTTGAAGCTATTTGAGAGTATCTGAGCACATAGGAGTAAAGTTCAAGGACATTTATGGTTATTTGAGGACATTTGAGGATACTTGAGGACATTTGAGGACATTGAAAGGAATTGGATCTGTAATTTCTCTGCCAATATTGCTGACTACTTACATGATGTGGAATAGAGCTGGAAGAAGGTTTATTGAAGAGCATTATGACCCTAAACAAAGAGGTTGCAGACTTATGAGGGGGAGGAAGAGGTCTTACCACCAATGAATTTTCAGGGAGAAGCACTCATACCTGCACCTGTCTGATACACAGTGCATTAGAAGTCTGTCTGAAAAGAGATGATCAATGCGATTGGCCAGCTCATAATGGCAGACCTGCAGCCTACCAGCACCAACAGGACTGCACTGATGTCGAGGTGAAGGTGACTGCGGCATTTGTCTTCTATGCATCCGGCTCTTTTCAGGCATTAGCTGGGGACATATGCTGCAAAACTCAGCAAGCCACACTTCGCTGCATTCGCCAGGTAACTGATGCACTGTACGCTCACAGGATGGACTTTATAAACTTCCCAATGACCAGGGAGACACAGAGTGCTTTGGGTTTTGCACGATTGCTGACTTCCCCAAGGTTCAGGGTGTCATAGACTGTCTTCACATTGCCCTGTGAACACCTTTACAGGAGGTAGCGGTTTACCAAATCCATAAAGGAATCCACTCCCTGAACGTGCAGCTCGTCGACGACCACACGCAATGCATCATGGCAGTAAATGCCAATTTTCCAGGGAGCATCCATGATGCTTACATCTTGCGTGAGAGCATTGTCTCTGACCTGTTTAATAGTCAGCCACAAGGTCACAGCTTGATGCTGGGGGATAAAGGATACGGCCACGCCACCTGGCTCATAACTCCCCTCCGGAACCCTCAAACAGAAGCCGAGCATCGCAACAATAACAGCCATATAGCCACACGCAATATCGTCGAAAAGACAATTAGAGTGTTCAAGCAGCGCTTCCGATGCCTGGACCACTCTGGAGGCAGCCTGCAATACCACCTTGAGCAGGTTGCTGATTCATTGTGGTGTGTTGCATGTTGCATAACTTAGCCATCATGAGGGGACAGGAATTGCCATAGGGGACTGAGGACCATCTCAGGAGAGAGGGGAGGAGGATGAGGAGCCTGGCGATGAACCCATGCCAACCCCCCCACCAAACACCACAGGGGAAGCCTCGTGGAGCTTTCGCAACTCAAAACTGCTCCATCAGCAGCTCATTAATGAACGCTTTGCTTGAACGGTGAGAGTTACCTTTCACCTTTGCCTGGCCACAGTATGCAACCCTTATAATGACTGTTACCCCTCATTTTCTAAAAGTGAGTCAGTCACTGTACAAGAATGTTTAAGTTGAATAAAAATATTTTTATAACATTTGAAATTTTGTAAAACTTTGAAAAATTAAATAGTTAATAAATAATTTTTTAAAATAAAATGTGTAAAAAATAAATAAAATTTTTGAACCAACAATAACAAGAACAATAACAAAACAACTAAAACCCCCTACACCCCTGCCCCCCCACCCAGCACCAATTTTTCCTGCGGCCACCACTCCCACCACCTTTCCCGTAACCCCTGCCCCTACCCACATTTGGACCAGGAAGTTGTGCAGCAAGGCATCCAGAGTGCTGCTGCTGTTGTGGGATCGACATTGGCAGCGTCATGTGTGGGTGTGCTGGAGAAGCTCGGGGTGTGGAAGTCCCGGCTTGTGAGTCGGAAGATTGATCAACCTCCCGACCTACAAGTGCTGTCTGCCTGAGTGGTATGACACTGTGGAGTGCAGTGCCAAATGCCGAGACCATCAATTGCTGCATAGCATTGAAGGACTCGGTGTTTTGCCACACTGCCGCAATCAGTTCCGCCATGTCCTCCGATTGACGTGCGGATTGTGTGGCGATGTTCCTGGTTATTCCACTCATGGCCTGGAGGAGCTCTCGACCTACATTGACGCTCGCCCTTGACAGTCCCACCATGTCCAGGTCAATGTCTGCCTGTCTTGAAGCATACCTGCTTTGCCGGACCAACCTCCACGAAATCGGCATACGGGTTTGAATACTCGGGGTGGGTTGCTGCACACCGCTTGGTCCCGCTCCTTCCTGCGAGGGAGATCCAAACAAAATGGATCCCAACGAGGAAGAGGTGGCCACAGATAAAATATCAGAGCTCAATAACCTCCTCCCCCTCCTCCACCACCTTCTGAATTGCTTGTGACATCTCCCTCCGCCCCCCCCCCCCCCCACAGCCCCCCGCTTCACCACAACTGCTTGGAGAGGGTTCTCCGGGTGCCCATATTCCTCTTGTTCCTCATCCTCAGACAGCCAATGGTGCCTGATGGAGGTGGAGGATCCCGTGGTGAGCTGGAGCGCATGCGACTCCTCAAGTGCAACTAGAAAACAACATTTGGGTGGTTAGCAGCAGGGGAGAGGTCAGGCTGATGTGAGTACACTCATGTAGCGCAGGCTTATTTAGAGGACCACCACGACTGCACGATATGTCGCCGAGAGATTTTACATGAAATTAACTTAACTTGAATGCACAGAAACTGCATGACATTACATTACAGGATACCAGCATTACATTACATTATATTGACATAACATTACATGACCGCAACACAGCCCGGGGATTATGCAAGACTTACCTCCGCTGTCACCGGATCAGCACCACCACGGGTAGCCGTCTCACCAGGGCTGCAGTGCGCTCCTCCAGGTCCGTCAACGCAACTATGTTCGGTGGGCCTCCTCCCGTGAGCCACTGCTCGGCACGATTGTTCGATATCTTCTTCTGCAAAGATGACAATAGCAATGTTTAACCGAATTGCCCATCTGCTCTTATGGCACACACAGATAGCCATCTGAGCACTAGTAACATAATGCGTGCATTTAATGCAGTCCTTTGTTAAATGTGCCACTGAGGACAACGACTCCGAAATGCCGCACTGGATCCTCTGGTAAACGGCCGGAGGCGGTGGGGGGGTATTCCCAAACCCACCCCTGGTCAATTGACCCCATGTGGCCTCCACCTCAAGCACCAGTGCCTCTTGGGCATCCAGGGTAATTCTCCTGGCCCTTCTCTTCCCCCCCTACCTTTTGTTCCCGCCTCTCCTTCTTTCTGCATTTTTTTTCTTTGGTGTAATTCAAAAGAATAAATGTGCAATAATCTTTCTACAATTTTTATTATTCTGGCTGTTTGGTTTAATTATCCTCTTCTCAACCTATATATCCTCTCTCCACTCTCTCTCTCTCTCCCACTCACTCTCTCACTAAAAACGGACCTTCTGCACATGCGCAAGCGACCCCTTATCCCGAATCGCGGAAAAAAATGAGTTTGAATTTTTTTAAATCGCGCATGCGCAGAAGGCCCATTTTTCCCAGACTCCAGTCTTCCACGATTATGAATACGCCACCGCCAGACACATACTGCTACCACTACCGCTGGCCAACTTTTGATGAAACTAGCGGCCTTCATTCTTAGCGGCATTCCGGTGGTACTAAAAACACGATCTGCGGTTATCGCCGGAATATCGCCGAGAAATGGGCGATGGCGGTACTTCATGAAATTATCCTGTTAACGACATGATAAGTATTAATTATTGCCAGTCAACCTCTTTGGCATTGAAAATTAACTATTACAAAGTGCAATCTCATCCCTTCAGGTTTTAATTATAGTTGGAGATTTTGTTTTAAAAAATGTAATTAAAATGTTTAAAAAATGTTTTTCTTTCTGTCCCTTCTCTCTCAATCCAATTTTTTTCCCGCTCACTTTCTCTTTCTGTACCTGATTTGACATTGAAGTCACCATTTTAATTTCTCGAGGGCAAATCCTCTCCAGGCGCCACCGCCACTCGCCCCCAGGCAAAAAGGCAATTGCGCCTACCAGCGGTGCTAACGGGGTGCAAAAAAGAGACACTTTTGGCCCCAGGAACTTTTGAAATGGAAACATATTAAGAAAGCAACTTATCTGCTGTTTTGTCGATATGTTTGCATGCTTACATAAGCAGCAAATAAACAGGAAAAAAAAATAACAAAAAAATTTCAAGAAAATGCACCATAGATTGTCAGATCTGTGCAGGGAATGTCGAATGCGAGCACGACAACAAATCACTAGGCTGCAGGTAATTATAAAGTGTACTTCTGGCCACTAGTGGTGATAAAGTATACAGTGTAAAGTTGTGGCTGCCGTTTCAAATTCTCTTTGAGGAGAAATGAAAATAAAAGATTGCAATTTGTAAATGTATCCATTTATTTTTGAGCATATTTTTGTTTTGTTTTTTCATCTGGATATGAGCCAAAGTGGAAGACAATCTGCTTCTGAGCTTCTGGGTTTCCCTGGCTTCTGCTTGTCTGGGAGATAAAGAACCTGCATTCTGGGAAACCAGTCATGTAATGCCATTCTCTGCCATTCTGTGGCACGCTGCACTGCAACCACAGCATAAACGTTCACAGTTTATCTCAAGAATTTAGCATTAATTAGAAACATATGCTCACAGTTCTGTGTGGTTTTCCTATTATATTTAATATTAGAAATATTCAGGAGAGTTGTTTTTGTGCATCCTGTGTGGTAACAGAACATATTTTGAAAGGTCACAATAGAATGTTCCAGCACTTGCTGGTTATATTTTTAATACCTCCAACAAGCACTCTTGTTTGATTGAAGGAGTTTGTTAAAGACTGCAGTTAACAAGGTATTGTACTATCAGAAAGATGACGGAGTATGTGTTTGTTATTGATCCTCAGGGATCAGTGCTGGGACCCCAACTATTTACAATATATATTAATGACTTGGAGGAAGGGACCGAGTGTAACGTAGCCAATTTGCTGATTTAAAAAGATGGGAGGAAAAGCAATGTGTGAGGAGGACACAAAAAAATCTGCAAAAGGACATAGACAGGCTAAATGAGTGGGCAAAAATTTGACAGATGGAGTACAATGTTGGAAAGTGTGAGGTCATGCACTTTGGCAGAAAAAAATCAAAGTGCTGCAGTACAGTGGGACCTGGGGGTATTTGTGCATGAAACACAAAAGATTAGTATGCAGGTACAGCAAGTGATCAGGAAGGCCAATGGAATCATGGCCTTTATTGCAAAGATGATGGAATATAAAAGCAGGGAAGACTTGTTACAGTTGTATAGGGTATTGGTGAGGCCACACCTGGAATATTGCGTGCAGTTTTGGTTTCCATATTTATGAAAGGATATACTTGCTTTGGAGGCAGTTCAGAGAAGGTTCACAAGGTTGATTCCAGAGATGAGGGGGTTGACTTATGAGGGAAGGTTGAGTAGGTTGGGCCTCTACTCTTTGGAATTCAGAAGAATGAGAGGTGATCTTATCGAAACATGTAAAATTATGAGGGGGCTTGCCAAGGTGGATGCAGAGAGGATGTTTCCACTGATGGGGGAGACTAGAACTAGAGGGCATGATCTTAGAATAATGGGCCGCCCATTTAAAACTGAGATGAGAAGAAATTTCTTCTCTGAGGGTTGTGGATCTGTGGAATTCGCTGCCTCAGAGAGCTGTGGAAGCTGGGACATTGAATAAATTTAAGACAGAAAAGACAGTTTCTTAAACGATAAGGAAATAAGGAGCTATGGAGAGCGAGCAGGGAAGTGGACCTGAGTCCATGATCGGATCAGCCATGATCATATTAAATGGTGGAGCAGGCTCGAGGAGCTGTATGGCCTACTCCTGCTCCTATTTCTTATGTTCTTATGTTCTTATGTTCTTTTCCCACTGCCTTGTATTCTGCTTATCATTTCAAAGTACTTATAATGGTGAACGTGCCATCAGAATGCTTGCCAACAGAGGCACTCCCATATTCTAACTTTATTTTCTGACCATGGATGGGCTGAGATCCACAAGCCAGCAATGTGAAAATCAAAAAATTAAAGTCACATTTGCAGTTCTGAACAACACAGTGGCCATTCGTACTCTGAATCCCAAACTGTAAATGACAGGCATTCAGAGCACCTGGAGTCAATATTATGTCGAGAATCACTTCTAATAGCAGCATTTATTCAATGTAACTGGAGTATTGGTTTGTGTTGTTTTCTGTGCCAAATACCATTCCCAGCTGAATGCTCTGAAAGCTGCGTGCCTAAACCCTTCTGTGCACACGCAATATAACATACAAAAATATCCTGTTGTGATGACATTTTCATTTTCTCTTTCTTTGCTCTCAGCACTTGGCACTTCCCCTGTAATGTACCTGCAAAGATAGGGATCTCAGCATGTAGAGAAGTGGGGATGCAAATACCGTACCACCTCCATGGTGGTCTGCAGCATGGTCATGCAGCACTACACAGATGTCATATTGTGGCCTCTGCCATAGATGCTTCTCAAACTGTGCACACTACTTTGCATACTCCCAACTGATTGCATGAACTGCAGATGCGGAGCTACGGAACAATGTTTGGAGCAAGGCCCTGTGAAGTTCAAATTCCAGGACTCAACAGCTGAACGATCACTCAAGTTGGGCTTCCTGCAGGCAGATCCTCCAATTCCACCTGCATTTGTTGCTCCTCACTTGTGCACTGTGCTTCACCAAGTGCTTCCTCCTGCAACTTATGAACTGAACCCCTGGAGTGGATATATCTGTGCTGGTGTTTGCTGCTGTAGGAGTGGATGGCACAGGATGCTGTAAAGTGCTTGGTTGAGGATGGATACACCACCTCCTTTCTTTGGCACTTACAGAAGCAGTAAAATAAAATCTTTTTAATGCTGGCAGTAGGCCAAAAGAACTTACGTAGCAAAAGTTTTCAATATATTATGATGTGGCACGTTAGTGTAGGCTTGTGTGTAAGGTAGTGAATGAATATATTTGAATAGAGGTAAATAAATAGAGAGGATAATACTAGCCATGAGCCTGAGAAGTCCTGATCTCATCCTTCCTCACTCCCTTTATTACCACCTAGACTATCTACAGCGCCTTCCCTTCATAAGTAGTCAAGGGTCTTAGATAAGATAAATCCTTTCCAGTCGGTATTTACTGCTGCTTGATATGGGTGCCGAATGGATAGAAACAGGTCATATGTTGGAATGAGAAATATGCAAGATGTGTGCCATCCAAATGTGCAATCCTGTTTTATATGGGTATTATGCACTGTTAGTGTTTACCACATTTAATGCATCCTGCTAAAACGTACAGATGCCTGTGCATTTTCAAGCAGATAAACAGTTGCGAGAGCACTGTGCATTCTCCCTCTGTAATGCTCCACCAAGCTTACAGTTTTTAAGATGCATTTTAAGATTGTAAAATCAAGCAATTACATTAGAGATCAGCAAATTTCTTCCTCACCTACTCCCAGGATAAATGCACAGGTGAGACTGCATTTATTCTTTCAGCTACCTTCATCCAGTCTCCTCTGGTGTTGCTCTTCACTGGAGGATGCAATTTCATTAAAAAACATCCTTCTTAACAGGACCTCCTGCAGCAGAACCTCCAAAGCCACATCCTGGAAAGGTGCCATCTGCTTCATCAACTTGCTCCAGCCATTTCTCCCCTTTGGCAGTAGAACATCTTTAAAGATGACCATTATGTCTTTAAGAACTGCTGGTGGCAGATAGCGTGTCCCTTGACATCAGTACACATCATATAATGTGCCAAAAGTGTCGCAATGTCATGTAAATGAGCTCCCCTTGCATTGTAGCACAAGGTCAGCTCACAACGCTGCATGTGGGTGCAATGTTTGAAGGCAACAGTTCCACCTCCACTGTGTGCAGACAGCATTATATTCCCATCTGTTAATCTTATGTCTAAAGTGGAATGCCTTGCACTTTGTTATATTAAACCGAATCAGTCTTTATTTTATATAATATTTTGTTTTTATTGTCTTTATTTTGTTTATTTGCCTGAAATTACTGTTCTGTTCACAGTTCACTTTAACAACTAGCTTATTATCATTTGTAACCTTTTTATTGTAATGAATTCTTCTACAGGGACTGGAGAGAAATGTTCTTTTACAATGTTGAAGAAATATAACTTGCACTCATATCTGAGGCATCCTTCAGGCTCCTTGGATTTGTGTTCAAGGCTTTTACAATTGAGCACTTAAATTTACCTGCATTATTATCCCAGATCCATGCTTCAGAGCTCCTTAATGAACTGTGGAGGAGGAGGAGGGGAGAATTATTGTCTGCAGAAGGTAATGGACTGGATAAAATTATGGAGATATGATAATTGATGAACAATCTGGGGTTTGTCTTGCTTATCTTTGAGGATCAGGGAATAATATATTTAACTCAGAGATTTTCTGGGTGGGTTGGAGTCCATAGTAGAGTAGGTTGTAGATGGTAGGTGGAAGAAGTGGTTTGAAGGACCAAGTAGTTTATTCTCCTTCTGTGTCTTCTTACGTTTTTATGGGATTTCAAAGTCCTTGATCAATACTGAAGTCTTTCACAATTGGACGGTCAAGCCGCATAACTGGCAACCCATGGTTTGTCCAGTGGAGGCTTCTGATCCCACATCAGGTCCTGCACAGATGCGGAGCTCTGGGAGCACTCTGCCCATCTGCTAGAATGTAGTTTCAATCTGAATTAGTTCAAAATTGCTGCTAATATAATCTTGCAAAGTAAGTGAAATTATATTTTTTTGAATCGGTACAATAAAGATTTATTTTTAAAAGAACTAAAATGAAATGAAATTCAAGCATATTTGAATGTCGGACACTTAATTCCACAGTGACCATATCCTAATCTACATTGAGAGTACACTGTACAGGAATTATTGGGGACGGTGAGGTTCTGAAAGACTTGCATATTATTAAAGATGATACTGCTTACAGTCAATTTCTGTTAACCTACAGCCTGGATAGTTCTTTCATAAAAAAGACAATGTTGGCATCTAAACATATCAAAGATCTAGTTTATTCAATAAATCTCTTTCAATTGTACAGACTTCTGAAAAAGTTCGCTACAGTTTTGAAAAACCAAATTCTCATTTAATGCAATATAAAGTTGTTAAAATTATATTCTAAATGAAGCACAATACTGATTGATATACGTTACACCATCAACATCTGTTTTTAGCCCAATTACACAAGAGCTTGTACTCCGATTCGAGCCTGAATCCCCCGCTGCTCCATGTAAATTACATGATTGATAAGAATTGAAGAAAAACAACTCCCTGTGTTGGTTTGAAACAAGACTTGGAATCAGAAAGGTTTGAACCAAGCTCATGCAAAGCAGCCAAATCGAAGTCCTGCTGTTTCCTTGCATCATCACCCAGCGCCACATGTAGTTTTATGACTGCCTGCTTTGGGTATGAGGTGATGATTAATCGCAGAGAAGATGAATTCAATTTAAATGAGCTGATTTAAACTGAATAGGATCTGCTGTGTAAATGGAGGGTGTGTTTGTCAGGACCTATTGATATTATCAAAATTGCGCTTCAGCCACACAAAGAAGAATTTAGAATGCAAAAAATGCAGTAAGGTATGCTAGTTTGATAGAAAAACAGAAATTTACAGCACAGAAAAGGACCATTGTGTCCAGCATTCTCCTCATAGCCCTGTTTTGTCCGGTGCTTTAAATATTTATCTAATTTTCTCTTATAAAATGCAATGGTCTCTGTCTCAACAACCCCGTGACAAAGCATTCCATGCTCCTACAGCACTCTACGTAAATACATTTTTCCTACCCTCTCTCATTCTCTCAGTGACTTTTTAAATTGATGATCCATCGCTATTGACTCCCTAACCAGTGGAAAATAATCTTTCCTTATTAACTGTATCAAAACCCTTCATCATTTTAAAAAACCTCCATTAAATCTCTTCTTAGCAGTCTCTGCTCTAGTGAAACTATCAGTGTCTTAAGTCTTCCTTCATAACTATAGTTTCCTATTCCTGGCATCATTCTGGGGAATCCATCCTTTAAGGCTGCAGGGAAGATGGGCAAATGGACTATGGCTCCATGGTATAGGAGGCCATACAAATGGGGTGAGCGAAAAAGGATGTGGTACTGGTAGAGGATTGTATAGTCAGGGGATAGATGTTGTTCTCTGCAGCCGCGACTGGGAGTCTGGAAGGTTGTATTTCCTGCCCAGCTCCAGGGTTAAGGATATCTCCTCGCAGCTGGAGAAAAACTTGGAGAATGTGGGGGAGGTTCCAGTTGTTGCCGTCCACATAAGAACCAACCACATAGGTCGAACTAGGAATGATGTTCTACTGAGGGAGTTGGAGGAGCTAGGGCACAAATTAAAAAGCAGAACCTAAAAGGTAATCATCTATGGATTACTACTTGAGTCACGTGCAAATTGGCACAGGGACAAACAGATCAGAGTTTTAAATGCATGACTGAAAGAGTGGTGCGGGAGGCAGGGTTTCAATTCATGGGGCACTGGCATCAAGACTGCGGAAAAAGGGACATGTTTCGTTTGGACAGACACCACTTAAACCAGTGTCCTAGCGAATCGAATAACTAGGGTGGTAAATAAGGCTTTAAACTAATAAGGAGGAGGGAGAGTTCAGGTAAGGATTACATAGGATATATGGCACAGAAACAGGCCCAACCAGTTCATGCCAGCATTTATGCTCCACTCAATCCTCCCGTCTTTCTCATCTCAATCGATCAGCATTGCCCTCTATTCCCTTCTCCCTCATGTGCTTGTATAGCCTCCCCTTAAATGCATCTATACTATTCGCTTCAACCACTCCCTGTGGTAGCGAGTTCCACATTCTCACTACTCTTTGGGTAAAGAAGTTTCTTCTGAATTCCCCATTGGATTTCTTGGTGACTATCTTCTTCTCTTCTTAGGCAGTCCCTCCGGAGTCGAGGATAAATTGCTTCCACACGAATATGAGTTCTAATGTGACTGATGAGACCAATGCAGAATCTGCAGTCTCTGTCACAAATGGGGCAGGTGGATGTTGAAGGGACAGTTGGGTGGGGTGCTTGGTTTGTCGTACGCTTCTTCTGCTGTTTGTACTTGGCTTCTGTATGATCCCGACGAAGAGACTCGAAGTGTTCGTCGCCTTCTCGGATGATTCTCCTCCACTTTGAACGGTCTTGAGCCAGGGATTCCCAAGAGTCGGTGGGGATGTTACATTTTTTCAAAGAGGTTTTGAGCGTGTCCTTGAAGCGTTTTCTCTGCCCACCTGGGGCTTGCTTGCCATAACACAGCTTGGAGTAGAGTTCTTGTTTTGGGAGTCTAACATCGGGCATACGGATAATGTGGCCCATCCATTGGAGTTGATCGAGTGTGGTCAATGCTTCGATGCTGGGGATGTAGGTCTGAGAGAACACTGACATTGGTGTGCCTTTCCTGCCAATGCATTTGCAGGATTTTGTGGAAGTAGTGTTGGTAGTGCTTTGAGGTGCCTGCTGTATATAGTCCATGTATCTGAAGCATATAGGAGAGCGGGTATCACTACTGCTCTGTAGATCAGATTTGGTGCCGGGTTTGAGATCCTGGTCTTTGAAAACTCTTTTCCTCAGATGACCAAAGGCTGCATTGGCACAGTGAAGGCGGTGTTGGATTTCATCATTGATGGCTGTCCTTGCTGATAGTAGGCTCCTGAGGTAGAGAAAGTGGTTCACATTGTCCAAGGCCTTGTCATGGATCTTGATAATCGGGGGGTTGTGTGGCAGGGTCAGATTGGTCCAGAACCTTTGTCTTACAGATGTTTAATGTAAGGCCCAGACTCTCATATTCTTCGGTGAAGGTGTCAATGATGATTTGGAATTCAGCCTCCGAGTGTGCACAAATGCAACGTCGTCTGCATACTGTCGCTCAATGACAGAGGTTGGAACAACCTTGGATCTGGACTGGAGGTGACAAGGGTTGAACAACTTTCCACTTGTCCTGTAGATTAGCTCCACTCCAACTGGGAGCTTGTTCAAGGTGAGATGAAGCATTGCAATGAGGAAGATTGAAAAGAGCGTTGGTGTGATAACACAGCCTTGCTTGACCCCGGTATGTACTTGTATTGGATCTGTGGTGGATCCGTTGGTGAGGATCAGGGCTTTCATGTCATCGTGAAGCAGGCAGAGGATGGTGACAAATTTTTGAGGACAGCTGAATTTGAGGAGGATACTCCATAACCCCTCATGGCTGACAGTCTAAGGCTTCTGTGAGGTCAAAGAAGGCCGTGTACAGAAGTTGATGCTGCTCCCTACATTTTTCTTGGATTTGTCACGCGATGACTATGTTATATTGATGGCCTCTAGCTATGCTCTTCCCCACAAGTGGAAATATTCTCTTTCTATCCGCTCTATCAAAACCTTTCATCATTTTAAAGACTTCTATTTGGTCAACCCTCAGCGTTCCTTTTCAAGAGAATAGAGACCCAGCATGTTCATCCTTTCCTGACATGTACACCCTCGCATTTCAGATATCATCCTTGTAAACCTTCTCTGCTACCCTCTCCAGTGCCTCTATATCCTTTTTATAATATGGCGACTAGAAGTGTACACAGTTAAGTGTGGTTTAACCAAGGTTCAATACAGGTTTAGCATAATTGCCCTACTTTTCAATTCTATACGTATAGAAATAAACCCTAGTGCTTAGTTTGCTTTTTTTTATGGCCTTGCTAACCTGTGCCACAACCTTTAGTGATTTGTGTATTTGTACTCTGAGATCCCTTTGTTCTTCTAGCCCACCTAGACTCGCACCCTCCAAGTAATAAATGACCTCCCTATTTTTCCTATCAAAATGTAATAACCTCATATTTATCTGTGTTGGACTTCATTTGCCAATTGGGAGGGTAAATTTATAGGACTGAAGAGAAATGTCAAGGCTGCAGAGCAGAGTAGAAATTTGGGTAAAATCAAGCAGATTATGTTCGGAAGGTACGTAAAGTTTAGTAATGGTAATAGGGCATTAGTGACTAATGCCATATCAGAAAAAAATAGACAAAAGTTAAAATTGAAGGCGCTATATCTGAATACATGAAGCATTCATAACAAGATCGATGAATTAATGGCATAAATAGAGATAAATGGGTTTGATCTTGAGACGTAGTTGCAAGGTGATCAAGGTTGGAGATTAAATATTCCAGGTTACTTGGCTTTTAGAAAGTTTAGGTAAAATGGAAAAGGAAATAGGGTAGCCTTGATTGGATGAGGTAAAGGCAGTAAGAAGAAAGGATCTTACCCCAGAAAATCTCGATGTAGAATCAGTATGGATGAAGCTAAGAAATAACAGAGGGCAGAAAAAAACTGGTGGGAGTAGTTTATAGGCCTCTGAGCAGTAATCATAATGTTGCACAGAGTACAAATCAGGAAATTATAGAAGCATGTAACAAAGGTAATGCAATAATCATGGGGACTTGAACTTTCATATAGAATGGGCAAACTAAATTGGCAAAAGTAGCTTGGAGGATGAGTTCATGGAATGTATTCAAGACAGTTTTCTATAATGATATGTCGAGAAACCAACTCGGGAACAGGCTATTTTAGAATTGGTATTGTGTAATGTGACAGGGTTAATTAATGATCTTATAATAAAGGAGCCTCTGAAGAAGAGTGATCATAATATGATAGAATTTCATGTTGAGTTTGAGAGTGATGTTGTTAAATCCAAAACTAGTGTCTTAAATGTAAACAAAGCCTCGTATGAGGGGTTGGTTGGCTGAGGTGGATTGGGAAATTATATTAAAAGACATGGGGCAGGACTTTTGCTGTTTTCGGGGCAAAAACAGAGGCAGGGCAGGAAAGTTACTGGCTGAGAATAGTTTGCTTTCTTGGAAGAAATTTTCTCCATCTAGGCCCTGCGCCAGGGTGTGCAGCGCAAAGGGAGGCATTGTACTACTTTTGCGGTGCAAAAATAGGAACCTTGCCAACTAAAGTGCCAGGCCGGGAGCGCTCCAAGAAAGGCCTTGCAGGAATGGGCAGGTAAATACATAAAAAACACACAAACATTCCCAAAACATTACCCACATCACCACAACACTTAAAAATTTAAAGAATAAACACTGGAACTTAACTTTTCTGCACTTGACCTACGTCACCACCGCTGGCATGGCTGGACCGCTCTGGTTTCCCTGGCAGTCATTGCAGGGCGCATTTCGGGTCGTACAGGTCAGGTACAAGTCAAAACTCGCGCCGATGTCGCAATGAGAGATGTTGCACACCCGGCGCGGCTCTTCCCGGCGGTGCTGCTAAGTACCGCCGCAAAACTCGACCTGAAGCTCCCGACCAGATGCAGAAGACCTTGCCGCCTCATTTCATGCCACTCCCGGGCAAGACCCGGAGCGCAAAGGACCCAGAAATGCAGCCCATGCTGGTAGATAAGCAATGGCAAACATTTAAAGAAATAATTCATAATTCACAACAAACATACATTCCCGTGAGGAAAGAACGATCCAGTGGAAAACTGGTAAAGCCATGGCTAACTAGAAAAGTTAATGTTGGTATTGGATTAAAAGAAGAGGCTTACAATATTGCCACATTAAATTGCTGTTGCCACATATTTATCCATTCTACTGTCCTGTCCGTGTCTTTTACAGTTCTTCTTGCTGTTGTTAAATGCAATATATTGTGTCATCGTCAAATTTCATGATTGTGCTCCTTACACAATCATAATCAGGTAAGAGACCATCTGATCTGTAGCAATCATTAAAGCATATTGAACCAAGATGGTGCATGTTGTACCACTGCCATAGATCTTCCTGCAATAAATTCCCTAGTCTCAGTGGGTTGTGAGGGCCTGAGTGACTAAAAATCTGAAAACAAGTTAACCCAAGCTACTCTTGCATCCAGCTGTTAGTTGTAGGGTACTGTAATGTCTGTAAGCTTGTAATGTTTGTAGCTCCACACTGTGGATGTGGACGTATTGTGTACTGCAACTACATAGTTAATAATAAACAGAACCAGGCAGATTTCCGGAGGCTTCCTAGAGAGCTGCCTGCCATGTTAGGAGCTGTGTGTGCTGTGCTCTATGAATATATCACATTTGGTGGCGAGATGGGATTTTTCGGATCAATTAAAGCTTAAATTTTGTTGGGGAAGGATTCAGCCAGCTGACAGAGAGACTTTGGAAGTTTCTGTCTTTGGAAAAAAAGCTACAAAATCTGAGGTAAAATACAGCACACGGTGTGAACAGCTAGAGATTACAATGGCAGGTGCAATATGACATTTGGGGGATTATAGACACGACCGGGAACATTTTGAAGTGTATGTGGATCGGCTTGAAATGTATTTCACTGCAAATAACATAATCGAAGTTCCAGACAATGCAGTCCAGAAGCGGGCTGTGTTGGAACGTAAGAAAGCGATGATCTTATCGATGGCGGGTCCGGCATTATACGAAACCCTTGTAAATCTGTTCGTGCCTGACAAGCCATAGGACACAACGCTTAAAGAGATTTTAATGAAGCTGGAGCAGCACTATAACCCCAAACTGTTAGAGATTGCTGAAAGCTATCGTTTCGGGATGCAGAATCAAAAGGCTGATGCATGTATCAGTGATTACATTGTAGCATTAAAAAAGCTAGCGATGAACTGTAATTTTGGAAACTTTCAAAACCAAGCATTAAGGGATTGTTTTGTTTGTGGGGTAAAAAATGATGAGATCAGAAGGAAGTTATTGATGACAGATGACTTGACTTTTGAGATTGCTTGTCAGACAGCAAGGTCGATGGGCATGGCCGAACAATATTCCCGAGAATTAAATAATAATTACGGTTGTCAGCCAACCGAGGTAAATCAGCTGCAGGTTCAAAGTAAAAGACGGTGGGGGCCCAAAGTCTCAGAAACTGGAAATTCTAACAGAGTGTCAAAGTCGTGCTATAGGTGCCTGGGACAACACATTGCTCAAAGTGGTCCAGATGTGAAGGCAGAGTGTTTCTTCTGCAGAAAGACTGGGCATCTTGCGAAGGCATGCCGACTGAAGGGTAAACCAGCTTTCAAAGTTATGAGTCCAGCATTCAAAGCTATGAGTAGAAATCCCAAGAGGCTACATGGCATGGAAGAAGAACAACAGGAGGAGGAGATGTTAGAGTTACACGTCATCAGGAGCACGAGGTTAATGGACAGCGATTCGGAAAGCATCAAAATCCACATAGATGTTGCGGGATTCAAGATACCAATGGAAATTGACATGGCATCCATGAGTGTAGTACCGGAGTCATTTTCCCACGACAAATTGCGTGATTTCCAACTGGAGAAATCCAAGATGGAGTTGCGAGGCTACTCGGGAGAGAAAATTCCTGTGGTAAGTCGTATCACCGTACCAGTGAAATATAAAGATCAATTTCAAAACTTGCCTCTAATAGTAATGAAAGGAGACAAGCCTGTCTTACTAGGAAGAAATTGGTTGAGCTCACGGAAGCTGGATTGGAGTAAGATTTTCTGTGTGGAAGCGAGATTTTCATCAACGAATGAGGTTATCAAGAAGTATCCGAAGGTGTTCTGCGAAATGGGCAGTCCGATCCAAGGCTTCAAGGCGAGTGTCAGGGTACAGAAGGACGCTAGGTCGGTTTACTACAAGCCACGTTCCGTACCATATGCACTCAAGGAGAAAGTTGAGCAAGAACTCAAAAGAACTAGAGACTGAGAACATTATTTGTAAGAGAGATCGATGTAATTGGGCTACACCCATTGCTGTTGTACCTAAGTCTGATGATAAGGTAAGATTGTGTGGTGATTATAAGGTAACCATAAACCAGGTTCTAGAGGGTTATGTCCCCAAACATTGCTGAATATAGAAGATTTGTTCACAACACTGACAGGTGGTCAGATCTTCTCAAAACTGGATCTTACAAATGCCTACTTACAGCTTGAACTAGATAAGAAGTCCAAGTCATGTTTGACTATAAATACTCATCTAGGCCTATATCAATTTAATAGGCTACCGTTTGGAGTGTCTTCCGCCCCGGCCATATTCCAAGGGGTGAAGAACCAGATTTTGCAAGGTATTGAAGGGGTAGTATGTTAGTTGGATGACATACTAATTTCAGCACCAAATAGGCAAATTCGTAATAACATATTGAATGAAGTCCTCAAACGGCTAGAGAAGCACAGAGTACGAGTGTCTGCTCATAAGTGTGAGTTATTTAAAAACTCAGTGGAGCACTTAAGGTACAGAGTAGACAAAGATGGTTTACATCCAACCATGGAAAAATTGGATGCAATTAGAAATGCACCCACTCCCAGGAATGTCACTGAACTTTGTTCATTCTTGGGTCTTTTGAACTATTATGGGAAGTTCCTACCAAATTTGGCTACAGTATTACATCCACTGAATGAACTTTTGAAAAAACAGGTCCATTGGAAGTGGTCAAAAGAATGCGATACAGCGTTCAAGGAGTGTAAAAACAAATTGGTAGAGAGCACCATGTTAGTTCACTATGACATATCTAAGGAGATTAAGCTAGCATGTGATGCCTCTCCGTATGGAGCTGGGGCAGTAATCTCTCATGTATTAAGTAGTGGGGAGGAGAGACCAATTGCTTTTGCTTCACGCACTCTCAGTGCCAGTGAGAGTAATTATGCGCAAATTGAAAGGGAAGCTTTGGCATTCATTTTTGGGGTCAAGAAGTTTCACAAATACTTGTATGGTCGTAAGTTTACCATTGTTACGGACCATAAGCCCCTAACAGCAATCCTCCATCCAAAGTCCCCAGTTCCAACATTAGCTGCAGCCCAAATGCAGAGATTGGCTTTGATTTTGTCAGCATATACATACGATATTGAATACAGATGATCAGCTGATCACAATAATGCTGATGCAATGTCTAGATTGCCTTCCCCATCACAAGTTACACCCGATAGGGAAGAAGTGTTTTATTTTTCATACATTGATAAACTGCCAGTCAGAGCTGAAGAGATTGGTAGAGCAATCAAACGTGACCCAGTGATGTCAAGGGTGTATGATTATGTTGCAAATGGATGGCCAAACCAGGTAACAGATAAAGATACACATCCATTCTTCATTCGTAGGAATGAATTATCAGTCGATAAAGATTGTATCATGTGGGGTGCAAGAGTGGTTATACCAAATAAATTCAGATCCAAATTATTAGGAGACCTCCATGACCAGCACCTGGGAATGTGCTTGACCAAGAGTTTTGCACGCAGTTATTTATGGTGGCCAGGTCTTGATAAAGATATAGAGTACATCGTGAATCAGTGTACGACATGTCAATCGATAAGCAAGCAACTACCACCAGTACCATTACAGCCATGGAAATGGCCTCCCAGGTTGTGGCAAAGGCTACATATTGATTTTGCTGGGTTAGAAGGACAACAATTGTTCATTGTGATTGATAGCCATTCGAAGTGGGTTGAGGTGTTTCCAATGTGGAAAATAACAACAAGTAAAACATTGGACATTTTACGAAAATTATTTTCTTCATTTGGTCTCCCTGAAGAAATTGTTTTGGATAATGGACCACAATTTCATTCAGAAGAATTTGCACAAGTCACGAGCAAAAATGG
Source organism: Pristiophorus japonicus (assembly GCF_044704955.1). Lineage (NCBI taxonomy): Eukaryota > Metazoa > Chordata > Chondrichthyes > Pristiophoridae > Pristiophorus > Pristiophorus japonicus. The sequence continues at coordinate 50,493,995 of NC_091987.1, forward strand.
TGTGAAACATACCAAGGTTCCACCATACCACCCTGCTTCGAATGGGGCAGCAGAGCGCACTATACAAATTGTAAAACGTGCCCTCAAAACAAATGTGAGATCCAAATCCAAGGAAACGACAGTTGTCATTGGATCACAAATTGGCTAATTTTTTGATTACATATCGAAATACTCCTCATACAACTACTGATAGAACACCAGCAGAGTTGTTTCTCAAACGACAGCCACGAACCAGATTCTCGTTGTTAAAGCCAAATTTGGCACAGTCCGTAGAAGAGACACAATTAAGACAGAAAGAGAATCATGATAGAGGTGGAGTAAAAGAGAGAAATGTGAAATTAAAGCAGAAGATGAGATTGACGAACCATCACCATAAATGGTTAAAGTGGTTACCAGGAAGAGTTGTGAAGATATGTGGTCCTCGCACATATTTGGTAAAGATGTTTGATAATGGACAGGTTAGGTTTATTCATACTGATCATATTTTACCTACAGACATGGAAGGAGTTGAAGGTGGGAATGATTCAATTATCTCTGAATCATCAGATAGTTTTGATACACCAGTAGCAAATCCTAAATCCAATGTACTGGAAACAAATCCAGGAGAGAATCAGAGTGAAAGTCTGAGTCCGAGTCAGGAAAACAAAGAGCCTGAAGTTAGTGTGAGTTCAAATGAAAATCAAGGAAATTCTGTGGAGGAAAACGTTCCTCAGGATGAGCCTCGAATGAGTGTGAAATCGACACCATGTTTGGAAGGTTCTGTTCGAGAGCGAAGGTATCCTCTTCGAAACAGAAAACAAGTGGTAAAGTTAAATTTGTAAATATGGGAAAAAAAAGTTTATATCCTGTGTTATGTAAAAACATGAAAGTTATGTATGATGTTTGTTATGATGGCTTCTTCATTAGGAGGGAGAAGTGTAATGTCTGTAAGCTTGTAATATTTGTAGCTCCACACTGTGGATGTGGACATATTGTGTACTGCAACTGCATAGTTAATAATAAACAGAACCAGGCAGATTTCTGGAGGCTTACGAGAGAGCTGCCTGCCATGTTAGGAGCTGTGTGTGCTGTACTCTGTGAATATATCACAGGTACTATGGGCAAAGACCCCATGCTATGTATTCAGTCTCTTGGTTGAGGTGCAGTGTGATGCAGCCTAAAAAGGATAGGACAGATATTGCAGTGGATATGACGGCATACTCTGATATCATACCACCTTTGAAATTGACTGCATGTTCGGAATTTCTGCATGCTCTTCAGCATGCGCCAAATCCTGAACTTCTGAACTGTCAAGGTGGGGAAATACTTATTGCTGGCACAGAGTTGAGCTAATTGCCCACCAATTGTCCAGCAATTATGTCCAAAAATGTTATGCGAAGTGAAAGCAGACACAGGAGCCTGTTTCACTGTGAAAGAAATCCATTTGTATTGAACATCGAAAGCAAGCAGCGGATATAATATTAAGCAATACAACTTCTCCCCTAAAACTTGCAGAATTTTCAAATTGTTCAGTAAGTTAATATAAAATTGAAATTATACTGTTACCAGAAAACCATCCACAGAAACAAACTATTTGTACTGAACACATCGTGCTTTTATTAGTTCTCTGTAGCAAAAAGCCTTACCATTCCAGCGTCTCATGTGCTGTTTGTAAATGATACAAAGCCGTGGCAGACCAAACACTTTAATGAACACATGACATTTTTAATTCTGTTTAATATCCACACATTTTGCAGAACTTTATACAAATATCTGTGTGCAAGAAAGCAGACATTGTAACAAATACGTTATATGTAGCTGCACGTGAATTTTATACGGAGAAGGTGGGAAAACACAATTATCTTTTGGTTTAGTTGCCTTATATTGCAGTACATAAAAAACACAAATCTCATTTTCTGCATCCACTCTTTCCGAAGCAGATGTTTTATTTCCAAAAACCTAGCGGGAGTTTTTTGGCTATGATTTCATACAGATACAGGTTGGACATCTCTGGTCCAGCACCCTTGGGACATGACTGGTGCCCGTAACAGAGAATTTTCCGAACCACAGGATGTCACGCCGAGCCTAGGCTTGCCGGTACCTGAAGACGTGCCCGGGCCCCTGAACGCTTCCTCCATGCTCCGGCTCCGGCTGCGAAACTTGGGTCTCGCTCTCTCTCTGTGTAAGCGCGGGAAACTGGCACGCCACCCACGCAAAGTGACAGTTGCACACTGATCACTGAGAGCCAGGAAGCGCGGGAAACTGATGCTGATGCCGAAGGTGAACCACTTATGTTTCTGGACCAGAGAGGTTCAACCTGTATTACATTTCAAAAATCAACATGTAACATGAATGTTCTCTAAAATACTTAGATCTAAATTTAATGTTAAGGAACAATTTGCTGTTTAATTAAAAGTTACAAAATGATTTAAAAGTTTTAAAAAGTTTTTTAAAGTTTTTAAAATGTAATTTCAATGCAAGAGTCTGAAAGAAGTTTCTGAGGGTGTGGAATAAAAACAAAAACTGCTGTAAATACTCAATAGGTCAGGCAGCATCTGCAGAGAGAGAAACAGAGTTAACGTGGCCGAAATTCAGGGTCCGGATAAGGCCCATTACTACTGTTTGGCGGCGGCCATGTGGTAGAATCCAATGGCCGCCAATTTCTGGTCGAATGGCCGCTGCAAGCTAAATTAGGCAGGTGGGTTTTTCTGGTGGTCTCCACTTCTGCCCCGCTGCTGCCGAGCAGCCGTAAGTGCATCATCAGTGCCTGCACTGCCGGGACCCCCTACCCCCGTCCATGTTCAGCCTGAAAAATCGAATCCCCGCCGAGCGGTGCCTCCGACTGCTTTTTCTGTCAGTGCACCTTCTATTCTGACTGCAAGCCCTGGTTGCGTGCCAGCCATTAAAGGCGAGGGCCCAATGCCGCCTCCATATTAGTTTTTGCCGGCTGGCTTCCATGTTGGCCGGACTATTGTGCCTCTGGGTTCAGCCGGGTTGCCAATAGGCAGCCTCGCATCCCCTCTTGGGTGCCAGGCAGCTGGCCCAGCTGAAACCCTCCCTGGTGGCCCAGTGGTTGATCCTGAATATTCGCCGATTATTTCCCCTTTAAAGGATGGGAGGTACATGATGACGCAGACGCGCAATGATGTCACCACCGCTCCGCCGCTGAGTGACAGCGGCGGACAATCCGCCCCGTCCCCACTTCTGCCCCCATTATGGTCCGCTCCTGAAAAAAACGGCAAACAGATGAAAATTGATCGAGAGCCCGCCTCATTAGACCCGATGGTAAAATATTTTTTTAAATGGAATGTACGCCAGCTTTCTGGCAGTTATGAATTTCGACCCCAATGTTTCAGATCGATGACCCTTCATCACTCTGATGAAGAGTCATCGACCTGAAGCGTCAACTCTGCTTCTCTCTCCACAGATACTGCCTGACCTGCTGAGTATTTCCAGCATTTTCTGTTTTTATTTCAGATTCCAGCATCCGCAGAATTTTGCTTTTGTATTAGTGTTCTGTGGGCGCGGCTTAATTTTGACGGATTTTGTAGGCGTGTCTTCTCTTACGCATATAAATTTTCCTACAATAAGTTCCCTAGTCTCAGTGGGTTCTACGTACCTGAGTGACTAAAAATTAGAAAACAAGTTAACCCAAGCTACGCTTGCACTCAGCAGTGAGTTGTAGAATACTATGGTCAAAGACCCCAGGCTACGTATTCAGCCTCTTAGTTGAGGTGCAGTGTGATGAAGCCTAAAAAGGATGTTACCCCACATGCAGTTTGAGGGAAAGTGAGCAGGATATTGTTCCTACCATGTTGCTTACATAAATCTAATTCATATTGTGACACTCAATAATAATGAAGATTTATTTTACAATACATTTGGTTTCATGAAAGTTTTGTTTCAAAAGCCACACTTGACATCATCTAACTACTTGTTTGTCTCCAGTTTTCCTCTTCCTCTTTTCAACCTTGCTCCCTTAGGTTTCTCAATCATTTTGTTTTGATTTTGCATCACAACAAAAGTGTGTTTGCTTTGCGTTCCACAGCACATAGTGCCAGAGTGCAAATTATGGGTCATATTCGTCCCCTCCATTTACGGCACCGCATTTATTTTGTATATGTGGGCAATGGCAACAGAGACAACGCTTTCATTATTAGATTATTCAAATTCACTTGCTACATCCCCAAAGCTGAAAAGTACTCCATAGAAATGTAGAATACTTATGGTATAGAGCCCACAAACCTTTATTATTTGGTAAAAATATTCAACTCAACGTGCTTTGCAATGTAATTAAACAAAATTTACAACACTATATGCCACATGATTTCATTGGATACAATTTAGGGAAAATGGGCACCAACCCAGCTTGTGTTTCTGATTGTTTTGAAAACTGATAATTTACTGTTTTATTAAATGCAAAAAGTTTGCCAAATCCAACATGTTCCTTCATTTTTCGGTAAAAATGAATTAAGCTACACCACATGTTGATTGGATCTACAGAAATGCTGGCCATAAAACTGGCCTCTCATCAAGTAAAATCAGTATATCAATTCATTCTGTCATTCGGCAGGGGCAGGGGGCGGCAACTGACGAGGCAAAAAACTGAGAAAATCAGCAATAATAATCATCATTATTCAATATGCTTTTACTGGATACAATTCGTGTGGAAAATGTGAACTTAAAGTAAGATTCTGTTTCTGATTGCTTGGAAATGGGTAATTTAGTGATTTATTGATGGTAACTAGATCATTTAATATGATTTCAGTTGTTTTGAACTGAAGTTATGCTTTATTTGATGACGACACAACCACTGCTTTTTTAAAATTTATTTTCAAATTATAAAGAAAAGCATTTTCAAGATGCTGACTGCTTCTGCAATTGAGCTTCTTGTCAGAATCAAAGAATGCTACAGCACAAAAGGAGGCCGTTCAGCTCATCAAGTCTGCACTTGTTTTTCTCCATGAGTCCCACTCTCCTGCTTTCTCCAGATGCCTTTTAATATCCTCTTTTTCAAACAACTATCTAATCTTATTCCTTTTTTTAAAAAAAAGGACTCTGCATCAACAATGGTTCCTCCACATTCTAAACACCCTCTAAATGTAGAGAAACCTTTTCTAACCTCATCATTAAAGAGGACATTTTAACTCCTCACCACTCCCTCCCACGGGAAGAAAGAATATTCAATATGCTTTTACTGGATACAATTGCTGTGGCAAATGTGAGTAAAAACCGAGTGGTTCTTTCTCCTGTTTCGATACCATCCTGCAGCGATTTTATTGGCAGGCAGGTGAAGCATGCCCCTGGTCAGAAATCCACAGTGTGAGCACAAAAATTGTTTGATGCCCTGGCCACATGTCCAATTCCAATGCACACAGAAAATGCGGTTCACACTCAGGGGTCAAGAAGAAGTTGCAATCACTGTCCATCGAGATTTATTTTTCCCCAACTCTATCTGGAGATCATGCTTTTCCTTGATATCTCTGCATTAATTTTGTGAGCACTCAATGGCTTTATTAGCTTTCCGTACATGCAAATATTTCTTCAATTTTATCATAGAAAATTGTTTTCTGTAATGTTACATAGATGAATATTATATAATAGAATTCTGGAAAGATATGGATCTATGGAACATTTATTAATCTGCTGTATCATATTGAAATATGTGACGAGTAACATTTGATTTCTATTGAAGGGCAGGGTCCAGCTGCTGCTTCTGGGGTCCAATGGGATCACATTGTTAACTAATTCCACAATTAGCTCTATTCATGAAGGTTCACAGCTCAGATCCACGCCAAGATACAACTACTGATTTTAGATATATTGCTAGGAAACAAAATAAATACAAATTGCTTATTTGCTTTAAAAGGTGACTCATGACTAACATCGCCCAAGGGATCAACCAATGGCGTAAAAAAATCTTGAAGTGTGAAATTGAACAGTTATTTATAAGTAAACTACCTCATACCAAGAGGGAAGGAGAGGGGATATCAACAAGGAAAATCTACCATCATCCAGCATGTTTATTTCTTTAGAGTTCATTGATGAAGTATCTTTCTAGTATATATTGTGTGTGTATAATGTAGAAACTCATTATTTATTACAAGTAATCAGCGTGTCTTCCCAATGGAGCTCTGCTAACTTTTAGATGGGTGTGGTTGATAAGTATCACCATCCAACTTACCGAGGCTCAACTGTGAATGGGTTGAGTCATTTGTTGGTCTGTTTTTCTTTGTGTAGAATTATGTTATGCCCATCATTATTGTGCCTTTTTAGCCTCACTATTTCAATTTGGGATGTAAGTGACATTTCTTCCCATTTCAGTCCTAATTAAACTATTATGGAATGTAATAACTCAAAAATCTGTTATTTGATGCACAATGCTTGTGATGGGGTTGCTTTGATCTTTTCCTTTTTTTTTAAAATTGGGAGTGCTGATTTTTTCATAATGTCATCAGATATTTCTGCTACACGAGGGTGACAATCCTCTTTTTTTTAAACACTAGAAATAATCCAAATTACGAGAAACAACATTTTCAGTTTGAATAAAGGAATCCAAAGATATTCATCAAAAGACGCTGTTTAAAAAGGAAGTAAAATCTGAACTTCATACTTCTTTATATGTGTCATTATCCACTAGTGAGCTACCTGCGTTTTGCACAATTAGGGTCAGGAGGGAAAAATTTAGGACAGATAGCAGGAATTATTCTTTGATCAACAGGCTGACAGGAAAAGTGGTTGAGCTGAAAAATCATTGAAGAAACATGTAGATGTTGTAATGCAAAGATGGTAGAATTGTTCACCCTGAAAGGATGAAATCAAATGGGCCGAAGAGCCTTCTTCAACCAAACCTATCTTGTGATCTGCTGTTCAACATTGTTGAAGCATCACTGAGACCTGAAATCCACAAAGTTTTAGTTATTTCCCAATAAATGGCCAGCAGATGTATCAAGTGTCATGTGTGTCAAAGGTGAATCAGTTAAATTGTTCTCTTGGTACTTCGTCAAGTAATTGCATTAGGTTGTTCTTTAGCTCTAAGGAAGGCGGGAATTTTGACCAAATTTTAGTCCATGCCTAACTTACCAAGGGTCATGTATGTAGTCCCTGGAGAACAGCTGAGGACAACCTGGAAGATGCTCACCAAGATTGCAAAATTTCCTAAATTCTCACTCAATTGGCAGTAATATTTCTAATTTCAGATATCAACAGTTGAGTTGATGAGGCTACTACTTTTAGATCAAGAATAAATAACACTGTGCTATTACTAATTGTAGATTGAAATACAAACTTTGTTTTGAGATTAGCTTTGGCTCCTAAACAGGAGATTTTCCTTACATTGATTATTCACCTGTCCATTGCAAATCCCCATATTTCCTCAAGGGAGAGTCTCAGCTGAGGTAACAATGGTGTTTTTATAGATTCCATTCTGGATTTTTGTTTAATCATAGGGAAAGAGCTGACTTCTGGACTTCAATTCCCAATATGCATCTCATTGCACAATTCCCAATATGCATCTCTGCTGGGAATGCTAATTCCCCAAATCTAACCCTATGGGCCCAAATTTGGCCAGGAGTAGCTTTTTTTTTGGAGCAACTTGCTTTTTTTGGAGTAACTTAAAAATCGCAATTCTACACACTTAATTTGCACCAGTGTAAGTGAGTTAGTTAGGATTTTTTTTAGTTTCGTTTTTTTTTCAAAAGGGGGCGTTACCAGCCACCTACGCCTGTTTTGGCCATTTAAACTAGTTTGGACAGCTAATAGTTGCTCCAAACTAACTTCGGCCAGCATATGTGGCCACTTGTGGCCCACACAGAAAACCCCTGCAAAGAGTTAAGAAATCAGTGCAGGTCAGTACATTTAAAGCACCAAGCACTAAACAAAGCACAAAAATAAGCATTCAATAACAAATAAAAAATACAAGGAAGCTGAGAGGACCTGCACCTAGCACCAAGACTTACGAAGCACTAAACAAAGCACAAAAAGTAATAAGCAATTAATTAACAAATAAAAAATAGAAGGAACCCTGCACCTAAAGCACCAAGACCAAAATAATAAGTAATCAATCAATCAATAACAAATAAAAAGTAGAAGTCCTACCTTTATGTGAAGGGAAGGCAGCGGGCTGCCAATGAGGGAGTCCATTCAGCCAGGGATAGGGGCGGCACGCTTCGGGCCCCTCCCACACAGCCTACAGAGCACACTATCAGATTCTGGGGGCAAGGAGCTACTGCGCATGTGCAGAGGTCCTGGCACTGTTTTCAGCGCCGGGACTTGGCTCTGCCCCGAATCCAATTGCCACACTGCACCACCATCGAGGAGAGGCTGGGGAGTGGCCAAACTCGGCCTGAAGATTTTTGGCGCCTTTTTCCACAAAAGTGGCGCACCTCTGGTGAGTGTGTCAGAAATCTGTACTGGCCAAATTTGGGCCCTATAAGTGTAAATCCTGGGAGGTCACACTCAGAAAATTAGATCCCCTTCTTTGGGGATGTGAGGCTGGATTTTCTGATTACTCACTTAGACATCATTAGTATGAGCAGGCATCAGAAAAATGTCTTTCTAATACTTTGCCGGATGTCTACTTTGACCACGGCTGCATAATTTTCTGGCTAGCCTTTCCTGCTGGCATTTGGTATTCTCGCATAGGATCTGTGATGGCTTGATTATACATTATTAATACATACTGACATGCAGCTCTGTATTTTCTGAGTTTTGAGTAACACCTCGCCCAATGATTCTGCCCATTCAACTCGAGCTGAATTCTTGGATGTGGGGAAGGGAGCTCTAAAGGACAATTCATTTTTATTCAAGGCAAGTTTTCAATACTCATTGGTTTTCCTTTCAGAGTGCCCCATCCACAGCTTCTAATGCATGAAGTGTTAGAAAATGGAAAAAGGCATGCCAGGAAAATCAGTTGGCACCAGTCCAGGACTGCCCACACCATCATTACGACACCAGTGATCTCTGCAGGTCCCATCACACCTATATGACAATGTCTGTTGTTGGTGTCTTGAAGGCAGCTGCCTCCACAGGCTCTGAGTTACCATGGAAGCAGTTGTAGAGCTGTGCATTTGCTGGAAGGGCACCTGCAAACATTCTGCACATCGCTGCAGCACCAACAGTCAAGGTTATCTCTGTACAGGCTAGCATAGGCATTATCTGCAATACAAAATTGCTGCCTGTGGATGCATCAGTGATTCATACATTGTTCAGGAGAGCTACCACTTACAGCTCTATTCTACTGAATATTAACAGTAGCATGCCACTTGTGCCTAATTTCCTACATTGATGGATTCCCCAAAATCTAGGGAATCATTACTGGCCCCAATTTGGGAGTCTATTTGTTATGCTTTTATTGTGTGAAGTTATTTTAAGTGTGATAAGAGTTCCAGTTGTATGTTGCACCCAGAATGTGTGCCTTGCTGTAAAATAGCAATGCACAGTAAACAATTACAGGTTGTCTGAATATTTTTTACAGAATAGCAATGTATAATGGGCTCATAGGAAACAAGTTGTAGCATACATACTTTACCCGTTTACTTGTCATCGTAACCTTACCATGGGAGATTTTTCAGGTACACCATTTAAAAATAACTTACACTAGAGGTACATCTACTGAAGGAATGTTTTTGTGCTTCTGTTAATCCTCTCTCACACACACTTGTTTAATATAGAAATTGAACTTCAGAATGGCTCAGTGAGTAAATGCTTTGCCTCGTATTGTATTTAGTCATGCAGACCAGCCAGTTTCTCGGTTTGATTTTTTTTTAATGAGTTGATTTGTGATGTTGGGAGCATTAGGAAAGGAAGAAAATTAGTCAGATTTCCCTTTCTGGTTGTTTTCCAGTACCCCACTGGAAAGTGTGCATATAGATATCTAGTGAGGACAAAACTGGGCTTGCATATGATTCCCCCCCATGTCCTATCCTGTGTAGGTTTATGCATGAAGAGTGGCTACTTGAGTGAGTCCTGTAGAACTTTGAGTTCCCGTCTTCAGAAACAGCGAAAGTGTAATTCATTGTGAGATGCCTTCTCTGGAACTAAATTATATCCAATATTGACAAGGCTTAGATTTTGACAACAATTCAAACTTCCATCAGGAACATAACAATTTACATTTTAATTTGGATTTGCTCTTAATTAAGTGACTGTTTATGCAAAATTCTTCTGTCATGTAGATAGAACTTTTATAATGATCTTGCAGTTAACAATCTGCACTCTGCTGTTTTGAATTGTATCTCATCCTCATTCAATTGTTTACAACAAATTAAGTGAGCTAAACATTTCTAAGAACTGATATGCCAGTTCCTCAATCAAGGTCACGTTAAACAATTCTGATGCTTCTTTTAGCAGAAGTCACTCTTATTTGTATATCCCTAAAACTATTTGATGGAGTCAAGAGGGGCAAGTGGAGCTCTGCCATCAATTTTTTGCTTCCCTCAATAGAACCTGTATAAGTAGATCAGATGGTAAGTGGCTTATAATTAAATAGAAATCGAAGAATTGGAATCCAACATAATCAAAATCAGTCCAAAAAAACAGCTTAGTAAAGGTTCCAGAATAAAACAAAAATGAATAGCAAAATCGTGTAAAATATAATTCTTACACTTTCTATGAATGACATTTTATTTCAGCAATATCCAGTGTACCACAATGAGATGAATGATTAATTAATCTGGTTTTTGCCTCAGAAATCTTTGCACATTTTTGAATAACACCATAGGATCTTTAGCTGCTTTTATGCTGATGCTTATTTTGGTTGGATTTTCTGAGACCAGTGTCCAATGCATAATGGTTAAGTTAGGGGACTAGTAATCCCGAGGCCTGGATTAATGATCAAATGATCAAATCCCATCATGGCAGTTGTGGAATTTTAATTCAGTTGAATAAAATTCTGGAATAACAAACTTTTGGATTGTCATAAAAACCCAATCTGCCGTCTTTACCTGGTCTGGCCTATATATGACTCCAGACCCACAGCAATGCGGTTGACTCTTAACTGCCCTCTGAAATGATCCAGCAAGCCATTCAGTTGTAAAAAAACTGCTACAAGAAACAATAAGAATAAAACTGGACAGACCACCCGGCATCGACCTCGGCACCAGCTATGGACATGAAAACAGCACATCTAGCCCAGTTGACCCTGCAAAGTCCTTCTCACCAACATCTGGGGACTTGTGCCAAAATTAGGCGAGCTGCCCCACAGACTAGTCAAGAAACAACCTGATATAATCATACCTTTCAGCCAATGTCCCAAACTCCTCTATTATCATCCCTGTCCAGCAGGACAGACCCACCGGAGGTGGTAGCACAGTGGTATACAGTCAACATTGACTCCGGACCCCATGAAGTCTGATGGCTTCAGGTCACACATGGGCAAGGAAACCTCCTGCTGATTATCATCTACCGCCCTCCCTCAGCTGATGAATCAGTACTCTTCCATGTTGAAGACCACTTGGAAGAAGCACTGAGAGTAGCAAGGGCACAGAATATACTCTAGATGGGGGACTTCAATGTCCATCACCAATAGTGGTTTGGTAGCACCGCTACTGACCGAGCTGGCTGAGTCCTGAAGGACATAGCTGCCTGATTGGGCCTGCGACAGCTGGTGAGAGAATCAACACGAGAGAAAAACCTACTTGACCTCGCCCTCACCAATCTACCTGTCGTGCTGAAGACCTGTGCTCCAGAACTAGCCGCATCTCTAGCCAAGCTGTTCCAATACAGCTACAACAATGGCATCCATCTGACAATGTGGAAAACTGGCCAGGTATGTTCTGTCCACAAAAAGCAGGACAAACCCAATCCGGCTAATTACCGCCCATCAGACTACTTTCAATCATCAGCAAAGTGACGGAAGATATCATTGACAATGCTATTAAGCAGCTCTTGCGCACCAATAACTTGCTCACCAATGCCCAGTTTGGGTTTCGCCAGGAGCACTCGGCTCCAGCCCTCATTACAGTCTTGGTCCAAACATGGAGAAAGGAGCTGAATTCCAGAGGTGAGGTGAGAGTGACTGCCCTTGACATCAAGGCAGCATTTGACCTGAGTGTGGCATGAAAGAGCTCTCATAAAACTGGTCAATGGGAATCGGGGGAAACTCTCCACTGGCTCGAAGGAAGATGGTTGCGTTGGTTGAAAATCAATCAGCAGAGCTCCAGGACATCATTGCAGGAGTTCCTCAGGGCAGTCTTCAGGTGTACGGTCCCGGGAAGACATTGGAAAAGCCGGTTTTCAGCGCGCAATTCGCATACACTGAAAACCGGCTTTTCCGATGCCTTCCCGGGTCCATACACACTCAGCATGGACCTGGGACGCCAGAATTTCTGCCCTAACAAGTCCAGTGCAGCATGAATTTGATGCATTTATTAAATTTTAATGAACTCTTTTCTTACAGATACATCAAGTAATTGTGTGCATTGGTTAGTTACTTTGCTGCTCACTAGCTGAAATTAGACTGCAAGATGAAAACAGCACAGCTGCTAAATACTCGATCATTCACCTGCCCTTTCATTTTCATTTTGTTCCAGTAAACGTGTCCACGCTTTAAATAATGAGCTCTGCTCCGTTTCAAATTCCACTCTTTCAATATTAATATTTTCAATTACAATAAATAGGGTTGAGGGTAACACATCATGCATAATATATAATAGCTGGTATTGCTAAAGGAATTGGCATAATGTACTGAAGCTCTCAAGATTCCAAGTGCAAGAGATATTACGCAGTAAACTTTGTCATTTTATATTTGCCCAAATAACACATTTGTCTTAGTTTAGTTCAGTCGCAGATAGCAGAAAATATTTGGGCAGATAGTCAAAATTTCTACTACAGCCACAAGCAAAGAAAGGAAGGGGAATTGTTACTGATATTTGTGTTCATTGTACAAAAACATATTCTGACAAGGAAATATATTCTGTATTCTCTGAGGAAGAAAGTGACTTTGGGCCATGGCCATGGGGCTGTACTTATAACCATTGTTGCATTGTCCAAGCAAAAATCAAGTACAAATTATCTATGCCTACTTTTTCCTCCTTTAGATTTGTGAAATTGTAAACTTCCGGGAAAGGAATCTTTTCAACTATCTCTTGTATTGATAAAATGCTGTTCTGCGTAAGTCACATCTTAAAATGGCAGATAATAGCTATCAAATCCTGAAGTCAGAATTAAAACATGTACATGTGCCTCTTTGATTTGCATTTTATACCAGATTTTGTGTACGCAAATGTAAACTGCAGCTGAAGGACACAGTTATGTTTCGCTCAATCTAAGGGCACAAAGAAAGCACCATGATACTGTATTCTAAATTAAGTTAAGCCCCAGATGTTTCCAGTACTTTACATATGGCGTCAAATCCTTTCTGAGTTTAAACCACAATAAGTATATGATTAATACTATCAGAGGACCTGTCATTTAGGTAAATGTGAAGACAAGGCTGAGGCCTCAACAGCAGTGGGTTACTGGAACCCAAAACTTGCACATAACATCACCACATTAGGGGCATTCAAAATGTAGATACATGCTAGGTTAGGACAGTTAAGATGCCAGAGGGATTCCCTTAAGTGCACTGAATTGCATTATCGCATCCAAGGCTTTTCTTTTGTCATCATGTTTTTATGTTGTACCCAAATAGGGTTGCAATACTGTAATTCACTTGTACTATATTGAGTTCACTAGATTTATTCCTGGGATGAGAGGGCTATCCTATGATGAGAGATTGTGTAGAATGGGCCTATACTCTCTGGAATTTAGAAGAATGAGAGGTGATCTCACTGCAACATACAAGATTGTGAAGGGGATTGACAGGGTAGATGCTGAGTGATTGTTTCCCCTGGCTGGAGTGCCTAGAACTAGGGGGGCATAGTCTCAGGATAAGGGATAGGCCATTTAAGACCGAGATGAGGAGGAATTTCTTCACTCAGAGGGTTGTGAATCTTTGGAATTCTCTGCCCCAGAGGGCTGTGGATGCTGAGTCTTTGAATATATTCAAGGCTGAGCTAGATTGATAGATTTTTGGACTCGAGGGGAATCAAGAGATATGGAGATCTGGCAGGAAAGTGGATTTGAGGTTGATGATCAACTATGATCTTATTGAATGGTGCTGGCTCGAGGGGCATATGGCATTCTCCTGCTTCTATTTCTTATGTTCTTATGAGTTACACCCAGTAATACTATGCCATTGCAATAATGAAAATCAATTCTATTTTTCTATGCTAAATATCACTCACCTTTATAGATGATTTTGAGGTGTTATCATCCTTGAACGTTTCTCCCCACAGTGTACCCCTGTCGCACTGCTTTCTCCTGGTTTTATCTAACTTGTCCATTCAAATGGCTTCTCTTCTCATACTGATTCAGTCACCTGTAGTGTATGGAAGGGCCCCATCCTTATCCCCTTCCACCATCATTTACCTGCTGCTGCTTAGTAACATCTTCCAGAAGCATGAGATCAGTTTTCATCAACGCCAACAGCATTCAACTCTACCTTTCCACCTCTTCCGTCCTCTCCAACTACCTATTTTGACATAATTGTCTCCAGCTCAACATCAGCAAATTGAAGCAATCCTCTTTGGTTCACATAAACAGTTATAGCTCTGGCCTCAGATCCGTTAACATATTAAGCTAATGCTGGAGCACATGTCCTCACCCATACCAAGGCCAATACATCCATTCTTGCTGGGCTCCAAGATCCTCGTCCTTCCTTTGTCTTGCCACTCCCTAGCCTTGTGACTTCCTCCACCCTCTCTGAGATGCTTCTCTATAGGTGAGAAGTAGTATACAAGTTGTTCTTGTAATTGTATATCACTGTAATCATTGAAAGTGAACCTTACAATGATGTTAACTGTAGTTTGGTAAATGTAGTTCAGTTATAGCACATCAATTTGAGTCCTGTCTGATCTTAAGATATTGTTAAGGTGAGCTAAGACTGTGCGGTATTCAACCAATGTTGTACTTGTTGATGGTGATGGCTGAACTCTAGTGGTATCTTTTATATTGAGTTGACTCATGCAGAACAACTCAGAAGCCGAATTTGGGCATGATGTATAAACACCTCGACAAATGTGAATTGTAATCCATTTCACCTGCAGATGTGTTGAGTTTTATGCAAGAGAGAGAGAGTGAATGTGCAATATTATTGTTTTAAATAGTAAATTTTTTAACTTCTATTTTAGCCAGGGAAATCGAAGAGGAAGAGGAATACCTAGAAATCTTCATGATCAGCAGGTACCAAGCGGGCATTTATCAGTGCAAAGCTGCCAACGAAGTTTCCTCTGCCGATGAGAAAAAAGTCCATATCACTGTTAACTGTAAGTAGTTCTCAAAGCTTCTTTGTTTCATTCTTCTTGTCTTCCAAAAGGAGAAAAAGTTCTGCGCTTAAACAGGTGTTTAATGATTTAGCATAATATTGAACGACACATGTTTCACTTTTTTAAAAATAGAAGTAATTTAGTCAAACTTTACAAGGCATTTGTGCAGGGAAGCTTTTAATAGCTTCCATTCAATATCTTGATAATTGCACCAATCCACCAAAAAATATTGCGAGTAAAAATGTAATCAAATGAATCTGTAAATTGAAATCTGAATAGAATCTAATAAGAATTAAACCAAATTATCTTGTCATGTATTAGTGCACACAGAAATATTTTATTGATGTAGTACACAATTGTTCATTTAATTGGGTACTGTTGAAATGTGCAGATTGTAATCATAAAGTGATCATTTGCTTGAGTATATCATTTCCTAGGTTAGTTAAAATGTTGCTCATTCCCATCAATATAATTAAAAACCGCAATCAATATTTCTTACTTGCTCACTCTTGGTCTGACACAGAGACTCATATTTATCTACATACACAGCTAATCTATGTGTGTAAATTTATGCTAATTTATTCTTATAAATGAAGAAATAGTAATGTTTTTAACCAAGTTGAATCTACAACTGCATGGCTGCTTGTTGATCTATATTGTCGTTTAGTCCCCCAAATTTAAAATTCCCACAAATTTATGCCTATTTTTATGTACTGACGTATGTTCAGGATATTGGCAGGAAATTTAGGTGTAAATATGCATCAGTAAAATGAGAGCAGGATAGGTGTTACTTCCCAATTACACCACTCCAAGAAATTCCACCCCTAGATGTTTATGCACAACCAAGTTAAGAATAACTGACATAATTCCCTGACTTAGCCCTTACCCCTTTTGGAACAGGGGTGTGACCATTTCCAATCCACTGGCACAAGTTCCCATATTCAAAGATTCTTGAAAATTATGGTTCATACCTTCACAACATCCTTGCCAACCTCCTGCAGTATTCTGGGAAACATATCAACTAGGCTTTGTGACTTTTTAAGTGTAATTCCATGAATTGTTTTAGTACATTTTCCTCTTTAATATTTATCCCCAACAGTGTGTCTTCCACATATTCTCCAGGTACTTATATGGTACAAATTTCACTTTCCACTGTAAAAACTCATTAAGCACCTCTGTCACTCCCTCACTCTGAAGTACAAGATAGCTCTGTAAATCAGTAAGTTTTCCATTCCTTCTTCAACCAGCGCCATTAGCCTTCACTTAGTGCCATTGTAAACAACACTCATGGCTGAAGATTGGCATCTCAGCTGGAATAGTGAAATTGCCAGTAGGAGAGATTGTGATCTAACTATCTTGGTTTGCTTTAAGTATATCGGGCTACGTAATCTATAGGCCAATTAGCAATTTTATGATTCCTATTACTGATAAGATCAGGTGCTTTCAAATCAAACATTGCATGATTCTTTTACTTTACTTTCCTGGAAAAATCTCAAAGAATAAGGGGGAGAAATTCAGCTACTTTGAGCTAAATGAGTTCACGACTGGGCGCGGCACTGTTAACACCACCTCAGTAGCGGCTGTTTAGCGAAGGCGCCACAGCATTGCGCCCCGATCTCTGGCGCCCAGAGATCTTGACGTTATTGCTGTATGCATCGCCCCATTAGCGCCCCCGGACCCAATATTGGGTTTCGCCCCCTGTAGCTGCGCCGGGTGGTAACAGCGACAGCTTCAGAAAATGCGTGTCAGGCAGCCGGCCGCTACTGAGGCGAAAATTAAAGGGAGGTGGCCAACTGCTGAAGAAAAATGACCTTTCCTTTGCTGTTCCGGATGCGGTTTCTTCGCGGGGTCGGGCCACGATCATTCAGCCCGGCACTCTGCTTGAGTGTTGGGCTGATCGTGCGGCACCCCCGCTCCCCAGTGGTCTAGGTCGGTGCCTTTTTCTTTTACAGAGCCTGCAGCGTGGGCCTTTCCCTTTAATTGAGGCCCCTCGGACGCGACAGCACTACGCGGCCCAATGCGTAGTGCTGCTGAGGCATGCGCACCGTTATTGCCCCCGGAAGGAAGTTGAGTGCTTGATTTGTGCTCCACCTCCTCCCGGGGATGCAACCCGAATTTATCGAGAGAGGCAAGATTTCAGCACCTGCCGCAAAGTCTTGCGCCTCCCGAGTGTTACTGCTCCCTAATGGGACGATATCTTGGCCTAAGTCTTAAAGCTTTTAAAAATAAAAGAACACTGGAAGAATGCCTTTACAATCTGTAAGATACACTTACACCCCCATTGTATTACATTATGTAGAATTGGCTTTGTACCATTGTTTTTATGCTGCACTTCTATTGTTGGGCTGATTCCTGAAGCACTTTCACAATTGCCAGCTGCAGCTTTTGTTGCTGGTGGAAAAGCCTAGTTTATTTTGCAGTGCAGTTTCTGCAGCAATCAGTTCTATTGTTCCTTCTTCCGAATGAACTATGGGAGTTTACAGGCAATAACCCTTATAACACTGAGCAAGATTTCCCAACTGAGGTTGTATTCGTCTTGGCCTTTTCCAAGTCATCCCGTCGAAACCCCCGCCCTTTGCACGGGTTACCGTGGGTATTCAGTGGAAAGGTTGAGAAAATTCAGCTCCAGTGAACTTACACATTCAAGGTCACATTGAGCCCATTCTGTCTGTGCTAGCTCTTTGCTAGAGCAATCATAACTAAAACCCACTTCCCTACTCTCTTCTCATAACCCTGTCTCTTCCCCTACTTCAAAATATGTTTTCCCTTTAAAGATATCTTGGCCTCTGCCTCAATCACTCCATGTGATAAAGCATTCCATACTCCAACAACACTGCATAAATAAAATCAAAGAATGCTGGAAATCTCAGTGGGTCAAGCAGCATCTGTGGAGAGAAAAACCGAGTTAATGTTTCAGGTCGATGACCCTTTGTCAACCCGAAACGTTAACTCTGTTTTTCTCTCCACAGATGCTGCCTGACCCATTGAGATTTCCAGCATTCTCTGTTTTTATTTTAGATTCCAGCATCCGCAGTACTCTGCATAAAGATTGTTTTCTAACCTCTTTCCTCACTGTCATTGACAATTTGAAATTGATGACCTCTTCAGTGATTCCCTAAATGGTCTTTTTCTATTCACTGTATCATAACCCTTCACAACTTTAGAAACCTCCATTAAATCTTTTATCCTTCTCTGCTCCAGTGGAAATATCTCTAGGATCTCGAGTCTCTCTTCATAATTATAGTTTCCCATCTCTGCCATCACCCTGATGAACCTAGCTTCAAAGTCCTTTCTATAACATGGTGCCCATTACTGCACACAATCTAATTGTGGCTTAGCCGCTGCCTTCTACAAATTTATTGCCATTCTCTTATAGTGGGTGAAATTTCTTCTGTCAATACTTATAGTAATATTTTTAGGCATGACTACAAAACAGCATTTCCTATTTTGTATCTACATCAGGTTTTTCGGTAAAACTATCAGCAGAGGAAATGTTAACTCCTTGATGTACGCAAACTTCACACTGTAACAAAATTGAATATTTTGTTGGTGGTGTATTTTTGTTTTGTATTTTCAGTGCAGTACTTTTAGGGGTTAAACCACATTACCTTAAAGAAAGAACTCTTTCAGGGAACTGATTATTTCATGATGTCAGTATAAACATACCCAGAGACAAACTCTGACATTCTCCATCCTCCCTTGTAGACTCCAGACCACTCCTTCCTCCCTCTCAGGCCCTTAACTATTTTACTTTCCTCAAGACTTGTGAGTTCTCCGACCAGCTTCGCCAGCTCTGGACTGACCACTGGATTGGCGACATCTCCTCATTCGCTCCTTCTCTACGAACTTCCTGGCTGTGCCTAACTCTCTGCTAATTTTTATGTAATCAATTAATTTACCCTACGTTCAATCTCAAGCCCCCATCAAATCATCTTTGCCCTCAGTCCTCTTGCCCTCTCTCTTCCTTTTCCACCACCTCCTTCCTTTAATACCCTTTTATTGCAGAGAATTACATACAATTTACACTGTGAGGGCCCGAGAGATCGCATGCATTTGACATAGGACTGGTCATTATCTGTTGCTAAATCTGGTTCGACCATGTTTAAGCAGTATCTTGTGTGCAAATTAGCTGAGAGTGTTTAGTGCAGTACAACAGCGGCTATTGTTCAAAATTTGGCTGTATAGCACCTTGGGACATCTTGAGGCTGTGAAAGGCGCTACATAAATGCAAATTTTTTCTATTATAAATTAAAGTTGTTGTTACTGGAAGAGTGATACCCTTTACTGACTGATGAGCAGCTCACTGAGCCAGTTCCTTTAGTGTGTTTGTGTGCAGCCAGTCAGGTGCTGAAGGCCAATGATATGGGGTAAGTATTTTGAATGCGACAAGATGAGTCAAGTGAACATATAGAATAACAGTCAAAGCAAGTATCAATTAATTAACTCAACCTTATTTCTTTCCTGAAAAATGGGATATGGCAAATAATAAACTATGTGCTATTTTATGAGCGTATTTACTTGAATTTTTGGCATCACCTTTTTTTCTAGGCAATGCCTAACTGCAAAATACTGACCTCTTGTATTTTAGGTTCCAACTATAGGCCCCAGGCCTACACCTGAGTCTCTTGTTTAAAACCTGACTGCCCATATATCCGTTTTCCTCTTTTTCTTTCGGTCTTCCTAGCTAGGGGGAATGCTGGGACAATGACTTCCACCCCGTTGGTGATTTGCCAGTAGCTGTGCCGATAAAAAACAGTTACCTTTCCTCTCCCCTGCCCCACATCCAACGTTCATCAGTTCTGTTGCGGCCATCAGAAGAAAAATAGGAGTCTTATGAAATAAGCAAGAAACCTCATGTAAAGATATTATGAGATGCTATTTGATGTCCAGTATTAATAATATTAATGAAACATCATGGCTGAAATTGTTTGCTCCCTTTAAGGAGGAGTGCATATGCTACATAATATAAGAACATAAGAAATAGGAGCAGGAGTAGGCCATATGGCCCCTCGAACCTGCTCCGCCATTTAATATGATCATGGCTGATCCGATCATGAACGATCCGATCATGGACTCAGGTCCACTTCCCTGCCCGTTCCCCATAACCCATTATCCCCTTATCGTTTAAGAAACTGTCTATTTCTGTCTTAAATGTATTCAATGTCCCAGTTTCCAGAGCTCTCTGAGGCAGCGAATTCCTCTGAGAGAAGAAATTTCTCCTCATCTCAGTTTTAAATGGGCGGCCCCTTATTCTAAGATCATGCCCTCTAGTTCTAGTCTTCCCCCATCAGTGGAAACATCCTCTCTGCATCCACCTTGTCAAGCCCCTTCATAATCTTATACGTTTCGATAAGATCTCATTCTTCTGAATTCCAATGAGTAGAGCCCCAACCTACTCAACCTTTCCTCATAAGTCAACCCCCTCATCTCCGGAATCAACCTAGTGAACCTTCTCTGAACTGACTCCAAGGCAAGTATATCCTTTTGTAAATATGGAAACCAAAACTGCATTCAGTATTCCAGGTGTGGAATCACCAATACCCTGTATAGCTGTAGCAAGACTTCCCTGCTTTTATATCCATCCCCTTTGCAATAAAAGCCATTGGTCTTCCTGATCACTTGCTGTACCTGCATACTATCCTTTTGTGTTTCATGCACAAGTATCCCCAGGTCCCGCTGTACTGCAGCACTTTGCAATCTTGCTCCATTTAAATGATAACTTGCTCTTTGATTTTTTTGTGCATGACCTCACACTTTCCAACATTATACTCCATCTGGCAAATTTTTGCCTACTCACTTAGCCTGTCTATGTCCTTTTGCAGATTTTTTGTGTCCTCCTCACACATTGCTTTTCCTCCCATCTTTGTATCATCAGCAAACTTGGCTACGTTACACTCAGTCCCTTCTTCCAAGTCGTTAATATAGATTGTAAATAGTTGGGGACCCAGCATTGACACCTGCAGCACCCCACTAGTTACTGATTGCCAACCAGAGAATGAACCATTTATCCCCACTCTCTGTTTTCTGTTAGTTAGCCAATCCTCTATCCATGCTAATATATTACCCCCAACCCTGAGAACTTTTATCTTATGCAGTAACCTTTTATGTGGTACCTTGTCAAATGCCTTCTGGAAATCCAAATACACCACATCCACTGGTTCCCCTTTATCCACCCTGTTCGTTACATCCACAAAGAACTCCAGCAAATTTGTCAAACATGACTTCCCCTTCATAAATCCATGCTGACTCTGCCTGACCAAATTTTGCTTTTCCAAATGTCCTGTTCCTGTTTCTTTAATAATGGACTCCAACATTTTCCCAACCACAAATGTTAGGCTAACTGGTTTATAGTTTCCTGCTTTTTGTCTGCCTCCTATTTGAATTGGAGCATTACATTTGCGGCTGTTTGCTGAGTAGCGGCTAGGTGTGTTTTTCTAAGGTTTAGAGTTTAGTTCTATCATCTGCTGTGTTGTCTTTGCTTTGACTTGCCTGTTGTTATTAAGCCACAATTTAGGTCATCAAGAAAGGGCTAAATACAGTCATGAGCTTCTTTTCAACTCCTGGGCTCACAACATTACCAGACATTAACCTTCTAAATGCACAATCTAGTTAATGGCACCCAATGGCTTATGTAGGGGCGTTGTTTTTGGCACAGAGTATGAGAAAAATATTTGCATAAATCTCAATAACATAACATACCATACCGGAACCAAACAGCCTGCTTCTACAGCTCGGCTGTTGCAGCTCAGTAAATTACCATGAGGAGGATGACACAACTATCTGATCTTCACTCTTTCCCTGTGAGGGAGTACCTGTCTTCTGTTCAGTACGTAGCCTGGCAGAATAGCTGAGATTTTGTGAGGAATTGAAGCCACACTCCACTCCAATGTGCGCCATCCTTATTTACAGTACAGCTGGAAGTTCCGCAGGGCTTCTTCTGATCTCCCGCAGTAACTTTGGTTGAAGATCTGCGGGGCCCTCAGAGAAGTGGCGTCAAAAGTCCTTTTCAGCTATCTACTCCATGTCCTGACAATTCCGCAAATCTCCCGTCAAATGAGTGCCGGAAGATTAGGAGAACACCTCTGGAATTTCAGAGCCTACTTCTATTAAATGTACAGAATTTTGAAAGGCAGCTTAGGCCCCCTGCTAGCTCAGTGGGTTAATGCAATATATGAAGTGATACTGATGCAGGTCAGGAAGATCCCAAATTCTATTCCCAGCTAGTGCAACGAAAACTATTCTATGAAATTGTACCGTCCTTAGAACATTACAGGGGAGCTTATCTAATTCAGCCCTCCCCTGGCCAGAGTGTACATCAGGGAACTGTGCACTTCCAGCCTGTGATTTTTCATCCAAATGTGCAGAAAATAATGGCATGGAGGTGTCCAATTTGCAGGTATGTACTGCTAATGGACATGGTACCCTGCCAGGAACACGAGTTGAAAAGCTGAAAAATTACTGCTGGCGATATGAATGGATGAATGCTTCACATAATCATATGACATTCTTCTGTCTGACATTCGGTGGAGGTGGTAATACATTTAAATTAAACTGGCTAATATCTCGCACTCAAATGAGTACTTAAATAAAATCCTGAATGCGTTAAGCGTTTGCACGCTATTATTGGCTAAAATTACAACAGTATTTGGCGAAGAACGGCAAGTATAGTTTCACAATGTAGTAATCATTTTTTTCAGTGCTGCTCTCCACATGTGGATTTGTGTTGTTTTCCAGATGCTCCCACTATTAAATATGCTCAGAGTGCAGACGTTGCAGTGGGGCGTTCTGGGATGCTGCACTGTGAAGTTTCGGCTGTCCCACCAGCAGATTTCGAGTGGTATAAGGAAGACAAGCGGTGAGTGTTGCCACAAAATATAACATTTAAACATCAACCAGGACAAGTTCCACACAGGAGATGACTAGCTAAAATTAAGGTGCATGGAATCGGAGATAACCTCATGTATATAGTCACTCACTCATCGGCAGTCCCTCGAAACGAGGATGACTTGCTTCCACGCCAAAAAAGGATGAGTTCACAGGTGTTTCTATGAAGGACCTGAACTACATGTTGAAGGGTGGAAGATACCTGTGCGTGGATTTTTTTAACGTGTGGTGGCCGTTGCACACCAGCCACCATACAGGCTTGACAGAGCTAGGTCTTGGTCCAGTGGTAAGGATTACCCAAGACGACTGGAGACCAGCTCTGCTGCACAGACCTAGTATGCACACATATTGCAGTGTGGGCTGGCCCATGCTGCCCCTGGGCCCCTGGCCCTGAACTCACCCCTCCCCTGGGCCGCGATCACGTCCCTCTACAGTCTCTCGCCGCTCCTTCGCCCCGACCTCACCGCTCCTGCTATATCTGCCCACGTTCCAATCACAGGCCTGGACCTTGATGACGTCACTCTTTGCTGCCATCGCCCTCCTGCACCTGCTCACGCTGCTCCCTGAGGTGGCATGCCTCCACGCTGCTCCGCGAGGCCTCCACGCTGCTCCGCGAGGCCTCCACGCTGCTCCCCGAGTCTTCCACGCCACTCCTCGAGGCCTCCACGCCACTTCTCGAGGCCTCCACGCTGCTCCCCGAGTCTTCCACGCCATTCCTCGAGGCCGCCAGTGTCTATAGAGCACCAGATTTGAACAAGGGAATTTTATGGGCATTATGCCGGACAATGCAATCATAAAGATACTTTGGAATGATATTATTTGCCAAGAACAAGAACCAAATAAATGATATTTCTTAGGGGGCATAGTTTTAAGGTGGTTGGTGGAAGATTCAGAGGGGATTTGAGGGGAGGCTTCTTCACACAGAGGGTTATAGGGGTCTGGAACTCACTGCTTAGAAGGGTGGTGGATACAGAAACCCTTACCACATTTAAAAGGTGCTTGGATAGGCACTTAAAGTACCGTAACCTGCAGGGTTACGGACCTAGAGCTGGTAAGTGGGATTAGACTGGATAACCTCTTGTTGGCCAGCGCAGATACGATGTTAAGTACTGTAGGGAATCGAGGTGATCTCCTGAACTAGTTTCGATTGCCTGGATGGATGGGAGAGGAATTTCCCCAGATTTTCTTTTTCCCCAATTGACCTGGGTTTTTATCTGGTTTTTGCCTCTCCCAGGAGATCATATGGCTCCAGTTGGGGTGGAGTGTAGAATGTTTCGGTGCAAGGGGTGTCGCAGTTGTGTGGGGCGGACTGGTTGGGCAGGGTGCTCTTTACCTTTCCGCCATTGTTCATTGTTCATAGGTTTATATGTAACCTTCAGGGCTGCTGACCGAGGGCCGTGTGGCTCTTTGTTGGCCTGCGCGAACATGATGGGCCGTAATGACCTCCTTCTGCGCTGTAAATTTCTATAACAAACTGCAGTAACTATGGAGTTTCTATTAAGAAAGATTATGTGAGCAAATTATCCTGATTCAGCAACTTATTCTCAGGACGGACAGCAAGGATATTTTGTTTTGCCAACAACCTGCACTAATCTGTAATTAAAAAAAATTCAGAAATATAAAAGCAAAAAGGTGGACTTCTTAGCAAGGCAAATCTGTTACTCTGTCAGTATCAAAAGCATCCAATCATACTGACACATACTGGGACTAAACATCTGCAGGCTGCCATGCCAACAGTTGCACTGATATCACACTGACCATCCCATTTGTATGGGACCAGTAGGCACCAGCGCCACTATTGACTCCTCTCAGACAATTGCCTGTTCCATGCTGTCAGAAATGCTGACATCCTCCAGCTATCCTGGGAGTGTGTGTGTGGGCGGGGGAGCGGGGCGGGGGGCGGGGGGAGAGGTTAACTGTCCATAATCAGTAGGAGTCCTTGCTACTTCTCTGGCATGGAACACCCATTGGGTCCACTTCTAACCTTCTGGAGGCTGGTAGACCTTCTCTGACTGAGCATACAGGCCTTCAGTCTTATGTCAGGTCTAATGATTCAGGGAAACAGGGATAACCTGACCCGGCCTTGCCCCCTCTGACATGGGTGGCCTTGTAAAAGGTGGGCAGAGGCTATACCCCTTATAACACTGAGCAAGATTTCCCAACTAAGGTTGGGTCCTGCTGTATCCGGTCTTGGCCTTTTCCAAGTCATGCCATCGAAACCCCCACCCTCTGTCCGGGTTACCGTGGATATTCAGTGGAAAGGTTGAGGAAATTCAGCTCCAGTGAACTTACACATGCAAAAAGATACATAGTATATTTACTCGTTCATGTACACGTGTCTAGATACAGGTGTTGTCTAGGCTCAGTTTGTAGCACAGTTTTCACTAGATTGGAAGGCTATAGACTTGAGCCCCATACCAAGAGTTCAGGACATCATTCAGGCTGACATTCCCATACACTAAGCGAGTGTCTGAGGTGGCATCCTTCAGCTAATTAATGTTAAAGATACCATGGCACTATTGGGCCAGTTTCAAACATATAATTGTGTTCAATATATTTCCTTAAGAATTGTGTTTCGTTAAGAATAAAGCATTTTATAAGATTCTGCTGAAGAGATTATCAAAAATAAAAGTGCATGGAATTGTTGATAGTCTTGTGACATAATTGGGAGGCAGAGATTAGGGTGAAAAGAAAGTTCTCTGATTGGTGGGATGTGACAAGTGGTGTTCCCCAGGAATCTGTACTTAGGCCTCAGCTTTTCACAATCTAAATTAATGACTTGAATGAAAGAATAGAGAGTTGTATATCCAAGTTTACAAGTTAAGAGACATAGTGGGGCCAAGTTTCCGCTCTGGCTGCAATTGGCGATTCAGGTGCAAATTTCGTCTAAAATTGCTCCCGTTTTGAAGCGTTTTTATTCCCCTGAGTTTTTGCTCACACGAATTTGCATAGTGGTGAATTCAAAATTGGCCATGAACCAGCACAATCTGGCAGTATTTTAAAACGTAATGTTTTTTAAAAAAGCACAATTAATGGACACTCCCACTGGTGAATAACGTATCCTGTGGGCATGGACTGTAGAAACTTGATTTGTGTTGAACGCAATTTTCCCTTTAAAATTCTGCGGGTTTTTTGTGCCGGTTACACCAATGTGGGGCAAAATGAGCTGCAGAAACCAGCGCAATCAAGCGGAAAGTCCACGCCAATGAGTCATATATGGATGGGAGCAGAAAGTTACAAAGGGGTATAAACAGACTAAGTGAGAATTACCCACATTGGTCTTTTCTCTCTGTTACCCTTCTTCCCCAGTAGCATATTTTTTGTTCTGTACTCTGGGATAGAATTTTTGCGGGCATTCGCTGATCTCCCACCATAACTTTGGTGGAAGTTTGGAAGAAACCATGGAGAAATTGAGTAAACGGGATTTCTCTGTGGGTTTCTGCCAAACTTCCACCAAAGTTACAGCAGGGGATCAGGAGAACCTCTGCAGAAATTACTGGTGTCTGTTTATAGTGTTTCTAAAGATGATCCACTTTCCTCTGCGCTTCTATCTGTGCTGTCCAGTCCAGTTCCCTCATTCCTCAAAATCTGGTTATTTAAAGTTGAATGTCCCATTGTACTCATTCTCTTTTTCATCGTGTCGGACCTCAAATCCACCATATTATGGTCACTGCTGCCAAGATGCTCCCTGACTTGCTCTGCCATTTCCTTTATGTTACTTAGTGTCAGATCCAATCATGCCCTAGCTCTCATGCCCTGCTTGACCAATTGTTTTCATGTAACAATCCATAGTGTGTTCAGCATCATGTTTTTATTCCTATTCTCCTCTTTACAGATTCCCCAGTCTGTCCCTGGTAAATTTAAACCACCCATAACAACTGCATCTGTTCCTGTACATGCTTCCCTCATTTGACTGTAAAATGCATGGTCCAATCTCTCTTCTTAACCTGCAATCTTGCAGATGCCTTCAGTTAATTTCCTTTTATCTCTCATCTCTATTCACAGGATTTACACCTTGTCTGCATATGTTCAAAATAGATATGTATCCGTTATAATCCAAAACATTTCACATAAAAGAACTTGGTTCCCAGTTTGTAATTTCTGTCTCCATAAAGTAATCTGTATCTCAATATGTTTACCCAATCCATGTCATTGTAGAACCAGGTTTATCTGATGCCGATGATATCGTAGTCAGTCTCTCCACCAAGGACTTCCACGTCTTTCATTTTATTCATAAGTATTTATTTACTGAGCATCCATTTCCCCCACTCCATAGACTGATGTGTTTGTTTATTTTGCCATTATTTCCCTGTGTTTCATCCATTTTTACTGTCTGCACTTGAACTGTCATCTACCAGCCCTTGCTTTGTATTGTAACATCCAACTTTTCTCAATCAGCTGTTTGCCACTTTCCCTTGCCTGAACATAATGAACAATACAACATGAGAATATTTGCTCATATAGCAAGAGTCACTGCACTTCATAAAGTGAAAATTCTACAAAATCATCTGAGCTGTTTGAATGTGATAACAACCTATATAAAACCAATTTATTACAAAAAAAGGGCTGCTGCAAGATTGACATGCTTCACTTATTCACCCACATGTAGAGGATGTACCATCATAAATAAACATATGGTTTGTAATTTTTTTATACATAATCTATATATAAAAACATGGTAGCATTCTGAATATTATGGAAAACCAGAATTGGGATTCAAGAATATAAAGTGCTTTAGATGAAGAGCTATTCCTTTCACAGTAATTTTGGATTAGTAACTTATGACGTTTTTCTCTTTCCACTCTCATCAGGATATATAACAGCTCACAAGGCATCCAGATCCAGAACTTGGACAGTCGGTCTAGTCTCATCGTCACCAATGCCACAGAGGATCACTATGGCAACTATACATGTGTGGCAGGCAACAAGCTTGGAATCACCAATGCAAGCATATTTCTATACAGTAAGGCTTCTGAATAATCTGAAAATCTTAAATCCTTTTATGGAAATTATAACTTGGCTAGACTTGTTCAAATGCCATTTTGAAACAATACTTTATCTCTGTAGTCTTTTCTTCCTTGCTAGAAATCACAGTAGGTAACACCATATGACAGGAGGAAAAAAACACAGATTTACTTTGTTTTCCTTGCAGCAAGCCCAGCTTTTAGTTGGTCAATCACAAAACAATCTTGACTGTACAATCTTGATTGTGGTCATGGGGAAGACAGTGATCCAATTTGCTCTGTGCCTCCTGCTTGAGGGAGGCAGTATCTGCCATGAAGTGAAAGTCGTTTGATGTGTATTTGGAGAAGGAGGAGAAATGGAAGATGGAAGAAACAATGGGAATAAAAGCTTTGAGTTTGTGGGAGAGTTTCTTAACAAATATTTTCTGGACAGACAGCCATACAGTTAGTTTCCCCCAGCACTCCTTCATTGGCAAACTCGGAGCCTGCACTGTTGTTGTGTTGCAAACAAGCTGGTAGTAAAAGTAATGCTCAGTGGTTTTGATTTCTGAAATGTCCTCTTGGTTAAGAAAGCTCAGTACAGAAATTTGACCCAAATTAAAGGCGGCCAATTAAATGCTGACTGTGAGTGAGTTTCCATCTCATCCAATTTGAGAAATAGTTGCCGAATAATGATCAGTCCAGTAGCATTCTCCCTTACAACATTGGGGTAGAAACCCATCTAGGGCGATATGGTATTGGCTGCCTGTTATATACCATGCCCGATGTTCAGTTCCATTGACTTCAATACCACTGAATATCTGGAGACGAGTATAACAGATAGCTGATGCGATACCGCCTATTTTGTACTACCGCCCAAGGTGGATTTCTACCCACTTATCTACGTAAATGGCTAATTTATTTAAGTCTTGTTCTTTGTTTTCTGCAGCTATTTAGAATTGACAAAGCTCTTAAAGCTTGAGTGGCCCATTATTTGGGCTTCTGTGGATAGGTTGTTATGAAAGAAACTTACCTGCTAAGAATGATGGCCTGGAGTTTCCGCTGGATTTTACGGCGCACTTTGGCCTAAAATGGCGTAATTGGCGCAAAAGGTCACGGATTTTAAGCGCAATTTGCGTTTCGTGTAACTTGAGTATCCTCGATCTTTTGAGCCAGTTTAAAAAACATTGCACTGGAAGCGGGTCTCGTCCACAAAACTGGCCACGACCCCAGGGAGAATTAATCACCATTGGGAGTTTCTGATAATTGCAATGGTTTGCAGGCCTTCGAGGAAGTTCTAAAAATGAAATTGGAACTTTTGGACACAAGCACACTAATAGGTATGTCTTAAAAGATTTTGAATTTTAAAAACAATTTTGAGGAACTCACTACTGTACCCCAATCTAACTAGAAAATATTTTTTTTAAATTTATTTTCAGTACTTTAAATTTGGGTTACTCATAGTTGGTGGATTGACACTGATTGAAAATTTTAATTTTTTGTTAAAAATCAATTTTCAACTGTATTAAAACTTTACGAAACTACGACTCTTAAATATATCAAGGGGCATTTTTTTTAAACCAAAAGTTTTTTTTAAATTATGTTTTAAAATGTTGCTCGATTACACTGGTTCATGGCTGATTTTGCATTTGTCAATATGCAAATGTGTTTGAGAGAAACGTGGGGAGAAAAAAACACACTTTTCAAAATGGCCGCAATTTGCACCAGAATTGTTAATTGCGCCCCGACCGGAACTCTACCCCAGCATTTTTATATGATGTATATTGATTTTCTTTTTAAATGGGCTATAATCACATTGCTATGCTATGCATAAGGTTTTGATTTGACTTCTTATAATCCTAGAAGTGACTCTGCTTGTAAAGCCTTGGCCCTGAATTTGCAGTCGGTATGACGGTGTACACTGAGAGTGCGCCATTATATTACCTTTGACATTGACCGCAAGCTCTGGATTTAGGCGCTAAGTCCTGGACTTGTGATCTATCAAGTTCTGACTGCGAATCGGCTTCACTGCACGTTTCACCTACCCATTCAAATCAGCGTGCTGGCAAAAAGCTGGGCTAATTGCCCACCTACTGCACATTAATTATCCTGAAAATGTTTAAGTCTGGTGCAGACAAATTGCAGGAGCCTGTTGCATAGCCTAAGGCGGGGGGCGGGGGGGGCGGGGAGAACATTAGCTTATGCCACAGTGAGGCACTGTTTCATGTCGGAGCGGATACAAACCTTGAAACATTTATTCGAGTTTGAAAACAGGGTCTTTTTGTGTCATCATCTTTGCTGCCCAAAAGTCTTTTATGGTTTTGGTTTAATTATTTTCCAACTTCTATTTGGATAGGATTTAATTCACTTTCATGATTTCCTTATGTTATCAGACAATTAAACTCGTGACTTTAGATTATTTAAATTAATCAAAAGTTAGTTATTCCAATCGAGGAGAAAATAATTTGGTAGGAATTTAAGACTGTAAATATAGGATTGTGTATTATAATCTAGGTTTGAGTATTAAATACTATTGTAATGATCATAATTTATTAATAAAATAGCATTACTGGCTGCTAAATTATTTTAAATGTGGGCAAATCAGCAATCTCCTCTGTTTCCCGATTGGCTATGAGTCAGGAAGTGAAAGGAGCCTTGCCCGACGTGATCCCAAGTTCACAGACGCACAACGGTGCGCCCCTGGGATCCATGGGGCACTACACTGCGCACAACTCTGCAGTGTTTGAAAGCAACTTTTTGTCGGGGGGTCGCACAAGAAAAGTGCGGATTTTGTTCGATTGTCAGTGACATACTCCTTAGCTATATGGCCGACTGCAAATTGAGGGCCACTATGTTAGATGTTAATAAACAATACTAGCTACCAATTCCAAGCATCATAGGATCACATGATTCTCACCTGTGTTCCACCTGACCTGAAATTCTCATGGAAGCATTGAGTGTGGCATACAGTATCACACTCATGTCTCATATTAGCTTATTGTGCTCACTGATTCATGGATGATATCAAATTTAACCACCCAATTTCAATCCGTCTGCATTCACATGTGTGACGTGCTCTTACCCCCCCCCCCCCCACCACCGTCCCCATGCCCCCACCCCCCCCAACCCTGTTGCCATATGAAATGGGATTTGCAGCTGAAAGAATCTATACTATCATTGAGGTTCAGCTGACAGAAAGTTCTCTGAAATGGGGATTGCCTTAATTGCTTAACAGCCACTTGGCTTAGTAGACAAGCAGAAGCAGAGAACGGCATTCTATCAAAACCCGTTATTATGCCACTCATCATATCCACAGGCTCAGGAAAGAAATGTTGGCAATGACTGAAGAACTTTGCCTCTGAAGACTCATACTGAACAACAACTAGAATTTATATAGCACCTTTAACATAAGAGCATGCCTAAGGCACGTCATAGATAGACATAAAGAAAATGGCCACTTAGCCACGAAGGGACAGATTAGGGGGAGAATAAAACCTTGGCTGCCAAGAGAAGATTTTTACTGAAGGACACATGGAGGGAGGGAGGGAGAGAGAGAGAGAGAGAGAGAGAGATGAAGAAATGGTTGGGGAGAGTGTTCCATTGAATAGGACTCAGGCAGATGAGGGAGAGCTCTGCCACCCACAGTGGGGCAAAGGGAGGGGGAGAGTGCACTAAAAGCCAGTCAAAGAAACTGTGTTTAAGGATAGGTTCAGGATTGGAGGAAATTACAGAGTTTGGAGTAGGGTGAGGCACAGGAGGGATTTGGAGGCCAGCATGAAAATCATTTTCTGGGTGTTGGTGGATCGGGAGCTTGTGTAGGTCAATTAAGACAGGGGTGATTGGCGAGTAGGACTAAATGCAGGATCCAAATGAGTGCAGCAGAGTTTTGAGCATGGTGGAATTTATGGAGGGCGGAGAAAGGGGGACCAGCAAGGAGAGTGTTAGAGTCGTCAGGTTTGGAGGTGACAAAACATAAAAAAGGGGCTGAAGTCGGGGCAGCGGCAGACATTCTTGCAGAGGATGAAGCCAGACCAAAGAGAATCGAGTTACAGGAGAAATGGGCACAGAGCTGGAAGCAACAACATGTTCAAGAATCTTAGAAATAAGGGGAGAGCAATAGCTTAGGGTGGATTTTTTGAATAGAGAGCTGATAATGGTGATTTTGAAGGGGGAAGGGATGGTGCCTCAGGCGAGATTGCCAAAAAGGCAAGCTGGGTGCCAATATTTGAATGGGAAGGGGATTAAAGGAGCCTTGGGAATAAGATGATCTTGTTGAGAACAGAGGTGGAGATGGGGAGAAATTGCGAAGAGGTGGGGATTCAGTGCTAGCATGGTAGAAACACTTCGGGTCTGAGGCCTGTGAGCAAGAGGAAGGGAAGGATGCAGCTGAGAAAGCTGGAGGGATGATGATGAGCTCCTCACACTCGGCTTTGAGGTGGTGGTGGAATGGGTGGGTTGAGGGGTTTAAGTAGATGGTTGGGCACAGAGAAGACTAGGATTATTCTTGTTTTCCAAGATGATCCCGGAGCAGCAAATGATTTGCCTGTGGAGACCAAAGCACGTTAGTCCATACTAGATGTGGCAAGGATGGCGAGGCCCGTTGTGCTCAATTTCCACTGTTCAGATGTGAGACAGTGAAATTAGAGCTTGTACTCCATCCCTCTTACAAACTTCTGTCTGATGCTGAATCAGACTGCAACCCTTGGTGACCTATTTGACCCTGAAATGAGCTTTCGACCACATATCCGCAGCATAACTAAGACCACCTATTTCCACCTCCGTATCATCACCTGTCTCCGCCCTTGCCTCAGCTCATCCGCTGCTGAAGCCCTTATCCATGCCTTTGTTACCTCTAGACTTGATTATTCCAACGCATTCCTGGCTGGCCTCTCATATTCTACCCTACGTAAGCTAGAGGTGATCCAAAACTCGGCTGCCTGTGTCCTAACTCACACCAAATCCGGCTCACCCATCACCCCTTTGCTCGCTGACCGGTTAAGCAACGCCTCGATTTCAAAATTCGCATCCTTATTTTCAAACCCCTCGATGGCCTCGCCCCTCCCTACCTCTGTAATCTCCTCCAGCCCCACAACCCCCCCCCCCCCCCGAGATGTCTGTGCTCCTCTAATTCTGCCCTCTTGAGCATCCCTGATTATAATCACTCAACCATTGGTGGCTATGCCTTCTATTGCCTAAGCCCCAAGCTCTGGAACTCCCTGCCTAAACCTCTCCACCTCTCTATCTCTCTTTCCTCCTTCAAGACGCTCCTTAAAACCTACCTCTTTGACAAGCTTTTCGGCACTTGCGCTAATTTCTACTTATGTGGCTCGGTGGCAGATTGTTTTATGTCATACTACTCCTGTGAAGCGCCTTGGGACGTTTCACTGTTAAAGGCGCTATATAAATACAAGTTGTTGTTGTTTATTCCTTTTCTTTGTGCCTGGAAGCTAAATTGTCCCAGGTATATATGAGTGGAAAGTCCACCCCAAGTAATCTCAAAATGTGCAAGTTTACATAGTGCAGATAATGGCTAACAATTTCTTATCCTGCAGCCCACCTCATCTGACAATAAATGAACCTGCAGCATATAACTAAGTATTTCCTTTATCAAGTCCTTTACGATTTCTGGATTGCTACTTGTATTTGTTCGATGTTACAACATGCTGTTTTTTTGTCATGATAAGATTACATTGTAAGGATGATTCAGCACTAAATAATTTCTAAGTTATGAGGATACACTTTGTGCCAATTTCTTTGGGGCAGGCCCTTGATATTAAAAAGCTGCATTTGAATCTGAACTGAGCAGCTTTCTTCATGTTGGTTATCTTCTTTCTGATCTATGTCCAGATGCATTGGATCAAAGCTTCATTTATTCTCTATGCAATTTTCTTCCAAACCTATTAGATGAGGTACTTTTAGGGAGGACCCCTTTCTGTACCACACAGGATAGCATTCTTTCCCCTTACTTCATGAATCAGCTCTTCCAGTGCTCAGTTTTTGAAACAGATAATGCAATACTCTTGCTACCTGCGTTTTCCAGGAGTTTTGTTGTGTTAAACTCCTGGCACAAATGGAAAATTTTAAATGCTTTTGTAGCTATTTTAGTGCTGGTCTACCTGTTGATCAGTTCGGATATTCTACTGATAGTACACTGTGCATACAATAGATCATACCATGCATTTCAGCAACTAACACCACAATATCAGGGGTTAATGGTCAAGCTAAAATATCCCTCCTCAAAAAATATACATCAGTAAGTCACCCTAATCCTCAGATGTAGCCTCCAGTAGTAAGCTATAGTTTAAATTAA
This sequence comes from Pristiophorus japonicus, assembly GCF_044704955.1. NCBI lineage: Eukaryota > Metazoa > Chordata > Chondrichthyes > Pristiophoridae > Pristiophorus > Pristiophorus japonicus. The sequence goes on from NC_091987.1 coordinate 50,528,416, forward strand.
AACTGAAGGAGACAGAAAGAAAACATTGCGCTAAATATACAGAATACCTTATCACATTTTGGGTGGTGGGGTTTGACCATTTTTGACAGAAAAGAGCTGGGTGGGGAAAAGAGTTACTCTTAAATGTTGGGTTTTTAAAGCAAAGTGTATTCACACAGGTTTACAAAATAGCAGAGGTGGTTTAAGTACTAATGAGCTCGGCTTCAATGTTGTTTCCCCATTGACTGTAAATAATAAGCAATTCAGTAGTCTGTCTCAGCAATCAATTAACATCTCACACCCATTGTGTTGAGAAATCACTGCTTGGCAGAGGTGGCCGAGCAGCCTTTCCTTTATGACTGTGAACAGAAAGAAATAATAACAGGCACAGAATGTCGGTCATTCCAGAAAAGGTAGTGAAGTCAGTCAGGTTTTAAACAGAAGTTGCGAGGGAAAGTTTAGCCAGGCTCAGAATGAGATTGGCACTAGAATAGTTGGAAATACTTTATTTAAGTCAAATAAGATGACCCATTGATGTGGAGTAGCCTAGCATGTTCATTATTTTTCTATTATTAGACAACACGCATTGTATTAACTAAATTAAGTGACTGATTATAACTGGTGAAATAAAGCACCTTAACTATGTCTGGCTTTGTCTCACTGGGTGTTTTCTTGTTCAATCTTCAAAAAATTGAAGAAGCACATGAAAGATAGACACAAATTTCCAGTTTAGATCACAAGAGTATACTGTTGTTACACCCCTGGATTATGCTATGATGTATTTAGTCATTGGGCAGTCTGGGCACATTCCTAAATGTAAGACATTCAGACTGCTTATGGGAGTTAAAAGCATCACTATACCCAAGAGAAATTCTAAAGCAAGATCCTGCTTCTCTAACAATTGATGGCAGGGATACTGAGTCATACGAGTGATGAAGGTTATTGAAAACGATTAAAATTTAAATGTGAATGAAACAAAAATGGTAATATTTTAAAATGTCAACCAGCTCAAAGAGGCAGAAATTGAGATTGACCAAAGAGGAAAAAAAAGGAAAGAGAATTTCAATTAGATTTTGAGCAACCTATATAGGAAGAAGAGCAAGGTGGGCAAGAAGAGAGGAAATGATGTGAATATTGAGGCCCATGAGAAAGAGTGTCAGCGTGAGGCCGATGAGAAGGCAAAAGAGCCTCTCCATTCTCTGGAAACGGCAGGGAAGTGCACATCAGCCACAAGTCTGGTACGTGAGGTCACAGAAGTCAGAGCCCAACATTTTATTAAATTAAATCTCATTCCAAATGTTAAAGAAGGTAAGGGATTGATAGTTTTATCCAGGCATTCGAATTGTTAGCCGGTCACAAGTGAGACACAGCTGAACCGACCAGTCGACTCACAACATCACTAATGAAAAAGAGCTCCAGCTGGTTTTTTCGTGTCAATCTTGCTGATAGGATGGATGATAATATTGCAAAGCTTGCTATTCTCAAGACTTAAGATTTAACGCCTGAAGTGTACTGGCAAAATTTGAAGGAACTAAGAAATAATCCAGACAGTACTTATAGAGAAATGATTAGTCAGCTCAAAAATACATGGCTGGCAAGTGAAGCTCTCACAAACAATGAAGAACTTTGTCATTTAATGTGAAAAGACAGTCAAACAATTTAAGAATCTGGGGGCTGATATTAACTTGCAGAAGTCGGTGTTAACGGGGCGGTAATGGCCTTAAAATGAGATCAGTCGTCTTAATGCCACATTAACCCTGATGATCGATCCGCTGGGACCTACTGCTGGGTAGCCGAAGTCTCTGCCTGTTTAAGGCGGAAGGCCCCTTTTAATTAACAAATCAGGATTCTATGACATACATAGGACCCCAATTACTATTTTAGAATAGAATTGGTCAAAAAATGCGCTGGTCAAAAGTTCAGATCACATAGAAACATAGAAACATAGAAAATAGGTGCAGGAGCAGGCCATTCAGCCCTTTGAGCCTGCACTGCCATTCAATATGATCATGGCTGATAATTCAACCTCAGTACCCTACCCCAGCCTTCTCTCCACACCCACTGATCTCTTTAGCCATAAGGGCCACATCCAACTCCCTTTTGAATATGTCCAATGAACTGTACTCAACAACTTTTTGTGGCAGAGAATTCCACAGGCTCACAACTCTGGGTGAAAAAGTTTCTCCTCATCTCAGTCCTACATGGCTAACCCCTTAACATTAGACTGTGTCCCCTGGTTCTGGCATTCCCCAACATCAGGAACATTCTTCTTGCATCTAACCTGTCCAGTCACGTCAGAATTTTAGATGTAATTGGCATCATGGAGACATGGCTCCAGGGTGACCAAGGCTGGGAACTCAACATCCAGGGGTATTCAACATTTAGGAAGGATAGACAGAAAGGAAAAGGAGGCGGAGTGGCATTGTTGGTTAAAGAGGAAATTAATACAATAATAAGAAAGGACATTAGCTTGGATGATGTGGAATCGGTATGGGTGGAGCTGCGGAATACCAAGGGGCAGAAAACGCAAGTGGGAGTTGTGTACAGACCACCAAACAGTAGTAGTAAGGTTGGGGACAGCATCAAACAAGAAATTGAGGATGCATGCAATAAAGGTTAAGCAGTTATCATGGGCGACTTTAATCTACATATTGATTGGGCTAACCAAACTGGTAGCAATGCGGTGGAGGAGGATTTCCTGGGGTGTATTAGGGATGGTTTTCTAGACCAATGTGTCGAGGAACCAACCAGGGAGCTGGCCATCCTAGACTGGTTGATGTGTAATGAGAAAGGACTAATTAGCAATCTTGTTGTGCGAGACCCCCTGGGGAAGAGTGACCATAACATGGTAGAACTCTTTAAGGTGGAGAGTAACACAGTTAATTCAGAAACAAAGGTCCTGAACTTAAGGAAAGGTAACTTCGATGGTTTGAGGTGTGAATTGGCGAGAATAGACTGGCAAATTATACTTAAAGGGTTGACGGTGGATAGGCAATGGCAAACATTTAAAGATCAATGGATGAACTTCAACAATTGTACATCCCTTTCTGGAGTAAATATAAAACGGGGAATGTGGCTCAACCGTGACTAACAAGGCAAATTAAGGATAGTGTTAAATCCAAGGAAGAGGCATATAAATTAGCCAGAAAAAGCAGCAAGCCTGAGGACTGGGAGAAATTTTGAATTCAGCAGAGGAGGACAAAGGGTTTAATTAAGAGGGGGGAAATAGAGTACGAGAAGCAGCTTGCCGGAAACATAAAAACTGACTGCAAAAGCTTCTAAAGATATGTGAAGAGAAAAAGATTAGTGAAGACAAACTTAGGTCCATTGCAGTCAGATTCAGGTGAATTTATAATGGGGAACAAAGAGATGGCAGACCGATTGAACAAATACTTTGGTTCTGTCTTCACGAAGGAAGACACAAATAACCTTCTGGAAGTACTAGGGGACCGAGGGTCTAGTGAGAAGGAGGAACTGAAGGATATCCTTATTATGTTAGGGTCATTGTGTTAGGGAAATTGATAGGATTGAAGGCTGATAAATCTCCGGGGCCTGATAATCTGCATCCCAGAGTACTTAAGGAGGTGGTCCTAGAAATAGTGGATGCATTGGTGATCATTTTCCAACAGTCTATCGACTCAGGATCAGTTCCTATGGACTGGAGGGTAGCTAATGTAATGCTACTTTTTAAAAAGGGAGGGAGAGAGATAGCGGGTAATTATAGACCAGTTAGTCTGACATCAGTGATGGGGAAAATGTTGGAATCAATTATTAAGGATGAAATAGCAGCGCATTTGGAAAGCATTGACAGGGTCGGTCCAAGTCAGCATGGATTTATGAAAGGGAAATCATGCTTGACAAATGTTCTGGAATTTTTTGACGATGTAACGAGTAGAGTGGACAAGGGAGAACCAGTGGATGTGGTGTATTTGGACTTTAAAAAGGCTTTTGACAAGGTCCCACACAAGAGATTGGTGTGCAAAATCAAAGCACATGGTTTGGGGGTAATATACTGACATGGATAGAGAACTGGTTGGCAGACAGGAAGCAGAGAGTCGGGATAAACAGGTCCTTTTCAGAATGGCAGGCAGTGACTAGTGGAGTCCGGCAGGGCTCAGTGCTGGGACCCCAGCTCTTTACATTATACATCAATGATTTGGATGAAGGAATTGAGTGTAATATCTCCAAGTTTGCAGATAACACTAACCTGCATGCCGGTGTGAGCTGTGAGGTGGACGCTAAGAGGCTGCAGGGTGACTTAGACAGGTTAGGTGAGTGGGCAAATGCATGGTAGATGCAGTATGATGTGGATAAATGTGAGGTTATCCACTTTGGGGGCAAAAATATGAAGACAGAATATTATCTGAATAGTGGCAGATTAGGAAAATGGGAGGAGCAACGAGATCTGGGAGTCATGGTTCATCAGTCATTGAAAGTTGCCATACAGGTACAGCAGGTGGTAAAGAAGGCAAATGGTATGTTGGCCTTCATAGCTAGGAGATTTGAGTATAGGAGCAGGGAGGTCTTACTGCAATTGTACAGGGCCTTGGTGAGGCCTCACCTGGAATATTGTGCTCAGTTTTGGTCTCCAAATCTGAGGAAGGTCATTCTTGCTATTGAGGGAGTGCAGCGAAGGTTCACCAGACTGATTCCCGAGATGGCTGGACTGACATATGAGGAGAGACTGGATCAACTGGGCCTTTAGACAGTGGAGTTTAGAAGGATGAGAGGGGATCTCATAGAAACATACAAGATTCTGACGGGACAGGTTAGATGCGGGTAGATTGTTCCCGATGTTGGGGAAGTCCAGAACTAGGGGATACAGTCTTAGGCTAAGGGGTAGGCCATTTAGGACTGAGATGAGGAGAGACTTCTTCACTCAGAGTTGCTAACCTATGGAATTCCCTGCCGCAGAGAGTTGTTGATGCCAATTCATTGGATATATTCAAGAGGGAGTTAGATATGGCCCTTACAGCTAAGGGGATCAAGTGGTATGGAGAGAAAGCAGGAAAGTGGTACTGAGGGAATGATCAGCCATGATCTTATCGAATGGTGGTGCAGGCTCAAAGGGCCGAATGGCCTACTCCTGCGCCTATTTTCTATGTTTCTATGTTTTCTATGTTTCTAGGAGATCCCCTCTCATTCTTCTGAATTCGAGTGAGTATAAGCCTAGCTGATCCAGTCTTTCCTCATATGTCAGTCCTGCCATCCCGGAATCAGTCTGATGAACCTTTGCTGCACTCCCTCAATAGCAAGAATGTCCTTCCTCAGATTAGGAGACCAAAACTGCACACATTACTCAAGGTGTGGTTTCACCAAGGCCCTGTACCACTGCTGTAAGACCTCCCTGCTCCTATACTCAAATCCCTTTGCCATTTGCTTTCTTTACTGCCTGCTGTACCTGCATGCCTACCTTCAATGTTGATGTACCATGACACACAGGTTTCGTTGCACCTCCCATTTTACTAATCTGTCACCATTCAGATAATCTGTCTTCCTGATTTTGCCACTCAAGTGGATAACCTCACATTTATCCACATTACACTGCATCTGCCATGCATTTGCCCACTCACCTAACCTGTACAAGTCACCCTGCAGCCTCTTAGCATCCTCCTCACAGCTCGCACTGCCAGTGTCATCTGCAAACTTGGAGATATTACATCCAATTCCTTCATCAAAATCATAAATGTTTATTGTAAATAGCTGGGGTCCATGCACAGCACCCCACTTGTCACTGCCTGCCATTCTGAAAAGGACCCATTTATTCCCACTCTTTGCTTCCTGTCTGCCAACCATTTCTCTATCCACGTCAATACGTTACCCCTAATACCACGTGCCTTAATTTTACACACTAATCTCTTGTGTGGGACCTTGTCAAAAGCCTTTTGTAAGACTTATCTTTTATAAGAACAGGTTTTTAATCCTGTAAAATGTTGTCTTTTTCTTTTGACTTAACAGATTCAAGACTTAATTACGAATTGTCTCTACACTTTGAGTTCAAACTTGTGAGACAAACAATGAAGACACAGACTCAGGATGTTTCTTCAACCACCCCAACCCAGACGTTATCTTTAATTGGAAAAATCTAAAGAAATACAAGCAATTTAGGATAGCATTTAATGCACAATCATTTCTTCATTATTAGCTCACGCTAACTTATCCCGTTCAATCCCTTATCATGATTAAAATTCCCAATCCATGGATAGAGGATTGGCTAACTCATAGAGAACAGAGAGTCAGGATTAATGGTTCATTCTCTGGTTGGTAACCAGTAACTAGTGGGGTGCTGCAGGGATCAGTGCTGGGACCCCACCTATTTACAATAATATTAACAACTTGGCAGAAGGGACTGAGTGTAACATAGCCAAGTTTGCTGATGATACAGAAATGGGAGGAAAAGCAATGTGTGAAGAGGACACAAAAAATCTGCAAAAGGACATAGACAGGCTAAGTAAGTGGGCAAAAATTTGGCAGATGGAGTATAATGTTGGAAAATGTGAATTCATGCACTTTGGCAGAAAATAAAATCAAAGAGCAAGTTATTATTTAAATGGAGAAAGATTGCAAAGTGCCGCAGTACAGCGGGACCTGGGGGCACTTGTGCATGAAACACAAAAGGATAGTATGCAAGTACAGCAAGTGATCAGGAAGGCCAATGGTATCTGGGCCTTTATTGCAAAGGGGATGGAGTATAAAAGCGGGGAAGTCTTGCTGCAGCTATTTAAGGTATTGTTAAGGCTTCACCTGGAATACTGCGTGCAATTTTGGTTTCCATATTTACGAAAGGATATACTTGCTTTGGAGGCAGTTCAGAGAATGTTCACTAGGTTGATTCCGGGGATGAGGGGGTTGACATGAGGAAAGGTTGAGTAGGTTGGGCCTCTATTCATTGGAATTCAGAAGAATGAGAGGTGATCTTATCGAAACGTATAAGATTATGAGGGGACTTGACAAGGTGGATGCAGAAATGATGTTTCCACTGATGGGGGAGATTAGAACTAGAGCATGACCTAGAATAAGGGGCCGCCCATTTAAAACAGAGGTGAGGAGAAATTTCTTCTCTCAGAGGGTTGTAAATCTGTGGAATTCACTGCCTCAGAGAGCTGTGGAAGCTGGGACATTGAATAAATTTAAGTCAGAAATAGTTTCTTAAACGATAAGGGGATAAGTTCACTAAATATATTCAAAAAGGAGTTAGATGTAGTCCTTACTACTAGGGGGATCAAGGGGTATGGTGAGAAAGCAGGAATGGGATACTGAGGTTGCATGTTCAGCCATGAACTCATTGAATGGCGGTGTAGGCTTGAAGGGCCGAATGGCCTACTCCTGCACATATTTTCTATGTTTCTATGTTTCCAAGGGGTTATGGGGAGCAGGCGGGGAAGTGGAACTGAGTCCATGATCAAATCAGCCATGATCTTATTGAATGGTGGAGCAGGCTCAAGGACGGTTTGGCCTACTCCTGTTCCTATTTCTTATGTTCTTATCCCTAAGAGAGTAAAAGAAACAAAGATACTCACACCAGACCGTGGTCAATGATTGTAAGACTCAACTCCCTGATTTTCTTGGCAACTAACCAGGTTGCCAGTTCTCTTGACAGCCGCAGTTCTTCCTATCTCACGTGTTACAGCTATTTTAAACTGTTTTTCTGGATGTCTGCCCAATGTGTACGCAATAGTTTACCATTGAAACAAAGGGACAAAAGATCTTTCATTCTCTTATCATCTGGACAGTATATCTCATCTCCTGGACAGTCTTTTGCACAGTTCCCAGACAAGTGTTTTCCAGCTGTGTGGTGTTAAAACTCATGAGAAAGTCTTTTGAATTTGCACAGCCTTGTGGGTCACTAAAAAAAGTGGCCAAGTCTGTATCAGCCTTGGAGCAGTTTGCAAGCACAGTTATTAGCAGAAAAATGAGACGAGAAAAAGAAAGAAAATGCTTTAGTCTTACACAAGGATTACATTCCTGAGTTATGCTATCATGTAGTTAGATATTGCATATTTAAGTGCAGTCCCAATAGGAAGAAGTTCAGACTCCTTACAGGACTGACTAACACTAATGTACCCCCAAGGGAATATCTAAGGCAAGAATCTAAATTTGGAACAACCCTCAACTGCCCAATGGATAAAAGCCAGTAAACCTCAAGATCAATTGCTAAAGTAACTGGGTTAGCTGACTTGGTGCAACAATTGGGGCATTACATTTTGTTTTGGTGCTCTTGAGCTGGAAAATTCAGGCTCACTTTTCATTTTTGATCACTGCGCAGTGACTTCTTTTGGAAGGTGTAGCTGTTGAGTGAGGACCGGTTCAGGTTGGGCAGAAAGTCTCCCTCTATTACCTTCCCAACACTCTCTGTAAGGCTCGTACATGAGGAATGGCCACTTGAGCGAGCTACTTGTGGAATCATCCTGCAGCAAGATTTGGCCGTCGGGAGACAAGAGGAGAAAATTGGCAAATAAATAAAATAACCCAAAGACTCAAAAACTGCAAGACCAGTGATTAAACGTTTACAGAGACAGTCAGCGCAACCTGCACTGTTCATATTCTCCTGCAGTATTTTTCCATTTCACTCTGGTGTTCAGTCTCTGTTGTGTAACTGTTAAGGTTTCAGAAATGCATGGTTACCTAAGCAACGTCATTTTATAATAATATATCTGACACCAAGTTCAAAATCTTTTTTGACTGACTGTTGTCATCTGAAGATATATAAATGGTGACTCACTCTCCATAATATGCTCCTAATTAAACTATTTTGGATGCACATTCTTTTTGTAAAATTACAAATATTTTTCCCAATCATATTTCCTGTCGCAAAACAAGAACATTTCAGGCATTTCTGTCAATCAGGTTCCCAGCACGGGCTGTATGGAATGTTAGTGGTTTTAATTGGATGAATTACATTAAGTTCAAAGCAGCATCAGCAAAAATGAAAGGGAATGAGCAATAATGAGAGGTTTTTTTCTGTCAAATGTTGCCAGAATCATAGCACTTTCTCGTAGCATGGAGAGCAATCTTGTTTGTTTGGCTGTGAAAACTGACAGTGCTGGGGTAGTGCAGTTTTTTCTTTCAGTTTGCATTAGTCCAAAGAATTAGGGATAAATAATACTGGAGCTAATGTTGTTCCACATGTTCCCCCAGGCTTGGCTGCTTCAATTAAATCTGGCAAAGCTCCCACTGCTGTAAACACCCATGTTTAAATTGAGCAATTTTTAAAATTGGCCAAAAAGTGGCAACCATTTCCATTTGCATCACAATCCTCACCACTTATGGGGCCCAAATTTCGGCTGGAGTTACTCCTATTTTTGGAGGGCAAATAGTTTAGTTTGGAGTATCTTAGAAATCGCAATTCTCGGCATTTAGTTTGTTCCAGTTCTAGTGAGTTTGTTTAGTTTCGTTTTAGTTCAGTTTTTTTTTTCAAAAGGAGGTGTTACCAGCCACATGCGCCTGTTTTGCAAATTTAGGCAGCGCAAAGTTACTCCAAACTAACTTAGAACGGAGTAAGTGTCGACTTTTGTACGCTCAGAAAAACCTGGCTTGGAATTAGAATTAAGCGCAGGTAGCCAGAGATGTGGGGAGGCGGGGGGAGAAGGGAAGTTCGGAGAGTTTCCAAAGCATTAACACTTCACTTTTAGCAATACAAAGCCATCATCAAGAATAAATGAAAAATAAATCAATAAATCAATCAATCAAAAAATAAAAAAGTTAAAATTAAAATTAAATAAATAAATAAATAAATAATCAATCAATCAATAAAAAAATTAAAGTTTCTACTCACCTACTGCAGCACCTATCCGTTCGGGAGCACCGGGAACCCTCCAACAGCCTGCCGAAGAGCTGATCGGGCGGGCCCTGTTGCCGAGGAGGTGTTCGGGCAGAGCCCGCCTCCAGGGAGGAGTTCAGGTGGGCCCTGCCACCGAAGAGCTGCTGGTCAGGAGGTCCCTGCCACCGAGGTGGTGTTCGGGTGGGGCCTGCCACCAGGGAGGAGTTCGGGCAGGGCCTGCCACCGGGGAGGAGTTCGGGCAGGGCCTGCCACCGGGGAGGAGTTCGGGCGGGCCCCGCTGCCGAAGAGCTGCTGGTCGGACGGGCCACGCTGCTGAGGAGGTAAGGGCAGTGGTGACGAGGTGAGGCGAGGGACAGAGGCAGGCAGCCCACTCGGCCGGGGATAGGGGCAGCGAACATTGCGATGTCTCTTCGGCTAGGGATAGGGTCGCCCGGAGACAGGATGCGCTGGGAGGGCCAGGAGCTACTGCGCACGCGCGCAGACTTCACTGTGCACGTGCGCAGCTGCTGGCACTCGTTTCGGTGCAGGGCCGTAGCTCCGCCCCCCACCTGCTTGGGCTGCGATGCGCCGACTGCTAAACAGGCCTGCTGAACACCGAGAATTGCGAGGTAAGGTTTAGGCGCACTTTTAATTCTACAAAATAGGCAGGCCTCTCGGAGGTGCGCCGTTTTGCGAGACAGCCAAAACTTGGGCCCATGGTGGGCACATTCGTGCGAATGTGATTTGCCCACTACGCACGATGGCTGGTATAACATGATAACGCTATTGCTGTGTAACAAAAATATTTCTTCTGTGCAGGGACCTTTTGCTCTTGTTTCCAGCTTCACTTTGACCTGCAGCTTTTTGTTAAACAGCAATCACTGCTTTGAATAAACAGTAACCCCACACCATTTAGACTTAAATACACAAATGGTAATTGGACATTAACAAGCTGTTATTTACTTATTTCATTACTTATGTTTGTTCTTGCATTCAGTGCACCACAGCTGTTTCTGTCCGAAATAAACGGAGCACTTAAGACGCTGTAATCGGTAACTTTGAAATTGACTTTAATGCAAATGATTATCACTTTTTGGGTGCTAGCCAACCTGGCCAATTACCGTACAATCAGCCTACTCTCAATCATTAGCAAAGTGATGGATGGAGTTGCCAACAGTGCTATCAAGCGCCATTTATTCACCAATAACCTGCTCATTGATGCTCAGTTTGGGTTATTCCAGGACCACTCAGCTGCAGACCTCACTACTGCCTTGGTCCAAATATGGCTAAAAGAGCTGAATTCCAAAGTTGAGGTGAGAGTGACTGCCCTTGATATCAAGGCATCGACTAAGTGTGGCACCAAGGGGCCCTTGTAAAATTGATGTAAGTGAGTATCAGGAGAAAATTCCCCAGTGGCTGGAGTCATACCTACCAAATAGGAAGAGGGCTCTGGCTGTTGAAGGCCAATCATCTGAGCCCCAGGACATTGCTGCAGGAGTTCCTCAGGGCAGTGCCCGAGGGCAAACTTCAGCTGCTTCATCAATGGCCTTCTCTCCACCATAGAGTTAGAGGTGGGGTTGTTTGCTGGTAATTGCACAGTGCTAAACTCCAGTCACAATTCCCCATATAATGAATTGTGTCCACATGCAGCAAGACCTGGACAACATATCCAGGTTTGGGCTGATTAATGCAAGTAATATTAGCAGCACACAAGTGCCAGACAATGATTATCTCAAACAAGAGACAGCCTAACCACTTCCCCTTGACATTCAGTGGCAATACCATTGTCAAATCTCTTACCATCAAGATCCTGGGGATTAACATTGACCAGAAACTCAATTGGACCAGCCACATAAATACTGTGGCAACAAGAACAGATCAGAGGCTGGATATTTTGCAGCAAATATCTCACCACCTCCTGACTTCCCAAAGCCTTTCCATCACCTACAAGACAAAAGTCAGGAATGTGATGAAATACTCTCCACTTGCCTGAATGAGTGTAGCTCCAACAACACTGAAGAAGCTCAATACCATTTGTGGCAAAGCAGTCCACTTAATCGGTAGCCCATCCACCACCTTAAAAATTCACTCCTTCCACCACTAATCCAGGTAATGGCAGAAGGTTTCCTTCACTAAAGGATATCAGTGAACCAGATGGGTTTGGATACTGATCAACCTGATATGCATGCCCTCTTTTTTCTATTTCCTGAAATAATTTCTGTTTATACAAGAATACACCCAGTTTATACCCAGCTGCCAAAAGGTTTGGCAGAAAACGAAGCATAGAATTTTGCATTTTCAATATCGTGTGGGCTGAATTGTAAGTTCCGAGTTTAATTTCCACCTGATAGGTATGGGACAGTTTCAGGTCTGATGACCATTTTAGTTTGCTTTCGCTATGCTCCAGATAGATCTGTTAAGATTTAGCCATCCCTGGTATTGAGTGTTTATCCCAAACTTCAAATGGTGCCCCAAACTGAACTGGCATAAAATGTCTCCCTCTCTTACAGTGTTTCAATGGTACCACATGGTCTGGTGCTAAGCCATTCAAACAGGAAAATTCCCAGCACTATCCGCGGTATGTTTTGATCACAACCAAACATAGATGCCTTTAGTGGGAAGCTCGGTAAGCACAGGAGGTAGAGAGAGTTAGAGGATTGGAGGAGGCTTGTGTGGAGCATAAACACTGCCACAGTCCAGTTTGGCTGAATAGCCTGTTTCTGTGCTGTTAATTCTGTGAAAGGCAGTGCTCAGGATGCTACAACTGGCCTACTTTCCCTGGGTTAGGACTTGAAGTTACCCAGAATGTATTCATGTGTGTACTTTGGGGGAAGGCATGGTTGGGTTCAGTTGTGATGTAATCTCCTCCTCCTCAGCTGGAGTCCAAGTGCTGACATTTATTGAAAGCAGTGTAAATTTGCAGGGCTGAGAGCAGCTTCTGCAGGCAAGAATACATTGGCAACACAGCATAGAAACAGGCCATTCAGCCCAACCAGTCCATGTTCCACTCGAGCCTCCTCCTGTCTTTCCTCATTTAACACTATCAGCATAACACTCGATTCTCTTTTCCCTCATATGCTTATCTAACCACTCCTTAAATACATCCATACTATTCGCTTCAACCAATCCCTGTGGTAGCAAGTTATACATTCTCACCACTCTCTGGGTAAATGTTTCTTCTGAATTCCATTTTGGATTTCTTGGTGACTATCTAGTTATGCTCTTCCCCAAAAGTGGAAACATTCTCTCTGTATCCATTCCATCAAAACCTTTCATAATTTTAAAGACCTCTATTAGGTCACCCCTCAGCCTTCTCTTTTCAAGCGAAAAGAGATTCAACCTGTTCATCCTTTCCTGATAGATGTAGTCTCGCATTTTTGTTATCACCATTGTAAATCTTCTCTGCACCCTCTCCAATGCCTCTATATCCTTTTTATAATGTGGCGACCAGAATTGCACGTAGAATTCTAAATATGTTCTAACCAAGGTTCGATACAAATTTAGCATAACTTCCCTACTTTTCCAATTCTATTCCTCTAGAAATAAACGGTAGTGTTTGGTTTGCCTTTTTTACGGCCTTGTTAACCCGTGTCGATACTTTTAGTGATTTGTGTATTTGTACTCCTAAGTCCCTTTGTTCCTCTACCCCATTTAGATTTTATTTTCCAAGTAATATGTGACCTCCCTATTTTTCTTACCAAAATATAATACCTCACATTTATCTGTTGAATTTAATTTGTCAATTATACGCCCAATCCGCTTGTTTATTAATGTCTTCTTGTAATTTGTTGCAGTAGATGTACATTTTGTAACGCCTTTTGCATCTGCTTATCTGACCCAAGACTGCTACATTAGGAGCAAATTGTGTTTTGGACTAGGCTGCAGTGCCTCTCACCATGACTCTCATCATTGAGAGCTGATTTTTACAGATACCGAATTCTGAGCTATATTTTAAACGTGGTACGCCAGCAACAAAGGGCACTTTTGAGTCTGTTGCTTTAACCTGCTGCAGTCACTCAACCTGACCACTAATTGTCGCTTTTCAATCTAGCATTTTATCAGCATATGCACTTGCTTAGTGACAGGCAGTTCTCCAGTGAATACACAATGAGGTACTGGTGCTTGAAATGGTCATACCTGGGCACCTTTTAGTGATTGCATTACTGGCAGCTTGCCACTCACTGCCACTCATACAAAATAGCAACCGTCTGATATAACAAGAACTCATTTTCTAAAACAAATTACGTTCTTTGCTTCAAAAATAGTTCTCTGTAAACTTGGCAATAAGGTTACCATGAGTATATTTTTCAATTGCTTCGCAGTTTTGTATCTTTTGTATAAATTTGAATTGTGTCCCACTGACGGTTCAGTTGCCTTGACTGACCAATATAGACTTCAGCTAAATATGATAATGATACTATGCACTAATGCCTGATTATCAAATATTCCAAAATGACATATATCAGCCTGGTTTTATATTTGGTGCATGAGAGATAACAGCCTGCTGCTCATTATACTGAAGTTGTGTTTGCAGTATTTGTTATTTGGTATATTTTTGCAGCAGTAACAGACTATGGGCTAGATTTTCGGCTTTTGAGATTTCGGCGTGATAATGGCGGTGGGGCGGTCCTGATACCGCCTGGAAAAAATTTGTGCCCTCGTCTGCAAAATTTGGCAAAAAATGAGGGTCCATATCGAGGGCGCAAAATCAGGCATTACACAAGTAAGTTTTTGCACCCCAGCCGAAAATCACGGTGTTAAATAAGTCTGAATAATGTGCAGGACAAGGTTGTGCAGATGCTTTGATTTTTGTTGACGACGCTTGTAAATAGTTTCTTTGATTTAATGCAGTTCATTGCTGCTCAGTGCCCTGCAACATAACGTTGTCTATTGTATGGTTTTCTTTTGATGGGAGAGGTTTCTGTTACTTTGTTGCAGTAAAATGCCTGTTTGATCCTTTGCCATTAGTGTCTTGTGTATCATTCCACCATTCACCGGAGATGTGCCTTTATGGGGGCACATAGCGTGTCCAGAATTAGCTCCATCCCTCAGTTTCCTCCATTTAGAAGAACTACCATTATTAGCTGGCAGTGTGCGATCCTTGGTCCGGCCGCATCTCCACGCTGCCTCCCCCGTGGATGGGGTGGCTATCCAATGGGGGCCTCGCCAAGCTCCTCTTCGTCGTCCTCCTCCTGCTGATGTGGGCCTGCAATCCCCACTGGCAATGCCTAGCCCCTCATGATGGCCAAGTTGTGCAACATGCAGCACACCACAATGTAATTGGATACTTGTTGAGGGGAATATTGAAGGCTGCCTCCAGAGCGGTCCAAGCATCGGTCTGCCTGTAGGAGATGGCATATCTCTATCAGCACTTCCTTTCAGAAGTGCAGCCTTCTCACACACTGCTCCTCAGAGAGCTGGAGGTATGAGCGTTGGTGCCTGTAAACCCATGGGGGTTAAGCCCTCCTTCCCAGACCTCTTTGGCCTCTCCTCATCCATGGGCTGACATGGCCAAGAGCCCTGTTTCTTTCTTGACACCGCCTAGCAATAGCATGGAGCATGATACGAGGTGAACTAGTAATGCCCCCATTAAATTCTCTCACTGAAGTTGTAAGGACTCTGTAATGGCAGATAAAACTGCTGCTTTCAAGTCAGAGTTTCACATTGCGTGCTGTGCACAAACGTTGCAGTCAATGTGACCTGTGATGTAGATCCACCTCCCTCCATTTAAATACACCGCAAATACCGCCTGCTGCACCCTGGGAACACCTGCTTTTTCAGGCATTTCCTGGGGCGGGCGTATAATGTGGCGCGAGGACCTAATTTTCCATCTGGGCGCTAGCGGAGCATTGCACGACGATTGATGTCATGATGTCAGTGAAACTAGCGGGTGGGGCGGGGTGGTAAGTTTTTACGCCGCCGCAAACTGTGAGCCGAATTTTACGACCGGGTGGTAAAAGCTGGACGCCCGTCATAACAACTAGAAGCACCTTTTACCGCCCCTCCAGGGTGGTAACAGGCAAAAGGGAGGCAAAAGTCCAGCCCTATAACCTGAATATTTGAATTCATTTAGCATCATTTCCACTCCTTTCAAAGGTACACCAAAGTTGGCATGGTGGGAAACTATAGTGCCTTTCTAAATTTGTCTTTTATTACATCATGTTCATATTTTGTTCATAGTGGAACTGTTCCTAAATTAATGGAAAAAAATCTAATTGCAAAAGCTTGGATGACTGGCTGTTTGATGGATAAGAGAATCAGACTCGAATGTGAAGTCTCTTATAATTGATTAAGTCTCCTGACATCACTGTCCAAGCTCACTTGTGCAGACTAGTCACTTGGAGAGGAACTGTACAGAAGGGCTGTTGGCAACTCCAGGAGAAACAAGGTAAGCAATTTAATCTTAGTGGAAGGAAAGTTTTATGAGCCAGCATGTTCTAAATACCACAATCGGGTTTGGTCCACTTCAGTATTTTTGGTATCATAGGAATTAGTGAACTTTCTGAGTCATTTTAATTGGTTCCTGATCCCACATAACCCATTTTCATCCACTGAAATTGTAACACAGCAGCTTCAAATATAACCGACTAGTAGGTTAAAGTTACGTAGTCCAATATTAGTAACAGACACTGTTATATATGCATGCTTGTTTGCTTTATGAAGTCTGTAACACTGTTATGTAACACTGAGTGTACCCTTACCTGCACATACCTTATCTGTACACCAGAGGGTACTGCTGCTGGAGACCTAAGGGTCTCCCAGTATAAAAGGGAGCTCACAGCTTGGTGTCCTCACTCGAGGAGTTGCAAATAAAGGACTACAGGTCTACACAGTTTAAGTATCATACCCTGCCTCGTGGAGTCATTGCTAAAGGTGCCTGCATACACTACAACTGGTGACGAGGATATAAGGTCACGAATTACACGCTCAGCATGTCTAATCTCAGTAACTTTCAGCAATTTACAGAGGGGGAAGATTGGGATGCTTTGGTAGAATGATTGGAACATTTCTTTATAGCCAATGACCTGGATGGGGACACACCAGCTACCTGACTGAACAAGCGCAGGGCCATCCTGCTTAGCAGTTGTGGGCCCACTTTCCATTGTCTCATCAGAGACTTGCCAGCCCCAGCGAAGACAACCACCAAAAGCTATGAGGAACTTGTAATGCTCATACAGGAACAGCTTAAAACCGAAAGAAAGCATCGTCGCAGCCAGGCACCGGTTCTACACTTACCGGCGACCTGAGGGCCAAGAAATGATTAAATATGCTGCACACTTAAGATTTGGAGACCACCTTAATGAAGCACTAAGGGACATATTTGTCATTGGAATCTGCCATGAGGGCCTCCTGCACGTTGCTCTCTGCTGACATCACGGTCACCCTGCAGAAAGCAATTCAAGTGAGACAGGCCTACATGGTTTCGGCTGGCGACTTCAAGCAAATACTGACCTAGGACTCTAAACCGGCGAGCGCAGTGCACCGCATGGATACTTCTAAAGGCAGGAATGCTGCCCCGAGTCCAGCAACCCTGAGTCCACCACATGGGGCAAATCGGATGGCCCTGTGCTGGCGCTGTGGAGGAAACCACAGGGCCCACCAGTGCTGCTACAAAGACTGTGCATGCAAAGGCTGCCAAGAGAAAGGACACCTTCAAAGAATGTGCAGAAAAAGCTGTACTCACCGCGTCTCTGATGAGTTGGCTGATCACCGGGGCTCTGACACAGACGAAGGTGAAGCTGCTCAAACCCTGGAAGAAGAGTATGGAGTTTATACCTGCTCCACCGAAAGTTCTCAGTGGACGATGGAAGTAGACATCGACGGGGTCCCAGTTTCCATGGAGATCGACACAGGGGTGAGCCAGTCTGTGATGAGCCAAACGACCTTTGAGAAACTTTGGATAAATCCCGCCAATCGACCGAAACTGTCTCCTGTCCAGGCGCAGCTGCTTACCCAAAACAAAGGTAAAATCCAAATCGTTGGCAGCGCGGACGTCCAGGTCTCCCAGGGCAGCGTGTTGAACAAACTCCCCCTGTGGATCATTGCTGGCGATGGTCCCACGCTGCTGGGAAGGAATTGGATGAACCCGGTCCAGATCAGTCGAAGTGGCGACGGCCTCTGGGCTCCAGCAATCAACATTGAACATGGATCCATCGCTGCATCGAGAGATCTCACCGTCCAGCCCGACTGCGCGGTGATGACTCCACAACACCACGGCGAAATCTCCAGGACCGAAAATCCAAACTCCACTTTCCGGGCCGGGGCAGGACTCCAAGAAGTGAACATCGTCGAAAGAAGTGGATTCCCGACGTCCAGGGCCGAACCTGTGGAAGAAAATACCACCACAGCCTACCTGAAGGAGAGCCAGAAGATGGTGGCCGCACCACGAGGAGAAGAACCTGCAATCAAGATGGCCGCGGCCATACCACGAGGGGCAGCGTTGGAGGAGCGACACGTGGCACCGAGCAGCCAATCGGATTGGAAGGCTCCCTTAAAGGAGACCGGTAACCAAATAAAATTAAAGGGACAGTTTCAACTAAATGAGGAGAAGGACTTTAAAGCTAAAGATGCAACAAAAGGGTACAAGTATGAAAATGTATGCAATGTAACCATGAATTGTGATGCTGGTGTAACTAATGTGACTAATAAGATGAATGCTTGTGTAAGTAAAGTTAAGATCAAGCTTGTTATGTTGGATAATGATGACAGAGAGTTTGAAATGCCTAATATAACCATGTCTGGTGGGACCATGACACCCAAAAGTGATGCAAACGCTGTAATGTACAATGCAGGCTTGAATATGTGTGATCAGAGCCAAGGTGTCATGTATACTGGTAGGACACTGTTAAAGGACATTGGGTCCGACAGGCACCATGCTGATGCTAGAGGAAACCCCCTGTGGGAGACCTCCAGGTCCAGCAGGCTACCTGACCATGTAGCCTGGACCTTTGGAACAAATGTGATGCCCCTGGAAGGACACACACACACTCAGTGGGAGCAGACCCATTACAGGGACAGTGGTCAATGGGCAGCACAGCCACAAACAATGGCAACCTCCACCAGACCAGCCCTACAACCCCTGGCCACCAGGGCCAACACCAGGAGTGAGAGGCCAATATCCTCAAGCTTCCCTGGCAAACCCTGGGATGACCTGACCCTCATCCCAATTGGTGGACAAAGTGCCTACCCAGTCCTGTGGCCCTGCCCACCACCACACTACTATCCACATCACAGTGTATGCACCCTAACCGCTGCTGCTGTGGCTACCCCCCTGAGGGATCCCACAACAGTGACATCCACATGGTCTGTGTGTGAGGGAAGGGAAGCGTATGAGGCCAGCCTCAAGCACACGGATCACACCTGGCACCCACACAACCCTCACCACTACCTCCCATAGCCCACCACTGATCACCTCCCCAGGTCATGACAATAAGGATATTAAAAATGCTTAGAGGGGAGCGTTGTTATATATGCATGCTTGTTTGTTGTGTGAAGTCTGTAAGACGGTTATGTAACACTGAGTGTACCCTTACCTGTACATACCTCACCTGTACACTAGAGGGTGCTGCGGCTGGAGACCTAAGGGTCTCTACAGGTAACCCAATATAAAAGGGAGCTCACAGCTTGGTGTCCTCACTCGGGGAGCTGCAAATAAAGGACTACAGGTCTACACAGCTTAAGTATTATACCCTGTCTCATGGACTCATTGCTAAAGGTGCCTGCATGCACGAGAGACACCTTGGCCCTGATGTTAGTGTTGCTAACATCCTGCTCCTCCTGGCTCTCAAACAGTGCTGTAAAGGCACTTATGCTTTCCGTGAAGCAGTCCTCATCTCTCAAAAGCTTCCGGAATTCCCGAGGCCTGGGAAACCTGGCCGAGCAGGGTTAAACCTGGAAGATAGGTTACATCTGAGGCAGCCTTATAATATTTAAATACAAATTGGTTACTAATGTCTTTAAGGGAACGAAACCTGTCCTTATGGGGTCTGGCCTACATGCGACTCCAAGCCCACAGCAATGTGGTTGACTCGTAACTGCCCACTGGAATGACCTAGCAAGTCACTCAGTTGTAACAAACCACTTTCACAAAGTCAACACTGTTGGATTACCTTCACCACAAAACCTGCAGCAGTTCAAGAAAGCATCTCACCACGACCTTCCCAAGGGCAATTAGGGATTGCCAATAAATGCCGACCTTGCCAGAGACCTCAGATTCAGACCAAGATGAGCCCCAGCAACAACAACACCAGCAGCCTTCTCCTCAACGATCTGATGCTCCACAGGAGAGGGGGGATCAGCACAGGGGTGCACCGCGTTAGAGACGATACCCACAACACAGGATATACAGGCAGAGGATGAACTTCCTAGACATAACTGAGCAACATTGCTTCAGGAGGCTCAGACTATTGTGACAGATCATGGGTAGCTTGCTGGTAGAAGACATGCTGCCTAGAGGACCTGGTGGATACGCCTTACCAGTAGCTGTCAAAGTCACCACTGCCCTCAAATTCTTCACCTCAGGCTCCTTCCAGGATCTGCTGGAGACATTTACAGGAACTTGCAGTCGACCACCAATAAATGCATCACCCAGGTGACCGATGCCATGTTTCACAACTCTGATGAAGCCAGTGTTAGTGAGTGTGTGCTCTGCTCCACAACTCTGACTGGCTTCCCACGGGTGCAGGGCATCATTGACTGCACACAGGTGGCCATCAAGGCATCCCCACATCACCCAAGAGTGTTTGTGAACTAATAGGGCTTCCACTGCCTCTGTGTGTAGCTTGTTTGCAACATAAAAAGATCATCAAGCATGTGTGTGCCAGATTCGCAGGGAGCTGTCATGAATCTTTTTTTCCTGCGATAGTCCGCTCTCCGCCAGCTCTTTGCTTCACCAAACAGACTTACCGGCTGACTGCTTAGAGATAAGGCCTATCCAC
This sequence comes from Pristiophorus japonicus, assembly GCF_044704955.1. Classification (NCBI taxonomy): domain Eukaryota; kingdom Metazoa; phylum Chordata; class Chondrichthyes; family Pristiophoridae; genus Pristiophorus; species Pristiophorus japonicus. The sequence goes on from NC_091987.1 coordinate 50,549,092, forward strand.
TGAACAAGTGGCTGATGACATCCTTGAGAAGGCCAAGCAATGAGGCCGAGGAGTGCTATAATGAAAGCCACATCTCCACATATGTGTCATAGAGCAAACAATTGGCATGCTGAAGATGCACTTGAGATGCCTTGACAGATCTGGAGGAATCCTTCAATACGCATCAGCCAGGGTCTCCAGAATCATTGTCATACGCTGTGCGCTGCACAACAGCAAGGTTTGGAGCTGCAGGAGGAGCAAGGTGCAGAGCGCACAGCCTCTTCAGAGGAGGAGGAGCAGGTGGAACACAAGGAGAAGAAGGGGGAGGAAGCCGAGGTGGAGATGGCACCAGCAGTGGCACACATTGTTGCCCAGGATGACCTCATAATGGCCTGATTTAGTTAGTTGAACCAGTGCACCCATCTGGCTCCCAGATGCTGTACCAACTGCCTCACCCTCCCCCCTCCCCCCCCACTGCCCCCACCCCACTCCACCAACACCTCAAAGCAGTCCTAAAATGACCAAATCATTTCTGTCAAACAAACACCCATTCTCGAGGTTAAGTAATCTCTTACCATTCACCAGAAGTGACAAGGCCACTTACCAGGTAGCAGGCAAAAATGGTCAATGCGGGAAAGCGGTGCAAAGAAACAAATTGATATGGTCATAAATAGAACTGAAACTTAACACTAACAGTTTGGCAAACACCCATGTGCATACCCTTGTGCATCTACGATTGTGGCATTTTATTTTTCCGAGTGCTCCTACAAGGTGCAACCCGTGTGGCTTCAGGAGAGGTAGAGGCAGGCTGCTCACTTCCCTGCTGTGACTGCTTCAATATATTCGGCGGACATCCTCTAGGTTTTGGGGCCTGTGAGGGCCCTGTCAAAGACTGTTCCTCCTGTGACTGTGCAGGGGCAGACTCGGCCATTGTTGTCCAAGGAGGCATCTGTGACTCTGACTGAGGGGGAGGCAACAAAGGAGAAGTGTGAGCACTTTACGCTGAGCTCCTAATTCCATCATCCCTCTCACCATCATCCCTCTCACCATCATCCCTCTCATGGGACACCCGTACTTCCCTGCTAGTAAAGAACTGGAGAGCACCTTGCTGTACATCAGTGGGGCCATGAAGGCCCATGTCTACGTTGCTATCCCTTCTAGAGATGAGGTCACTAAGAGTCTGCAATCTGTTGTTCACAGCAAATATGTTCTCTTTCGATTGGCACATTAGCTGCTCCATGCAGGTCACCGTCATTTCCATGGGGACAGTAAATCGTTGCCTTGCTTGCGATATGGTGCTGCTCATGTCGGAGATGGATGTCTTCATTCTCTGTTCAATCGCACACATTGTAGCTGGAAAAGCTGCCAGAGCCTCGTGCATTTGTTGCTGCTCCTCCAAGATCAACCTCTTTGTTAACGGCCTCTGAGGTTCAGAATCTGCAGCAGCTGAGCAGAGCTTGGAGCGTTGTGCACACTCTGGCAAGGAGTCTCCACTGCTGTCCCTGTCTCCACCATCTCCTCTTGCTCACTTCTGATGTGTGAGACACTAGGTGACAACACTACTCTGTGTCTTGCTGGACCCACTACACCGTGCGCATATCAGAGATGGTGATGGTTGCACAAGGGTCTGGTGATGGTACACCCTAAGAGAATGGAACTTTCTCTGAGGAGTCATCATCCTCCTCCGGCTGGACAGTGGTGGGTGGGGCCGGTGGACTGATGGACCTGTGGAAGAGTAAAAAAATGAATTAGACCTCAAATGACAACAATGCGGCAGCAGCAGTCGGGAGATCGAGAGGCCCATAAAAAGGCTGTGGAGTTCGGGAGGAGCCACAGCAGTGGGAGCGGGAGATTGAGAGGCCGATAAAAAGGGCGCGGAGTTCGGGAGGAGGAGCGGCAGCGGCAGTCGGGAGATCGAGGCCGAAGGTAAAACAAAGAAGTAAAAATAAATTGAAGTCACAGCCAAGCGGGTTCGTGATTGGCTGGTTGATTGGTGAGTAGTTTTTCTTTTTTCTTTATCTTTTTTCTTTTTCTTATCAATAAGAAACCTTTGGCATTGTTGCCAAATTAAGATAATTTAAGGGTTAAGTCATGGCAGGAGAGCCCAGACCCGTGTAATGCTCCTCCTGTCCTATGTGGGAAATCAGGGACGCTTCCAGTGTCCCTGACTACTGTGTGTGCAGGAAGTGTGTCCAGCTGTAGCTCCTGACAGACCGCATTGCGGCACTGGAACTGCACATGGATTCACTCTGGAGCATTCGCGATGCTGAGGATGCAGTGAATTGCATGTTTAGTGAGTTTGTCACACCACAGGTAAAGGTTACAAAGTCAGATAGGGAATGGGTGACCATCAGGCAGAGCAGGAGTAGGAAGGTGTGCAGGGGTCCCCTGTGGTCATCTCCCTCCAAAACAGATATACCACTTTGGGTACTGTTGAGGGAGATGGCCCATTAGGGGAAGTCAGCAGCAGCCAAGTTCATGGGACCATGGGTGGCTCTGCTGCACAGGAGGGCAGGAAAAAGAGTGGGAGAGCTATAGTGGTAGGGAATTCTATTGTAAGGGGAATAGATAGGCGTTTCTGCAGCCAGAATCGAGACTCCAGGATGGTAAGTTGCCTCCCTGGCGCAAGGGTCAAGGATGTCTCAGAGCGGCTGCAGAGCATTCTGAAGGGGGAGGATGAACAGCCAATTGTCGTGGTGCATATAGGTAAAAAACAGGATGAGATCCTACAAGCTGAATTTAGGGAGCTAGGAGTTAAATTATAAAGTAGGACCTCAAAGTTAGTAATCTCAGGATTGCTACCTGTGCCACGTACTAGTCAGAGCAGAAGTAGCAGGATAGTTAAGATGAATACGTGGCTTCAGGAATAGTGCAAGAGGGAGAGATTCAAATTCCTGGGACATTGGAACTGGTTCTGGGGGAGGTGGGACCAGTACAAACCAGAAGGTCTGCACCTGGGCAGGACCGGAACCGATGTCCTAGGGAGAGTGTTTGCTAGTGCTGTTGGGGAGGGTTTAAACTAATATGGCAGGGGGATGGGAATCTATTCCGGGGTGACAGAGGAAAGTAAAATGGGGGCAGAAGCAAAAGGTAGAAAGGAGATCAGTAAAAGTGGAGGGCAGAGAATTCAAAGGCAAAAATCGAAAAGGGCCACAGTACAACATAATTCTAAAAGGACAAAGAGTGTTAAAAAAACAAGCCTGAAGGCTTTGTGTCTCAATGCGGGGAACATTCGTAATAAGGTGGATGAATTAACTGTGCAGATAGCTGTTAACAGATATGATGTAATTGGGATTATGGAGACATGGCTCCAGGGTGACCAAGGTTGGGAACTCAACATCCAGGGGTATTCAATATTCAGGAAGGATAGACAGAAAGGAAAAGGAGGAGGGGTAGAGTTGCTGGTTAAAGAGGAGATTAAGGAAGGACATTAGCTTGGATGATGTGGAATCTGTACGGGTAGAGTTGCGGAACACCAAAGGGCAGAAAACGCTAGTGGGAGTTGTGTACAGACCACCAAACAGTAGTAGTGAGGTTGGGGATGGAATCAAGCAGAAGATTAGGGATGTGTGCAATAAGGGTACAGCAGTTATCATGGATGACTTTAATCTACATTTAGATTGGGCTAACCAAACTGTTAGCAATACGGTGGAGGAAGACTTCCTGGTGTGTATAAGGGATGGTTTTCTTGACAAAAATGTCGAGGAACCAACTAGAGAGCTAGCCATCCTAGACTGGGTGTTGTTTAATGAGAGGGGATTAATTAGCAATCTTGTTGTGCAAGGCCCCTTGGGGAAGAGTGACCATAATATGGTAGAATTCTTTATTAAGGTGGGGAGTGACACAGTTAATTCAGAGACTATGGTCCTGAATTTAAGGAAAGGTAACTTCTATGGTATGAGACGTGAATTGGCTAGAATAGACTGGCGAATAATACTTAAAAGGTTGACAGTGGCTAGGCAATGGCAGACATTTAAAGATCACATGGATGAACTTCAATAATTGTATATCTCTATCTGGCGTAAAAATAAAATGGGGAAGGTGGCTCATCCGTGGCCAACAAGGGAAATTAGGGATAGTGTTAAATCCAAGGAAGAGGCATATAAATTGGCCAGAAAAAGCAGCAAACCTGAGGACTGGGAGAAATTTAGAATTCAGCAGAGGAGGACAAGGGGTTTGATTAGGAGGGGGAAAATAGAGTATGCGAGTAAGCTTGCAGGGAACAGAAAAACTGACTGCAAAAGCTTCTATAGATATGTGAAGAGAAAAAGATTATTGAAGACAAATGTAGGTCCCTTGCAGTCAGAATCAGGTGAATTTATAATGAGGAACAAACAGATTGCAGACCAATCGAACAAATGCTTTGGTTTTATCGTCACTAAGGAAGGCACAAATAACCTTCCGGAAATATTAGGGGACTGAGGGTCTAGCGAGAAGGAGGAACTGAAGGAAATCCTTATTAGTCGGGAAATTGTGTTAGGGAAATTGATGGGATTGATGGCCGATAAATCCCCAAGGCCTGATAGTCTGCATCCCAGAGTACTTAAGGAAGTGGCCCTAGAAATAGTGGATGCATTGGTGGTCATTTTCCAACATTCTATAGACTCTGGATCAGTTCTTAAGGATTGGAGGGTAACTAATGTAACCCCACTTTTTAAAAAAGGAGGGAGAGAGAAAACAGGGAATTATAGATCGGTTAGCCTGACATCGGTATTGGGGAAAATGTTGGAATCAATTATTAAAGATGTAATAGCAGGATCGGTCCAAGTCAGCATGGATTTATGAAAGGGAAATCATGCTTGACAAATCTTCCAGAATTTTTTGAGGATGTAATTAGCAGAATGGACAAGGGAGAGCCAGTGGATATGGTGTATTTGGACTTTCAAAAGGCTTTTGACAAGGTCCCACGCAAGAGATTAGTGTGCAAAATTAAAGCACATGGTATTGGAGGTAATGTATTGACATGGATAGAGAACTGGTTGGCAGATAGGAAGCAAAGAATAGGAATAAACGGGTCATTTTCAGAATGGCAGGCAGTGACTAGTGGAGCACCGCAAGATTCAGTGCTGGGACCCCAGCTATTTACAATATACATTAATGATTTAGACGAAGGAATTGAATGTAATATCGCCAAGTTTGCAGATGGCACTAAGCTGGGTGGCAGTGTGAGCTGTGAGGAGGATGCTAAGAGGCTGTAGGGTGACTTGGACAGGTTAGGTGGGCAAATGCATGGCAGATGCAGTATACTGTGGATAAATGTGAGGTTATCCACTTTGGTGACAAAAACAGGAAGGCAGAATATTATCTGAATGGTGACAGATTAGGAAAAGGGGAGGTGCAACAAGACCTGGGTGTCATGGTATATCAGTCATTGAAAGTTGGCATGCAGGTACAGCAAGCGGTGAAGAAGGCAAATGGCATTTTGGCCTTCATAGCGAGAGGATTTGAGTATAGGAGCAGGGAGGTCTTACTGCAGTTGTACAGGGCCTTGGTGAGACCACACCTTGAATATTGTGTGCAGTTTTGGTCTCCTAATCTGAGGAAGGACATTCTTGCTATTGAGGGAGTGCAGCGAAGGTTCACCAGACTGATTCCTGTGATGGCAGGACTGACATATGAAGAAAGACTGGATCTACTAGGCTTATATTCACTGGAATTTAAAAGAATGAGAGGCGATCTCATAGAAACATATAAAATTCTGACAGGATTGTATAGGTTAGATGCAGGAAGAATGTTCCCGATGTTGGGGAAGTTCAGAACCAGGGGTCACAGTCTAAGGATAAGGGGTAAGCCATTTAGAACCAAGATGAGTAGAAACTTCTTCATTCAGAGAATTGCGAACTTGTGGAATTCTCTACCACAGAAAGTTGTTGAGGCCAGTTCGTTAGATATATTCAAAAGGGAGTTAGATGTGCCCCTTATGGCTAAAGGGATCAAGGGGTATGGAGAGAAAGCAGGAATGGGGTACTGAAGTTGCATGATCAGCCATCATATTGAGTGGTGGTGCAGGCTTGAAGGCCCGAATGGCCTACTCCTGCTCCGATTATCTATGTTTCTACCATTATGCACGTGATATTATCTCGCTGCTGCTATTAGTCATCATGAGTGACTACTATATGCCATGTGGGATATTTCATTCTGTCACCAGGTTGCTGGGAAGTCCCGCTCTCTCCATCTCCCATTGCCAGCTGCTCTGTGACTCCACTTATTTCGAGAGCCTCCTCCTCTGCTGGCGTCAAAATGGTCTATATTGGCGGGCCACCTCCGGTTCTCTCTCTTTCTCTCCTGTTCTGCACTCTCTTTTCTTGCAAGGAGGAAAAGAAGAGAACTTTGTGTGAAAGTGATAGAATGAGTGCAAGGGATGGATGGGCTACAGCTGTAGAGGGTGACCTTAAGGGCGTGGCATGACATTTCCAAATGGCCACCTCCTATGGCGTTACTTGCTATGATTTCTTTCGGATGAGGGTGAGTGTCAGTGATGGATAGTCATATGGGAATGTAAGTAGGTGCATAGAGAGAGAGGGATGGTGGACCTGCAAGGTAGGTTGGTGTGAGGAGTGACATGCAGGAGTAAGCTTGGGAAGGCAGAGTGATGGGTTTGGGGTGACACGCATATAAGGATGTAGTTGAATGTGGCATTGTACATGCCTTTACTGACCTAATAAAATCATGAAATCACTTGCGGCTTGAATCCGGGAGTGGCTGACAACAGCCCTGCTGTTCACTTCTTGTGCGATCACCAGCCATGCTCTTTTGATTTCACTGGTTGCTCTCTTCCTATCGCTTTGAGGGAAATGGACCTCCCTGCATGCTCTGACTCCCTGGAGCAGGGCTTACAGGGAAGTATCCGAGAACCCAGGTGCAGCCTTCTGGCACTGTGACTCCATTCTTGCCTGCACCCACACAAATCATAGCCAGAAAACCTCCAGCAATGGCTTCTCTTCCCACTCCCGCATCATTACCTCTGGTATCCCCCAAGGTTCTGTCCTTGTTCCCCTCTTATTTCTCATCTCTCTGCTGCCCCTTGGCGATATCATCCGAAAACACAGAATCAGTTTCCACAAGTATGCAGATGACATCCAGTTCTATCCTTCCACCATTTCTGTTGACCCCTGTTTGGTATCTAAATTATTAGATTGCTCGTCCGACATCCAGTACTGGATGAGCAGAAATTTTCTCCAATTAACTATTGGGAAGACCAAAACCATTATCTTTGGTCCCTGCCACAAACTGTGTTCCCTAACCACTGACTCCATCCCTCTCCCTTGCATCAACCTGAGGGTGAACAAGACTGTTCGCAACCTAGGTGTCATATTTGACCCTGAAATGAGTTTCCAGCCACATATCCGCGGCATTACTAAAGCCACCTTTTTCCACCTCCGTAACATTGCCCGCCTACGCCCCTGCCTCAGCTCTTCTGCTGCTGAAACCCTCATCCATGCTTTTGTTATCTCTAGACTTGACTACTCCAACTCACTCCTGGCCGGCCTTCCACATTACACACTACGTATTTTTGAAGTCATCCAAAACTCAGCAGCCCATGTTCCAACCCACATCAAGATCAACCATCACCACTGTGCTTTCTGACCTATATTGGCTCCCAGTTAAACAAAGCCCCAATTTCAAAATTCTCATCCTTGTTTACAAATCACTCCATGGACTTGCCCCTCTCTATCTCTGTAATCTTTTTCAGCCTCACAATCCCACAAGATGTCTGTGCTCCTCAAATTCTGGCCTCATGAATATCCCTCATTGTAACTGCTCAACCATCGATGGTCGTGCCTTCAGTTGCCTGGGCCCGAAGCTCTGGAACTCCCTCCCTAAACCTCTCCTCCTCTCTACATCTCTTTCCTCCTTTAAGATGCTCGTTAAAACCTACCTCTTTAAACAAGCTTTTGATCATCTGCCTTCATTTCTTCTGTGGCTCAGTGTCAAATTTATCTGTTTGTCTGTAACACTATTGTGAAGTGCCTTGGGACGTTTTACTACGTTAAAGGCACTATATAAATAAAAGTTATTATTATTATTAATAAATCTCTTCAATATATGGCAATAGTCACCTCTCCCAGCCACCTGTTTGTCTCCTCCAACAACCTTGAACTGGGATGTGTGCAGGGCTCCTTTAAATATCTGAGCTGAAAATGAGTCATCGGTGATGTCATCACACCCGCTCCATTTAATTGGCCATGAAACCCGCATGACTGTTTCAATTGATTCAATTTAATTTCAACGTGCAGTGCAGAACGCGCTGTTGAAAACTTTGGGATTGCGAATCTCTATGTAACTCGCTCGCACCCACCGCAATTGTAAGGTGATAATTCCGGAATAGATTTCTAGACAGAAGTTTACGACTAAATTATTTACCATAATCTGCTCTAAATTTACTGGTTCATATAACCTCAAGTTATTTATTCATTTATTGGAAATCAGTTATGCCGTAATTAATGTACTCTTCCCAGACATGCGTCTTAAGTTTGTGGAATGGCTCCAGACAGGATAAATTGCATCTCAAGTAATGCCCTATTTGCTATGATTAAATAAAGTAATTATGAAGTTGAGACACAAGCCCAGAAGTTACTGTTGGCAATATGAATGGACAAACTCATAAAGTGCTTACATTTAACTGTCCACTTCATTAGCAGAGGTATTACCCAGTTTACAATAACTGGGCTAACTCCTGCGCTAAAAGAGCAGACCAAGAAATTTCATGTGAACATGTTCCACTTTTATCGCCAACAGTAATTTCTCAGCCATTTTTATGAGTTCTTGATCTTAGAAATAAAGAAGTCACGGATTTAATATATTTCCAATGTATTGTGTATCTTCCTGTAGTCTGCTAAAATAAATAAATCAATAGAGATGTAGTATCAGTCATATGATGCCATAAACATCTGGCAGCTATATCATAAACTCTTTACTACTCTCCAAATTAAATCACACCAGCTGTTATTTATGAAACAGGTTCTCTGCATAACAGTGAAATCTCTATAATGTTTTCTTAAACTGATAGACAATTTAGGGGTAATTTCACAAGGCTACACAGCCCCTGAGGAGCCTCCCAAGCAGCAATTGGAAGTATAATGTTATAGGCCCACACTCGGGTTCTGCACCAGTATTATTCCGAATACATTGCAAAGAATAAAACTATTCTTTTAGCTGTGGGACCTGAAACCAAAATAATGGCAGGAAAGTCTTCTTGAAAAATTTTTTCCCAATACAGTATAGATTTGTACTAAATTTGTAGTTTCAGTCATCGAGACCACAGAATAGCTATTATTAGAGGGAAATCCTTCTTAGTCAGGAAATTGTGTTGGGGAAATTGATAGGATTGAAGGTCGATAAATCCCCAGGGCCTGATGGACTGCATCCCAGAGTACTTAAGGAGGTGGCCTTGGAAATAGTGGATGCATTGACAGTCATTTTCCAACATTCCATAGACTCTGGATCAGTTCCTATGGAGTGGAGGGTAGCCAATGTAACCCCACTTTTTAAAAAAGGAGGGAGAGAGAAAACAGGGAATTATAGACCGGTCAGCCTGACATCACTCATGGGTAAAATGATGGAATTAATTATTAAGGATGTCATAGCAGCGCATGTGGAAAGAGGTGACATGATAGGTCCAAGTCAGCATGGATTTGTGAAAGGGAAATGATGCTTGACAAATCTTCTGGAATTTTTTGAGGATGTTTCCAGTAGAGTGGACAAGGGAGAACCAGTTGATGTGGTGTACTTGGACTTTCAGAAGGCTTTCGACAAGGTCCCACACAAGAGATTGATGTGCAAAGTTAAAGCACATGGGATTGGGGGTAGTGTGCTGACGTGGATTGAGAACTGGTTGGCAGACAGGAAGCAAAGAGTAGGAGTAAATGGGTACTTTTCAGAATGGCAGGCTGTCACTAGTGGGGTACCGCAAGGTTCTGTGCTGGGGCCCCAGCTGTTTACACTGTACATTAATGATTTAGACGAGGGGATTAAATGTAGTATCTCCAAATTTGCGGATGACACTAAGTTGGGTGGCAGTGTGAGCTGCGAGGAGGATGTTATGAGGCTGCAGAGTGACTTGGATAGGTTAGGTGAGTGGGCAAATGCATGGCAGATGAAGTATAATGTGGATAAATGTGAGGTTATCCACTTTGGTGGTAAAAACAGAGAGACAGACTATTATCTGAATGGTGACAGATTAGGAAAAGGGAAGGTGTAACGAGACCTGGGTGTCATAGTACATCAGTCATTGAAGGTTAGCATGCAGGTACATCAGGCGGTTAAGAAAGCAAATGGCATGTTGGCCTTCATAGCGAGGGGATTTGAGTATAGGGGCAGGGAGGTGTTACTATAGTTGTACAGGGCCTTGGTGAGGCCACACCTGGAGTATTGTGTGCAGTTTTGGTCGCCTAACTTGAGGAAGGACATTCTTGCTATTGAGGGAATGCAGCGAAGGTTTACCAGACTGATTCCCGGGATGGCGGGACTGACATATCAAGAAGGATTGGATCAACTGGGCTTGTATTCACTGGAGTTCAGAAGAATGAGAGGGGATCTCAGAGAAACGTTTAAAATTCTGACGGGTTTAGACAGGTTAGATGCAGGAAGAATGTTCCCAATGTTGGGGAAGTCCAGAACCAGGGGTCACAGTCAAAGGATAAGGGGTAAGCCATTTAGGACCGAGATGAGGAGAAACTTCTTCACCCAGAGAGTGGTGAACCTGTGGAATTCTCTATCACAGAAAGTTGTTGAGGCCAATTCACTAAATATATTCAAAAAGGAGTTCGATGTAGTCCTTACTACTAGGGGGATCAAGGGGTATGGCGAGAAAGCAGGAATGGGGTACTGAAGTTGCATGTTCAGCCATGAACTCATTGAATGGCGGTGCAGGCTCGAAGGGCTGAATGGCCTACTCCTGCACCTATTTTCTATGTTTCTATGTTTCTAAATGAAAAATTGACACTTATGTAACAGAGGATATTCCTCTGATGTTCGGAGTACACATGTTCTTGGAGTTGAGATCAGGAAGCTTGAATCTATATATGGTCATGTAATAACTGATCTCAGAGTGCAAGGAGATGATACTGTGTACTCGCAGCGGCAAATAATTCCATTATCCACTATTGATGTCCCTCAACTTGATGAACACAAATAATAACAGATAACAGATATCTGAGAGAAGGTGATTCAATCTTGTTGTTGGGGGTCTACGGTTGCTGTTGTTGATGGGTTTTGATGCTGTTGAAATTGAATGAGTGCGAGCCACTTATTCTAGATTTACAGCTACCCTTGGGGTTCTATCCAATGAGTCATTTCCTTTGGTTGTACACTAACCAAATTTATTTGAGTTACAATTATACCACTGGTTTCCAAAAACAATCACAGATCAGGATGTATAAATTTAGAGCAACAGACAATGAGTTTTATTTGAATAATAGATGTTGGCTGGACTGATATGAGGCAGTAGAACATCCATTTTGAAGGGTTTAGATGCTGTTAGCAACTGTGAGAGCAAAGCTGGAAAACTTCACCAATGCAGTGTCAAGTTTGAGATGCGTTCCTTCCTTGAAGCAGACTCTAATCTGTACGATTCTATGACTATGTATAGCTGGAATTCACCTGTATTTATCCTGACAGGTGCCAATGGATAGAAGGCATTTACAATTGACACACCTGATTTGAGCTGAAGTGTTGTTGTACCTTGTGATCTGAGCAGATATCAGAACAGAACAGTTCTGTGCACATTATAAACATGAAACACGTCTGATAATTTTGATGAGCAAAACACAGATGTTGTTATGCCAAGCTGTGTTAATGGATTTATTTCTTGTATTTTCCTTGCACTTTTTTCCCTTCTTTCTTGAAGCCACTGACTCTTGCGGCATTTCCACAGTGGCCCACAGCTCTCCGCTACATTGCCCAAGCACCATTCTTTTACATATGTGCCATGAACAGTGAGGTTTGGCAGGCTGCCTGACACTCCATGGACTTACAAAATGAATATCCATCCTCTTGATCCTCTTCCAAAATATCAATTTTCCACTTTCTGCTTCAAAAAGTGTCATTTTCCCAGTGACTGCACAGTACCTTTTTACTTGACTAATACACCAAACCACTGTTCTTAAACTGTTAATATTGGAGACATTAAAAGTAAGTACCAGCCATTCATAATCATTTCCTCTGCACCAAAATGTCCTTTGAAATATTGGTTTTCACCAAAGAAGAAAACCTGCTGTGCTCCTGTGCTGGGAAGTTTTCCCTGGTGTCCTGGCCAATATTTATCCCTCAACCAACATCACTAAGAGCAGATTATCTCATCATTATCATATTGCTGTTTGTGGGACCTTGCTCTGTGCAAATTGGCTGCTGCATTTCCTACATTACAAGAGTGACTAAACTTCAAAAGTTCTTCATTGGTTGTAAATCGCTTTGGTCTAGACTTTCGGCACATATTAGCCCATTTAATGCCCATTTAGCTCCGAGATGCTGTTTATCGCCCATACTTGATGATAAATGAAAGCTAGCACTCGATTTTCGCCCATTTATCGCCAGCGCAACTTTCGGCATAGAGGAATGAGCTGAATCGCCTGGCCTATTTTTTAAAATAAAATCTGACATCACCACTCGTGCAAGGCCCAGAATACTGTTTATAATGGAAACTAGCGCCGATTATCGCCCAGATGATCGCCGAGCACTATTTTTGGCATTTCGCCCATATTGTGCCCAAATGATCACTTGCCCAAAAAGACACTCAAGAAAAGCTGCACTCACCTGACCTTAACCCAGCAGTATGGACACCATTTTGTAAATTGTAGGAAGTTTAATAAAAGGCTGCTTGAAGTGGATGGGAGCATTGAAGTAATTGTTGAGTGATTTTAAGGGCGTTTTAGAATCTTGCCAATCATCGAATCACATTGTGGTCAATTTTGAGTTTATATTGTATTTGTTGAGGACAATTTAAGAATATTTAAAGACAGATTAGGGCATTTATAGTGATGGGCCTGTAATTTCTTACCCAGTATTGATGACAACTCACATGCTGCAGAATAGAGATGGGAGAAGGTTTACTGAAGAGCATTCCCAATCAAAGAGGTGGCAGACTGCTGAGGAGGAGGAGCCCTTGCACCCAACGCATTTACAGGGATAAGCGATCATACCTGGACTTGTCCAATAACACCTGCATTAGAAGGCTGTGCTTCCAAAAGGAAGTAATCAGTGAGATATGCCAGCTAATTAAGGGAGATCTGCAGCCGACCAGCACCATCAGGACCGCACTGCCCGTTGAGGTTAAGGTCACTACGGCACTTTCCTTCTCTGCATCGGGCTCCTTTCAGGCTTCACTTGGCTGCTGCATTTGCTGCATCTCTCAGCATGCCACACATTGCTGCATTCGACAGGTGACTGAAGCCCTTTATGGATGCAGGATGGACTTTATAAACTTCCGTATGACCAGTGAGGCACAGAGTGAAAGGTCTTTAGGCTTCTTGAGAATAGCAAACTTCCTCAAGGTGCAGGGAGCAATGGACTGTACTCACATCGTCATGTGAGCACCTTTACAGGATGCAGAGGTGTTTCTGGACTGTAAGGGATTCCACTCCCTGAATGCGCAGCTCGTTGTCGACCATAAGCAAATAATCATGCTGGTAAATACAAATTTTCCAGGGAGCATCCACAATGCGCACATCTTGCATGAGAGCACTGTCTCTGGCCTGTTTAAGAGTCAGCCACAAGGTCATGGTTGGATGCTGGTGGATAAAGGATATGGCCTTGCCAGCTGGCTCATGAACCCCCTGCATAAGCCCCAAACAGAAGCCGAGAAGCGCTACAATGAAAGCCATCTAGCTGCATGCAATATAGTTGAAAAGACAATTCGAGTTCTGAGCATAGCTTCAGATGCCTGGACCACTCAGGAGGTAACCTACAATATCACCCTGAGCAGGACGCTGTGTTCATTGTGGTGTGCTGCACGTTGCATAAACTAGCTGTCAGGAGAGGACAACAATTGCCGGTCCACCTCAGAAGAGAGGGGAGGACGAGGACCTTGGGGAGGACAATCAGCCTGGCGATTAACCCATGTCCCCCCCCACCACCACTGGAAAAGCCCTGTGGTAGTCACGCAGCTGCAAGATTTTTGCATCAGCAGCTCATAAATGAACACTTTGCGTGAAGCTACGTTGGTGGCATTACGTTTCATCCTTGCCTGGCCATGGCCATTGTTTGCAACCCTTGCATTGATGTTTAACTGTACGTTATTAGAAGATGCTGCACAAGAATTGGAAAGTTCAATAAGAAATTGTAATAATTTAACAATTGATATAAAACAAACTGTAACACCATCTCCCCCTCATCCCCAACAGTCAACAACATTTTTCACCCAACAATAAATTTTAACTAACGATAACACTACAAAAACACTCTCCCACCATCCCCAACATTCAACACATTTTTAATAACAATAAGAATAGGCAACAATTTAAAATAAAATAGATTTAAGAACATAAGAACATAAGAATTAGGAACAGGAGTAGGCCATCTAGCCCCTCGAACCTGCTCCGCCATTCAACAAGATCATGGCTGATCTGGCCGTGGACTCAGCTCCACTTACCCGCCCGCTCCCCATAACCCTTAATTCCCTTATTGGTTAAAAATCTATCTATCTGTGATTTGAATTCAATGAGCTAGCCTCACTGCTACCTTGGGCAGAGAATTCCACAGATTCACAACCCTCTGGGAGAAGAAATTTCTCCTCAACTCGGTTTTAAATTGGTTCCTCCGTATTTTGAGGCTGTGCCACCTAGTTCTAGTCTCCCCGACCAGTGGAAACAACCTCTCTGCCTCTATCTTGTCTATCCCTTTCATTATTTTAAATGTGTCTATAAGATCTGAACTCCAACGAGTAAAGACCCAGTCTACTCAAACTATCGTCATAAGGTAACCCCCTCATCTCTGGAATCAGCCAAGTGAATCGTCTCTGTACCCCCTCCAAAGCTAGTATATCCTTCCTTCAGAAAGGTGACCAAAACTGCACGCAGTACTCCAGGTGCGGCCTCACCAATACCCTATAAAGTTGCAGCAGGACCTCCCTGCTTTTGTACTCCATCCCTCTCGCAATGAAGGCCAACATTCCATTCACTTTCCTGATTACCTGCTGCACCTGCAAACTAACTTTTTGGGATTCATGCACAAGGACCCCCAGGTCCCTCTGCACCGCAGCATGTTGTAATTTCTCCCCATTCAAATAATATTCCCTTTTACAGTTTTTTTTTTCAAGGTGGATGACCTCACATTTTCCGACATTGTATTCCATCTGCCAAACCTTAGCCCATTCGCTTAACCTATCTAAATCTCTTTGCAGCCTCTCTGTGTCCTCTACACAACCCGCTTTCCCACTAATCTTTGTGTCATCTGCAAATTTTGTTACACTACACTCTGTTCTCTCTTCCAGGTCATCTATGTATATTGTAAACAGTTGTGGTCCCAGCACCGATCCCTGTGGCACACCACTAACCACCGATTTCCAACCTGAAAAGGACCCATTTATCCCGACTCTCTGCTTTCTGTTAGCTAGCCAATTCTCTATCCATGCTAATACATTTCCTCTGACTCTGCATACCTTTATCTTCTGCAGTAACCTTTTGTGTGGCACCTTATCGAATGCCTTTTGGAAATCTAAATACACCACATCCATCGGTACACCTCTATCCACCATGCTCGTTATATCCTCAAAGAATTCCAGTAAATTAGTTAAACATGATTTCCCCTTCATGAATCCATGTTGCGTCTGCTTGATTGCACTATTCCTATCTAGATGTCTCGCTAGTTCTTCCTTAATGATAGCTTCAGCATTTTCCCCACTACAGATTTTAAACTAACCGGCCTATAGTTACCTGCCTTTTGTCTGCCCCCTTTTTTAAACAGAGGCGTTACATTAGCTGCTTTCCATTCCACTGGTACCTCCCCAGAGTCCAGAGAATTTTGGTAGATTATAATGAATGCATCTGCTATAACTTCCGCCATCTTTTTTAATACCCTGGGATGCATTTCATCAGGACTAGGGGACTTGTCTACCTCCTTCCTACCTGCAGTCACACTTCCTCCCTCTAACTTTACCACACCCCCCCCCGCCATCTGAATCCCCCTTTCCCACTTACGCCCCTAGTAACGGGCCCAAGTCATCTTGCAGTAGAGCACCTCGAGGGCTGCTGCTGCGGCGGGGTAGCGGAAGGCGGGGGGTGTGGGAGTGACCTTGGCAGATTCAATTCAGAAAACAGAGGAGAAAACATTTCTGAAGAAACTTCGTCCAAGTCAGAAGCAACTGCTGCCTCCTGACTCATATCTGTCGACGTTGTTGGTGGTACGGCACCTTGGGGTGCCGTGCCATATCCCGAAACCATCGCATGCCGCATGGAATCAGCCGTTCGCCGCATTGCCGCAAGCATCTGCCCCATGTTCTCTGAGATTCTAGCAGACAGTGTGGCAATGTTGCCGGTCAACCCACCAAGCGCTTGGAGGAGCTCTCAACCAATGTCAATGCTCACCCTCGACAGAGACACCTTGTCCTCATTCACATCTATCCGTCGCTGCGCATGCATAACTCGCCGAACCAACCTCCGCAGGGTCAGCGTGGGCATTGGATGACTCAGACTGTCCTGCTGCAAGTCCCTTGGCCCTGCTACTTCATCCGTTGAGGATGACGTGGCCCCAGGTGCTGCAGACGACCCTTGAGGCTCATTATCATCCTCGGTTGTATCTTCTTTGTCCCCCGTGGTCAGCACGACCTGTAGCAATTGGGGTGATGCTCCAGGGTCCTCCCATTGCACCTGGGGAGCATGGGGAGCTGGAAAACATAATTGAGGTTAGTAGCAGAGAAGGGGAGACATGAGAATGCTTGCACTGCACAGGTATATGTAGGAGGAGCAACACTACTGCAATAAATGTGAACGAGAGACGTTACATATAATTAACATGAGAGTACAGAAGCTGCATGCATAACATTACATCATTCATATATTATAATCAAATGGCATTAAATTACTTTAAATTACCACTGGTTTACACATTATTCATGTGGCGCAACAATGGGATCTGCACCACCACTGCTGGCAGACCGATTATGCACCCATCAAGGCCTGAGGCACACTCCTCCAGGTCGGTTAACTGAAAAAGATCCTCAGGTCTTCCTCCGGTCCTCCTTTGCTCCTCCTGATTCTGAGAGATCTTCTTCTGCAAACATGACAAGAGCATGGAATAAGATCATTGCCTAGGTACTATTCGGGAAATATAGATATTGTAATCCACAATTAGTCATCGCACATGCTATTCATCGTTAACGTTATATGCTAATACGGTTTGTATACAATTGATGCATGGTTATAACATCTATGTTCAGAGAAGAAATTTAATAAGATCGTGGTTAGGAACTAATGTGTGACACCAACCCCCTCGCGTACAATCCCCAGGAAAGGCCCCATCCATGGGCTGTGCCAGTTGCCGCCTGAGGGAAGGGAGCTGGGTTATTGCAATCGATGGAGGTCCCCAAGGGGGGCCGAATCAGGCCCACTGGTGAGCTCGGCAATGATAGGACCATGAGGGGAGGGGGCACCATGTCCCTGGGCTGTGCTTGGAGACCTCCATGTGGCAGGAGCTAATGTCTCTTTGTCCCAGGGCAGACAGTGAGCCAGGGCAGCTCTCCCCCAGTCCAAGCTGGGTCATTGTGGTGACTGACAGCAGCCGGAGAGACTCACAGTCTGAGCAAAGCTGAACGGCAAGTTAAAGAGTTGCTCACAGCATACAAGCAGTGATATAATTTAATAATTCTCCTTCTAAACTAAAGTGGTAGAAATGCCAAGTGTTTGCGGTCTGTCTGTTTCAAGTCATTCCTTTGGTCCCAATTTTCGATCAAAGTGTTTAAATAATAATTATTTCTGTCAATTCAGTTTAAGGCATCTCAGCAAGATTACGAATGTACATTTGCACAGAATGGTTCCTGGGACACCTGCCCATCCAGGGTTAGAGTCCTGGGGTGCAGGTTCTGACCCCAGTCCAAATCTTAACAGGGATGCTACCCAAGATTATCCAGCTTAATTACAATCCAGCAGATTTACATTCTAATTAATGAGGCAGTGCATTATTACAATTATAAATGTAATAATTTAATACTTACTCTTGCGGATGCCACCAGACTATTCCAGCGCTTGCTGCACTAGTTTGCCTCTCTCACGTCATGGGCTGCCGAAGTTACCACTTCAGCGATGTCCGCCCATATTCCCTGGTATATCCGGGGGGGGGGGTTTCCCACGCCCACCCCGTGTTAATTGGTCCACCTCGTGGACCAGAGCTTCGTTGGCTTCATCAGAAAAGGCTTTCGCCCTCCTTCTCCCTGCAGCCTCCGCAACACTCTCTCCCAACTCCTCATGTTTCATCTCCATTGCCTCAACACAACCTTCCTTCTCTCTCTCCCTCACTGATAACCCCTGACCTCCTGAATCGCGGGAATAGTTCTTTGCCTGAAAAAAAACACGCGCATGCGCAGAATGACCATTGCTATGGACATCGGCCTTGCATACTGAATATCTCCCTATTGTCCATTTCACATTGCTAAGGTTATCGGCCAAATTAAAAAGGCGAAACTAGCAGTTTTAAAAATGGTCGCTATCTTGGCGATCCTAAAAAATAAAACAACCACTAATGCAGGGAATTTCGACCATTTTTGAGTGTCTTGAAGTCGTGAAAGGCGCTATCTAAATGTTAGTCTTTCGTTCTGAAAAAGGAATGGTCAAATTCCTCTCCAAAGCAACTAAGTTTTTTAAACAAAAAATTATCTGAATGAAAATTGCTCTTAAGAATTATATACCTTCTATTATTGTAATTTGATACAAAAAATTGGCACACAAGCCAATTTATTGTCAAGGGATGTATCCGTATTGATACAACAATTTTGATACTTCTTCAAAAAGCCAAGTGCGATTTAATGACAAATTTAGTATAGACAGATCTAAAAGTGATGTGTCATTCGTGTCTGAGTTCATGTTCACTTTGTAATTGAAACTCACTAAATGAATACTCAACTTAATGAGATACTCTTCATACTGGGTCTACCAGTAGGATAATAGCCATAGATGTGTTTGAAAGATTTGTGCTACAGGACCATATGGATGATAAGCAAAATAATTTTCCACATCAACCCAGCTATTGTTGGCCTTTAATCTTCTTTGATTTGAAAACAACGGTTTAGACTACTTGTAGAGCAACAGCAATGAAAATGATGGCAGAAGTTCACTTACAATTGAGGCTAATTTTACCGCCATTTAGTTAAACGGCAAATAAAGCAACAGGTAATTGCATTAAAGATCGCTCCATTTTATTACTGAATTTTCCTTCTGCATTTTTCTATTCCTGTAACAAAAATAACATGTAATCACCCTTCATAACCAGGACTGACACTGTCACACCTCTTTACTGCAAGCAATTCTGTGCATATGGCATTATAAACCAATGCATCCTGTGCGAAGCTTGCACTCCTGTGACTTGAGGACTCACAAACACCTCATGTTATAGTACTTCGTCTCCCATTGTTTTGAATGGGAGTTTGAATGGGGCTTTGGTGAGACCATGGAGTACTGTGCATAGCTTTGGGCTCCTTATCGAAGGAAACATATACTTGCCTTGGAGGCGGTGCAAACACTCTCAAAGGCTCAAAGGGCCATATGGCCTACTTCTGCTCCTAATTCTTATGTTCTTATGTTCTTATTACCCTGTCAATCCCCCTCAAAATCTTATATGTTTCAATGAGATCACCTCTCATTCTTCAAAACTTCAGAGAGTATAGGCCCAATCTACTCAATCTCTCCTCATAGGACAACCCTCCCATCCAGGGATCAATCTAGTGAACCTTTGTTGCACCACCTGTAAGGCATGTATGCCCTTTCTCAGAAAATGAGACCAAAACTGTTCACAAATATATTATCCCACACAGCAGTTTTTATTGAAGAATTGTGTTTGTGCAAATTGTAAAAGATATAGCACATAGCGGAGGAAATTCAACACGTTGCACCCATTTTACAGTTGCAGTTTAGCAGTGCAACAGGCCACGCCCAATCTGAGCATAAATTCAGGCCACTGTTGAATTTGTCAAAGTCTTTTTTATATGGTCCCGATCGCCGCCTGGAATGACTACAGGCCTCATTTCAATATAGAGCACCCATTTCACGGCCCGCTTGTGAAATTTGTTAAGTCCAGTCAGTGGCTTAAGCTCTGACTAGTTTTTCCTGACATACAGCGGCTTAACCAATGGTCCTTAAAGGGACTGCTGGAAGTCACCGAAGAAACCACTAGGTAAGTTTTGTATATTACCACAATGTGGAGCTAGGAGGAGCAGGAATGCTCCTCCTGCTTCCGCATTAATACTGACTCTGCCAGCCTATGCTCCCACAACTCCTTGGACTTACCTGTGGATCGCTTCCAGTGAGGTAGCTGGCACAAATTGAAGCAAAGTACAAACTGCCTGTGGAAACACGACAGGCATCGGGAGCTCACTGCAATTATTAAAACAAGTCCGAGGCCCAATTCTTGCCAAGACTCGGGCCTTCCAGTTCAGGCACATGCTGGAAGCACCTCAGCGGTTATCTGCCTCAAAAGGGGCATTCATGAATTTCTACTCCATAGTTCAAATTCTAGTCTAGATGGAGGCTGAATTTCAATAGGTGAGACCTTAACAAGTACAGAGAAGTTGCACTGAAACTGCAGAGATTTACCAATTCTGTGGAGTGAGGACTACACCAGGATAATTGAAGTTGAAAATTGATATAAATGATTTATATTTGGTCACTGAAAATGGGCAAAAACTCATGAAATATGTCCTCTGATACTTCTGTGAAATATATTCTTTGACAGTTTCGTGAAATATATTCTTCACTGTTCTAATACTGTACCTTCAGGCAGGGCTGAAAATCTGGAGATGCTTAGGATTTCTAGTGAGCTAATTGTCAGTTGTAATCAGCTTTAGCTCAATTAATATTTAATGTGGTCTTAAAAGCCAAGATAAAACAAAAACTCTTCAAACCATCGGCTTTACACATTTAGTGCAGAAGATGCTAAAATGTTTCTTTCATCAACTGGCAGTTTTGGATTTCGTGTCATGTTTACAGATTGCAACAGCCTGCCTGCCTTCCTGCCAGACTACTGGTTCCCTTCGATCACAGAAGGGAGCTGGAAATTGGAAAATCCACAATGTTTCAGATTCAAAGGCTAAGCTTTGAACTTTGTGAATTGGCATGAATTGAAATACGCTTCCTTTGGTGTGAATCACTGTTGATCAAAGTGTGATTTACTGATTCCTGCTGAGTACAAAATATCACAATTACACAGGTCACAAAATGACTGCCGGTGTTTGGTTACATCTGCACATCCTCCTAAATTTCTGGATGATAATACTGGATAGTATTGGATGGAATTTAAAACCCTCTGTCTAATCTCAACTGCATCTTCTAACAGGCGAAAGAGTAACAGTTCACTTGATTGGCACCCTACTGTAAACATTCACTCCCTCCACCATCGGCGCACTGTGGCTGCAGTGTGTACCATCTACAAGATGCACTGCAGCAACTCGCCAAAGCTTCTTTGACAGCATCTCCCAAACACGTGACCTACCACCTAACAGTACAAGGGCAGCAGGCACATTGGAACACGATCACCTGCAAGTTCCCCTCCAAGTTATCCATCATCCTGACTTGGAACTATATCGCCGATGCTTCATTGTTGCTGGGTCAAAATCCTGGAACTCCCTCCCTAACAGCACTGTGGGAGTACCTTCACCATACGGATTGCAGTGGTTCAAGTCGGCGGCTCATCACCACCTTCTCAAGGCCAATTAGGAATGGGCAATAAATGCTGGCCTTGCCAGCAATGCCCACATCCCAAGAACGAATAATTAAAAAATTCTCGATGCTAGTTTGAGGAATATTTGTAAGGTGTATATCCTGCTCGGTCTCCCCATACATCCCAGATGGGGCACTTTACTTGGCGGGGGAGGGGGGGTGCGGTGGGGAGGTGGGGGCTCTGTCTTTCTGGGAGCTGATTTGTTGCATTACAGAGGTTTCATATCAATCATAGTGTTTTGTTCTATCACCATAAAAATGTGAAGTCAGATTCATCTCTCTGTTGCTGTAGTTCAGGAAATATCTTAATCTGTTTGCATATGCTTTTGACAATGCTCATTGGCCACTTCAATGAGAATATACTGGAAATTATACTCTTAAATTGCGTGGCAGGCCAAGTGATATTGAGATGCAATTGATTACCCCAAAATTTTCTGGAATTACAATGAATGGCCATGTAAATAACAGTGAAATGCCAGCTTTCCTCAGTTGGTAACACACTCATATCTGAATCACTTAGTTGCCGGATTCGAACACATGAACATCTAATCTAGGCTGGTACTCCAGGGCAGAGGACCAAGAAAGCTGCATTGTCAGAGATGATCTCCATAAAATGAAATGTTAATCCAGCTGTCTGTTCCGGTGATTCAGGTGAACATTAAAATGTCACTATTCAAAAAACAGCAGGAGTTCTCCTAATATCCTGCCCAACAATCTTTCCTCAATTAGCACCACCAATAGCAGATTAACTCATGAAATACTGTTTACTTGTTTTGCGCAAAAAGGTTGTCATATGAGCAGTCACTGCATTTTAAAGCAATCATCGTCATAGGCAGTCCCTTGAAATCGAGGAAGACTTGCTTCCACTCTAAAAGTGAGTTCTCAAGTGACTGAACAGTCCAATACGGGAACTACAGTCTCTGTCACAGGTCAGACAGACAATTGTTGGAGGAAAGGGTGGGTGTGGAGTCTGGTTGCTGCACGCTCCTTCCACTGTCTGCGCTTGTTTTCTGCATGCTCTCGGTGATGAGACTCGAGGTGTTCAACACCCTCCCGGATGTTCTTCCTTCACTTAGGACAGTCTTTGGCCAGGAACTTCCAGGTGTCAGTGGGGATGGTGCATTTTATCAAGGAGGCTTTGAGGGTGTCCTTGAAACGTTTCCTCTGCCCACCTGGGGCTCGTTTGCCGTGCAGGAGTTCCGAGTAGAGCGCTTGCTTTGGGAGTCTTGTGTTGGGCATGCAAACAATGTGACCCGCCCAACGGAGCTGGTCGAGTGTGGTCAGTGCTTTGATGCTGGGGATGTTGGCCTGATCGAGAACACTGACATTGGTACATCTGTCCTCCCAGGGGATTTGCAGGATCTTGTGAAGACATCATTGGTGGTCGTTCTCCAGCGATTTGAGGTGTCTACTGTATATGATCCATGTCTCTGAGCCATACAGAAGAGTGGGTATCACTACAGCCTTAAACAGTGTAGACCATAAGCTTGGTACCAGATTTGAGGTTTGTTAAAACAATAAATTGTATGTGAAGCACATAATTTCACATCTTTCCTTCTGGAGGTGCTGACTTAGGTTGGGCTATGAATCCATTGGTATTGGCTCCCCTCCTTTACCTTACCCAACTATCTGTTCTTCAAGTGCGACCCTAGAGAGTAAGTAGCTGAAGTTATTCAGCTGCAGGGAGCATCACAGCTGAGCTTGATCCTACACTCACCAGACATCTACACGCACACTTTTCAACAAGGGGCCATCAGCAATAATTTCTATAGTGTTCTGCACATACAGACTTGAATCAGGAACTGGAACCCTGGTTGCTTTTTCTCCTTTCTAGTCATGGAGCACTAACGCTAACAGTAGCAGCCTATCAAGACCTCATCTGAGATCAACTAACCTAGCATAGCGAATACAGTTGGTGAGTTTTCAATAATTGAGGCATCAAGGGAGTACTTGGTGTACTTTTAATTGTAATGTAAGGGTTGCCCAAGTGTATTATGACATCTCACTTTCTGCAAATCAGTACAGTGGACAAATAATTAAAGTTATGCAACAGTTATGCCAAAATGTAATTGTGTATCATCATTTTGGCTGGAAACTGCTGTAATGTGTATTTTGGATGAAATGATATGCATTTAACAGGAAGTTCGAGCTTACTGATTCATCTAACAAGAATGCTGAAAATTGGAAATGTATCAGGATTCTCAATTTCTATTCACTTACATCAGATAGCTACTGCAGTGAGAGTCTCTATATCATTAATACTTATGAAGTGTACGTTGGTCCTTTTGATTTATCATTAAAAGCTTTGTGGAAAAAGAAGTGTTAAATGATCTCACTCAATGGCTAAGCATTTATGATGAGTAGTAATTCGCTGCACATCACCTTTAGGGGCTTTCTTAAAGTAAGGATTGACTTTTCACAATAATACTATTGACAGAGCTCCATTGCATATTTAGAACAGTGACAGGATGTTGCTGGATCACATCAGTCATGATGATCCCTTACAGTGTGCTCAGTTCCACGGGTAGCACTGATGTGGAAGAGGTACACAGCAAATGGGAATACTCTTGGCTGTTTGCTTGCCTGTCTGTGGACTGTTCACAGTGGTGACCCAGGGCTCCATGAAGTGCTTCTCTTTGTTACTCATAGAGCTACCTTTTCCTTTAAAATAGAGCTTTCTAATGGCCGGATAAAGTCAGTTACAATCATGGGTCTCTGTATCTATTTAGTGATGATGTCTTTGCATGCAACACCCAATTGATTAGTGAAGTGTCGTCAGTGAAAACCAGGAGCTGGCCTACTGAGGATCCAAGCAGTACAAGTCAAGCCTGTAACATCTTTTTGCTGTTTACTTTACAGTAAACAGGTATTGAATTCTGATCACTTTGATTAAATGTCTAATGGAAAATATAATCCGTGTAAGGCACTGATATGCCTGAGTTTGTATACAGCCTTTGCTCATGACTTCATTATCATTTATTAATATAAGTGTCTGTTAAGTTGAATTAACAGGTGATTGTTCCATTATTGTGTCACTGTGCATGGCTATGTTCTGATGTATTGTCTGCTGTTCGTCCCGGTCAAAACAGACTTCTGTCTTCTTTGGGTAAAGATGTGCAATGATTTGACTGCATGAATTGTTTGCTGTACACAAGTACAAGATAGCTTAAAAACATGAAAAATATTTTTGTTTCGAGAAGTGATCATACTAAGTTCAACCAAATGATCGCTCTGTGCCAGCAAGAACTGGCTTTAAACACAACTTTGAAATGGTTACGGGCTATTAGTGTAATATTAAAATTTTAAGCACATTTCAGTGATTGTATACAGAACAATTTGGATATATTTCTGAGGAGATGTACAGAAAGATTAAATATTTGAGTCCAATAAACGGTAGTGTTTTGGTTGCTACATTGCAGCACTTTGCATCTTCCATTTTCCTGAATGATGATTGGTTACTTTGCAAACTCTTCCTGGCTCTCATTGTGCACTATCTTAGCCAATTTTCCTACTGGGAAATGTGTTGGATTTCTCACCAGTAAAAACAACGCCGTGATATAGACTTTGACATAACATTTGATATCCCGTGTGAGCCAGCAACAAAAGATTTCATAAGTTAAGGTGTCAGAAGTCTGATTGTTTGTCCATAAAAAAATCTGGACCTGGTTTTATATTGTTTGTACTATTATTAAACTTGTAGATTGTGGCAAAAATGTAGTCAATCTACAGAGCAAAAAGGAACCTTATTTTAATAATGAATTAAGAATGGAGAGAAATTGATATTGCCTGCTTTGGGGAATGAAGTGGAACACAAGTTTTTCATAGATCCATCACCAACATCACCACAACCCCTGTGTATCCTTTTATGCTGTTTAATGGGTTTCCCTGACTTTATACATAGATCATTTTTCAGGATCAAGTCAAGGTACTACATCACCAATTTATATTCTAACTTTCTATCCGTAAAGATATTTAAAATTTAAAGGAATATAGCCATTTAAAAATGTATGTGAGCAAACCCATAATCTCCCAATAGCTTGGAGGCTATTTATTCTACGAGGCATACCAAAAGTGTTTGAGCACTTAACTCCAGCAGAAGCGACACCGGCATTTAGTTGCCATGTTTGTTTTGTGCTAGTTTAGATTATACAGCAAGATAACAGCAGCAAATGGGGCGAGAGGAACATGAGCACAATGACTGGCAAATTACACCAATGAAAGCATTCTATAAAACTGGGCCCTCTGTGTTCATTTGTGTTCAGCGTTGTATCATGGCAGCATGATGTATGTATAAATGTCCTTTTTCCATTTTTTTTTACCATTTCCTTCCATAGAAAGTATCCTGCCAACTATTCCAAACCCCATTCAAGGTCAGTATGGATTAGTCATGATTCTAGACATTTCTGTTAGATTAGATGGCAGTAGAAATATCTTTTAGCAGGCTTTGTGCTGTAGATTATTAACATACCAAAGATGCATTTCAACAAATACTGATTCCTGTTGATGGAATGAAGCTATAGAGTTGCCCTTGGAATACAAAAAGAACCATTTGTGGAGCTCTTATAATACAAGTGCATGAAGTTTAACTTTGTTTTCTTTAACAGTAATCACTATTTGATTTATTACACTCTTGGGCTATGAAAATCAGGTACCTGTATACTAAGAAAGGTTATTGCAAGGCAGTCTATTGAAAACCTCCACTGCTACTTTGTATTTGCTAAAACATTTTCAGCGGAGCATGAATTCCAATTATGTACTATCTCACTAACTCATTGATGAGCCCTAGTATGGCACCACTTGCTGTGACTCACAGCTGTTCCTTGCAGTATCAATAATGATGCCATCTGGTGCATCCCCAATATTATAAGTCACTAACCAATTTCCTGTGGTATTGCTTGTAGGTAATCTGGGCCCAAGAGTATAACAGTAATGTTTAGCTGCTAAGACAGGCCTCTTTTAGCCTACTGCCGTAGGTGGTCCTGTTGGGAAGTGGTCTCAATAAGAACATTCTGAGGTTTCAATAAGCACATTCGGAGATCAATTGGGACTAATGGCTGCGCAGTGTTTTTGCACATTGATATAGTGATTGTAAGTTTCTGGCTCCTGCCCTTAGGAAGAGCCCAGATTGCCAGGGTCAGGAAAAGAAGGGTGTCTGTCTGTCTGTCTGCCTGCCTGCCTGCCTGTCTGTCTGTCTGTCTGCCTGTCTGTCTGTCCGTCTGTCGGTGCACCCGTCCATCACATCACATCACATTTGAAAATGTTGTAAGTATATAAAATGGAAAGAACGCTTTCCATTCTCATTGCACCTTTCCTTATTATTAGAAGGGGCTTTTCTAAAAATGTATTAATTTGTAGCCACTAACCGATATTTTATAAGTATTTTTACTCGAATCACTTCCACCTACCCAAACTGTTTTTGAGAGTAGAAAGAAGTCTTATGAACTCACAAGTTGCTACATGGAGAAGTTACGGGTCAAAGGAAGTGACACCACACTTTAGCTGTGTGTAGGACTAGCCAATGAGATAGGTAATGGCAAATTTGAAATCTAATTTCACAAAATACTCAGAACTTCAAAGCAGAAAGCACACTGTCAAGTACAATAAAGTAATATCAGTGCCTCCACAAGTGTCTTCATAAAATTAAAGCTCACAATGAGGATTAGAGTAAATGGCATCTTTCAAAATGAATGAGTCATTTGATTGAATTATTTTTGTTTGAATGTAACATTTTGTTTGGTCATTATTCATGTCCTAGTACGTAGGTGTGAAGATTAATTATACAAAATAATCACGGGTCTTAATAGTTCAAAGTTATCATCCAAATATGGTCATCTTCTAACCCAGCTCTAGATCTATGTCAGTGGAAAGATTAGATTAGAATGGTTGTAGTTTTTTGTTGTAATGTATGAATCCTACTGTCAAAATTGGTGCCTGGAGCAGATGATTGTGAAAGCTTTAGTAGCATTGGACTTAGTCAGTCTTTCATTGCAATTCTAGCCCAAGGGTGTAATAAAGACTTAGGTTGTTCACTCAAACCACTGTTAATAGTCTATTCACAGGTGGGCTCCCCTGGATGTCTTTAAATCTATTGTTTAGATAACCCCTATAGCTTAGAAAAATCATGACAAAACTTTTAATTGATCTCTATCGATGTTCATTTATCCTCAGATTTTACCTTTTGTTCAAAACATATCGTCATCATCAAATCTTGCTGTAAAACCAAGAATATGATAGTTGACATCCACACATCCCACAGTCATTTGAATGATTTGCTTAGCTTGGAGTGAACAATCTTAATCTTAGTTCTGATGAAAGGTCATCAACGTGAAAGGTTAACTCTGTTTCTGCCTGACCTGCTGAGTATTTCCAGCATTTTCTGCTTTTATTTCTTCATCTTAGTCTGTAGTGTTGTCTATTTAAGAGTTTCGGAGATTTTCATTCTCAAACTCGATCCTGTATAGACCATTCTTTTTACCATAATCAGCGAGAACTACCTCTATCTTAAAAAAACAATTGAGCTCAGAGTGAGAATCGAACACACCAGTGAGTGGAAATAATCGCAGGTGTAGGCTGCCTAAACTAACACTGACTTATTCCAAAATAATTATCTTCTAAGGTCAACCACAAAAAGGAAAGTGGGGTAAGATTTCAGCATAGCCAAACCTCGATCTGTGAGCTCTCAGAAACACACCTTGTACTTGAACTACGTAAGGAAATGCAAGGCAGAACCTCTACTTGCCCTCTGAGTTTTTCCTGGTAGACAGCATTTTTTGTGGAAATTATCGTTGTGCTGCTATTCTTTTTTCCTTTCCCTCACTTGCCACTCTCCTGCATATCTCCTCCTCTAGCTAAAAGGCTGCCCTTGTCTGGCCCACAGACTTTATGCTTATTATCAATTGTTGCCCATTGTTTTGCTTTCTTCTCTTTCCTTTCCATGAGATGCTCCATGTAGCTAGTCTGGACAACAGTTTTATCAATTCACCAGACTGAGATGCAAGCTGCTCTGGCCTCTGAACAGGAGCTAAGTACACTACTAGTTCCGCCTGCAGATATCTTTTGAGCTCAGCTTCTGCAACTAAACATAATTCCAAATTTTTCACATTTATGAGATGCATAGCTGCCTACCAGCAGTTTTCCATTTAAAAATAAGTTGTACTCTTATCGAAAATGAAGACAGTGATAAGGCATGTCACATGATATTATTTGCATGGTTTATTAGGATACATGAAAATGGTTTATGCAATATTCACAAAGGCAAAAACTGATAATGGCAAGACAATAGAGTACTTTTACTAAAGCTAGAGTAGTTCTACTTGATGGTGCAGAGTGCAACTCCATCTCTGACACAGCTCTAGTGCATCTCCTGATAGTTGAATGTGAACAGGGTGCGTTACTGCTGTCAGATAGTGCCTGGCCAGAGGTGTCCTCCTTCTTTCTTTTAATTGGGGTGAGTTGACTTTCTGTCCTAGATGTGCTATCTCAAATCAGTTACATACTTTGATTAGTCTTGACATTTCGTTTGATGTTTCCTACTTTCTTATATTTAGCTGGAAAAACAGAACTCTTGACAAGAGATTGCATATATTCGCAATGAGCAGAAATTATGATTTAAACCACAACCTAACGCTGATTCTTAGTCTAATTAACTTCAGTTCGACCATGTTTGCTAGGCACTGGGATTCAGCCTGAGACCGAGCATTTATAAAGTCAGTGTGCGGATATTATGTGGCAGGTGAGAAACCAGGTGTCATCTTGGTTTACCATTTAGGACAATAAATCTAATGTGTACCGTAACACTTTTTACAGTGAAAGCAGAAATGAATCTGATATGCTCACTTGCATTGCCTGAAAAAAGAGCACTGGTCTTTTAAGCTGGATCCCGGGAGCCTGGCATCAGTGAGCCAGTCCTAGTATGTATGTTGTTAAATCCGGTTTTCATGGGCCCAGGTCCACAGGTCTACCAGCCTACTGAAGCTGGATCTAATAGCATACAATCTTTCGAAGAGTATCGTCATCATTACAGCTGTGTTGATGGGGTTGTGGCGGAGCGGGGCGGGGGGTGGCACAGTGGTGGAGGGAAGAACAGGACAACAGTCTGGCACAGAGAATAAAATAGGGCATAAATAACTAAATGGAAACCAATCCATCTTACTTTCTGTGATTTAAAGTTTGATTTTTATGTTTCAGAAAACGTTACTGCAAAATAAATTGGTTTTCACCATTTCAAGGTGAAAATCCCAGAGGATGCTCAAACATTTAACACTCAGCAGCAAACCAGTGTTCATGGATTAAAAAGCTGTAACATACAGATAGCTTCTCTCATACATGCCAACTGTTCCAATGGTACACAGCGAATCAGCATTTTGCAGCCAGTGTCCCTTGTTCACATTTACCAGTAAAAATCAACATCGGTAACAAACTTCCCATATTCCTTTCCATTGCTGCACAAGCCTCTGTCATTTAGTTTTGCTGCGCAAGTGTTATTGAGCGACAGGCTCACAGGCAAGACAGATTACTGGAGAGAGTTGGTGGAGAGGGCGAATGGGGTAGGAAATTCAACCCGATTCTGACTGCAGCAGAAGCTTTTGTGATGTAAAGCAATCCAATGAATGTGATTGAACTGATAGTTGCAATATAATTAAAATCATTAATTCATCAGGTAGATTAGAAATGTTTATTGCAATGAATGAAAAATATATTTATAGCGTGAACAATATTAATTGTCATGTGACTAAATTAAATACTTAGTGTGATTAAAACAAAAGCAATTTCAGTTAAAAGTTAATCTGCTGCAGTCAGAGTGCAGTAAAATCCCCGACCTGGTCTTTTCCCTCTCCTGAATGACCAAGAATCTGCGCCACTAAGCAGGGGAGCCTGGTGATGTGGCAACATGTGCACAGAAAGAGTGTGTGTTGTGGGGAGTGTCAGACATTTAAATCTATGCTGATTTTTACTGTCAAAATGGAGAAAAGGATCCTAGATCCAAAATGTAGGCAGTTGCCATATATGGGTCAAATTTCAATTAATAGCAACTGGATTCTGTAACATAAAATCTCAGCGGGTCAGGTTAGGCTGACATTGTATTGAAGGTTAGACCCCTAATCTATTTTTTGATTGTAAATACCTGTAACCTCCCTAGAATAAATTCCTTTGGATTCAAAAGCAGAATTACAATGGAGTCCAAAATGTTGGCTTATGCACCAAATAAATAGTGCCAAATAAAATCTAAATTTTCCGCATGGATTCCTCAAGAAAATAAATATGTTTCACTGCAAATCAGCTTTTCACAAACTCACTTTTGTGTACTTTCTTTTCCCTATAATACAAATGATGAAATGTTGAGTCTGTACTTTCAGTGCAATCATTTTTTTTCATGTGTCATACGCCTATAATTAGAGCTGTTTGTTGAGTTGCAACTTTTCTGAAGCTGTTATGTCAGATTATGCTAGTTTTCTAGATTGGCCTGCCTGCTTTCTCAACCTCAAAACTTTAGAACAGAGAAGGAAATGAAGCACTCACCAGCTATCTATTTGGGAGGTGCTCATTCCTTCGGGTGAGCCTACATCAGTAGCGTGGTCAGTAACTAAAATAGGACAATGAGGCTTCAAATAACATTTCAGGCGTCAGTTGATTTTCTGTAATTTATCCAAGTTTAAATTTATTATTGAAGAAAAGGCTAATTTTCTTTTGGCATGATACCTTCCATAGGGTCTAGTTAAGAAAATAAACTTCCAACTACTGTAAATTAAAGCAAGTTCCATGGGGAACATGATATATAAATGCTACCTACATTCTTCATGGCTCACAGCATGGCTAGCATTCAGTGACTGTGTGTAGAATAGGTTATTTGGGTAGGAGCAATGTTTTACTCCTGATTGTGGCTTCCTGTTCCCTTCCCACAACAGGGCCCATTGTTTGTCTCAAAAATTAAAGTAACGTGTCTGAGAGGTAACTTTAACCATAAATTTCACATTCATTGACTCTGACATCCTCGATCTGGCATCTAATGTTGCGCTTAACCTGAGCACTACTGCCGCTGTTGGCCGTGACTTTAGAGGTAGTGCTGCAAGGTAAATTGGGCAGTCCTGCTGTCACCAGTGACAAAGAGAGGCACCTCAACATCTGTTTTTTCTCATGCCCACATATGTGGCTGCCAGCATAGGTTGCTGCCAACTACCAATTGTTCTAGCTACAGGTGGGCTCAGCATTCAGCTCATTAACATTAGTTAATTATAAGCTTGTACATATTACAAGGAATTACACATTCTGAAGCATTTGTGTGATGTGACAGTAATATCAACATCAGCAATGCAGACCCACAAAACACCAGGGTTTTCTGGAAAGTCATCTTAAATTAAATTATCTGTATGCTTGGTGAAGTGAAATCAAACTCTATTTATAAAGAGGACATTTACAACTTCATTACGCATAGCAAATCTTTCACCATGTTAGGTCATTTTCACTATCCACCGCCTACTCTAAATCATACTGCATAGCTATCAGTGTTTTAAACAGCAAGACAACCTCAGGATTCAGCATATAAATACTTTGCATTTATTTAAATCACTGGCTGAGCATCTCAACATGTTTTGCCATTAATGGCTGTCCCATTTGCTCTGTAGTGGCAAACAACACCATCTATTGGCAGTATCCATGTACTGACGCTTTAAAAAGGACAAAAAGTGTCGCAGTATTTGATCTTTTTCCCTTCATTCTATAAAAGCCCTGACTATTGCTGCAATACAGTTGCATGGGTGCTGGTCACCCTTCTATTCATTGTGACCATTTTTCATTAATAATCACAGGCAGTGAGTGTTGCACTTTGAAGGGCATCACAGCCACACTGATCCAGTTTCTTACCCGACATGTGCACACACCACGATTTTAATGGGCACCATAGTCTTGAAAATATTTTACACATTTTTTGCTTCTTTGTTTGCAAACACATGTTGCAGTCATGTAAGTTGCATCGAAAAATATCTTCACGTCACCTGTTCAAGCACAAATTTTTCTCCTTTCAAAACAAGCAGACAATGTTTGCCAAACACTTTCATTTAAAAAGGATGCTGAATTATCCAGTGGAAAGGAGGCCATATTTGCTGCATCAGAAAATAGTGAAAGTAAAAACTGCCAAGTAAAAAACCGTCAAAAACTTGTGACTCCACGGCACATGCATAGAATCAAAGAAGTTACAGCATAAAAGGAGGCTGTTTGACTCATTATGCTGGCGCCAGTGCCAGTTCTATACCTGAAACTACCTACTTTAACTGACTTCCCTGAATGTCTCCCAATATTTTTTCATAATTCAGATATTTATTCAATTCTGTTTTAATCAGCTCTGCTTAAAAAGCCACTTGTGATACAGGTACAGCATTCTATGATCTGTGTGAAAAAATGTCTTCTCTCTTGCCTTTCATTCTACTGGTGATAATCCTGAATTCATGCTGCCTTATTACTGATTTAACAACCAGTGAAAATCATGGCCCTAAAATTCCGGTCGGAGGCTTCATTTGGACGAATGCCTCCGACCGGAGAATTTTTCTGAAAGTACCTGGTGGTCCCGGAGGAACGTGGAATTCCATTGGGGAGGCCTTCTTTTCCCGCGCTGCAAAGCGCGCTCCCGTCCTCCAGGTTCCCACGCAGAAGATGCAGTCACGTGTGACTGCTCAACCAATCAGGTAAAATATTCTCAATTACTAGCAATGGGAACTCCACATCTACGAGTTCTCATGTCCATAGTTTAGCACATACACAGGGTCATTCAGATCAATTTCCTGTGACACAGTGGCGTGACCATCGTTTACATTTTGTTGCTACCGCCTGCTCTCCACCTGATCATGCAGTTTGGGGTGAACCAGCGAGAGTCTGGTTTTAAGTGTCCTTTTCATGAGTAGCTCAGCCGGGGACACCCCGTGAGTGAGTGGGGTCTCGTGCAGTAGCTGAGCAGTACGCGGGACAGGTGGGTTTGGAGTGAGCCTTCTGTGACTCGTTTGAGGCTCTGTTTGATTGTTTGTACTGCCTGCTCTGCCTGCCCATTGGAGGCTGGTTTAAACGGGACCGAGGTGACATGTTTGATCCCATTGCAGGTCATGAGTTCTTTAAATTCGGCACTGGTGAAACATGGCCCATTGTCACTGAGCAGTATGTCAGGCAGACCGTGGGTGGTAAACATGGCCCTCAGGCTTTCAATGGTAGTGGTGGCAGTGCTTCCCGACATTATTTCACATTCAATCCATTTTGAAAAAGCATCCACCACCACCAGGAACATCTTACCGAGAAACGGGCCCTCATAGTCCACATGGATCCTTGACCATGGTCTGGCGGGCCAGGATCACAAACTTAGTGATGCCTCTCTGGGCGCGTTGCTCAACTGAGCACACGCTGCATTGCCATACACAGGACTCTAAGGCAGAGTCGATACCGGGCCACCACACGTGGGATCTGGCTATCTCTTTCATCATTACTATACCCGGGTTTGTGCTGTGGAGATCCGAGATGAACGTCTCCCTGCCCGTTTTGGGTAGCACTACACGGTTGCCCCACAACAGGCAGTCTGCCTGAATGGACAGCTCGTCCTTTCGCCACTGGAACGGCTTGGTTAGCTCTTGCCTTTCAACGGGAATGCTGGCCCAGCTCCCATGCAGTACACAGTTTTTTTTACTAGGGACAGCAGAGGATCTTGGCTGGTCCAAGTACTAATCTGGCAGGCCGTGACAGGTGATTTATCATTTTCAAACGCTTCCATGACCATCAACAAGTTTGCAGGCTGCGCCATTTCCACCCCCGTGGTGGGCAATGGTAGCCGACTGAGAGCATCCGCACAGTTCTTGGTGCCTGGCCTGTGGCAGATGGTATAGTTATATGCTGATAGCGCTAGTGCCCACCTTTGTATGTGGGCTGAGGCATTAGTATTTATCCCCTTGTTTTCAGCAAACAGGGATACGAGGGGCTTGTAATCGGTTTCCTGCTCAAATTTGAGGCCAAACAGGTACTGATGCATTTTCTTTACCCCGAACACACACACACTAATGCCTCTTTCTCAATCATGCTGCAGGCCCTCTCGGCCTTAGACAAGCTCCTGGAGGCATAGGCGACAGGTTGCAACTTCCCCGCAATGTTAGCTTGTTGTAATACACATCCGACTCCGTACAACGATGCATCACATGCTAGCACAAGTCTTTTACACGGATTATACAATACAAGCAGCTTGTTGGAGCATAAAATGTTTCTGGCTTTCTCAAAAGCAATTACTTGGTTTTTTCCTCTTACCCAGTTCTCACCTTTACGCAATAACACATGTAGGGGCTCTAAGAGTGTGCTTAACGCCGGTAGGAAGTTACCAAAATAGTTGAGGAATCCAAGGAACGACCGCAGCTCCGTGACGTTCTGTGGCCTGGGCACGTTCCTGATAGCCTCTGTCTTGATGTCTGTGGGCCGCATACCGTCTGCCGTAATCTTTCTCCTCAAAAACTCCACTTCTGTTGCCATGAAGACGCATTTCGACCTATTCAGCCGCAGCCCTATGCGATCCAGTCACTGGAGGACCTCCTCCAGGTTTTGTAGGTGCTCGACGGTGTCCCGACCCGTGACCAATATGTCGTCCTGAAAAACCACCATGTATGGTACCGACTTGAGTAGGCTGTCCATGTTTCTCTGGAAGATCGCTGCAGCCAACCGAATTCCAAACGGGCATCTGTTGTAAATGAACAGTCCGTTGTGTGTGTTGATGCAGGTGAGGCCCTTTGAAAACTCCTCCAGCTCCTGCGTCCTGTTGGCCAAAGTCAGGTCGAGCTTGGTGAACGTCTTGCCTCCTGCCAGCGTCGCAAATAGGTTGTCTGCCTTAGGTAGCGGGTATTGGTCCTGTAGCGAGAAACGATTAATAGTTACTTGATAATCGCCGCAAATCCTGACCGTGCCATCACTTTTGAGTACTGGAACAATCGGGCTGGCCCACTCGCTGAATTCCACTGGGGAGATGATGCCCTCGCTTTGCACGCTGTCCAGCTCGATTTCCACTCTCTCCCTCATCATGTGAGGTACCGCTCGCGCCTTGTAGTGAATGGGTCGTGCCTCTGAGACCAAGTCAATCCACACCTTTACCCCGGAAAAGTTTCCAATGCCTGGCTCAAAAAGGGAAGGAAATTTGTTAAGAACCTGGGTATATGAGGCCTCATCGACATATGATAGCGCTCGGATGTCATCCCAGTTCCAGCGGATTTTGCCCAGCCAGCTCCTTCCAAGCAATGTGGTGCCTTCGCCCGGGACAATCCAGAGTGGCAGTTCGTGCACCATGCACCTTGACCATGGCGCTGCCCAGGACAGTGATAAACTCTTTGGTGTACGTTCTCAGTTTCGTGTGGATGGGGCTCAGGGCTGGTCTGAGTGCCTTGTTGCACCACAGTCTCTCAAATATCTTTTTACTCATGATGGATTGGCTAGCGCCAGTTTCCAGTTCCATGGCTATGGGTAAGCCATTCAATTTTATGTTTAGCATTATAGGTGGACATTTCATCTCAAATGTGTGTATCCAATGTACTTCAGATCTGCCTCCTCTCTCTGAGGCTCGAAATTGCTTTGATCCACCATGGACCGATCTTCCTCTGCCACGTGGTGGTTAGCAGGTTTTGCAGAGCTTGCAGCTCGTTTGCAAGCTCGTTGGAGGTGCCCCATTGTTCCACAGCTCTTGCAAACATACCCTTTGAAGCGGCATGAATAGGCTGAATGGAAGCCTCCACAATGCCAACAAGATGTGAATTGCCTTGCATTCATCCTTTGTTGTGGACTCTGAGTCATCTGGGTCACCTGAGGTATGCTGGCAGTTGCAGACTCGTGGTTTCTGCCCTGTACATTTCTGCTCGCAAACACAGTTCCAGTTAATTTATGAACATTGCTTGCACTTGTGTGCTGAGAGATTTGTTTGGTGTTCTCACTGGTGGACATAAACACCTGTGCTATCGCAATGGCCTTACTGAGGGTCAGTGTCTCGACAGTCAAAAGTTTTCGTGGAATGGTCTCGTGGCCAATGCCCAGTACAAAAAAGTCTCTGAGCATTTGCTCCAGGTTGCCATCAAACTCACATTGTCCTGCAAGTCACCTTAGCTCAGCGACGTAGCTCGCCACTTCCTGACCTTCAGGTCGCTGGCACGTATAGAACCGATATCTCGCCATCAGCACGCTCTCCCTCGGATTAAGATGCTCGCGAACCAGTGCACACAGCTCCTCATACGACTTATCTGTGGGTTTCACTGGAGCCAGAAGATTCGTCATGAGGCTGTAGGTCGGTGCCCCACAGATCGTGAGGAGGACCGCTCTCCTTTTTGCAGCGCTTCCTTCTCCGTCCAGCTCGTTGGCTACAAAGTACTGGTCTAGGCGTTCAACATAAGCTTCCCAGTTCTCACCCTCCGAGAACTTCTCCAGGATTCCCACAGTTTGCTGCATCTTTGCGTTGAATTTGTATACTCGTCGCCAGTTATTGTGTTCCAAACACAGATGAGATTATACACAGGGAGGTTAAAGTAACAGTGACCTCAGTCTTTATTCAGACACTCCAGAGTGAGGAACAGGTCTTAGGGGCAGGCTTATATACAGTGCTCCCAAGGGATGCTGGGATCCCTTGGAACTTCAGGGGATGCGCTCCCTGGTGGCGGAACATGAGAGTGCATGCTTTACAGATACACAACAGGTTTCTGATGGAATTTTAAATAAGTCCTGAAGGGGGCCCCATCAACTGAACCCATCCTTGAAAACTACAATGAAATTAGTCAAGCATGACTTGCCCTTTATGAATCCATGCAGACTTTTTGTGATTAGCCCATGCATGTCTAATTGCCCATTAATTTCATCTAATATTATGGACTGTAGCAGGTAGAATTTCCTGAGAATTTTCATCCATGTAATTTACACGTGTAATCAGGGCATAAAGCAAATACCTGGCGTAAAAAATTCGGGAAACTCAGGTGGAAATGTGTTATTCATGTAAGGATACAGCACACAAATTTCTTCGCTCTTTTATGGCAGTCTGTCGATCTGTACCCCCAAACGCATCTTGGCCCATTATAATGGCTCTGCCTCAAGTCGAAAAAACTGTACACACAAATTTCCCGCAATTACACAAAATTAAACCCAGAATTTTAGGTTTTATGAGGGTTGGTTTTATGAGGGTTTGTTTTATTTCTCCCATCACTGAGACCTGCTCTGTATTTTCTGCTTCTTTGACTGCATTTTTATGGCATCAGTATAAGTCATAATAAAAATTAAAACCATTCACAATTGCATGTTTTTAAATATGCTGTGCAAACTAAAAGGAACATGTGATGTGATTTGGTACTTTCCTCGGGCTCCAATTATTTACACTGATTTCTGCTTATTTCTGCCCATTTTGCAGTTGTGTGTTAATGAGATTGGCAAGAAATTTGTATGAATCAGACATCAGCAAAATGGGTGCATGAAAGGCCCAATTATGGGTGTAACTTTCCAATTACTCCCCTATAGGGAATTCCACCCCTAGAAGTTTACACACAACCGAGTTAAGAATAACTGACTTGTAGTTTCTCGGCTTATCCCTTACCCCTTTTTTAAGCAGTGGTGTGCCAATTTCCTGTCCAGTGGCACATTTTCCTGTTTCTAAAGATATTTGGAAAACTATGGTTAATTCCTCCACTATGACCTTATTGAATTCATTCAGCATTCTGGCATACATGTCAATTAAGCCTGGTGACGTTTCTACTTTTAGACACATTACATTTTTTAATACAGTTTCTTTTTGAGTATCTGGTTCCAGTAGTGGGTCTTTAACATCTTTCTCAGGTACTCCGACAGTCCCATTTTCAACATACTGTGTAAAAACGGAGGCAAAATACATACTAACCATCTCCAATATTGCCTCACACTCAAGTACAAGGTGCCCCCTTTATATCTAAGTGACCCTACCCATTCTTTAACTATCCTTTTACTTCCCAGCTCCGATGGGCGGGCCACATCGTCCGCATGCCCGACACAAGACTCCCTAAGCAAGTGTTCTACTCGGAGCTCTGACATGGCAAGCAAGCCCCAGGTGGGCAGACAAAATGTTTCAAGGGCACCCTCAAAGCCTCCTTGAGAGTGCAACATCCCCACCGGTACCTGGGAATCCCTGGACAAAGACCACCCAAAGTGGAGGAAGAGCATCCGGGAGGGCGTTGAGCACCTCGCGTCTCATCGCTGAGAGCACACAGAAATCAAGCACAGATAGTGGAAGGAGCGTGCGGCAAACCAGGCTCCCCACCCACCCTTTTCTTCAACCACTGTCTGCCCCACCTGTGACAGAGACTGTAATTCCCATATTGGACTGTACAGCCACCTGAGAACTCACTTTTAGAGTGGAAGCAAGTCTTCCTCGATTTCGAGGGACTGCATATGATGATGACTTCTTATGTGTTTTCAATATCTTAGTGTGAATTTCTATAGCAGATGCTTGCATCACAACAGAGCAGTCAGTAATTGACAATATGACAAGAGCCAATGGATATATTAGAGAACAACAAAATCAAGTTTTATTGGTGATAGAAGAAGTGATATTTATGGATCGGCCAGCTCAGCCCCATAAATGATACATACTCTGATACAAATGGCCCATGTATCCTGTACAAGTGGCCTAGTGTTTGCTGTAGAATACATGTTTCCGTGGCACTATCTACACAGTGTGTGCTATAAAAACTAAATGAAGCAAAGCAGGAAATCAAGCACCAGAAGGTGCTGGATAAAAATGAGGCTTGCTGATGAAAAAGAAAGTAATTACTTTCTGCATGGCTCTGTTGGAAGAGTGGCCTCATTACCTAGGCTAACATTGACTCCAACTCAAACATAGTGCTCACGGATGAGTAAACCAGCAGCCAAGCCGATAAAATATGGTTTGGATAACAAGGTCTAACATTTGCAGTTTCTGGAATATATGCCAATCGGCAGGAATTTAAGCAGAACTGATACGGTTTAAAGTTTCAGCATTCAGGGTATACATATAAAGTTGGGGAAAATAAGTGCTCCTTGTCAGTACTGTGATTCTTGACCCCAAACCAATAAGGTTCCAGTTGGATTTCTTGTATCCTGACAAATATCCTAAAATACACATGTATTTTGAGTCCTGCAGGCACCCATCGCACATTTGACCTTAGTTTTGGTCAGACATAAAAGATATTTTAAACTCTCTTCCCTTCCATTTTTCAAGTTATTTTCTACTATACCCCTCCATTCACCTGCATCATTTCACAATTAAGAAGGCAGGCATTTTATCTGCTTGCAAGCTTCTACCAGTCCTGCTCTTTAGCTGGTCACTGGGTAGCATATGACAGTAATACAGTGAATCCATCCCTTCATACAGAGTATTGCATATTGGAAGCAGTGTTCGACCATTCAACAGCAGCTTTTTAAATTGCATTAAACAAAATGATACTGGCAGCCTGGTAATACTCTGTGCTGCAGATGCCAGTTTGTACCTGCAGTTTTCCATCTAATGAGTACTCAATTTTCACTGTTTCATGTGGAGGAGGGAGGGATCGAACCACTCAGAGATCAGTCAATGCTCCGCAAGGATGAAGAGAAAATTCAGCAGGGGAGTCATTTTCACCTTTCCAGTGTTCTCTGCACTCATGATTCAGTCACGAGTTCCACAATTTGCGGGCAGTTTTTTTTTAAAGCTTACACACATCACACTGCACACTTAAACAGAGTTCTTTTTAGATATTTAAATTTTATGTTTGAAGCGTTTGAAAAGCTTTCACAAGTTGCAGGACATGTGAATAAATCACAAATATTGACAATGTTGCCGTTCATAAGCATTTCCTAGTGATCACCTTAAGAGCAACATAGTCAGAAGCCTGGGCACTGTTGGAAGGTGTGTGGTATTAATGGGGGAATCTTAAGGGAGAGAAAAAATTAACAAAGATTGTGAAAGAAAACAAACTGCTGCATTATTTAAAACCAACATGAGGCATCATGATAGCGGAGGCGGATGTAGGTTGGATTCTATACTCTGATGACAGCTCCAGTTCACTGCAGAAAGCAGAGATCAGGTACCTGTCTGCAGCAGGGAGGGAAAATAGGAAGCAGTCATCCTCAGTATGCTATGGAGTGCTTGCCTGCTAGTGGCTAGCTCACAGTGGCATTGGCTGTGACCTAGGTGTAGGCTACAGGTGCTGCACTACCTGAAGGGACCTGGGAAGTTAAAAGAAAGATTCACAGTTCCACAAGCATAACTAAATAAACACAGCATGAAAAGGATCTTTCAAAACTCCCAGCCTCCATCATACAATCGATATTCTGGAGTTGATATGTGCTCCCGAGTAATATTTAAAGCGTATCTAGAGATCAGGTTAGAATAAATAACTCTGCAGGTCCAATGATATCACTGTTCAAAACGTGCACAATTTGCTGTTCCCCAGCTGCACAGCTGTTGAAGCAGGATATGAGCTGCTTGCTTCAAAGGTAGTGCGGTACAGTCATTAGTGGCAGTCACATTCATTTGATAAGGGAGCACATCACATAGAAAGGAGAGGAGCTGACAGATCATTATTGCTAATGACCTTTAACTTGCTGAGGGCTAAAGCGGGTGATTCTTGCATTAATTAAAATGGGAATTTGAAGTGTTAGCAGCAATTCCAAATTTTCGAGTGGAACAAAAGAGACAACCTGTTGTGACAAGATGGCAGCACTGGATGGCACTCTTAGCAAGTCTGAGAATACAAACACCAGAGATAAAAAGGTTTTTAAAAAAAAACTGCAAGCACTAAACCTGTGAAATAAAAACAGAAAATACTTGAAATACATCGCAAATCCTTCATCACCTGAAAAAAAGCTGAGTTCTGACAAAGGGTCTATCTGAAATGTTAACCTATATTTTATGTTTTCAGATACTGATCGATCTGCTGTTTATTTCCAGAATTTGCTGTTTTTAAAACATAACCTCTGACTTAATCTTCTAAAAATGTGTATGAATTTTTTCAGTTTGTCTGATATGACATCTGTAATAATAAGTAGAGCAGATACACTTATCAGCTAATAATACTAAAAAATTACAACTATCTGGAGAAAAACTGAAATGTCTAATATGCATTCATTGTTAGTGAAACCCCTCTGTAAGGAAGATGGTCTCACTGGTGAATTGCTCTGATGAATTTCATCCAGAGCTAGGTTTTGTATTAAACCCGTAGATAAGTATTTCTGCCATAGTTATCTTCCTGTGTCACGTTGTTGGCTCCCATGGGTTAGTTATTCCTTTACCAGTTGATTGTACCTAGTTTCTTTGCCTTTCATCACTCTTCTTTTCTACTCGGACTGATGCATATCTGATATTTAGCATCTGCAAAGTTTGTTTTAATCTGTATCTAAAACTCTTTGTAAGGTTTAACTTTCAGACATTTCTGAGTCTGATTTAGCACAGAAATGTAGCACCCAAAAGTTTTTTTTAAACCTCTTTCTAAACTGCTCTGTAACTGTCAGACACATTAATCTTTTTTCCACAAATCAATCATTTTTAACTGTCTACTGAAATAGTCGCTTGACAGAACTGAGCCTTTCTATTCTGTGACATTCAGTTATTAATTTTCCTGAATCTGGCACTTTCTTACTCCATTTTCCTATATCTTAGAGCTCAAGCAGTTTTTGGTTTCAGTGATGGATCTGATCTGGTGAATTCCCTATCACAGGTTAATGACACATGATGCTGTTCCCTTCACATTAGATTAAAAATATTCTGTCCATTTTTAGCGAGTCTTAATCCATTCATCTTCCTGATGGAAGCCTCATTTTAAGGACTTATTTCCCTCCTGACATGCAGAGAGGACTTCTAGGTGATGCATTTTTGTTCTTCCAAGTATGTGAGGTTACAGAAAATGTATTACATAGACCTTCAATTGGATGAATGTTGTGATACTCCATGGCTTCTACAGCCTTCAACAAAGATTACTGGCTCCATTTCGCACTAATTGTAAATAATTAAAATGGTGGATAGTTAAATAAGAGTTAAATATACTCAAAGTGGAATTCTCATGCTCCACATTATCTCTATATCGATAATGAGTTCAACATTTGTATCAATAGTGAAGCACAGGAAGTTCCAAGGCTATGATTGACAGCTGCAGTGTAGAATTAGGATGACTACATAGTAAAGTGCATATTGATTTTGGCCCGAAGACTTTTGTCTATATTACTGACCATAACAACGTTCATTAAATGGTGTTAGAAATAGAAGTAACTCACTGTGATTCCACCAGAATGTTTCAGAAAGTGATAAAAAAATAAGGAATGTTTGAATCAAGAAAAGCAAGCTTCCTCCAGCCCATGTGATTTTCAGCTAAATTGACAAATAATCCAGATGTACGGAGAAAGAACCATTTCTTGCCCAAGTGTTCAAATTCCAGAACAAAGGCAAACAGTGGCTGCAAACAGCAGATAAAACGAATGGTGACTCATATGAAGGTCACATTCTCTCACTTTCAATTGTTGAATCTGTCAAAGATTAGTTTGCCAACAATTTATATTTCAACCTGCTCAAAAACAACAAGTAGGACAGATTGCAGCTTGGCAATGGTGCTACAGTCAAGGATCTATTCAAGAAGAAATGCTAATAGAATGTGTGAAGATCCAAGTGGGAGAGAGCTTCAGGATTCAAACATTTTCATCGCTCATGTTCAACAAAACAGAATTGAATCCACGGGGATAAAACATTAATGTTAAAAACCTCAAGAGGAACAGGAAGTTCAGCATTGATGCCAAGCGAATGCCGACATCATCTACAGTCATCCAACAAGTGCATCTTGAATCATGGAAGATTCATCAAAACTCACAAAACAAGATGTAGTGGTGAAGTATCAGGATGTCTTCAAAGGACAAGGGAAGTTAGAAATCACTCTGCACCGTCACATAAATCTGCAGGTTCCACTTACATAGCTGCTAGCAAGAAAACTACTTTTAGTTTCAAGAGAACTTGTCAAGATGCACATTAATGAGTTTGTTGATATAAAGTTCTTGTACTGGTCAGTGTCGCGACAGACTGGATCAGTTCAGTCGTGGTTGTGATACAAGGGAATGAACCAAAGCCACTTAACAAAACTTTCCACGCTCGTTACTTTTTACTTTGCATCATAGATTACTTTGTGCCTGAACGAGCAAATGTGAAACGGTTCATGGTTGAGGATGCAAAAAATGGGTCTGTCATATTCATCAGTTGAAGAATCGAGGATGCTGACTACCTTTTCAACACTGTTTGGGAGATACAGATAGTCGTGTAACTCTCCAGCTCCTGATGAACTTCACAGAAAGCTTCATGAGATACTTGAAAATCTGGAGCCAGTCGCTGTTGTGGCAGATGATATTTTGGTCTCTCGTACAAATGTTGTAAATTAAATAATAATAATTGTGCCTTTGTTGTCAAGGGAGTCCATCCTGGCTGTATACAAGCACCCAATGCACAAGGATAATTTATTTGTTCAAATAATATCCGATCCATGAGACACCCAGTG
Source organism: Pristiophorus japonicus (assembly GCF_044704955.1). Classification (NCBI taxonomy): domain Eukaryota; kingdom Metazoa; phylum Chordata; class Chondrichthyes; family Pristiophoridae; genus Pristiophorus; species Pristiophorus japonicus. The sequence goes on from NC_091987.1 coordinate 50,593,421, forward strand.
TAGAACAGCTGTTCAAAGAGGAAGTATCAAACCGATGACTATCTGATTCCCACTCAGTTTGAATCCAATAGCAGAGGGAGTCACTGAGTTTGATTCATCTTCAATATTTGTTCAATTACATTATCAGTTGCTAGGTAACATAAGAACATAAGAAATAGGAGCAGGATTAGGCCATTTGGCCCCTCGGGCCTGATCCGCCATTCAATAAGATCATGACTGATCTGATCTTGGCCTCAACTCCACTTCCCTGACCGCTTCCCATAACACTTGACTCCCTTATCATTCAAAAATCTGTCTATCTCCACCTTAAATATATTCAATGACTCAGCCTCCACTGCTCTCTGGGGTAGAGAATTCCAAAGATTCATGACCCTCTGAGAGAAGAAATTCCTCCTCATTTCTGTTTTAAATGGGCGACCCCTTATTCTGAAACTATGTCCCCTAGTTCTAGATTCTCTCACAAGAGGAAGCATCCTCTCTGCATCAACCCTGTCAAGCCCCCTCAGAATCTTATATGTTTCAATAAGATCACCTCTCATTCTTCTAAACTCCAATGAGTATAGGCCCAACCTGCTCAACCTTTCTTCATAAGACAACCCCTTCATCTGAGGAATCAACCTCATGAACCTTCTCTGAACTGCCTCCAATACAAGTATATTCCTCCTTAAATAAGGAGACCAAAACTGCATGCAGTACTTCAGGTGTAACTGAACATTCCTACTTTTATACTCCATCCCCATTGCAATAAAAGCCAACATTCCATTTGCCTTCCTAATTACTTGCTGTACCTTCATGCTAACTTGTTGTGTTTCATGTACAAGGACCTCCAGATCTCTCTGTACCTCAGCATTTTGTAATCTCTCCTCATTTAAATAATAATTTGCTTTTTTATTTTTCCTACCAAAGTGGATAACCTCACATTTTCCCACATTATACTCCATCTGTCAAATTTTTGCCCACTCACTTAGCCGATCTATATCCCTTTGTAGATTCTTTGTGTCCTCCACACAACTTGCTTTCCCACCTATCTTTGTATCATCAGCAAATTTGGTTACATTATACTCAGTCCCGTCATCCAAATCATTAATATAGATTGTAAATAGTTGAGGCACTGATCCCTGTGACACCCCATTAGTTACAGTTTGCCAACCTGAAAATGAATCATTTATCCCGACTCTGCTTTCTGTTAGTTAGCCAATCCTCTATCCATGCCAATATATTTTCCCCAACCCCACGTGCAGTAATCTTTTTTATGGCACCTTATCGAATGCCTTCTGGAAATCCAAATAAACCACATCCACTGGTTTTCTCTTATCCACCCTGCTCGTTATATCCTTAAAGAACTCCAGCAAATTTTTCAAACATGATTTCCCTTTCATAAAACCATACTGACTCTGCTTGACTGTATTATGATTTTCTAAATGTCTGCCTTAATAATGGACTCCAGCATTTTCCCAGTGATAGCTATTAGGCTATCTGGGCTATAGTTTCCTGCTTTCTGTCTCCATCCTTTCTTAAATAGGGGCGTTACATTTGCGGTTTTCCAATTCGCTGGGACCTCTCCAGAATCCAGGGATCTTTTATAACCCATTTGTTATGATCATGGTTTACTTCCCGTCTTTGGACCATAATATCAGATATCCAATTTTTGATATTCTTGATTTTAACCATTCTTCAGGTTTCTTTGTTAGCAGTCTTTTGGCTTCAAGACTTGATTGCACACTTTAAGAGTACAGATGTCAGTCTGCCTGCATGCTCCTTCACAAAACTTCTGTGTCCTTCATTATTCTTCAGTAATTTGCCAGACCAGCACAACGTTTTACACACGTTTTTAAAGATATCCATATCTTTATATGTTACAGTTAACTCGCTACAAATCAGAATTTTGAACATCCTTTTGTACACTAATATCCTTGTTACAATCTTATTGGAGCTATCTCCACTGACAAAGAATGTATGCAAAGGATTCTTGGTACGACTATCTGTAACTTTCTGCTGCAAAATTATCAGAAGTAACTGCTCCTCTTTATGACCTACTAAAAAAGAAACATGAAACAAAAGTGTCTGGATCAGGTAAAGAGGATCATCCTTGAAGCACCAGTAAAAATGCTTTGACGCAAAAGAGGATATCATTCTAGAATGTAGTACATCTGAAAGAGGACTGTTAACATGTCTCATGCAAAAAGTTCAACATGTAGCTTACTCTCAAGATCCCTAGCTGAAATATGATTATGTTTATGCTCAAATCAAAAAAATATTTCATCCATTATTTTGGAGCAATAGGCCATTACAAGAAAATGATTGTAGAATGTAATCACAAATCATTTGAAGCCATTTTGAAAAAGAATGAGATGAGTGCTCCAAAATATTTCCAGAGAATGATGCTGCATCTTTAGAATTATAAATATGAATTTGATGTTATTTATGAGAGTCACGGGTTTCTTACTGGCACTTTAGGCAGAGCATTTCTGCCTCACACAGTGAGAAAAATTAATAACAATGAAGTCGTCAATTAATGCAAGTTTGGAAACTGGAAGAGATAGAGGCAATCATTGTGCCAGAATACTTGCCTATTTCTGAGGAATGACCAAGATTTGGAGCAGATGAAGATGTGGAATGTTTGAGAATGACAGTAAAGAAAGAACGGATTCACAGTAGAAGTACCATCCCAGATTGCTGTGTATTTCAACATTGGTTAGGAGCTCAGCATATTGGATCGGCCTTAAGAACATAAAAAATAAGAGCAAGAGTAGGCCATACTGCCCCTCGAACCTGCTTCGTCATTCAAATAAGATCATGGCTGATCGTCGACCTCAATTCCATTTTCCCCACCCGACCTCCCTTGATTCCCCTAGAGTCCAAAAATCCATCTATCTCAGCTTTGACTCAGCCTCCACAGCTCTCTGGGGCAGAGAATTCCAAAGATTCACAATCCTCTGAGTGAAGAAATTCCTCATCATCTCGGTCTTAAATGGCTTACCCCTTATCCTGAGACTATGCCCCCCTAATTCTTGACACTCCAGCCAGGGGAAACAACCTCTCAGTATCTACCCTGCCGATCCCCTTCAGAATCTTGTATGTTTCAATATCACCTCTCATTCTTCTAAACTCCAGAGAGTATAGGCCCATTCTACACAATCTCTCATCATAAGACAGCCCTTTCATCCCAGGAATCAATCTAGTCAACCTTCATTGTGCTGCCTCCAAGGCAAGTGTATCCTTCCTTAAATAAGGAGACCAAAACTGTACACAGTACTCCAGGTGTGGTCTCACCAATGCCCTGTACAAGGTCCAGATATTCATGAGGAATTAAATCATTATATCTCAATGTACGAGAGACGGGATAAAGTACAGAATTTTCTGAATCCACATTGTAATCAAAGATTGTTTTCAGACAGTTAGAGACTGATTCACTGATCTCTGACAAGCAAGGACATAGAGATGTATCTATCAAGGTATGATATATGCAAGCAATTTCAAATTCAACAGTAAAGAGACTATTTTTATTAGCCAAATACCAGAATATGATGTGATATGTTTGAAGTGAATGGGAAAGATTATCTAATATAATTTCTGAGAAAATGACAGACTGATTGATAAAAAGGGAGGGAGTCATTGTCAAATTGAAAGCCCATTTCGTACACCATGTTATTCCAAGTGAGGTCATATCTGACAGGGGTCCATCATTTAACTTAAGGAAATTCCATGAGTCAAGCACTGACCTCTTACCTCATCCATCTTCATTTGTATAATGCATCAAATGAGATACTGAATAGTTCACTAGCTCAAATTCTGTTTGTTACACAATCCAAAACACTCCTCCCTACAGCAAACTAACTTCCTAAATGAGACGCTATACCTGAAAAAAACAGGCCCAGCTCTACAAAACAGAAGCAAAGAACACAAGTGGCAGGCACTGACCATCTCCAACACGAAAGGCACTAGCCACCTCCCTTTGTCATTCAAAGGAATTACTATCGCCAAATCCCACACCATCAACTTAACTGGGCCAGCCACATAAATACTGTGATGACAAGAACAGGTCAGAAGCTGGGTATTCTGCAGCAAATGATGAAACTTCTGACTCCCCAAAGCCTTTCCACCACCTACAAGGCACAAGTCAGGAGTGTGATGGAATGCTCTCCACTTGCCTGGATGAGTGCAGCTCCAACAACACTCAGGAACCTCAACATCATCCAGGACAAAACAGCCTGCTTGATTGGCACCCCATCCACCACCTTAAACATTCACTCCCTCAACCACCGTGGCTGCAGTGTGTATCATCTTCAAGATGGACTGCAGCAACTCACCAAGCCTTCTTCGACAGCACCTCCCAAACCTGCGACTTCTACCACCTAGAAGGACCAGAGCAGCAGGTGCATGGGGACACCACCACCTGCAAGTTCCCCTCCAAGTCATACACCATCCTGACTTGGAAATATATCGCTATTCCTTCATCGTCGTTGGATCAAAATCCTGGAACTCCTTGTATAACAGCACTGTGGGAATACCTTCACCTCACGGACTGCAGTTGTTCAAAAAGACAGCTCACCACCACCTTCTCAAGCGCAATTAGGGATGGACAATAAATGCTGGCCTTGCCAGCGATGCGCATATTCCATGAATGAATTAAAAAAACTTCATAAGCTAAGAGAAGGAGAAGTTGTCAGATTTAAACCAAAAATAAATTAGTAATTGATACCAATACAAGTGCAGCAGCAAGTGGATATCAGAACCTACAATTCGGAGGAATTAATGGCAAACAGTAGAATGGATCATTTCTGAAGATACCTGAGAATGGGTACCCATCTGGTAAAACAATTTGCATGCCCAGGTAATCCACAGTCAAGCTATCACAGCCACAACAGAGCACAGCAGAAAAAGACTGTGATTGGTCCTCAGCAAAGCATTGAACTGGAGCAGCACAGCAACAGGAATCCAGATGGAAAGACTCCCATCAACACCACAAAGAACACACTCACTACCCTATCAACAGGGCGTATTAGAGTTCCGTAAAAACCACACACACACGATTTTATATAGCAGTGACTTTTTGATTGTTTGAACTGTTTGTATTTGAACTGTTGGACTGCTGAGACTTTATAGTTTGGTGTTGATGAAGTGTTATTGTGTAAATGTTTAACTTTCTGAGAAGGAAGATGCATCGATGTAGATTGAAACATTTTCAATAGTTTAAGTACAGGAAATTCTCAGACTGTTCGCAGTGACTTAGATGTTTGCAAGACTGGCAGCTTCACTGTTCCCAGCATCGACCACACTTGATCAGCTTCGCTGGGCAGGCCACATTGTTTGCATGCCAGACACGAGACTCCCAAAGCAAGCGCTCTACTTGGAACTCCTTCACGGCATACGAGCCAAAGGTGGGCAGTGGAAACATTACAAGGACACCCTCAAAGCCTCCCCGATAAAGTGCAACATCCCCACTGACACCTGGAAGTCCCTGACCAAAGATCGCCCTAAGTGGAGGAAATGCATCCAGGAGAGTGCCGAGCACCTCGAGTCTCATCGCCGAGAGCATGCAGAAATCAAGCACAGGCAGCGGAAAGAGCGTGCGGCAAACCTGTCCCACCCACCCTTTCCCTCAACGATTATCTGTCCCACCTGTGACAGGGACTGTGGCTCTTGTATTGGACCTTTCAGCCACCGAATGACTCATTTTGAGTAGAAGCAATTCTTCCTTGACTCCGAGGACTGCCTATGATGATGATGATGCACTGTAGAATTCAGATGGACACATGGTAATGAGCATCTTTACTTTGCTCTGAAATCATTGTCATTTATTACTCACTAGTGTGTAATAATAAACACTATCATGGCGTTGCTTGTGAATAATGCAGTCAGCCCAACTCGTGGTTAATAAATGGAATCAAGTAGACCCACTGGGAGTGCATTTCTGAAATACGGGTGAGTGCTGCTTATGATTTTCCAATCATAACTGTGCAGTACTAGTCAGAAATTTGGATATGCAGTCTCTCTGAGTGAGGCTCCTCAGTGGGAGCACAACGTTGGGAAAATTAGCTCTCTAGGTGCCATTCATAGTGTAGGCTTTTATCATTTTGTTATTGTAGACTAATGAATATAACAATGATCCTTCACTAATTTACCTCTATTATAGATAGGTACAGATTGGATATTTGTTGCACTCCTTCTTCATTGTAGCCTAAAGGATCTGTTTCAAACCATTTTTCAACACATTTGAAAACAAGAAAACTATGTTCTGACTCCTTGTTATTTCTGAGCAATGATGTTCCTGTTTGGAGCATGCAGAGAGCTTCCAGCATAGGCCTGTGGGCTGTGTTCTTGTATTCAGAGAGCCACGTGTGGTTTCACAAAGAGACAAACACTGTTGGAAACATCCTTGTTTCAGGCCATTTCATAGAATATGCAGAGTCTACATTCACCTGGAGTTTAGTTACTGTGTTATAATGTAGGATAGCACCGTGTAATTAAAACATGGGTATTGGTCTTAATACTGACATACAAACTGGTCCTATACTCTGTTCGCAAGTGCTGATTAACTTTTCGTAGAAGTTGTTCTGCAGGGCTTCAACTATATTTATCATTTGGACCTTCCTAATATAACAGCTGAGAACAGTTTAATATGTTACAGCCCCAAACTTGGAAATAATTGAACCTGGCATTAGCTGAGTGAAAATATCACCTTACTCTGTAACCAATCAAATAACCAGACCCTAAAAACTATTTTTGTGAGATCCGATATTTTTAATATGAAATTGCAGCACTGATGGACAAGATATTATAACACCCCCTGGAGTTCTTCCCTGGAACCCCATGTGAGAAAGCATGTTCTGTGCATCTTGCCAAGCAACTATTTCTGACTAACACCACTAACACTGCACTGCCTGCATTACAGTGTACTCATTACTGCTTGATACTTCCTCATTTATTTTCCGGTTGAGTTCTTCATCAAATAAATATCACTGCTGTCATCTGCTGCTCAGTTAAGAAACCATCTCAGTAAAATGAAATCTACAAAGAAAATACTGTGGGTTGATGTGCTAGAAACCAGCGCAGACTGCTGCCTCTCAGGTGGCAGCTGGAATGATCTGATTTACATTGAGCATACATTTTTTTGTAGTGCACGATTTCCCTCCATCTCTCATTTTTAAAAATTATTTTACCTTGTGCTACCTTCACAGAGGCTGCTCTGCTGAGTTTCATTGAACCAGCCTTTGCCAAGAGTGAGATAGCAGAACATTGATGGCTCTGCAGACAATTTCCCCCCAAACTTCTTGCCTCTAGATTAGTGGCTGCCTCTTCACTGAGCATTTCCAAACAGAGGTACTACTTAGAACAGGAACTCATCACTGAAGAGGTTCAAGTAATGGAGACAGCAATAAGAAGCAGGCCATCAGAGAAACTGAAATGGGGAAAAGAGATGAAGGGAAACAGTGCAGCAAAGAAAGAATGAAAGAAAGCAAAATAGTGAAATAAACAACAAAAAACAGTGACAGCAAGTAGGAAGAGTTGAAAAGGAGAGACGTCACAATTGGGAAAGAAAGGTCGGAGTCACTATGGAGTAGGTCAGCTCCACATTTCCTTTTTCAGTATGTTTGTTTATTTTTATAATCTTATTTGAAGTCACGTTAATTTTTTGTGTGACTTCTCAATAGCAGACATATATTTGTGAATTTGGCAGGATAATAAGATGGCTCCACCTATTTCATTTTTTTAAATCTAATATTTTTGCAGCTAGTAGTGAAGTAATAAGGAGGCTAAAATATATATTTTTCCTGAATTATGTGTTGCAGTTTTAACCTCATATTCCAATGGTAGTATCATCCATTGGCCAGCAGATGGCAGTATTTCCCTACCTCTTGCTCACAAGTGGGTTGTTGCAGCACAAGCTATGTATTTATTCTGAAAAATTTTTTCCATATAAATGTAATCTTTATGTTTCTTTCTTTAGAGCAAATAGAAACCACTGTGCATTCAAAACAAAGAGGTCAGTATCTGGGCACTTTCCTCTGCCAAACAAGATATCCTTTTGGGAATGTTTAGAATCAAGTGTCCTTCGTGCTATTTTAATGAGAGTACTGATTGTACAGATTGCACTTGGTGTCATGATATGTATGTAAATGATAAGCAGTGTGGATGAAATCGCTACTTGAAATGGAAAATGCTCCTTTAAGACTGTTTCACTGAAATGTTTGAATCACTTCACCTCAGACCCCTAGTGAAGAAAGAAATCGATTGAAAATCCCAGGAAGTGGTGCGGTATCCATGGAAACCACAGTGCTTCAAATTTGGTGAAACTGGTTGGAAAGATTAGCAGCAGAGCTGCTTCAAAAGGCTTATGCCTTTGAAGCATAAATACATTTCTTAAAGTTGGGATTGCTGTTCACTGATCTGTGGAGTGCAAACCTGAATGTGCAACTCCTCTCAGGCATAGGCCCCAGTTCCATTGAATTGAGCAGCATTGAGGTTTTCTTTTAAATGGTCTAAAAGGTATGATTGATTTTTAATTTTTCTGTGCAGGAGATGACCAGTATCTGATTCATGTGGATATTATGGCCTGTGCAGCTACACTCCCATTGACTGTTACTTACTCATGCATCATTGGACCAGCTGTAAATAATATTTGATGTTTTTATACGTTTGTAAATGATCTCAAAATTTTCTTTGCACTGATACAAACCTCACTAAGGCTGATTGAAAAATTCGACAGACTGAAACAGCATGTGCACATGTGAGAGTTTAAGCTTCATGGGGTGGGGGGGGGGGGGCGTGCATGTCAGATTATCTTCTTGTGGGTCTGCCTCTGGGTCTGGTAAAGATGCCAATTCACAGGTCCAGGATGGAAGTGGCCTGTGGAGGAGTGGGAGGGATCGCTCCGGCTCCGTTCCATGGTACTGTCACTACCTGGGTGGCCCTGGAGAAGGAGCGTGCGGTGTCCACTGGTACGCTTGAGGCCTTCCGCAACCGGTGGGCACTGCAGGGAATAGAGTGTCCAATACACACAAAATAACATTACGATTTAGTTTTATAAGTTTCCTTTTGGTTCTGCTGAAATTGGACTTTACGTTTTAATTTCTTTATTGGTTGCACCTCCTTAAAACAAAGGGGAATGTGCAAACCAGTGTCATTTTTATTGAACAATAAAAGAATGCAACAGGTTGGCTAAAGTCCAGACCATTAGGCCTGTTAATTGGATTTGGGGACTTCTATGCTGTCTAGTTTATTTTATTTATTATTGTGTTGCAAGTTTCTGCATTTAATTTGCCTTTAAAGTCCAATCATATGTGAATGATGTGATTGACCTTTCGTGTGCATAATATGAAATAATATTTTGATATTTTGAACTGGGGAAAAGGTTTCATCTCCAACTTTTTGGGGCCTACTTTTTTTCGTTTTACAGGCACTGGCTGGTTTATTCTACATTTTCTATTTGCATTAATATTTAAGGATTTAATTTACCCCCGGAGTGCACTGGTTAACACGTTGAAATAAATAATATCTATGCAGCGTCTTAATGCCGTCATTGAACCAATGTTTAAATTAAATGAGCTAACGACATGTTGACCAGTGCACTACTAGAGAAAAGAAAACACCTCAGACTCTAAAGACTCAAAATACTCCATGGGTGTTACAGGCCCTTCGTCCAGTGTGCAGACTTACATTCCAATTCTAGTACAGATCCGCCGCTATGTAATTGGTGGGCCGCTGCTACCCCACTCTATTATACTGGGCAGTTTCCACATCACCAACAGCTTCACGTGTGCACAGTTGTTTGCAAGCTGTGAATGGAACCTTTTATTGATTGCTCCACCTTCCCTGATGGCTGGAGGTTGTTGGGCTGTACGAGTGCACTGAGCACTCAAGCCATCCCTTGGCCAAATTGGCAGTCACTTACTTTACTTCTTCAGCTCTGCGGGGCGGGGGGGATCACCGCTCGAGGGGAGCTGTGCTGTCTCATTGATCTTGCAATGCTGCCGCCAACATCGGACTGTCACAGGCCGCAGTGCTGTCTGGTTAATGCAACATTAAACAGATCTTCAGATTGCATTATTGCGCCCCTTGGAGTTTAACTTTTCCTTTCCGTCACAGATTACACTTGCGCCAGACTTAAACATCAGAGTTACTACAGTACACTTGAGAACAATAAGAAATTGTCACGATTTCTACATGTGTTATGAGTTAAGTTGATGCATGTGTATCGTTTTACTTTTAATACCAGAGGGGTGGCCTGTGGATGCCATGTGGCAATGTAACAATGCACTTCACCGGGGAAGGGCTGGATCCAGGTTGTGTCTGTCGTTAGCTGTAGAGTGTGCTGCTGATCTCATTTAAGTTATTGAGTGGATCCAAAATGAAAGGACAAGTTGCACTGGGTTGTTCTCCATCATACACTTTCTAGCAGGTAGTTACAGAGCAGGGTGAGCAAAGACCTGAGAACATGTTACCTGTCTGGGCATGCTACATGGCACAGAGGACCAAAGAGGGCAGGAAGTATTTGTTCAATATTAGGCATGACTAATACTGACTTTATTTCCTTAAGGTTTGTATTAAACAGTAGCATTGTAGCCGCTGGGACCCCAACTATTTACAATCTATATTAACGACTTGGAAGAAGGGACTGAGTGTAACGTAGCCAAATTTGCTGACGATAAAAGATGGGAGAAAAAGCAATGTGTGAGGAGGACACAAAAAATCTGCAAAAGGACATAGACAGGCTAAGTGAGTGGTCAAAAATTTGGCAGATGGAGTATAATGTTGAAAAGTGTGAGGTCATGCACTTTGGCAGAAAAAAATCACAGAGCAAGTTATTATTTAAATGGAGAAAGATTGCAAAGTGCTGCAGTACAGCGGGACCTGGGGGTACTTGTGCATGCAACACAAAAGAATAGTATGCAGGTACAGCAAGTGATCAGGAAGGCCAATGGTATCTTGGCCTTTATTGCAAAGGGGATGGAGTATAAAAGCAGAGAAGTCTTGCTACAGCTATACAAGGTATTGGTGAGGCCACACCTAGAATACTACGTGCAATTTTGATTTCCATATTTACGAAAGGATATACTTGCTTTGGAGGCAGTTCAGAGAAGGTTCACTAAGTTGCTTCCGGGAATGAGGGGATTGACTTGTGAGGAAAGGTTGAGTAGGTTGGGCCTCCACTCATTGGGATTCAGAAGAATGAGAGGTGATCTTATTGAAACGCATAAGATTATGAGTGGGCTTGACAAGGTGGATGCAGAGAGGATGTTTCCACTGATGGGGGAGACTAGAACTAGAGAGCATGATCTTAGAATAAGGGGCCGCCCATTTAAAACAGAGATGAGGAGAAATTTCTTCTCTCAGAGGGTTGTAAATCTGTGGAATTCGCTGCCTCAGAGAGCTGTGGAAGCTGGGACATTGAATAAATTTAAGACAGAAATAGGCAGTTTCTTAAATGATAAGCGGTTATGGGGAGCGGGCGGGGAAGTGGAGCTGAGTCCATGATCAGATCAGCCATGATCTTATTGAATGGCGGAGCAGGCTCGAGGGGCCGTATGGCCTACTCCTGTTCCTATTTCTTATGTTCTTATCTATGGTGGATTTATATTACCCAACAACTGCCTTGTAAAACACTCTCGGATACCTCCCTGCAGAAATATATATATATATTTTTAGTTAATAACGTGGCTATTTTGCTACAAATTATGTTGCAGTAAATGGAGCGGGTGCATAATGGGCGGCCAATCACCAGTAACAATTGCAGGTGACAATCAGCCCCAGTATGTATTTCCTCAATATCAGCCGTCTGGTGGAACCAATCTTGCATTCACATTCTTTCAGGCACTTTTGCCCGTATTGCCCACTTTTGAAGTAGTTTAGACTTAGGCAGAATCTTGTTTGGGGAGGTGGGTTGGGGAGGGATCTGAGGCAGGCAGGAGGTCGGGTTTCCCGCAGGCCCGGTCGATTTTACCGACAGGGCCAATTAGAATGGGAGGCCTCGGTGTCCCACCTACAGCTAGCTTGAGAGGTTGGCTGCGTGCGGATAGGCCTCCGTTATGAGAGTTCGATCTGGGGGAGGGATGACTGGAGGAGGGATCAGAAGCAGCAGGAGGGATTTTGGGATTGACGGGAGTGGGGTCAGCAATTGGGAAGGGGAGAGAAGATCGGAGGGGCGGGGGAGAAAGGATCAGAGGGGGGGAGATCGGCAGGGGTTTTGTGAGGGGGGGGGGCGGTGTCTCAGATCGCAGTGGGGTATCGGCCAGGGATCGTGGGTGGGGATGGTGCGGAGGTTCGAGGCTGGTTACCAGAGCATCGTGGCCGGCCATATCATCAGCGTTGAGGGGGTGGGACGGGTGATTGGAGGTCTCGTGATTGGGTCTCCGACCGTGGGGTGGGGTAGACAGGGACCCTGGATCCAAGAGGTAGATATAAAACCATTTACCTTCTGGATGCAGCAGTGCTCACCTCAGTTTAACTGCCGGGTTTCGCACAATTCGTGAAACCCGTCCACAGGCAGTTAAACTCACAATGGTGGGGAAATAGAAACCTCCAGCCTCGTTACAATATTTAACTTGATATACCGCCCCTTGGCAATAGGTTGGCTGCCCACCTCCAGTCCCGCCTCTGGCAAAACAGGAGGTGGGCAGGTTGGAGGTGAGATCAGGTCAGGCTCACATTTTTAACAATTTAACAAAGTGAGGTCTGGTCACCTCTGTGTGTGTATATATGCAGGTGCGCTGGTGGGTAAGCACAGAGCATCTCTCATGCAGTTTGACCTGCCTGGCATCCCTCCATAGGATCTTCTCCTTCATGTTTCAATCACCTTAGATAGAAGGATTCTCACTGGGAAACCCATTGGTGCCAGTAATAGGGGTGTGATTTGCCCAATTGGCAGAAAGACTCAGGAGAAAATAATTGCCAGTTGAAAAAAATAAAAAGTATTCAGGAAAATGTCTCCAGTGTTAAAGCTTGAAGTTACTTGGCTGTCCTGCATTTTTAGAGAACTAACTGTGGCTGTAGCTGATGTAATGGGCCTAGGGAAATAAATGCAATCCGAAGTATTTCACACATCTTAACTCCTTTGCTGATCTGCATGTCCAAACGTACCCTCCCCATATGCATCTGTTAATGAATGGGCAGGATGGGACTCTTCCCCATTCTCAACTACAGCTGCCCACATTTGACATGAACTCAATCAGAATGAAAATGTGCAAGTAGCCATGACCCTTTTAATCACTGACCCCTCCTCTACTTACCTAAAAACAAAACAACACAACAAATTAGTTGATGTTTATTGAGTGTTCAAAAAAATCGTTGTGTAGGCAACAAGATACCAATCGAGACAGTTAATTTAGCAAAGCACTCATCTTTTAATGAAATTACAAAGTGCACTAGAAACATCCAGCTACAGAAAATCAAATCTCTGACTCCAGCATTGGCATACCTCTGCCTCTTTTGATGAAACCTGGAGCCAGACAATAGCCATCTTGGGACTGACTAATTTCCCTCGGAGTATGCAGCACTACAAAACATGTTTATTTCAATCAAGCTTATTTGGGATTAAGGGCTGAATTAGTTGAAGGAAATAAATATTTTAATACAATAAAATATTACATGGAGTAAATGTGTTAACCAATCAATGGATTTTAATTTCCCACATACCTACCTTGTTGCAATGACTACTCCCTTTAAATGAAAGACATGTACTGACGGGAAAGCAGACTCTATTACTTGAACTGATAAGATGAATATTTATTGTTAAATCTTTGAATAGTTCTGCATTCAGCATGCTGAAGTATTTATTTTCCCCCAGATCCTATATTATGCCAATTTTCTCATATTTGATCTTACCCGAATAGCTTAGTTACAATGCGACTGTTCTAATGGACCCAAATTTGGCCCTCCGTTTTCTTCGGCGCACTTACCTGAGATGCGCCGACTTTCTGCTCTCAAAACGGCTCCGAAAATATATCGCCGTATTCTCCCTGCCCTGTGGACCGTCCTCGTGCTTGACGTGGCGTGGCAATCACAGAGTGCCGGCAGCTGTCCGCATGCGCAGTAGAGTGTTCGCGCATGCGCAGTAGCGCCTCCAATAATGATGATTATGATGATACGTGCCTGCAGCGTGGGACCCAACACGTCCCACCCCTATCCCGGGCCAAGTGACCTGCCACACAGGCTGGCCACTGCCTTCCCGCACTGAGGGCCACAAGAAACAGGTTGGTGGGGGGGCGGGGGAAGAGTTTTGATCGGGGGTGGGGTGGAGTGGGCGGGGTGGGGAAGGTGGAGAGTTTCTTTAAATGATTTAGAAAAAGAACAAGCTGCTCGAATTAGAAAAGTTGTCCCTAGACTGTCTGCTGATAAGAGCAGTAAGAAAGGCAGTCAGCACCATCAAAATCAACTGCAAACCATATAATAAACTGCAGAAATTCAGATTTGTGGATTTTAAAGCCAACCCAAGCTGAGCGATTACATCTATGAAGAGAAATGGCCAAGTGTATATAATCCATATAAAGGTTACCTCGGACAGAACAGAGTGGCTTCACTGACAAGAATTCCTTGGATGTAGATTTAGCCTCAACGATTGACCGTGCTTCAATATAACTTGATTTTCTGTTCTTGTACTGTGTATTTTGTCTTCCAATTTCACAGTACTGGTAGAATGATTAAATAATGAAAGTAACAGGTTGCACTAATAATTGATTCAGAAATGGTTTTTGAAACTCTTTGTCTTCTGATATAAATTATATTAAAAAATGTATATTTTATGATGTTTTATATAGCGGAATGTGTAAATTATGCAAAAATTGCAGTACAAAATCTGTATTAGTTGTTGTGAAGGTGTTTAGTGCTTTGCAAGGTCCTCTGTGCTTCCCTTCTACCTCCCCCCCTCCCCCAAACACCCCCCGCCCCATCTCTGGCTACCTGCGCTGATTTCTTAACTCTTCACAAGGGTTTCCTGTGCGGCTACAAGTGGCCACGTACACTGGCCTAAGTTAGCTTGGAGCAACTATTAGCTGTCCAAACTAGCTTAAATGGCCAAAACAGGCATAGGTGGCTGGTAACACCCCATTTTGGAAAAAAAAACTAAACTAAAAAAATCCTAACTAACTCAGTTACACTGGAGCAAATTAAATGTGCAGAATGGGGATTTTTAAGAGACTCCAGAAAAACTAAGTTGCTCCAAAAAAAAACGGAGCAACTCCTGGGCAAATTTGGGCCCAATGAAACTAAATAGAATCAGTTCTGTTACCAGCACATGTTTGTGCCCTGTTGTTAAATGATCTCTTCTAATTTCTCAGATTTGTTCAGTTTTTATTTCTTCAATTCTTTTTCTGCTCCTTCTGGCTCCACTGCAGTGACGAAAAATGTTGCCGGCTCATGTTTGGTCCCCTCTCAATTGCTAGCCCCCGGGGCTCTCCCGATCTCCACCCTCCCTCCCGATCTCCTCCCTTCCAACTACCCACCTGATCGCTTACCTCCCTCCCAATCACTTCTGTCATGTTTGTAACTGCAATGTAACACCACTGTATTACTGTATACACTCAAGTTAGAGGCACCCCTTGACCACAGGGGGTGAACTTGTGGGAGACACTCCTTACCTGATCACACAGGTATATAAAGGGAGGTCTCACGCAGGGTCATCACTTCTGGAGTCCTGTAATAAAGAGTTAAGGTCACAGAGTGGCCTTGTCCCTGGAATGTGCCTCGTGTGGTTTCATACTGTAGAGTAAGGACTTTACATTGGCGACGAGAAACGGGAATTCATGACCCACGAGAATGGCCACCGGTAGCACAGAGGAACGGTACTGTGTTGCGGAAGACTGGGACGATTTTGTCGAGAGGCTTCAGCAAAGCTTCGTTACGAAAGACTGGCTGGGGGATGCAGCGGCCGACAAGCGACAGGCTCATCTCCTGACCAGCTGCGGGCCAAAGACTTATGCGCTCATGAAGGACTTACTGACACCTGAAAAGCTGTTGGATAAAACCTTTGAAGTGCTTAGCAAATTAATCAGGGAGCATCTCAAACCGGCGAGCAGCATACACATGGCTCGACACAGATTCTACACAAACCGACGTCGTGAAGGACAGAGCATACCAGACTTTGTAGCGGACCTCCGGCGTTTGGCCAGCCTCTAAGTTCACAGACGCCTGCAGGGGGGAGATGCGAAGGGACTTCTTTATCGAGGGTATCGGTCATGCGGGAATTTTTCGCAAGTTAATTGAGACCAAGGACTTGACCTTGGAAGCAGCAGCGTTGTTAGCTCAAACTTTCATGGCGGGGGGAGCGGGGGGAAGAGAGGAAAATGATTTACGCGTGCAATTCTGCCTCTAACGCGGCAATGGATCAGGGAGTCAACATTGTCAATGCTACTCAGAGCCCCGCAGGCAGGCAGGGGTAGTCCGACATTTACCAGGCAGCAATAGACCCCAGAGCAGGACCTCAACAGAGACAGTGGCAGGCTGAATGGACGTTCACGCCATCACAGTGGACAATGCGGCCTGGGATGGGGTCATTGACACACACTAATAGGGTACTTAAGAGCAGTCAAAGGGACAGTCAGCGCGGAATCCCTGGCCATAGTCCCTTTGTCTCCAACAATGGAAACTTTAACTCATGCTGGAGGTGTGGATGAAAACACTCAGCCAGATCTTGCAGATTTCAACAGTTTGTCTGCAGAAACTGCAATCTCAGTGGCATTTAGCTCAAATGTGCATAAAACCTGCAACCAGACTAATATATGAGGTGGATGGATCAGAAGAGGGTTCTGTGAGGCAGGATGACTTTTAGGGCAAATCGATGGACACCGAGGTTCAGCGGGTCCATGCGGCGAATATTCACAGTTCATACACCAAAACGCCACCAATGATGATGAGGTTTTTATTGAATGGTATCCCAGTACGCATGGAGCTGGACACTGGGGCCAGCCAGTCACTCATGGGCATTCAGCAATTTGAGAAGCTATGGCCACTCAAAGCCAGTAGACCCAAATTAGAACATTTTGAGACACAATTACGGACTTACACCAAATAAATCGTTCTGGTGCTAGGCAGTGCAATGATGGCTGTCACACACAATGGGTTAGTGAACCGGCTGCCACTCTGGATTGTCCCAGGCAATGGTCCCGCATTGTTGGGGAGGAGCCGGTTAGCCAAGATGAACTGGAAATGGGGGGATGTTCACGCAATGTTCTCGCAATAGTGACTTGAATTGTTGTAGGACTTGTGAGCACGAACTTCGGTGCCGTATGTGATGTGGGAAAAAATCAAGAGCGAATTGGACCGGCTGTTGCGAGAAGTCATCATCTCGCCTGTTGAATTCAGTGACTGGGCGAGCCCCATCGTTCCCGTTCTAAAAGCGGATGGCTCTGTCAGAATCTGTGACTACAAGGCCACCACCAATCGGGTGTCCCTTCCAAGATCAATACCTGTTCCCAAGAGCAGAGGACCTTTTCACCACACTGGTAGGTGGCAAGCTGTTCACCAAGTTGGACCTCACTTCAGCCTATATGACCCAGGAACTGGCCGACGAATCCAAACTACTGACCACCATCACCACGCACAAGGGACTGTTTGCGTATAACAGGTGTCCGTTTGGCATCGATCTGCGGCCGCGATTTTTCAACGTAACATGGAAAGCCTGCTTAAATCCATTCTGGGAACGATTGTATTCCACGACAACATCCTCATCACGGGTCGAGACACCGAGGAACACCTCTACAACCTGGAGTAGGTGCTACGCCGACTGGACCGGGTAGGCCTGTGACTCAAGAAGTCTAAATGTATGTTCTTAGCTCCCGAGGCTGAGTTTCTGGGCAGGAAGGTTGCTGCAGATGGGATTCGGCCCACCGAATCCAAAACAGAGGCGTTTCGACGAGCACCCAAGTCCTGCAACACATCGGAGCTGCGTTCATTCCTGGGACTATTGAACTATTTTGGGAACTTTCTGGCGAACTTGAGCACATTGTTGGAGCTGATACATGTGATCCTGCATAAGGGTTGTGATTGGTTTTGGGGTCCTGTCAGGAACGGTCTTTTGATCGCGAAACCTACTTTGTTCAAACAAGTTGTTGACCCTGTACGACCCCTGTAAACGTTTAGTTCTGACATGTGATGCATCATCCTATGGAGTTGGATGCGTGTTGCAGCAGGGTAATGCTGAGGGTCAGCTACAGCCTGTGGCTTATGCCTCCAGGTCGCTCTCTCAAGCAGAACGGGACTATGGGATGGTCGAGAATGAAGCGCTTGCATGTGTCTATGGTGTAAAAAAAATGCATCAGTACCTCTTCGGTATTTGAATTGGAGACAGACCACAAGCCATTAACATCCCTGTTGTCAGACAGCAAGGCTGTCAATGCCAAATCATCAGCTCGCATACAGCGGTGGGCTCTCACACTAGCTGCTTAAGACTACTCCATCCGGCACCGGCCCGGCACTGAAAACTGCGCTGACTCGGTCAGCAGGCTCCCACTGGCCACCACCGAGGGGGCAGCTGAGCAGAGCGCTGAGATGATCATGGCTGTCGATGCCTTTGACAGCGCGGGCTCCCCCATCACAGCCCGCCAGGTCAAAATCTGGACGAACATAGATCCCCTCCTATCCTTGATTAAGAAATGTGTCCTGTCTGGGGATTGGATGCCCGTACACAGAGCATGTCCTGAGGAGGTCAGACTGTTCCACAGGCGGATAGATGAGCTCTCCATCCAAGCCGACTGCCTACTATGGGGCAGCCGGGTAGTCATGCCCCAGAAGAGCAGGGAGGCATTCATTAGGGAACTCCACAGCGAGCACCCAGGCATTGTGATGATGAAGGCCATTTCTCAGTCACACGTTTGGTGGCCCGGAATTGATTCAGACCTGGAACACTGTGTTCGCAGGTGCACGACCTGTGCCCAGCTGGGTAATGCCCCCAGGGAGGCCCCGCTCAGCCCGTGGCCCTGGCCCACCAAGCCATGGTCACGCATTCACGTTGACTACATGAGCCCATTCATGGGGAAGATGTTCCTCATTGTCGTAGATGCGTACTCGAAATGGATTGAGTGCATCATCCTGAATTGGAAAGCCTACGTGCGATCTTTGCAACCCATGGCTTGCCGGACATCATGGTTAGTGTTAATGGCCCGTGTTTCACTCGCTATGAATTCCGGGAGTTTATGTCGGGCAATGGCATGAACCATGTCAGGCGGAACGGGCAGTCCAAATCATTAAGCAAGGTATGCTCAGGATTCAAGGACCCTCCCTACATGCCGCCTATCGCGCCTCCTGCTGGCCTATAGATCCCGCCCGCACTCGCTCACGGGGGTCCCGCCCACAGAGCTATTCATGAAATGGACACTCAAAACTCGGTTGTCCCTCATCCACCCAGTCCTGACCGACATAGTTGAGGGCAAACGCAAGTCACAAAACAAGTACCATGACCGTAATTCAAGGGGGAGATGTATAGAAATAAATGATCCTGTATTCATCCTTAATCACACCATGGGGCCCAAATGGCTTGAGCTTACTGTAATTGGCAAAGTGGGGAATAGGGTCATCGTGGTAAAACTCAACAATGGCCAGATATTCCGTAAGCATCTGGACCAAGTAAAAAAAAGGTTCAGCACCGACACGGAGGAACCTGAGGAAGACCATGAGTTGGAACTCACACTACCGCCAGCGAATGTACAACAAGAGCAATCAGGAGAATGCACAGTCCCTGAGGTCAGCCCAGACAGGTCGGAATCACCACAGGTGACAGACACTCACGTCAGTGTCCAACAACCAGAGCCCCAACTGTGGCGCTCCATGAGGGAGCACAGACCACCTGAAAGACCAAACCTATGATCCCAGTAAGACTTTGGGGGGCAGGGGGGGGGAAGGTGATGTCATGTTTGTAACTACAATGTAACACCACTGTATTACTGTATACACTCAGGTTAGATGCACACCTTGACCACAGAGGGTGAACTTGTGGGAGACACTCCTTACCTGATCACACAGGTATATAAAGGGAGATCCCACGCAGGGTCATCACTTCTGGAGTCCTGTAATAAAGAGTTAAGGTCACAAAGTGGCCTTGTCCCTGGAATGTACCTCGTGTGGTTTCATGCTGCAGAGTAAGGACTTTACAACTTCCATCTCTCCGATTGCCTCGCTAGCCTAGAACCGCTGCTGGTGTCGCAGCAGCCCAAAATCCATGCCGATTTACCGGCAAGCTGTCTGGGGATGCCTAGCATGCATCTGTCATTCGATGGTGTCATTTAAATGAGGCCCAAGGTCCAATATCTGGTGTGCCTTGAGCCTACCCATTCAGGTGTGGGGATCGCACCCTGCACCCAGATCGCAGGCTGGCATGAACCAATTTCTAAGCTGTTCTTGTTTGGTGAAATTGTGCCTTAGGGCTTCAGTTTTTCAGTACAAGAATGAGATGGGTGGTTTTGCAAATTGCAAGAATTTTGTTTGTATTGTGTGATTTAATCTGGCTGAGAATGATAGTGATACAGATACTCGATTGGTTGAGTGGTGGAATGTCAATAATTGTGGTATAGTTAAAAGAGCTCAATTTCATCAGACCTTTAAAACAAACTGTCACAATTGTCATGTATGTAACCTTCATGTAACAACACTGCAATACTGCATATACTTGAGAAATGCACACATTGACCATAGGGGGTGAACTTGTGGGAGACACTCCTCATCTGGTCATCCAGGTATATAAAGGGAGGTCCCACACAGGGTCATCACTTCTTGGTCCTGTGAATAAAGGTTCAGGTCACAGAGTGACCTTGTCCATAGAATGTGCCTCGTGTGGATTTGTGATATTGTGTTAGTACTTTACAACAATGATTGTCTTCACGTTGTTACATGGCAATTTACTCTTTTACCAAGGCCCAGAAATTGATGGAACGACACATCAAAGGCCGGATATTAGTAGATAATCCTGAGAACATATAATAAAGAATGCTACTGTGTTTCAATCATTCATACATTTATAGCAAAAGTGTGATACACAAGTGATTGCTCTAGATTTCAACACCATTAGAACTGCTGCGTGTTATTTGTGGCATGATGTGTAAGGGAGAGAGGAACTGAGCCATTGCTGTGTTCATCACATTTAGAGGCTGCATCAGTCTTTGGTACCATGGCACACATTATACCACCCCTGAAAATTGTACATGCCACAATTTACAGGAGAACTGTTTTTCTGTTTTATTTTAATGTGCATGCCCTGCAAATTTGTCGTACTTCATCACAGGAGAAAATGGCTTCTTTACGCTTTCTGGGCAATGTGGCGACATTTCCTCCCAAGCACCAATACATGGTCCAGGCAAAAATGGGGAGAAATTCACATAAAGAAAAATATTAATATTTTATGTTTTAGCAGAAAGCAATGCTTCATGTATTGGATATATGCCTTGAAATTCTGGCCCATTTTAGGTGCACAATTATTGAACTAAGGGTGGGGGGGATGAATTTGTAGCACATTCTGTTTCCACTGCGTTTCTGTTCCTTTCTGGCCTATAATGAAAACTCCCAGTGGAGGCAGGGGTGAGGCTGGGCACTTTTATCCACCTGTCTAACTGCCATCCAGGCACCACAGGTAGCGATGGTACTCGTGGGATGCTGGAGTCTCTCGGAAATTCCACCAGCTCCATCCAGCATATGGGCAGTGTGAAGTATGCTTGCATGAAGTAGGTTACTTGCTGTATAAAGGCCACAGTGAGCTCCACAATGAGCATGCCGCTCCCCCCCCCTCCCCCCGCCATTTGTGGGGCAGGAACCATTGTTGCACCATTGATAGCATTCATGCCTTCCCTTATTATTCAAATGACCCCAACCCAATACTTTGGGATAGGGTGAAGGTTAGGGTACTCCAGGTGGAGGAGCAGGACTTCCTGAATTTATAGTCTAAGGTCATTTTCACGTCTATAGCATATAATGCTAATGTGCCAGTCAGGAATTTCAACTTAGTATTTGGTATGTACTTAAAATGTTTCTTCACAGCTGCAGAAATGGCCAGATGCCTGGGGCTGGATTTTCGGCTGATTTGCATCCCATTTAGCGCCTCGGCAGGGCACAAAAATGATTTTTTGGGGGCATGAAATGAGGTGCACAAGATTTTACACCTGGGCGGAACTTTTACCAATGGTTTTGCGGTGGCGCTAAAACTTACCACCCCGCCGTTGTTTTGACTGTTTGGATGACGTAAATCGTCGTGCATCGACATAGCGCCCTGGACGGAACTTTCGAGCATTTTGCCCAATTTAGCGTTTGCCCAAGAACCCGCCCAGAAAAACCAGACGGACCCAGGGCGCACCAGGCACTAACGGCGCCATGTTGAAAACAGAAGAGAAAGTCACAGTTGTGACTAATTAAAGGATTTGGAGAAGAATGCTGCGTTACTGCATACTTTTGATTGTGAAGTTTATTTGAATTTCTAGTTTGTTTTATAAAAGACATTTAAGGACATTTTAAAAGATGAGGGCCATGCTAGGTCGGGAGCCAGTAATCCTGGCTGTTATATTCATACGACTTCAAGTTGGAAGAAGGCTTATTGTTGATCATTTGCAACGTAACCGAAAAGGTCGCAGACATATGGGAAGGAGGTCTTACCCCCCCACGAGTTTACAGGGAACATCACTCATACCTCCAGTTCTCTGAGGCACAGTGCGTTAGAAAACTGCACTCCCAAAAAGAAGTGCTGACAGAGATATGCCAGCTCATACAGGCAGACCTACAGCCTACCAGCGGCAACAGGACTGCACTGCCCATCGAGGTGAAGGTGACTGTGGCACTTGCCTTCTATGCCTCCAAATCCTTTCGGATATCAGCGGGGGACATATGCTCCATCTCGCAGCACGCTACACACTGCTGCATTCGCCAGGTGACTAATGCACTGTACGCACACAGAATAGAATTCATAAACTTCCCAATGATCAGGGAGACCCAGAATGAGAGGTCTGTAGGTTTTGGATGATTAGCTGGCTTCCCCAAGGCTCAGGGTGCCCTTGACTGTACACACATTGCCCTACGAGCACCTTTACAGAATGCAGGGGTTTTCCGAAACCAAAAGGGATTCCACTCCATGAATGTGCAGATGGTCTGCAACCATACTCAGTCCATCATGGCAGTCAATGCCCAATATCCAGGGAGCATCCATGATGCTTTCATCTTGCGTGAGAGTAGTGTCTCAAGCATGTTCCAACGTCAACCACAAGGCCTGAGCTGGAAGCTGGAGGACAAAGGTTACTGCCTCGCCACCTAGCTCATGACCCCACTCTGGAAGCCTCAGACAGAAGCTGAGCATTGCTGTCATGAGAGCCATGCAACCACACTCAACATCGCCAAACACACAGTTAGAGTGCTCAAGCAGTGCTTCGCAGGGCGATGTGCGTAAAGTCAAGGGCACCCTGAACCTTGGGGAAGCACCTGGACCACTCTGGAGGCTGCCTGCAATACTCCTTTCAACAGGTCTACAAGTTCATTGTGGTGTGTTGCATGCTACACAACTTAGCCATCATGAGGGGATAGGAATTACCAATGGGGATTGCAGAACCACCTCAGAAGAGAGTGGCGGGGGGTGGGGGGTCGGGAGGAGGAGAAAGACAAGGAAGAGGAGCCTGGTGAGGAACCCATGCCACCACCAGCACCATAACCACAGCGGAGGCATCGTGGAGATTTCACCACTGCAAAAGCCATACGTCGGCAGCTCATAATTTAACTTTAAGAGTGAACGGTACGTTTGAGCGTTGCCTGGCCACTCTATCCCACCATGCTGACTATTCCCCCTCTTATTTTGCAAATGAGACACTACACAGGAATGGTTAAGGTGAACAAAAAGATTTATTAAACATTGTAACATTGTAAAATTTGTAACTTTTATTCTGAGACTTAAATAAAATAAAATGAGCTGCATCAGCAGTGTGATAATTCAACAACATTATCAACAAAACAACATAATCCAATGTGATACTTTAACATAATAATACTGTAACATAAAACATACGATGCATCCAGCATCAACAACATAATGCAGCAACATCATATGAATCCTGCCCCACTATTCTTTCCCACCGTCTTTTGCCCCCCTTCCCCCATCGCCTTTCCTTGCCTGCTGCTCCTATCCAAAGAGGCACCAAGATGGTGTGCAGCAAGGCTGCCAGAGTGCTGCTGTGTTGGGGGGAGAGACAAAGGAGATGCTCTCTGGGGATGCACAGGAACAGGTCGTGGCATAGAAGGCCCAGCTTCTGACTGGCTAGCCTCTTCATTGGCATCACCAGTCACAGGTAGTTTGGGTGTGACAGTGGGGAACGCAGAGAGTATAGCGGCAGGCATGGACTAAATCACCTGCCCAAGCTGAAGCAGAGCTTGTGCCTGTGATGTGCCATATTCTGCAAGGGTTCGCGCCACACTCTCTGGGACTCCACTGTCACTGCTGGAGGCCACCAGCCTTGTGTGAGCAAGTATGGCCTCACTAGTTTCACGGCTCGCACTGACAATCTTTGCAATGGTCGTTTTCAGACTGTCGATGCTCGCGGGAATCCTACCCAAGACATCAAGGAGCTGACGGCTGATCTGGATGCTCTCCCTTCACATTCCCACCATGTCCAGTTCCATGTTTGCCTGTCTTTCAGTCGACATTTTGCCAACTCATCCTCCACAGAGATGACATGTGGGATTCAACCACTGGTCCTAGGAGCCTCTGTTTTGTCGAACCCCGAGAACGTCACGTCATCCTCAGAGGAGCTGAGTGCTGATGGTGGAACAGGGGTGGATTGATGCTGCACCGGAGTAGGCTCATCGGTATCCTCCTTTTCCTCCTCCTCCAGACATGGAGTGATCCCTTGAGGGCCGTTGCACCTGTGGCTGGTCATCTGGAAGTAGAAAGCAACAGACGAGTGGTTAGCAGCAAGGGAGGGGGCAGGGTGACCTGAGTAAGGTCACATAGCAAAGGCTGATTTGAAGGACCGCCACTACTCCATTATATCTAGTCCTGAGGCACTGCATGACATGTCCCAACCCAGCACAGGGAGTGTGCAAGACATTGCCCCAACCTAGTCTAGAGACACTGCAGGATATTGCTCCAACCTATCCCAGGGAGCGTGCAGGTCTTACCCTCAGTATCCAAACAGGGGTCAGCGCCCCCAGTGGCAGTTGCCCGACCTGTGACACCGATGAGGCCTGCCACTCTGTCATCAATGTCGGTGAGTGGCAGGGTCTTAGGCAGACTGCTGCCTGTCCACACCTGCTCGCGGCAGTTATGAGACTTCTTTGCCTGCAAAGTTGAAAATGGGAATGGTTAAAAGAGGGCCCATCTGCTCTTGTGACACAGATAGCCACCAAAGTACTTATACCATACTGTCTGAATGTATACAGTCCTCCGCTTAATGGCCTTGGAAGTTGCATGTGGTTCATCAGGAGGACATCGAAGTGGTGAGCAATCTTATGGGATTTCAGAAAGCAATCTTAATAATGTGTAAAGATCATTCATAGCAAATAGGGTGCCGAACTAAGCCTATCTATGTGCCATCTATTCTTTATTTTGTGAGTTTTTTTGTTGGACCTCGGCCTTCAGACGTCTGTAGATTGTTGAGAAAGCGTAGGAGATCCAGCAACTAGCCAACAACCACAACTAGCGTGGATTCTTCAGTGCAGTAAAGACCATCTACGGACCAAGGTCCTAGCCCATTGCAGTCGAAGAACTGAGAAGTTTTAATCAGGGACAGAGAGGCAGTCAGTGCTCACTGGAAGGAGCACTTTGACGATCTCCTTAACCGAGACTCTGTCTTCGATGTGAGTGTACTCGACTCCATCCCACAGCATGCTACGCACCACCATCTCAGTACAACCTCAGCCTGGCATGAGGTTGAGAAGACCATTCGACAACTGAGGAACAATAAGGCCTCAGGAGCAGATGGAATACCCGCTGAAGCATTAAACATAGCGGAGAAGCACTATTGGCGCGAATACATGAGGTCATTTCTCTTATTTGGAAGGAGGAGATCATGCCAGGAGATCTCAGGGACACCGTAATTGTGACCATCTTCAAGAAAGGAGAATAAGCCCCATTGCGATAACTACAGAGGAATTTTCCTGCTGTCTACCACAAGGAAAGTTATCGCAAAAATCCTCCTCAACCGTCTCCTCCCTGTGGCAGAAGAGCTCCTCCTCGAGTCGTAATGCGATTTCTGCCCACTAAGGGGCACAATGGACATGATCTTCACCGCATGACAAATTCAGAAGAAATGCAGAGAACAACACCAACCTCTATACATGGCCTTCTTTGACCTGACAAAGGCCTTTGACACTGTCAACCGTGAGGGATTATGGAATGTACTCTTCAAATTTAGCTGTCCTCAAAAATTTGTCACCATCCGCCATTTGCTTCATGATAACGTACAAGCCGTGCTCCTGACCAACGGATCCACCACAGACCCAATTCATGTATGAACCAGGGTGAGGAAAGGCTGTGTCATTACACCAACGCTCTTCTCGATCTTCCTTGCTGCAATGCTATGTTTCACTGTCAGCAAGCTTCCTGCTGGAGTGGAGATAATCTATAGAACAAACAGGAACCTGTTCAACCTCCGTCGTCTTCGGACCAGATCCAAGGTTGTGCTATCCTCTGTCATCGAATTACAATGTACAGACGACGCTTGTACCCGCACTCACTCGGAGGAGGAACTCCAAACCATTGTCAACACCTTCACCGAGGCGTACGAGAACATAGGCTTTATGCTAAACATCCGTAAGACAAAGGTGCTCTATCAACCTGCCCCTGCCACACAACACTGCCCCCCCCGATTATCAAAAACCATGATGAGGTCTTGGACAACGTGGACCATTTTCCATACCTCAGGGGCCTACTGTCAACAAGGGCAGACATCGATGATGAGGTCCAACACTGCCTTCAGTGTGCCAGTGCAGCCTTTGGTTGCCGAAGGAATAGAATGTTTGAAGACCAGAACCTTAAAACCGGCACAAAGCTCAAGGTCTACAGAGCAGTAGTGATACCTGCCCTCATATATGCTTCTGAGACATGGACTATATATAGCAGGCACATCGCAGCACTGGAGAAGTACCATCAAAGCTGCCTCAGGAAGATCCTGCGAATCCATTGGCAGGATAGGCGCATCAACGTCAGTGTTCTCGTGCAGGCCAACATCCTCAGCATCGAAGCATTGACAACGCTCGATCAGCTCCGATGGGCGGGCCACATCGTCCATATGCCCGATACGAGACTCCCGAAGCAAGTGCTCTACTCGGAGCTCTGACAGGGCAAACGAGCCCCAGGTGGGCAGAGGAAATGCTTCAAGAACGCCCTCAAGGCCTCCTTGAAGAAGTTCAACATCCCCACGACACCTGGGAATCACTGGCGCAAAATCGCTCAAAATGGAAGAGAATAATCCATGAGGACATCGAACACTTTGAGTCTCTTCGCCGGGAGCAAATGGAGACCAAGTGTATACGGCGGAAGGAGAGCATGGCAACCCAAGCTCTTCAACAAACCGGCACTTTAACCAACGTACTTTCAACCACCATCTGTCCAACCTGCGACAGAGACTGTAGCTCCCACATTGGACTTATCTGTCATCTGAGAACTCATTTTTAAAGTGGAAGTAAGTCATCCGCAACTCCGAGGGACTGTCTATGATGACCTACGTGCCATGCATTTTAGAGGCAACCCACAGAGTGCTGAGAGGCACCAACAGCATGAGAACAAATAGTGTGTCAGATTTATAAGAAGGAGTGCATGAGTTAAAATTGCACTCACTCTGACAACTCTTGTCAGATCTTTAAACTTCTGTTGGCACTGTGTGCCAGTCCTGACCACAGTATCTGAGTCAGAGACCTCTTCAGCGATTTCCCTCCAAATCCTTTTGAATGTGGATGGTAGTGGTCTAGAACCACCTTGAAGATGCAACTCCTACCATCTTCATTCCACAGGCCCCACGAGGGTTTCATTAGCCTCATGGATGAATCGCCTGGCACGCTGTCTGGAAGCGTCCTCCTCCATGATCAAATTCAAATGTAAAATAGTTGATTCAGCTCCAGTTATATTGCGCATGCGTGCAGCAGTGCCCTGCATTACCGACTTGAGACCAGGCCAGAAGCGCAGGAAGAAAAATGAAATTTGTGCATGCACAGAACGGCTGACTTTTTCACCTCCGGAACTTTCGGCTCCGGCACGCAAAATCTGTGGTGCAACACCGGAGTTAACACTAATGCTCGTCGTGAACTTTCATTTGGCGAAAGTTTCCCGCTCTGATGCTAATGTTAACCCGGCGCTAAATTTTTGGCTCCACCATGAATTGCACCCGGAAACGGGCAAAAAGGCAAAAAGCCGAAATTCCGGCCCTTGTAGCTGTCCCAGGACAATATATTGGCCCTGATTTTGAGGGGGTATTGACAGCAAAACTATCAGCGTTCGCCGTCATTACTGAAACTGACAGCAAATTCTGGAGATAGCGCATGTGCACATAAACACAAAAATCTAGAAGTTGCTGTCAGTGATTCTACACTTCTCCACAGGGCATGCTGTTGAACTGCTCAGAATTGGCAATCTTTGAGAACTCACTAAACTGACAAGAAAGTTAGCTTTTATGCTGCAATTTCATTCTTGAACTGCAACCCCGCCCCCCCGCCCCCCAAAAAAGTTGAGCTTTGTTGAATGAGGTGTAATTGGGTTTTTAATGGCATACTGATTGATAATTACTGCTGAACATCTGTTCTGGCCCTTAAAAACAAATGTTATATTTGTGTCGTACAAAATATTTCCATTAATATGATTAAGAATTACAATGGTCTTGAATTTGCGGTTGGAGGCTTCCCATGGGGAAATGCTTCTGATCTGCAAATAAAATGTCCACGTATCTGGTGGTCCGGGAGGTACAGAGATTTGCAGTCCTGAGCCTCTTGGGGTACATGTGGGTAGAGGCCCACTTATATAATGCATTGCATTATATGCCCTTATTGATGTCAAAGATATTTTAGTGCTGGTGCTTGAGAGATGATCATCTTGACCTCATCTAGAAATGTTGACAGTCCCATATAAAGTCAACTTCTTTCTTTAGAAGGTTACTAAAAGGAATAGTTACCTCAGATAACTTTGGAGAAAACAAATTCAGAATGGAAATCATCCAAAATTTGTCTGGATACCTTGTTTATTTGTGGGAAAAGGCACTTAAAGTACTACTTTGACTTTAGCAGGATTTAGTTTTGGTCCATCTTCAGAGTGAATGATCATTTTTCATTCCTTGAACTTAATTTTATCCTTATTCAGTTTAATTCCTTTTATTGGCATTGCTCCAACAGGCCTACAAGTTACCAGTTATTATCCTGTTCATCTGTTCTGTCGACTAAAATGTCATTCACCTTTGGCAGTGCCTTGAGAAATTTCTCAAGAACTGAACATACTCTGGATGTCCTTCCCAACCATTTGTAGCTTCCCAATGATGTTCAAAATATTGTCAGTAATCTCGATCCTTCATCTAATAAAACATGTGACAATGTATTGTTTGCAACCACAACCATGAATAGTTTTGTTTTTGCTGGTTCAAGCAGAACATCATCTATGGTTCAAAATGGGTTGTGATTACGATTAGGAGCTTTGTAGTGTGGCTTTGCAGCAATGCACAAGTAAACCTCATCACTTCCTTTTATTATCACTACAACTGAAGACACAGAATCACTTGGAATGCTAACTTGTAGAAGGATTTTCCTAGTAACAAGCTCTTTAATGTGCTGCTTGATAAGTTATTTTGCAACAAGAGGTATCTTCCTAGCTGACGGCTGTGTAGATAGGGCCTTGGGGTCAATTTGAATGTGCAGAGTGTCTTTGAAGTTTTCCTCTCCTTTAAAGATCATTTTGATACTTGGCCAAACTTCTTGTTTTGATGAACTCTTTGATCATCTAACTTGTGATTTACTGTTCGAAGTTGTATATGTTGAATTACCTATGTTCGGTCTACCTCTGTTTGGCACGACTTGAAACTCAATATTGTGATTCTTGTTCTTGGAGATTTTAATATTCATCTTTACTCCAATGGCTGGATTTGTTTGGTTGAAAACGAACAATGAAATGGTAGAATCCTGAAGTTCTCTGCCACTTGGATCATCAAACAATCTCACATAACCATCCTCAGGTGGAGGTACATTCACAGTAATATCACAGTTGAGCTGAGATCTGATTTGCTTGTTGTTTATGAGCGTGTTGGCATGTAATTTCTTAGCATGTTGTTTTCCGACTGATCCACAACTTTGTATGTTTGTATTCTCTATTTTGAAGTTAGTCTTCAGATTGAGACACATGAAGACAAGACTGATACAAAGGAGGATTATTAGCTGGATCTTCATTTAAAACTACAGATAACTTTAAATAACATGGCCCCTTCTTTCCAGTGTGCCCAAAGTGAGATGTTGGTGACCCGGCCTAGTTGCACCTTTAACACAAGGCTGACCCTGACAAGGACATGCACTGGAAAATGAGATGGAAACTGGGGCTGACAACCTCTGGGCTTTCTGGCTACTGTTGGAAAACATCAGTCCAAAGGGCTTGCAATTTATTTCAAGAGCTATCCAAAATTTCCTATAGGTTACATTAGAATTTTGAACTCAGAATTGTTTCATCTTGCTAATAACCCTCAGTCTTGTCTTCATCTGTCTCAATCTGAAGACCAGCAAGTATCTTCAGTGTCTTTTTGCCCATGCAGAAAACTCGTGTATCAATTGTAACATCTTTGCATTGCTTAATGAGATGTGATAAAATAATCCTGTTCAAAATTCTCTTCAGCTTTTCCATTTTCCAGTTAGATTACCCGCTTTCTCTAGTTTTGCTGAGCGATACAATTTGATTAGTCCATTTGCAGAAAGGTCAGTGGCTCTTCCTGCTGTTTAACATTTTAAATTTCTATTTAAAATCACTTTTCAGCTGATATAATCACATCAAACAATTTACAGTAAAACAAAAATAGTATAGTATCTGCCATCTCTTTAGAGTGCTTACCTGAAGACCACATGGAGCTGTAAGAAGTTGGCTTTCCTGGCTTCAAATCTCATTTTCTTTCTTTGCGTAATGACTTTTAAAACATTGTGGAAAATTCAGAGTGAGTTACTTCCAACTCTGACATCAGATAGTGTTCGTTATTAACATCAGTTGATAACAAACTAGAAAAGATCTCAAAACTTCAAAATGTAAAGGGATCAAAATTCCATTATCCTTTCAGCACATCCCACTGTAATTCTGATAGGAGCACGTCAGACGGGCACAAATTAGGTGAGGGCCTGGATACTTCCCAAGGATTTCCGTGGGCCTTTGTAAGGCTAGAATTCTCTAGCCAAACCAACAAGGCCGTCAGTGTAGGAGAGGACATGTCCGGAGGCAGGGACTCTCACATTGGGTTAAGAGCACTTCCATTTTCTATCAAGGAGGGGAGGAGGTCCCAGTGATGCCTCCACCAGGATTTGCAGCCTCTCTGCTATGGCCAGTGCTGAAGATACATTACTTGCAGCATGGGCACCTGCCCAAATTATGCAAATAAAGTGACCTTCACCTGACTTTACAAACTTTTGGTGAGATTAACCCTGGAGGTCAGTGGCAGGCAGATGCTGACATTTACACCAGGTTCAAAGGCTTGCGGGTTTTCAGCCCCCAGGGTGTACTAATCACCATTTCAGTAGATTGTAAGTATCTGTAAATTATACCAATGTTTCGCAGGTCAGAGGGAACAATCAGTGAACTTCCTGTATTCAATGACAGATACAAAGTTACACTAATATTAATACAGCTGCACGTTGCTTGCAGTCAAATAGTCTTCTGTTACTCGCTGTCAAAGTTCACATGTGAATAAAGATGACTTGGGTGAAGTACCTCTGACACCTGTGGAACCACAAGGAGTCAACTTCTCAATATCAGTGAATTACCCTTTCGTCCCACAATGAACAACAAATATGTTAGTACACTTTTAACATCTACACTATTTTTGGCAGAGATTAGTGATTTTTGCACCACATATCGTTAATCCTTAGACCGCCAGCAGTTCAAGGGATTCCATTCTCGGGTGGTTGTTATAAGAACAAGAAAAAAAGTGTTTAATTTTTGAACACTGGGATTATTAGATTAATATTATTGTTATAAAACTATTTCTGATCGTAGTTATGTTTTAAACTTTGTTTCAGCATCACAATGTTAGTCAAAAACTGGTGGTGCTAAGTGGATCCTGAGCCGTAATAAGCATTGTGCCAATATTGAAAGTATTTTTAGACAATGTGAGGGGAGGTAATTTGCATATTACACAGAATTAATGGAAGGTTCTCTCACCTTGTGTGACCTCATCCATCATTAAATATCTTCTGATACTGTCTCCGGGCACACAGCATGCTACCAAAGGTATTTACATTGGCACCCACCTCCTTCTGTTCTATTGTGCAGCTCATGTGGGAATTCTGCGTTGTTCCATCCTGAAACAGAGCTCCCTTCCTGTACATGCAGCACAATTTCTATGGCCTGGTCTGCATTGCAGAAATTATATACAGTTTTGGTTATCTTACCTAAGGAAGCATATAGTGCAACAAAGGTTCACCAGACTGATTCTGCTTAGAAATTTACAGCACGGAAGGAGGCCATTTTGGCCCATCGTGTCTGAGCCGGCCGACAAAGAGCTATCCAGCCTAATCCCACTTTCCAGCTCTTGGTCCATAGCCTTGTACATTACGACACTTCAAGCGCACATCCAAGTACTTTTTAAATGTGGTGAGGGTTTCTGCCTCCACCACCCTTTCAGGCAGTGAGTTCCAGACCCCCTCTGGGTGAAAAAATTTCCACTCAAATCCACTCTAAACCTCCTACCAATTACTTTAAATCTATGCCCCCTGGTTGTTGCCACCTCTGCTAAGGAAAATATGTCCTTCCTATCCACTCTATCTAGGCCCCTCATAATTTAATGTGCCTCAATAAGGCCTTCTCTAGGACTCTTCTGTTGCAAAGAAAACAAACCCAGCCTATGCAATCTTTCCTCATAGCTAAAATTCTCCAGTCCAGGCAACATCCTCGTAAATCTCCGCTGTACCCTCTCTAGTGCAATCACATCTTTCCTGTAATGTGGTGACCAGAACTGTATGCAGTACTCTAGCTGTGGCCTAACTAGTGTTTTATACAGTTGAAGCATAACCTTCCTGCTCTTGTATTCTATACCTCAGCTAATAAAGGCAAGTATTCCGTATGCCTTCTTAACCACCTTATCTACCTGGCCTGCTACCTTCAGGGATCTGTGGACATGCACTCCAAGATCCCTTTGTTCCTCTACATTTCTCAGTGTCCTACTATTTATTGTGTATTCTCTTGCCTTGTTAGCCCTCCCCAAATGTATTACCTCACACTTCTCTGGATTGAATTCCATTTGCCACTATTCTGCCCACCTGATCAGTTCATTGTTATCTTCCTGCAGTCTATAGCTTTCTTCTTCATTATCAACCACACAGCCAATTTTTGTATCATCTGCAAACTTCTTAATCATACCCCCTACATTCAAGTCTAAATCATTGATATATACCACAAAAAGCAAGGGACCTAGCACTGAGCCCTGTAGAACCCCACTGGAAACAGCCTTCCAGTCACAAAAATACCCATCAAATATTACCTTTTACTTCCTGCCGCTGAGCAAATTTTGGATCCAACTTGCCACTTTGCCCGGGATCGTGTGGGCTTTTATTTTCATGACCAATCTGCCATGTCATCATCATAGGTAGTCCCTCGGAATTGAGGAAGACTTGCTTCCACTCTTAACATGAGTACTTAGGTGGCTGAGCAGTCCAATACGAGAGCCACAGACTCTGTCACAGGTGGGACAGATAGTCGTTGAGGGAAGGGGTGGGTGGGACAGGTTTGCCGCATGCTCTTTCTGCTGCCTGCGCTTGATTTCTGCAAGCTTTCGGTGATGAGACTCGAGGTGCTCAGCGCCCTCCCGGATCCACTTCCTCCACTTAGGGCGATCTTTGGCCAGGGACTCCCAGGTGTCAGTGGGGATGTTGCACTTTATCAGGGAGGCTTTGTGGGTGTCCTTGTAACGTTTCCTCTGCCCACCTTTGGCTTGTTTGTCGTAAAGGAGTTCCGAGTAGAGCACTTGCTTTGGGAGTCTCGTGTCTGGCATGCGATCTATGTGGCCATGTGGGACCTTATCAAATTTCTGCCATGTGGGACCTTATCAAATGCCTTGCTAAAATCCATATACACTACATCAAACGCATTACCCTCATCGACCCTCCTTGTTACCACCTCAAAATATTCAATCAGCTTAGTCAGACACGGTCTTCCCTTAACATATCCATGCTGACTATATTTGATTAATCTATGTATTTCTAAATGAAGATTTATTCTGTCCCTCCAATCATTTTCCCACCACCGAGGTTAGGCTGATTGGCCTGTAGTTACTCAGTCTATCCCTTTATCTCTTTTTAATCAATGGTACAATGTTAGCAGTCCTCCAGCCCTCCAGCATCACACCTGTAGCCAGAGAGGATTGGAAAATGATGGTCAGAGCCTCTGCTATTTTTTCTTTTGCCTCTCTTAATAGTTTGGGATACATTTCATCCAGGCCTGGGGATTTATCCACTTTCAAATATGCTAAACCCCATAATATTTCCTCTCTCACTGTGTTTATTTCATCGAATATGTCACACTCCTTCTCCCTGATTGCATCTATTTTCACAAAGGAGAGGGGCGATGCAAACATTGCAAAGTATTCATTAAGATTCATAACCACGTCTTCCACCTCCACACACACATTACTGTTATGGTCTCAAATAGGCCTTCCTCTTTCTTTAGTTATCCTCTTGCTCTTAATGTATGTATAAAACATCTTTGGGTTTTCCTTGATTTTACTTGTCAAAAATGTTTCATGCTCTTTGCTTTCCTAATTTCCTTTTTAATTTCACCTCTGCACTTTCTACACACCTCTAGGGTTTCTGCAGTATTGAGCCTTTGATACCTGTCATGAACCTCCCTTTTTATCTTTTGCTACCCTGTATGCCCCTTGACATCCAGGGGGCACTAGATTTGTTAGTCCACCCTTTTTCTTTGGGGAACATACTTGCTCTGAACCCTCAGGATATCCTACTCTCACTGCTCTGACAGTGATTTACCTTTGAGTAGCTGTTTCCAGTCCACTTTGGCTAAATCATATCGCAACTTAGTAAAATTGGCATTCCTCCAATTGAGAACGTTTATTCCTGGTCTATCATTGTCCTTTTCCATAACTACCCTAAATCTAACTGAATTATGATCACTAGGACCAAAATGCTCTCCCACTGATCACCCTCCCACCTGCCCATTCCTGGGATGGAGGATTGTCCTCTGAGGAGAGATTTATTAGACTAGGCCTATATTCTCTAGAGAAAGCAAATCGTATGTTGGCCTTTATTACAAGAGGATTTGTGTATAAGAGTAAAGACGTCTTACTGCAATTATATAAGGCCCTGGTGAGACCGCACCTGGAGTATTGTGTACAGTTTTGGTCTCCTTACCGAAGGAAGGATATACTTGCCATTGTGAGAGTGCAATGAAGGTTCAGCAGATTGATTCCAGGGATGAGGTGATTGTCCTGTGAGGAGAGAATGAGTAGACTAGGCCGATATTCTCTAGATTTGAGAAGAACGAGAGATGATCTCATTGAAACATACAAAATTCTTACAAGGGCTTAACAGGGTAGATGCAGGAAGAATGTTTCCTGTGGCTGGGGAGTCTGGATGTGAATATCCAGGGAGGATCTCCGTTCACTTCACTTTCTGTTCTGCATCCCAGAGGTGAATCATCCTGTGACCGACTTCTGGGGAGCACTTGTTGTTTAAATGTAGAATTGTTTAAGTGCAGTCATAGAAACATGGAAAATAGGTGTAGGAGTAGGCCATTCGGCCCTTCAAGCCTGCACCACCATTCAATATGATCATGGCTGATCATGCAAATTTAGTACCCCATTCCTGATTTCTCTCCATACCCCTTGATCCCTTTAGCTGTAAGAGCCACATCTAACTCCCTTTTGAATATATCTAATGAACTGGCCTCAACAAATTTCTGTGGTAGAGAATTCCACAGGTTCACAATTCTCTGAGTGAAGAAGTTGCTCCTCATCTCAGTCCTAAATGGCTTATCCCTTATCCTTAGACTGTGACCCCTGGTTCTGGACTTCCCCAAAATCGGGAACATTCTTCCTGCACCTAACCTGTCCACTCCCGTCAGAATTTTACATATTTCTATGGGAACCCCTCTCATTCTTCTAAATTCCAATGAATATAAGTCTAGTCAATCCAGTCTTTCTTCATATGTCAGTCCTGCCATCCCGGGAATCAGTCTGGTGAATCTTCGCTGCACTCCCTCAATAACAAGAACGTCCTTCCTCAGATTAGGAGACCAAAACTGTACACAATATTCAAGATGTGGCCTCACCAAGGCCCTGTACAACTACAGTAAGACCTCCCTGCTCCTATACTCAAATCCTCTTGCTATGAAGGCCAACATGCCATTTACCTTCTTCACCGCCTGCTATACCTGCATGCCAATTTTCAATGACTGATGTACCATGACACCCAGGTCTTGTTGCACCTCCCCTTTTTCTAATCTGTCACCATTCAGATAATATTCTGCCTTCCTGTTTTTGCCACCAAAGTGGATAACCTCACATTTGTCTATATTATACTGCATCTGCCATGCATTTGCCCACTCACCTAACCTGTCAAAGTCAGCCTGCTGCCTCTTAGCATCCTCCTCACAGCTCACACTGCCATCCAGCATAGTGTCATCTGCAAACTTGGAGATATTACATTTAATTCATTCGTCTAAATCATTAATGTATAATAATTAGCTGGGGTCCCAGCAATGAACCTTGCGGTACTCCACTAGTCACTGCCTGCATTTCTGAAAAGGACCCGTTTATTCCTACTCTTTGCTTCCTGTCTGCCAACCAGTTCTCTTTTCACATGAATACATTACCCCCAATACCATGTGCTTTAATTTTGCACACTAATCTGTTGTGTGGGACCTTGTCAAAAGCATTTTGAAAGTCCAAGTACACCACATCCACTGGTTCTCCCTTGTCCACTCTACTAGTTGCATCCTCAAAAAATTCGAGAAGATTTGTCAAGCATGATTTCCCTTTGATAAATCCACGCTGTCTTGGACCGATACTGTGACTGCTTTCCAAATGCGCTGCTATTACATCTTTAGTAATTGATTCCAACATTTTCCCCACTACCGATGTCAGGCTAACCGGTCTATAATTCCCTGTTTTCTCTCTCCCTCCTTTTTTAAAAAGTGAGGTTACATTCGCTACCCTCCAATCCATAAGAACTGATTCAGAGTTGATAGAATGTTGGAAAATGACCACCAATGCATCCACTATTTCTAGGGCCACTTCCTTAAGCACTCTGGGATGCAGATATCAGGCCCTGGGGATTTATCGGCCTTCAATTCCATCAATTTCCCGAATACAATTTCCTGACTAATAAGGATTTCCTTCAGTTCCTCCATGTCGCTAGACCCGCAGTCCCCGAGTATTTCCAGAAGGTTATTTGTGTCTTCTTTAGTGAAGACAGAACCAAAGTATTTGTTCAATGGGTCTGCCATTTCTTTGTTCCCTATTGTAAATTCACCTGATTCTGACTGGAAGGGACCTACATTTGTCTTCACTAATCTTTTTCTCTTCACATATCTATAGAAGCTTTTGCAGTCAGTTTTTATGTTCCCTGCAAGCTTACTCGCATACTCTATTTTCCCCCTCCTAATTAACCACTTTGTCCTCCTCTGCTGAATGCTAAATTTCTCCCAGTCCTCAGGTTTGCTGCATTTTCTGGCCAATTTATATGCCTCTTCCTTGGATTTAACACTATCACTAATTTCCCTTGTTAGCCAAAGTTGAGCCACCTTCCCCGTTTTATTTTTACTCCAATCAGGGATGTATAATTGTTGAAGTTCATCCATGTGATCTTTAAATGCCTATCCACCGTCAACGCTTTAAGTATAATTCGCCAGTTTATCCTAGCCAATTCACATCTCATACCGTCGAAGTTACCTTTCTTTAAGTTCAGGACTGTAGTCTCTGAATTAAATGTGTCATTCTCTATCTTAATGAAGAATTCTACCATATTATGTTCACTCTTCTCCAAGAGGCCTCACACAACAAGATTGTTAATTAAACCTCTCTCATTACACATCACCCAGTCTAGGATGGCCAGCTCTCTAGTTGGTTCCTCGACATATTGGTCCAGGAAACCATCCCTTATACACTCTGTCATAAATCTTTCATTATTATATATAATTGTATCCCAACATGCTATACATGACTGTAATAAGATATGACTTGTAACCACCAGCAAACCTTATCAGCGGGGATGCACTTGCAAGAGACAGGTGTATAAGGACAGGTCTCAGGCAAGTGCAGCATTCCAGAACTGTGAAATAAAGATGCAGGTCCAGAGTGACCTTGACTTCGCTACATGCCTCATGTGAATCTGTACTGAGGGGACAGGACTTTACAGTGGCGACGGATTACGGGATTACAGAATCCACAGAATGGTGAACAACGGATCAGATGAAAAGTACAATGTGGGAGACAATTGGGAGGACTTTATAGAAAGGCTCCAGCAAAGCTTTGTAACCAAAGACTGGTTAGGCGACGATACGGCAAACAAGAGAAGAGCCAATCTCTTGACCAGCTGTGGCTCGAAAACATACGCTTTAATGAAGGATCTGTTGGCACCTGAGAAACCAGCAAGCAAGTCGTTTGAAGAATTGAGCACACTGGTAAGAGACCACCTGAAGCCAGTGAGCAACCTATACATGGCCAGACACAGGTTCTACAACTACAGACGCTGTGTGGGCCAGAGCATACCCGACTTCGTGGCGGAACTTCGGAGGTTGGCTAGTTTATGTGAGTTCTCTGATGAACTGAGGAGAGAAATGCTGAGAGACTTTTTCATTGAAGGAATAGGCCATGCAGGCCTATTCCGAAAGCTCATAGAGACCAAGAACCTGACCTTAGAGGCAGCAGCACTGGTTGCACAGACTTTCTTGGTAGGGGAAGAAGAAACGAGGTTGATTTACAATGCAGGTACGACAACTAACGAAATAATGGAACAAGGAGTTCACAGCATTAGAAAAGCTGCTACCCCCACACACAGACAAAACCGGCAGAGCAGGCTTTTGACAGCAAGTAGTGGCAACAGAAGCCATCAAGGGCCACAGTAACGGCCGTTCACACCTCATCAACCCACAATGAAAGCAATCAACTACAAACTGAGAGAAGCTCAAGAGAGATCAGCCAGACGCAGCTCATTCTTTGCAAGCAGTCTGTGCTGGAGGTGTGGGGTTGGGCACTCGTCAAGGGAATGTCGATTTCAGCAGGCTGTTTGCAGGAACTGTGAATATACAGGGCATTTGGCCCACATGTGCAAAAAAACAGCAGCTCGGCTGGTATACGAATCGGATGGGTCGGAAAGCGGACCAGAAGACGGTGGGGACAGTACCCGGGACACCGATGTACAGCGGGTCAACACGATCAATGGCCGCTGCTCATATGACAGGACGCCTCCTATAATGATGAGGGTCCTACTCAACGGGATATCTGTCAACATGGAGCTGGATACAGGAGCGAGTCAATCTCTCATGGGCGCTCAACAATTTGAACAACTGTGGCCGCATA
Source organism: Pristiophorus japonicus (assembly GCF_044704955.1). Classification (NCBI taxonomy): domain Eukaryota; kingdom Metazoa; phylum Chordata; class Chondrichthyes; family Pristiophoridae; genus Pristiophorus; species Pristiophorus japonicus. Next base: position 50,633,062 of record NC_091987.1, read on the forward strand.
AAAGAGACAGACCAAAACTCACAAGGGTCGACACCACACTAAGGACCTATACCAAAGAAATCGTACCAGTCCTCGGCAGCACCATGCTCTCTGTCATGCACAAAGGGACAGTGAACCGACTTCCCCTGTGGATTGTCCCCGGAGACCCCCCAGCACTGCTGGGGAGAAGCTGGCTGGCAAAACTAAACTGGAAATGGGATGATGTCCATGTCATGTCATTAGAGGAACGGACCTCCTGCTCAACAGTTCTAAAGCGATTTGAACATCTCTTTCAGCCAGGTGTGGGCACTTTCAAAGGGGCCAAAGTCAAAATCTACATCACACAGGATGCTAGACCAGTCCATCACAAGGCCAGAGCTGTACCCTATGTGATGAGGGAAAAGATTGAACACGAACTAGAAAGGCTTCTGCGGGAAGGCATTATATCACCTGTGGAATTTAGCGACTGGGCAAGTCCCATCATCCCAGTCATGAAGCCTGATGGATCCGTACGAATCTGTGGGGACTACAAATCTACCATAAACAGAGTCTCCCTACAGGACCAGTACCCGCTGCCCAGAGCGGAGGACTTATTTGCCACATTGGCTGGAGGTAAACTTTTCTCAAAATTAGACCTCACATCTGCGTATATGACGCAAGAATTGATCGAGGAATCCAAGCTACTCACCACCATCAACACACATCGAGGCCTTTTCATGTACAATCGATGCCCATTCAGCATCAGGTCGGCAGCTGCCATATTCCAGCGTAACATGGAGAGTCTGCTCAAGTCCATCCCGGGGACGATTGTATTTCAAGACGACATACTTATCACGGGCAGGGACGCCGACTCCCATCTCCGTAATTTGGAGGAAGTACTAAAGCAGTTGGATCGGGTAGGCCTACGAGTCAAGAAATCCAAGTGCCTGTTTCTCGCACCCGAGGTTGAATTTTTGGGCAGAAGGATTGCCGCTGATGGAATCCGCCCAACAGAGTTCAAAACAGAAGCAATTCGCCTAGCACCCAGGCCCCGGAATGTCTCAGAACTGCACGCCTTTCTCGGGCTACTCAATTACTTTGGGAACTTTATGCAGAGCTTAAGCACGCTGCTGGAGCCTCTCCATGTGCTACTCAGGAAGGGGTGCGATTGGTTTTGGGGGGACGCCCAGGAACGCGCCTTCAATGAGGCACGCAACCTTCTGTGTTCCAACAGTGTTCTCACATGCGATGCGTCAGCTTATGGGGTCAGGTGCGTTTTGCAACATGTCAATAGTGTGGGCAAATTACAACCCATAGCTTATGCCTCCAGGTTACTTTCGCAGGCAGAGCGCGGGTACGGAATGGTAGAGAAGGAGGCGCTCGCATGCGTGTATGGTGTCAAAAAGATGCACCAATACCTTTTCGGGGCCAAGTTCGCGTTAGAAACCGATCACAAGCCCCTCACGTCCCTCCTATCCGAGAGCAAGGCAATAAACTACAACGCCTCGGCGCGAATTCAACGGTGGGCACTCATGCTGGCGTCCTACGACTATACCATAAGGCACAGACCAGGCACAGACAACTGTGCTGACGCGCTCAGCAGGCTACCCCTGGCGACCACGGAAGGGTCTGCCGAACAGGACTGTGAGATAGTCATGGCAATCAATGCCTTTGAGTCCACAGGTTTGCCCATGACGACTTGCCAAATCAGAGCCTGGATGGCCAGCGACCCCACGTTATCCTTCGTAAAAAGATGTGTCCTAACCGGTGACTGGGCAGAGGCTCGCGATGCCTGCCCCGAGGAATTAAAACCCTTTCACAGGCGCATGCATGAGCTATCACTACAAGCAGACTGCTTGATGTGGGGCAGCCGAGTAGTCATGCCTCTGCGAGGCGGAGAGGCATTTGTCCGGGAGCTCCACCGCGAGCACTCGAGGATCGTTCTCATGAAGGCCATAGCCAGATCCCACGTCTGGTGGCCTGGTATTGACGCGGACTTGGAGCTCTGCGTCCGAAGGTGCACCATTTGTGCCCAACTCAGCAATGTCCCCAGGGAGCTCCACTGAGCCCCTGGCCTACCAAACCGTGGTCGCGGGTGCACATAGACTATGCGGGCCCATTCATGGGCAAAATGTTCCTCGTAGTTGTAGATGCATTTTCAAAGTGGATCGAATGCACCATTTGAAACTCGAGTACAACCTCCACCACTGTGGAGTGCCTCGCAACCATGTTTGCAACGCACGGAATCCCTGACATATTGGTCAGTGACAATGGTCCGTGCTTCACCAGCGCAGAATTCCAAGACTTTATAATTGACCACGGCATAAATCACGTTAAGACGGCACCGTTCAAGCCGGCCTCCAACGGCCAGGCGGAGAGAGCAGTGCAAATCATTAAACAAGGCATGCTTAAAATCCAAGGTCCCACGCTGTAGGGTCGCCTGTCGCGACTGCTGTTGGCATACAGATCTCGTCCGCACTCACTGACTGGGATCCCCCCCACCGCGCGACTGTTGATGAAAACGACTTTAAAAACAAGGCTCTCATTAATCCTCCTAGACATGCACGAAATCGTTGAGGCAAAGCGCCATAAGCTGATTGAGTACCATGACAGAAATTCGATGGGGAGATGGAATGAGATAGGGGACAAAGTGTTTGTACTAAATTATGGCAGGGGTCCCAAATGGCTTGTCGGAACAGTAACGGGCAAGGAAGGAAACAGGCTACTGGTAGTACAAATGGACAATGGCAAAACCTGCCAGAGGCATGTAGACCAAGTCAAAAGCAGATTTACCAACAGGACTGCGGAACCAGAGGCAGACTACAATGTGGAACTCGCACCACACCTAGTGGACAGACAGAGGGAACAACCTGAGAAAAGGGCAATCCCAACAGACAGCCCAGGCGAGTCAACAACAATCACACCAATCGAAACAGACAGCCCAGGCGAGATACCAGCAACCACACCCAAAGAAAAACAGACACCAAGGCAAACAACTGAACCACAACTCAGACGCTCCACGCGAGAGCGTAGACCACCTGAGAGACTGAACTTATAAAGACTATAAGACCTTGGGGGAGGGTGATGTCATGTATCTTACATTATTATATATAACTGTATCCCAACATGCTATACATGACTATAATAAGATAGACCTGTAACCACCAGCATACCTTACCACCGGGGGTGCACTTGCAAGAGACAGGTATATAAGGACAGGCCTCAGGCAAGTGCAGCATTCCAGAGCTGTGAAATAAAGGTGCAGGTCCAGAGTGACCTTGACTTCACTACATGCCTCGTGTGAATCTGTACTGAGGGGACAGGACTTTACACACTCCAGGAAATCCTCTTCCACCGTATTGCTACCAGTTTGGTTAGCCCAATCCATATGTAGATTCAAGTCACCCATGATAACTGCTGTACCTTTATTACGCCTCAGTGGCGTAACTAGAAGCTGTGGGCCCCAATGCAAATATAGATTTTTTTTAAATCACAGAACGACCGGGAAAAGTGCAGCTGGCCAGGGAAAATCCTGCGCAGCCGCCCATCAAGTGAGGGGATCCGGGGGTCCAAAGAGGGAGTTCAGGGTCTGGGGGAGCTGGTTGAGCGGGAGCTGGGACCGGTGTGAAGGAGGGTTTATGGGGTGGGGGTTTACCGCTGGGTCCAGGAGCGGAGTTGAGACGGGTGCGAACTGCGGGACGATGGCGCTCCAGGCTCGGGCTCAGTACGATTTTGAGAGCGAGAATGTGGGCGAGATCTTGGTGCGGAAGGACGAGGTGCTGACCGTGTACAGCAAGCACAACATTGAGGGCTGGCTGGAGGGGGCCAACAGCCGCGGCCAGAGGGGCCTCTTCCCGGCTTCGTACATGCAAATCCTGCGGGCCGGGAGCAAGGGCAATGCTGCACCCGGTGTCGGTGCCGCTGAGCCCCCTGCCTCCCACTATGCCAATGAGCCGACCAGCAGATACGACAGCCCAGCGCCGCCTTAGCCTCTGACCCCCAGCAGCTTCCCCCTACCGGCCTGCTCCGCCACCAGCACCTTCTTCCCTCTGCCTCTCGCCCAAACAGGCATCGGGCAGCGGCGACTGGGACGACAACTGGGATGATAACTCGACGGTGGCGGACGAGCCGCTGTCTGGGGGCAGCGGGAGCGGGGGTGGCGGCGGGTTCTCGGATTTCGATGGGACGGGCCAGTTATCGAGTGAGCACGGGGGCTGGAATGTCGGGGGGTCGGTGTCCTCCTCCTCTTGGCCACCGCCTCCTCCTCCAAGAGCACGGCCATGGTCAGCAGGAACCTCAACCGCTTCTCCACCTTCGTCAAGTCGGGCAGCGAGGCGTTCATCCTAAGGCTAGGCAGCCGGCTTCGTCAAGGACGGCGACAAGATCTGCGTGGCGGCAGGCCCGCGCGGCCCCGAGTGGCTGGAGAACCCTTACCCGTTCGCCTGCTCCATCGACGAGCCCACCAAGTTCAAGGGCACCAAGAGCTACATCTCATACTGCCTGGTGCCCAGCCACACCCAGTTTTCCAGCTGAGCCACACCGCCAATGAGTTCACGAGGAAGCAGGTGGTGGGCCCTCCTTCAGGCGAGGGCCCCAATGGCGCTACATTGGCATAGTTACGCCACTGAATGCAGTGATATTTTAGACAGAATAAGGGGTCGACCATTTAGGACTGAGATGAGGAGAAATTTCTTCACTCAGAGGGTGGTGAATCTTTGAAATTCCCTGCTCAGAGGGCTGTGAATGCTAAGTCGCTGATTATATTCAAGACAGATATCAATAGATTTTTGGATATTAAGGGAATCAAGGGATATGGAGATCATGCAGGAAAGTGGAGTTGAGCTAGATGATCAGCCATTATCTTATTGAATGGTGGAGCAGGCTACTCCTGCTCCTATTTCTTCTGTTCGTAATTCCTTTTCGGCACTGAACCATCAAAGAGGTTTGTGGCCTTGAAATGTACGAAACTGGGATACCTTAAAGCTGCTGCAGCCCTCCAAATCCTGCAGCAGCACCTGCTTTCCTGCACTGTTATCACATGGAGAAGGTGCCCTCTGGCGTGGCAGTCAGGGCTAACTACCTTGCTGCCATCTCATTCTGAAGCACTTCAACTTTATCACCCTTCAAACAGGAATTAACGTGTTGTGGTGGTCCAAGATTTGTTCTTGTGCCTGCACATTTATGATGCCAGATATTGGGCTTTGTTTAGCATTTCTGTTACACAAATAATCTTTGCATGGGCTAATAAAATAGATACAAAATTATTCGGTTTTGTAAAAGCTATCAAAAGTTTGGCCCTCATCTGTGGCACTGTAAGTTGCCACATGCCTTTAAAGTTATACATAACACTTTCGGAGCCGAAATTGCCCCTTTCTATAAAGCCCATGGCCACCTGAAAGCGGCGGCCCCTTACCAACCGGGGGCAACCCCTTTCTGAAATTGACCCACGGGAAATTGTCCCTTTTGGAAATTGCCCCATGGGAGCACCGCCGCCCGTTTTCTGTCGGTACCCTTTCTGTGGCTGGGCTGTGCAGCTGCCCTCAAAGGGGAGGTGGTGCTGCAGGCAACTCCATTTTATTTTTTATTGGTGTCTGCCTGCCAGGTCGGGCCGACATGTATGCCCGCGGGTTCGGCCGAAACCCTCCCAGGTGGCCCAGTGTTTGTCACTAACATGGCTGCAGAGTTCGCAGCAGCCCTCCCCATTAGCTGAAGGAGAGGGACGTTGTGACGCACTAGCGCCACGACATCATCGCGCGGCGCTGATGATTCGGAGCGTTGGCCACTCCGACCCGCCCCCACTTCTGACCCGCTCGTGGCGGCCACTGCAACCTGACTGCACTTCCGCCCCTCTCCCCACACCAACACCGCTCCGATCAGAAATGAGCCAAACAGTTGAATTTCTTCAGATTGTGTGCCCCATGCATTGGGGCGGACGGAAGGCTTGAAAAGCAGTAGCTATGACCCGTTTCAGGTGGAGGGCAATTTTGGCCCCTTTGTAAGCAGCTTAGGGCAACTCCTTACCCCCCCAACCCCCAACCCCCCCCCACCCTACCAAGTAAATAAGCTATTGCTAATAACATACTGGCCAACTAATATCCTGTTGGAAAATCTACCCCAGTGTATCATCATGTTAATAAACACCGCCTTAAAGATGTCTTACGATTTTGACCACGTCACTCTCTGTTTACACAAACCCAGGGTTTCTTCCTGTGTAAATTTCTGTTGTCCCTATTCTCTTCGGTACAATCAATACAAAGCCTTAGCTCTACCCTTTTGACTATGAGGCCCAAACCAGAAAACTGCTCGTTATCTTCTTTACGACATAGCAACATGTTTATGTTAACTCTCTCAATCTCCATCCATTCGAAGTCTTTCTTAAAAATACAGGGTCCCAAAACATGAGCATTTCCTACCAGCCGAGGAAATGTCTCGACTCCAAGTTCTAAGCAATGATTTAAATCACAGCATATTGTATCAGCTTTATACATTTTTAGGCATCCCTGATTTCTAATTTGGGGAAAGGGAAGAGAAAGAGATGGACGGGAAAAGGAAGAGGGGAGAGCAAGGGGGGTAAAGAGAGAGCGATTTTATAAATATATGCACACCAAGATACACAAGAATGGCACTGAGTGCCAATCTTGGCAACATTTCCTTCCTTTCTGTAAGATTGAGAATTCATTGAATGGAAACTCACAGAAGCAAACATCTTATCACCGTATGACAAAGCTTTACAGCATCAACATGCTGCGCCAAAATGAATTCCCCACTTCATTGCTAATTTTATTTTTGTAGCAAAGCCACAAACATTGGCAAAAATATTCAATTATTTAAGTGTTGCCAATTAAGGGCTACCAAAGCTATAACAATTTCTAAAACGTTTGCATTATATAAATAATCTTAACTTATTTGCTGTCAATATAAACGTTTCCATTCAAGAGGCTGTCACTTTGATGAAGTGCATCACCATGCCATTGCTCACTCTCCATGTCGCGGTCTGAAAGCTGCCCATCCCTTGCAGCTCACACTGAATTTTCTCCCCACTGAGTGCAGGACTTTCAGCTCTGGTTGTAAGAACATAAGAACACAAGAAATAGGAGCAGGAGTAAGCCAGTTGGCCCCTTGAACCTGTTCCGCCATTCAATAAGATCATGGCTGATCTGATCTTGGCCTCACCTCCACTCCCCTGCCCGTTCCCCATAACCCTTGACTCCCTTATCATTCAAAAATCTGTCTATCTCCACCTAAAATATATTCAATGACCCAGCCTCCACAGCTCTCTGGGGTAGAGAATTCCACAGATCATAAACATCTGAGAAATTCCTCCTCATTTACGTTTTAAATGGGCGACGACTTATTCTGAAACTATGCCCCCTAGTTCTAGATTCCCCGACGAGGGGAAACATCCTTTCTGTATCTACCTTGTCAAGCCCCCTCATAATCTTATATGTTTCAATAAGATCACCTCTCATTCTTCCAAACTCCAATGAGTATAGGCCCAACCTGCTCAACCTTTCTTCATAAGACAACCCCTTCATCTCCGGAATCAACCTAGTGAACCTTCTCTGAACAGCCTCCAATGCAAGTATATCCTTCGTTATAAAGGAGACCAAAAATGTACCCAGTACTCCAGGTGCCGGATTATCAGCAGGTTTGCGACTGAGTTGTTGCCGCGATTTGACCCTCCACGGCGAAAACCCGGTCGCAAAGCCTGGGTGGGATCCTCGGGTACCTGCTTGCGGCACCGCTTCCAAGTTCTGCCGGGGAGAGGTGCGTCAAAGTGCAACGACTCAGACTGCGTTTGCGTCGTACTTTTGGCACTCTCCTGATCCTGTCGGTGCAGCCCTGCCAGAAGCGGCATGTCTGAAAACCCGCAAAAAAGGTAAGTTAAAGTTTTAATTTTTTAATTTTTTTTCAATAGATAATGGTCTTGTTTTTGGAATGTTTTTCGAATGTTTATTGGAAAAAAATTTTGTAACCCCCCCGCTCCCCCCCCACAAGGCCTCTCTCGCAGCGCTCCCGGCCCAGGACTAAAGTTGCCGAAACTCATGGTTTGCACCTCGAATAGTTGTGCAACGCCTCCTTAGATGTAAAGGACAAAAGTTCGGCCTAAAAACGGTAGCATAACGCAAACGTTAATTTTGACATATTGTTACCGTTTTCGCCGAAAATTCCCAAAAGCCGAAAATTTGTCCCAGGCGTGGTCTCATCAATACCCTGAACAGTTATAACAAGACTTCGCTACTTTTATACTCCATCCCCCTTGCAATAAAGGCAAACATTCCATTTGTCTTCCTAATTAAATGCTGTACCTAACTTGTTGTGTTTCATGTATAAGGACCCCGCAGAATTTTGTAATCCATGTTATAGAAGCCCAGCACGTTCCCTGCAACATGTCCACTGTCATGTATGTAACCTTCATGTAACTGTAACCTTCATGTAACAACACTGCATACTGTATGCACACCTTGACCACAGGGGGTGAACTTGTGGCCATCCAGGTATATAAAGGGAGGTCCCATGCAAGGTCATCACTTCTTGGTCCTGTGAATAAAGGCTAAGGTCACAGAGTGACCTTGTCTGCAGAATGTGCCTCGTGTGAATTTATAGTTGTGTGTAGGGACACAACATTTGGCGACGAGAAACGGGAATCAACGACTCACAAAAATGGCCACCGGTAGCACAGAGGAATCGTACTATGTTGGTGAGGACTGGGAGGATTTCATTGAGAGGCTCCAGCAGAGCTTTGTCACGAAGGACTGGCTGGGAGAGGCAGCGGCTGACAAGGGAAGGGTGCATCTACTGACCAGCTGTGGACCTAAGACGTACGCGCTGATGAAAGACCTGCTCACACCAGAGAAGCCGGCGGACAAAACCTTTGAGGATCGGTGAGCACCTCAAATCGGCGAGCAGTATACACATGGCCCGACACCGATTCTATACAAACCGACGTCTGGAAGGATAGAGCATATTGGAGTTCGTTGCGGACCTTCGGCGCTTGGCCAGCCTCTGTAAGTTCACAGACGCCTGCAGGGGGGAGATGTTAAGGGATTTCTTCATTGAGGGCATTGGTCATGCCAGGATTTTCAGAAAGCTAATTGAGACCAAGGACTTGACCTTGGAAGCGGCGGCGTTGATGGCTCAGACCTTCATGGTGGGGGAGGAGGAAACCAAGATAATAAACGCGCGCAAATCTGCTTCCATCGTGGCGATGGATCAGGGAGTTAACATTGTGAATGCGACTCAGAACCCCGCAGGCAGGCAAGGGCAATTCGACACCACCCGGGCAGTAACATATTCTAGAGTGGGTCATCAACAGAGACAATGGCAGGTTGAATGGACATTTATACCATCACAAGGGACAATACGTCCCGGGATGGGGCCATTGACACCCACTAACAGAGTGCTCAAGAGTAATCAAAGAGACAATCAGAGAAGAATGCCTGGTAACAACTCTTTTGTTCACAACAATCTCAGCTCATGCTGGAGGTACGGGGGCAGACATGCTGCAAAAACATGTAGTTTCAACAATTCATCTGTAGAAATTCTAACTTCAGTGGACATTTAGCCAGAATGTGCAGGAAGCCTGCAGCGAGGCTAATTTACGAGGCAGGTGAACCACAAGAGGGGCCTGCAAGGCAGGTTGATGTGTGGGACACAGCAATGGACGCTGAAGTTCAGCAGGTTCATGCGGCAAACATCCACAGCTCAAATACAAAAACGCCACCTATGATGATGAAAGTTTAAATGGCATCCTGGTACGCATGGAGCTGGACACAGGGGCCAGCCAGTCACTTATGAGTGTCCAACAGTTCGAGAAACTATGGCCACTCAGAGCTAGCAGACCCAAACTAGAACGCATTGACACGTAATTACAGACGTACACCAAAGAGATCATCCCAGTGCTAAGCAGTGCAATGTTGGTGGTCACACATAATGGATCAGAGAACTGGCTGCCACTCTGGATTGTCCCAGGAAATGGTCCTGCGCTTTTGGGGAGGAGCTGGCTAGCTGAGATGAACTGGAAATGGGGTGTTGTGCACACCATTTCAAATGCGGAGCGAAGTTCATGCTCACAGGTCCTACAGAAATTTGAGTCACTATTTCAACCTGGTGTCGGGACTTTCAAAGGTACCAAAGTAGTGATACGCATCACCCCTGGACGCCAGACCAGTGCACCACAAAGCCAGAGCTGTGCCGTATGTAATGCGGGAGAAAATTGAGAGTGAGTTAGACAGGTTGCGAAGAGAGGGCATAATTTCGCCCATTGAATTCAGCGACTGGGCAAGCCCCATCGTCCCTGTCCTAAAAACGGATGGCTTGGTCAGGATCTGCGGCGATTACAAGGCCACTATCAACTGAGTGTCCCTTCAGGACCAATACCCGCTTCCGAGAGTGGAGGATCTTTTTGCCACGCTGGCAGGCGGCAAGCTGTTCACCAAGTTGGACCTCACTTCAGCCGACATGACCCAGGAACTGGCCGAAGAATCCAAGCTACTGACCACCATCACCACGCACAAGGGGCTGTTTGTCTACAACAGGTGTCCGTTTGGCATTCAATCAGCAGCCGCTATCTTTCAAAGGAACATGGAAAGCCTGCTCAAATCCATCCCTGGAACAATTGTATTTCAGGACGACATCCTTATCATGGGTCGAGACACTGAGGAACACCTCCACAACCTGGAGGAGATGCTAAGCCGTCTGGACTGGGTAGGCCTGCGACTAAAGAAGTCCAAGTGTGTGTTTTTGGCCCCAGAGGTCGAGTTTTTGGGCAGGAGGGTTGCCGCAGATTGGATCCAGCCAACCGAATCCAAAACGGAGGCAATTCGTCGTATGCCCAGGCCCGGCAACACATTGGAGTTGCGTTCATTTCTGGAACTCTTGAACTATTTTGGGAACTTTCTGCCGAACTTAAGCACATTGTTGGAGCCGCTACATGTGCTCCTGCATAAGGGATGCAATTGGTTTTTGGGGGACTATCAGGAACGGGCTTTCAATCGAGCGCAGAACCTACTTTGTTCTAATAAGCTGTTGACCCTGTACAACCCCTGTAAGAAATTGGTTTTGACATGTGATGCCTCATCCTATGCGGTTGGGTGCGTGTTGCAGCAGAGTAATAATGAGGGCCAACTCCAACCTGTGGCTTACGCCTCCAAGTCGCTCTCCCAGGCAGAAAGGGGATATGGATGGTTGAAAAGGAAGCACTCGCATGTGTCTACGGGGTGAAAAAGATGCACCAGTATTTTTTTGGCAGAAGGTTCGAGTTTGAAATGGATCACAAGCCGTTAACATCCCTGTTGTCAGACAGCAAATCTGTCAATGCCAACGCATCAGCTCGCATACAACGATGGGCTCTTACACTGGCTGCGTATGAGGCCACCATACGGCACCGGCCAGGCACCGAAAATTGCGCTGACGCGCTCAGCAGGCTTCCACTGGCCACCACTGAGGGGGCAGCGGAACAAAGTGCCGAGATGGTCATGGCTGTCGATGCCTTTGACAGCCCAGGCTCCCCCATCACAGCCCGCCAGATCAAAATCTGGACCAACAGAGATCCCCTCCTATCCTTGATTAATAAATGTGTCCTGACTGGGAATTGGGCGCCTGCACATGGAGCATACCCTGAGGAGATCAGACCGTTTCACAGATGGATGGATGAGCTCTCCATCCAAGCCGACTGCCTACTATGGGGCAGCCTGGTAGTCATGCCCCAGAAGGGAAGGAAAGCTTTCATCAGGGAACTCCACAGCGAGCACCCAGGCATCGTGCAAATGAAGGCCATTGCCCGGTCACATGTATGGTGGCCGGAAATTGACTCAGACCTGGAACACTGTGTTCGCAGGGAGGCCCCACTCAGCCTGTGGCCCTGGCCCACCAGGCCATGGTCATGTATTCACGTAGACTACACGGGCCCGTTCATGGGAAAAATGTTCCTCATTGTTGTTGATGCCTACTCGAAATAGATCGAGTGCATCATATTGAAATCGTGCAAGACATCCACCACTGTGGAGAGTCTGCGTGCGGTCTTTATGACCCACAGTTTGCCGGACATCCTAGTTAGCGACCACGGCCCATGTTTCAATAGCTATGAATTCCGGGAGTTCATGTCGGGTAATGGCATCAAACGTTTCAGGACAGCACCGTTCAAGCTGGCTTCCAATGGCCAGGCGGAATATGCGGTCCAAATCATAAAACAAGGCATGCTCCGGATTCAAGGACCCTCCCTTCAATGCCGCCTATCGCGCCTCCTGCTGGCCTATAGATCCCGACCACACTCGCACACGGGAGTCACGCCCGCGGAACTACTCATGAAACGTACACTTAAAACTTGGCTGTCCCTCATTCATCCAGTCTTGTCAGACATTGTTGAGGGCAAGCGCCAGTCCCAAAATGAGTGCCATGACCGTAACTCAAAGGAGAGCTGTATAAAAATCGATGACCCTGTATTTGTTCTTAATTATCCTTTGGGGTCCAAGTGGCTTGAGGGTATTGTAATTGGCAAAAAGGGGAATAGGGTCACAGTGGTCAGACTTAACAATGGACAGACATGCCGCAAGCATCTGGACTAAGTAAAAAAAAGGTTCAGCATAGACACTGAGGAACCTGAGGAAAATTATGAGATGCTGCCTACACCACCGCCAGTGAAAGAGCAACAAGAACCTTCAGCAGCATGTGCTGTGAATAAAGGTTAAGGCCACAGAGTGACCTTGTCTGCAGAATGTGCCTCGTGTGAACTTATAGTATGTGTAGGGACACAACATTCACCACATACAACTGTGGCAAGACTGGAGCCAACATTTGCTGTTCTTCACTCAGGGAAGCAGTGCAAGGGCAGAGAAGATTTATTTTTACACTTTGCTCACAGAGTTCCATTACCTGAGAGAAGTGGAGTCCATGTATATATTTAATAAACACTGGCGCTGTTGATTCTAGATCATCACCTTCCAAAAGCTTTCAACTTGTAAGCCATCATTTGGGTTATTAACGTCTTGTCTTTATAAACCTTTATGTGCATTTAATTTACTTTAATGGCTTAATGGCTTAAATTACATAAAATGATGAGTTTTTTCCTTGCTCTTTGTATCTCATAGCTTGTAATTTATTTGTCTGGTTGACATGGGACACAGATTGTCACCATACACTCTGGATATTGTCATCCCAGAGTGGCAGGGTGAGAACTATGATTCCATGATACATTCCCTCTCACACACACACAATTTAACAACAGAGATTGAGGGAGAAATTTTATCCTCCACGATCAGGTGGATTTGGGTTGGGAGAGATGTAAAAATGTTAAAAAAATCTCAAACCGGAGCCCAACCCACCTCGAATCTACCCACTTTTGGTTTTAACGTAGGCGGGACAGGGGGCCACTTACCAGGCCGCTCCCAGGAGGCAGGACACTCATTTCAATATTTTAATGAGGCATGTGTCTCACATTTTAGCTCCATTTTAAAATTAATCCGGCAGCGAAAGGGAGGCGAGAACTGCTGCGTTAATGAGGTAAGTGTCTTTCCAGCACTGCTTGTGGGCCAAAAGGAGCACGAGTGCTTCCTCTCAGACCCCCAAGCTAACCTACTTTCCTCCCTGCGATTGGACATCACCGCCCTGCACGCGATCATATCCTGTCCTGCCATCTGACTCTCCCCCAAAAAAAACAGTCCCCCGCCATGGTCATCGAACCCCAACCCCCCCCTATCTCTGCCCCCGATCTGTCTCCGTCTCCCCGTGATCAACCCCCGTCCCTCCAAGTCACTCTTTACCCATCCCTCCCCCCCGCCCCCTCACGATCTATACCCCAAGGAGCAGGACCTACCTTATCCTTGCTGTGACCTTGGCTGCAGCTTTCCCTGCCCGACAGGGAGCCAAGCCTGTCAATGAAGGCGGGGATGCTGTTCAAAAAATAGCACGCATGCTGTGGAATCAAAACTCTGCAGCGTTCGGGGAACTTCCCCCTGGCTTGGAAATCCTAGCCCAGTAAATATTGGGGTGCAACACTCCAAAACAGCCAAGGCCCAGGTGAAATCTCCAACTCTGTGCCTCAAGTAGAATTCAAATCTCAGGCTCCAGAAAAAAGGAGTCTGTCCTCTTAAAAACAATTGAACAATTGCATTTTAGTGTTCCTTTTTAACGTGTATTTTTTTTTTATGTGTTTGTTTCTTTGAAGTATTTTTAGCTACATATAATGACTTGAGTGAGAAAGTAAAATGTCTTGCACTAGTTCGTAGTTCCAGATTATAGAATTTTAAAATAACATTGTGTGACTTGATTTGGTGGTTTTGCTGTGCTTATTTGTTGCTGTTTGGCAGCTATTCTTATCATCCAGTGTTGTTTTATTGCTTTGCATTTATCAGTGATATTTCAGTAATATTAGTTCAACAATCCTGATTTTTTTTTTTGCTATTGCCAAGTTTTATGAAAGACATATATTAAATTAATTTAACAGAGTTGCTATCCTGGCTTCCTGCCAGGACTGACATTTCAAATGAGGACAGATGTGTGATGTGTCACTGCATCTTCTGACCCCACCCACCAAAAGTGGGACCAGCTGGGTTGTAGTGGGACTCCAGCAATTCTTTACAAAATTATGTTTTACATTAAAAGAAAAGGCCCTCCATAGATTAGGGTGACGGTAAAATGTGTGTCTTCATTAAAATACACATACAGAGCTTACTAATCATTTCAAGTTCTGCTTTAAAAAAGACAATAGCTCTTCCATTACAAAGCTGTGTGTAGAAGCAGTATTTGCAAAAAAGAATTGAGTATGAATTATATATAAATGCATTAATTTATTTTGAGCATTGATTCTGTTTCTCCTCAGTGCAGGTTTGTGCTGTTGAAAGATGTTGGAATACGAAAAAAATTCCCGATATACTAACTAAATAGCAAGATTATCACATGACCCCTATCACAGAATACATGGTTCGTTCAATCCCCTGAGTAAATGATCAGAGTGCTGACTGGTTCTGTGTTTTATTGATTTGATTGTAGTGATTAATGACCCCAGAGGGAGATGGTGTCTGGACACGAACAGACAGTTTTCAGTGATTGGAATTTCAATACACCCAAAGAGATGGGAATCTTTTCTTTTGTTAGTTTTCCTAGGCTGTAGGTAAAGGCTATTAAAACGGCTCTCCAGATGAGTTCTGGGGACCAGCGATATTATTACCACTGGAAAGGAAGCCTGGTGACAGATTGAGATTGTAGGGGCTGGATTTTCAGTTGTCTATAGCCTCAGTTAACAGTCAGAGGGGGCATTAATGCGAACGTTCGAGCTTAGCAACCAGGCACACATCTTTTAGCGCCCCGATGGAAAATTCATTAGCGGCTCGACCACAGGACATCTTAAAGCACTTTACAGCCAATGAAGTAATTTTGGAGTGTAGTCACTGTTGTCATGTGGGAAACGCAGCAGCCAATTTGCGCACAGCAAGCTCCCACAAACAGCAATGTGATAAAGACCAGTTAATCTGTGTTTGTTATGTTGATTGAGGGATAAATATTGGCCAGGACACCGGGGATAACTCCCCTGCAAAGCTTGAAGTCTTTCTGTCCTTTCTCTTGTAAGCGAATGTTTTAATAGGAGCGATGTATTATGCTGAAGACCCCTCAGGAAATCAAAGATCAGCTTGAACTATATTGTGTTGTTGATACGATGATGCCTGAAATGGCATTTTGTCGCTACCTGTTGTTGAGGGAGTTGGATTCTGGCACTCGAGGTAAATGGGATTAATCATTCACCCGAACAGGTGGGTTTGGTTAGGTTATCAGCTTGTATACGTCACTCTAACTGATTCACTGAGTTGAGCAATGGGCATCTTTTGTTTTCTTGAAAGTTAAGAGCAGCAGACCGAAGACCCCTTGGGTACACAAATCATAAAATGCCAAGCTATGCTAATGGTGACTGGAGACAGGAATATTGACCTGCTCCTGTGCTCCCATAATTTGATTATCCCTGGGTGATGACTAAACATGCCCTCCAGGAATTGTTGTATTACTTAGCACACTCTGTCCTAGTTCAGCATTGTAATTCTGGTCACATAAAATCATTATCAGCCTTCTTAGAATATTGAATATGACAAATCCTGTCTCTGAGAGACCATGTGGTACCATGGCAGAATTGCTCTGTTACTGGTTACCACAATTGATTTAAAAAAAGCGATCAATCAGATACTAAGTCACAAGGGGTAGAATTTCCATGGTGGCTCTTCCAAGCTTCTGCCATAAACATTGATCATCAGAAACCCTGGAGAAATGGTTTAAACACCCATTTATTCTGTTTCTCTCGGGTTTCTGCAGATCTTCCACTGAAGTCAAGGTGGGAGATTGGGAGAGCTTCCATGGACATTTGACCTCCTTGTGATGTGCAGGATAGAGATTTGTTGTATCTCTTTCATCAGGCTGAACTGGTGGGGTAATTATTTACATTTCTGTAATTTGATCTACACTCTCCATGTATTTACTGACTACCATCGAACCTCCCTGACCACCATCTGCTCCCTCGACCAACATCAGACCCCAGGCCACCTTCCGACTCATCCAATCACCATCTGCTCCTTTTGCTGCAAAAGTAGTTAATTTTCCAGTCGCTTTTTTTAACCGTGCTTAGTAGGTGAGAGGTGTCAATACTGGGAGTGGAACTCTTTGCAGTTGTGCTTAGATTTAGTAGCAAGCACTCATAGTTGAATAAAATACCAGTTAGATACGGAGTAGAGATTTGTCACCAGTGAGCCACAGTCCTAACCTCAAAAGAGCCTTTTATGCTCCTTACCAACTCTTACTGTACCAGTGTCGCACTTCCATTATCCACGCGAGCTATCACAGTGGCCTGTGTGAACAAGACTGCTATTTAGTAACATTTAGTGCAATTTAACTGGGAATTGTGTTTGGTGAATCATGCCCAATAGGAATTGAGTTAAAACTGCCAACATTCATTTACTTAGAACTCTTACAAATATTGGAAAGTGTATACTTTCATCCCACAAGTCCAGGATGGAATGGGAGCAGGTTCCAGAGGTGAAAAGATGATGTTTCAACCCACTGTGCTGTTCAGTCCTCACAGCAGCTGTGTTTTTTTTAAATGAAACATAGTGGAGAGCAAAAGGCCAAACTGATTTTCCCAGTGGAGCCTCGTTTAGCGAGGAGGGTGGGCCTGTAAGGCACAGATGTTTCTGAAACATTGACACAAATGTCACTGTGTGCTGAGCCGAAACAAGATATGCTGACAGATCAATGTCAATTTTTACCCAGCCTCTAACCCTTCTCAAAAGAAATGATGTACATCTGACCCAAAGACATTTTTATTTTTATAATTTGTACAGCTATGAGAATGAGAAACAATATTAACATTTTAAGAGGACTAGATCTAAAAATTATAAATTAGAGGGAACTTGTTGTTGTAGATTTATTTCTAGTTTGATATTTAGAGCATCAGAGTATAGCATGTTGATGTCTCGGGCTATTTCTCTCACTTTGATGACCTTGAGCAAGGAGGAAAGATCTCGGTGAAGCAAAGGGGAAGAGAGCAAAAGCCAGAAGATGCCCAAAGAGGTCATTTTGATTTTACTTTCTTTGTGGGGCCAGGAAGAGGAAGTGTTTAGGCCTCCCCTGCCTCAGGCTCCCCTCCTCCCCGTTCGTGAGAACCTCCCAAAACTTACCCAAGTGACAGGGACCATTCCTTCAGTACCAGCTGGGAGCCTCCTGCCACCCAAAATTCTGATCCTGCCCTTTGGTTTCAGGTGGATAATTGGGGCACAGATTTAAAGCATAAATGAGGTGCTTCACCTCAACTGTGATCCCCCCTCCGCTACAAAAGGTGAAGTAGCCACTTGCATTCACAAGGCAGACTTAAAAACCTAGAATAATTACTTAGGCATGGCATTGGAGAGCCACCAGCACATACTGAACCAGATACAGCATGAATGGTGTAACTACATCTGCTGACTCAACACTACTGTTAGGCATGCCCCTGCATGAATTGTTTGACGAAGCATAACAGGTGTGTAGTATACAAGTCTACACATTTTATCCACTTGCATGGATAGAATATATTTCCACCACTCCTGGAATCTGTCTCAAGCTTTTTCGGAAGACATTGCTGCAGGAATTCAAAAACAATGAGAGAGTGGGAAGGCAATGAGAATACTAAACAAGGACACAAGAAGCTAATTCGAAATGAGCAAACTCAGCAAGGTGCATTCTCCTGCAAGAACATAAGAACATAAGAAATAGGAATAGGAGTAGGCCATACGGCCCCTCGAGCCGTAGTAAAACCAAATCATTGCAATATTAGCAACGATATAAAACTGGACCCAAAAACAAATAGAATTTAGCTGACACGATAAGAGACTTTGTCAGCGAAAGCTTTGAGTTTTTCATGTTAATAAAATAGAAACTTTGAGCTGATACAGCTAAATGTTTTGTTTTGCAGCTGAAACTGAGAAATTAATAATGATATGAGCTGTTCATATTTGATCTAGATTCCATGCTGTATGATTTGCTTGTCCCAAATAACTCTAAATCTCTCACCATGCAAAGTATATTGCTGGGGTATCGGGCTCCAAATTATTTTACAGGCTTTAAGCTTCAGTCGTCAGAGCATCCATTTTATAACCAGCACTTTATCTGTTGATCAATCTTCACCACCAGCCCACAATAATGTTTGTCTCATTCTTCGTATCGAACACTCAGAGTACACTGAAACAAATTGCATCATTCATTATTTAAAGACCACCTTCCATTTTTCTAAAAATTTGCCTTTTCTTTCATTTTTTAAGTCAAATACAATATTATTTTATTCTGGCAAGAAGGGCAATGCTTTTTAGCTATATCAGGCACTGTGAATTATTACAAATCATGAAGCAAAACCATATTGGTGTAGTAAGCTGAAAGAATAAAATATATTTTGAGTTTTATTTGCCAGGACAGAGTTTCCATAGTCACATAAATGGCTAATTTCAATTAATCTGTTACAAAATTTATAATTCATTGAAATCGGAAATCATTGGTGGTGAAAGTTTTCAGTTTGAACTCAGTTCTTGAAAATGATAAGAAGCAGCCTTTTCTGAAATGTTGCTGCCGCATTAGCCATAATAACATTCATGTTGTAGCAGAAGCATAATGAAGATGAAAGTCATTAGGCACAATGAGATAATTGCATTACCCCTCTACTCGTTTTTACATCCTCTATATAGAAACATGATAACATGTCTTGCAAAAATGTTGCCATGGTGATAACCTCCTTATTTTTTGCTAGATTAATTCTGGCATTTGGGTAAATTGTTTTGAATAGAATGAGAATCGGATGGTTTCCATAATAGGCAGACGATCCGCTCTGCCATATGACTGCCCATGCATGAAGACAAAAAATTACCCCACTGTGTTAGGTCTTCTTGGACGATAAGTTTCATTGTATAAAGCCAATGGTTGGTTATTTACTACCTGTTTGATAGGATTTATTTTTCCCCAAGAAAAGTATCATAAGGAGATCTTACTTAGAAAGTAGAAAACAATCTACACTGGCAAATTACATCTAAACATGATCCAGAAGTTTGCCAGCACCCGATTAATGCCGTGTGTTGAATTTCTTGTCTAGGGTAATGTGACAAAATATCAATCTTTATATGTATATGGTGTCTATTTTATTCCAAAATCAACCTGTACATTGGAATAAGTCCCATCTATATGGTGTAGGTGTATTTTAGGGAATAGGAACAATTAACAATTTTCTGTAACAAAATTCATTACCCTTCATTTGTCAGTATCTTATGTACAAAATGAATAATTTTTTCTCTTCACAAGGAAAGGTTTCCTACAACCATTGTAGAATTTGGCACCTTAGTGGCCTACCTTGTATACAGGACCTCTTCTTGGTCACACCCTCAGTTCTCTTTCTTCTGGCAATGACAGCAATCCTGGCTGTTGGTGTTAGTCAGTGCATTGGAAAGTCTGAGTTTCACCATTCACTCATTCTTAAATTATTTCCTTTGAGTAATCATCATCTAACTGGGCCTCCAGATTTCAGAAGTATTTCTGAGAGATTCCATCATAGTGGTGGCTGTGACTGCTGATTAAGCTTTTCCTGGTTTTCAAATCTTTTCCATTATTGGGCTGCTACAAGGCCTTTTAGAACAATTTGGGGTGGGTTGCTTCGGTCATAACAATACTGGGCAGATCATAGAGGATTCTGGCATCAATGTTTAAAAAATACAATTAAGCAGCATTTGCAGCTTTGACAGCAGTCCTACATATTGAACATGCAAGATAAGGTATCAGTACCTCCTGAGAGACGCAAACTGTTTAGTTTCATGGGATTTATTCTATCGAGGACAATCAGTAAAGTTTATTAATAAATAGATTGCCCAAACAAGTGCACCTGTGTTTCAATCTTCTAAAAATCACAAGAAATATGACCCAAGCCAATAGGCGATGAAGAGTAATGTTGTTGCAGCTGTTAGTTCTGGTCATTCTACATGCAGATTTGCAAAATGTCTGCATCAATTTGGATTTTGCCCATGCTACCTGAGGTTATATTCCTGCACAGCTAGATTCAACATTTTTTCTCAACATCATGAAAGTTTATTTAAGACCACAATGGTAAATGAACATGTTAAGTAGTTATACAGAGGTAGTATTGATATATACAATCTCAAAAATATTAGGCCATTATGAGAAGATGGCTTCTTGCATCACCTGAGGGTCCAGGTGTCATTCTATTACATTAGTACAGCAGGAGATTAGACTGAGCAGACATTGGTAGTTTCCTGCTCACATATGAAAAGATAAGTTTTCGACCTCAGGGTGGTAACGGATTGATAGCTTGGTGGGCGAAGCTCCTATCTTATCTTAAGGTGGGGTGAATCTTTTCGCTCTCAGAGTCTTTCTCCTTCAGAAAGAGAATGGTCTGCAATTTTGCAGCAGAAAGAAGCTGCTTTAAAAGACTGAACCAGCTCGGCTTTCGAAGCTTAGCTCGTGAAGATGAGATGTGTTTATAAAGTAACTTGCATATTTATTGTTTTCCATGAATCAAGGAGCATAGGGTAATTCTTCTCACTGTGCTATTGAAGTATTATAGTGTTAGCTTTTTGAGTGCTGAACTAACCTGACCGTTTAAAAATGTTTGCATATTTTCCACCATATAACATCTACAGAACTGGTATGAGTGAATTTAAATACTGAGGGGCCGAAATTGCGCCTCTTTTTAAGGCCTGTTACCACCACACATCGGCGGCCACGCTGCGGAATGGAGTGGCCGCCGACTTTTGGTGGAATGGCCGCTGCTAGCCCAATTGCCCTCCCGAGCTTTCCCAATGGTGCTGCAAACCCCCTTACTGCTCCTCTGCTGCCGATCGGTGTTAAGCAAGTCATCACCGTGCGCTCCGCCAATCTAACCCCCCGACGCCGACAGCTCAGAAAATCTTCAGCCCGCCCGGCGGTGCCAAGGCAACCATTTCCCCGATGGTCCATTGAGGCTGTGGCCTTTTGCAGCAGCCGTGTGGCTTCCCTTAAAGGGGAGGGCTCACTGCCGTTGCCGCCTTGTGTTTTTTTGTTGGCCGACTGCCAGGTCAGCCTGACAATTATGCCCCTGGGTTCGGCCCGGCTGCCAACAGGCAGCCTGGCACCCCCTCTTGGGTGGCAGGTCGCTGGCCCCGCAGAAACCCTCCCTGGTTGCCCATTGGAACGAAGTTTAAAAAGCGTGGAGGATCTCCCCTTTAAGTGAAGGGGAGAGCTATGGTGATGCGGCGCCGTGATGATGTCATCGCGGCGGTGAATTTGCACCACCTCCAACTTTCGCCCCTCAGTTGCTGTCATCGCCATGTTTTTGCCCCTCAGGTGTAGTCACCGCCCCCCCATTATGACCGACTTCCTGATGAAAACAAAAAAACCCAAAGAGTGGAATTTCCAGAAAGAGTCTACCTGAACAGCTGCGGTAAAAAAAATTGAAACGGGGTGGGAGCGCCCCGTTTCAGGCAGGGGACAATTTGTACCCCCGAGTGTTATAGACTGGAATGAAAGAAACATTTGGAGCTTTACATCATTTATTTGTTCATGGGTAAACTTTGATGTGTTCCATTTTTAAGCTTGTGACTGAAATGTCCCCGTATTTTTCAACGAATAAATATATTTTTTACATTTATATTGGAAAGCTGAACAAAAGCAGCAGTTTTAATTCTAATGTCAGTTGATAGTGAGATCTCACTATTGCCCCACAGGAAATTTTTCTAACCTCACTATTAACATTGATTTGAAACCCTCTTGACTTAACTTATAGCTTATGCTAGTTCACGCTACTTTTGTGTAACGTTCAGTGAAATAAAACCTAGAATCACTGTAGTTCAAATCATATGATATAATAACGCAGAAGTTCATGTTACATGAGCCTATCACTGCCCAGGATGGTACTTCTATCAACATGTGTTTCAAGGTCAGAAAGTATCTTGGGCTTTAGATGGTATTGATGAGCTCCATTTTTGCTTTGCACTTCGTATTAAAAGAGCATAAAACATCTTATGGTTCAAATAATAAATGTTGAACTGTACTTTAATTGTTTAATATTTTATCACCACCCTCCATCCTCTATATCACCGATACAGAGCATAATGTAATGGAAATGCTGCGATGAATTCACATGTGAATTATAGTTGTAAGTTGTATTGTAGTTGTTATTCCATTGCATTAGAGAATCATGAAAACAACCTTCTAATGATTAGAAGAGAATATTTCTATGCATATGTTAGTGATTATCGTAAAGAGAGCAGAGAGATTCATAACATTAGTTATTTCTAGCAAAATCATTCTTAAAGATTTTACTAGCAACAGTGATCAGGGGAATTTCCACCTTACATGGTTAATATCTTTTCTTTTCTTCCAACAAAAAAGCTTGATGAACTTGGACTATTATAACTATATATATATTGTGACCATTTTATGTCAAGTAATTTACACATTGTTTTAGTATTTTTGCTGTAAAATATTTCTTTATCAATTATTGGCAAAAGGGCATGTAGCTAATGATAGGTTGACCATGTGATCACTGTGGATGCTACTCGTGAGTTATTCTTCGCTATATCCCAGTTTGACTGTATCTACCTGCAAAAGACACACAATTTAATTTGTTCTGGCTTTATGTATTAATTAAATCACATGAAAACCCTTCATTTCAGTTACTGGACTCTGCTGAAGGTGTGCATACTTCATAGTATTGACATAACTTAACTCTGGTTAGAACTGCAAGTGATGGAGAATGATTTATTAATTTTGCTTTCCAAATATGGGAATGTGACAGTAAGGCATGACCTACCTGAGCATGCTTCAGAGGCGAAAAGGAGTTTTTCTTGCATCCCTGATCATCAACAGAGGATTCTGTTCATTCAAGTTACAATAATATTCTCTGAGCAAATAAATCTGAACCATTTGTAAGCAAAAAATGTGAAAGTAACATTTGTTAAATAGATGTTAATGTTCAATTTAAGTTATTGAATAAGCATTAATAATCGTTCTCTTTTTCACTCATACAGGACCAGGTTCCATGCGAGACTCAGGCACTGGATTAGCAGGCATCACCATATCACTGTGGCTGCTAGCAGCAACTCTAGTCTGTCTAATTTACAAATGTTAATAATATGAAAACTGACCACAAGGAAAGAGGAGACTATTTGTACTTCAACACGGTGCATGACACCGCACAAAAAAAGTATTGCTAGAAAAGCTTTTAGAATAGAAACAAAACAAAAGGTCGAGGGTGTATTAGATACAAAATGATCAACATTTGCTCATGAATTTCAAATATTGTGTAAAAAAGAAATTCTTTCTCCTCTGTCATTTTTGCTAATGTTTACATTCACGCAGATCTAACCCTTTGTTTTGGGTCTGAATTATGACATTTAATCAGAGCAAAACACAACCCTGTATTTGTTGGTGCCAAGTGACCCATTCACTGTATAAAAATTATACATTACTGGAATAATATTGGGGGTGATGAGTGAAGCTGGAGCTCATTGTTAAATATATTGATTATGAATTAATGAATCACCCACAATATTTAGGCACAGGCACGGATGTGCAGCAGCCTGGATCAAAGGGTAAATTCTTGATGAATTTAACCGATTTGCTCAAAAAAGTAACATGAATTAGATGGTGCCCTCTTCTTCAATAATGTGCTTAAACTAGTTCAGAGAAAAATGTAAAGCCTATGGAACACTTTACTTCAAAATATTAGTAGAACTAAAGATGCCATTAGCAGTATATACCATTTATCCTGCAACAAATGCTGATATATTCTGACCAGATCACAGAAATATCTCTATGTTACACAATGTAAATTAATGAAAAGGATAAACTGTTGGGAAAAAAGGTGTAATTTTTTTAACCCTCCTGATTTCCATTTATTACTGGGGGAACATCCAACTGGTCATGTTTTTCAACCAGGGATCTCAACCAAGACCATACTAAAGGGAGTAATTTCAATTTATTGAACCCCGGGCTGATTTGTCCTGTCATACTAGTGTTCTAGTGAATATAAAGGAACATTGTTAACAAAATATAGGATATATATAAATATCTCAACCTGCAGTGGTTTATGAAAATGACCCCTCTGACTGATTTCAAAACTCATGATGTCACATGGCCTGTGCCATCTATGGGATATTTTGTTTTTGTTGCACAATGCTCAATAACTGAGTTCTATTGATAGCACACATTTCTTGTTTATTTATTAAATATATACAATATTATCATTCTTTAATAACTAAAAATGGTTCTTTTGTAAAAGCTAGGTCTCTTTTAAAACAAAATGTCTTTTTTTCCTGATAATTTGCTTGTCACTAATGGAAAATCGAAGTGGTCATATCCTTCAAATGCATGGGGTTCAAACAGGAAGGTCCTCTCTGAAAATCATAGGTTTTCATGAGAGAATGTAGAGACATTAAATCAAATTTGAATGGCTATTATATGAGCATTGGGTCTGAATTTTGAGGACAGAGGGAGTGATATGTCATTGGTCATAAACCACTGCTCATTAAGCTATGGGTGTGACATACTAATTTTAAATATAATACATGAGATGCTGTAGCTCACAACTAACACACAAGAGTTTCTAATAACCACTGCAGTCCCCAGAGCATACAATGAGTCATGTCACTCCAAGTTCACTCACTTGTGACAAGCTCTTAGAATGAGTCCACAAGGCACCAGTTCAATGGGTCATAACAATTGCTTATCTTATATAAGAGTTATAAAGCAAGATTGCATTTCACACGCTAAAAATGTTCTTCATTTCTGTCAGTGTATATATGAGGCCAGTGCCCATGAATGGATTTACATATGTTGCTAGCTTTAGACCACGCTAGCTTTCCTTGTGACAGTTAAGTGCTGTGTACATACAGAAGAGAAGGCCTGGGAACAGTGGTAGGATTTTGCCCCACTTTATTAAGCTCCAATTAATTTTTCAGTTATTAACGATCATATAACATGTTGTGGTGCACTGTAACTTTTTTTTTCCATTTCTCTATATAATCGATATTCATCATTACAGTTCTGCAGATGGATGTTTCTAAGGTAAAAGGGAGAAAGAAAATACACTCTTCATTGCTAGTGCAAAAGTAATTCTTTGCTGTGTTCAACAAAAGCAGATTTTATTGGAATAATAAAGCAGTTTGAAAAAGACTCAATTAACTTGTTTGACATAAGATGAATATTATGTACAATCATGATCACAAAGATTCTATATTAACAAAGTTTGGATCAATAAACCACTGCTATAACGCTATCGTCAATCAATGAATGGAGGAGCACTCCAAACAGGAGTTACAGTCTCTAACATGCAACAAAATTACATTCCTCATATAGTTCAATTTGTGATTGTGAAGCTGATTTATATCACAATGAAACATGCAAAAAGCATTTTAATACATTTTTTCTTTAAAGATTGCCCAAAACTAGATGCAAATAACTTATATGGATGGCATAACTGTAAAAAAAAACAAAAAAAAAATTAAAATGGTGTGTGGCTCTAATTTGAGTTCTATAGTTTGATTTAATTCCAACGTGGTTCCTGTTTTTAATGCTGTGGTAGTTAGTTAAGTCTAATTTTTGCAAGTTTATTGGTTTAGCGATGGGTACTGGATATGATTTTTGTACAGCTTTCATTAAAGATGGGATTAGCACAGAAACTCCACAGAAGCAACTTTACCACGGCTTTTAAAAAAAAAACTTGCATTTCTTTTTCCCTTTCCTCATTCTGCTCCTTGGACACTACTTGCTGCAGGCATCCTCTTCCAGTTGGGAGAGCTGTACAATCAGGGCTATAGCTTTCATCACGGCCAGCACTGACACTGCTTGGTGATTGTCTGATGGGTGATATGAATCAGAATCTGCCAAATCTTTCTCCCATCCATCCCATGATGAAATGCCTCATTCCCACCTGGAAGCCTATCTGACAAATGTTATCCTGAGGAAAGCAAGCTGGAGCAGCAGGAGTCCTTGACCATGTACTTGTGGTGACTCCATGGTTGGGAGTCAGTTGCACAACCGCTTGAAGCTACCGCGTTTCCAACATTACCACAACTTCAGATTTAGTAACTACATCTATTTTGCACAGAATTCCACACCGCTGTAGCAGGCCACGATGGTGCAATTAAGAATACCAAAAAATGATCTGTTGCTAAAGTAAATGGCGATGAAATTGGGCTATACCAGTAGCTCAAAAGATGCTCATAGCAAATTGTTAGCCCGTTTTACGTCATGTCTGACTTTCTTCGGGCGTGTGTAAAATGGACTGCCACTTCACTATGAGCCCCAATTATACTGTGTCCAGAAAGATAAAAGACTAAATGGCAAAATGTTATATGGTTTATGGTCTAATGCTTGCCCATTTCTCGGCCAACAATGTCCTTTTAGCATCCACAAAACAGCTTGATACCTTTTTGCTTAAAAAGTTATACCACACAATATATTACTAAAACAGAGGTCAGTCAAAATAACCATTGATATCAGTGACCGCTTAATGATGCACAAACAGATTATCAGGCTTATGATAAAATAGACAAGTAATTCTGATAATTACTGACACTGGTTACCACTTTGCTTTGCTGATAATTTGTTCAATGAAAATTCATTTTTTTTTAAACTTTGCATGAAATAAGATTTGTAGCAATACATCAGATATTTAAATTATAATCACTACTTTTTAAAATAAATATTTACTGCATTTTAGAGCTAAAGTGTTCACCATTGCAGAATCTAAGTTGCAGGCATGATTAAAAGTGTTATGATGTGCAAAGCCAAAGGCCGAGGGCTTTACTTTACTTTCTTTGTCACTACTTTGAACTGAGGGGCAATAGTCTGTCACCTTGAAATGTTAGATATGTTTTATGTATTATTCTAATAAAAACTGGGGGAGACTTTCACAAGTATGGTGAGTGCCCAAACAGACAGTGCTATGAGCCAGTAGTTGGCAATAACCTTGTCTCATTGTCTACTGATGTTATGATCAGAAATCCAAAACATTTTAATTATAACATTATTGCGAAGTACACTGTTTTCCATTTTTTCTCCCTAGCTCTGGGCAAAACAATAACAAAAAGTTACTGAATTAAGTACTTTAATAATATGGTTTATTCTCATTCATAAAGCAAATACAAATGAATCATCTGGTTCTTTGCACCAATTAAGTTGTGGCAATGTTGTTTCTAGTGGTCAGCAATCCCATGATGCTCTGCTTGAACTGTGGAGTCTCTGTAAAGTATTGTGATTGAAGGATTGTATTGTAAATATTTCTGTGCAACCAGGATTAAGCAGGCCTGTAAAATGCAGAAAGCTGTTTGAAGCATGCCATGGCTGATTGAATCCTGCTAATGTCACATGTTGAGGAATTTCAGTAAGGCTGGCAGGGATGGGTTATTTCTCAAAACCTTTAAGCAATTACCTGCATCACTACTTCAGTAAAACTGTTGTGACTATCTGGCTGCCTGAAAAGTTTGAGGATAATATGCCAAATGACTTCTACCTAAAATTAATTTTAATTGAGTTATGATGCCAATCAAATTCTATTATATAATAGTTTGATTTATATGATATAGTCATGACACCGTTGGCATACGAGATCAGATTTTTGCATTATCTCTTCACTGAAACAAATGTTAAAGGGATCTAACTTTTTGACACTAACAAATTAAATATGGGACAGTAACTGTTTAACAGTGAATTATAGGCCATGATTTACCGGATTCATTTGTTGGTATAACTATTTTGCTCCGACAACAAATCTTTTTCTGACCAATGAAAGATTTAAGGACAGGAATAATGTTTCCTACCAGCAGTAGATTGCTGATTTAAGGTTGTAGCTTTTTTTAAAATGAGGGTTACTCATAATGTAAAGGTTGACAATGAACATCTCCCTTGCATCTGATGACGGTACTAGGAATGCCTCAGAAAGGTATGGAATAATCCAGTACAAATGATGAACATCGCCAACAAGGACCAGGCAGCAATTGTCCTATTTGACCAATTATGACAGTGCCTAAATAGATGTAAAATGAGATTGCTATTGCTCATTCCACTTCAAAATCTCCAGTCAATTGAGCAGCACCTAGAAAAGGATGAGAGGCACAGGGGAAGGTGAATTCTTATTGACTGTCACATACTGATGACTTAAAGAAATTGATCTTTTTATGTAAGATCTGCAAATTCTCATTTATAAACACATCCAGTCATAAATTAGAAACTATTTGAGTGTTTGATTACAGAGGTCGAGTAGTTGGTATGTTACTAGATAATGGTGTCACAATGTGGCTCTAGTATACAGGTTTGCTTAGTATAGCCCATCATTTCGGCTACATTGGTTTTTCTTCTCCCTCCAGGCTACAGATCTGAAAAAATGAATGCAGAAGGCTGCAATTACTCTCTGCTTTGAGAGTTAATCATCACACGTGGAACTTTGCACTATAGTAATCATATCTTCTACAGTCCATTGATTGGCTTACCAATTTTCCCCCAATGTTCACTGTCCATGCATATAATTCACATTCAGTATCATGTCAATCATCAGGAAGTTCAGATACAAACAGTTTATTTCTGTGTTGTCGCTGTTAATGCTCTTTATTAACAGCTGTAACCTTTCTCCAATTTGGCAACAACCTTAAAACTGATTCTAATTAAATAGTCTCCAATATGCCAGAGAAACTTAAAAAAATCAGCATAATACACGGGGTATTCCTATTCTTTTCCTTAGTCATGTTTTTGCATTTTTTACCCATTTTTTCCCTTTTATCGTCTAGGCACTTTTCAGTCTATCTGTTTTGCTGAGGAGTATTTCAAATTTTGATTCCATGATTTAGAGAGCGAGGTATATTTAAAATGTGGAGACTTAATTGGTGTGCATGGTGCAACAGTGGGTCCGATCTCCAAAGTTGGTGCAGAGGTACGTTGCGAGCCTCAATTTACTGGCTAGACTGTGGTATAACTAAAGTCTGAATACTTGTCACCAGATGCAAGGAGAAGATAACCCCATTCTCCATTACTGTCAGCCAATTAATTGTAAAGATAAGTAAATATATTTGGGAACTGATTGGTTTATTCGACCTGTGCGCCATAACTGATATCTATTACGCCACCCGAACTGATATCGCTTACATTATTGCAGGAACATAATAAACTGGTGCTCTGTATAAAAGTACTGTGAGCACATAGCATTATTATTCATAGTGTTTGGCATCTGAAGAAGGAATCTGTAGATTTAAAAAGTTTAACGTACTATACAAATGTATTGCCTTCATACTATCGCCATATTACTTTTCATTCTATGAATATCCAGATATTCTACAGGTTTTATAATGCAGTGCTAAATCTACTGCTAAATCTGCTTTGGAAAAAATATTTAAAGTTCAGAGTGTTACAATATACAGTAATTGAAATTCTGTGACATTTCTCCAAATATACTTGTGATTTAGAACAAATACATCATTGCAGTATTATACAGTTGAAATCTATGTAACAAAAAACATCTGGTTTATAATGACGTGTACATTTATATGCATTGTATTCAACTGTGCTAACATTTAAATAATACTTCCTTTTTTTCTTTACATTGATGCTAACCCATAAATATTAGGAATGGCATAACAATGGTGAAACACATTTGAATGTATTGCATCGATTCTAGTTGATGATATTTCATGCTCTTACACTTTTGGATAACCTTCAGTGTGAGTTACTAAATTGCAAATCACATACCATGGAATGAGTTTCAATCTAACTTCTTACATGATATGAGTCACTGCACTTCAAAAAATAATTCATTATAAAGAGCGCTTTGACGTGTTTCAGCATGAGAGGTGCTTCATAAATGCAAATATTATTTATTTTTCTATATTGGCCTTATCCCTTACTGACATAACATGGGGACAGGGAGTTTCCCCCCTCAACCTTTAGTGATTGATACCAGCAGCAATGTAAATATAATTGATCTTAACAAGGTTTATACAAGTATCTTTTATGATGCTCACAGCAATGACTACACCAAATTGTGTTATATATAGTCTGTGTCTATAGAGATCAAGAATTTGTAATTAGATTGAAGATGTCACACCCTGGCTGTAATGCCCAATGCTGACCTCTGCTTTAGATGCATGAAGCATGCATGAGGGAATGGGATGCACAGCTGCACACGTACCATCACCTCTCACTTGTTTCAGTAAAGAAAGATGAATACAATTTATTTTCATTGATTTATTATAAGATACAAGTGGTAAACCTAAATACATACTCATATTATTGATACATCAGCATCGTAGGATTTATCTAAGTTCTTCTTAAAAATGTAGAAAGTTGCTGATTTTTTTTTTGTATTTTGAAAACGTTCTGATAATAAGGGTACACATGAAGTGCGTGGGTATCTATTTGATAGGAACCGTTTGCTGCAACGCTGATAGTGCCCAGCAACATTTGTTAAAGACATCATAGAAATTACATTTTTGTCTGTTAGACTGAGCTATCATAAAGAATTCCTGGTTCTGGAACAGCATCAATTAAAACAATAGCATCTTAGAGACTTGCCATAATATTAAGTGCAACAAGTAAACTCCAATCACATCTCTATTCTGTTGAAATATCAGTGCAGAATATTAATGTTTAAGTAAATCTACACTATGTCACAGAGCATTAAAAAATTCTGCTTATTTGGATACACTTAATTAATTTTTGATAGAAATAAAATATTTAGTATTAACACTGTTGTGTAAATATTTTGAGTGTTATCTCGTTGAAGATTTGACCCTTGGAGAAGGTAACTGAGACTAGCAGAGTTGACATTGACCATCTTCAATAGTAAGCAAAATATTCCCTGTGGAAACCATCTTACATTTGTTGGTTTTATACCTTACGTTTCTACCACATAATGTATTTCCTGCCAATAGATTTAAAATGCAAAAAAGAAACTGCTCTACCAGTTACATTGTGGGCTGAATGTTTCCTTTTTATAGCACTCAGCTGTAGTTCTGTAATTCACGTTAAGAAGAACTGAGCAATTGGATCAAATACAGAAAATACATAAAACTGGAATCAAATTGTAAATGCATCCCAAACAATTTACTTCAAATTTCAATCCAAATCCCTGTCAGATTAGTGCAACTCTTGTAAAGAGTTTACTTCAGATATATCAGGCAGAAGGAAAGACCACCACCTACAATGGGATTGTACGTCGCAAATCCATAACGCTCGACTCTTGTGGCCATCTTTCTCCTTTTCCTCCTCAAACTAGAAATGGCTGGGCAATAGTAAAATTGGTGGGCTTGGTCTGAATAGCAATTTATTCATGTCCTTTCCCCCACTTCAATACAACCTTCCAAAGTTCAGAGAAGGCTACTGAACCAAAACCTAATACCTCCTCAATCATGTTCGAAATTCCATACAATCTCTCTGAAGGCCAACAACCAGGCTAACTGTGGACTGTCGCAACCCAACACACAACACAATTGCGAGCAATCCCACCCATCATGCATCACATGCAACAGCCAGTGCCCGAGAGGGAGCTAAGCAGGACCTACTGCCCCAAGTGTAATCCCTGAAACACAATGCACAGCAGCAGTGAGAACAGCTCAACAAAACATGCCTGTGATCTTTTTAATAACTTCTACTATGATTTATGGACTTTTGCTATTTTTAACCATGATTGATCCAAAATTCACCAAAATTATGAGGGGTAAGTATTCAGTTTTTATTTACCTGCCTATGAGACAAAACAACATTTTAAAAATGAGGTAGTTGTTGGAGCAATTGATTTCAGTAAAGCACCTCTTCATCTCCCTATTGTGCTTAGTTTACTAAAAAAAAGATTTTGCTCCAAACATGGTAGATGCGGTACTGAAAATTAATAGCAGCTGTTTGTGTCAGCTAGAGAACCAGTTCCGCCAGGAATCGGTACACCCTGTGTCAATGAAGCACAGTAGTTTCAGGATTTTCTCTGGGGAAATGTTGTCTGGAACTGCTTTGAGCTTTTGTAAAGCAAACTGGCTTTAAAAAAAATAGAAGCTCCAGTAGACAAAAAGGCAAAAAGGATGTTCAAAGTGACAGGACAAACCCTCCAATTACCTTGTCCAGTGCAACTCTTTCATACAAAGCATCCTATACATATAACTAATTGTAATCAGCAAAGAAACAGTCGGTATTCTTCACCATTAATTACAATAGTGGAATTTTGAATATGCCATATAACAATTACAACAACGTGTATTTATATAGCGCCTTTAACAGAGTAAAACCTCCCAAGGCACTTCACAGGAGTGTTATCAAACAAAATTTGACATGGAGCGACATAAGGGGATATTAGGGCAGATGACCTAAAGCTTGGTCAAAGAGGTAGGTTTTAAGGAGTGTCTTAAAGGAGAGTAGAGAGGCAGTGAGGTTTAAGGAGCTTAGGTCCTTGGCAGCTGAAGGCACGGCTGCCAATGGTGGAGCGATTAAAACCGGAGATGCTCAACAGACTAGAATTGGAGGAACGCAGATATCTCGGAGTGTTGTAGGGCTGGATGAGATCTCAGAGATAGGGAGTGTCAAAGACCATAGAGGGATTTGAAAACCAGGATGAGAATTTTAATCGAGGATTGCGTAACCGGGAGCCAATGTAGATAAGTGAGCACAGGGGTGATGGGTGAACGGGACTTGGTACGAGTTAGAACATGGGCAGCAGAGTTTTGAATGACTTCATGTTTACAGAGGGCAGAATATGAGAGGCTGGCCTGGAGTGCATTAGAATTGGCAAGGTTGGGGATTTGGCTGAAGTTCTGGAGCCCTATATTTATATATATAAATATGATTTGAGGTCTTAAGTCAAGGTGTGACGTATATTGTAAACCCAATCATTTATATTGCAAATATATTGTGATCTCTAAACTGTTAGGGAACACTCGCATCCAAAAATATCAATGATCTGAAACTTTCATTAATTCTATTAAAATGTCTACATCTTAAAGAAGTTACAATCAAAGGAAGATGAACAGAAATAGCAATGTTTGTTACACACAAAGTTGTTGGATGCTCTATAACTGTCCCATTATGTTAAAGGAGGATCAAGCGGCTGAAGCTAGTCTGGTAACTGAAGGCTTTCAACATTACCTATTCCCACGACTGGCAGAGGTGACAGGGTGCAATATATCATTGGTAGTTGTGGATGCAATATATTGAAATGTGTTGGAATGTGGCATCCCTAATTGATCCTGTCTTTACCCTTTGGCAAGTTGGTCAACAAGTTCCAGCAGCAGTAATGTTGAAAGCAAACACACACATACACGTACACATTTACACATACACATGCGAGCTAAAGTGAACTCTGGCTACATATTTAGGTTCATGATGTGCTTAATTTTTATTCTGAACAATGAGGAAAAACAAGCTCATTGCTGTTTTACCCAATTCCTGCCAAACTTACTCCTAGCTCTATGTTGCTGTGACCCACTCTGTACTGCTGCACCACTTGTAAAATTGTGTTGATGAATCCTATGTATATTTTGTGTGTGATTATAAACATATTCCAGTGAGTGGATTTTTCTACTTTTACTGCTTTCCACTAGCTTGTGTTGCTTTGGGTTTGCTAACATGAATAAAACCTGTTTTAAGTGAAAACGTCTGTCTCATATTTTATTCCTACAACCAACTCATTGGCCAGAATTTTATCTTGGAAGCGGGTGGGGTGGGGGGGAAGCTGCAATCCAGTTGGGAAACCTGGGAGAACGGCTTTCCCTCAGGCGCTGCTGAACTTAAAGGTGGGCCTGAAAATATTTCACTTCTCCATTTCCCACGGGTAGGTCTGTGGCACCAGGCTGCAGAGAGGCGGGCGGGAGGGATTGGGGGTGGGGTCAAAGGACGGAGATGGTGGAGGGGGTTGAATGATGGAGATCATGAAGGGATCGGAAGGTTGGAGGGGGAATCGAAGGCCGGGGGCTGGTCGGGGACCAGAGATGGGATCAGAAGCTGGAAGGCCAGCCGGGGGCCGAAGGGGGTAACGTTGCCAGAGGTAGGATCGTAGGCCGGGGGCTGATGGATCGCAGGCTAGAGGGGGGATCCGAGATGGGAGGCCTCATGGGGGGAGGGGCCTTGGTGGAGGGGAGGTCGAAAGGATCAGGGTGTGTATCTGATTATGGGGGGTTGGTGAGGCAGGAACGCTGGATCCAGCAGGTAAGTGAAAAGACTCGTATTCAGGCCAATAACATAAATCATACATCGGCATATAACTGGATAGTAGCACTTATCAAAGTGCAAGACTGCGCTCAAAATTGAAATATGCTCAAGAAGTCAGATCAACACTGTAAAATCAACCTTAATAAATTACATGAATTACATAGATACACAGGAACAAGTAAAACATAAGAGACAGCGACAATAACAATTAATGTTAGTGCCTGGAAAACAAAGGATGGTTACATTATCATTAGGTTTAAAATAGTTACGAAAAGGCCAAAAAAAATCAAATGTGAAAATACTCAATTGGAGCTGGGCTAAATTCAGTGAGTTGAAAAGGGACTTGGCCCAGGTGGATTGGAATCAAATATTGGCAGATAAAACAGCAAATGAGCAGTGGAGGCCCTCAAAGAGAAGATAGTTTGGGTACGGAGGAGACACATTCCCACAGGGGTGGGGAAAGAAAGGGCATCCAAAGCTGGATGACTAAAGATATAGGGGTAGAAATTCGGTCTGTTGCTGCCTCTGTTCGGACCCCGGAGGGTGGTAATGGCGGTGGAATTTCAGTGCTCCGGCAGGACATTCGGTGCCGGTTTTGCGGGGGCGCAGAACAGTACCGCCCGGGAGAGGCGAGCCAGTGTGCAATACCCCCGGTTGCAACAATGTTCTGAAATTTGTTTTCTGGGGGACTTGTAGCGCGCCCTAATGGCACCGTCTGGGAAAGCTGGCGGTCCGAGCTGTTCCAGCCGTGGTGAGGGAAAGAATGAATATCTGAGGTAAGTGTGATTGTTTTTTGTTGCAATTTATGTTTATGTGGGGTGAGCAAGGTATTGGGAATGGTTTTCGGTTATTTTTTGCCTTTTTTTTTCACAGGGAAGCCCCTTTTAAGGCATGCCGAGGCCGGCTCTTTAACTCGGGATTTTCAGTTGCTCAGCTGGCCTAGCGCCCTAGGAGAGATGTGGAATACCTACCTTACCGCTCCACTCCATACTCAGGGCCCAGCTGCTAAATTTTGTGACTGCAGGCATAAACCATTTCCCGCCGCAAAATTAACCACCTCACCACCATTATCGGCCTAATTAGCCTCAGACTGAATTTCCATCCCACAGAGATTAAAATGAAACAGAAATAGGAGGCTTATAATAAATATTAGGTTCATAATTCAGTGGAGAACCAAGGTGATTACAAAAGGTACAGAGGAGAACTGAAAAATTAAATAAGAGGGGCAAAGAAAGAGTATACGAATAGATTAGCAAATAACAAAAACATATAAGTAGTAAAAAAGTAGTCAAAGGAAGAGTGAAGCCGATTAGGGCCAAAAAGGAAATCATCTTGTGGAGGCAGTGAGCATGGCTGAGGTACTAAATGAATACCTTCCACGTGTCACTAAAATAGATAGAGGAGGTACTAAAAAGGTTGACAGTACTCAAGGTAGAAAAGTCACCCGGTCCAGATGGGATGCATCTTAGATTGATAAGGGAAGTAAGGGTGGAAATTGCTGAGGCTCTGGTCACAATCTTCAAATCTTCGTTAGATATGGAAGTGATACCAGAGTGGAATATTTGAAATGTTTGAATCCTGTTTGAAAAAGGGGAGAAGGATAAACCTGGCAACTGCAGGCCAGTCAGCCCAATGTCAGTGGTGGGGAAAATTCCAGAGACAATAGTCCGAGAGAAAATTAATTAGCACTTGGAAAATTAAATAAATGGAAGTCAGTATGGATTTGTCATAGGCAAATTGTGTTTGACTAACATGATTCAGTTCTTTGATGAAGTAATGGGAAGGGTTGATGAGGGTAGTGTGGTTGATGTTGTGTATATGGACTTTCAAAAGCTGTTTGATAAAGTACCACATAATAGACTCGTTAGCAAAATTGAAGCCCATGGGATTCAAGCGGAAATGGCTGTGTGGACATAAAATTGGCTCAGGGACAGAAAGCAGAGAGTAGAGGTGAATGGTTGTTTCAGACTGGAGAGAAGTATGCAGTGGTGTCCTCCAGGGGTCAGTATTTGTACCACTGTCCTTTTGATATATATTAATGACATGGACTTGGGTATACAGGGCATAATTTCAAAGTTTGTCGATTGTACGAAAATCGGAAATGATGACGTGAGGAGGATAGCAACAGACTTCAGGAGAACATAGACAGATTGATTAAAAGGACAGACACATGGCAGATGAAATTTAACGTAGAGAAGTGTGAAGTGATCCTCTTTGATAGGAAGAATAAGTAGTCGCAGTATAAACAAATGATACAATTTTAAAGGGGGTGCAGAAACAGAGAGACCTCGGGGTACATAAGTCTTTGAAAATGGCAGGACAAGTTGTGAAGGCTGTTAAAATGGCATCAGAAATCCTTGGCTTTATAAATACATAATATAAGAACAAAAGCAAGGAAATTATGCTAAACCTTTATAAAACACTGGTTAGCCCTAGCTACACTATTGTGTCCAATTGTGGGTGCTACACTTTAGGAACAATGTCAAGGCCTTAGAGAGAGGGCAGAGGAGATTTATTAGAATGGTACCAGGCGTAAAATACAACAGCTATGTGAAGAGACGAGAGAACCTGGGGCTGATCTCCTTAGAGCAGAGAATTAAGAGAGTTAAGGGGAGATTTGATAGAGGTGTTCAAAATCACAAAGGGTTTTGATAGAGTAAACAAGGAGAAACTGTTTCCAGTGCAAGAAGGATAAGTAACAAGAGGACACAGGTTGGCAAAAGAACCAGAGGTGAAATGAGGAAAATGATTTTTATCTAGTGAATTGCTAAAATCTGGAATGCATTGCCTGAAAGGATGGTGGAAGCAGATTCAATGATAGCTTTCAAAAAGCAATTGAATAAATATTTGAAGTGGCCACTCCTCCACTTTCTTTGCTTACCCTTGCCCACCGGGCCAAACTTCCCTCTAAGTTTCCCCCCTGCCCTAGCCCTAAACTTGCATCTTTCTCTAGTTCCTATTCTTTCTCCCCTCATGCCCTCTCTGATTTCATTTTGTCGAGATCTACTTCCTGCTCCCTCAACCCGATTCCCACTAAACTGCTGACCACCCAACTTCCCATCCTGGTGCCCATGTTAGCTGATGTTGTTAATGCTTCTCTCCTCAGGTACTGTCCCCCTCTCCTTCAAATCTGCCATCATCACCCCTCTCCTCAAAAAACAACCCTTGACCCATCTGTCCTTGCAAACTACCGCCCCATCTCCAACCTTCCTTTCCTCTCCAAAGTCCTTAAACGTGCTGTCGCCTCCCAAATCCATGCCCACCATTCCCGGAACTTCGTGTTTGAATCCCTTCAATCAGGTTTCCACCTGCCACAGTATCGAAACAGCTTTTATCAAAATCACAAATGACATCCTACGTGACTGTGACAAAGGTAAACTATCCCTCCTCGTCCTTCTTGACCTGTCTGTGGTCTTTGACACAGTTGACCACTCCATACTCCTCCAACGCCTCTCTCTCCACCATCATCCAACTGGATGGGACTGCACTGGCCTAGTTCCATTCCTAGCTATCTAATTGTAGCCAAAGAATCACCTGCAATGGATTTTCTTCCCACTCCCACATTGTTACCTCTGGTGTCCACCAAGGATCTATCCTTGGTCCCCTTCTATTTCTCATCTTTATGCTGTCCCTTGACGATATCATCCGAAAACACAGCGTCAGTTTCCACATGAATGCTGATGACACCTAGCTCTACCTCACCACTACCACTCTCGACCCCTCCATTGTATCTAAATTGTCAGGCTGCTTGTCCGACATCCAGTACTGGTTGAGCAGAAATTTTCTCCAACTAAATATTGGGAAGACTGAAGCCATTGTCTTTGGTTCCTGCCACAAACTGTGCTCCCTAGCCACCGACTCCATCCCTCTCCCTGACAACTATCTGAGGCTGAACCAGACTATTCACAACCTTGGTGTTATATTTGACCCCGAGATGAGCTTCCGACCACATATCTGCGTCATCACTAAGACTGCCTATTTCCACCTCCGGACATTGCCTGATTCTACTCCTGTCTCAGCTTATCTGCTGCTGCAACCCTCGTCCATGCTTTTATTACCCGAGACTTGACTATTCCAACACATTCATGGCCAATCTCCCACGTTCTACCCGCCATAAACTTGAGGTCATCCAAAACTCTGCAGGCCGTATCCTAACTTGCATCAAGTTCTGTTCACCCATCACCCTCATGCTTACTGATCTACACTGGCTCCTGGTTAAGCAATGCCTTGATTTTAAAATTCACGTCCTTGTTTTCAAATCCCTTTAAGGCCTAACCTCTTCCTATCTCTGTAATCTCCTACAGCCTCACAACCCCCTGAGATATCTGTTTGCTTTATAATGCTCCTGTGAAGCGCCTTGGGATGTTTTACTACATTAAAGGCACAATATAAATACATGTTATAGAATCATAGAAATTTATAGCACGGAAGGAGGCAATTTCGGCCCATCGTGTCCGGGCCAGCCAACAATGAGCTATCCAGCCTAATCCCACTTTCCAGGTTTTGGTCCTTAGCCCTGTAGGTTACGACACTTCAAGTGCACATCTAAGTATTTTTTAAATGTGGTGAGCGTTTCTGCCTCAACCACCCTTTCAGGCAGTGAACTCTAGAACCTCACCACCCTCTGGGTGAAGAAGTTTCCCCACAAATCCCCTTTAAATCTCCTATCAATTACTTTAAATCTATGCTTCCTGGTCTGCTAAGGGAAATAGGTCTGTCATATCCACTCTATCCAGGCCCCTCATAATTGTATACACCTCAACAAGGTCTCTCCTCAGCCACTTCTGTTACAAAGAAAATAAACCCAGCCTATCCAATCTTTCCTCACAGCTAAAATTCTCAAGTTCAGGCTGTAATATCCTTACACACTACTATAAATTCTCACGAGGCGCATTCTGCAGACAAGGTCACTCTGTGACCTGAACCTTTATTCACAGGACCAAGAAGTGATGACCCTGCATGGGACCTCCCTTTATATACCTGGATGACCAGGTGAAGAGTGTCTCCCACAAGTTCACCCCCTGTGGTCAAGGTGTGCATTTCTTAGGTGTATACCGTGTACAGTGTTGTTATGAAGGTTACAGTTACATGAAGGTTACATACATGACATCACCTCCCCCACCCCCCCCCAACATCTTGTGGGGTCAAAGATTAAGTCTTTCAGGCAGTCGACACTCTCTCGTGGAGCGCCGTAGTTGGGGCTCTGGTTGTTGAGCCTTGGCATGCGTCTCTGTCACCTGTGGTGATTCCGGCCTGTCCGGGCTGGCCGCAGGGACTGTGCATGCTGCTGAATGTTCTTGTTGCTCGTTCACTGGCAGTGGTGTGGGCAACATCTCATGATCTTCCTCAGGTTCCTCAGTGTCCATGCTGAACCTTTTTTTAACTTGGTCCAGATGCTTGTGGCATATCTGTCCATTGTTAAGTCAGACCACTATGACCCTATTCACCTCTTTGCCAATTACAATGCACTCAAGTCACTTGGGCCCCAAAGTGTGATTAAGAACAAATACAGGGTCATCGATTTCTATACATCTCCCCTTTGAGTTACGGTCATGGCACTCATTTTGGGACTGGCGCTTGTCCTCAACAATGTCTGACGGGACTGGATGAATGAGGGACAGCCGAGTTTTAAGTGTACGTTTCATGAGTAGTTCTGCAGGCGGGACTCCCCATAAGCGAGTGCGGTCGGGACCTATAGGCCAGCAGGAGGCGCGATAGGCGGTACTGAAGGGAGAGTCCTTGAATCCGGAGCATGCCCTGTTTTATGATTTGGACCGCACGTTCCGCCTGGCCATTGGAAGCCGGCTTGAACGGTGCTGTCCTGACATGTTTGATGCCATTACCCGACATGAACTCCCGGAATTCATAGCTAGTGAAACATGGGCCGTTGTCGCTCACCAGGACGTCTGGCAAGCCGTGAGTCGCAAAGACCGCATGCAGACTCTCCACAGTGGTGGGTGTCGTGCATGAATTCAAAATGATGCACTCGATCCATTTCGAGTACGCATCAACAACAATGAGGAACATTTTTCCCATGAACGGGCCCGCGTAGTCTACGTGAATACGTGGCCATGGCCTGGTGGACCAGGGCCACGGGTTGAGTGGGGCCTCCCTGGGGGCATTGCCCAGCTGGGCACACGTCGTGCACCTGCGAACACAGTGTTCCAGGTCTGAGTCAATTCCCGGCCACCATACATGTGACCGGGCAATGGCCTTCATTAGCACGATGCCTGGGTGCTCTCTGTGGAGTTCCCTGATGAATGCATCCCTTCCCTTCTGGGGCATAACTACCCGGCTGCCCCATAGTAGGCGGTCGGCTTGGATGGAGAGCTCATCCATCCGTCTGTGAAACGGTCTGACCTCCTCAGGGCATGCTCTGTGTGCGGGCGCCCAATCCCCAGTCAGGAAACATTTCTTAATCAACGATAGGAGGGGATCTCTGTTGGTCCAGATTTTGATTTGGCGGGCTGTGATGGGGGAGACTGCGCTGTCAAAGGCTTCAACGGCCATGACCATCTCAGCGCTTTGCTCCGCTGCCCCCTCAGTGTTGGCCAGTGGAAGCCTGCTGAGTGCGTCAGCGCAATTTTCAGTGCCTGGCCACTGCCGTATGGTGTAGTCAAAAGCAGCCAGTGTGAGAGCCCATCGCTGTATGCGAGCTGACGCATTGGCATTGACAGCTTTGCTGTCTGACAACAGGGATGTTAACGGCTTGTGGTCCATTTCTAACTCGAACCTTCTGCCAAAAAGGTACTGGAGCATCTTTTTCACCCCATCGATACATGCGAGTGCTTCCTTTTCAACCATCCCATATCTCCGGTCTGCTTGGGAGAGCGACCTGGAGGCATAAGCCACAGGTTGGAGTTGGCCCTCATCATTACTCTGCTGCAACACGCACCCAACCCCATAGGATGGTGCATCACATGTCAAAACCAATTTCTTACAAGGGTTGTGCAGAGTCAATAACTTATTAGAACAAAGCAGGTTCCACGCCCGATTGAAAACCCATTCCTAACAGTCCCCCGAAAACCAATCGCAACCCTTACGTAGGAGCACGTGTAGCGGCTCCACCAATGTGCTTAAGTTTGGCAGAAAGTTCCCGAAATAGTTCAAGAGTCCCAGAAATGAACGCAACTCCAATGTGTTGCCGGGCCTGGGCATACGATGAATCGCCTCCATTTTGGATTCGGTAGGCCGGATCCCATCTGCGGCAACCTTCCTGCCCAAAAACTTGACATCTGGGGCCAAAAACACACACTTGGACTTCTTTAGTCGCAGGCCTACCCAGTCCAGTCGGTGTAGCACCTCCTCCAGGTTGTGGAGGTGTTCCTCAGTGTCTCGACCCATGATAAGGATGTCGTCCTGAAATACGATTGTTCCAGGGATGGATTTGAGCAGGCTTTCCATGTTCCTTTGAAAGATAGCGGCTGCTGATCGAATGCCAAATGGACACCTGTTGTAGACAAACAGCCCCTTGTGCGTGGTGATGGTGGTCAGTCGCTTGGATTCTTCGGCCAGTTCCTGGGTCATGTAGGCCGAAGTGAGGTCCAACTTGGTGAACAGCTTGCCGCCTGCCAGCGTGGCAAAAAGATCCTCCGCTCTCGGAAGCGGGTATTGGTCTTGCAGTAACACTCGGTTGATAGTGGCCTTGTAGTCGCCACAGATCCTGACCGAGCCATCCGTTTTTAGAACAGGGACGATGGGGTTTGCCCAGTCGCTGAATTCAGCGGGCGAAATTATGCCCTCTCTTAGCAACCTGTCCAACTCACTCTCAATTTTCTCCCGCATCACATACGGCACAGCTCTTGCTTTGTGGTGCACTGGTCTGGCGTCCGGGGTGATGCGTATCACTATTTTGAAAGTCCCGACACCAGGTTGAAATCGTGACTCAAATTTCTGTAGGACCTGTGAGCATGAACTTCGCTCCATAGATGAAATGGCTTGCACATCCCCCCATTTCCAGTTCATCTCGGCTAGCCAGCTCCTCCCCAAAAGCGCGAGACCATTTCCCGGGACAATCCAGGATGGCAGCTGGATCTCTGATCCATTATATGTGACCACCAACATTGCACTGCCTAGCACTGGGATTATCTCTTTGGTGTACGTCCGTAGTTGCGTGTCAATGTGTTCTCGTTTGGGTCTGCTAGCTCTCAGTGGCCATAGTTTCTCAAATTGTTGGACACTCTTAAGTGACTGGTTGGCCCCTGTGTCCAGCTCCATGCATACCGGGATGCTGGTTAATAGGACTTTCATCATCATAGGTAGCGTTTTGGTATATGAACTGTGGATGTTTGCCACATGAACCCACCGAACTTCAGCATCCATTGCTTTGTCCCAAGCATCAACCTGCCTTGCAGACCCCTCTTCTGGTTCATCTACCTCATAAATTAGCCTCGCTGTGGGCTTCCTGCACATTCTGGCTAAATGTCCACTGAAGTTACAATTTCTGCAGATAAATTGTTGAAACCTACACGTTTTTGCAGCATGTCTGCCCCCGCACCTCCAGCATGAGCTGAGATTGTTGTGAACAAAAGAATTGTTACCAGGCATTCCTCTCTGATTGTCTCTATGATTACTCTTGAACACTCTGTTAGCGGGTGTCAATGGCCCCATCCCAAGATGCATTGTCCACCGTGATGGCGTAAATGTCCATTCAACCTGCCATTGTCTCTGTTGAGGACCCACTCTAGAGTCTGTTGCTGCCTGGGTGGTGTCAAATTGCCCTTGCGGGGTTCTGAGTCACGTTTACAATGTTAACTCCCTGCTCCATCGCCACGATGGAAGCAGAGTTGCGCATGTATATTATCTTGGTTTCCTCCTCCCCCGCCATGAAGATCTGAGCCATCAACGCCGCTGCTTTCAAGGTCAAGTCCTTGGTCTCAATTAGCTTTCTGAAAATCCCGGCATGACCAATGCCCTCAATAAAGAAATCCCTTAACATCTCCCCCCTGCAGGCGTCTGTGAACTTATAGAGGCTGGCCAAGCGCCAAAGGTCCGCAATGAAGTCCGGTGTGCTCTGTCCTTCCCGACGTTGGTGTGTATAGAATCAGTGCCGGGCCATATGTATACTGCTCGCCGGTTTGAGGTGCTCACCGATCAGTTTGCTGAGCTCTTACGGCTTCTCGGGTGCGAGCAAGTCTTTCATCAGAGCGTACGTCTTAGG
The DNA here is from genome assembly GCF_044704955.1 of Pristiophorus japonicus. NCBI lineage: Eukaryota > Metazoa > Chordata > Chondrichthyes > Pristiophoridae > Pristiophorus > Pristiophorus japonicus. Next base: position 50,676,845 of record NC_091987.1, read on the forward strand.
TTCACAGCTGGTCAGTAGGTGCGCCCTTCGCTTGTCAGCCGCTGCATCTCCCAGCCAGTCCTTCATGACAAAGCCCTGCTGGAGCCTCTCAACGAAATCGACCCAGTCCTCACCAATACAGTACCGTTCCTCTGTGCTACCGGTGCGCATTCTCGTCGCCAAATGTAATGTCCTTACACACTACTATAAATTCACATGAAGCACATTCTGCAGACAAGGTCACTCTGTGACCTGAACCTTTATTCACAGGACCAAGAAGTGATGACCCTGCGTGGGACCTCCTTTTATATACCTGGATGACCAGGTGAGGAGTGTCTCCCACAAGTTCACCCCCTGTGGTCAAGGTGTGCATTTCTTAGGTGTATGCAGTGTTGTTATGAAGGTTACAGTTACATGAAGCTTACATACATAACACAGGCAACATCCTCGTAAATCTCCTCTGTACACTCTCTGGTGCAATCACATCTTTCCTATAAGGTGGTGACCAAAACTGCACGCAGTACTCTAGCTGGGCCCTAACAATTGTTTTATACAGTTCAAGCATAACCTTCCTGCTCTTGTATTCTATGCCTCGGCTAATAAAGGCAAGCATTCGTATGCCTTCTTAACCACCTTATCTTTCTGGTCTGCTACATTCAGGGATCTGTGGACATGCACTCCAAGGTCCCTTTGTTCCTCTACACTTCTCATTGTCCTACCATTTAATGTGTATTCCCTTGCCTTGTCAGACCTCCCCAAATGCATTACCTAGATTGGATTCTATTTGCCACTGTTCTGCCCACCTGACCTGTTAATTGATATCTTCTTGCAGTCTACAGCTTTCGTCTTCATTATCAACCACACAGCCGATTTTAGTATCATCTGCAAACTTCTTAATCATACCCCCTATATTCAAGTCTAAATCACCGATATATACCACAAAAAGTAAGGGACTGAGCACTGAGCCCTGCGGAACCCCACTGGAAACAGCCCTCCAGTCACAAAAACAACTATTACCCTTTGCTTCCTGCCGCTGCGCCAATTTTGGACCATCTTGCCACTTTGCCTTGGATCCCATGGACATTTACTTCCATAGGACCCAATTTTGGCCATGACTTGCATTAATTTTTTTGGAATAAGTTGTTTTTTTTGGCGTAAGTTAAAAAATGCCATTTTCCACCCAAAATTTGCTCCAGAGTAAGTCAGTTAGGTACGATTTTTTTTAGTTAATTTTTTTTTTCAAAAGGGTGCGTTCCCAGACACTTATGCCAGTTTTGGCCATTTATGCCACTCTGGCCAGCTAAAACTTACTCCAAATCGACTTAGGTCAGCGTATATGGCCAGCTCTAAAAAACCTTGCGAGCAGTTAAGAAATCAGCGCAGGTTAGTACATTTAAAGCACCAAGACTTACAAAGCACTAAACAAAGCACAAAAATAAGCATTCAATAACAAATAAAAAATAGAAGTCCTACCTGTACTAGAATCAAGTTTTTTTTAAAGTACCCCCCCGCAATCAAACACTCTTTCTCCCCCCCCCGCAAAGCATTCTTTCTCCCCCTCCCCCACAAAATACTCTCCCCGCACCCCCCCCCCACAAAAACATTCTTTCTCCCCCTCCACCCAAAACTCTCCTCCTCCCCCTCCACCCAAAACTCTCAAGCACAACCGTCAATAAATAAAAAATAAAACTGAAGTCCTACCTCGGCCCGGGAACTCAACGGGCCGGCCGGCCGGTGTGGGAGGCCACTCGGACGGGGATAGGGTGTGGCGAAGATCGGGGGTTCCATTCAGCCGGGGATAGGGGCTACGAGCATTGGGTCCTGCTCACAACCCGCAGGACAGGCTGGGAGGGCAGGAGCATGTGCGCAGATTTCACTGCGCATGCGCGCAGCTGCCGGCAGTGCTTTCTGCGCTGGCCTGTTGCTCCGCCCCCCACTTCACTAGCTACGCCATGCTGGGACACCGGAGACTCGGCAGAGCGGGCAGGATGGGGTCCATTTTTTTTCAGCGCCGTTTCCAGCGCGCACAGTCGCCGCATTCAAGGTAAGTGCACCGAAAAAAGGGGTTGGAAAAAATTGGGCCCATATACACTACATCAAATGCACTACCCTCATCAACCCTCTTTGTTACCTCCTCAAAAAATTCAATCATTCAAAAAATTCAGACACGATCTTCCCTTAACAAATCCATGCTGACTGCCCTTGATTAACCCGTGCCTCTTCTAAATGAAGATTTATCCTGGCCCTCACAATTTTTTCAAATAATTTTCCCACCACCGAGGTTTGGCTGAGTGGCCTGTAATTATTCAGTCTATCCCTTTCTCCCTTTTTAGATAAAGGTACCATGTTAGCAGTCCTCCAGTCCTCAGGCACCACACCTGTAGCCAGAGAGGATTGGAAAATGATGATCCGAGTCTTTGCTATTTCCTCTTTTGCTTCTCTTAACAGCCTGTGAAACAAAGTTAGTATGCAGGTACAGCAGGTAATCAAGAAGGCGAATGGAATATTGGCCTTTATTGCAAGAGGGATGGAGTATAAAACCAGGGAAGTCCTGCTACAACTGTATTGGTGAGGCCACACCTAAAGTACTGCGTAGAGTTTTGGTCTCCTTATTTAAGGAAGGATATACTTGCGTTGGAGGCAGTTCAGAGAAGGTTCACTTGATTGATTCTGGAGATGAGGGCGTTGACTTATGAAGAACAGATGAGTAGGTTGGGCCTATACTCATTGAAGTTTAGAAGAATGAGAGGTGATCTTCTTGAAATATATAAGATACTGAGGGGGCTCGAAAGGTAGATGCAGAGAGGATGTTTCCACTCGTGGGAGAATCCAGAAATAGGGGGCATAGTTTAAGAATAAGGGGTCACCCATTTAGAACTGAGATGAGGAGGAATTTCTTCTCTCAAAGAGCCGTAAATCTGTGGAATTCTCTGCCCCAGTGAGATGTGGAGGCTGGGTCATTAAACATATTTAAGGTGGAAATAGACAGATTTCTGATCGATAAGGGAGTGAAGGGTTATGGGGAGCCGGCAGGGAAGTGGAGTTGAGCCCAAGATCAGATCAGCCATCATCATAGGCAGACCCTCAGAATCGAGGAAGACTTGCTTCCACTCTTAACATGAGTTCTTAGGTGGCTGAGCAGTCCAATACGAGAACCACAGTCACAGGTGGAACAGGTCGTCATTGAGGGAAAGGCTGGCTGGGACTGGTTTGCCACACGCTCTTTCCGCTGCCTGCGCTTGATTTCTGCATGCTCTCGGCGACGAGACTCGAGGAGCTCAGTGCCCTCCCGGATGCACTTCCTCCACTTGGGGCGGTCTTTGGCCAGGGATTCCCAGGTGTCAGTGGGAATGTTGCACTTTATTTGGGAGGCTTTGATGGTGTTCTTGTAACGTTTCCGCTGCCCACCTTTGGCTCGTTTGCCGTGAAGGAATTCTGAGTAGAGCGCAGATCAGCAATGATCTTATTAAATGGCGGAGCAGGCTCAAGGGACCTAATGGCCTACTCCTGCTCCTATTTCTTGTGTTCTTATTTCATCCAGGCCTGGGGATTTTATCTTCTTTCAAAGCTGCTAAACTCCTTAACACTTCCTCTCTCGCTATGTTTATTTAATTTAATATTTCACACTGCTCCTCCCTGATTCCAATGTCTGTATCACCCTTCACTTTTGTGAAAATGGATGCAAAGTATTCATTAAGTTGTTGTTGAAAGTTGTTGATGGATAAATAGGGAAAACTATTTCCTTTAGTTTGGGAAGTCAGTGGCAAGGGCTCACCAATCTAAAATGATCACAGAGAGAGGAGAGCAATTGGGAGAACGTTCTTTATGTAGAGAGTTGTTAGAACGTGAAGTGCTTTCTCACAGGAAGTAATTAAGACAGAGAGCATTGCATTTTTTTAAAGGTAAAATAGATAAACATTGGAAGCAGAAGATGATACTGGGCTATGAGGAGAGAGCAGTCCAGTGGGGTTGGTTTTAGATTGCTCTAGCAAAGAGACAGCACAGACAAAATGGGCAGAATGGCCTCCTTCTGTGCCATAAAGCTCAATGGTTCTTCCCACATGTGAAACTGTACTGATATCGGACCCTTGAGCGTAGACCTGTTGCTGCAAAGCAAATCTGCAAGCTACAAGTTCCCCTTCCTGCTTCAGGCAGTTAGCAGTATGAACTTCAATTTAATGTGATTCACAGACAACAATACAATCTTTCCCTTAACATGAACACCTTGTAGGGAGTAAAGTATGATGGAAACTATTGAACAAAGCAGCACATATTCGAAGGTAAGATATCTGGGTCCAGCACTTCTTCATTGAAGAAACCAAAGCAATTCTACTCATTCTGTCATCAATCCAGGTCTAATTATTGTTTTCCTTTATCTGAAAAGTGACTCCTGTTGGGTACAGTACTGTGCAGCAGCATTGCGGATGTTATCGATTTCTGGCATCAGTTTTGGAATGCATGGCTTTGTACATTGTCAGGATCATTTTGGATGAGTACTGGCCCCAAGGTGTATCTCATTATTGTCCACCTACCTCTGTTTCAAATGTTTATCTATACTAGTAATAAACGAGTACCAGCAATAGTGTACATACAAAAGAAAAAGTAGGTTTCAATGAAATAGGACACTGCAGGGTTGCATTTGATAAAATAAACCGATGTTTCTTTAGGCAATAAATGACAATTTATTTTCCTTCTTCCTTTTCCACCAATTTTCTCTCCCCTCTTCCTTATCCATGGTGGCTAACTTTTTACTGGATTATGACTCCATGGGGGTCATTTTAATGCTCATGAACGGACAGTTTTGGGTTGATTGGAAGCAAAAATTGTAAAACTTTCAAACGTGACTCAACCTGTCTTCAACCTGCCCACTTCTGCTTTTAACAGAGGTAGGTCAGGGGCAGGAGACCATTCTGCTCTCTGGAAGCGGGGTGGTCATTGAAATCTTTTAAGGAGGCTGCGTGATTTTTACATGATTTTCATTTTTAACTAATGTTGGCCAAGTTTCCTGGGGCTCAGGAAACCCATAGGTAAAAAGAGGCAAGAAGGCCCAGATCTATAAAGTAGGTGCATTTTCAGCTCTGCTTGTGGGCTGCGAGGAGCAGGAGCGTTACCTCCAAGACCAACAAACAAACCACTTCACAGACCTTGCAATCAGTCCCATGATCTACTCTGGACCGCCACGATATCCGCCCTCCTCCGCCCCCCCCCCCACCTTGCCTGCAATCGCCCCTCTTACCTCCATGATCTCTCCCACACCTCCACCCCCGCTGATCTCTTCCTTCCTCTCTCTTCCTCTCTGTTCCCCGCTTATGGCCTTGTCCCAATCTGGCTGGCCGCTGGACGGAAATCTGCAGAATAATTTGAAAGCTGTGCTGCTGTCAATTTCAGCAGGATGTCCGGGGTAACCTGTCTCCCCCACCCCACGCCCCCCCCCCCCTCCACTGTCTCTACAGCCTTGAGTAATTATCAGGGCCCGGGCACCCTCCAATATTTCACCCAAGAGGCCATTTTTAACGTGAGTGCATAAACATTTATGAGTGTCAGAAGTGCATTCTATGGTTTAGCCCAATCCTGTCCTCATTCAATGTCCACACACATACACATCAAGCAGAATTGTGATTAGTAGTGATAACCCTGCTGATTTTCCTCTCTATTACTCGAGTGATGAAACCAATTGTAATGTCCCTGTTACTGCCCAGCAAACTCAGCACAGGCCAGGGATGATTCTGGTCTGTACGTCTCACCACCCACTGATTACATGGGAATTTAAAAGATTATTTGATAATATCATTTTCTACCTGTATCTGCTTGGTGAAACAGGTTTGATTGCATTTTAGCTTTCAGTTGGATTATTTGAGGTGTCTAATTGACACTTATAACTTAATCGTGCAAATCATTCTAGTGAGTAAATCACATCAAGAATGATCTGTCTGTGATGAAACAGTGGTAATAAGGTAAAGCATTTGTATGAGACATGTGCATTACATATGTTATCAAAAGCAGCCAACGGAATACTATTCAATTTACACTGCTGCCGCATGGGTGCCTTCAAGTAAAAGTCTCATCATTTAACAAATTAAACAATATCAAAGAATTTGTATTAACATTTTTTTCTTTGCTCCATCCATTTCTGTTAATATTTGGATGCTTTTTTTAAACCATGATATTATCAGAGTTTTGGCTTGTTACTGAGAAGAACAGTATGAAGGAGTTGAAGTCATTTCAGATACAATCATTAACGTAACAGTGCTGCAGCATCAATTGTGTTTGTTATTTCAGTTCCCTCTCACATTCAGGCTTAATTATCCATACACCCGAGTAACGCTGATGTGTTCTCAGCAAAAGGTTTGGGTCCCGTTGATAACTCAATGGGTAAATATGCAACCTGGCCAGTTTACCGCATAGTTAGCTGATCTCAACTAGGATGGACAGTACAGGCACTATTTGATTCAAAGAACCTGCAGCATTTCAAGAAGGCGACTCACCACCACCTTTTCAAGGGCAACAAGGGATGGGCAATGAATGCTGGTCTTGCTAGCAATGCCCAAATCACAAGAATTATTATTTTTTTTAAATCGGGAGTGGAAAATCAATCAGGGTTCTCATTCCTGATCACTATGCAGTGATCCTTGCTGTAAGTTTATGCATGTATGTAAACATCAGATCGGGATAGAAGGATCAGCTGTGCTGTACCTAGGGTTCTGTTGCCTGCTGACTCTCACTGTCTAGTGTCACACATCAGGAATTGACAATTGGGAGGACTGCCTAGCATTATTTTTAATTCATTCCGGGATGTGGGAGTCGCTGGCAAGGCCAGCATTTATTGCCATGTACCCAAATGTGATAGTTTTCTACATAAGTATATCAAGGAACCAACTAGGGAATAGACTATTTTAGATCTAGTATTGTGCAATGATGCAGGGTTAATTATTAACCTTGTAGTAAAGAAGCCTCTGGGGAAGAGTGATCATAATATGGTAGAATTTTATATTGAGTTTGAGAGTGATTTAGTTCAATCTGAAAGTAGAGTCTTAAATCTAAATAAAGCAAACTACATAGAGGCATGTTGGGTAAGGTAGATTGGGAAACTAGATTAAAAGATATGACAGTACAAAAGCAATGGCAAACATTTAAGTAAAAATTCATAATTCGTAACAAATATACATTTCCTTAATTGATAAAGCCCCCCACAGGAAAATTGGTCCAACCATGGCCAACAAGAGAAGGTAAAGATAATATTAGATTAAAGGAAGAGGCTTACAATGTGGCCAAAAGTATCTAGCCTGAGGATTGGGAATATTTTAGAATTAAGCAAAGGATGACTAAGAAATTGATCAAGAAAGAGAAAAGAGAATATATTAGTAAACTAGCAAGAGACATAAAAACAGATTGTAAAAGCTTCTATAGGTATGTAAAAAGGAAGAGATTAATGAAAGTAAAAATGGGACCTTTACAGGAAGAGATATGAAAAGTTATAATGGGGAATAAGTAAACGGCAGAGACCTGAAACAAATATTTTCCGGGTAAAATTTGATTGAGCTAAAAAACGGGTGTGAGAGTGCCTACGACCATTCAAAGTGGTGCAGGAGGCATGCAACATTCATGTTGCCTGCTCACTTATATGATTAGAGCGCTGATCTCAGTGCTAAATGCACTGCTGGTTGGCTTAGCACTCAATGGGGGGGCAATATTGGATGGTCTACTAGCCAATAATATTTTGCCTAGGCTCTCTGTACTACTTAAAGGGGAGGTGCTTTGTTGCAGAAGCACCTCATTGTGACTCTGAAGCCATGGTTCAACAGAAAAGAGAGTGGGCAAGGAGGTTTTCAGATGCAACACTGGAGACCTTGGTCTTGGCAGTGCACAGAAGATAATAGGTCCTCTATTCATTGTGGGGCAGGAGACCTTCCAGGCAGTATGCCAGAAGGCAATGGGAGAAGATAGCACAAGCCGTCAGTGTGTTGTCCCCAGGACCTGGATCCAGTGCTGCAAAAAATGTTTCATGACCTCACACAAGTGGTTAAGTGAGTGAATGTATCTTCAAATGCCATATCCCACCAATTATCCTCACAAACTGCTCAATGCACCACACCCCCATCACTCACCAATCAACAATCTCTAGCAATCACGACTCATACCTCATGATCATAGCTTCACCTCACCCTCACACACTTACCATTGCTGCAAGTCTCACATCTACAGCTCACACCCTGCACATATGCCAGCTATTCAACCATGACAGGCACATCACCCAAACACAATGCACCACACTCACTGGCACACTTTTCTTTCTTTTGCAGGTAAAGGAGGCACACTACCACCAAGACCAGGAACATATGGGTGGAGGGGAAGCCTGTCTTCAGAACTTCACTGAGCTGATGGAGACTGTGCTGGAGATCATTGGAGGGGCTGTCAGTGAAGTTGTGGTGAATTGTGAGGTTGAAAGCATTGCTAATGACAGTATGCTCATACCTAATCCTTCTTCTCACATTCCACTTCGCCCTCATCCCACAATCTCTTCTCATTTTCAAGCTGCTAATGGTGTAAGTATGCACATCTTGCTTTCCCACCCTCTCCTCACCACAACCCAACCCTTGTGCCTTTCTCCTTTCAGATACCCAAGAAGTCTCACCAGCCCAGACAGTCCCTGATGTGTGGAGGAGGAGAGTAAAGGAGAAGAACAGGCACCATCACTCGATCGGACACTCCCAGGCACTAGCTCAGAAAATGGCACTGCGTGGACTTTAGAAGGTACTATAGATCTGGATCTGCATGTGGTGAGCCACTGGGCGTGACTGATCTGCAGCCAGGCCAGGGAGAAAGGGTAGTTCAGGGTGCCAGCTCTCTGGAAGATTGGTTCGCGCACGATTTCTTCTGTACAGGGCTCAGATGATGACCTCGATGGACCGACCTTCAGAAGAAGAGTGATGGGCATGCACACAGGAATGCTTGGTGCAATAACAAGCCTGCTAGAGAACCTCTTGTCTGTTTCAAGGAGCATGGAGGAGTCCGGCTCCAACATTGAATGGGGCCTTGCGTGGAGCTTGGAGCCCATGATTTCCAGAATGGAAATGATGGGCAACTCCATTAGGATACTTGCGGACCCAACCACGATGCTGGGGGCGATTAGCGATGTCACAGCTTCCATTGCAGCACAGGCGGAAGCAACCCAATGTCTGAGTGCTGCACTGGAAGCTCAGAGTGCTCTTATTCAGGCTCAACTTGCTGCCACGCAAGCTCAGACTGATGTCATCATGGCTGGGTTTACGAGTGCTGAAAGGGGCTTTCAGGGTCTCACAGCAGTCCAGAAATCTTTGCTCTAACAGATGGCTAGGAAAGCTGAGGAGCCGCCCCAGGAGAGTGACAGTGGCTCCGTGGAGCAAGAACCTGCTGTCCTTTCTCAGGATGGCAGCATTCTTACTCCCACCTCTGCCACTCCACCAGTGCCCTTGCTACTGTCTGATACCTAGCCAGCCCAGATTGCTGCCACCCATGCCAAGGTAGTATAGTCTACAGATCGGCTTTCTAGGTCCAAAGCTGCTCGAGGCTGTCCTGCAGGGCCATCTTCAGTCTCCCCATGGAAAGTTAGCAGCCTACAACCAGCCATTCTGCAGCCACTGGTGTAGCACTGTGAAGGAGCACTAGAGCAGGCAAAGGAACACGAAAGATAGACACTAAGGGAATGCACGAGGGTGATTAGTTCACATTGTGTAGTTTTGCATTGATTCATTTATAAATTCTGTTTGGAATGTTTGTTTTGTGGTGGCTGTCATTTCAGCTCTGTGGTCAAGAGGATGTTGTGATGTTCCTTGACAGAGGGATGGTAAGGTGGGGAAATGGCGAACAATGGGGATCTGGGGTTTCATTCGGAGAACCGGATTCTGATGCATTGCTCACGGACAGCCGAACTGGAACAGGGATCTGCTGCCTGCCTCCTCCCTTCTTCCACCTCCTCTTCATCTTCCTCTTTCTCCTCCTGAGGTGGTTGTGGAACCCGTGGTGGCAAGGGCTGCGCCCTCGTGATAGCTAACTTGTGGAGGATGCAGTAGATCACCACAAATTAGGAAACCCGCTCTGGCATGTACTGGAGGGCTCCTCCTGAGTGATCAAGGCAGCAGACCATTGCTTAAGCACCCCGATGGTCTGCTCGATGAGGTTCCTCGTGGTAGCATGGCTGTCATCATATGATTGTGGGCCACGAGTGGTGGGGTTGCGGAGGAGGTCATCAGCCAGGTGTAGAGCAGACAGCCCTTGTCTCCGAACAGCCACCCTTGGGTTTAACTTGGTAGCTGGAAGATTGCTGGCACACCGGACTGGTGCAGGATGAAGGCATCATGACTGCTGCCAGAATACTGGGCTTTCACCATCATGATGTGCTGGGGGTGGTCACACACCCAGTACACCTTAAGTCAATGGTAGCCTTTGCGGTTGAGGTGCATCTCAGGATTGATATGCGGCGCCCGCAAAGCCAAATGTGTGCAGTCGATGATGCCCTGCACCATGGGGAAACTGGTATCCTGGTAAAGCCAAAGGCATGCTCCTCCTGCTTCTCTCTGTTTAGAGAGAAGATAATGAAGTATCTTCTCCTGAAGTACCGGGCCTTTGTGACCTCCTGGATGCAGCGATGGATGGCGAACTAGGAGATGTTAGCTAAGTCTCCTGCTCCAGACAAGAAGGATCCAGTGATGATAAAATTAAGGGCCACGGTGACCTTGAGGGCCACTAAGAGAGCCATTGTCGCCCTGCTGCAGAGCTGGTTGGAGGAGGTGGAAAAGCTCGGTGACCACCTAATGTACTGCTCCTGGCTGAAGTGCAGTTAGGAGAGATGCTCTCGGAAGACCCTAGGTGCATAAGGCCTCCTGCTGAGAGCCCTCCTGCTCCTCCTTCTCCCTCGGCAAGCTGCTTTTCCTGTTCTTCGCTGCCTCTTCTCCCTCTCCCTGTCATACTAGAGCACAAGGGAAACTGCAAGTAGAGCCACCATGACTGGGAGCAAATATTCTGAGCAGAACCCTTGAAATCAGAATCAAGGCATTCTTCACTTGCATCACGACTTCCTGTCATCTCACCAACTTGAAATAACTGTTGAATGTCTCAAACAGTTACACAAACTTACACAGAGCCAGTAGAAATCAAAAAGCAAGTTGCTGCTCATACCTTTAAACAGCACTGGTGGGGGGCGGTGGGGTCCCTCGTGTTTTGGAGAGGATGTGGAATGGAGCAGTGATGTCACAAATGGCAGGTCATGCGCCAAATCAGCGTTGCAAACTGATTGATGTCACAATCTGCCTCATCACCAGTTGTGTAGCAAGCACAGGCAGCAGCCGCAGTGGGATGAGCCGACAGTGGGTGGAAGAGTGATCTGCAGGGTGTCTGATCCAGAGTGTTTTACTAGGGAATTAGAAAGAGTGGAAATTTCTGAGTGGGAATTCGGAGAAGAGGTGGAAGGACCTAATTGGAGGAGGGATCAGTGGCAGCGGAACCTTCGACAATTTCCAAAAAAAAACAAGGTGATTGGTTCGTGAGTATTAAGATTTTTTTCTCTCTTTTCTCACTAACCTAGCACTGTGGTTTAAACTAGTAGCGAGAAACTATAAAATACTGTATTAAACTTATAGCTTAACTAGTTAAACTAATTAATATAACTATAAATAATCATTGAATAAAGACTTTAACTAATTAAATAAATAAAACAAGTTTCGGCAAGGTATGGCAGTGCAGGTTGTGTGTCTGGAATGCCGTATGTGGGAGTTTGTAGACAGCAAGACTGTCCCAAGCAAACACATCTGCAAAAGATGTCTCTATCTCGAATCTCTCCGGCCCAGAGTCATTGAGCTTGAGTGCGAGGTGGAGACACTCTGGGGGAGGAATCTCTGGACAGTTTTATCCAGACTACAGTCATACCCTGGAGGAAAACACAGGTTCAGGATAGGGAGGGTGTGACTGTTAGGGTGCCGGGCAGAGGGGATTTAGGAGAGGTTGAGAAGGAGGTCTCGCAGACACTGGTCCTGTCCAACAGGTACGATGTACTTGCTACCTGTGAGGACAAGGAGAAAGACTGCAGGGAGTACAGCACTGTAAAGTCTTTACTCAATGGGACAAAACCCACACGAGGCACATTCCCATGGACAAGGTCACTCTATGACCTGAACCTTTATTCACAGGACCAAGAAGTGATGACCCTCCGTGGGACCACTCTTTTTCTACCTGGATGACCAGGTAAAGAGTGTCTCCCACAAGTTCACGCCCTGTGGTCAAGGTGTGCATTGCTTAAGTATATACAGTATTGCAGTGGTGTTACATAGAGGTTACATACATGACATCACCTCCCCCCCCCCCCCCGCCAAAAGTAGTATTGGGATCATAGGTTGAGTCTTTCAGGGGGTCTATGCTCCCTCGTGGAGCACCGCAGTTAGGGCTCTGGTTGTTGAGCCTTGGCGTGATTGTCTGTCACCTGTGGTGATTCCGGCCTGTCCGGGCTGACCGCCGGGACTGTGCATGCTGCTGAATGTTCTTGTTGCTTGTTCACTGGCGGTGGTGTAAGCACCATCTCATGATCTTCCTCGGGTTCCTCAGTGTCTATGCTGAACTTTTTTTAACTTGGTCCAGATGCTTACGTCATATCTGCCCATTGTTAAGTTTAACCATGATGACCCTGTTCCCCTCTTTGTCTATTACAGTACCCTCAAGCCATTTGGGCCCCACGGCGTGATTGAGGACAAATACAGGGTCATTTATTTCTATACATCTCCCCCTTGAGTTTTGGTCATGGTACTCGTTTTGGGACTGGCGCTTGCCCTCAACTATGTCGGTCAGGACTGGGTGAATGAGGGACAACCGAGTTTTGAGTGTTCGTTTCATAAGTAGCTCAGCGGGGGGATCCCCGTGAGCGACTGCAGTCGGGACCTATAGGCCAGCAGGAGGCACGATAGGTGACATTGAAGGGAGGGTCTTTGAATCCTGAGCGTGCCTTGTTTAATGATTTGGACCGCATGTTCCGCCTGGCCATTGGAGGCCGGCTTGAACGGTGCTGTCCTGACATGGTTGATACTATTGCCCGACATGAACTTCCGGAATTCGTAGCAAGTGAAACATGGGCCATTATCGCTAACAAGGATGTCCGGCAAGCTGTGGGTTGCAAAGACCGCACGTAGCCTCTCCACAGTGGTGGATGTTGTGCACGAATTCAAAATAATGCACTCGATCTGTTATGTATTGATGTGTGTATCGTCGTCCTGAATCCTGGTGGGGGGGAAGTGTGATATGTATTGATGTGTGTATCGTCCTGGTACCTTAAGTGTAATATAAGCACAATGGTACACCACAGAGGGCGCTGTGGTGGGACACCTGAAAGTACCTGCAACAGGCAATATAAAAGGCTGACCACCACACCTGAGAGGCACGCTGAGGCTGTTCAATAAAGGACAAAGATTACAGCAGTTAGATTAACACCAGACCGTGTGGAGTCAGTGATTCGTGCGCTACATACACCACAAGATCCATTTCGAGTACGCACCTACCACAATGAGAAACATTTTTCCCATGAATGGGCCCGCGTAGTCTACATGAATACGTGACCCTGGCCTGGTGGGCCAGGGTCACGGGCTGAGCGGGGTCTCCCTGGGGGCATTGCCCAGCTGGGCACACGTCGTGCACCTGCAAACACAGTGTTCCAGGTCTGAATCAATTCCCGGCCACCAAACGTGTGACCGGGCAATGGCCTTCATCAGAACGATGCCAGGATGCTCACTGTGGAGTTCCATGATGAGTGCCTCCCTGCCCTTCTGGGGCATAACTACCCATCTGCCCCATAGTAGGCAGTCAGCTTGGATGGAGAGATCATCCATCCGCCTTTGAAAAGGTCTGACTTCCTCAGGGCATGCTCCGTGTGCGGGCGCCCAATCCCCAGTCAGTACACATTTCTTAATCAGAGATAGGAGGGGATCTCTGTTTGTCCAGATTTTGATCTGGCGGGCTGTGATGGGGGAGCCTGCGCTGCCAAAGACATCAACGGCCATGACCATCTCAGCGCTTTGCTCCGCTGCCCCCTCGGTGGGGGCCAGTGGAAGCCTGCTGAGCGCATCAGTGCAATTTTCAGTGCCCAGCCGGTGCCGGATGGAGTAGTCATAAGCAGCCAGCGTGAGAGCCCATCGCTGTATGCGAGCTGACACGTTGGCATTGACAGCCTTGCTGTCTGACAACAGGGATGTTAATGGCTTGTGGTCCGTTTCTAATTCGAACCTCCTGCCAAAAAGGTATTGATGCATTTTTTTTAAACCATAGACACACGCGAGTGCCTCCTTCTCAACCATCCCATATCGCCGTTCTGCTTGAGAGAACGATCTGGAAGCATAAGCCACAGGTTGTAGTTAGCCCTCAGCATTACTCTGCTGCAACACGCACCCGACCCCATAGGACGATGCATCACATGTCAGAACCAATTTCTTACAGGGGTCGTACAGGGCCAATAACTTATTTGAACAAAGTATGTTCCGCGCCCGATTGAAATCCCGTTCTTGACAGTCCGCCTAAAACCAATCACAAACCTTACGCAGGAGAATGTGAAGCGGCTCCAACAACGTGCTTAAGTGGCAGAAAGTTCCCGAAATAGTTCAAGAGTCCCAGAAATGAAAGCAACTCCGATGTGTTGCCGGGCCTGGGCGCTCGTCAAATTGCCTCTGTTTTGGATTCGGTGGGCCGGATCCCATCTGCAGCAACCCTCCTGCCCAGGAACTCAACCTCAGGAGCCAAAAACACACATTTCGACTTCTTGAGTCGCAGGCCTACCCAATTCAGTCGGTGTAGCACCTCCTCCAGGTTGTGGAGATGTTCCTCGGTGTCACGACCCGTGATGAGGATGTCGTCCTGAAATACAATTGTTCCAGGAATGGATTTAAACAGGCTTTCCATGTTTCTTTGAAAAATCGCGGCCGCTGATTGCATGCCAAACGGGCACCTGTTGTAAACGAACAGTCCCTTGTGCGTAGTGATGGTGGTCAGTAGTTTAAATTCGTCGGCCAGTTCTTGGGTCATGTAGGCTGAAGTGAGGTCCAACTTGGTGAACAGCTTGCCGCCTGCCAGCATGGTGAAAAGGTCCTCCGCTCTCGGGAGCGGGTATTGGTCTTGTAGGGACACCCAATTGATAGTGGCCTTGTCGTCGCCACAGATCCTGACAGAACCATCCGCTTTTAGGACGGGAACGATGGGGCTCGCCCAGTCGCTGAATTCAACAGGCGAGATGATGCCCTCTCTCAACAAACGGTCCAATTCGCTCTCAATTTTCTCCCACATCACATACGGCACCGCTCTGGCTTTGTGGTGCACTGGTCTGGCGTCCGGGGTGATGCGTATCACTACTTTGGTACCTTTGAACGTCCCGACGCCAGGTTGGAATAATGACTCAAATTGTTGTAGGACTTGTGAGCACGAACTTCGCTCCACAGATGACATTGCGTGCACATCCCCCCATTTCCAGTTCATCTCAGCTAACCAGCTCCTTCCCAACAGTGCGGGACCATTGCCCGGGACAATCCAGAGCGGCAGCCGGTTCACTGATCCATTGTGAGTGACCGCCAACATTGCACTGCCCACTACTGGAATGATTTCTTTGGTATACATCCGTAGTTGTGTCTCAATGCATTGTAGTGTGGGTCTACTGGCTTTGTGTGGCCATAGCTTTTCAAATTGTTGAACGCTCATGAGTGACTGGCTGGCCCCCGCGTCCAGCTCCATGCATACAGGGATGCCGTTTAATAAAACCTTCATCATCATTGGTGGCGTTTTGGTATATGAGCTGTAAATGTTTGCCACGTGAACCCGCTGAACTTCAGCGTCCATTGATTTGCCCCAAGAGTCATCCTGCATCACCGACCCCTCTTCTGGTCCATCCGCCTCGTAAATTAGCCTGGTTACAGGCTTCCTGCACATTCGAGCTAAATGGCCACTGAGGTTGCAATTTCTGCAGACAAATTGTTGAAACCTGCAAGTCCTGGCATAGTGTTTGCCCCCACACCTCCAGCTTGAGCTTAGATTCCCATTATTGTGAACAAAGGAGCTATGACCCGGCATTCCTCGCTGATTGTCCCTTTGACTGCCCTTGAGTACCCTGTTAGTGAGTGTCAATGGCCCCATCCCGGACCGCATTGTCCACTGTGATGGCGTAAATGTTCGTTCAGCCTGCCATTGTCTCTGTTGAAAACCTGCTCTGGGGTCTATTGCTGCCTGGGGTTCGTTGAACTGCCCTTGCCTGCCTGTGGGGCTCTGAGTCACGTTTATGATATTGACTCCCTGATCCCCTGCCGCGTTGGAGGCAGAATTGCGCGCGTATATTATTTTGGTTTCCCCCTCCCCTGCCATGAAAGTCTGAGCCATCAACGCCGCCGCTTCCAAAGTCAAGTCCTTGGTCTCAATTAACTTTCGGAAAAGCCCTGCATGACCGATGCCCTCAATAAAGAAATCCCTTAACATCTCCCCCCCTGCAGGCATCTGTGAACTTACAGAGGCTGGCCAAACGCCGGAGGTCCGCAACGAAGTCCAGTATGCTCTGTCCTTCATGACGTTGGTGGGTTTAGAATCTGTATCGGGCCATGTGTATGCTGCTCGCCGGTTTGAGGTGCTCACCGATTAGTTTGCTGAGCTCTTCAGAGGTTTTGTCCGCCGGCTTTTCGGGTGCTAGTAATCCTTCATGAGCGCGTAATTCTTTGGTCCGCAGCTGGTCAGCAGATGTGCCCTTCGCTTGTCGGCCGCTGCATCTCCCAGCCATTCTTTCGTGACAAAGCTTTGCTGCAGCCTCTCAATGAAATTATCCCAGTCCTCACCAACACAGTACTGTTCCTCTGTGCTACCAGTGGCCATTCTCGTCGGTCGTTGATTCCCGTTTCTCGTCGCCAATGTAAAGTCCTTACTCAATGGCACAAAACCCACACGAGGCACATTCTATGGACAAGGTCACCCTATGAACTAAACCTTTATTCACAGGACCAAGAAGTGATGACCCTGCATGGGACCTTCCTTTATATACCTGGATGACCAGGTAAGGAGTGTCTCCCACAAGTTCTCCCCCTGTGGTCAAGGTGTGCATTGCTTAAGTATATATAGTATTGCAGTGGTGTTACATCGAGGTTACAAACATGACAGCCACAATGCAGACAAAGGTCCCATGGCTCAGAAGTTGTCCAAGTGGGGTGGGGAAAGAGCAGAATAGAAATGTGGTTGTGATAGGGGACTCTGTAATTAGGGGGATATCCTCTGCAGCCAAGACTGAGAATCCCGAAGGGTGTGTTGCCAGGGTAAGGGATATCTCATGGCGGCTGGAGAGGAATTTGGAAAGTGAGGGGGTACATCCATTTGGCATGGTCCATGCTGGAATAAATGGCATAGTTAGGAACAGGGAGGAGTCCTGCTGAAAATGTATCAGAAGTTAAGCTCTAAATTAAAAAGCAGGAACTTGAGTGTCATCATATCTGGATTATTGCTTCAGCCACATGAAAATTGGCATAGAAGCAGACAGAGCAGGAAAATTAACATGTGGTTAAAGGGCTGGTGTGAGATAGAGGGGTTCCTTTTCAGGGGACACTGGCACCACTTCTGGGACAGGAAGGAGCTGTACCGATGGAACGGACTCCACTAGAACCAGATTGGGACACCGTGTCCTAGCAGAAAGGGCAAATAGGGAGGTGGCAAAAGCTTTAAACTAGTAAAATGGCGGTGGGGGGGGGATCGACAAGAAATATAACCAGCCTAAATATAAACAAAACAGGTAACGAGAGCATAGGAAAGAATAAAGTAAGGGAGGACATTGATGGCAAGGGAATAAATAGAGTTATAGAACAGGAGTCTAAAAAGTTGATTCAACATAAAGTGAGAGGAAATCTTATTAAAAATGAGTTAAACTGTCTGTGCAGCAATACACATAGTTTCCACAATAAAGCATGGGAGGTGGAGGCAATCATGCATTGCGAGGAACCAGATATAGTAGGGATTACTGAGATGTGGCTGCAGAAAATTCAGGACTAAGAATTAAACATTGCACGGTTAACATATTTAGAAAAGATAAAGAGAGAAAAAGGGGAGGTGGAGTAGCTGTACTTATTATTGATAACATAATGGCAGTAGAAAAAAATGATGCAGCTATCAGCAAGACAAAAATAGAATCTATATGGATAGAAATAAAAGATAATAAATGATCAATCATATTAATAGGTACAGTTTACAGACCACATAATAGTGGAAGGGAGGCGAAGAAAGAAATATGCAACAAATTAGGGTAATGAGTAAAAAAGCACAGATAATAATCATGGGGGATTTCAATTACCATGATGTTAATTGGTCAGAAGAGCTAGATAAAGGGGATAAGGGAATGGAGTTCCGGCAATGTGTACAAGACTCTTTTTTAACCCAATATGTAAAAAGTCCAAAAAGGGAGAATTCGCTATTGGATCTAGTAATGGGGAATGAACCAGAGCAGATAAGAGAAGTAAAAGTATGGGAACATCTAGGCAATAGAGACCATAATATAATTGGCTTTAAGATGATACTTGAGAAGGACATAAGTATGACAAAACTCAGGGTAATAGATTGGAGAAAAGCTGAATTTGAGGGGCTGGGAATAGAACTTGGGAAAATAAAATGGGCAACAATATTGGCAAAAAACGATGTAGAACACCAATGAGAAACATTTAAAACAGTGTTCTACAGAATGTAGGAACAATATATTCATCTAAAAGGAAAGAATAAACTAAACATTAATGAGATTTCATGGATGAATAAAGCCATACGAGAACAATGAATGGTAAGGAAAGAGGAATACATTAAGTACATAGCCAGCAGGGGAATGCATGATAAGGGAGAATACAAAGGGATTAGGACAAAATTAAAAACAAACAATTAGGAAGGCAAAGAGGAGCTATGAAATTAAATTATCAAGCAACATAAAACAAAATAGTAAAATATTTTACAGGTGCATCAATAAAAATGGAAGCTTGGCATGGGAATAGGGCCAGACAGGATAATATCACAGGTAACGATAGAGAAATTAAATAATAATTTTTTTTCAGTATTTATCATGCTGAGGGAACAAGTGAACATAACATTGGATGATGAGATTAGTAATGAGATAAGTTCATTTAAAATAAAAAGAGGGGATATATTAAATAAATTGATCGAACTCAAAGAGGATAAAACCGTGCATTTTAAAATAATCTAGGGAAGAGATAGCAGAGGCATAATTGCACTTATTTAATAATTCATTAGAAAAAGGTGTAGTGCCAGAAGACTGGCGGATAGTGAATGTAATACCTATATTTAAGAATGGGGATAGAACATGTCCAAGGAATTATGGACCAGTCAGCTTAACATTGGTGGTATGAAAAAAATGGAATCACTACTAAATGAGAAAACAAAAGAACATCTAAAACCAAAAATATAAAAAAGAGTAGTCAGCATGGATTTCAAAAGGGAAAGTCTTGCTTGACCAACCTCATTGAATTTTTTGAAGAGGTAACAGAGTGAATAGACAATGGAAATGCAGTAGATGTAATTTATCTAGATTTTCAAAAGGCCTTCGATAAAGTACCCCAAAATAGATTGATGAACAAGGTCAGAGACTGTAGAGTCATTAGAAAGTCATTAGACAAGTAGCAGATTGGATAGCTAGCTGGCAACAAGACAAAAAGCGGAGAGTGGCGGTAAAAGGTATCTATTCAGAGTGGCAGAAGGTGGGTAGTGGTGTCCCACAAGGATCAGTGCTGTTGGTCACAATTTATATTAACGATTTAGACTTTGGAATCAAAAACACAATTTCTAAATTTGCGGATGACACTAAATTGGGGGCAATAGTGAATACTGAGGAGGACTGCAACAAATTACAGGAGGACATTAATAAACTTGCAGAATGGGCATAAAGTCAACACTGATAAATGTGAAGTATTACATTTTGGTAGGAAGAATAGGGAGGTCACTTATTACTTGGAAGTTGCAAGTCAAGGACGGGTAGAGGAACAAAGGGATCTTGCAGTTCAATTACAATTCACGAAAAGTTGTGACACGGGTTGTAAAGGCCATAAAAAAAGCAAACCAAGCACTAGGGTTTATTTCTAGAGGAATAGAATTGAAGAGTAGAAATATTATGCTAAATCTGTATCGAACCTTGGTTCAACCACACTTAGAGCAATGTTTGCATTTCTGGTCACCATATTATAAAAAGAATATAGAGGCACTGGAAAGGGTGCAGAGTAGAATTACAAGGATGATACCAGAAATGCAAGGGTATACATATCAGGAAAGGATGAACAGGTTGGGTCACTTTTCTCTTTTAAAAAAAAAGGAGGCTGTTGGGTCTTTAAAAATTATGAAAAGTTTTGATAGAATGGGAGAGCCGTGGTGATGCGGTGCCGTGATGACATCACCAGCACTATGCTGAGACTGCCAGCAGCAGCTACGCCGCTTGCCCCAACTTCCGCCCCTCTAGTGTGCTCACCGGCGTATTCCGCCCCCATTATGACTGACTTCTGCTCCACCAAAAAAAAAGCCAAAGAGTGAAATTTCGCTCAAGAGGCCACCGCATCCACTGCGCCGGTAAAAACACGACAATCAGGGTAGATGCGCCCGGTTTCCAGCGGTGGGCAATTTCGGCCCCAAGAAGTCTTACTGCAATTATATACGACCTTGATGAGACCACATCTGGAGAACTGTGTACAATTTTGGTCTCCTTCCCAAAGGAAAGATATACTTGTCTCAGAGGGAGTGCAACAAATAATCATTAGACTGATTCCTGGGATGGGGGGATTGTCCTATGAGGAGAGATTGAGGAGACCAGGCCTATATTACCTAGAGTTTAGTAGAATGAGAGGTGATCTCATTGAAACAAATAACATTTGTAAGGTGCTTCACAGGGTAGGTGCTGAGAGGATGTTTTCCCTGGCTGGGGAGTCTTGAACTCGGGGTCACAGTCTCAGAATAAGGGGTCGGCCATTTAGGACTGAGGGCTAGATTTTCAGTTTTTGGCAAAAACGGTAGTTTCACGCCAAAATTAACGTTTTCGCTGCGCTACCGTTTTTAGGCCTAACTTTCGGCCTTTACATCTGAAGTCAGCGTTGCATGAGGATTCACGGCGCAAACCGTGAGTTTCAGCAACTTTAGTTCAGGGCCTGTAGTGCTGCGAGAGAGGCCTTGGGAGGGGGGGAAAAACAAAAACAAAAACATTGCAAAAAACATTCAAAATATATTCAAAAAACCCTTACCTACTAAGTTGTTGAAAAATAATTAAAAAATAAAAAATTAACTTACCTTTTTTCAGGTCTTAATACTTACTGCTGCTGGCAGGGCGGAACTGACAGGTTTGACCTTGTCGGTATTCTGGACGTGGCGGAGAGTGCCGAAAGTACGACAGAAAGTCACTTAGGCGCACCTCTCCCCAGTGGTACTTGAAGGCGTCACCACAAAGAGATACCTGAGGATCCCGCCGACCGGGTTTTCACTGCGAAGGGTCAAATAGCGGCGAAAATCCAGCCCCACGAGTAATTTATTCAGTCTAAGGGTCATGCACCTTTGGAATTTCCTACCCCAGAGGGCTGTGGATGCTCAGTTGTTGAGTATATTCAGGAAAGTGATCGATAGATTTTTGGTAACTAAGGGAACCGACATATGGGGATAGTGTGGGCCTCTACTCATTGGAATTCAGAAGAATGAGAGCTGATCTTATCAAAACGTGTAAGATTATGAGGGGGCTTGACAAGGTGGATGCAGAGAGGATGTTTCCGCTGATAGGGGAGACTAGAACTAGAGGGCATGATCTTAGAATAAGAGGCCACCAATTTAAAACTGAGATGAGGAGAAATTTCTTCTCTCAGAGGGTTATAAATCTGTGGAATTTGCTGCCTCAGAGAGCTGTGGAAGCTGGGACATTGAATAAATTTAAGACAGAGATAGGCAGTTTCTTAGCCGATAAGGGAATAAAGGATTATGGGGAGCGGGCAGGGAAGTGGAGCTGAGTCCATGATCAGATCAGCCATGATTGTATTAAATGGCGGAGCAGGCTCGAGGGGTCATATGGCCTACTCCTGTTCCTGTTTCTTATGTTCTTATGAAGGTGGAGTTGAGGTAGATGATCAGCCATGATCTTATTGAATAGCGGAGCAGGCTTGGAGGGCTGAATGGTCTACTTCTGCTCCTATTTCTTATATTCTTATGAGTCAGGAAATTCAATTTTGCCCATTTTCAGTCCTGAAATAGGCAGCATGTTGAACGTGCACGTCAGAAGGCCAAGGTACCTGAAATTGGGTATATTGCGTAAAGCAAGTGAGCTGTGGACGGCAATCGGGCATTCAGAAGTAGCTCGCCAGTTCTACGAGGTTGAAGTCGGGTCAGCTGCCTGCCCAGCAGCGTACCTCAGGTAGGTCCTCCAGGTGCGGAAGTCAGGGAGGAGTCGATCAGTCGGAAGGGATGGAGGGGCACGGTTGGGAAGTGGGGAGGAAGCGATTGTGGGGGTCATGATATTCGGCATCATTATGGAACCAAGTGAATGCATTCCTGCTCCTCCAGTCTTCACATTCAGGTAAGTATTTAAACTTAACCTTTCTGGTAATCCTGTCCAGCAATTACATTAAGGGCCGCTTGTTAGGCTACATGTTTATCGATTCCACCTTAAATACATCCCAAGGTCTCATCTTGTGCACCTATGGCAGCCATAGTACTACCGGAATGATTGGCCCACTGTCATAATCCCCATTACCTCTCACCAAATATACTAATCCCTGCTTCCTTGCCTCTTTTGCATTATAGTCGCTCTCCAGTACACGCTGTATCTTGGAGTGGTATGCTCTTTGAAGGCCCCGACCTGCTCATGCTGATGGTCCTTGCAGGTCAGGGCTGCCAGATCAGGCTGCCACACTGTTCCTTTGAAGGCCCCAAACTGCTGACGGCTGTGAAGAGGGTGACTGGATACGACATCACCAAGGTCCAGCTACCTATTTGGAGCTTGGGCAGGTACAGCGGGAGCGGCGAGGTTGGGGCGAAGAAATGGTGAGTGATTGTAGAGCGACATGATTGGGGCCTGGGAAAGGCGTGAGTTCAGGGCCCAGAAGAGGCAAGAGCCCAGGGGCAGCACAGGCCAGCCCACACTGTGATATGTGTGCGCTCTAGGTCCGTGCAGCAGAGCTGGTCTCAAGTCGTCTTGGTTAACGCTTGCCACTGGACCAAGACCTAGCTCTGTCAAGCCCGTGTGGTGGCTGGTGTGCAACGGCCACCACAGATAAAAAAAATTCCACACACTGGCATCTTCCACCCTTCAACATTTAATTCGGGACCTGGAATATTAGGTCCTTCATTGAAACACCTGTGAACTCATCCCTTTTTGGCGTGGAAGCAAGTCATCCTCGCTACGAGGGACCGCCTATGATGAGACATGGTTATCCTGAACACAGCTGGCCCAGACCCAGTTTCGTTCAGGGCAACTCAATTCTGGGAAAGGGGCCTCAAACGTTAACAAGGCCCCTTTTTTGAATATGCAAAGGGCCTAATACTTGTTTTAGTCGTCGGCTCGTGGACGCCTACACTGGAGCCTTTACCAGCACAGTGGACAGCGTACCCACACTGCCCACCATTTTTGGACACATAGGTACATGTCTTATGCCTGTAAAACGAGAACGACGTCTAAGAATTTCTAGGTGATAGACTCCAATGGAGCAGGCATTCTGGTGGTGGGGTGGTGTTGGCAGGGGGGGCAGGAGGGGCTAGGTTAATTGAAGTAATAGACAGAACAGAGGGTTGTTCAGGTTAATATATTTTTGAGGCAGTTTCATTTTTGATTTACAATATATTTTAAGCTGCACCTCAAGAGAAACTCTCTGTTCTTTGTGATGAATATTTGTTAAGCAATCTGACGCAATCCAAATATTTGACCAGATCCCAGGCTCACCTTACCCGCTGAGGTTTGCGTCCAACTACAGTGTTCATGTAACATACCTCACTGCATTAATGTATTAATTCCAGTCTCCATGGGATTGGGAGCCACAACTCTGGTTCACAGAAAAAATACCGTCAAGAGATCAAAATAATACAGCAACCTTTCCTGACAGTCTTCGCAGAGCCTATTAATTAAAGTTTATTTATTAGCTGATGAAATGGCACAATGTCATTTCAAATTGTCTTCAATTTTCCATTAGCTATCATTGCCAGGCTTCTGATACCATACAGCTTCTGAAATGAATCAGTTGAAAAAATACAGTAAACTACAAATATGGTTAGGTAAAGCTCCACTTAGTGCATGACCTACCATTTTATCTGTTATGTATGTAACTATGTAATACTTGCCACCAGAGGGCACAGCTGTTGTAGTCCTAATGGTCACCTGCACACACGCGCAGGACCAGTATAAAAGTTTGGCTGCCATGTTGTTTAGGCACTCTGCAGTTGTAATAAAGAAGACTAAGGTCACAGTAAGTTTAACTCACAATACTCAGCATCAAGGAGTACACAACAATTGGCGACGAGTAACAGAATATGAACCTTCGTGCAACCATGGCTGCCGTTGGAATGTTAGAGCGATTCGTAGAGGGTGATAATTGGGAAGCCTTTATCGAGCGTCTCAACCAGTACTTCATGGCCAACGAGCTGGAAGGAGACACTAACGCGGCCAAGCGCAGGGCGATTCTCCTCACCGTCTGTGGGCCTAAAATATACGGCCTCATCAAGAATCTGCTCGCACCGACAAAACCAACGGAGAAGGAATATACAGAGTTGCGAATGCTGGTTCGGGAACCACCTCAAGCCGAACTGAAATGAATCAGTTAAAAAAATACAGTAAACTCCAAATATGGTTAGGTAACGCTCCACTTAGTGCATGACCTACCATTTTATCTGTTATGTATGTAACTATGTAATACTTGCCACCAGAGGGCGCAGCTGTTGGAGTCCTAATGGTCACCTGCACACACGCGCAGGACCAGTATAAAAGTTTGGCTGCCATGTTGTTTAGGCACTCTGCAGTTGTAATAAAGAAGACTAAGGTCACAGTAAGTTTAGCTCACAGTACTCAGCATCAAGGAGTACACAACAATTGGCGACGAGTAACAGAATACGAACCTTCATGCAGCCATGGCTGCCGTTGGAATGTTAGAGCGATTCGTAGAGGGTGATAATTGGGAAGCCTTTATCGAGCGTCTCAACCAGTACTTCATGGCCAACGAGCTGGAAGGAGACACTAACGCGGTCAAGTGCAGGGCGATTCTCCTCACCGTCTGTGGGCCTAAAATATACGGCCTCATCAAGAATCTGCTCACACCGACAAAACCAACGGAGAAGGAATATACAGAGTTGCGAATGCTGGTTCGGGAACCACCTCAAGCCGAACTGAAATGAATCAGTTAAAAAAATACAGTAAACTCCAAATATGGTTAGGTAACGCTCCACTTAGTGCATGACCTACCATTTTATCTGTTATGTATGTAACTATGTAATACTTGCCACCAGAGGGCGCAGCTGTTGGAGTCCTAATGGTCACCTGCACACACGCGCAGGACCAGTATAAAAGTTTGGCTGCCATGTTGTTTAGGCACTCTGCAGTTGTAATAAAGAAGACTAAGGTCACAGTAAGTTTAGCTCACAGTACTCAGCATCAAGGAGTACACAACAATTGGCGACGAGTAACAGAATACGAACCTTCATGCAGCCATGGCTGCCGTTGGAATGTTAGAGCGATTCGTAGAGGGTGATAATTGGGAAGCCTTTATCGAGCGTCTCAACCAGTACTTCATGGCCAACGAGCTGGAAGGAGACACTAACGCGGTCAAGTGCAGGGCGATTCTCCTCACCGTCTGTGGGCCTAAAATATACGGCCTCATCAAGAATCTGCTCACACCGACAAAACCAACGGAGAAGGAATATACAGAGTTGCGAATGCTGGTTCGGGAACCACCTCAAGCCGAAGGAGAGTATCCTCATGGCCAGATATCGTTTTTACATGCACCATCGCTCCGGGGACCGGGATGTGGCGGATTATGTCGCCGACCTGAAACGCCTCGCAGGACCTTGCGATTTTGGAGCTGCGTTGAGGCAAATGCTGCGGGACTTTTTTGTGCTGGGCATCAGCCACGAAGTCATTCTTCAAAATCTGCTGGCTGCCGAAACCCTAGACCTAAGCAGGGCCATCGCGATCGCCCAGGCATGCATGGCCACAGATGATAACACCAAACAGATATCTTCTCAACATCGAAGCTCACCAGCAAGTGCTGCGCATAAAATAATGTCGCTAGCAGGCCGAACTGCATATGGCAAGGCCTATACGTCTGCGGCTGCAAGACCTGTGATGACTCAGAGTCCGCTATCGGGGGTGAATGTGAATCCATTACCACCGTGTTGGCGCTGCGGGGGTAATCATCGGGCCCATCAATGTCGATTCAAGCACTACGTGTGCAAAGGCTGCGCAACAATGGGGCACCTCCAGCGAATGTGCAAACATGCTGCAACATACCACGTGGCAGAGGATGATCAATCCGGCGCGGTTCACGCAGCAAAGCAACTCAACCCGAGGAAGAAGTGTATGGGGTACATACCTTCACCACCAAGAGCCCTCCTGAAAGTCAAATTAAATGGAGTTCCAGTATCCATGGAGTTGGACACGGGTGTGAGTCAGTCAATAATGAGCCAGAAGGCTTTTGAGAAACTGTGGGGCAAAAAAGCACAAAGGCCCAAACTGAGCCCGATTAATGCAAAGCTGCGTACCTACACCAAAGAGCTCATACCAGTCATTGGAAGTGCGGCAGTGAAGGTATCGTATGATGGAGCTGTGCTTGACCTATCATTGTGGATTGTTCCAGGCAATGGCCCAACACTGTTCGGCAGAAGCTGGCTAGAAAAGATTAGATGGAATTGGAACAACATCAAAGCACTATCTTCAGTGGATGACGCGTCATGTGCTCAAGTGCTGAACAAGTTGCCCTCGCTATTTGAACCAGGCAATGGCAACTTCACAGGTGCCAAGGTACAGATCCATCTGGGCCCCAATGCACGGCCCATCCATCACAAGGCTCGGGCGGTTCCGTACATGATGAGAGAGAAAGTCGAGATCGAACTGAACAGACCCCAATGCGAAGGAATCATATTGCCAGTCGAATTCAATGAGTGGGCCAGTCCAATTGTTCCAGTGTTGAAAAGCGATGGCACAGTCAGAATCTGCGGCGACTGCAAGGTAATGATTAACTGAGTCTCACTACAGGACCAGTACCTGCTGCCCAAGGCGGATGACCTGTTCACAACGTTAGCGAGGGGGAAGTCGTTCACTAAGTTGGATCTAACCTCCGCCTACATGATACAGGAGCTGGCTGAATCTTCAAAAAGACTGACGTGCATCAACATACACAAATGGCTGTTTAAATATCACAGGTCCCCTTTCGGGATTCGCTCGGCTGCAGCCATTTTCCAGAGGAACATTGAGAGTTTGCTGAAATCTGTTCCGCGCATTGTTGTGTTTCAAGGTGACATCCTGATCACTGGTCGTGACACCATCAAACATCTACACAACCTGGAAGAAGTTCTAAGTTGCCTAGACAAAATGGGACTCAGGCTGAAATGCTCTAAGTGTGTTTTCCTGGCACCAGAAGTCGAATTTTTGGGGAGAAAAATTGCAGGTATGGCATCAGACCCACGGACTCAAAGACAGAGGCCATCAAGAATGCACCCAGACCACAGAATGTGATAGAGCTGCATTCATTCCTGGGACTCCTCAACTATTTCGGTAAATTTCTACCCGAGTTGAGCACGTTATTACAGCCTTTGCACATGTTGCTACGTAAGGGTGACGACTGGGTTTGGGGCAAATCTCAAGACACAGCCTTTGTGAAGGCCAGGAACCTGCAATGTTCAAATAAGTTACTTGTACACTATGACCCATATAAACGTTTAGTGCTAGCTTGTGAATCCTCATCGTACGGGGTCGGCTGTGTGTTACAGCAAGCCAATGTATCGGGCAACCTCCAACCGGTTGCATATGCGTCTAGAAGTCCGTCTAAGGCTGAGAGAGCCAAAAGTGTGGTTGAGAAAGAGGCATTAGCATATCTATATGGGATTAAGAAAATGCACCAATACCTATTTGGACTTCGGTTTGAGCTTGAAACTGACCACAAGCCGCTCATTTCGCTGTTTTCAGAAAGCAAAGGTATAAATGGGCACTAACATTATCCGCTTATGACTATGTTATCCGCCACAGACCAGGCACTGAAAACTGTGCTGATGCTCTCAGCCGGCTACCATTACCCACCACTGGGGTTGAAATGGCGCAGCCTGCAGACTTACTACCGGTCATGGATGCTTTTGAGAGCGGGGGGTCACCAGTCACAGCTCGCCAGATCAGGACCTGGACCAGCCAGGATCCTGTGCTGTCATTAGTAAAGAGTTGCGTCCTAAATGGGAACTGGTCGGCCGTTCCCGGGGAAATGCAAGATGAAATTAAGCCATTTCACCGACGCAAAGGTGAAATGTCCATCCAGTCGGATTGTCTCTTATGGGGTAATCGCGTGGTTTTGCCAAAAAAAGGCAGGGAAACGTTTATACGCAACCTACACAGTACCCACCCAGGCATTGTCATGATGAAGGCAATTGCCAGGTCGCATGTTTGGTGGCCCGACATTGATTCGGACTTGGAGTCATGTGTGCATCAGTGCAACACTTGCTCGCAACTGAGCAATGCACCAAGGGAGGCTCCACTGAGTCTGTGGTCATGGCCCTCCAAACCGTGGTACAGGATCCACGTAGATTTTGCCGGCCCCTTTCTAGGAAAGATGTTTTTAATAGTTGTGGACGCTTACTCCAAATGGATTGAATGTGTAATCATGTCATCCAGCACGTCCAATGCCACCATTGAAAACCTCCGGGCCTTGTTCGCCACCCATGGCTTGCCCGATGTCCTTGTCAGTGACAATGGATCGTGTTTCACCATCTCGGAATTCAAAGAGTTTATGACCCGCAATGGCATCAAGCATGTCAGGTCTGTTCCGTTTAAGCCCACGTCTAACAATCAAATGGAGCGGGCAGTCCAAACAATCAAGCAGAGCATGAAACGCATGACGGACGGCTCCCTGCAGACCCGCTTGTCTCGCATTCTGCTCAGTTACCGGACGCGACCCCACTCGGGGTTTCCCCAGCAGAATTGTTAATGAAGAGAGCCCTCAAAACCAGGCTCTCCCTTGGCCACCCGGATCTTAATGATCACGTGGAAACCCGGCGACGCCGGCAGAACATGTACCACGATCGCGCGGCTGTTTCCCGTGACATTGACGTTAACAACCCTATGTTTGTCGTGAATTACGGTCATGGTCCCAAGTGGGTTGTTGGCACTGTTTTGGCCAAGGAAGAGAATAGGGTGTTTATAATCAAACTGTTAAATGGCCAAACGTACAGAAAGCATTTAGATCAGAGCAAATTGCGATTTACTGACAATCAGAAATGACTGAAGAGGACATCACCATCGACAATCCACCAACACACACCCAACCAGCAATCGACCTTGCTGTCAATCATGAGGATGAACCCACCGTTCCTGACAGTCCAGTCAGACCAGCCGAGGTGCAGTGCAGCAATGGTCCGGCCAACTCACACAAGCCAGGGTTTGAACTTAGATGATCAACCAGGAAGCGAAGGGCTCCGGATCGCCTCAACTTGTAAATAACTTGTACCGAAGACTTTGGGGGAGAGTGATGTTATGTATGTAACTATGTAATACTTGCCACCAGAAGGCGCGACTTCTAATGGTCACCTGCACACACTTGCAGGGCCAATATAAAAGGTTGGCTGCCATGTTGCTCAGGCACTCTGGAGTTATAATAAAGAAGACTAAGGTCACACTAAGTTTAGCTTACAGTACTCAGCCTTGTGGAGTTCGTCATAACACAACAGTATCCTTATAATTTTAGTGTACAGTTAGTTTCCAGTTCTTCTTCGCAATCTGCATGCATAATTATTTCAGTAGTTGATGAAGCATCTTTGAATTCCTCCATTCATTACTTCAAATCTGTCAGCAAAATAATAACATACTGCCTCCATGTATCAGATGTGTGACCAGGAACTAAGAAGTATGGGTAATGAAAGTAATGCATTTATTCATTGGGGATAATAGAGGACTCAGTCAATGAATAAGTTTGTACGGCAATACAGTGCTTGAAAAGACAGTTGGCATTTGGAACACCCACACTCTTCTTTATAAGCAAGGAAAATGTTTATAAAAATGTTCTCTTCAAAACTGCTAATTATATAAGCAGTGCATGTAGGAGAGGGCTTGAATTTTGATTCTTTTTAACTCTGTTTTGATATTTCTGATTTTATTATGACAAATTTAATTTAATGTGGGAAAATATTAATAAATTGTTAATATGTGTACAAAATAAAATTTATGCACCATTATTTCTTCGATGGGAATCATCTTGAAATCAGGAATTGTATTAATTGTGCATTTATATTTTCCACCAGTTAAATTCAGTGCAATATATGGAGGGGTGTTATTTGAAGGCTTCTTATTCAATACCTAGAAGTAATCAATAATTATTTTCTTTCATACTTCAATGAGATTGTGTTGAAGATTGAAAGCCTTTTACAGAAAGGAAGCAATATCTAGTTATGTTGACTAAAGAGATATTAGATTAGATTAAATTGGATAACCCCCAAATAGGGGAGTGGGGATTAACTTGCGCCTGTTCATTGCATTGTAGGCAGCATGTTAAACTGCGTGCAATGCTACCCACTGCTCATTGGTTGCACGCAACAGCAGGGGGTCAGTTATCATGGGTGGCTAGTGTTACTTAAAGGCAGTCTTTACCTCTTAAAGGAGAGGTGCATTGTCGCTTCAAGAAGTGGTTGGAGGCCTTTGTGAACTAAAACTGCGCTGTAAAAGATTGAAGAAAGTGCAAGAGAGCGTGCACCAAAATTTTCAGACAATGCACAGGAGGTCTTGGTGGAAGAGGTGGAAAGGAGGAGATAGATCCTGTATTCGGCATGGGTGGAGCAAGAGGCCCTCCAGACATATGCTCACAGGTAGTGGAAAGAAGTAACGTTGGTGGTCAATGCCAGGAATGTTGCTCCTAGAACCTGGATACAGTGCACAAAGATGTTTAACGAACTGACATGAGTTGTCAAGATGAGTAGGTTCAATCTGCAAATGGCATATCTGACAAATTGCACCAGTAGCCTCATACACTGCTCAGCTCACTAAACCCCCATCACTCACCTACCAATAATCTCTATCAATCAGTACTCAACCATAAAATTCATATGCCTTACCTCACTCTCACACACTGTTGCAAGCCTCGCACTCATAACTCACAGCTCACACACACTGGCAGCAATTCAACCATGACAGCCACATCACCCAAACACTGATACACTTCCCTTTTTCTTGCTTTAGCCACTCTTTTCCATTTAATGTACCTCTAGAAACTCTGACTATCTGTTTTAATATTTCGTGCTAGTTTACTTTCATAATCCATCTTCCCCCTCTTTATTATTTTTTAGTCGTTCTTTTCTGGCTTTTAAAAGTTTCCAATCTTCTGGTCTCCCACTAGCCTTGGCCACATTGTATCCCCTTGTTTTCAATTTGATACCATCTCTTATTTCCTTAGTTACCCATGAATAGTTATCCCTTCTCTTACAGTCTTTCCTTCTCATTGGGATATATTTTTGTTGAGAGTTATGAAATATCTCCTTAAAAATCTGCCACTGCTCATCAACCGTCCCACACTTTAATCTGTTTTCCCAGTCCATTTTCGCAAACCCTGCCTTCATACTTTTGTAGTCTCCTTTATTTAAGCTTAGGACACTGGCTTGAGATCCAACTTTCTCACTCTCCAAATGAATTTGAAATTCAACCATGTTATGGTCACTCATTCCTAGAGGATCCTTTACTAGGAGATTGTTTATTAATCCTGTCTCTTTACACAGTACCAGATCTAAGATAGCCTACTCCCTGGTTAGTTCCGTAACGTACTGTTCAAGGAAACTATCCCGGATACTCTCTATGAACTCTTCCTCAAGGCTACCCTGGCCAATTTGCTTTGTCCAATCAATATGAAGGTTAAAATCGGCCATGATTATTGCCGTTCTTTTTTTAAAAGCCTCCATTATTTCTTGATTTATACTCCATCCAGCAGTGTATCTACTGTTAGGGGGCCTATAGATGACGCCCACCAACTACTTTTCCCCCTTATTATTCCTTTTTTCCACTCAAACTGATTCAACATCTTGATCTTCTGAGCCAATATCATTTCTCAGTAACGCACTGATCTCATCCTTTATTAACAGTGCTACCCCACCTCCTTTTCCTTTCTGTCTGTCCTTCTGAATTGTCAAATACCCCTGAATAGTTAGTTTCCAGCCTTAGTCACCTTGTAACAACATCTCTGTAATGGCTATCAGGTCATGCCCATTTGTACCTATTTGTGCCATCAACTCATCTGTTTTGTTACGAATGCTGCGTGCATTCAGAAAAATAGCTTTTAAATTTGTTTTTTTACCATTTTTTCCTGCTTTGACCCAAATATCTGATCCACTTTTATGTTTATACATTCTGTCCCTTCCTGTCATGCTCTGGTTTTCATTTCCCCCAGTACTACCCTGCTCTGTTGTCTTCTCCTTATTCTTTCACTTTTTAAATCTTTGCTCACCTGAACCCTCCCCTGCACTAATTAGTTTAAAGCCCTCACTACAGCCCTAGTTATTCAATTTGCCAGGACCCTAGTTCCAGCTCTAAGTGGAGTCCCTTCCAATGGAACAGCTTCCTCTTACCCCTGTACTGGTGCCAGTGCCCCACGAATCAAAACCCATTTCTCCTACACCAGTCTTTGAGCCACGTGTTTAACTCTCTGATCTTATTTTCCCTATGCAAATTTCTCGTGGCTCAGGTAGTAATCCAGAGATTATCACCTTTGTGGTTCTGCTTTTTAATTTGGCCCCTAGCTGCTCATAATCCCTCAGCAGAACCTCTTTGTTTGTCCTACCCATGTTGTTGGTACCTACATGGATCACGACAACTGGATCCTCACCCTCCCACTCCAAATTGCTCTCCAGCCCAGAAGAGATGTCATTAACCCCGGCACCGGGTAGGCAACACAGCCTTCAGGACTCAGGCTCTCCATTGTAGAGAACCTTATCTATCCCCCTAATGATACTGTCCCCATATCACTACAGCATTTCTTTTTAATCTCCCCACTTGAATGGCCCGCTGTACCACGGTGCTGTTGTCAGTTTGCTCATCCTTTCTGCAGTCCTTGTTCTCGTCCACACAGGGATTAAGAGCCTTGAACGTGTTGGACAAGGGCAAGGGCTGAGGCTCCTCCAGCACTATATCCTGAGTCCCCACACTTGCCTCACTCATAGTCACACCCTCATGTCCCTGACCACGGATCGAAATTGAATTAATTAATCTAATTGGTGTGACTAGCTCTGAGATTGAAGCGTCCAGGTAACTCTCCCCCTTCCTGATGTGTCGTAGTGTCTGCAACTCGGATTCCAGCTCATCAACGCGGAGCCGAATTTCCTCGAGCTGCAAACACTTGCTGAAAATGTGGTCGCTGTGGACCTCAATGGGGCCAACCAGCTCAACTGTCACTCAATCTTACGCTGTCATCCACCAGCTCAGTTGACTGACACTGTGCCTATATTGGACTCTAAGGGAATCAAGAGATATGGGGACCAGGCAGGAAAGTGGAGTTGAGGTCAAAAATCAGCTATGATCTAATTGAATGGTGGAGCAGTGTCGCTGTGCCATATGGCCCACCCCTGTTCCTCTTACTTATGTTCTTTTAATCTTATATTTGAGAGGATAGGGTAGAGGAGGGATCTGCATGTAATGTGACACTGGGCACATGTGTGTAGGAGCCAAGGTGAGTGAAAAGGATAGTGCAAGTGTCAGCTTGCTGGAGGGCGAGATCGCAAGTAAGTTCTGCTGCAGAGGACTCAGATGGCCAAGGTTGCAGGAAAAGGCTGATGGGTGTACATAACCAATTGCTTAGTGCACTGGAAAGCCTGCCAGAAAGCTTGTACACAATGTCAAGGAGAATGGAGGAGTCCAGCTTCAACTTGGCACAGGGCTTTGTGCAGATCCTTTCCAACATGGAACGGGTGATCACCTCCACCCGCAAACCTGTCGAACCCACCTTGATGCAGTGACTGATGGACGATATCACAGCTTCCATTGCAACACACACAGCTTCCATCAAATGTCTGAGTGCTGCATTGGATCTCAGACTACTGCCTTGCAAGGTCAGACTGTTGCCAAAGTGGCTCTGGATACCACTATTCAAAGGGGCTGCATAACATCACAGCAATCCATCAATCTCTTCTCCAACAGATCAGTAGGTTTGCTGAGGCGCCGCCCCAGGAGAGTGGCAGTGGCTCCATGGAGCACGAACCTATTGTCCTCTCTCAGGATGATAGCATTAGTGCTCCCACCCCGTGCCATTTTGCCAGTACCCTTTGCTGTTGTCTGTCAGACTGCTGCAGCTCAGGCTGAGATAGTGCAGTCTGAACCCTAACCCTAACCCTTCTAGGCCCAGAGCTGCTCGAGGTCACCCTCCAAGGCCATCTGCAGTCTCCTCAATTCATGAATAATCTAATCATGTAAAGCCCGAGCAGAAAGGGAACTATTTATGTTGTAGCCTCCCTTCCTCTTCCACTTCATCCTCCTCCTCTTCCTCGTGCTCCTGCTCCTCAGCTTCTCGCTTGATAGGTGCCTCACAATGGCCATGTTGTGCAGCATGCCACATACTATTACAAATCTTGATATTCACTCAGCTGAGTACTGCAGGGTTCCTCCAGAGCGCTCCAAGCAGCAGAAGCATTGCTTGAGAATGTTGATGGTGTGTTCTATTATGTTCCTTGTAGCAGCATGGCTCTCATTGTAGGTCTGCCGTGCACATGCGTGTGAGTTCCAGACCTGAGCCATGTCATGAGCTGATAAACCTTGGCACCCAATAGCCAGCCTTTGACTTGCCATGGTATTTCAAATACAAGTGGAATGTGCTTGCAGTCAATGGCATATCGCAGCATGAGAAAGCCTGCAACCCATGAAAAACCTTGTGCTTGCTCATCCTGCTTGTCACTGGCAAACGGGAATGAGATGAATGTGTCTAGAGACCTTGTGCTAAGCGCCCTTCACTCCCTCCCATTTCTAGCAGCTTGTCCTGCTCTGCGTGGCCTTTCTTTATTCTCCCAGTCATTCTCAATTCCCAGAGGAAACACTATCAGGCCACCGATTTCTGGAAGCAACTTCTTTCAGCACAATATTAATATATGACAAAAAAATATTGCAAGACCAGCCAGACCACTCCCTATGAAGTACTCAAACTTTAGCCAAATATAGGAAACCTACAAAAATGCATACAATTACACCAGCTGTGAGAAGATAAAATCTAGCAAATAACATGTAAGTACTTCTTGATCCCTTTAAATAGTGCTGATGGAGAGTCCTTCATTCCGTTTAATGTTGTGTACAGCTGTGTGAGGTTAAGACAAGGGGCCCAAAATTGAAGAACATACAACCGATTGCTGCCCACTGCCGCCGACATTCCTCTCGTCGAACCGCCCAGTGCCACTTTTGACGTGGACTGAAGCGGGCGGGAGGGGAGAGCCGCTGGGGAACACCCGCCGATGTCAGCGGACAGCCGAATCATGCAACTGAACTCCCCTCCGCCGAGCTGCAATATTGATGCGGGCGGGAGTCGGTGGCAAAACTTTCTATAGGTATATAAAAAGGAAAAGAGTGGCTAAAGTAAATGTTGGTCCCTTAGAGCACGAGACCAGGGAAATAGTAATGGGGAAGATGGAGATGGCAGAAACTCTGAACAAATATTTTGTATCAGTCTTTACAGTGAAGGAAACTAACAATATTCCAACAGTGGATAGTCAAGGGGCTATCGGGTGGGTGGAACTTAACACAATCACAATCACTAAGGAGGTGGTACTCAGTAAGATAATGGGACTGAAGGCAGATAAATCCCCTGGACCTGATGGCTTGCATCCTAGGGTCTTAAGAGAAGTAACGGCAGGGATAGTGGATGCATTGATTGTAATTTACCAAAATTCCCTGGATTTTGGGGAGGTCCCAGCAGTTTGGAGAACTGCAAATGTAACACCCCTATTTAAAAAAGGAGGCAGACAAAAAGCAGGAAACTATAGATCAGTTAGCCTAACATCTGTGGCTGGAAAAATGTTGGAGTCCATTATCAAAGAAGCAATAGCAGGACATTTGGATAAGCAAAATTTGGTCAGGCAGAGTCAACATGGATTTATGAAAGGGAAGTCAAGTTTGACAAATTTGCTGGAGTTCTTTGAGGATGTAACGAACAGGGTGGATAAAGGGGAACCAGTGGATGTGGTGTATTTGGACTTCCAGAAGGCATTTGACAAGGTGCCACATAAAAAGTTACTGCACAAGATAAAAGTTCACGGGATTGGGGGTAATATATTAGCATGGATAGAGGATTGGCTAACTAACAAAGAACAGAGAGTCGGTATAAATGGTTCATTCTCTGGTTGGCAACCAGTAGCTAGTGGGGTGCCACAGGGATCAGTGCTGGGACCCCAACTATTTACAATCTACATTAACGACTTGGAAGAAGGGAATGTGTGTAACGAAGCCAAGTTTGCTGACAATACAAAGATGGGAGGAAAAGCAATGTGTGAGGAGGACACAAAAAATCTGCAAAAGGACATAGACAGGCTAAGTCCGTGGGCAAAAATTTGGCAGATGGAGTGTAATGTTGAAAAGTGTGAGGTCATGCACTTTGACGGAAAAAAATCAAAGAGCAAGTTATTATTTAAATGGAGAAAGATTGCAAAGTGCCGCAGTACAGTGGGACCTGGGGATACTTACATAGAAACATAGAAACATAGAAAATAGGTGCAGGAGTAGGCCATTCAGCCCCTCTAGCCTGCACCACCATTCAATGAGTTCATGGCTGAACATGCACTTCAGTACCCCATTCCTGCTTTCTCGCCATACCCCTTGATCCCCCGAGTAGTAAGGACTTCATCTAACTCCCTTTTGAATATATTTAGTGAATTGGCCTCAACTACTTTCTGTCGTAGAGAATTCCACAGGTTCACCATTCACTGGGTGAAGAAGTTTCTCCTCATCTCGGTCCTAAATGGCTTACCCCTTATCCTTAGACTGTGACCCCTGGTTCTGGACTTCCCCAACATTGGGAACATTCTTCCTGCATCTAACCTGTCTAAACCCGTCAGAATTTTAAACGTTTCTATGAGGTCCCCTCTCATTCTTCTGAACTCCAGTGAATACAAGCCCAGTTGATCCAGTCTTTCTTGATAGGTCAGTCCCACCATCCCGGGAATCAGTCTGGTGAATCTTCGCTGCACTCCCTCAATAGCAAGAATGTCCTTCCTCAAGTTAGGAGACCAAAACTGTACACAATACTCCAGGTGTGGCCTCACCAAGGCCCTGTACAACTGTAGCAACACCTCCCTGCCCCTGTACTCAAATCCCCTCGCTATGAAGGCCAACATGCCATTTGCTTTCTTAACCGCCTGCTGTACCTGCATGCCAACCTTCAATGACTGATGTACCATGACACCCAGGTCTCATTGCACCTCCCCTTTTCCTAATCTGTCACCATTCAGATAATAGTCTGTCTCTCTGTTTTTACCACCAAAGTGGACAACCTCACATTTATCCACATTATACTTCATCTGCCATGCATTTTCCCACTCACCTAACCTATCCAAGTCACTCTGCAGCCTCATAGCATTCTCCTCGCAGCTCACACTGCCACCCAACTTAGTGTCATCCGCAAATTTGGAGATACTACATTTAATCCCCTCGTCTAAATCATTAATGTACAATGTAAACAGCTGGGGCCCCAGCACAGAACCTTGCGGTATCCCACTAGTCACTGCCTGCCATTCTGAAAAGTACCCATTTACTCCTACTCTTTGCTTCCTGTCTGACAACCAGTTCTCAATCCACGTCAGCACACTACCCCCAATCCCATGTGCTTTAACTTTGCACATTAATCTCTTGTGTGGGACCTTGTCGAAAGCCTTCTGAAAGTCCAAATATACCACATCAACTGGTTCTCCCCTGTCCACTTTACTGGAAACATCCTCAAAAAATTCCAGAAGGTTTGTCAAGCATGATTTCCCCTTCACAAATCCATGCTGACTTGGACCTATCATGTCACCATTTTCCAAATGCGCTGCTATGACATCCTTAATAATTGATTCCATCATTTTACCCACTACTGAGGTCAGGCTGTGCATGAAACACAAAAGGATAGTATCCAGGTAGAGCAAGTGATCAGGAAGGCCAATGGTATCTTGGCCTT
The DNA here is from genome assembly GCF_044704955.1 of Pristiophorus japonicus. Lineage (NCBI taxonomy): Eukaryota > Metazoa > Chordata > Chondrichthyes > Pristiophoridae > Pristiophorus > Pristiophorus japonicus. The sequence continues at coordinate 50,715,139 of NC_091987.1, forward strand.
TATTGCAAAGGGGATGGAGTATAAAAGCAGGGAAGTCTTGCTACAGCTATACATGATATTGGTGAGGCCACACCTGGAATACTGCGTGCAGTTTTGGTTTCCATATTTATGAAAGGATATACTTGGTTTGGAAGCAGTTCAGAGAAGGTTCACTAGCTTGATTCCAGGGATGAGGGGGTTGACTTCTGAGGAAAGGTTGAGTAGGTTGGGCCTCTACTCATTGGAGTTCAGAAGAATGAGAGGTGATCTTATCGAAACGTATTAGATTATGAGGGGTCTTGACAAAGTGGATGTAGAGAGGATGTTTCCACTGATGGGGGAGACTAGAACTAGAGGGCATGATCTTAGAATAAGGGGCCACCCATTTAAAACAGAGATGAGGAGGAATTTCTTCTCTCAGAGGATTGTAAATCTGTGGAATTCACTGCTTGGAGGCTGGTCTGTCCCCGACGGTAGGTAGGAAGATGGGAAAAAAAGGTTCGTAGACTTTTTGTAATTTTTTTCTTTGCCGGGACTTACCTGGATGGGGTCCCCTGAAGGTCTTCAGATGTTTTTTTTATACTTTTGCTTTTCAGCTCTTCAACTCTCCGTGGGCCTGACTCCCTCCTCGGTGGCACTTCGGCCGGAAGTGCCTTTGCCATCGAGAATGAGAGCTCCTGCTGGCTGCCACCCAGATTGGCGGCGTAAGTCACTCATTTGCCGCCCGTCGACCTTCGAGGGACCTCTCCGATGAAAAGCCCGCTCAAAGTTTCATCAGGTACCTCGGCAGCCATCAGCGGTCCCTTGGGCGGCACTTGGACCGGCGGAGGCCTTCATTAAATTCGGGCTCAAGGGATTGGCTGGAGTGTGCAGTTGCAAAATGGCAGTGGTGGCTACAAATCAGTATTGCACACTGATTTGCATCGTCATCTCGCTGCTCTGCTTGCTGCCGGTGGTCGTTAGATACCCGTTTACCAAGGTAGCACCCGTCAGAAGTGTGCACACGCATGTTGGACTACATTTTCAAGTTTTATTTGCCCGTGTAGCACCTAAAAGACGGAGTCTCCATGGCTCAATTTAGCTCCCGAAGTATTACATAAGAATATAAGAATTAGGAGCAGGAGAAAGCCATTCGGCCCCTCGAGCCTGCCCCGTCATTCAGTGAGATCATGGCTGATCTTCTACCTCAACTCCACTTTCCTGTCCTATCCCCATATCCCTTGCTTCCCGTAATATCCAAAAATCTATCAATCTCTGGCTTGAATATACACAAAGACTGAGCCTCCGATCTTTTGGGGTAGAGAATTCCCTCTGAGTGAAACCGTTTTGCCTCATCACAGTCCTAAATGGCTGACCCATTATTCTGAAACTGTGACCCTGGTTCTCGACTCCCCAGCCAGGTGAAACATCCTTCCTGCATCTACCCTGTCAAGCCCTGTAAGAATTTTGTATGTTTCAATTCGATCACCTCTCATTTTTCTCAAATCTAGAGAATATAGGCCTAGTCGACTCATTCTCTCCTCATAGGACAATCACCCCATCCCTTTAATCAGTCTGCTGAACCTTCGTTGCACTCCCACAATAGCAAGTATATCCTTCATTTGGTAAGGAGACCAAAACTGTACACAATAATCCAAGTGCGGTCTCACCAGGACCTTATATAATTGCAGTAAGACGTCTTTACTCTTATACTCAAATCCTCTTGTAATAAAGGCCAACATACGATTTGCTTTCTTAATTGCTTGCTGTGCCTGCATGTTAACTTTCAGTGATTCGTGTACAAGGACACCCAGGTCCCTCTTAACACCAACATTTCCCAATTTCTCACCATTTAAAAAATATTCTGCTTTTCTATTTTTCCTACCAAAGTGGGTAACTTCACATTTTTCCCATTACATTCCATTTGCCATGTTCTTGCCCACTCACTTAGCCTGTCTATATCCCCTTGAAGTCTCTTTGCATCCTCCTCACAACTTACATTCCCTCCTAGCTTTGTATCATCAGCAAACTTGGACATACCTGTATTACATTTGGTCCCCTCATCTAAATCATTGATACAGATTGTGAATTGCTGGGACACAAGCACCGATCCTTGCTGCACCCCACTAGTTACAGCCTGCCAACCCGAAAATAACCCGTTTATTCCTACTCTCTGTTTTCTGTCCATTAACCAATCCTCAATCCATGCTAGTATATTACCCCCAATCCCATGAGCCTAATTTTGTTCAATAGCCTCTTGTTTGGCACCTTATCGAATGCCTTCTGAAAATTCAAATACACCACATCCACTGGTCCCCCCTTATCTATTTGACTTGTTACAACCTCAAAAAATTCTAACAGATCTGTCATACATGATTTCCCTTTCATAAATCCATGTTAATTCTGCCCAATCCTATTATTTTTTTCTCAGGGCCCTTTTACCATGTTCTTAATAATAGATTCTAGCATTTCCCGAGTACTAGTTTCAGGCTAGCTGGTCTGTAGTTCCCCATTTTCTCTCTCCCTCCTTTCTTAAATAGTGGGGTTACATTTGCTGCCGTTCTAGAATCTATGGAATTTTGTAAGATGACGACCAATGCATCCATTATCTCTAGAGCCATTTCTTTCAAAACCCTAGCATGTAGGCCATCAGGTCCAGGGGATTTATTGGCTTTCAGTCCCAATAATTTCTCCATTACTATTTTTTTACTGATACTAATTTCTTTTAGTTCCTTATTTTTGCTAGACCTTAGTACTCCACTATTTCCGAGAGGTTTTTTGTGTCTTCATCCGTGAAGACAGACACAAAGTATTTGTTTAATTTCTCTGCCATTTCCCATTATACCCCATTATAATATCTCCTGTCTCAGCCTGTAAGGGACCCATATTTACTTTTGCTAATCTTTTCCTTTTTACATATCTATCGAAGCTTTCACAGTCTGTTTTCATGACTCTCACTAGTTTACTTTCATATTCTATTTTCCCTTTCTTTTTCAATTTCTTGTCCTCCTTTGCAGAATCCTAAAATCCTTCCAATCCTCAGGCTTACTGCTCTTTTTGGAAACACTATCGAATCATGGAATCATAGAATCATAGAAGTTTACAGTATGGAAGGAGGCCATTTCGGCCCATTGTGTCCGCACCGGCCAACAAGTGGCTATCCACCCAAATCTCACTTTCCAGCTCTAGATCCGTAACCCTGCAGGTTACGGCACTTCAAGTGCACATCCAGGTACTTTTTAAATGTGGTAAGGGTTTCGGCCTCTACCACCCTTTCAGGCAGAGTTCCAGACCTACACAACCCTTGCGTGAAGAAATTCCTCCTCAAATTCCCTCTAAACCTTCTGCCAATTACTTTAAATTTATGCCCCCTGGTTGTTGACCCCTCTGCTAAAGGAAATAGGCCCTTTCTATCCACTATATCTAAGCCCCTCATAATTTTAGACACCTCAGTGAGGTCTCCCCTCAGCCTCCTCTGTTCCAATGAAAACAAATCCAGCCTATCCAATCCTCCACTCCTGGCAACATCCTCGTAAATCTCCTCTGTACCCCTCTCCAGTGCAATCACGTCCTTCCTGTAATGCTGTGACCATAACGGCACACAGTACTCCAGCTGTGGCCTAATTAGTGTTCTATGCAGTTCAAGCATAACCCCGCAGCTCTTCTATTCTATGCCTCAGCTAATAAAAGCAAGCATTCTGTGTGCCTTCTTAACCATCTTATCTACCTGGCCTGCTACCTTCAGGAATCTGTGGACATGCACTCCAAGGTCCCTTTGTTCCTCCACACTTCTCAGTGTCTACCATTTAACGTGTATTACTTTCCTTGTTAGCCCTTCCCAAATTCATTACCTCACACTTCCTTTGATCGAATACTATCTTTAACTTCTCTTGTTAGCCACGGTTCGACGACTTTTCCCATGGGGTTGTTGTGCCTCAAAGGAATGTGAGTTTTTTGTAAATTATGTATTAATTCTTTAAGTGCTTGCCATTGCTTGTCTATCCATCATACCTTTCAATGTAGTTTCCCAACCTAACCTAACCAACTCTCCCCTCATAGCTACATAATTCCCTTTGTTTAGATATAAGATCCTAGTTTCGGAATTAAATAAATCCAATTCAAACTTAATGTAAAATTCCAGCATATTGGATATGTCCTTGCTATACAGTATAAATGCATATGAGGCCCATACTTGAGAGAAGGTCACTCTGTGACCAGTTACCTTTATTACCAAGACCTCAAGTGATGAAAGTGGGTGGAGCTTCCCCTTTTATACCTGAAAGTCCAGGTTAGGAGTGTCTCCCATAAGTTCACCCCCTTGTGGTCAATGTTCTCAAGGTCTACAACTTAGGTCAGCTTATACATGGGTTACAATGATAGTTGAATACATGACATCACCTCCCCGCCAAAGTCTTAATGGGATCACAGGTTAAGTCTCTCTGGTAGTTTACGCTCCCTTGTAGAGCGCCTGAGTTGGGGCTCCGGTTGTTGGGCGCTGGCCTGAGTGTCTGCTGTTTGCGGTGCCTCAGGCCTGCCTGGACTTCCCACAGTGACTGGGCTCTCCTCCACTTGGTTCGGGTGTTCGGTCACTTGTGGTGGAGTAAACTCTACGTCGTGTTCTTCCTCTGCTTCTTCTATGGGGTTGCTGAACCTCCTTTTAGTTTGATCCATGTGTTTGCGGCAGATTTGTCCATTGGTAAGTTTAACTACCAAAACCTTATTCCCCTCTTTGGCAATCACAGTGCCTGCAAGCCATTTGGGCCCTGCAGCGTAATTAAGGAGAAAAACAGGGTCATTGACATCAATACATCACGCCCTCGCATTCCTGTCATGGTAGTCACATTGTGACTGACACTTGCTCTCAACAATTTCTTTCATAGTAGGGTGTATAAGGTATAACCTGGTTTTGAGCGTCCTTTTCATTAGCAGCTCTGTGGGTGGAACCCCTGTGAGCGAGTGTGGTCGGGATATATTGGTCAACAGGAGGCATGATAAGCGGCTTTGTAGGGAACCCCCTTGGACTCTGAGCATCCCCTGTTTGATTATCTGCACTGCTCGTTCTGCCAGGCTGTTTGAGGCCGGCTTGAATGGTGCCGTTCTGACATGGTTGATTCCATTGCCTGCCATGAAGTCCTGGAATTCAGTGTTTATGAAGCACGGGCCATTGTCGCTGACCAAGACATCCGGTAGACCATGGGCGGCGACCATTGCCCGTAGACTTTCTACCGTGGCAGAGAATTTAAAATGGCACACTCAATCCATTTGGAGTAGGCGTCTATTACAACCAAAAACATTTTCCCCATAAAAGGACCTGCGTAGTCCACATGGATGCGTGACCATGGCTTGGCGGACCAGGACCAGGGGCTAAGGGGGGCTTCCCTGTGTGCGTTGCCCAGCTGAGCACATGTGAACACAAAGTTCCAGGTCTGCATCTATTCCTGGCCACCAAACATGTGACCTGGCAATTGCCTTCATCATGACAATGCCCGGGTGCTCATTGTGAAGTTCTCTGATAAACACCTCTCTGCCCCTCTGGGGCATGACTACTCGGTTTCCCCACAATAGGCAATCGACCTGAGTCGAGAGTTCATCCTTGCGCCTATGAAACGGTTTAAATTCCTCAGGGTATGCCCCATACGTGGCTGTTCAGTCCTCATTCAGGGCACATTTGTTAACTAAAGACTGTAGCGGATCTTTATTTCTCCAGACTTTAATCTGACGGGTTGTCACAGGTGAGCCTTCGCTTTCGAAAGCTTCAACAGCCATGACCATTTCAGCATCATGCTCAGTTGCCCCATCAGTGGTGGCTAGTGGGAGACTGCTGAGTGTATCGGCGCAGTTTTCAGTGCCCGGTCTGTGCCGAATTGTGTAGTCATAGGCGGCTAACATAAGTGCCCACCTCTGTATGCGGGCCGATGCATTCGCATTTATGGCCTTGTTGTCGGCCAAAAGGGACGTTAGGGGTTTGTGATCTGTCTCCAGCTCAAATTTCCTGCCAAACAGGTACTGGTACATTTTTTTTACTGCATATTCACATGCTAGCGCTTCCTTTTCTACCATCCCATAGCCCCTTTCTGCCTGGGACAGACTTCTGGAAGCATAAGCTACCGGCTGTAACTGACACTTGGCAATAACATGCTGCAACACACACCCGACCCCATAGGACGACGCATCGTAAGTTAAAACAAGTTTCTTACATGGGTCATATAGCGTTAACAGATTGTTGGAGCACAACAAATTGTGTGCTCTATCAAAAGCCCATTCCTGGCTGTCCCCCCAGACTCAATCGTGACCTTGCGATGGAGCATGTGTAGCGGCTATAACAGCGTGCTCAATTTGGGAAGAAAGTTACCAAAATAGTTCAGGAGCCCGAGGAACGAACGCAGCTCCGTCGTGTTACGGGGTCTGGGTGCTCTCTGAATCACTTCCGTTTTGGACGCAGTAGGGCTGATTCCGTCTGCTGCAACCTCCTCCCTAGGAATTCTACCTCTGGAGCTAAGAAGACGCACTTCGCCTTTTTCAGTCGCAGCCCTACCCAGTCCAGTCTGTGTAGCACCTCCTCCAGGTTGTGGAGGTGTTCTTCAGTACCGCAACCCGTAATGAGGATGTCGTCTTGAAAAACCACTGTCCTTGGAATCGACTTGAGGAGGCTTTCCATATTTCGCTGAAAGATCGCGGCGGCCGAACGAATCCCGAATGGACATCTGTTATACTCAAACAACCCCTTGTGTGTCGTAATGGTGGTCAGCTTCTTCGGCTCACACGCCAGCTCCTGAGTCATGTAATCTGAGGTCAGGTCCAATTTTGAAAAAGGTTTGCCACCGGACAGCGTCGCAAAGAGGTCCTCCGCTCTCGGTAGCGGGTACTGGTCTTGGAGTGACATCCGATTGATGGTGGCCTTGTAATCGCCACCTATACTGACTGACCCATCCGCCTTGAGCACCGGCACGATCGGGCTTGCCCAGTCACTGAATTCGACTGGCGAGATGATGATTCCCTCAGCAGGCGGTCCAATTCGCATTCTACCTTTTCCCGCATCACGCATGGCACCGCTCTGGCCTTGTGGTGTACTGGCCTGGTGTCCGAGTTTATGTGAATCACTACCTTGGCCCCCATGAAAGTGCTGATGCCGGGTTGAAATCATGAGTCAAATTTGTCCAGGACCTGTGAGCATGATACTCGCTCCACAGAAGAAATTGCATTGACATCGCCCCATTTCCAGTTCATGACAGCAAGCCAATTCCTCCCCAGTCGTGCGGGACCGTCCCCCGGGACAATCCAGAGTGGCAACCTGTTCTCCGAATCTTTGTGTGTTTCGACTACCGTGGTGCTGCCTAGCACTGGAATGATCTCCTTTGTATATGTCCGTAGCTGTGCGTCAATCGCCAATAATTTTGGCCTCCTGGCCTTGGACACCCACAACCTTTCGAACTGTTTGATACTCATCAGGGACTGGCTGGCCCCCGTGTCTAGCTCCATTAATATTGGGATGCCATTGAGGAGCACTTTCATCATTATCAGTGGCGTCCTGGTATATAAACTGTATATGTGCTCCACATGAACTCGCTGAACTTCAGCTTCCAGCGATTTCCCCCAGTATTCATTTGGCCTCGTAGGGCTTACATCATGCCCATCCTCCTCATACATCAACCTGGCTGCAGGCTTCCTGCAGATACGCGCCAAGTGACCGCTGACGTTGCAGTTTCTGCTGGTATATTGCTGATACCTGCAAGCTCTGGCTGGGTGTTTGCCTCCACACCTCCAGCATGAGCTGGAAGCCCCATTGTTGGAAACAAAAGGTCCATTTCCAGTCGATTGTCTCTGACTGTCTCTGTAACTGTCCTTAAGCGCACCATTAATAGGTGTTGAAGGCCCCATTACTGGCCGCATCGTCCATTGCGATGGCATGAATCGCCGTTCAGCTAGCCAATGTCTCTGTTGAATTCCCCCTCTGGGTTCGTCTACATGCTGGGGCATGTCCGATTGCCCTTGTCTGCCTCAAGAACTGTGTACCGCGTTAACAATGTTGACTCCCTGGTCGTTTGCCACATTTGAGCCAAGATTTTTGTCAGACATCATTCTGGTCTCTTCCTCCCCTGAGATAAATGACTGGGCTATCAGAGCCGCCGCTTCCAAGGTCAAGTCTTTGGTCTCAATCGGTTTCCTGAAAACCCCAGCATGTCCGATGCCCTCAATAAAAAAGTCTTGCGGCATCTCCGCTCTGCATGCATCTGGGAACTTACATAGGCTCGCCAGTGGCCAGAGATCTGCCACGAAGTCTGGAACGCTTTGCCCTTCTCGCCGCCGGTGCGTGTAAAACCGGTGTCTCGCCATGTGCATGCTGCTCGCCGGTTAAAGGTGTTCCCCGTTCAACTTACTGAGCTCTTCGAACGTCTTGTCCGCCGGCTTCTCTGGCGCTAGAAGGTCCTTCATCAGGGAGTACGTTCTGGATCCACAAACCGTCAGGAGATGAGCCCTACGTTTGTTGGCTGAATCCTGTCCCAACCATTCCTTAGTGACAAAAATTTGCTGTAGTCTCTCAATAAAGTCGTCCCAATCATCACCAACACAGTACCTCTCTTCTGTGCTGCTAGTGGCCATGCTCGCGTGGTTTAAATCCCAGTTTCTCGTCGCCAACCATATGTCCTTACTATACAGTATAAACCCATACTTGAGAGAAGGTCACTCTGTGACCAGTTACCTTTATTACCAAGACCACAAGTGATGAAGGTGGGTGGAGGTTCCCCTTTTATACCGGAAAGTCCAAGTTAGGAGTGTCTCCCACAAGTTCACCCACTCGTGGTCAATGTTCTCAAGGTGTACAACTTGGGTCAGCTTATTACATGGGTTACAATGATAGTTTAATACATGACAATATTATGGTCACTCTTCCCCAAGGGTCCATTTACTTCAAGGTTATTAATTAATCCTTTCTCATCGCACAACACTAGATCTAAAATAACCTTTTCTCTAGTTGGTTCCTCAACATACTGATCTAGAAAACTATCTTGTATATACATTCTATGAATTCGTCCTCCACACTATTACTGCAAGTTTGGTTTGCCCAGTCAATATATAGATTAAAGTCCCCCATGATTACTGTATTCCCTTTGTTACTTGCACCTCTAATTTCCTGATTTATACTGTGCCCTACATTACCACTACTGTTTAGGGGCCTGCAAACAACACCCCGTAATGTTTTCTTCCTCTTGCTGTTTCTTAGCTCCACCCAAACTGATTCTACTTATTGATTTTCCGAGCTAAGATCTTTTCTCGCTACTGTCTTTATCCCATCCTTTATTATCAAGGCTACCCCTCCTCCTTTTCTATTTTGCCTATCCCTTCTAAAAAGTAAGTATCCTGGAATATTTACTTCCCAACCATGGTCACTTTGCATCCACGTCTCCTTAATGACTATTACATCAAACCTATTTTTTTCTATCTGCGCTATTAATTCATCTATTTTGTTGTGAATGCTTCACGCTTACAGATCATCATCATTGGCAGTCCCTCGGAATCGAGGAAGACTTGCTTCTACTCTTAACATGAGTTCTTAGGTGACTGTGCATTCCAATACGAGAGTCACAGTCTCTGTCACAGGTGGGACAGATTGTCATTGAGGGAAGGGGTGGATGGGACTGGTTTGCCACATACTCTTTCCGCAGCCTGCGCTTGATTTCTGCATGCTCTCGGTGACGAAACTCGAGGAGCTCAGCGCCCTCCTGGATGCACTTCCTCCATTTAGGGCGGTCTACGGCCAGGGATTCCCAGGTGTCAGTGGGGATGTTGCACTTTATCAGCGAGGCTTTGAGGGTGTCCTTGTAATGTTTCCGCTGCCCACCTTTGGCTCGTTTGCGTGAAGGAGTTCTGAGTAGAGCGCTTGCTTTTGGAGTCTCATGTCTGGCATGTGAACTATGTGGCCTGCCCAACGGAGCTGATCAAGTGTGGTCAATGCTTCAATGCTGGGGTTGTTGGCCTGGTCGAGGGCGCTAACGTTGGTGCGTCTGTCCTCCCAGGGGATTTGTAGGATCTTGCGGAGACATCGTTGGTGGTATTTCTCCAGCGACTTGAGGTGTCTACTGTACATGGTCCATGTCTCTGAGCCATACAGGAGGGTGGGAATTACTACAGCCTTGTAGACCATGAGCTTGGTGACAGTTTTGAGGGTCTGGTCTTCAAACACTCTTCCTCAGGCGGCCGAAGGCTGCACTGGTGCATTGGAGGCGGTGTTGGATCTCGTTGTCAATGCCTGCTCTTGTTGATGGGAGGCTCCCGAGATAAGGGAAGTGGTCCACGTTTTCCAGGGCTGCGCCATGGATCTTGATGACTGTGGGGCAGTACTGTGCAGCGAGGACAGGCTGGTGGAGGACCTTTGTCTTACTGATGTTTAGCGTAAGGCCCAGATACAGTGCCTTTAGCTTTGACTTTTTTCTATTTATCCCTGATGTCACCTTAGTCACTGATGCCTTATTACCTTTGTTACTCTCTCTGTCCCTTCCTGACCCACTCTGCTTATTTTTACCCAAAACTTTTCTCTGCTCTAGAGCCTTGGCATTTCTCTTGTTGTTTTTAAATTAATCTTCCCTGAATCCTCCCACCCCACCTCCCCCCTCCTCTTCATTAGTTTAAAGCCCCATCTACAGTCCTAGTTATTCAATTCGCCAGGACAGTGGTTCCAGCCCGATTCAAGTCGAGCCTGTTCCAATGGAACAGCTCCCTCTTTCCCCAGTACTGGTGTCAGTGCCCCTGAAAGAAAACTTCTGCCTCCCACACCACTCTTTAAGCCAAGCATTTAACGTTCTAATCTGCTTATCCCTATTCCTGTACCAATTGGCACGTGGCTCAATTATATTTTTCCATATATACTGGAAAAAGAATACATCTAACTGTATTGAATACTTGTCTTTCATTGTATTTTAATGCATTGCATTCGATGGTACTTTAATAATAAAGCATTATATTTCTAGTAGGTATTGATGCATTTCATTAACTAAACAATAATTTAGAGATGTGTAAATTATACGGGGTGGTAAAAGACTAAGCCTCTACTTAAATATCAATGTCATATTCTATGCATTTTATTGCTGTTATGTTACAGTATATGTGCTATCCAAAATGTTATGATATAACATTGTGTTATACCAGTAGATGTCACTGGTGCACTTCTTAGTAAAGTGCACAAATGACTTGCTGACAGATATCCAGTACATGCTTAATGAATGAAAAGAACATGAGGGCCTAGAAATTTGATCACACAGCGCCTGGTGTTTCGTCACTAAACAGTCTCCAAATGTCTAATATGGCGGGCAGAAAGCACAAGCTGGAAATGCGGCGCCCACCACGTTGGATCGCGCATCTCCAGTGGCACCAGGAGTGCACGCCAAAAGAATGTGAAAGGGTGAATAACTTATTTAAATGAGGGTTCTCCGCTTCTTGTGAATTTGGTGTGCCTGGCCGCCTGACTTGCCACGTGCTGAGCTCGCTCAGTAACACGTGGCGCTAACCAGCAGGACCCTTCACCAGCGCTATTTAAGGGGATCATGCCGAACTTGCAGGTTAGTTGCCGGTTTGTCATTTCAGGTGGCTGGCTAACTTCTGGACATTTTTAGGTGTGTTTTATCTCTTTAGAAACTTCAGTTTAGCTGCACAGAACAAGATTTTGCTGGTTTTGAACTGTCGTTGACTGCCTCAGATATAGTTTGCCTGCAAGTCATGAGTGGTCTGGTAGGGCTGCCGTTGGAGTTGGAGGATGAGGGAGAGTAGCACTGAAGACATCAGAGAGCAGATGCAGCTGCCACAACAGAAAGGAAGAGGAGGGCTCTGCGAAGGAGGCCATATCCACAGCAGCTATTCAGTGAGCATGTCTCCTAATTTAACTTTACTGAGGAGCAATGTCTGAGGCACCTTTGCTTCACAAAGGAGGCTGTCACTGAGATACATCACCTGTTGCAGCCTTAACGCTCACCTTGCATCAATCCAATGTGCCATACATTTCCCTTACGTTGTCTTGTGAGAGCTCTATCAGCACCGTGGCATTGTGACCAATTGTGAAGGATTCTGCTCCCTCAATGTGCAGGTGGTTTGCAAACACAGACAATGCATTTTGCAGGCCTGTGCCCAGTATCCAGGCAGCAGTCATGACTCTTATTGTGCTAATCATCTGCCACGCTTTTATTCCAATCAGATCGATAAGTTACAGGCTGACAACTGGGTGACGAGGGATATTTCCCTCCGGACATGGCTCCTGACTCCTGTCAGGAACCCGCACACAGATTCAGAGTTGGCCTACAATGAGAGGCATACCGCCACAAGAAGTGTAATCGATCAAACAATTGTAGGAGATGCAGAAATTACCCTTCGCCCTGTCCAACTGGTTATAAAATTCAGACTTGAGACTTATGAGAAATTACACAAGCCACATGAGTTCTGCCATTAACCTTTTATTGATAAAGACAGATTCAAAACCCCTAACTACGATTGAGCAGTACACCAATAATGTGACAAGAAATCATACATACAACCACCCGCAGATGATCAGTCCAGCGTTGATTGTCGGTCTTCCTTCCCAAAATGACTGGCCAGGTCACCTCCTTCCCTGACTGCAGTAGTTCTTAATCGGTGAGATTATCATTGTTAGGCCACTCCCTCCAACTGCAGTAATGATATATTTTGACCACCGTCTTTTATGCAGGTTTTCTTGCCTTTCTTAGTAAATCAATAATTTAGGATCATGAGAAGCTTTCTTTTAATGTCCGACTCAAATTGTGTGTAAGTTGTAAAATTTTCACACATAACACATCCTGCGCTCATTGCCTTTATCAAAGCTCACATTGTCCAATCACTCAAAGAATCTGCAGAAGTGGGCAATTAGCCATCTGGTCAAACTTCACGTGTTACTTTGCATCCTGGTCTTCAGAACTTCCAAGGTTTGACTCCTCCCTTCAATCACAAACGTCTTGTGTTATGACCTTGTGGCCTTTGCATTACAGAAGCGACGTCTGCAAAACAGTTCTTGAAATGAAATGGGTTTGTTTATTGCTATTGTCTATGGCCACCCTCTGCGGTTATGACATTGTTCAGTCTCGGCCATCTGGACTACAGCCGTTGAACTTAAAAGTAGTTTACAAACTTCCAACAGCTCTGTTTACAAGTGTACACACCTGTTCCAACAAATGCCTGCTAGCCTTTATGTCATTTTCAAAAACCTTTTGCTTGGCAGAGCAATTTTAGTATTTACCAAAATTAAGAATTAAGGGTTTGTATATTCTTACACAATTGGCTTGCCCAAGCAACACTTCCCCTGTCTGGACTGTTCCGGAAGAGCTTTGCACTACCCCCTGAGCAGATTTCTAGTTATCTGCCCAAGGCGCTACTACTTTGGCATCATGAGGGACCAGGTCATACCAGTACGAGGGCATCAAAAGGTGCAGGAGCAGCAGGAAGAAAAGGGTAAGGAGCATGAAGAGGAGAAGGAGAGGCATCAACCACCAATGCCCCGAGGTGGCAAAGGTCTCGAGACCATCTCATCAAGGAACACTTTCCCTAAAACAACCCACAAGTCCCAATTCACCAATAGTCCCACAATCTTTATCACTGCAGTCCTGACTTACCAACATCAGATTGCCTTCCTCTTGTCCAGCTTCATGGGGCTTGTCCTCAAATAAGGACAAATATGAACATCAACATCAAATCCAGCACAAAAATCTTAATTTATCAAACAAATACTATGGCTCAGCTAACAAAAAAAATGACTAATGGCCCTTTTGCCAACCTTTTGTGCCTGTGTTGCGTGTGCTTTTCTTTATTCCAGTGCTCCTTTGAAGTGTTTCCCATTGAACATTTTGCAGCATTGCCGCAATGTCCTAGGTACAATACTTCTGAGATTCATACACTCTGCATCTTCTTCCCATTGTCCCCTGAGCTGATGGCTGGAGGGTTCCCCCCGCCTCTAGGAGAGGAGGATGTTCCTTCCCCTGCCAACTGCCCAGACCAGGGTCACCAGTGCAGCATCAAAGAACCTTGATGCCCTCTCAGTGCTTGCTGCAATCAAGTGGTGCCTTCCTTCTGTAGCCAGAGTGTGTGGTGCAATTATAATCTTTACGAAGTGGTGGCTGTCTTTAAGTGGTGTCAGAGATGCCCAATATCCAACCTCTCTGACAGGTGTGCAGCCAATGAATAACGTGGGTACTGCTTGCTACATGGCGTGCAATTATAATCCATCGTTCAGATGAGACCTTAAACTAAGGCTCCATCTTCCCTCTGAGGTGAACGTGAAAGATCCCATGGTATTATTTGAAGAAGAGCAGAGGAGTTCTCCCCGGTGTCCGGGCCAATATTTATCCCTCAATCAGCATCATAAAAAAAACCCAGATTATTTGTTGTTTGCTGTGCGCAATTTGGCTGCCGTGTTTGCTACTTTACAACAGTGACTACACTTCAAAAATACTTCATTGGCTGTAAAGCACTTTGGAATGCCCTGAGGTTATGAAAGATACTATATAAAAAAAGCAAGTCTAAAAATGCAAGTCTTTCTCAGCTGAGATCAATTAACTTAGAGCAGCGCAGAATTGAACGTAGGATCTTTCTTGTTAGTTTGGTTCAGTATCATACTAGACAGTGCAGCTAACTACAGGCCCTGAATTTGCAGCCAGAGGCTTCCCACGGGGAAATGCATCTGATCCGCAAATAAAATGTCCACTGTTGGTCTGGGAGGTTTGGAGATTTGCGGTCCTGGGCCTCTCCGGGTATGTATGGGCAAAAAGGTCCATGAATCCCTGGGACGCACAAGGTTCACAAGCGCCCCTGGGATCACGTGGGCCAGCCCAACGAATGTCAGAGGGGAATCCCCATTTATGCATATCGGGATTCCATATGTATGGAATCCCCATGGGCTGGATTTTAGGCTTTTATGTTTTTGGGGTGATAATGGCGGTGGGGCAGGAACATTAGTGACCGGGAATAGATTACGCCTAGTAGGTAAGTTTGGGCAGCTGGGCACTGCGTCGGGGGATGCAGCGTTAAGGGAGGCATTGTATACCTGTCTTCGCGCTCGGATGGGAAACGCCCAAGCTAAAGAGGTGGCCCGGGAGCACTCAAGAGACATCTGGAGGGGGGGCGTGGTGAATGGGGGGGCGAGGGAAACTAAAACAGATCAGAAAAACATTTCCAAAACATTGCCCACGCCACCACAACACAAATCGCTAAAAAAATTAAAAGAAGAAACAATCACACTTACCTTAGGAGTTCCTTACTCACCTCTTCGAGAGGATGGTTGGAACGCCCTGATTTTCCAGGCGGTCATTGCGAGGCGCGCTTCCAGGCGGACTGGTGGGTCAGAAGCTCAAACTCACGCCGGTGTCGCAACCAGGGCATTGCACACTGGCGCAGCTCTTCGGACGGTGCTGCTTCATGCCGCCACAAAACCAGACCCAAGGATCGCTGCAGGGCACTGGAGGTTGACCGCCCGCCCAGAAGACCTCATCGCCGCTATTGCCGCCACTCCGGGGCAAAAAATGAAGCACAGAAGACTGGAAAATCCAGCCCCTAGGGGGAGACTTTTGCTTTCATTTTCGACAGTTTTCTCAGCTGTACAGCTGTTTTTGTGGGAGAAACCGCCCGGCGAAAGTTACCTCCTTACTTTTTAAATGGAACTGCCCACATCTCGAAACGACCACCGGGATCAAACCGCCGACATGCACCGCAGGGTGTAAGTTTGGCCTCAACGGAAGCCCGTCCGGATCACCGCGGGAACTGCCCTGTGAAAGCTGCTTAAACAGGGCGGTAGGTGAGTACTCTACAAAGAAAGGTAAGTTAAAGGTTCTTTATTTATTTTTTAAATTGTAAAATGGCGATTAACTGTAAAACTATCTTGGGAATGTTTCTTAACTTTTTTTCTAAGTGACAAAATATGTTTTACGTTTTCACCCCTCCCTAGGCCCGACCGCAGTCTTGGACTAAATCTTAAAAAAAATTTAAGAACCACCTGTTCTCATTAGTTTCAGCTGTAACCACCCAAAAAGTGACGAAAATCTTGGTGTAAGAAGCATTTTCTCACCGGGCGGTTTTACTTACCTCATGAATGGAAAGCTTTGTCGCCGTTAATTGATGAAGCTTAGCGGTTTTTTCTGGGCAGCAATTGGGCGGTGAGGGCTTTAGGGAAAGTCTAGCCTATAGCCTGGTAAAAGCAGGTCTTATGCCTGCTTTTACCAGGCGTAAGAATTTTACGGCATTCGCTGGGCAGAAGTTGGGCAAATAGCCCAACTGTTCACCAGCGAATGTCCTGTTCCTGGGTATGCGGATGATTTGTCGAGTGAATTCTTGACAGTGCATGCCTAAACCCAAAACTTGCGCGGCCGATATGAACACGTGCACACCTCGTCCATGGTCAAATTACGGCCCAATGTATATCATAAATGTCATTTTAATTTATTGGCCCCAAGTTTCCACATGATAAAAAACGGGTGCCCCTCCAGAAACGCGCGATTCTGGAGCGCCCTGCAGCTCCATGTCTGCTTGGCGCGGCGCCCAGGGGGCGGAGCCTACCACTCGTGCCGATTTTGTAAGTGGGAGGGGGCGGGTACCATTTAAATTAGTTTTTTTCCTGCCGGCAACCCTGCGCGTGCGCGTTGGAGCGTTCGCGCACGCGCAGTGTGAAGGAAACATTGGCACTCGGCCATTTTTGTAGTTCTTTGTAGCTGTTTAATTTTTGAACATTTTTTAATAAAAGCACATTGCCATCAGCACATCAGCACTGAGGCTTCTTGCAGCAGTGAGAAGGCTGCAGGAAGCCTCAGAAAGTTGAGGCAGCTGTTTCCCTCCCCCCTCCCGCCCGCCGTCGGGAACAAACGGCTTTCTCCTTCCCCACGCGGGAACGTACGGCTGCCTCAACTTGTGAGGCTTCCTGCAGCATTCTCCCTGGCTGAAGCACTTTCACACAGGTAGGAAGATGGTTTATTTAATCTTTTCTCTGCTTATAAATTTTTATTCAGGTTGGATTTATTTGTATAATATTTGTATAAGTATAAATAAGGATTTATTATAGAATTTTAAGACTTCCTTTCCCCCCCCTTCCCCCCCCACCTCGTTCTGGACGCTTAATTTGTAACCTGCGCCTGATTTTTTAATGTGTAGACAAGGTTTTTTCAGTTTTACAAAAAATTTCACTTGCTCCATTCTAAGTTAGTTTGGAGTATGTTTTCACTGTGGAAACTTTGAAATCAGGCGTCAGTGGCTGGACACGCCCCCTTTTGAAGAAAAAATTCTGTTCCAAAGTGAAACTGTTCTACCTGACTAGAACTGCAGAAAAAAAAATGTGGAGAATTGCGATTTCTAAGATAGTCCGTTCTCCACCAGTTGCTCCTAAAAATCAGGCGCAAATCATGTGGAAACTTGGGCCCATTGTTCCAACTGAGCAAATACAACCAATATTTATTTGAAGTATGTCAGCTAATACTGAAATATTCACTTTAGTATATATCACAACACTTCATCATCATAGGTCGTCCCATGAAATCGAGGAAGACTTGCTTCCCCTCTAAAAGTGAATTCTCAGGTGGCTGTACAGTCTCTGTAACAGGTTGGGCAGACAGTAGTTGAAGGAAAGGGTGGGTGGGGAATCTGGTTTGCTGCACGCTTCTTCCTCTGTCTGTGCTTGATTTCTGCATGCTCTCGGCGACAAAACTCGGTTTGCTCAGCACCCTCCCGGATGCTCTTCCTCCACTTTGGGCGGTCTTGGGCCAGGGATTCCCAGGTGCCGGTGGGGTTGTTGCACTGTACCAAGCAGGCTTTGAGGTTGTCCTTGAAATGTTTTCTCTGCCCACCTGGGGCTTGCTTGTCGTGGCACCAAGCTTATGGTCTACAGGGCAGTAGTGATACCCACCCTCCTACATGGCTCAGACACGTGGACTATATACAGCAGACATCTCAAAATGCTGGAGAAGTACCACCAGCGATGTCTCTGCAATATCCTGCAAATTCACTGGGAGGATAGATGACCAACATCAGTGTTCTCGCCCAGGCCAACATCCCCAGCATTGAAGCACTGACCACACTCGACCAGCTCCATTGGGCAGGCCACTTCGACCACATGCCTAACACGAAACTCCCTAAGCAAGCGCTCTTCTCGGAACTCCTACACAACACTTGATGTATGCCCAGCGGCCCATTCCTGTGTATTAAAATATCTATATCTAGAAAGCAGTGGTTGCCATGGGTATGGGGGAGAGTGAATAACGAAGTGAAATAATTATTGATTGTACATTTATGAGAGAGATTAATGATTGACTTATAAACCCTTCAGAGGAAGACAAAGAGGTAAAATAAATTGTAATTTTGTTAGTTTATCCATGATGCAGTTGAGAACTTGAGATGTGCCAATAAGATGTAGAGCAGCCTGGGGTAAGTATCAAGAATTTGTCTGCAACCTGCTATACCATGTGCCATAGTCTGGGAAGGATTAATCATCTGAAACATGGCTCGAAGAATGTCCTTCAGAATGCCATGCGTTTTATGTCAATAATACCACTGTATCTTCTGCTTCATCCCAGCCTGGGAAATCAAGTTATTTTAAACATGAATACTAATATCTAATGCAAGAAAACTCACTTAAAACCTTGGATAAATAACCAATCATAGGTCAGACAGTCACTACACTTCATGGAATTATTTGTGTATTAATTATATAACTTTAAAAAATGTTGAATTTAAAGTCAATATATTTTTAATGTTTTTTTAATGATTTGATCTCCTTACTCCATCTCGTGGAAAGGCTCCTGCAATAATGTATTGAAGAACAGCAATGAGCATTGCTGCAGCCCCGATTGACCAGTGAGGGGCAACAATTAGCCAGTGATCACAAGCGGTCATAGTGATAATGATGTTCATCGGTGAGGTGAAAAAAAGCTACTGATAATTTATCACCATGTATTGTATCATAAAAAACACACTTTAATGCTTCAGCACCGCATTCCCTTTTATTGGACCTGTCATAGTTATGCCTTGATCAATTGTCTATTCACAGATTTTTTAGCTGCAGTACAGCATTTTGCAAAATCCCATTTCTAAATTAATCCATGTGAACTGAGATAGCAGAGATAAAATTGAAATTGTGATGTATGTTGTTGGAAATGTGTAACTGCTGTTTCAAGCAATCATTATATTGTGAATATGTAACCTAGCAACGAGTGAAACCTGTTGCAAATATCCATTATGCTACTCGTTTCAGTCTATACTATTTTTGCAGTTTTATAGAATCCAGCAGACGAGACTAAACCAGACAGGATTGGACATGTTAATTGCTTGATGAACCAATCCATACTAACTTTTGTTGGATGTTTCTCTCTCCAGTCTAAGCAAGGCAAATTGCCATATAATTAAAGTATGAACACAACCGCGCTGCCAGCTGGCTATTTCTGGCATGTATTCAGCTTGAGCTCAGTAGGATGGGCACCATGTGTTGCATCTGTTGTAAGGCTCGTGGGTTTAAGGGCGATGGCACCAGTATATCTCCGATGCCAGAAATAGACAATCCATTTTCTAGGAATACAGTCTTTGGGCTCAATTTTGCCCGAAGCCATTTTTTGCCCTATTGCCAGATTTATAACCGTCTTTCTAGAAATACTCCAAAAATATTCATTCTAAGTTTCACCGCTGTATTTTTCAAATTTGGCGCTGCGCAGCTTGTCCGGTCATCTCAGGGCAAGTTTTTGCTCCGAAAAAACGATGCCGCACCTTCTGTGCACGTGTGATAAAAAAATAAAGTTTTTGACGTGATTCCTATGGGCACGCTTGCGCAGTACAGCTCCTGGTCTGCAATCAGCCATTTTTAAAGAGCCAGTTGTGTGTGTGAGAACGTTGAGTGCTGTGTGAGAACTGTAATTATCATTGGAAAAATCGGAGCTACAATACAAGATGCAAGGCGGTGCAAGGACCAAGAATTTCTAACAGGATGAAGTGGCAGCACTAGTTACTGTGATTGAGGGGAGATGGCACGAGCTGGACACCAGCAGAGGTCACATAAAAGTTCCACCAAAAGAAATGAAGAAATGCTGGAACCGACTTGCAGAAGATTACTGTGCAATGGTGACCACTCCAAAGTCTGGAGGCCAGTGCAAAAAAAAGTGGCAGGTCCTTGGTCAAGTAGTTAGTGTAAGTAATATTTCATTTTTCAATGGAATTGAAATTGTAAATGTGACCAGCTGTATATTTCACACCCAGGTGAAAGACACCCTCTCCAAAAAGTTGTATTTTCATCTTTGCAGAGGAAGGTGGCACATAACAAAAGGGAAAGAACTCGAACAGGAGGAGACCCAGCAAATCTGCAGCCACTGACACCCTTGGAAGAAAGGGCTGCTGCTTTGATGGGTCCTACCTGGAGAAAAGCAACCACCACTGCATAAGTTGGGCCCACACTCGAGGGAGAGGGTAAGTCCTGCAAATTTCACTGTGAGGAGGGGAAGGAGAGCTCGCCCGCACTCTCCTGAGGTGCAGGATCTCACAGGTGTGGTTCAGATGATGGCAATGAGTGCGGAGAGCATTGACCTTACGCGATCACTCCTGGATACCATCAGTGGAGTGGGTGATGAGGATTCTGGAGTGTCGGGAGAAGTAACAACCCTCTCACGAGAAAGGGGAACGATGTCCGGGATCATGAGTGAGGGAATATCTCAGTTAGCTGAAATCATATCAGTGAACATGATGGAGGGAATGTCACAGGTAACTGATGCGCTGTCTGAACATTAGGGAGGGAATTTCAGAGATAGTTCAAACACTCTCAGTGTACATGAGGGAGGGAATGTTGCAGGTAGTTGAGATACTTTTGCTTAATATGATGGAGGGACTGTTGGAGGTCATTGAGGCACAGTCAGGGCGCATGAGAGAGAGAGTATGTTGAAGTTAGCTGCTGCAATAAGGGAACATGCCCAGACCCCACGTCCATTGAAAGAACGAACTGCCACTCCCACTCCAATCCCCAGACCAGCCTCTGAAGAGCCCTATGCCAGGCCCTCCACATTGTCACCTGCCCGCACCACGCCACCCCCCCCACCCCCCCACCGCCCCTCCGCCCACCCCTACAGGAGCACATTACCCGAGATGTTAGAAAGAATAATCTTTGGACCAACCCCAGAAACACTGCGCTGCCGCTTGCGGGCAGGAGTGGTGGAGTCAGTAAGAACAAGCACGGCAGGAGGCCGAAGGATAAGGTGGAGGAGAGATGGGTGCAGTCTTTCTTTGCTGTTGTTGTTGTTGTTATTATTATTATTGTTACTGTTGTTCTCAAATTAAAAGTTTTTTGTAAATTACGTAACTTTACATGTTTAAAGTTAGTAAGTGATCTTAAAATTTTTAAGTGACTTTAAAGTTTGTAAGTGATCTTAACTGAAAACTTTAAAGTTTGATACAAGAATATTTTTATTAAAGTTAAGTTAAGTACAAATGTTTATTAAACTTTTGAATACAATATATTTTAAATTATAACTGGATCATTTCCATTATTTGTTCGATTATTAACACAACTTTTGGAACTCAAGAAGAATCATTTCCATTATTTGTTTGATTATTAACACAACTTTTGAAGTAAACAAGAATCATTTCCATCATTTGTTCCATTAACACAGCACAACATTATGGAACAGGTCCAAACAGTAAACCTGGTCCATTTCGAATAGTTGCCGCTGACCCTTCAGGCAGCAAAGTGTTCAAGGATGAGCTGCTGGCGCAAGGCTCGAGCAAACGTTAAGGGGGCACGATGGCCCACTTTCCTCCGCTGTTGTGCTCCGGGTTCAGGTAGTTACATGGCTTCCTCATCCTTGTCCTCCTCCTCCTCCTCATCACCTGCATCTTCCTCATCATCATCAGCCACCGTCACTGCAGATGGGTCTTCTACTCATCATCATCATAGGCAGTCCCTCGAAATCGAGGAAGACTTGTTTCCACTCCAAAAGTGATTTCTCAGATGACTGAACAGTCCAATACAGGAATTACAATCTCTATCGCAGGTGGGACAGACAGTTATGGGAGAAAAGGATGAGTGGGGAGTCTGGTATGCCGCACGCTCCTTCCGCTGCCTGCGCTTGTTTTCTGCATGCTCTCGGCGACAAGACTCGAGGTGCTCAGCGCCCTCCCGGATGCTCTTCCTCCACTTAGGGCGATCTTTGTCCAGGGACTCCCAGATGTCGGTGGGGATGGTGCACTTTATCAAGGAAACTTTGAGGGTGCCCTTGAAACGTTTCCTCTGCCCACCTAGGGCTCGCTTGCCTTGTAGGAGTTCTGAGTAGAGCGCTTGCTTTGGGATTCTTGTGTCGGGCATGCAGACAATGTTGCCTGCCCAAGAGAGCTGGTTGAGCATGGTCAATGCTTCGATGCTGGGGATGTTGATGTTACACTCATAATAAATGTTTAGACGGAGTACTGTGTGTAATGAGCAAGTGTGACCTTAGATCCTTTATTACAATTCCAGAGTGCAGGTACCTCGTGGGTGGCCTGGTTATATATTGTGCTCCCAAGGGATGCGGGGATCCCTTGGGACTCCAACAGGTGGGCCCTCTGGTGGTCAGGTGTGATGCAGGTTACAAAGGGTTAAATACATAACATCACTCCCCCGTGAAGTCAACAGTACACTTATTTATAAGGTGAGACGATCTGGGGCTTTGCGCTCCCTTGTCAATTGTCTCGGTACAAATGCTGGTGAGGGTGGATTGTTCAGTTCTTCACTGGGCTGTTGGGCAGCCGGCCTTGCCAGGCTGCTGGGGATGATGAGTTCAGTTTCGTGGTCAACTATGATGTCAGTTGCCACTTGTGTGTGTGTTGGAAGGTCAAAGTTGGTGGGGTCCTCTTCAGGTTGTTCGTAGCTGTTGGTGAACCGCAATTTGATTTGGTCCAAATGTTTTCTGTGCATTTGTCCATTGGTCAGTTTGACCTGAAACACCCTACTCCCCTCTTTGGCCGTGACCGTGCCAACGAGCCATTTGGGACCATATCCATAATTGAGCACAAACACAGGATCATTGATCTCAATATCGTGTGACAAATTTGCGCGGTCATGCTACACACTTTGTTGATGTCACTTGCCCTCCACATGATCATGGAGATTAGGGTGGACAAGAGAGAGCCTTGTTTTAAGCAACCTTTTCATGAGCAGCTCAGCTGGGGGAATCCCAGTGAGTGAGTGGGGTCTGGTGCGGTAGCTGAGCAGTATTCGGGACAACCAGGTCTGCATGGAGCCTTCCGACACACGTTTCAAGCTTTGCTTGATGGTCTGAACTGCCCGTTCTGCCTTGCCGTTGGATGCGGGCTTGAACGGGGCAGATGTGACATGTTTGATACCGTTGCGGGTCATGAATTCCTTGAATTCAGCACTGGTGAATCACGGCCTATTGTTGCTGACTAGGACATCAGGCAAGCCGTAAAGAGGCATGACGGCCCACCCTCCTCCACCATCGTGCTCTGGGTTCAGTTAGTTGCATGGCTTCCTCGTCCTCGTCCACGTCCTCCTGCTCGTCATCTGCATCTTCCTCATCATTATCATCAGCCACTGTAACCACAGGTAGGTCTTCTACTACCAGCTGCTGCTGCCTCATGATGGCTAAGTTATGTAGCATGCAGCACACAACAGTGAACTGACCGACAATCTCAGCAGAGTATAGCAAGTAGCATTCAGAATGGTCCAGGCATCAGAAACGCTATTTCAAGATGCCAATGGTCCTCTCTATAATGCTGCGCGTCGCAATGTGCGACATGTTGTATTCCCAGTCAGCTTCCATCCGGGTTACACGTAGGGGCATCATGAGTCAGGTGGTGAAGCCGTACCCCTTGTCTCCCAACAGCCTTCTGGCTGCTGCTAAAACATGGCAGATATCGCGCTCTCGCATAGGATGAA
This sequence comes from Pristiophorus japonicus, assembly GCF_044704955.1. NCBI lineage: Eukaryota > Metazoa > Chordata > Chondrichthyes > Pristiophoridae > Pristiophorus > Pristiophorus japonicus. The sequence goes on from NC_091987.1 coordinate 50,738,972, forward strand.
CACATCATGGGTGCTCCCAGAGTATCTTGCATCGACTGACATGATGCAATGCATCAATGGAGCGGAGCCTTTTCTGTTCCTATACATCTCGGAATCCTCCCAAGGTGCTCGCAAGGTGCTGTGGGTAAAATCAATGCATGCCCTGTACATTTGGGCAGCCAGCAATCCTGGAGAAGCCCACAGCCATGTCATGCATTGCCTGGGCGGTCATGGGGAACTTTATGTAGTCATTCCTCCGGGCAGATATTGCAACTGCCGAATGCAGATATGTGTTGCATGTTGAAAAATAGTGCACACATCCCCAGTTGTAGCTTGGAAGAATCCAGATGCATAGAATAAAAGTACAGCTGTAACCTTCACTTCAACTGACAAAGCAGTCCTCCTGATGCTTCTAGGTTGTAGGTCTGCTTTCACTAACTCACAGATCTCAGTTACAACTTCTTTGTGGAAATGCAGCCTTCTGACACAGTCCACATCATTCAGGTGTAGATATGAATGCCGTCTCGATATACTCGAGGTGGGTAAGGCCTCCTGCCCAGCACCCTATGGGCTCTGAGGTTCCTCATGCGATGACGTAGAATCAATTGTCTCCTCCACAGCACCCTGGTGCAAAAGGTTTGCACAATGTATGGCATTGTCAGTATTGCCCCCATGCTTAAATTTTAGAAACATGGAAACATAGAAAATAGGTGCAGGAGTAGGCCATTCAGCCCTTCTAGCCTGCACCGCCATTCAATGAGTTCATGGCTGAACATGCAACTTCAGTACCCCATTCCTGCTTTCTCGCCATACCCCTTGATCTCCCTAGTAGTAAGGACTTCATCTAACTCCCTTTTGAATATATTTAGTGAATTGGCCTCAACTACTTTCTGTGGTAGAGAATTCCACAGGTTCACCACTCTCTGGATGAAGAAGTTTCTCCTCATCTCGGTCCTAAATGGCTTAACCCTTATCCTTAGACTGTGACCCCTGGTTCTGGACTTCCCCAACATTGGGAACATTCTTCCTGCATCTAACCTGTCTAAACCCGTCAGAATTTTAAACGTTTCTATGAGGTCCCCTCTCATTCTTCTGAACTCCAGTGAATACAAGCCCAGTTGATCCAGTCTTTCTTGATAGGTCAGTCCCACCATCCCAGGAATCAGTCTGGTGAATCTTCGCTGCACTCCTTCAAAAGCAAGAATGTCCTTCCTCAAGTTAGGAGACCAAAACTGTACACAATACTCCAGGTGTGGCCTCACCAAGGCCCTGTACAACTGTAGCAACACCTCCCTGCCCCTGTACTCAAATCCCCTCGCTATGAAGGCCAACATGCCATTTGCTTTCTTAACCTTCAATGACTGATGTACCATGACACCCAGGTCTCGTTGCACCTCCCCTTTTCCTAATCTGTCACCATTCAGATAATAGTCTGTCTCTCTGTTTTTACCACCAAAGTGGATAACCTCACATTTATCCACATTATACATCATCTGCCATGCATTTGCCCACTCACCTCACCTATCCAAGTCACTCTGCAGCCTCATAGCATTTGCCTTTGAAAGAAGCTTAAAATGGCAGGCAGGAGAAGTTCTTTGTTCTCTCTCCCCAAGGTCTGTATGGACCACACCCAGGTTTGAGCAAGCGCAGTGATCGGGAACCATTCCCCCCCCCCCCACCCCAGCCCCTTCTCCCGCAACCACCCGGGCTCATTTGATGCCTAGTGCAGTTTTGCGATTTCTTCTGATCGCCACCTCACCCACCCCGGGCGCGGGACCGATTCTGACGGCTGACACTCTGACCCTCCAGCCCTATTTGCAGACATTCGGTGGCGGCGTGTGAATTTAAAGAAAGTGAAAACTTCAGAATTCCATCAAACTTCCATCTACTCCATTGTAAGGTGAAAAAATGTAATCTTTATTATGCATATTTAAAGTGTTCTTGACTCCCTCCAAAACTTTGATGAAAAACAATAATGTCTTTCTGTGCTGATTTTTCAATGTGCGCTGCTTTCTCTTAACTCACCAGAAGGTTTTTCGGGAGTGGCCAGATACACTGACTTAGGAGAATTTCTTTTTGGGCAAACTGAAAAATGATAAAAACTGCCGCAGACATGTGGTCACGCCCCCTATGATGTCAAAAAAAACTAACCTAAGAAAATCGTAACTAACTCAGTTATGCTGGCACAGATTCCTTGTAGAAACTTTAATTTAAAAACCTAAGCCAAAAAAAGTGGCGCACACCAAAAAAACGGTGCAAATCACCCGGCAAAATTGAGCCCTTTGTTTCAGACAGCCTTTCCATGACATATCACAATCAGCATGTAACATTTAAACTGCTTTGAATACATTTAACTGAAGAACATGAAGCTGTATTTAAGGATTAAATCTTAGCTCTTATTTGTGGAGTGTTTTTTTTCCATAATATTTGGGTGGATTTTCAGAAGGCAACTTGCATTTTTGACAGGTTGCAAATAAGGCCTAAATAAGTAAAGAAATTGACATCGATTCTTTAGAAGAAAACATTTGGATAACTTGTCTCAACTTTAGGAGTATGGAACATAGGGCCCAAATTTCCCCATGAGTTGCACCATTTCTTTTGGTGTAACTTGATTTTTTCGTTGCAAATATGGCCATTTAATTTGCGCCAGTGTAAGTGAGTTAGTTAGATTTTTTGTTAGGTCAGTTTTTTTTCAAAAGGAGGCGTTCCCAGCCTCTTACACCATTTATGCCAATTTGGCCAGAAAAAAGTTGTACTAAACTGACCTCGGGCAGCGTATGTGTCCACTTTTGTCCGCACAGAAAGACCTTACATACAGTTAAGAAATTGGCGCAAGTAACTACATTTAAAGCATCACCAAGCACCAAACACAGCACAAAAAGTAATAAGCAATTAATTAACAAATAAAATAGAAGGAACCCTGGGCTAGATTTTCGGCTTTCCCAATTTCGAGCCACTAATCACGGTGGGGCGGTCCTGATACGGCCTGAAGAAAGATTGCGCTATCGATTGGGAATTTCAGCAAAAAATGAGGATCCATGATCGGGGGTATTAAATCAGGCGTTAGACAACGGACTTTGTGTGCCAGAGCCGAAAATCATGGCAGTAAAAGAGGCGGCTATTTTGTGCATGCGCAGTCGTGTTTTTGTTTTCCTGGGTGCAGACGTTATTTCAGGGCGTGGCAGCTTCCTCCACGCATGCGCAGATGACCCGCCTGACTTCTGGCACTTCTGCAGAAATGGAGCAGCAGGAGGCCAGATAGCGTGCCAGGCGTTTCTCAACGGAGGCTGCTGAGGCAATAGTCCACGCAATGGAGAGGAGGTGGACATCCCTCCATCTGGAGTGGAGGAGGGAGACCGCTACCAACAATGTTCAAACGGATATGGTGTGAAATTGACCAGGAGGTGTTTGCGACAGACACTGTTGCTAGAACTGGCACTCAATGCCGCAAAAAATTCAATGACCTTACTAGAGTCGTCAGGGTGAGTACCCTTCACATTTATGTATGCCTGCTATCCTTCCAACATGAATGTCAGACATTATGTGAAGTCTTTTATATATCTGCCCATTCTCAAAGTCTTGCTGCCTGTGGTGTGGATTTCACAATGCTTCAGAAAGCTGAAGTCTGACTTCTCCAGCCATTGCCTATTAATTAAGGATGCACATACCCTCTTGTTCCCTAATCATTGAGAACCTTCCTCGCAATACACTCCCACTGCTGATATGGGTTTCATAAAGTTCACCTGCAGCCCCTATGCTACATCCCTCTCACCTCCTACCAATCACTCACAAAGCTCATGTAACATCCACACAGATTGAAGTGAAGACATTTGCACATCTACAAAGTATCAGCTATTGAACTATGGTAGGCATATGTGGTACAACAGAAGGTGAACCCTTTCTGAACCCTTCCGATTTTTCTTATTGCAGGCGAAGCTGTCACACAACAGGCGTGAGCAGTGCTGGGCAGGCGGGGGTCTGCTTCAGATCCTGGACTTAACAGATATCGGGGAATGGGTGTCAGCCATTATTGGAGTACCAGCTGGGACAATTTCCAGGGGTGATGCTGAGCCCCCTTCAGGTAGTGAGATATAAATGGATTGCGCGACTGATGTGACTTCATAGAGACGTGTTATGAAATGTCGTGGGGCCTTCACATGTACATGCGCAATGCCACCTTCCTGCTATCACCCTGCCCCTACCCTGCTGCTAACCACACGTCTGTTGTTTTCTGTTTGCAGAAGAACAGCCACAATCGTGGCAGGCGTCCAAGGAGCCATCGCATGGGGAGATGTTGAGGCATACGACGAGACTGCAGTGCCTGAGCTGCAGAGCCCACCAGTTGGCCCATCACAACAAAGCACATCTGGCTTTGAATCTTCAGAGGCTCCTGGCCCCAGTCACCTACAGCAACGCACAGCGAGAGGGGAAGCTCGGAGGCCAGCTCTCCAGAGGGTGAGTCAGCAAAGTAGATCTGCTCAGCAACAGGCAAACATGGAACTGGACTTGGTGGAAATGTCCAGGGAAAACACAGACATGCACCGTGAACTCATGGTTGCATTGGATCGGATCCCAGAGAGCATCGACAAACTTTCTGCGACTGTTGCGGAGGCAGTGTCGCGCATTTTCGGTGCAACTCAGGAATCCAGTGAGGCCACCATTGCCAAATCACAGAGGCAGGTGGCCTCCAGCTGCAACAGTGGCATTCCAGAGTGTGTGGGGTGTGCCACTGATCATGTTGCAGCATCGATCGAATCGCAGGCACAAGCTACGCTGCAGCTTGTTGATGTGATGCGAACAATGACTAGTGCCCCATTATCTCTGTGTTCCCCACTGTCCAACGGGGAAGGGACGGTGTCGAAGCCCACCAGAAAGTTGTGGAGACACATCGTGATCTGGATGTTGAGGCCCAGCCCTGTCAGGGTCTCAGTTGCTCCAGGAAATGGAAGGTGCTGTCCTTCCTCAGGATGAAAGCATTCTGGCTCCCACCATTTACTCTCCAACCATGCCCCTACATGGTACACACCCGAGCCACCAGTGAATGGTTCTGCCGATGATGAAGCATAGCAGTCCACAGCCAAGCCTTCCAGACCCAGAGCTGGTCCACGGCGTTCTCATATGCAGCAGCCCTCGAGCAGCCTTGCTGTAGGCATTGAGAGATCATTGAGGAGGAGCAGCAGGCGTGGGAGGGGGATGAAGGGAAGGGGGGAAAATCTCTGGCCAAGTCCCCTTAAGGGGTGGGACATCCTTTTGCAGATGCCTTGATATTTTATGAGAGGATGCAACTCATGCCAACAACCAGAAGCGTTCTGCGCAAGCGCACTCCCGGTTCATTTACGAACTTAAATGTGCGACAAAAGTAAAGACTTGCGCATGCACAGATGTTGGCTGAGACTCAACAGCTGCATCCATCTTGTTTTGCCTGGAGCTGGGGAGAGAGACACGGGGAGGGGGGGGAGAGAGACACGGAGGGGTGGTGGGGCGGGGTGGGGGGGGCGGAGGTGAGAGAGATACGGGTGGTGGGGCGGGGGGGGAGAGAGAGAGAGAGAGACATGGGGGGGAGGGGCGATAGTGTCACGGGGGTGGGAGAGAAGGAGACACAGGGTAGAAAGAGAGACACGGCGGGGAGAGAGAGAGACAAGGAGTGGGAGAGAGAGAGAGAGAGAGACACGGTGGGGGGAGAGAAAGAGACAAGGTAGTAGGAGAGAGAGACACGGAGGCGGGGAGTGACAGAGACACGGGGAAGCAAAGAGAGAGCGACATGGGGGGAGAGAGAGAGAGAAGGTGGGGTAGAGAGAGACACGAGGGGGGGAGAGACATGCAGGGAAGATAGAATCATGTGGGTGGGGCAGAGAGAGACATGGGGGGGGGGAGAAAGAGAGGGAGAGAGACATGGGGGGGGTGGGGGGGTGGGGAATGGAGAGAGACATGGGCGGTGGAGAGGGAGAGAGACACGGGAGGGAGGGGGGAGGAGAGAGATCCAGGAGGGGAAGGTGAGAGACACAAGGGGTGAGGAGAGAGAGGGAGACATGGGGGGTAGAGAGAGAGAGAGACATCAGGTGTGGGGGAGACTGGGGAGGGTGTGGGCTGAGAGACTGCCACAAACACACACCGATTGACACACACACAGAATGACACACACACAGAGTGACACACACACACAGACTGACAAACGCATAGAGTGACACATGCACACACTGAGTGGCACACAGACACACACACAGAATGACACACACACAGCACAGGACACAGGGCCCAGAGCACCTCTCCCACCCTCCCTCCCCAGTCTCTCCCACTCTCTCCTTCCCCAGTCATTCTCCCCCCTCCCTACCCATCCCCCCCCATTCCGCCTCTCCCCCCCCCCTCTGCCTCTCCTCCCCTCCCACTCCGCTCTCCCCCCTCTGTCTCTCTCCCTCCCCCTCCCTCCTCCCACTCTCCCCCCCTCTCTCCCCCTCCCCCTCTCCCCACTACATCTCTCCCCTTCTCCTCCTCTCCGTCTCTCCACCTCTCCTCTCTACTCCCGTCAATCCACCCTCCCTCCCCCTTCTTTCCCCCCTCCGTATCTCCCTACCTCCATCTCTCCCACCTCACCCCCTCTCTCCCCCATCCATCTCTCCCTCCCTCCGTCTCTCCCCCCCTCCCCCCACTCCATCTCTCACCCCTTCTGTCTCTCCCCCTCTCCCCTCTGTCTCTCTCCCCTCCGTCTCTCCCCCCCCCCGTCTCTCCACCCCTCTGTCTCTCCGCCCCTCCCGCCTCTTATAACCCAGCCCTTATCAAAACATCAATTCAACTTATTAATTGGCTACGATGCAATTGGAGCAAACTACATCATAGTTTTGACCACTTAAATGCTCTGCATGCATAGAGGCAACTCTCTTCCATGACCTCAACTACAATCGGGCAGGATTGCAGTGGGAAAATTCAAATGGTGAAGTCTATTGCTGGCTCGCTACCCGGCAATTTCCCTTCCCCCCCCCCCCCCCCCCGCAATATGCAAATGACGATGGGGCATGGTCCCTGGTCGATTTCCCTCCCATTGTCTCCACTTACCACCAATTACCGGGCCATCTTGTGGAAGATGGTGGCCCACCCGTGAAGTGGCGGTAAGGAGCTGCGGTGCCCCAGTGGAAGGACAGGACCTGTAGTGGCGCCCTCTCCCTCCAAGGTGGACCCAGCACTTAACTGCTGAAGGCCTGGGTCTTGGTCTAGGACTTCAATGGGAGCCTCGCTGTCTTCATTGGTGTACTTCTACCCCTTTAATTCCTTCACCAGCTCTTCCACTCCTCCAGTGACATCCCTCCCATCCCACCCGCCTGCACCACAATGCACCACTGGGATTTTCCACCCTTGAACTGTTGGTCTGCTTCTTGACAGCAGGAAACCTGCCTGAAGCCCTTCATGCATATGGAATGAACTCTGGCGCTGGAAAATGAGTAATGTTTTGGGCAGATCCAAAGAGGCAGGTGGAACTCTATCCCATAGAGGAAAATTCCCCAGTGCTATCTACAAATCTGACTCATAGGTTGTGCTGATGGGATGACTTTATTAACAAAGTGAACAAGGCGAGAACAACATTGCAATTGTCTTATTGCATCTGCCATAATCCTTTCAGGGGGAGAATCTGAAATGACCAGAAAATTAAGAAAAATCAGATTGCTACACATAAGGAAATCTCCTGTGCCACGCTAAGAAGGCTCAGTTGTCAGGCTGTCTCATAGCAGGTCACACATACAGACCCATGATACCAGTTTTACACTCACAGGAATCATTACATGTAATTATAGGATGAAACAAATTATCTGCCAGGTGGAAAGCTGTCTGTCTAAATTGTACATCATCATCATAGGCAGTCCCCCGGAGTCGAGGATGACTTGCTTCCGCACTAGAAATGAGTTCTCAGGTGACTAATGAGTCCAATGCGGAACCTACAGTCTCTGTCACAGGTGGGGCAAATGGTGGTTGAAGGAACAGGTGGGTGGGGTGCCTGGGTTGCCAGGCACTCCTTCCGCTGTCAACGCTTGGCTTCAGCTTGCTCTCGGTGAAGATATTTGAGGTGTTCAGCACCTTCCCAGATGGCTTTCCTCCACTTTGGGCGGTCTTGGGCCAGAGATTCCAAGGTGTTGGTGGGGATGTTACATTTTTTCAAGGAGGCTTTGAAGGTGTCCTTGATTCATTTCCTCAGCCCACCTGAGGCTCACTTGCCGTGTCCGAGCTCCGAGTAGAGCGGAGCTGATTGAGCGTGCTCAGTGCTTTGCTGCTTGGAATGTTGGCCTGAGCGAGGACAGTAATGTTGGTGTGCCTATCCTGCCAATGGATTTGCAGGATCTTGCAGATGCAGCGTTGGTGATATTTCGCCAGTGTTTTGAGGTGCCTGTTATACATAGTCCATGTTGAGCCATATAGGAGGGCGGGTATCACCACTTGGTGCCGGGTTTGAGGTCCTGGTCTTCAAACACTCTTCCTCAGGTGACCGAAGGCTGCAGAGGCAAAATGAAGGTGGTGTTGGACCTCATCGTTGATGTGCACGTTGTCCAAGGCCTCGTTGTGAATTTTGATAACTGGGGGGCAGTGCTGTGTGGCGGGGGCAGGTTGGTAGAGGACCTTTGTCTTACGGATGTTTAGTGTAAGGCCCATGCTCTCATACCCCTCGGTGGAGGTGTTGCCGATGGCTTGGAGAATTGCCTCCGAGTGTGCGCAATGCAGGCATCATCTGCATACTGTAGTTCGATGATGGAGAATGGGACAACCTTGGATCTGGCCTGGAGGCGGCGGAGGTTGAACAGATTCCAGTTTGTCCTGTAATTTAGCCCCACTCCAGCGGGGAGCTTGCCGAGGGTGAGATGGAGCATTGCAGCAAGAAAGATCGAGAAGAGCGTAGATGCATTGACACAACCTTACTTGACCCCAGTCCGAACGTGGAATGGGTCTGTGGTGGATCTGTTGGTCAGGATCACGGCTTGCATGTCATCGTGGAGAAGGCAAAAAATGGGGACAAACTTTTGAGGGCAGCCGAATCTGAGGTGGATGCTCCATAATCCCTCAGGATTGACAGTGTCGAAGGCTTTTGTGAGGTCGAAGAAGGCCATGTACAAGGGTCGGTGCTGTTCCCTGCATTTCCCTTTCATCTGCCGCGCGGTAAAGATCATGTCCATTGTGCTCCATTGTGGCCGGAATCTGCATTGAGACTTTTCGAGGAGTTCTTCAGCCACAAAAGAAGGCGATTCAGGTGGATTCTTGCGATGACTTTCCTGGTGGTCGACAGTAGGGAGATTCCTCTGTAGTTACCGCAGTTGGACTTGTTGCCTTTCTTGAAGTTGGTCATGATTACAGTGCCTTTGAGATTGCCTAGCATGATCACCTCTTTCCAGATAAGAGAGATGAGGTCATGAATCCGCGCCAGTAGTGCTTCTCCGTCATATTTTAGCATTTCGGTGGGGATTGCATCTGCTCCTGAGGCTTTGTTGTTCTTCAGTTGTCGGATGGCCTTTTCAACCTCGTGCCAGGCTGGGATTGTGTTGAGATGGGTAGCATGCTGTGAGATGGAGTTGAGGACACTCACGTTGAAGACAGAGTTTCGGTTGAGGAGATCCTCAAAGTGTTCCTTCTAGTGGGCACTGACTGCCTCTCTGTCCTGTGATGAGCACCTCTCCATTCTTCGCCAGTAGTGGGGTAGGGCCTCGGGTGCTTGGGCAGTAGGTCGTCTTCATTGCGCTGAAGAATCCTCGCATGTCGTGGTTGTCGGCTAGCTGCTAGATTTCTTGAGCTTTCTCTACCCACCATCTGTTCTTTAGGTCGCGGGTTTTTTGTTGGACCTCGGCCTTCAGACGTCTGTAGAGCTGCTTTCTTGTCCTCGAGTTGTGTTGCTGCTTCCAGTCCAAGAATGCCTTGCACTTGCAGCATTTTAGCTCCTGGATCTCCTGGTCGTTTTCGTCGAACCAATTTTGGTGTTTCCTGGTCGAGTGACCAAGCATCTCTTCGCAGGTGCTGATTATGGGTTGACCAGGCACTGTGAACACTCTGCATCTCTGGGTCACTGGGAGTTGTCAGGTTGGTAGCGAGGCGTTGGCTGCAAGGGCTTTCTTAGCATGATCATTGAGTGCGTTGATTTTCCTGGGGCGTCGCTGTTTTGGGGCAATGTTGATGGTGATGATAGAGCGAATTAGGTTGTGGTCCATCGAGCAGTCATCAGCTCCTGTCATGGCGTGGGTGATGTGCACATCTTTGCATATCTGTCAGTATTTAGTCCCATTACCTGAAGTTAAAATGTTTTTACACTGTAGCTCAGTGCAATCTGGGTCCTGAGAACACAACATCACAACAACCTCTCTACGTCGCTCTCCCATTTTTGCACTTGAAGTCTCCACAGTCCATGAAAATAGTAGTTAGACCCTGGATCAGGCGTTGATGGCATCAGATTAATGTAAAAAAAAACTTTCATGTCTTTCTGCCTAGTCAAAAGTACAAATAATTGAGGAGGCAAAGATGGTGATGTGATACAATGAATTAAATTTTTTGAATGTGAATACTGTTTACACTTTTCCTCTATGGAATCTGTTACGTATGCATGTCAATGATGTACTGTAACACTAGACCTGAATGTACCTTCACCCTGTATATACCATACCTGTACACCAGAGGGTGCTGCTGCTGGAGACCTAAGGTACACTGCAGGGAACCAAGAATAAAAGGGAGCTCACCTCTTGGTGTCCTCACTCCAGGAGCTGCAATAAAGGACTTCAATCTGTACAGTTCAAGTGCCAAACCCCTGCCTCGTGGAGTCATTAACAGAGTGTTTGTATATACAATAACTGGCGATGAGGTTACGAATTTCACGCACAACATGTCTAATCTCATCCTTCTAAACTCCAATGTATAAAGGCCCAGTTGACCAGTCTCTCCTCATATTCCAGCCATCCAGGGAATCAGTCTGGTGAACCTTCGCTGCACTCCCTCAATAGCAAGAATGTCTTTCCTCAGTTTAGGAGACCAAAACTGAACACAATATTCCAGGTGAGGCCTCATCAAGGCACTGTACAACTGCAGTCAGACCTCCCTGCTCCTATAATCAAATCCCCTAGCTATGAAGGCCAACATACCATTTGCATTCTTCAACACCTGCTGTACCTGTATGTCAACTTTCAATGACTGATGAACCATGACACCCAGGTCTCGTTTCACCTCCCCTTTTCCTAATCTGCCGCCATTCAGATAATATTCTGTCCGCGTTTTTGCCCCCAAAGTGGATAACCTCACATTTATCCACATTATACTGCATCTGCCATGCATTTGCCCACTCACCTAACCTGTCCAAGTCACCCTGTAGCCTCTCAGCGTCCCCCTCACAGCTCACACCGTCACCCTGTTTAGTGTCATCTGCAAACTTGGATATTACACTCAATTCCTTCATCTAAATCATTGATGTATATTGTAAAGAGCTGGGGTCCCAGCACTGAGCCCTGCGGCACTCAACTAGTCACTGCCTGCCATTCTGAAAAGGACCCGTTTATCCCGACTCTCTGCTTCCTGTCTGCCAACCAGTTCTCTATTCACGTCAGTATATTAACCCCAATACCATGTGCTTTGATTTTGCACACTAATCTCTTGTGTGGGACCTTGTCAAAAGCCTTTTGAAAGTCCAAAAACACCACATCCACTGGTTCTCCCTTGTCCACTCTACTAGTTACATCCTCAAAAAATTACAGAAAATTTGTCAAGCATGATTTCCCCTTCATAAATCCATGCTACCTTGGACCGATCCTGTCACTGCTTTCCAAATACGCTGCTATTTCATCCTTAATAATTGATTCCAATATTTTCCCCACTACTGATGTCAGGCTAACTGGTCTATAGTTACCCGCTTTCTCGCTCCCTCCCTTTTTAAAAAGTGATGTTACATTAGCTACCCTCCAGTCCATAGGAACTGACCCAGAGTCGATAGATTGTTGGAAAATGATCACCAATGCATCCACTATTTCTAAGGCCACTTCCTTAAGTACTCTGGGATGCAGACTATCAGGCACCGGGGATTTATCGGCCTTCAATCCCATCAATTTCCCAAACACAATTTCCCGCCTAATAAGGATATCCTTCAGTTCCTCCTTCTCACTGGACCCTCGGTCCCCTAGTACTTCCAGAAGGTTATTTGTGTCTTAATTTGTGAAGACAGAACCGAAGTATTTGTTCAATTGGTCTGCCATTTCTTTGTTCCCAATTATAAATTCATCTGAATCCAACTGCAAGGGACCTACGTATGTCTTCACTAATCTTTTTCTCTTCACATACCTATAGAAGCTTTTGAAGTCAGTTTTTATGTTTTTCGGCATGCTTCTTCTTGTACTCTATTTTCACTCTCTTAATTAAACCCTTAGTCCTCCTCTGCTGAATTCTAAATGTCTCCCAGTCCTCAGGTTTGCTGCATTTTCTGGCCAATTTATATGCCTCTTCCCTGGATTTAACACTATCCTTAATTTCCCTTGTTAGCCATGGTTGAGCCACCTTCCCCGTTTTATTTTTACTCCAGATAGGGATGTACAATTGTTGAAGTTCATCTATGTGATCTTTAAATGTTTGCCATTGCCTATCCACCGTCAACCCTTTAAGTATAATTTGCCAGTCTATTCTAGCCAATTCATGCCTCAAACCATCGAAGTTACCTTTCCTTAAGTTCAGGACTCTAGTTTCTGAATTAACTGTGTCACTCTCCATCTTAATAAAGAATTCTACCATGTTATGGTCACTCTTCCCCAAAGGGCCTTGCACAACAAGATTGCTAATTAGTCCTTTCTCATTACACATCACCCAGTCTAGGATGACCAGTTCCCTAGTTGGTTCCTCGACATATTGGTCTAGAAAACCATCCCTAATACACTCCAGGAAATCCTCCTCCACCGTATTGCTACCAATTTGGTTAGCCCAATCAATATGTAGATTAAAGTCACCCATGAGAACTGCTGTATCTTTATTGCATGCATCCCTAATTTCTTGTTTGATGCTGTCCCCAACCTTACTACTACTGTTTGGTGGTCTGTACTCAACTCCCACTAGCGTTTTCTGCTCCTTGGTATTCCGTAGCTCCACCCATACCGATTCCACATCATCCAAGCTAATGTCCTTTCTTACTATTGCATTCATTTCCTCTTTAACCAGCAATGCCACCCCGCCACCTTTTCCTTTATGTCTATCCTTCCTAAATGTTGAATATCCCTGGATGTTGAGTTCCCAGCCTTGGTCACCCTGGAGCCATGTCTTCGTGATGCCAATTACATCATACCCGTTAACTGCCATCTGTGCAGTTAATTCATCCACCTTATTCTGAATACTCCTCGCATTGAGGCACAGAGCCTTCAGGCTTGTCTTTCTAACACACTTTGCCCCTTTAGAATTTTGCTGTAATGTGGCTCTTTTAGATTTTTGCCTTAGGTTGCTCTGCCCTTCATTTTTACTTTTCTTCTTTCTATCTTTTGCTTCTGCCGACATTCTACTTCCCTCTGTCTTCCTGCAAAGGTTCCCATCCCCCTGCCATATTAGTTTAACTCCTCCCCAACAGCACTAGCAAACACTCCCCCCAGGACATTGGTTCCGGTCCTGCCCAAATGCAGACCATCCAGTTTGTACTGGTCCCACCTCCCCCAGAACCGTTTCCAATGTCCCAGGAATTTGAATCCCTCCCTTCTGCACCACTCCTCAAGCCACGTATTCATCTGAGCTATCCTGCAATTCCTACTCTGACTAGCACGTGGCACTGGTAGCAATCCTGAGATTACTACTTTTGAGGTCCTACTTTTTAATTTAGCTCCTAGCTCCCTAAATTCGCCTCGTAGGACCTCATCCCGTTTTTTTACCTATGTCATTGGTACCTATATGCACCACGACAACTGGCTGTTCACCCTCCCTTTTCAGAGTGCCCCGCACCTGCTCCGAGGCATCCTTGACCCTTGCACCAGGGAGGCAACATACCATCCTGGAGTCTCGGTTGCGGCCGCAGAAACGTCAATCTATTCTCCTTACAATTGATTCCCCTATCACTATAGCTCTCCCACTCTTTTTCCTGACCTCCTGTGCAGCAGAGCCACCCACGGTGCCATAAACTTGGCTGCTGCTGCCCTCCCCTGATGAGTCATCCTCCCAACAGTACCCAAAGCGGTGCATCTGTTTTGCAGGGGGGATGACCGCAGGGGACCCCTGCACTACCTTCCTTGCACTGCTTCTCCTGTTGGTCACCCATTCCCCATCTGGCTTTGTACCCTTTACCAGCTGTAAGACTAACTCACTAAACATGCTATTCACGTCATTCTCAGCATCGTGGATGCTCCAGAGTAAATCCAGGCGCAGCTCCAGTGCCGCAATGCGGTCCGACAAGAACTGCAGGCAGATGCACTTCCTGCTCACATAGTCGGCAGGGACAATGGAAACGTCCCTGACTTCCCACATAGTACAGGAGGAGCATCCTGCTATGACTTAACTCTTAGATTAACTTAATTTGGCAACAACAATGCTGAAAGATTACTTACTGATAAAGAAAAGAAAAAGAAAAACTACTTACCAATCACCAGCCAATCACTTACCCCTTTGGCTGTGACATCACCTTTCGATTTCTTTCTACTTTTTGGCCTCCCTGCTGCAGCTGGCCTCTCCGACGACGCTCGAACTCCCGATGCTGCTCCCCGACTGTTGGGCCTCTTGTAGTACTCCTTGAGCTCCCCACTCCGCTTCTACGACGACGCTTGAACTCCCGATGCTGCTCCCCAGCAATCATTCTCCAATCCTTCACATTGATTACTTCCAACTCTTAAAAGGGAGTTACTATCAAGCTGCAACTGCTCATTTTCAGCATTGCTGCACTTGAGTGAGAGCTCTGAGCAACTGAGAGAACGTTGCTGAGGTGCTGAGAGAACTTTGTGGGATGGCTGGTGCAAATCCTGCTGCAAGGGAGAGGGCCGTGTGTTTCAACAATGTGGCTTCGGAGACATTGGTGGGGGCAGTGGAGAGAAGTCGATAATCACTGTTCCCTGCTTCTGGAAGGAGGCCATTGCCACAGGTCTTCAGGGCGATGTGGTGAGAAGTAGCCAAGGAGGGGTTGGCCAGCATTGTTATAAACCGAACCTTGACATAGTGCCACGAGAAGTTCAATGACCTTAGTCGGGAGATTAAGGTGAGTACATGCTTCCACACCTGCTACATACCAGCCTCTGAACCTCTGTCTGTGCACACTGAGCAAACCACCACTTCCCCACCACGCAGCCACCAAACATGTGCAGCTACTTAAACTCACATCCTCATCTCATGCCTTCAATACATTCACAGCTATTCAACTATGGCAGGCACATCTACCACATGCATAACTGGACTCTTACTCACACAAGTTCTTTTCTTTTGCAGGCCAAGAAGGCACATAATTGGAGGGGGTGAACCTCAACTGCAGTAGCTCAGTGACCTGGAGGAGCGAGCGCAGCGGCTCATTGGCCCACAGGTGGTGGACGCCGTGGCCGCCAGAGATGTCGAGCCCGCTGGGGGCAACAATGGTATCTTTATCCCCTCTTCTCATTCCACTTCCCCGTTAAACTAGAAGGCTTTATCATTTTCCATCTCATGATATTGTCTGCCTTCGATGCTCCATTCCTGCCCCCCTGCCCTCAACTTAACATGAGTCTTGTGCCATTTATGTTTTCAGATAATCAGCCAGAAGATATGCAGGCTGTACCTGAGCCTCCCCAGCACACTCAGGACAAAGAGGAGGAGGACCCAAGCACTGCGTCATTGCATCTCTCACCCAAAGGCACCAGCTCAGATACTAGCATACTACATGGTCCTTAGAGGCTAGGTTAGCATTGGGCGATGTACCTGGGCCTAAAGGGCAGATTGATGGGGATGCTGAGGTGCTGCCCCAGGGGAGTGGCAGTGGGTCAGTGGAGTAGAAACCTACTGTCCTCTCTCAGGATGACAGCATTCCTGATCCCACCACTGCCAGTCCGCCATTGCATCTGTCGCTGCCTGTCACCCATCTAGCCCAGACTGCCGCTGCCCAGCCTGAGATGGTGCATTCTAAAGCCAGACCTTCCAAGCCCAGAGCTGGTCGAGGGCATCCTGTAAGGCCATCTGTAGTCTCTGGTCCTGACACAGAGCAGCCATGTTGCAGCCACAGGAGGAGGAGCTGTAGAATAGTTAAACCAAAGAGGGGATATAAGGAAATGCACAAGGGAGGATTGTTATGATACTGTTAATTGTTATGGCATAAGTGTTAATTGGAATGTTTCATCTTTGCTGGTGAGGTGGTGTGGTGATGGGGACATCCAGAGAAACCGGGAAATAGGATGGAATTCACTGGAACCGACATCTGATGAGGCGGTCCTGGACCGCCCTTCCAGAATCCGATTGTTTGCCTGCCTCCTCCATTGTTGGTGTTGCTGCTCCCTGTCCTCCTCCTCCTCCTCTTCCTCCTCGCCCTCCTCCTGCTTCTCCTCCTGAGGTGGTGGAGCTATGCCTGGTGACAATGGCTGCGCCCTCATGATGGCCAAGTTGTGCAGCATGCAGCAGACAGCAACGAAAAGGGACACCTGCTCAGCCGAATCCTGGAGGACTCCTCCCGAATGGTCAAGGCAGCGGAACCACTGCTTCAGCACTCCAATGGTCTGCTGAAGATGTTGCTGGTGGCAGCATGGTTCTCATTATATGAGTGCTGGGCAGAAGTGTTGGGGTTGGAGAGGGGAATTATGTGCCAGTGGGAGAGCAGATAGCCCTCATTTCTGACCAGCCAGCCATGAACCTCATATGGTGGCTGGAGGAGATGTGATGGCTGGCGCATGATGAAGGCATTGTGGCTGCTGCCAGGATAGCAGGAATTGACAGTGAGGATTTGGCTTGTGTGGTTGCAGACCAATTGCACATTCAGTGAGTGGTCGCCTTTGCAGTTACGGAATATCTCAGGATTGTTATGCAGTGCCCGCAAAGCGACGTGGGTACAGTCAATGGCACCCTGCATCATGGGGATGCTCGCTATCCTGGCAAAGCCATCATCATCATCATCATAGGCAGTCCATCGGAATCGAGGAAGACTTGCTTCCACTCTTAAAATAAGTCCTTAGGTGGCTGAACAGAGCAATACGAGAGCCACAGTCCCTGTCACAGGTGGGACAGATAGTCGTTGAGGGTAAGGGAGCATGGGACAGATTTGCCGCGCGCTCTTTCCGCTGCCTGCGCTTGATTTCTGCACGCTCTCGGTGATGAGACTCGAGGTGCTCAGCGCCCTCCCGGATGCACTTCCTCCACTTCGGGCAGTCTTTGGCCAGGGACTCCCAGGTGTCGGTGAGGATGTTGTATTTTATCAGGGAGGCTTTGAGGGTGTCCTTGTAACGTTTCCTCTGCCCACCTTTGGCTCATTTGAAGGAGTTCCGAGTAGAGCGCTTGCTTTGGGAGTCTTGTATCTGGTATGCGGACGATGTGGCCTGCCCAGCGTAGCTGATCAAGTGTGGTCAGTGCTTTGATGCTGGGGATGTGGCCTGGTCGAGGATGCTAATGTTGGTGAATCTGTCCTCCCAGGGGCTTTGTAGGATCTTGCAGAGACATCGTTGGTGGTATTTCTCCAGCGACTTGAGGTGTCTACTGTACATGGTCCATGTGTCTGAGCCATACAGGAGGGCGGGTATTATTACAGCCCTGTAGACCATGAGCCTAGTGCCAGATTTGAGGGCCTGGTCTTCGAACACTCTTTTCCTCAGGCGGCCGAAGGCTGCACTGGCGCACTGGAGGTGGTGTTGAATCTCGTCATTAATGTCTGCTCTTGTTAATAAGAGGCTCCTGAGGTATGGGAAATGGTCCCTGTTATGTATGCAATAAAGGTATTCAAACAGAGTGCTGTTTAACTAAGCAAGGTACAACCTTGGCTCTGCTTTATTTAGGCCCGAAGTGCCAGACTCTCAAAATGGCTGGCCTTTTATATCTTAGCAGCACCATGTGCATGCTGCTTAGTGGCCTCCAACAATGACGTAATCTGGTGGCTACAAACAGAATGCACATACATGACAATACCCCGCTCTGAGATCTTATCACAGTCTCTCACAGGTTGAGACGGTCCGGTGCTTTGCACTCCCAGGTTGACCGTCTCAGTTCGATTCCAGCCTTGGGTGAGTGTGCAGGGTCTGTTATGGCTGATGGCTGGATGACTAACTTGTTGGGGTTGGCAGTGGCTATATCAGGAATTGCAAGTCTATTTTTATTGAACAGGTCCGTGATGGAAATTTTGGGTTCACTGATGACCCTTGAGTCCTCTGAAGACTGCTGATAGGTTGGTTGGTCGTCGATGGTTTCTTCGTCCGACTGTTCTGTCTCGTCTGTGTGCCTCAGCTTTGTCTGATCCATGTGTTTCCTGCAAGTTTGCCCATTCTTGAGCTTAATAATGAATAATCTGTTGCCCTCCTTGGCCATGACCGTACCAGCGATCCATTTGGGACCCTGACCATAGTTCAACACATGTACAGGATCATTAACAGAAATCTCGTATGTTACAGTTGCGCGATCGTGATACCCTTGTTGACTTTGTCTTCTGTATTCAACATGATTATTTAAATCTGGGTGTACCAGAGATAGCTTGGTCTTAAGAGCTTTTCTCATCATGTGTTGAGCAGGCGAGACCCCTGTGAGTGTGTGGGGTCTTGTCCTGTAACTTAGCAGTATGCAGGACAAGCGGGTCTGCAGTGACCCTTGGGCTACTCTCCTCATTCTTTGCTTGATAATTTGTACTGCACATTCAGCTTGCTCGTTGGACGCAGGCTTGAGTGGTGCTGACCTTACATGTTTTATGCCATTAAGTTTCACAAACTCCTGAAATTCCTGACTGGTGAAGCACGACCCATTGTCGCTCACCACTATGTCAAGCAGACCATGTGTCGTGAACATGACACGGAGATTCTCTATGGTTGCCGTGCACGTACTGGATGACATGATTATGCATTCTATCCACTTCAAATAAGCATCCACCACCACTAAAAATATCTTGCCCTGGAAGGGACCTGCAAAATCTACATGGATACTGGACCAAGGTTTGGAAGGCTACGACCGATTCCGCTGGTGCTTTGCTGAGCTGCATGCAATTATTGCACTAATGCACGCATGCTTCCAGCTCAGAATCAATTCCTGACCACCATACATGGGACCTGGCAATGGCTTTCATTATCACTATACCAGGATGTGTGCTGTGTAACTCATGGATGAGCTTCTCTCTCCCTTTCTTGGGCATTACAACACGATTGCCCCACAATATGCAATCTGCTTGAATGGACAGTTTGTCTTTGCGACGAATGTATGGTTTGGCCTCCTCGCACATTGCTTAGGTATGGCAGACCAATCCCCTTTGAGGATGCAACCCTTTACCACCGATAAAATCGGGTCCTGGCTGGTCCAGGTCTTAACTTGTTGAGCCGTGACAGGGGTTCCTTCACTCTCAAAAACATCCATGATTAACATTAGATCCACTGATTATGGCATTTCCACCTCCAGTGTGGGCAACGGCTCAAAGCTCTGTGCCAGGTCTGTGGCGAATGACATAATCATAAGCAGATAATGTCAGCGCCCACCTTTGCATGTGGGATGAAGCGATGGTATTGATACCTTTGCTCTCGGAAAACAATGAAATGAGCGGCTTGTGATCAGTATCTAATTCAAACCTCAGACCGAACAGGTATTGATGCATCTTTTTAACACCGTTCTACCATGCTGTAGGATCTTTCTGTTTTAGACAAACTTTTGGATGCATACGCGACAGGGTTGAATTTTCCCTGACTCATTGGCTTGTTGGAGTACGCAACCAATTCCATATGACGATGCGTCACAGGCCAAAACTAAACGTTTACATGGGTCATAATGTACCAGCAGCTTGTTTGAGCAAAGCAGATTGGTGGCTTTCTCGAAAGCTCTGCCACATTCAATTATCGCCTTTTCTCAATAACATGTGCAGTGGTTCTAGTAAGATGCTCAATTTAGATATAAGTTACCAAAGTAGTTGAGTAAACCCAGGAACGAACGCAGCTCCGTCACATTCTGCAGCATGGGTGCATTCTTGATGGCCTTGGTTTTCACGTCAGTAGGTCTGATGCCATCAGCGGCGATTTTCTTCCCGAGGAATTCGACCTCCGGTACCGTGAAGACGCACTTTGTGCGTTTAAGTCTGAGTCCCACTCTATTCAAATGCAGTAGAACCTCTTCCAGATTGTTCAGATGTTCCTTGGAGTCACGACCAGTGACCAGGATGTCATCTTGGAACACGACGGTTCTAGGAACGGACTTCAGTAAACTTTCCATATTCCTCTGGAATATTGCTGCAGCCGAGCGAATTCCGAAAGGGCACCTGTGGTAAATAAACAGTCCTTTGTGCATGTTAATGCACGTAAGTCTCTTCGACGTCTCGACTAAATCCTGTGTCATATAGGCCAACGTCAAGTCCAGTTTTGTGAACGACTTCCCTCTGGCTAGCATCGCAAACAAGTCATCAGCCTTCAGTAATGGGTACTGATCTTGTTTCAAAACCCTGTTGATCGTAGGCTTGCAGTCTCCACAGATTCTGACTGTGCCATCACTTTGCAGCACAGGAACAATGGGCTGGTACATTCAATAAATTCGACCGGTGATACAATCCCATCACACTGGAATCTGTCCAGTTCAATTTCGACCTTCTCCCTCATCACTGCCCGAGCTTTATGATGGACAGGTCTTGCATCTGAGTCCACGTGGATCTGCACCTTGGCTCCTGTGAAGTTGCTGATACCTGGTTCGAACAGCGAGGGGAACTTGCTCAATATTTGGGCACATGTATCTTCCTCCGATGGCAACGCCTTTATGTCATTCCAGTCGCATCTGATTTTCTCCAACCAGCTCCTACCAAGCAGCGTTTGGCCATTGCTTGGAACAATCCACAGCGGTAACTCATGAACCGCACCGTTATATGACACTTTAATTTGTGAACTGCCAATCACCTTTATCAGTTCTTTGGTGTACGTGCGCAGCTTGGCATTAACAGGATGTAGCCTGGGCCTCACAGTCTTGGTATCCCACAGCTTATTAAATGCCCTCTTGTCCATGATCGATTGACTAGCCCCTGTGTCCAGTTCCACAGATACTGGTATCCCATTATACTTCACATTAATCAAAATTGGTTTACTCTTGGTTATGAAGGAGTACAGTTGATACACTTCCTCCTCTGGCATCTCGGATTGCGTATCCGGATCCGCGCTAGTTTGACTCTCATCCTCCACGTGGTGTGTCGCAGTGCACTTGCTCATCTGTGGACACTTGCGCTGGAGATGCCTCACTCTCAGACAGCCTTTGCAACTATATTGCTTAAATCGGCATTGCTGGTGCATAACGCCAGCACCAACATGGAGAAGTCGGATACAATCCCGCTGGCAGACTTTGGGCAGCCACAGGTTTCGTGAACGCACCCAGATAGGCCCTGCCATGTGGTGCTCTGCCGAACGCCGAATCAATTGCATTTACAGTACTTGCCGAGGTTCGGTTCTTCACCGCTATTTGCTTTGGACTCCTGTCCGTCGTCATACATGATTGAGCGATCTGGATGGCCCTTTTTAAATCCAACTCCTCCACCGCCAAAAGTTTGTGCAGGATCACCTTGTGGTTGATACTGATAACAAAGAAGTCCCACAGCATGTCTGCCGACACCGTCCCGAACTTGCACAGTCCCGCTAAACGTCTCAGGTCGGCAACGAATTCCGCCGTGCTCTGGCCCTCTGATCGAAGGTGTGTATAAAACCTGTGGCCCATGCTTTCGTATGCCTCAGTAAATACGCCGACTATGTCCTGGAGTTCAGCCTCTGTATATGCGCAGATGCAGGCGCCGTCCGCGTACTGTAGCTCGACGACAGAGGTTGGGGTGGTCTTGGACCTAGCCTGGAGACGGCGAAGGTTGAACAGGTTCCCACTGGTTCTGTAGTTTAGTTCCACTCCACCGGGAAGCTTGTTGACTGTGAGGTGGAGCATGGCAGAGAGGAAGATTGAGAAGAGGGTTGGGGCGATGACGCAGCCCTGTTTGACCCTGGTCCGGACGTGGATTGACTCTTTGATGGATCCGTTGGTAAGGATCATGGCCTGCATGTCGTCGTGGAGCAGGTGGAGGATGTTGATAACTTTTGCGGGCATCCGAAATGGAGGAGGACGCTCCATAGACTCTCGCAGTTGACAGTGTCAAAGGCTTTTGTAAGGTCGACGAAGGCCATGCCGTAGATCCATAGTTGTAGAAATTAAGTGCGATGGTGACATTGACTGCCTCTGAGAGAGCTGTCCTCACCCTGGTCTTTCGTCTTTTGGATGAGACATTAAACTGAGGCTCCGTCTCCCCTTTCAAGAGGACGTAAAAGATCCCATGTCACTATTTCGAAGAAGAGCAGGGGAGTTATTTCTGGTGTCCTGGCCAATATATATCTCTCAATCAACATAACAAAAAAACTGATTATCTGATCGTTATCACATTGCTGTTGAGGGAGCTTCCTGTATGCAAATTGGCTGCCGCGTTTCCCACACTACAACAGTGACTACACTCCAAAAGTACTTAATTGGTTGTAAAGCACTTTGAGACATCTGGTGGTTGTGAAAGGTGCTATGTAAATCCAAGTCTTTCTTTCTTTTTTTCTGAGGCTCAAGATATGGTTGCAGGAGGTGGCAGAGCTCTGTGACCACATCCTTGAAACACACTGTTCTTCAGTGAAATTGATGTCGGAGAACTACTGCTGGAATACCCTGGGAGAGTAAGGTCTCCTGTTGCCAGCCCTGTTGGGTCTCATTTTTCTGCCTTTCTCCCGGCCTTTCTCCCTGCATTGCTTCCTGCATTGCTTCCTGCATTTCTCCTTGTATTTCTCTCTTCATTTCTCCCTGCCTAAGTTGCCTCCAATGGTGATGTCGGAGTAGGAGGTTGAATGCCAACGCAGCCCTCAATGAAACACAGAAATGGTTAAGAAGCAGAACACTCCTTTGATGGTGAGTATTTTGCTTTTTCTTTTTCTTTTCAGTAGAAAACCTTTGGCATTGCTGTAAGTGATATGTCCTTACTATACAGTACAAATGCACACGAGGCCCATACTTGAGAGAAGGTCATTCTGTGACCAGTAACCTTTATTCCAGCATTGAAGTGATGAAGGTGGGTGGAGCTTCACCTTTTATACCTGAAAGTCTAGGTTAGGAGTGTCTCCCACAAGTTCACCACTGAGTGGTCAGTGTTCTCACGGTGTACAACTTAGGTCAGTTTATACATGGATTACAATGACAGTTGAATACATGACATCACCTCCCCCCCCCCCCAAAGTCTTATTGGGATCACAGGTTAAGTCTCCCTGGTGGTTTATGCACCCTTGTAGAGCGCCTGAGTTGGAGCTCCGGTTTTGGGGCGCTGGCCTGAGTGTCTGTTGTTTGCGTTGCCTCAGGCCTGTCCGGACTGCCCACAGTGACTGGGCTCTCCTCCACTTGGTTCGGGTGTTCGGTCACCTGTGGTGGAGTGAATTCGACATCATGTTCTTCCTCTGCTTCTTCTATGGGGTTGCTGAACCTCCTTTTTGTTTGATCCACGTGTTTGCGGCAGATTTGTCCATTGGTAAGTTTAACTACCAGAATCCTATTCACCTCTTTGGCAATCACAGTGCCTGTGAGCCATTTGGGCCCTGCAGCGTAATTAAGGACAAAGACAGGGTCATTGACATCAATACATCGTGCCCTCGTATTTCCGTCATGGTAGTCACATTGTGACCGGCGCCTGCTCTCAACAATTTCTTGTGGGGTTTATGAGGGATAACCTGGTTTTGAGCGACCTTTTCATTAGCAGCTCTGCGGGTGGAACCCCTGTGAGCGAGTGTAGTCGGGATCTATTGGCCAACAGGATGCGTGATAAGCGGCTTTGTAGGGAACCCCCTTGGATTCTGAGCAACCCCTGTTTGATTATCTTCACTGCTCGTTCCGCCTGGCCATTTGAGGCCGGCTTGAGCAGTGCCGTTCTGACATGGTTGATACCATTTCCTGCCATGAAGTCCCGGAACTCAATGCTTGTAAAGCACGGGCCATTGTCATTGACCAAGACGTGCGGTAGACCATGGGTGGTGAACATTGCCCATAGACTTTCCACTGTGGCAGAGGATGTGCTTGAATTGAGAATGTCACACTCGATCCATTTGGAGTAGGCATCTACTACAACCAAAAACATTTTTCCCATGAAAGGACCTGCGTAGTCCACATGGATGCGTGACCATGGCTTGGCGGGCCAGGACCAGGGGCTAAGATGGACTTCCCTGGGCTCATTGCCTAGCTGGGCACACGTGTTGCACCTGCGAACACAAAGTTCCAGGTCTGCATCTATCCCTGGCCACCAAACATGTGACCTGGCAATAGCCTTCATCATGACAATGCCCGGGTGCTCCTTGTGGAGGTCTCAGAT
The DNA here is from genome assembly GCF_044704955.1 of Pristiophorus japonicus. Lineage (NCBI taxonomy): Eukaryota > Metazoa > Chordata > Chondrichthyes > Pristiophoridae > Pristiophorus > Pristiophorus japonicus. The sequence goes on from NC_091987.1 coordinate 50,763,372, forward strand.
GAACGCCTCTCTGCCCATTTGGGGCATGACTACTCGGTTCCCCCATAGTAGGCAATCGGCCTGAATCGAGAGTTCATCCTTGCGCCTGTGAAATGGTTTGAATTCCTCAGGGCATGCCCCATACGTGGCTGCCCAGTCCCCATTCAGGACACATTTCTTGACTAAAGACAGTAGCGGGTCTCTATTAGTCCAGACGTTGATCTGACGGGCTGTCACGGGTGAGCCTTCGATTTCGAAAGCTTCAACAGCCATGACCATTTCAGCATCATGCTCGGTTGCCCCCTCGGTGGTGGCTAGTGGGAGCCTGCTGAGTGCATCGGCGCAGTTTTCAGTGCCCGGTCTGTGCCGAATTGTGTAGTCATAGGCGGCTAACGTAAGTGCCCACCTCTGTATGCGGGCCGATGCATTTGCATTTATGGCCTTGTTGTTGGCCAAAAGGGATGTTAGGGGTTTGTGATCTGTCTCCAGCTCAAATTTCCTGCCAAACAGGTACTGGTGCATTTTTTTTAGCGCATATACACATGCGAGCGTTTCCTTTTCTACCATCCCGCAGCCCCTTTCTGCCTGGTACAGATTTCTAGAGGCATAAGCTACCGGCTGTAACTGACCCTTGGCATTAACATGCTGCAATGCACACCCGACCCCATAGGACAACATATCGCACGTTAAAACAAGTTTTTTACATGGGTCAAATAGCGTTAACAGCTTGTTGGAGCATAACAAATTGCGGCTCTATCAAAAGCACTTTCCTGGCTATACCCCCAGACCCATTCGCGACCTTTGCGTAGGAGCAAGTGTAGCGGCTCTAGTAGCGTGCTCAATTTGGGAAGGAAGTTACCAAAATAGTTCAGGAACCCCAGGAATGAACGCAGCTCCGTCGTGTTATGGGGTCTGGGTGCTCTCTGGATCGCTTCTGTTTTGGACGCAGTAGATCTGATCCTGTCTGCTGTTACCCTCATCCCCAGGAATTCTACCTCTGGAGCTAGGAAGATGCACTTTGCCTTTTTCAGTCACAGACCTACCTGGTCCAGTCTGCGTAGCACCTCCTCCAGGTTGTGGATGTGTTCTTCAGTATCGCAACCCGTGATGAGGATGTCGTCTTGAAAAACCACCGTCCTTGGAATCGACTTGAGGAGACTTTCCATGTTTCGTTGAAAGATCGCGGCGGCCGAGCGAATCCCGAATGGACATCTGTTGTACTCAAGCAACCCCTTGTGTGTCATGATGGTGGTCAGCTTCTTCGACTCACTCGCCAGCTCCTGGGTCATGTAAGCTGAGGTCAGGTCCAATTTTGAAAAATATTTGCCACCGGATAGCGTTGCAAAGAGGTCCTCCGCTCTCTGTAGCGGGTACTGGTCTTGGAGTGACACCCGATTGATGGTGGCCTTGTAATCACCACATATCCTGACCGACCCATCCACCTTGAGCACTGGCACAATCAGGCTCGCCCAGTCACTGAATTCAACTGGCGAGAGGATGCCTTCCCTCAACAGGCGGTCCAATTCTATATTTTCCCGCATCACGTACGGCACCGCTCTGGCCTTGTGGTGCACAGGCCTGGTGTCCGGGTTTATGTGAATCACTACCTTGGTCCCCATGAAAGTGCCAATGCCGGGTTGAAATAGTGAGTCAAATTTGTCCAGGATCTGTGAGCATGATATTCGCTCCACAGAAGAAATTGCATTGACATCGTCCCATTTCCAGTTCATGACAGCAAGCCAACTCCTCCCCAGTAGTGCTGGACCGTCGCCCGGGACAATCCAGAGTGGCAACCTGTTCTCCGAATCTTTGTGGATCATGACTACCGTGGCGCTGCCTAGCACCTGAATGATCTCCTTTGTATATGTCCATAGCTGTGCGTCAATCGGCAATAATTTTGGCCTCCTGGCCTTGGACGCCCACAACTTGTCGAACTGTTTGATACTCATCAGGGACTGGCTGGCCCCCATTGATACCGGGATGCCATTGAGGAACACTTTCATCATTATCAGTGGCGTCCTGGTGTATGAACTGTATATGTGCTCCACATGAACTCGCTGAACTTCAGCTTCATGCGATTTCCCCCAGTGTCCATTTGGCCTCGTAAGGCTTACATCGGGCCCGTCCTCCTCGTACATCAACCTGGCTGCAGACTTCATGCACATACGCGCCAAGTGACCGCTGAAGTTGCAATTTCTGCAGGTATATTGCTGATACCTGCAAGCTCTGGCTGTGTGTTTGCCTCCACACCTCCAACATGAGCCGTTGTTGGAAACAAAAGGTCCATTACCAGTTAATTGTCTCTGACTGTCTCCGTAACTGTCCTTAAACGCACCATTGACAGGTGTTGATGGCCTCATTACTGGCCGCTTTGTCCCTTGCGATGGCATGAATCGCCGTTCAGCTAGCCATTGTCTCTGTTGAATTCCCCCTTTGAGTTCGACTACATGTCCGATTGCCCTTGTCTGCCTGAAGAACTGTGTGCCGCATTAACAATGTTGACTCCCTGTCCATTTGCTGCATTTAAACCAAGATTTTTGTCAAACATCATTCTGGTCTCTTCCTCCCCTGAGACGAATGTCTGGGCCATCAAAGCCGTCGTTTTCAGGGTCAAGTCTTTGGTCTCAATCAGTTTCCTGAAAACCCCAGCGTGCCCGATGCCCACAATAAAAAAGTCTCGCAGCATCTCCGCTCTGCATGCATCTGTGAACTTACATAGGCTCGCCAGTCGCCGGAGGTCTGCCACGAAGTCTGGAACACTTTGCCCTTCTCGCCGCCGGTGCGTGTAAAACCGGTGTCTCGCCATGTGCATGCTGCTTGCCGGTTTAAAGTGTTCCCCGATCAACTTACTGAGCTCTTCAAAAGTCTTCTCCGCCGGCTTCTCTGGCGCTAGAAGGTCCTTCATTAGGGAGTATGTCCTGGAACCACAAACCGTCAGGAGATGAGCCCTGCGTTTGTCGGCCGAATCCTGTCCCAGCCATTCCTTAGTGACGAAACTTTGCTGTAGTCTCTCAATAAAATTGGCCCAATCATCACCAACACAGTACCTCTCGTCTGTGCTGCTCGCGGCCATGTTCACGTGGTTTAAATCCCAGTTTCTCGTCGCCAATCATATGTCCTTACTATACAGTACAAATGCACACGAGGCCCATACTTGAGAGAAGGTCACTCTGAGACCAGTAACCTTTATTAGCCAGCACTGAAGTGAAGAAGGTGGGAGGAGCTTCCCCTTTTATACCTGAAAGTCCAGGTTAGGAGTGTCTCCCACAAGTTCACCACCTAGTGGTCAGTGTTCTCACGGTGTACAACTTAGGTCAGTTTATACATGGATTACAGTGACAGTTGAATACATGACAGTAAGTATGAACTGCAAGTAAATATATGTGATCTTTATTATCTAAGGAGAGCTATATAATTAAATCGGCTGTTTGCTGAGTAGCGGCTGGATGCGTTGTGCTAAGGTTAATTCTACCCGATTAGTTGCAAGTGTAACTAGAGAGATGGCAGGGCCGCTCAGTCCCGTGGATTGCACATCCTGTGGCATGTGGGAAGTCCCGGATGCTGTCTCCAACTGCACCAATTCGAGCTCCGTGTTTTGGAGCTTGAGCGACCGCTGGGGTCACTGCGGTGCATCCGTAGGACTGAGAGCAAAGTGGATAGCACATTTCTAGAGGCGGTCACCCCACAGCTTAAGAATGTGCAGGCAGATGGGGATTGGGTAACCACCGGACAGAAGAGGACTAGACATGTAGGCCAGGAGTCCCCTGAGTCCATCTTGCTCTCCAACCGGTACTCTGTTCTGAGTGCCGGTGAGGGCAATGGTGTCTCTGGGGAGTGCAGCCAGAGCCAAGTCCATGGCACCACAGGTCGCTCAGCTGCACAGCGGGGGAGGAAGAAGAATGGAAGAGCTATAGTGGTAGAGTGGTAGTCAGGGGAGCAGAGAGGCGTTTCTGCAGCCGTAGACGTGACTCCAGGATGGTATGTTGCCTCCCTGGTGCTAGGGTCAAGAATGTCCCTGAGCTGCTGCAGGGCATTCTGGCGGGTGAGGGTGAGCAGCCAGAGATCATGGTCTACATCGGTACCAATGACATAGGTAGGAAGAGGGATGAGGTCCTGCAGGCAGAGTTTAGGGAGCTAGGAGAGAGATTAAAAAGCAGGACCTCAAAAGTAGTCATCTCCGGATTACTCCACGTGCTAGTGAATACAGAAATAGGAGGATAGAGCAGATGAATACGTGGCTGGAGAGTTGGTGTAGGCGGGAGGGCTTTAGTTTCCTGAGGCATTGGGACCGCTTCTGGGGGAGGTGGGACCTGTACAAGCCGGACGGGTTGCATCTCAACAGAGCAGGGACCAATAACCTCGCGGCAGGGTTTGCTTGTGCTGTTGGGAAGGGTTTAAACGAGCTTGGCAGGGGGATGGGAAACTGATCATAGATTTAGTAGGGAGAGGAGTAAAGCTGGAATTAGAAAGCAAAAATAAAGAAAGTGAGTTTGAAGGAGAGAGGAAACAAGCAGGAAAAAGGCGTTAAAAAAACAAACTTAAAGGCACTTTGTCAAAATGCATGTAGCATTTGTAACAAAATAGATGAGTTGACGGCACAAATTGAGACAAATGGATATGATCTGATAGCCGTTACAGAGACATGGTTGCAAGGTGATCAGGACTGGGAATTAAATATTCAGGGGTACTTGACAATCCGGAAGGACAGATAGAAAGGAAAAGGAGGTGGGGTAGCTCTATTGATAAAGGATGGAATCACTGCAATAGTAAGAAACGATATTGGCCCAAATGATAAGGGTGTTGAAACAGTTTGGGTGGAGATGAGGAATAATAAGGGGAAAAAGTCATTGGTGGGCATAGTCCAGAGGCTCCCTAACAGTAACAACTCTGTTGGTCGGAGCATAAACCAGGAAATAGTGGGAACGTGTAAAAAGGGAACCGCAATAATCATGGGTGATTTTAACCTCCATATTGATTGGATAAATCAAATTGGTCAGGGTAGCCTTGAGGAGGAGTTCATAGAGTGCATAAGGGATGGGTTGCTTGAGCAGTATGTAACAGAACCAACCAGGGGGCAGGCTATCTTAGATCTGGTCCTGTGTAATGAGCCAGGATTAATAAACAATCTCCTAGTAAAGGATCCCCTTGGAATGAGTGATCATAGCATGATTGAATTTCAAATTCAGATGGATGGTGAGGAAGCTGGATCTCTAACGAGCATACTAAGCTTAAATAAAGGAGACTATGAAGGTATGAGGGCAGAGTTGGGTAAAGTGGACTGGGAAAATAGATTAAAGTGTCGTACGGGTGATGAAAATGGCGTATATTTAAGGAGATATTTCACAACTCTCAAGAAAAATATATTCCAGTGAGGAGGAAAGGGTGTAAGAGAAATGATTGCCATCCATGGCTAACTAAAGAACGATATCTAACTAAAAACAAGGGCATACAAAGTGGCCAAAACTATTGGGAGGACAGAAGACTGGGAAGCTTTTAAAAGCCAGCAAAGAACGACTAACAAAATGATTAAGAAAGTAAACTAGCACAAAATATAGCAAGAGTTTCTATAGGTATATAAAAAAGAAAAGAGTGCCTTAAGTAAATGTTGGTCCCTTAGAGGATGAGACCGGGGAACTAGTAATGAGGAACATGGAGATGGGAGAAACTCTGAACAAATATTTTGTATCAGTCGTTACGGTAGAGGACACTAACAATATTCCAACAGTGGATAGTCAAGGGGCTATAGGGGGTGAGGCACTTAACACAATCACAATCACTAAGGTTGTGGTACTCAGTAAGATAATGGGACTAAAGGCAGATAAATCCCCTGAAGCTGATGGCTTGCATCCTAGGGTCTTAAAAGAAGTAACAGCAGGGATTGTGGATGCATTGGTTGTAATTTACCAAAATTCCCTGGATTCTGGGGAGGTCCCAGCAGATTGGAAAACTGCAAATGTAATGTCCCTATTTAAAAAAGGAGGCAGACAAAAAGCAGGAAACTATAGACCAGTTAGCCTAACATCTGTGCTTGGGAAAATGTTGGAGTCCATTATTAAAGAAGCATAGCAGGACATTTGGAAAAGCAAAATTCGGTCAGGCAGAGTCAGCACGGATTTATGAAGGGGAAGTCATGTTTGACAAATTTGCTGGAATTCTTTGAGGATGTAACGAACAGGGTGAATAAAGGGGAACCAGTGGATGTGGTGTATTTGGACTTCCAGAAGGCAATTGACAAGGTGCCACATAAAAGGTTACTGCACAAGATAAAAGTTCACGGGGTTGGGGGTAATATTTTAGCATGGATAGAGGATTGGCTAACTAACAGAGAACAGAGAGTCGGGATAAATGGTTCATTCTCTGGTTGGCAACCAGTAACTAGTGGGGTGCCGCAGGGATCAGTGCTGGGACTCCAACTATTTACAAGCTATATTAACGACTTAGAAGAAGGAACTGAGTGTAACGTCGCCAAGTTTGCTGACAATACAAAGATGGGAGGAAAAGCAATGTGTGAGGAGGACACAAAAAATCTGCAAAAGGACACAGTGAGTTGTGCAAGCTGGGACATTGAATAAATTTAAGACAAAAATAGACAATTTCTTAAACGATAAGGGGATAAGGGGTTATGGGGAGTGGGTGAGGAGCTGAGTCTATGATCAGATCAGCCATGATCTTATTGAATGGCCGAGCAGGCTCAAGGGGCCGTATGGCCTACTCCTGTTCCTATTTCTTATGTTCTTATGTTCCAACTGAAAATTGCTCAAATCTGTCCAGCAAGTCTGCCTATGTGTTAGTAAGTTGCAAACAGTAATGGCCAACATAAATTATTTCTAAAGATGGCGTGGCCAAAATTGCCCTCCACCTGACGACATCCTCATCACGGGTTACGATACTGAAGAACACCTCCGCAACCTGGAGGAGGTGCTACACAGACTGGACCGGGTAGGTCTGCGACTGAAAAAGGCGAAGTGCGTCTTCCATCTCCAGAGGTAGAATTCCTGGGGATGAGGGTAGCAGCAGACGGGATCAGCCCTACTGCGTCCAAGATGGAAGCGATCCAGAGAGCACACAGACCCCGTAACACGACGGAGCTGCGTTCATTCCTGGGGCTCCTGAACTATTTTGGTAACTTTCTTCCCAAATTGAGCATGCTGCGAGAGCCGCTACACGTGCTCCTACGCAAAGGTCGCGAATGAGTCCAGGGGGACAGCCAGGAAAAGGCTTTTAATAGAGCACGCAATTTGTTATGTTCCAACAATCTGTTAATGCTATATGACCCATGTAAGAAACTTGTGTTAACATGCGATGCGTCGTCCTCTGGTGTCGGGTGTGTGTTGCAGCATGTCAATGCCAATGGTCAGTTACAGCCGGTAGCTTATGCCTCCAGAAGTCTGTCCCAGGCTGAAAGGGGCTACGGGATGATAGAAAAGGAGGCGCTCGCATGTGTATATGCGGTAAAGAAAATGCACCAGTACCTGTTTGGCAGGAAATTTGAGCTGGAGACAGATCACAAACCCCTAACGTCCCTTTTGGCCAACAACAAGGCCATAAATGCAAAAGCATCAGCCTGCATACAGAGGTGGGCACTCACGTTAGACGCCTATGACTACACAATTCGGCACAGACCGGGCACTGAAAACTGCGCCGATGCACTCAGCAGGCTCCCACTAGCCACCACTGAGGGGACTACCGAGCATGCTGCTGAGATGGTCATGGCTGTTTAAGCTTTCGGAAGTGAAGGCTCACCCGTGACAGCCCGTCAGATTAAAGTCTAGACAAATAGAGACCCGCTATTGTCTCTAGTCAAGAAATGTGTCCTGAATGGGGATTGGGCATGCCCTGAGGAATTTAAACCATTTCACAGGCGCAAGTATGAACTCTCGATTCAGGCCGATTGCCTACTATGGGGAAACCAAGTAATCATGCCCCAGATGGGCAGAGAGGTGTTCATCAGAGAATTCCACAATGAGCACCCGGACATTGTCACGATGAAGGCAATTGCCAGGTCACACGTTTGGTGGCCAGGGATAGACACAGATCTGGAACTTTGTGTTCGCAGGTGCAACACGTGTGCCCAGCTGGGCAATGCGCCGAGGGAAGCCCCCCTTAGCCCCTGGCCATGGCCCGCCAAGCCTTGGTCACGCATCCATGTGGACTACGCAGGTCCTTTCATGGGAAAAATGTTTTTGGTGGTAGTAGACGCCTACTCCAAATTGATCGAGTGTGACATTTTAAATTCAAGCACATCCTCTGCCACGGTAGAAAGTCTACGGACAATGTTCGCCGTCCACGGTCTACCGGACATCTTGGTCAGCGACAATGGCCCGTGCTTCACAAGAACTGAATTCCAGGACTTCATGACAGGCAATGGAATTAACCATGTCAGAACGGCACCGTTCAAGCCGGCCTCAAACGGCCAGGCAGAACGAGCAGTGCAGATAATCAAACAGTGGATGCTCAGAATCCAAGGGGGTTCCCTACAATGCTGCTTATCATGCCTCCTGTTGGCCAATAGATCCCAACCACACTCGCTCACAGGGGTTCCACCCGCAGAGCTGCTAATGAAAAGGATGCTCAAAACCCAGTTATCCCTTGTATACCCCACCATGAAAGAAATTGTCGAGAGCAGGCGCCAGTCACAATATGACCACCATGACAGGAATGCGAGGACGCGATGTGTTGATGTAAATGACCCTGCTTTTGTCCTCAACTACGCTGCAGGGCCCAAATGGCTCGCAGGCACTGTGGTTGCCAAAGAGGGAAATAGGATTCTGGTAGTTAAACTTACCAATGGACAAATCTGCCGCAAACATCTGGATCAAACAAAAAGGAGGTTCAGCAACCCCATACAAGAAGCAGAGGAAGAACACGATATAGAGTTCATTCCTCCACAGGTGACTGAACACAGGAACCAAAGGGAGGAGAGCCCAGTCACTTTGGGCAGTCTGGACAGGCCTGAGGCACTGCAAACAGCGGACACTCAAGCCAGTGCCCAACAACCGGAGCCCCAACTCAGGCGCTCTACAAGAGAGCGTAAACCACCAGAGAGACTCAACCTGTGATACCAGTAAGACTTTGGGGGGGAGGTGATGTCATGTATTCAACCAGCATTGTAACTCATGTATAATCTGACCTAAGTTGTACACTGTGAGAACAATGACCACAAGGTGGTGAACTTGTGGGAGACACTCCTAACCTGGACCTTCAGATATAAAAGCGGAAGCTCCACCCACTTCCATCACGTGAGTGCTAAGGAATAAAGGACAGGTCACAGACTGACCTTCTCTCAAGCATGGGCCTTGTGTGCATTTATACTGTATAGTAAGGATGTATCAGGAAACACCTTGACCCACTTCAAATGGCTATCAATCATAGCATTCTAGCTCAGCAAAATCAATATGTAGCCTTTGCCACACCCTTGGAGGCCATTTCCATGGCTGTAATGGTACTGAAGGTGCTTGCTTGCTTACCGATTGACATGTCGTACACTGACTTACGATGTATTCTATATCTTTATCAAGACCTGGCCACCATAAGTAACTGCATGCAAAACTCTTGGTCATGGAGGTCTTCTAATAATTTGGACCTGAATTTATTTGGTATAACTACTCTTGCACCCCACATGATACAATCTTTATTGACTGATAATTCATTCCTGTGAATGAAGAATGGATGAATCTCTTTGTCTGTTACTTGCTTTGGCCATCCGTTTGCAATATGTTCATACACCTTTGACATAACTGGGTCACATTTGGTTGCTCTACCAATCTCTTCAGCTGTGACTGCCAATTCATCAATGTATTTAAAATAGAACACCTCTTCCCTATCGGGTGTAACTTGTGATGGGGAAAGCAATCTAGACATATCATCAGCATTACTGTGATCAGATGATCATCTGTATTCAATGTCATATGTATATGCTGACAAAATCAAAGCCTATCTCTGCATTCGGGCTGCAGCTAATGTTGGAACTGGGGACTTTGGATGGAGGATTGCTGTCAGGGGCTTATGGTTCATAATGAGAGTAAACTTACGACCATGTAAGTATTTGTGGAACTTCTTGACCCCAAAAATTAATGCCAAAGGTTCCCTTTCGATTTGCACATAATTACTTTCACTGGCACTGAGAGTATGTGAAGCAAAAGCAATTGGCCTCTCCTCCCCACTACATAATACATGAGAGATTACTGCCCCAACTCCATATGGGGAGGCATCACATGCTAGCTTGATCTCCTGAGAGATGTCATCGTGAACTAACATGATGCTCTCTACCAAGTTGCTTTTACACTCCTTGAATGCTGTATCGCATTCTTTTGACCACTTCCAATGCACCTGTTTTTTCAATAGTTCATTCAGTGGATGTAATACTGTAGCCAAATTTGGTTGGAACTTCCCACAATAGTTCAAAAGACCCAAAAATGATCGAAGTTCTGTGACATTCTTGGGAGTGGGTGCATTTCTGATTGCATCCAGTTTTTCCTTGGTTGGATGTAAACCATCTTTGTCCACTCTGTACCCTAAGTACTCCACTGAGTTTTGAAATAACTCACACTTGTGAGCAGACATTCACACTCTGTGCTTCTTGAGCCATTTGAGGACTTCATTCAATATGTTATTATGAATTTGCCTATTTGGTGCTGAAATTAGTATGTTATCTGAATAACATACTACGACTTCAATACCTTGCAAAATCTGGTTCATTACCCCTTGGAATATGGCAGGGGCGGAAGACATTCCAAACGGTAGCCTATTAAATTGATATAGGCCTAGATGGGTATTTATAGTCAAGCATGACTTGGACTCCTCATCTAGTTCAAGTTGTAAGTAGGCATTTGTAAGGTCCAACTTTGAGAAAATCTGACCCCCTGTCAGTGTCGTGAACAAATCTTCTATATTTGGGACATTACCCTCTGGAACCTGGTTTATGGTTATTTTATAATCACAATCTTACCTTACCATCGGACTTAGGTACAACAACAATGGGTGCAGCCCAATTACATCAATCTATCTTAGAAATAATATTCTCAGTCTCTCGTCTTTTGAGTTCTTGCTCAACTTTCTCCTTGAGTGCATATGGTATGGAACGTGGCTTGTCGTAAATCGATCTAGCGTCCTTCTCGCCTTGAAGCCTTGGATCAGACTGCCCGTTTCGCAGAACACCTTCGGATAGTTCTTGATAACATCATCCTTTGACGCAAATCTCGTTTCAACATGAAAAATCTCACTCCAATCCAGCTTCAATGATCCCAATCAATTACTTCCTGGTAAGGTAGCTTGGAAGGATCTAGTGGCATAAAAGCTGAGGGTGACGATCGCCTTGAATGTGACGCTCAGGGCTGTCCTCAACCTTGTTTGCAGCTGCAAGTCTGGCTGCAGGAGATTGCAGAGCTCCGTGATGATGTCCTTGGGAATCACAGTCTACGGAGACACTGGTCATCAGATAGGTCCCTGTATGAGAACTGCAGCAGCAGGTTAGAGTGCAAAGGTAAGAGTTTGGTAAGTGGGAGAGTTCGGTCTAGTGGGAGCGGAAGGTGTTGCTTTGTCTTGTTTTCCCAACCCGTGCTGACTCCCCGACCTGGGAGGAAAAGAAAACGAAGTGTGACATCTCAGCCAAGAGGGTAAGTGATTGGCTGGTTGATTGGTGAGTAGTTTTTCTTTTTTCCTTATCTTGTCAGTAAGAGCCCTTTGACATTGTTGCCAAATTAGGTGACTTTAAGGGTTAAGTCATGGAAGGAGAGCCCAAACCCATGTCATGCTCCTCCTGTGCCATGTGGGAAATCAGAGACGCTTACAATGTCCCTGACACTATGTGTGCAGGTAATGTATCCAGCTGCATCTCCTGTTAGACCGCATGATGGCACTGGAGCTGCGATGGATTCACTCTGGAGCATGCGCGATGCTGAGAATGTCGTGAATAGCACGTTTAGTGAGTTGGTCACACCGCAGGTAAAGGTTACAAAGGCAGATAGGGGATGGGTGACCATCAGGCTGAGCAGGAGTAGGAAGGCAGTGCAAGAGTCCCCTGTGGTCATCTCCCTCCAAAACAGATATATCGCTTTGGATATAGTTGGGGGAGATAGCTCATCAGGGGAAGGCAGCAGCAGCCAAGTTCATGGCACCGTGGGTGGCTCTGCTGCACAGGAGGGCAGGAAAAAGAGTGGGAGAGTTATAGTGGTGGGGGATTCGATTGTAAGGGGGATAGATAGGTGTTTCTGCGGTCGCAACTGAGACTCCAGGATGGTATGTTGCCTCCCTGATGCAAGGGTCAAGGATGTCTCCGAGCGGCTGCAGGACATTCTGGAGCAGAAGGGTGAACAGCCAGTTGTCGTGGTGCATATAGGTACCAAAGATATAGGTAAAAAGCGGGATGAGGTCCGACAAACTGAATTTAGGGAGCTAGGAATTAAATTAAAAAGTAGGACCTCAAAGGTAGTAATCTCAGGATTGCTACCAGTACCACATGCTGGTCAGAGAAGGAATTGCAGGATAGCTAAGATGAATATGTGGCTTGAGGAGTAGTGCAAGAGGGAGGGATTCAAATTCCTGGGACATTGGAACCGGTTCTGGGGGAGGTGGGACCAGTACAAACCGGACGGTCTGCACCTGGGCAGGACCGGAACCAATGACCTGGGGGGAGTGTTTGCTCGTGCTGTTGGGGAGGGGTTAAACTAATATGGCAGGGGGATGGGAACCTATGCAGGAAGACAGAGGGAAATAAAATGGGGCAGAAGCAAAAGATAGAAAGGAAAATAGTAAAAGTGGAGGGCAGAGAAACCCAAGGCAAAAATCAAAAAGCGTCACATTACAGCAAAATTCTAAAGGGAAAAAGAGTGCTAAAAAGACAAGCCTTAAGGCTCTGTGCCTCAATGCGAGGAGTATTCATAATAAGGTGGATGAATTAATTGCGCAGGCAGCTATTAATGATTATGATATAATTGGGATTACGGAGACATGGCTCCAGGGTGACCAAGGCTGGGAACTCAACATCCAGGGGTATTCAACATTCAGGAAAGATAGACAGAAAGGAAAAGGAGGTGGGGTTGCATTTCTGGTTATACAGGAAATTAATGCAATAGTAAGAAAGGATCTTAGCTTGGATAATGTGGAATCTGTATGGATAGAGCTGCAGAATACCAAAGGGCAGAAAACGCTAGTGGGAGGTGTGTACAGACCACCAAACAGTAGTAGTGAGGTTGGGGATGGCATCAAACAGGAAATTAGGGATGCATGCAATAAAGGTACAGCAGTTATCATGGGTGACTTTAATCAACATTTTGATTGGGCTAACCAAGCTGGTAGCAATGCGGTGGAGGAGGATTTCCTGGAGTGTATTCGGGATGGTTTTCTGGACCATTATGTCAAGGAACCAACCAGCTGGCCATCTTAGACTGGGTGTTGTGTAATGAGAGAGGACTAATTTGCAATCTTGTTGTGTGAGGCCCCCTGAGGAAGAATGACCACAATATGGTAGAATTCTTTATTAAGATGGAGAGTGACAGTGTTAATTCAGAGACTAGGGTCCTGAATTTAAGGAAAGGTAACTTTGATGGTATGAAACATAGAAACATAGAAACATAGAAAATAGGTGCAGGAGTAGAACATTTGGCCCTTCGAGCCTGCACCACCATTCAATGAGTTCATGGCTGAACATGCAATTTCAGTACCCCATTCCTGCTTTCTCGCCATACCCCTTGATCCTCCTAGTAGTAAGGACTACATCTAACTTCTTTTTGAATATATTTCGTGAATTGGCCTCAACAACTTTCTGTCGTCGAGAATTCCACAGGTTCACCACTCTCTGGGTGAAGAAATTTCTCCTCATCTCGGTCCTAAATGGCTTACCCCTTATCCTTAGACTGTGACCCTTGGTTCTGGACTTCCCCAACATTGGGAACATTCTTCCTGCATCTAACCTGTCTAAACCCATGAGACGTGAATTGGCTAGGATAGACTGGCAAATGAAACCTGAAGGGTTGACAGTGGATAGGCAATGGCAGACATTTATAGATTACATGGATGAACTTCAACAATTGTACATCCCTTTCTGGAGTAAAAAAACACAGGGAAGATAGCTCAACTGTGGCTAACAAGGGAAATTAGGGATAGTGTTAAATCCAAGGAAGAGGCATATAAATTGGTCGGTAAAAGCAGCAAACCTGAGGACTGGGAGAAATTTAGAATTCAGCAGAACAGGACAATGGGTTTAATTAGGAGGGGGAAAATAGAGTATGAGAGGAAGCTTGCAGGGAACATAAAAACTGACTGCAAAAGCTTCTATAGATATGTGAAGAGAAAAAGATTAGTGAAGACCAATGTAGGTCCCCTTGCAGTCAGAACCAGGTGAATTTATAATGGGGAACAAAGAAATGGCAGACCAATTGAACAAATACTTTGGATCTATCTTTACTAAGGAAGACACAAATAACGTTCCGGAAATACTAGGGGTTCGAGGGTCTCTCGAAAAGGAGGAACTGAAGGAAATCCTTATTAGTCAGGAAATTGTCTTAAGGAAATTGATGGAATTGAAGGCCGATAAATCCCCAGAGCCGGATAGGCTGCATCCTAGAGTACTCAAGGAAGTGGCCCTCGAAATAGCGGATGCATTGGTGATCATTTTCCAACATTCTATTGTCTCTGGATCAGTTCCTATGGACTGGAGGGTAGCTAATGTAACACCACTTTTTAAAAAAGGAGGGAGAGAGAAAACTGGGAATTATAGACCAGTTAGCCTGACATCGGTGGTGGGAAAAATGTGGAAATCAATTATTAAAGATGAACTAGCAGCGCATTTGGAAAGCAGTAACAGGATCTGTCCAAGTCAGCATGGATTTATGAAAGGGAAATCATGCTTGACAAATCTCCTCGAATTTTTTGAGGAGGTAACTAGTAGAGTGGACAAGGGAGAACCAGTGGATGTGGTGTATTTGGACTTTCAAAAGGCTTTTGACAAGGTCTCACACAAGAGATTAGTGTGCAAAATTAAAGCACTTGGTATTGGGGGTAATGTACTGACGTGGATCGAGAACTGGTTGGCAGAGAGGAAGCAGAGAGACGTAATAAATGAGTCCTTTTCAGAATGGCAGGAATTGACCAGTCGGGTGCTGCAGTGTTCAGTGCTTGGATCCCAGCTATTTACAATATACATCAATGATTTAGATGAAGGAATTGAATGTAATATCTCCAAGTTTACAGATGACACTAAACTGGTTGGCGGTGTGAGCTGTGAGGAGGATGCTAAGAGGCTGCAGGGTGATTATACAGGTTAGGTGAGTGGGCACATGCAGTATAATGTGGAGAAATGTGAGGTTATCCACTTTGGTGGCAAAAACAGGAAGACAGAATATTCGATGAATTGTGACAGATTAGGAAAAGGGGAGGTGCAACGAGACCTGAGTGTCATGGGACATCAGTCATTGAAGTTTGGCATGCAGGTACAGCAGGCGGTGAAGAAGGCAAATGGCATGTTGGCCTTCATAGCTAGAGAATTTGAGTATAGGAGCAGGGAGGTCTTACTGCAGTTGTACAGAGCCTTGGTGAGGCCACACCTGGAATATTGTGTTCAGTTTTGGTCTCCTAATCTGAGGAAGGACGTTCTTGCTATTGAGGGAGTACAGCGAAGGTTCACCAGATTGATTCCCGGGATGGCAGGACTGACATATGAGAGAGACTGGATCAACTGGGCTTGTATCCACTGGAGTTTAGAAGAATGAGAGGGGATCTCATAGAAACATATACATTTCTGACGGGATTGGACAGGTTAAAGGCAGGAAGAATGTTCCCGTTGCTGGGGAGTTCCAGAACCAGGGGTCACAGTCTAAGAACAAGGGGTAAGCCATTTAGGACTGAGATGAGGAGAAACTTCTTCACTCAGAGAGTGGTTAGCCTGTGGAATTCTCTACCGCAGATAGTTGTTGTGGCCAGTTCGTTAGATATATTCAAAAGGGAGTTAGATATGGCCCTTACGGCCAAAGGCATTAAGGGGTATGGAGAGAAAGCAGGAAAAGGATACTAAGGTTGGATGATCAGTCATGATCTTATTGAATGGCGCTACAGGCTCGAAGGCCCAAATGGCCTGCTCCTGCACCTATTTTCTATGTTTCTATGTTTCTATGCTGCCGGTAGACCCTTTGCTGATTGTGCCTTCTGCCACCACGTCTGTGCAGCCTCTCTCACTCAGCTGCGTCATTGCCATCTTCCTCCTGATCTGGTTGGTCCTCAGCCTCTGCATCTGCCTCCTCTGCAGACTGCCTCCTAGCCTGCTGGCCCAGTATCTGGTGCGGGGGGGGTCTGCATACCTCAGCCTCCTCCTGATGGCATGCGCTTGTTGAGGCTCTTCCTGGTGCAGTTCTCTGGGCTGACCTCTCTCGCCATCTCCCTGGCCTTCTGCATGCTGGTCAGCCATGATTGCTGCGGCCCTTGTCCACTACCTCCCCAGCTGTTCTACCCGGCGCAGCCTTCTCCTGCGTGCCTCCCTGGCACGCACAATGTGCAGGAGGCGTTAACCTGCCAGCACTGCCCCATTTCGATCTCCTTCCTAAGCCCAGCCTCCTCAATCACAGCTCCCTGTTATGGAGTTGGAAGAGCCTGGAGCACTGTCAATCAAGCGTGCTGTCAGCAAGGCTACTCCCAACGCTTTAAAAAGTCTGAGATAAAGTCATTGACAAAAATGCTGCTAAATCCAACACACCTTTAAACACCGCTGTCAGTCTTCAGCAAACACTGTGTACCGACACAAAAGCCTAATGCAGGCACTGTCAAGCGGTGGCAAAACTTTTTCAGCTGAATTTCACTTCCGGGTGTGTCCTCGGTGGTGCGCGCTCTGATGACGCACTTAAGGAGGCTTCGGCAGTAGTGGGGCAGATATGCTCACCACCAGAAAAACGCATGAGGGCAATTGCGCGAAAGACGGCCATTCCGCAGAAACTCGGCGGCCATTCCCCACTTCTCCATGGCCGCCAGATAATGGCCAGATGACTTAATGAAAGGGGCAATTTCGGCCCCGGCACCTTTAAATAGCGCTCCTCCAGTCAAATCCCAACTGAAACTTGACAGCTGAAGCTGTCCTTGTCAGCGCCAAGCGGTAATTCAGGAGCGCGACCAAATTTCTCTTCTGGGACGGTAACAGGGCGGTGCGCATGGCGATGACATCATCTTCACCGTGCAGCCGAGCGGGGCGCTACCTGTTAGTGCCTCCGCAAAACTCTGCCCAATTTAGCAGGGGGCATTGGCCTTGCCGTGCCCAGGGCGAAAACTCATTTGTGCCCTGTTAACGCCCCCCTCGGACACCCCCCATGGCGCTAACATGAGTCGCAAAGTACCCAAATTCTGTCCCCTTTAGGTTTGGTGTGAGGGGATGGTGGAGCGATCAGTACAACTCCCTGATGGCAAGGAGTGCCTCTAACAGTCGCTGCAGAGAGATCAATACTTTTGGGTGTAGCACCCAAAAAATACATTTCTTACAACATAGCCTGTGGGCCCAAGTTCTAACATTAGTATCAATGCTGAGGATACCAGTGAATGACAAAAAAGAAAAGTTTAACATTTTTGGGTAGAGACCCTTCATCAAAATTTTGACCAATGGGGTGGAATGTTTTCAGCAGTTCCCTGACCCCCAGCTGTAATGAAAGCGTGGCAGAAATTCCAGAGAAACACCATAAATAGCCATTTACACCATTTCTCCAGAGTTTGCACTACAATTACAGCAGGAGGTCAGTAGAACCCTTATGGAAGTTATTGGAAAGGGTCTCTATACCTGCCTTTTCTATTTTACAATGCTAACGGTGCTGCTTCGGATTTCCAGAACTTTTTATTACGCACCTTAGTGAAGATAAAGTTTATGATATTTTTTTTATTTTTGCCAAGTTCTTCACATTTTCTCCTGAAGGTGGATATTTTTGCATCTACAGCTGATGTTAAACTGAATGGATTTTTGAAAACTGATGAAGGCTTTGATGTTTTTATATCTTCCTTGTTTCCAATGACTTTCCAAAAATTTCTTCTAACTTCCCCAGCCTGTTGTTATTTGATAAATGACATCATTTTACTGAATAAATAAGAATAAAAATTGCGCCATTTTTTTAAGGGGGTAAATTTGGCCACTAAATACGCCTGTCGTTAAAAAACAGCGCTGCACAACAATTCATGTTAAAAACTGTGACCTTGCCAACTTTAGCCCGAGGCCAATAAATGTCAAAAATACAGGCCCTGGGAAGGGAGAAAACACAAAAAATAAATTGCAGAAAACAAAAAATCAAAAATCACGAAACATTTACAAGACCCTTAACTAAGTAATCGCTGCAAAAGAATTAAAAAATAAAATTTTAACTTACCTTTTTTGCAGGTCTTCCTATTACCGACATTTCTGAGGCTGCAATGCTTACTTTTCTCGTGTGTCAAATGGCCAAACTTAGGCGGTGCAGTTTTTTTTGCATAGCACATTGGCGATCCACTTTTTGGCGATATTTTGAAAATGCCATTAGGCTGGGGAAATTCTAGCCCTGTGTTTCTTGTCAGGAAACCAGTGCTCTGAACACTTCCAAAGCTGCTTGCCTCCTAATAATCACCCTTTTATCATCTCAACTTCTTTTTTTATAAATATTGAAGACTTGATTTACAGCTGTTTACATATGTATATGGAAAATAAGTTAACATGATATAGGAAAAGACAACAGAGACTAGAATGATAGCAAATAATTCACTAATAGTTTGGCCTAAAAAATGCTGCCTTTAAGTGGCATTTAGACACATAAATTGATCTTAATAATAAGCTGTTTCATGTTATTGAATAGAAATTGTTTTGTATGTTTAAAAAACATTATTCAGATTCATGCGACAAAATATTACCACTACAAAGGAGACTTTAAAAAACTGGTAGATGAATCACATAAAACCTATGAGACAAATTAATAACCTCTGCCTTTCGATCAAGGGATTAACTCTAAATTGCCAGGAATGCAACGAAGTAGAAATAGTGATTACTATTAACCTGACAGTGGCATTTTACCACAGCTGATGAAAATTGACGATATTGGCCGAAAGTAAATGGAAATAATTGCACTTCAACAACACAAATAAATGTGTGAGCAGCAAGTAGGATTTGTCTAGGGCCAATAATGAAAGCGTGATGAACGATCCAGCAGGGTTTTGATTGGATTGTGGGACAGTGAACTGACTAAAGCACAAGGTGACATTACAGCCGTTAGTAGCCAGAAGTCACAAGGTCATTGCTTTTAGATTTAAATCTATTCCAGAAATGTCAGACTGCAACACAGATTAATCTTTGCTTCCCAGAAAATCAGTTATATTTTTGTAAAATAATCTATTGACCAATCCTGAACAAGGTGTGGTATACTCATTGTATAACCATAGTATTTTTTTAACAATGTGTTTAAACAGTTCAAAACCAATTACATTAACATGAAGCTTCCACACTTATTTTTTCTGTACCCCATTGATTTCCATGCAACATAAAAACTATCATCAAACTGTAGTGAAAAATCATTACAATGAACGACATTGCCCTGTGATGTCCATTGTTCCATATTGCACTGTGAGGGCTATGTAACATTGCTTTATACACTAAACACTTAGAGCCCGAACTTGGTCAGAGTTCCGTCCACAGCCGCTGAGGTTCCGCCTGAAAACATTTTTTTTCCATCGATTCCTCACGTACTGCCCATCTGCCGCCCAGGTCCCGCCCGTGTGAGATTCCTCGGTGAAGTACCGCCGGCGCAACTTCCTGCCGCACGCCCATGCCGGAGTCTCAAAAACAGGGAGTTTCCTCGTGCACGATCCTCTAAGATCGTGCTCCCGCCCGCCAGAAGGACCGCTGGCTAAAAGGTGGTCTGAGCTAGTTGTGAATAGGGCGGCAGGGAGAATCGCTCAGTGTGCTGCAACACTGCACATCCCAGGTAGTGTCTATATGCTGCACCATTATCAGAGGTTCAGAATTAGTTATCTGATTGGCCTTAACCTGCACAGAATGAGTTCAAACATATAAATGAAAAGTACTCCGTTGAAGGGAAGGTGTGGTAGAGGAAGCGGCAATCAGTTCCGAGAGATGGTAAACGCTCAATGGAGATGCCCTACAAGAGTTTTTAGACCATTGCAGGCAGAACAGAGAACAGAGGACAGAATGTGAGTGCACAACTCTGTCAGAGTAAATAGGCGAAAATGAGAACATGTAATACTCTGGCAGGTCGCAGCATGTGATAGTGAGAACAGTATGACCTCATGTATAGAAGACGGAAAAAGATATATAATGGACTGCAAGGGCACTGAGGAACATGTCATATCAGGGGTGGGACTCCGCGATGGTGGACCTAAGAAAAAGTGAACTGAAGTGCAAGCCTTAATGTGTGTCCTGCAAGTAGTGCAACTCTCTCTCATTGAATGGTAGCCTTCCTGCATTGGTGACCCTTACTTGTCATATCGCAATCGCCTGATGACAGGACCCATTAAACAGTCGCATCATATGTGGAAGGCAAGATATTCCTCAAAAAGCAATACACTTGAGGGAGATTTGTCATTTTCTCAGAACGCACCCCTGATAATGTAAAAATGAGACATTGACCAAGAGTGGGTGAACAATGTGACTATATTGAATAGTGCAGCATACCAAAGTGAGAGAACATGCAAACAATTGAATCCAACATATGTACAGTTGTTCTGAGACCATTCAAGTGACATTGACAATGACCCATGTAAAACAACAGCCACAACTTACTGAGGAGTAAAGAACATATCCACCACCAACAACCACTCTCTAACCACTACCACCACTTCTCTTCCCCACCCCCACCGATGTGAAGCCTATCGTCCACTTCATGGGTCCGCCTTCAGCACGGCAAGCCGCACCCATGCCCCTCACTGCCTCTGCTCCATCACAGGAGGGCAGCCAGAGTGCTGCTGACGTGTTCATCTTGGAGAGAAGGTAGGGGGCGTGATTGAAGCTGCCAGCATCTCCAGCTCCTCGGGATCTGTCGGCCTCGATGGTGTGGGCTCAGGGGGTTGCATGACACGGCCAGAAGCCACTGTTTGCCTCATCGCTTCAACAGAGTCGGTGTTGCGCTCCATCGCACTGATGAGCCGCTCCACAGGTGGCGATTTTGGCAGCTATCCCAGTTATGGTCTGCAGCACATCTCGACCTAGTTCAACGCTCATCCTCGACAGCTGGACCATTTTCTGAATTGCTGCGAGCCGTCCTTCATCTTCATCGGATTGTTGCATCATCCTGGGTGTTTGTGGCTTGGTGGATTTTCCACCATGGCCTCTGCGCCTCCCAGCACTTGTTCCTGCTTCATCCGACTCGAATCCTAAGAAGTCGGATCCCGACACCGATGTTGGCTGGACAGGTGGCACACATGTCAGGAGGCTGGAGTCCTCCTCTTCCACCTCCTTGACCTCAAGTGGTTTGAAGATTGGCACTTCTCCCTCCGCTCCCTCCTGGTCTTCATGACTCTGGGTGGTGGAGGTGGGTACGATGGATATGGATGATCTTGCAGGGTGTGGGGAGGAAGGATCTGGTGTGCTGGGCTGGTGACAACGTCGGGGTGGGAGACGTTGGTGTCACACTCAGCCTTTGTGTGCCAGAGGTGGATCGGGTGCATTGCTCGGTGCTGTCCGACTCAACATCTGCAAGTAGAGGACAACATTTCAGTGTATAGCTGGGGGGTTGGGGTGGACCAAGCTAACATGTAACATTTCACATTCTTACTTAAAGGAGCTCCATTGCTACATGAGCACACCATGAATGGCCGAAACACTGTGCGTTAAAAGGCATTTGACTTAACATTGCATGAGCTTTCATGACATGAGCGTGATGCAGATCGAAGTTTAGTATAAGCTTACCATGCTCTAGCACGGGATCTGCATCACTCTTTGTGGTGGCATGACGATGGACACCCACCAATCCCAAGGCACGCTCCTCTAGGCTGCTCAACTCGACACCAGCTGGGCCCCTCCCGTGGCACTCGGGCTTGATGCCTTGGATGTTCTTTTCTTCTGCAGAAAGAAACGTTGCAGCCTTTGCCCCTTTTACTCATGCAGCACACACACTCACATTCATACACACTCACACACACTCACACACTCACACTCACACACACACTCACACACTCACACTCACACACACACTCACACACTCACTCACACACACACTCACATATACACTCACACACACACACACATACACACACACACACTCACACACACACACTCACACTCACATATACACTCACTCACACACTCACACACTCACTCACACTCACACTCACATATACACTCACACACACACACACACACATACACACACACACTCACACTCACACACTCACACTCACATATACACTCACTCACACACTCACACTCACACTCACACACTCACACTCACTCACACTCACACACACTCACACACACACACACATACACACACACACACTCACACACACACACTCACACTCACATATACATTCACTCACACACTCACACACTCACTCACACTCACACACACTCATATATACACTCACACACACACACACATACACACACACACTCACACTCACACTCACATATACACTCACACACTCACACACACACTCACACACTCACACTCACTCACACTCACACACACTCACACACACACACACTCACACTCACATACACACTCACACACACTCACACACTCACACTCACACACACACATACACACTCACACACACACACTCACACTCACTCACACACTCACACACACACTCACACACACACTCTCACACACACACACAACTGGCACAGAACCTTTTGGAGTTGCACGGGAGTGGTCCAATAAATGTTTACTCACTCGTGCTGATGCCACCACATCGTTCCATCATTTCCAACACTGGTCTCCATCCCGCATAACGTTGCCTCACCAATCTCCCTCCAAATGAGTCTATATTGGGGTGGTAGAGACTTGCCACGATCATCCCGGGTGAGGTCATTATACTGGCGCGCCACCTCAGATACAAGCTCCTCCAGCTCGTCATCATTACACCAGGGAGCTCTGGGCTTGGCTTTGTCAGACTTCTTGGAAGCTTTTTTTGCACTCATTATTACTTTCCTTGATGGATGGCTGATGATGCATTTGTATCTCTCTCTCCAAAACTTAACCCTCTCCAACTGGCAAGTGAGTGCACAGCTTTTATGCACATGCGCAGCTATGCCATCAGCCCCAATTGCGACAAAAGTGATATCATCGCCCAGGGGAAACTACAAAAACAAAACAAGTCCCACACATGCGCGGTGCACGGCCTCCGATGTTTGCCAAGAGGCCTACACCTAACTCCCACTGCTGTCAGCGCCCAATCATGCCCGCTCACGCCCACCAACTCCCGCTACCTGCTGCTGCCGCTGCGGCCGACACAACTGCGGCGAAACTCGCTCCCGACTGGCCGCAGTGGCAGCGGGTGGCAAAAAGGTACATTCCGCTCGGGGACCGCTGAGAAATGGGCGGGCTTCAGCTTTGACCAAATTCGGGCCCTTACAGTTCATGGGTTTAGGACAAAAAGTCTGTTGGCTGTGCACCAAGCGGCCAGAGAAGGCGTGTATTATCTGGGCCAGCATATGTTGTATGAGACAAGCTTCTTCTTGCGAATGACTCCAGGGACCAATACAGCAGGATGCTTTCAAAACCCTGAGTGGAAATGACACCATGTAAAACATTCATTAATGACGCTCCCATTAGTGAAGCATGATGTGTAAAGTGAAATAAAGTGAGGCCGTCATCGTCTGCAATCCATCTTGACAGAGTTCCCCTTCCCCCATCTAATCTGAGTCACTCAATTAAATAATATGCACAATATCTAATATATACTATTGTGAGAGGCTTTCGAGAGTCAAATGCAAGAGTTCTGAAAAACTAGGATTCCCTTATCTCAATTTATATATTCTCATATTTCTTAGAATCTACTCTGCATATAAATTCTTTTCAATACACCTCACGCTGAATTTCTTTCATCCAATTTTGTGGTATTTAGAAACTAGAATCTATATTTATATTTATAGTTATCTCCTATATAAGCTTGCTTCATGTTCAAACTAGTGGGCAAAAGAGAAGTGTGCATAAGTCTGGGTTATTCACATCCATCTTTTTTATCACTGCACAAAAGATACTTTGACAGTTTAATTTGTTAGTCATTGGAATCAATAAATGTGGAATGAGATAATGGGGACAAATTTACCACACTCAACATTATAATGGGCATTGTTCTATATGTGCTTTGAGTGGTGACCTATACATTCAGAGGGCAAGCAAAACATATTAGTGATTTATTTAATTTTGATAGTATCTGTAATAGTATTAACTCTTACACTGCCAGTAAGCCCAAGGAAATTATGGTCTTCCTGAGCCAGACAGTTATTTATCTTCTCAGCTGGCACACCATGGTGCTGAAACAAACATTAATATCACAATAAATGCTCAAATGTTAGAAGTAGCTTCATTACTCAAGGTCACAATAAATCAAGATGGGAGAGGATATGTGTGTTAATTTATTTGGATATACCATAAAGTCTCTGCAATATCAAATTGTTTTTTTAAATGATCCTATGGTTTTTGCCTCTACCACTCTGGAAGAACATTTGATGTGTGATCACTGTTTATGTGAAGACGAACTGCCTGATGTCAGCCCTATATTTATCCTTCGCCAGCTTAAACCTGTGTCCCTTTGTTCTATTCACACAATTTGGTTTGAAGTAATTTTCTGCATTTATGTATTCCATGCCGTTAACTGTATTATATACTTCGATAAGATCACCTCTTCGACATCACCTTTCAAGGCTAGGGATCAGCCTTATGGCTTTTCGCTGCACAGCCTCCAGTGTTTGAACCTCTCCCTTACATCCAGGTTCTATAATTTGATCAGGAGTTCATCTGATTTGTAATCTACTGCTTTGGCAATGTGGTTCAGCATTCTATTAGCTTTGTTGATTGTTGCCCTATAATGATTGAACATGTTGGGTGTTAAGTCTACTCCTAGGTCTCTTTTGAAGCTTGAAAAATATTACAGCTTTCTGATTCTCCGGACTGTTTTGTCGGGTCCTATATACTGATACTGTTGATTTTTTGGGGGCAAACCAGGTTTCTGACATGTACAGAAAACCATCAAGAATTTTCAACTAGGTTACTGAGAAATCTACACAGGTAAAGTTTCTGTTTGTCTGACATGGAATGCACCCTCTTTTCCTGAAAGGATACAGCCCAGTTACCCCAGTCCAGGGAGCTCAGGAGCAACTTTGCAAGAGCCAACGCTTATACACTAAACAGGCACATACTCAGAAGCCTTCAGGAGAGGAAGAGAAACGTGTTTGTGCAACATTTATTTTACACAAAAAGTTACAGGAAAACTATTTTGGTGCAGACATAATTCTGCTATGACCAGAGAGGAAAAAAAAATAAGATAAATGAAGTGAGGCATAACAATTTTTTTCAAATCCACAGAAGGCTTGCTGAAAATAAAATTGTTTATCAACTGCATTACCTGGATTGAAGTTAATGTTAAACAGAATGTTATACTTTTAAGGAACTGTGGGCAAATCTCTGAAGTTAGACCTCGTTACGTCTAGTTTACGGGCAAAAAAACAAGCAACATTAGGCCTAGTTTCAGAGACCAATTTCCTGTGCTCCAAGGACTCCTGAAAAACGATAACCTTAAACTCATTCAGTCCATTTCACGGCAACCAGGGCGGCCACCAAAAATAGACATTAGGCCCCTTGCATATACTCTGGTTGAACTTGCTATTAGGAATTGTATTGACTGATCCTCCAGTTCTCTCTCCCTCTAATTGGAGAACCTCCTAATAGCTTGATTGAGCTAGGGAATTCACCAAATGGGGAATTTCCCATGTAAGCCGACAGCCATCCATTCATAATTCAATACTTTGGCCGGAATTTTTCCTGAACAAAATGGGGGGGTTTGAGGGCAGTTACATTGTTAAAAATGGGATTCCCGACCTGATCCTGTCTCAACCTGCCGACTTCCGGTTTTAACAGGGGTGGTATGTCAATTTAAATATTATAATGAGGCTTGAAGCCTCTTTTTCATCTCCATTTTGAATTTAACTGCACGTGGACAGGTTTCACACAATTCGTGAAACCCGACAGTTAAACTGAAGAAGGGACTGCTGCATTCACGGGATAATGGCTTTATACCTACCTCCTGGATGCAGGGTCACTAACACAACCCCGCAATCGGAGAACCCCTCACGAGGACTCTGATCCTCACCATGAGGCCTCTCACCCTCCAACCCCACCACCGATGATGCCGAGGTCGGCCACAATCTCTGGTGGCCAGTCCCGATCTTCTCTCCCTGCCTGCCAATCCCTGATCACCAGCAGACCCCCCACCCCCTGCCAATCATCCAACCTCTCTCCCGCTGATTCCCGGCCGATCCTCCAATGCTCAGGTCGACTCCACCCACATCCTCTCTGTCGATCCCCCCCCGCCCCAGTGATCCCCGAACCTCCACTGCTGACACCTTGACACCCATTCCCGTGATCCTTGATCCTCCACTGCCGACCCCACCATCCTGCAATCCCCGATCCCCAGGTTTCCTGCCAGCCTTGGAGGCCTCCTGCTCCCAACCCGCCTCCCTGGAAAAGATTCTGGCCTATGTTACAGCGGATAAAGTTTAATCAATCCTTTCAATCTCTGTCAGAATGTGACTTAGTGGCCTAGAAATTTGTACAGGCCAGTTTCCAAATGGCACATGGGCACAGGAAACGATACCTGTTCCCAAAGATGGGGGCCCGAGGATCGCAAGAAGTTAGACTGCGGACCTCAGCTAAGTAATCCAAGCAAGCTGCTAGCTCCTGTCATGCCTAGAGAAGCAGCTTGACTGACTACAGAGCAAAGTTCAGGCCATCTGCGATACTGGCAGCAGACCTCAGGTAAGTGCTTGGGTGAGGACAATAGAGGAGTGGGGGCTCAGATAATGGAGCAGTTCATGCCTGCATACAGCAAGACCTTAACAACTTTCAGGCTTGGGCTGATAAGTGGCAAGTAACATTCACGCCACACAAGTGCCAGGCAATGTCTATCTCTGACAAAGTGAGTCTAACCACCACCCCTTGACATTCAACGGCATTATCATCACCGAATCACCCACCATCAACATCCTAGGGGTCACCATTGACCAGAAACTTAACTGGACCAACTACATAAATACTGTGGCAACAAGAGCAGATCAGAATCTAGATATTCTGCGGCGAGTGACTCCCTAAGTTCTTTCCACCATCTACAAGTCACAAGTCAGCCCCGATCTGCGAGAAACCATCAGCGGCAGGTCAGGGCCATAAAAGTAGTGATGACCGGCGGCCATGGGCAGTGTTGAAATACCTGTGAACTCATCCTTTTTTGGCATGGAAGCAAGTCATCCTCATTTCGAGGGACTGCCTATGATGATGAAGGAATACTCTCCACTTGCCTGGATGAGTGCAGCTCCAACAACACTCAAGAAGCTCAACACCATCGAGGACAAAGCAGACCACTTGATTGGCAGCCCTTCCACCACCTTAAGCAGTGACTCCCTCCACCACTGGCACACGTTGCTACAGTGTGTACCATCTACAAGATGCACAATAGCAACTCGCCAAGTTTTTTTCGACAGCACCTCTCAAACCCGTGACCTCTACCACCAGAAGGACAAGGGCAGGAGGTGCATAGGAATAGCATCACCTGCAAGTTTCCCTCCGTTGCTCACCGTCCTGTCTTCGAAGTATATTGCCGTTCCTTCATCGTCGCTGGGTCAAAATCCTGGAGCTCCCTCCCGAACAGCACTGTGGGAGTACATTCATCACACTGACTGCAGTGGTTCAAGGGAATTTAGTGATGGGCAATAAATGCAGGCCTTGTCAGCAATGCCCACATCCCAGAAATGAATTTTTGTTAACGTCGGCAGCAGCCGTCAGGAGTTCTGTGGAGCCAGGAGATAAAGCTCACCAACATTCATGGCCACCCCCTTGACCTTGCAATCTCTCATGGCCTTGCTATTCCAACCGTGTCAATTAAAGATAAAGCCATCTCTGACCATTTCCTTGTATCGCTCTGGACCCACATCCCCATTCCCCAATACAAACCTACTTCCTTCTGCATTCGCCCCTGGAAAAAACTCTCTCCAAACTCTCTTACAACTGCACTTATCAACTCAAAACTGTCCAACCTTTGGCCCTCTTTTAACAATAACATTTCTGCAGCCACCGATCTGCTCAACTACACCCTCACCACCACCTTTGATGCCCTAGACCCTATTAAAAAGATTACTCTCTCCCGCACTGGCCTTTCTCCCTGGTATAGTCCTCATCTTCACTCCCTCAAGTCAAAAGGGCGCAGACTTGAACGGATATGGCAGACAACTGGTTTAGCCATTTACCGCCTGATCTGGCTCAAACACATTATCGGTTCCGACTCATGCCTACAAAAACTGCTCAGTATTCCAGGATCATTCTGGATTGCAAAAATAACACCCTTGGCTACTATTCTCTATTGCTAACTTTCTCCTTAAACCCCTCTCCCCTGTCTCCACCACACCCAAGTGTGAGGAGCTCATGGACTTCTTTGTTTCAAAGATTGAAACCATCTGATCAGCTGCCTCTGCGAATTCCCTTCTTTCACCTAGCCCACAGGGCCAAACTTCACCTGCCCTAGCCCTAAACTCACATCTTTCTCGAGTTTCTCTTTGATCTCCTCTTTTGATCTCTCCAAGCTCATCTTGTCCATGAGGCCCATTCCCAGCTCCCTTGAATCTATTCCCATGAAACTGCTGACCACCAAACTTCTTTTTTTGGCTCCCATGTCAGCCCACATTGTTACCGGTTCTCTCTTCTCAGAATCTGCTGTCATCGCCTCTCTCCTCAAAAAAGCAACCCTTGACCCCACTTTGCTTGCTAGCTATTGCCCCATCTCCAACCTCCCTTTCCTGTCCAAAGTAATTGACCCAAATCTGTGACCATCGTTCCATGAATTCAATGTTTGAATCCCTTCAATCTGGTTTTTGCCCCCGCCACAGTACTGAAATGGCTGTCATCAAAGTCACAAATGACATCCTCTGTGAGTGTGACAAAGGTAAACTATCCTTGCCCTTCTGGACCTGTCTGCAGCCTTTGACACAGTTGATTATTCCATCCTCCTCCAACACCTCTCCACCATCGTCCAGCTGGCTGGGACTGTACTCGCCTGGTTCCATTGTTATCTATCTAATCGTAGCCAGAAAATCACCTGCAATGGTTTCTCTTCCCACTCCCACACCGTTAACTCTGGTGTTCCCCAAGGATCTGTCCTTGGTCCCCTCTTATTTCTCATTTATATGCTGCTCCTTGGCGATATCATCTGAAAACATAGAGTCAGTAAGCTGACGACACATAGCTCTACCTCTCCACCACCTCTCTCGACCATGCTTGGTATCTAAATTGTGAGATTGCTTGTCCGACATCCAGTACTGGATGAGCAGAAATTTACTCCAACTAAATAAATATTGGGAAGATGAAAGCCAGTATCTTTAGACCCGTCACAAACTGCGTTCTCTAACCACTGACTCCATCCCTCTTCCCAACATCAATCTGATGGTGAACAAGACTGCTCACAACCTAGGTGTCACATTTGACCCTGAATTGAGCTTCCAGCCACACGTCCGCGGCATAACTAAAACCGCCTTTTTCCACCTCCATAACATTGCCCGCCTCTGCCCCTGCCTCAGCTCTTCTGCTGCTGAAATCCTCATCCACGCCCTTGTTACCTCTAGACTTGACTACTCCAACTCACTCCTGGTTGGCCTCCCACATTCTATACTACGCAAACTTGAGGTCATCCAAAATTCAGCAGCCTGTGTCCTAACTCACACCAAGTTGTAATCACTCATCACTCCTATGCGTTCTGGCCTACATTGGCTCCCGGTTAAACAACGCTTCGATTTCAAAATTCTCATCCTTGTCTACAAATCCCTCCGTGGCATTGCCCCTCCCTACCTCTGTATCGTATGTCTTCAACCTTCGTCGCCTCCAGGCCAGATCCAAGAGTATCCCATCCTCTGTCATCGAACTACAGTAGATGCTTGCATCTGCACACATTCAGAGGCTGAACTGCAAGTCATCGTCAACATCTTCACCGAGGCGCACGAAAACATGGGCCTTACTTTAAACATCCATAAGACAAAGGTCCTCCACCAACCTGAACCCACCACACAGCACTGCCCCCCAGTCATCACGATCCATGGCGCAGCCCTGGATTACATGGATCGCTTTCCATACCTCGGGAGGGAGTAGCGAGCCTGTTTCCAGGTCAATTAGAGTAAGTGGGTCTGGTGACGCCATTTGATGACGTTTCATAGAAACATAGAAACATAGAAAATAGGTGCAGCAGTAGGCTATTCAGCCCTTCGAGCCTGCACCACCATTCAATAAGATCATGGCTGATCATTCACCTCAGTACCACTTTCCTGCTTTCTCTCCATACCCCTTGATCCCTTTAGCCGTAAGGGCCATATCTAACTCCCTCTTGAATATATCTAACGAACTGGCCTCAACAACTCTCTGCGGTAGAGAATTTCACAGGTTCACAAGAAGTTTCTCCTCATCTCGGTCCTAAATGGCTTACCCCTTATCCTTAGTCTGTGACCCCTGGTTCTAGACTTCCCCAACATCGGGAACATTCTTCCTGCATCTAACCTGTCCAGTCCCATCAGAATTTTATATGTTTCTATGAGATCCTTTCTCAATCTTCTAAACTCCAGTGAATACAGGCCCAGTCGATCCAGTCTCTCCTCATATGTCAGTTCTGCCATCCCGGGAATCAGTCTGGTGAATCTTCGCTGCACTCCCTCAATAGCAAGAACGTCCTTCCTCAGATTAGGAGGCCAAAACTGAACACAATATTCAAGGTGAGGCCTCACCAAGGCTCTGTACAACTGCAGTAAGACATCCCTGCTCCTATACGCAAATCCCCGAGCTATGAAGGCCAACATGCCATTTGCCTTCTTCACCGCCTGCTGTACCTGCATGCCAACTTTCAATGACTGATGTACCATGACACCCAGGTCTTGTTGCACCTCCCCTTTTCCTAATCTGCCGGCATTCAGATAATATTCTGCCTTCGTGTTTTTGCCCCCAAAGTGGATAACCTCACATTTATCCACATTATACTGCATCTGCCATGCATTTGCCCACTCACCTAACCTGTCCAAGTCACCCTGCAGCCTCTTAGCATCCTCCTCACAGCTCACACTCTCACCCAGCTTAGTGTCATCTGCAACTTACATTCAATTCCTTCATCTAAATCATTGATGTATATTGTAAATAGCTGGGATCCCAGCACTGAGCCCTGCGGCACTCCACTAGTCACTGCCTGCCATTCTGAAAAAGACCCGTTTATCCCAACTCTCTGCTTCCTGTCTGCCAACCAGTTCTCTATCCACATCAGTACATTACCCCCAATACCATGTGCTTTAACTTTGCACAACAATCTCTTGTGTGGGGCCTTGTCAAAAGCCTTTTGAAATTCCAAATACACCACATCCACCCTTGTCCACTCGACTAGTTACATCCTCAAAAAATTCTAGAAGATTTGTCAAGCATGATTTCCCTTTCATAATCCATGCTGACTTGGACCGATCCTGTCACTGCTTTCCAAATGCACTGCTATTTCATCTTTAATAATTGATTCCAACATTTTCCCCACTACCGATGTCAGGCTAACTGATCTATAATTCCCTGTTTTCTCTCTTCCTCCTTTTTAAAAAAGTGGTGTTACTTAGCTACCCTGCAGTCCATAGGAACTGATCCAGAGTCGATAGACTGTTGGAAAATGATCACCAATGCATTCGCTATTTCTAGGACCATCAGTCGATTTCCTTAAAGGTACCATGGCCAACTTACCTTTGACATTTTTGTTGTCGGTGTTCTACAGCATTGAGATACTGCAAACACTGACAAGCACTTCACAGAAGTGCTGGGCTGCATCCAGGCTCTCCCATAACTCCCTCCATATGCTTATGGAGGGAGTCACAGCACACAGGGAGATCTTACTACCGCCCGTGGGTGGAAAAGACCTCCCCAGGCAATCAACACAGTCTGGATGCACATTTCAGAGCAGGGTACAAGCAGGGATGTCGTCATGAGGACCTGGGTGCAGTGCCTCAAACCTTTCAATGATCTCAGTAGATCACGAGACATTAGTACAAAGCCACACTCAACCTCATCTTGCTGTGCCTCTCACCGCATCCCCATCACTCTGTTCCCTATCCTACTACTGCACATCCTTACTCACACCAACATACCTTGCACATCCACCCATCCCTCGCTCTCTATCTACATTATCACATCTACATCTCACTAACCACCCCTCGCACACACCAGTGCAGTAATACCAATTAATACTACACAAGGATATGCAATGTACATGTAAAGTTTCTGTTAATATGGTGTCAAATATTGCGGGCTAGAAATTGGGTGGCGCCCCGTTAGGGCGATAATTTTTCAGGGAGCACAAAAGTATCGCCAGGCAAAAAAGATTTGCAGCTGGTGGGAACTTTCGCTTCAGCATTCCAAGAGGGAAGTTGAGCACTAAATCAAGCACTGACACTTCCCTTAGAGCACTAAAGGGAGTGAGAGTGGTGGTATCGGCAGAGCACTGAGCAATATTCAGTGCAACGCTGCCGTCTGTACAGGTTACTTTTCTCGCTTAAAGGTAAGGGCCAATGCTGGGGTGAATGAGTTTTCATGCTCTCTGTGTTGGGACACGGCACCTGCGCTGCATGCACAGCAGCCCCAATATTCGAAGAGAGTGTAAGGCTGAGCAATCACGGGGGCTAAGGAAATCAGGAGACACCAGAATAGAGAGCTAACATTTTTTGCCCTACCTGACCACCACTGCCTTTAATTAGCGCTCCCTAACTGGCCAGCCAATGTGACAATGTCTCCTGCAGCTGTCGTTTTCGATGCCCGGCAAAGTTGAAAGGAGTGAATATTGCATCCGGGGCAGTAATGGGGCACTGCGCACCGGATGATGTCACGATCTCCGGGGCACAAGAGAGCGAGCCTATAAGTGTTAGCACTCGCGTAAAGCCGCCAGGGTGGTTCGCGGGCGTTGGTGATTTTGCTGTGCCGGTCGGTAACTCCTTACCGTCTTGTTACCACCTGGCACCGACGCTAAAGGGAGATGCAAACCAGGCCAATTTCTCCCCCCGGAAACCTTTATTTTCAACTCCTTGCGTTCTTGGACAGATTTGTGTGCACCTTTGGAAGTGGCTTAGTGAGTTGTAGTGAATGGTGAGACATAACGGTACCCCCGCAAGGGTGATGAGTGTGAAAGGAATGACTTGGGCATTGTAGGGATGCTTTATGGTGTTGGTGTGGGGTGGTGCCAACCTGGTGCATCATGTGACAGCCAGGGTGTACAGTGTCCAGTGAAGTAAATCTGGCCATGGTGAAGCAATCCCTGGCCTCCCGGGCAGCAATGCGGTCGGGTGCTGATGCCCTGTGTCCTATGCAGCATCAGGTGATTGCGGAGAGGTTTGGTGTTGTTGTTGATGCTTCTGGTGTGGCTGGTGATGCTGGTCTGCCTGATGATGCTGGTGTTGGGGCTGATTGTGGTTGGATTCTGAGGACCAAGGTGAGAGTGTATAAAGTGCACCCATGCTAATGGAATAAATGGCAGGTAAAGTAGGTTTGATAGAAGCGACCTATCAATGGTAGGAGAGGTATTGAGATCAGACTGGATGGAGACTTGTGTAAAAACTTGCAGCATCCTGAATCTGTAGTGGAAATACCAGTTCGAGAAGGATGTGGTTAATGGAACATTTCTCAGTCAGCTGGGAGCTTTGACTTGACATTTGAAGCTGTCAATTCATCAGCTGATTTAATGGCCACTGACCTCCTGCCTCAGTCTCACTGACAAGTCTAAGCATAGTGGAAAGCTGGTGGGCGACCTGTCAAATCCAAAAAGCTGGAAAAAAAACATTGAGAAGTTTTTCTAAACAAGCCACAAATGATTTTAATTGCCTCCCCTGCCACTGCCTTTTGGATCTGCACAGCGCTGAAAGACCCAACATCGGGGAAAGGCCCGCTGGGGATAAACAACACTTGCCCACCCCACCTGCCACTGATCGTGCCTGCTGACACCCCACCAAATTTAGCCCAACGTTTTAGGTCAATGACCTTTCATCAGAACTTGAAAATGTTACAGATGTAACAGGTGTAAAGCAAGGGAAAGTGGGGAAGGGAGGAAAGAACAAAAGGGAAGGTCTGTGATAAGGTGGAAGGCAGGAGAGATTGAATGACAAAAGGGTTGATGGTGCAAGGCAAAAGAGGGTGGTAATGGGACAAGTAAAGAAACAAAAGATGGTTTTGGAAGAGGTGTGAATGGAACTGTGTAGGAGGCTGAGGACAGAGAGGTCAGAGGGGGAGTTTTGGAGCAGAGAATTAAAGTGGCAGGTGACCAGAAGCTCAGGGTCGGGCTTGCGGACTGAAGTGAGGTTTTTAGCAAAATGGTCACCCAATCTGCGTTTGGTCTCCCCAATGTAGAGGAGACCACATCGTGAGCAGCGAATACAGTATACTAAATTGAAAGAAGTAAAAGTAAATTGCTGTTTAACCTGGAAGGAGTGTTTGGGGCCCTGGCCAGTGGGAAGTGAGGAGGTAAAAAGACAGGTGCATCTCCTGCACTTGCATGGGAAGGTGCCGTGGGAAGAGGAGGATGTTGGGAGTGATTGAGGAATGGACCATGGTCCTTTCGGAATGCTGTAACATGAGCGGAGGGGAAGATGTGTTTGGTGGTGGGATCACGCTGGAGATGGCGGAAAGGACGGATGATGATCCGTTGAATATGGAAACTGGTGGGGTGGAATGTGAGAACAGTTCTGGAAAGGAGGGGCAGAGGTGAGAGCAGAAGTTCGGGAAATGGAACAGAGCGTCAAATTTCCTGTCAACCACAGTGAGGGGAGTCCTCGGGTGAGGAAAAGGAAGACATGTCGGAAGCACTAGTATGAAAGATGGCCTTGTCAGAACAGATGCGATGCAGATGGAGAAACTGGGAGAATGGGATAGAGTCCTTACAGGAAGTGATGTGGGAGGAAGTGTAGTCCAGGTAGCTGTGGGAGTCAGTGGGTTTATTGTGGATATAGTAGACTAGTGATATTTAATTCACTGCAAACAAACAGGCTAGCAGTGATCTGTCAAAGAAGCAATCCACTTGGGCAGGAGCATGGGTTTTGTTGACACCAATGCTTCTTCGCAGCACCTCCCAAACCTACGACCTCTACCATCTAAAAGAACAAGAGCAGTAGGCATGTGGGAACACCACCACCTCCACGTTCCCCACCAATGCACTCTAGAAGCAGTGGTCTAATGCGAGGCAGCCAACTCCTGTATTTTTTTAATTATTCGTTCATGGGATGTGGGATGTGGGCGTCACTGGGAATGCCAGCATTTATTGCCCATCCCTAATTGCCCTTAAGAAGATGGTCGTGAGTCACATTCTTGAACCGCTGCAGGCCATATGGTGAAGGTACTCCCACAGTGCTGTTAGGGAGGGAGTTCCAGGATTTTGACCCAGCGATGATGAAGGAACGGTGATATATACTTCCAAGTCAGGATGGTGTGGGCCATGTAGGATACATGACAGTCTCCACCGGCAGTAGTTTACGCAGGATCACCTCATGGTTGATGCTGATTACAAAGAAGTCACGCAGCATGTCTGCCAACACAGCCCCGAACTTACATGGTCTTGCTAGACGTCTCAGGTCGGCAACGATTTCCGTCGCATTCTGGCCTTCTGAGCGAACGTGCGTGTAAAATCTGTATCTTGAGATGATGATGCCTTCATCTCGCTTAAGGTGGTCCTGTACCAGTGTACACAATTCTTCATACGTTTTCTCTGTTGGACTCACAGGCAGGAGTAGATTCATTATCAGATCATAAATTTTTGGACCGCAAACCGTGAGGAACACCGCCCGATGCCGATCTGCGTTGCCAACCTCCTCCATTTTCTTGGCACGAATAACTGTCTCAAACAGCTCACAAAGTCTGCCCAATCTTCTCCTTTCACAAATAGCCCCAACAATCCAATTGTGCTCATTTTTACATGCAAAGGTTCTTGTTGCCTTGTCGCCACTTGTTGTGTGTGCAATAACTGTTAGACTGAGTACTGTTTAAGGTATAACCTTGGCTCTGCTTTATTAAAGCCCAAAGTGACTAATATACAAAATGGCTGGCCTTTTATACTTGGGCTGCACACACAGGCGTGCAGCCCAGTGGCCTCCAACAGTGACGCCATCTAGTGGCTAGTGATCCAAAAAGTACAACATGACACCTTATAAATGGCCTTTTTCAACCTTACAAAGGCCTTTGACACTGTCAACCGCGAGGGTCTATGGAGTGTCCTCCTCCATTTCAGATGCCTTCAAAAGTTTGTCAACATCCTTCGTCTGCTCCACGACGACATGCAGGCCGTAATCCTTACCAACGGATCCATTACAGACCCAATCCACATCCGGACCGGGGTCAAACAGGGCTCTGTCATCGCTCCAACCCTCTTCTCAAGCTTCCTCACTGCTATGCTCCACCTCGCAGTCAACAAGCTCCCCGCTGGAGTGGAACTAAACTACAGAACCAGTGGGAAGCTGTTTAACCTACACCGCCTCCAGGCCAGCTCCAAGATCATCCCAACCTCTGTCGTTGAGCTACGATGTCTGCGTCTGCACACGTTCTGTAGCTGAACTCCAGGATATAGTCGATGTATTTACTGAGGCATATGAAAGCATGGGCCTTAAACTAAACATCCGTAAGACAAAGGTCCTCCACCAGCCTGTCCTCACCGCACAGCACTGCCCCCCAGTCATCAAGATCCACGGTGTGGCCCTCGACAGCGTGGACCATTTCCCATACCTTGGGAGCCTCTTATCAACAAGAACAGACATTGATGCGGAGATTCAAGACCGCCTCCAGTGCGCCAGTGCAACCTTTGGCCGACTGAGGAAAAGATTGTTCAAAGACCAGGCCCTCAAATCTACCACCAAGCTCATGGTCTACAGGGCTGTAGTAATACCCGCCCTCCTGTATAGCTCAGAGGCATGGACGATGTATAGAAGGCACCTCAAGTCATTGGAGATATATCACGAACGACGTCTCCGCAAGATCCTGCAAATCCCCAGGGAGGATAGGCGCACCAACATCAGTGTCCTCATCCAGACTATCATCCCCAGCATTGAAGCACTGACCACACTCGATCAGCTTCGCTGGGCAGGCCACATAGTTTGCATTCCAGACACGAGACTCCCAAAGCAACTGCTCTATGCGGAGCTCCTTCACGGCAGATGAGCCAAAGTTGGGCAGCGTAAACGTTACAAGGACACCTCAAAGCCTCCCTGATAAAGTTGGACATCACCATTGACACCTGGGAATCCCTGGCCAAAGACCACCTTAAGTGGAGAAAGTGCATCTGGGAGGGCATTGAGCACTTCGAGTCTCAACGCCGAGAGCGTGAAGAGGTCAAGCGAAGGCAGCGGAAGGAGCATGCGGCAAACCAGTCCCACCCACCCCTTCCCTCGGCGACTGTCTGCCACACCTGTGACAAAGTCTGTGGCTCTCGTATTTGACTGTTCAGCCACCAAAGTACTCACTTTAGGAGTGAAGCAAGTGTTCCTCGATTCCAAGGGACTGCCTGTGATGATGATATTTAGAAGCTGCTTGAGTTTTTGGAGAGGTTGCTTGCAACAGAACTGAGTTTCCCACCCACCCAGGTGCTGATAGGTAAAAAGGTGCATGAAGCTGTCTGAGTGGCAGAGCATGGTATATCTGAGTAATGTAAAGGTAGCACAGCCTTGAATTACATTGGCTACCCTTGTGAGGTCATTAAACCTCTTTCTGCATTGTGTGGCAGTTCTTGAGTGGTAGAGGATGCAATGCCTGCACCTCTGTTCAGAGAACCTGCGAAACTCTCATATGCCAGAAGCAGCAGTGAGGGCTAGAGGGGATTGATACATTGGAAAATCTAGGGGCCTTGCAGCTGCTGATATCACTGAATCTGCTGCTTCTCCTGCCTTCCTACTGAGATGTGATGCTACCCTTTAATTAGGCTGAACAAGAACATTATTTCCCTTTGCTCCAGTGGCAGGAAACAAATGAGTGGGTTTTTCTGGTCTCCAAACCTGTGCCACCTGATCTCCCTGACGTGCAGTCTTTTGGTCTCTTTCGTGAAATCCTATCTCACAAAATGATGGTAATGAGGGCTTGGGAGGAAAATATAGTGGGTGTCAGGGTCACCTCTCTGCAAAAGAATTCAGACCTTGATTTCTAATGAATTGATAGCTACTCTGTGGATGAGAAAATATTTCAGGCTGGTATGAATGTTATAGAAATGAAAGACAGCAATGTTCTGAATTTCCTGCTGGTATTATTTGCTTTTTCACAGATGCAAAGGCATGCAAATGAGAGCATTAAGTTGCAGCCTTAAATTCTGTGCAAAATTCCCACCCGACGTTGAAGTGGACATTAAAAGACAGCAAACATATGCCTTGTCAGCACTGTAATGAGAAAGGTCCTGCGCAGGCCACTCACTTATTTTTACATGGTAAATACCACACGTGCGCAGAAATTTAAAGGGACCGTGCATTAAAAAAACCAGGCCAAGCAGAACAAAGCGCCTCTTGCAGGGAACATTGGTTGTCAGGAATTAAACTGTTAAAGGTACACTATTATTTTAATTAAACATCTTTTCGTGAGATAGGATTTCACGAAAGAGACCAAAGACTGAACGTCAGGGAAATCAGGTGGCACTAAAACTAGAATTGTCTGGATCTGCCATTATATTACTAATTGTATCAGTAGATCCAGACACAATTGCCTGACAGTAACTGAGAAGAACTGCCTACCCAGGTTCCAGGTCAGCAAAGAGCCAGTTGTAGACCCATCTTCTTAAGGGCAGCTTGGGATGAGTACTAAATGTTGGCATTGCCAGCGACACCCATATCCCCCAAATTATTTTAATAAAAATGAGCTGTGCTACTGTTATAGTACGGCAAACTAAGCACCGCACCTACCCGTCCTTTCAACCACCACCTGTGACAGAGTCTGTAGATCCTGCATTGGACTCACCAGCCACCTTAGAACTCATGCTAGAGTGGAAGCAAGTCATCCTCGACTCCGAAGAACTGCCAAAGGAGAGAAGCATTGTAGTTAATGTTTATATATTTGTGTATCCAGGATGAGAAAAGACCATCAGACCCATTTATGCTCACCCTGACCACCCCAACCTGCATTTCATTTCATCCCCATATGCCAATCCTTCCTCTGCCCGTCTCCTTGGAGAAGCAAGAAACCACAGACTTACAACCAGTTCAGATATGGAACAACCTCCATCAAAAATTACTCTCTCCACTCATGGATTATCAGTCAAGCCCCAGGAGGTCCCAAAACCATTAATTAGTATCCAGAATGATTTAGACTTAACTTCCATTTGATGTGTTACCTCTTTTTCCAGAAGTCCATCTATTATCTTATTGAATCAGTCTTCACTACCTCCTCTGGACTTCTGTCTCCCAGGTCGATCGATTGTGAATATTTACCATAATATGATTGAATTCGGTTTGATAAGGAATAGCAAGACTCATAAACCAAAGGGGAGAAATTGCGTAGTGCAAGGTTTGGGTCGATAACTTTTGCGGTAGAGCTATGTGAGGGACTCCGACGCTCTGGGTTAGCACTCCAGAAAAGTGGAGCGCTAAATCAAGTGCTACCCTTTCCCTTGGAGGACTAAAGCCAGCAAGAGGGGCGGTAGCATGTCGAGGGCAGCGCTGTCGGGAACGGAGGCTCCTTCCCTCCCTTAAAGGGAAGGGCTATTGCTGCAGGGTCTGCATGGAAATGAAGTCCCTCAACACCGACGGCAGCCACGATCCATGATAATCAGACGCAAGGACTCCAGCAGAGTACAGGGCTGATCGACTGCAGCCGAAGAAATCGCTGAAACATTGAAGTAACGATTCAAAAACTTTGTTCATCACCACAACCATCATCCCTTTTCAATAGCGCTCCCCAAGCCTTCAGCCTCCCTAACAACACCTCCTGCAGCTGTCGGTGTTGTCGCCTGGCGATGCTGCAGAGGGCGGAACTGAAGTTCGTGTCCGGGGCACTACTGGGGCTATGCACAGCACGATGACGTCACGGACTCTGGACAAAGGAGATTGTGGCGCTAGGGGTTACCACCACTGTAAACCTCGACGGGAATCTCGCCGTGCCCGGTTGCAAAGCTGGTAGAGTCTTGTTATCACCCCCTGGAGGTGCTAACAGGAGGCGCAAAGGATTTCTAGGCCCAAGGTTTTCAATTTAAGTAAGGCAAACATCAATGGGATGAAAAATTAGTTGACCATTGACTAGAGTAAATGGGATGAACTGTTAATGGATAAACCTATAAACAAACAGTAGGAAGTATTCAAAGTTTTTTGGCACAATACAAAACTAGTACCTACCCCTAAAAGGTAAAAGCTCCATTACTGTAATTAAGTAACGATGGTCAACAAATGAGATAAGTGACAATATAAAGCTAAAAGAAAAGGTTTACACAAAATCAAAAAAACCCAGAAACCCAGCAGACTGGGAGAGCTATAAAAAGCAACAAAAGGATACAGAGAAAGTAATGAGGTGGAAAAAGGGAGTTTGAAAAATACTCTCAAGTGATAGCAAAACTAACTGTAAATGTTTTTATAAATTTATTAAGAGAAAGAGGAATGGGGAGGGGAATGTGGCCCAGTAAAGACAGATGCAGATTATATAATAGTAGCAAATAAAGAAACGGCAGATTTGTAGCTTTGTACTTGAACACTTTGTAGCCATTTTCACAGTAGATGAAGAGGACAAAATGGGAAGAAGACTAAAGAAGACAAACCAGCAGAACATTGGGAACCTAAAATGATGTCAAAAAGAGAAACTTACCAGATTTAATATAAGTAAAGCAAATGGTAATGGAGAAAATAATGGGACTTAAGATAGCCAAATCAACAAAATCTAATGGTTTCCACCCTAGGGTATTAAAAGAAACAGGTGGGAAAATTGCTGCTATGTTAGTCATAATTTTTTTAAGCTTTCTAGATTCAGCCATTGGATTGGAAAAATGCAACTGCCACTCTATTAGTTAAAAAAGGAGGGAGGGACAAATCAGGTATCAGTTTTTAATGTAATTTGTGGGGAAGTTACTGGAACCTATCATCAGTTTCAGAGTGACTGGCCACTTGAACAAGTATGAGCTGATCAAAGAGAGTCAACGTAGATTTATGAAGGGAAGGACTTGTTTGACTTTTTGAGCCGGTCATTAACATGGTCGACAGGGGAGTATCTATGGATCTTGTCTATATGGACTTCCAGTAGGTATTTGCAAAGATGCCGCACAGGACATTATTAGCTAAAATAAAAATGCAGGAATTTGAAGGTAATCTTGTGACATAGGTTGATAATTGGTTGGGAGGTAGAAGACAGAGAATCTGGATAAAGGGAATGTGGGATGTGAAAAGTGGTGTTCCCAAGGGATCTTTACTGGGGCCTCAGCTTTTCACCATATATATATCAATGACTTGAATGAAGGCAAAGTGGCCTAAAAATTCATTTCAACCAGTTTTCAGGCACTGAATGAGTGCAGAGACTGTACCCTGAGCCCAAAGACGGAGGATTGTGAGAATTTAGTCCTCGGAACTCATCTAAATAACAGCTAACATCTGATGGCTTGGCTGATGAAGAATTGAATTGGTAGTGGTCCTCGGATAAATCCCAGAAGCGTGTGAGTGGGCAGCAAGTGGGGCGAGGGGACGGGGGGAGGGTGCAGTTGGTGATCACAGCCAATAGCTGCCATCAGGAGTGCTGTGGAACTGAGAGGAGCACTCCTGCTCCTCCTAGCTGCACATCAATTTTTAGAAAATAATGATGCTTGCTAAGCTGCATCTATGTCAATAATTGGGACTTTCCAATTTCCCAGAAAGGTCTTAAAATAAACGTTAAACCCCTCATTCGCATACCTCAATTAGATCAGCCCTCAACCTTCTAAACTCAATGGAATACAAACCACGTTTGTGCAAACTATTCTCAGAAGGAAGGATATGTTGGCCTTGCAAAGGGCACAGCACAGATTCACCAGAATTATGCCAGGGCCTAAAGGGTTAAATTATGAGGACAGGTTGCACAAACGTGGCTTGTATTCTATTGAGTTTAGAAGGTTGACGGGTGAACTAATTGAGGTGTTTAAAGTAGTAAAAGGGTAGCTACAGAGAAGTTATTTCCTCTGATGATTGTGCTCCAAAATAAGGAGTACAATCTTTAAAATAAGAGTTAGGCCATTCAGAGTTAAATAAGGGAGTATGAGGATGAAATTGCCCCTCATCCCGATTGGGGGCGGTAACCTTCCGGGGCTGGAACTTCTATCGCCTGGCCCAAAAGTCACACCCCCGACGTGGAAT
Source organism: Pristiophorus japonicus (assembly GCF_044704955.1). Taxonomy (NCBI): domain Eukaryota; kingdom Metazoa; phylum Chordata; class Chondrichthyes; family Pristiophoridae; genus Pristiophorus; species Pristiophorus japonicus. The sequence goes on from NC_091987.1 coordinate 50,805,808, forward strand.
TGGGCCATGCGCCCCTCAAAGAGAGCTGTTTCCGGTGCTCCGCTTCCGTTGAAGGGTGCTCCTGGGGCAGTAGTGTACTGCTGAGTCCAGCGCTACATGGAACAGGTCAGCGCTATGCAGATGCTCCAGGACAACACCCCACACCTTCCATTAAAGGGGAGGGCCGCTGCGCACTCTGCATGGTCCTTTGGTGGTCACTACTGGGCCACCAGGGACGCATTAGACCGGGCCAGCAGCCCAGCACCAAAGACGGAATGCCGGGCTGCACGATGGCGGCCCAGTTCACACAAGGGTCGCCAGGGTCAAGCCGACCAAAGAGTCGGCCGACCAACAAAGATAGGGGCTCGGGGCACTAAAGGCCTCCCCTTTAAATAATGCCTCGGGAACGGATGTCCACCAGCCTCGCGGCCTGCAGAGCAATTTTCCCCGTGGGCCAGAAAGGGGTCTGCGTCCGGCAGTGAGGGGTCGGTGTGCACAGCGATGATGTAATCGCGGCTGTGCGCTGGCCTGGGGCGCTAAAGGCAGAACGTGGCACTGCTGGGATAGCACCCCCAAACCTCCAGGGCAATATCCCGGCAGGCGGTAGCGTCCCCCCCCCCTCCCCCGGGCAGAATCTGCATTCTATCCTGTTAGCGTTCTCTGGAGGCGCAAAAAAGGGGCAATTTAACTCCCTATGTTTAATACAAAGGGTAACAGAAATCTTGAATTCTCACTCCCAAAAAGCTGAGGATGCTAGTAATTTTAAATTTTCAAGATTGAGATCAGCAGATTTTTATTAGGTAAGGTAATCAAGGGATATGAATCAAAGATGAGTAACTGGAGTTGAGGTGCAGATTAGCCGTTCTCTAATTGTGTCAGCTGTGGCTCAGTGGGTAGCACACTTGCTTCTGTGTCAGAAGGGTGTGGGTTCAAGTCCCACTTCAGGGACTTTGAGCACATAAATCTAGGTGGACATTCTAGTGTAGTGCTGAGGGAGCGCAGCATTGTCAGTAGTTGCCATCTCGCGGATGAAACATTAAACTGAGGTCCTGCCTGCTCTCTCAGGTGGATGTAAAAGAAAGATCCCACAGCACTATCTTGAAGAAGAGCTGTGGTGTCCTGGACAATATTTATTTCTCTCAATCAACACAACAAAAACAGATTATCTAGTCATCATCACATTGCTGTTTGTGAGAGCTTGCTGTGTGCAAATTGGCTGCCGCATTTCCCACAGTACAACAGTGACTTCACTTCAAAAGTACTTCATTGGCTGTAAAGCGCTTTGAGACATCCTTGGGTAATAAAAGGCGCTATGTAAAAATGTAAATTTCTCTTTCCTCCTTTAAGAAGCTCCTTAAAACCTACCTCTTTGACGAAACTGTTGGTCATCTGCCGTAATTTCTTCTTATGTGCCGTGCCTGGGTATCAAATTTTTGTCATAACACTTCTGAGAAGTGCCATGACCTAAGTCCAAGTTGTTGCTGTTGCTTACCTCTATCATTCCAATACCACCGATAAGTTTCTGAGGCTTTTCGAACCTTCTTCCTCGAGATTATATCAGCGCTCATATCTCAGATCACTTTCCTATGGGAGATTCTCAACTCCCCATACCATTCAAAGTATGTATCCTAGCTTTGTGATCTAGATGGACTTCCGGTCATGCCCCGAAACAAGCAGCAAAACCTGTTTGGTAATTGCTTTTAGCTACTGGACTTATCGTTTGCCTCTGTAGAATTTCATTCCATCTTCAAAATTGTTTGAGCATCACATCAACCTTTATTTGGAGTTTAAAATATCAAGTGAAATTATTTTGCAATTGTTGAACAATCACATAAATAACAGTTATAGCTCTATATTTACACTAGACATTCTTCAATGTAAACTCCTTGAGTGGACAAAATAACAGAAATTTCAATTCTAAGAACTGAGCTAATCCTTTCTACCCCTTTTAAATCATAAGTTTCTTTTCCTGGAATGTCTGACCAGAGCAGGAGTCTGATTAATCTAAATAATTTCTTGGAAATTCAGACCAATTTTTCTTTCTTTCAGAAGATGCAACCAATTGGTTCCTCCTCTGAGCTTTCAAATAAACCCTTTGATTTGAACAGAAGAGCTTGTTTTATATTCTGGAAAAGAGTTGCTGTGACTTTGAACTTTGAATTTTGAAAATCTGATCACTCAGATTTAAACAGGAACTGAACCAATCATATATCATCGCTTAAGTTTGAATTATTCTCTCTCCAGCCTGTAACTGCCAAAAGTAACAATTATTGATCTCAATTTTCCACGGTGATTTGCGCCTTTTTTTGGGGGGTGCGCGCCGCTTTTTTTGGCGTAAATTAAAAAATCCAAGTTTCCCCAATCTTTGTGCGCCAGCGTAACTCAATTAGTTATGATTCTTTTAGGTTTGCTTTTTTTTTTGCGTCATGGGGGCGTAACCTGATGTCTGCGCCAGTTTTTCACAATTATGGAAGTTTGGCCAATTTTAATTTATCCTCGGAAGGTGTAGTGACCACTCCCGAAAAACCTTTTGGGCACGTAAGAAAAATTAGCATGCATTAAAAAATTGGCGCAGAAAGACGCCATTGTTTTAAGTTAAGTTTTGGAGAGAGTCAAGAACACTGAAATATCCATATTCAAGCTTAAATTTTTAAAACTTAAAACGCAGGAAATGGAAGTTTAATGGAACTATTTAAGTTTTCATTTTTTTTAAACTGACACGTCACCACCGAACGTCTCCAAACCGGGCTTGAGGGTCGGAGCATCGCCCGGCAGAATCGGTCCCTCGCCCGAACACAGGGGGCTCAGGGCTCAGCTTCAAAAGAAGTCCGGGGGGGGGGGGGGGGTGGAGAAATATGGAAAGCAAACGGAAGGCATGAGAAGCCTACACTATGCATCAAATGAAGCCCGGGGGAGGGGGAGGTTCTCGATCATTGCGCCTGCTCAGACCTGTGTGTGGTCCATACTAGGGCGTCGACCTTCGGGGGAGGGAACAAAGGACCTTGTCCTGCCTGCCGTTTTGAGCTTCTTGCAAAGGTACAATTTAATCACAGGGGCAATACTGACAATGCCATACCTTATGCAAGCTTTCCGCATGATGGAAACAATTGATTGGACGTCATCGCATGAGGAACCTCAGAGCACGTAGGGTGATGGGCAGGAAGCCTTACCCACATCGGGCATATCGAGACAGGCATTTGTATCTGCACCTGAGTGATGTAGTCTGTGTCGGAAGGCTGCGTTTCTGCAAAGTAGTTGTAACTGAGATCTGTGAGTTAGTAAAAGCAGACATGCAACCTAGAAGTGTCAGGAGGACTGCTTTGTCAGTTGAAGTGAAGGTTACAGTTGCACTTTCATTCTGTGCATCTGGATCGTTCCAGGCTACAACTGGGAATGCGTGTGCCATTTTTCAACATGCAACACATATCTGCATTCAGCAGGTGACTGCTGCACTATATGCCCGGAGTAATTACTTCATAAACCACAAAAGATGTACCCACATCACCTTGTGAGCACCTTTGAAGGATTCCGAGATGTACAGGAACAGAAAAGGCTTCCACTTCATTAATGTGCAGCTCGTGTGTGACGACATGCATCATATCATGTCAGTCGATGCAAGGTACCCTGGAAGCACCCATGATGCATTCATCCAACACGAGAGCGCTATATCTGCCATGTTTCAGCTGCAGCCAGAAGGGCAGAGCTGGCTACTGGAAGACAAAGAGTATGGCCTCACCACCTGGCTTATGACTCCCCTATGCATAACCCGGATGGAAGCTGACCAGGAATACAACATGTTGCACATTGTGACATGCAACATAATAGAGAGGACCATTGGCATCTTGAAACAATGTTTCCGATGCCTGGACCATTCCAGAGGCTACTTGCAATACTGCACTGAGATTGTCGGTCAGTTCACTATTGTGTGCTGCATGCTGCATAACTTAGCCATCATGAGGCAGCAGCAGCTGGCAGTGGAAGACCCACCTGAGGTGACAGTGGCTGATGATGATGAGGAACATGTAGATGACGAGGAGGAGGAGGAGGACAAGGATGAGGAAGCCATGCAACTACCTAAACCCGGAACACAACAGCAGAGGAGGGCGGGCCGTCATGTCTCTTTAACGATTGCTCGAGCTTTGCGCTAGCAGCTCATCCGTGAACACTTTGCTGCCTGAAGGCTCAGTGGCAATTATCCGAAATGGGCCATGTTTACTGTTTGGACCTGTTCCATAATGTTGCTGTTAGCATGAATGTTTTCCTGGAAGAATCACTCGCCACTCTGGGTCGGTTCCAATTTCAAAACGGTCTTTATTACGCCGGTGGGGAGGAAGCCTCTGGGTTACTCCAGGCACTTTTCTCCACTGAACAAAAAAATTCATCGATACTTATATGTTTTACAACACTTGGCTACAATTACTCAACCCATCTCGGCTGGACACAATCCAATCACAACGATTATAGATTACATACAGGTTTCTTTTGGTCCAATGGAATTGACCCCGAAGCATCAAGGGGGCTGTATGATCAGTTCATGTTTTTGCTAAGAATTTATCATGATCTCGTGATGTGGTCAGGCCCACCCTTATCTATTGTCCTTGGGTCTGGTGTGTTCCTCGGACTTCTTATCTTAACCCTGTTACAGGAGTCCCATTATGTATCATTAGACAGAGACATCTTGTCCGGGCTTCGGAAAGTGCTGATTAGGGCTTAATTGTGTATGCCTGCGTGAAAAACACAGTTGTATCTGTTACCTACGAATGTGGTCAAGTCAGCTAGTTGAGTTCTCCTGATGCTTTGCAGAATCTCTGGCAGCCATTTTATTCATAAATACATACACATACTCTGCAGGTGCCTTTGCCTTCGGAAGCGCCCTACTACAATCCCCCCCTTTCGGTAAGGGGCTAATCCTAGTCCCCTTTAACCGACAACAATTGTTATAATTTGTTTACCCATTTGTGTCTTTCTCTATCATCCGGTACTCCTGCCTCAATGTGCTGGCCAGTCACGTGGTTTCAGGAGTTCCGGTTGCTTAGATCAAATTGATATAGTTCAAATTCCCCTGTCCCTCTGCTAGACAGATCTCCCTATTTACTTGAGCCTGGTTCTGATTCTCCTACATCGTGCATAATGCCTGGAGGATCGACAAGCCATGACTCCCCATGTTAGTGCTAATACCAGCTGTATCCCGACCAGTATGTGCGATATTATTCAAATCCAGGGGTATATGTTTACATTCCTCATCTAGTCCCAAACCCTCCACCACCAACTCTGATTCTGTAAATCTATGTCGGTGTCCTTTTCCAGTGTTTCAAGCTTTGTCTGTAGTTGGTGGTAGAGCTTGACAGACTGGCCCACTCTGAGTCTTAGTTCCCTTAGTACCTCAGCTAGATGTGGGATAGGGGCCTGCTCTGGCTCATCATAATCCTGCAAATGATCGTGAAGCCGATCGGTGGCATTAATGATTTCGGTACCTCGGTGTCTAACCTGGATAATGCGGGCTTGCTCAATAATAACGGGTCATAGAGGTGTAAAGCAAAAGTTTGGCTGTGAGATCTGGCACTGTCGGCCATTGTACTGATAAGAGCATTCCGTGGTAGAGACACAGTTCTTCCCTTTGCCTCTGTAACCTGCTCTAGCAAAGTGTGTGTGGGCAGTTACTATTTCTAATACGTATCCATCGGTTCGATTGAACCCGCACTTGTCTAGTTCTCCTTGTCCCACCGGGTGAGGGCACACCGTGATGTCATCCCTTTGCTTGCATCCCGTTAAGGAGATCCCATAGAGTGTGTTGTTTCTGCGGACAGCAGAGGTTGTGGTCAGATAGTAACGGAAGGAGGCGTTTTCCCATATGACCCTGATATTTTCCAGCTGATAAAGGGGAAACAGCCCCGAGTCTCGGGTGACTATGGGGATCATCAGGACTATTCCTACTCTGGTCGCTTTGCCCATTTGGCAGTCTGGGATTGCCGGGTATACTCTGGTCAGTCCCTTCAGGGTACAGTTATCCAGTGTCCCCTTTCACTTGGCCAGTTGAGCCAGATGTGGGCTGTCTATCCAGTCGGGCACCTCCCCCCTTTGGATCTGATCGAGGTTATGCCATATCTGTCCCACCATCCAGAAGCCATAAGCGTAACAGAGTTGTCCCTGTCTATGCCTTCCAGCATCTTCCTTTTCTCTGTCGATAAGGCTATTAATTGTTTTGGCATGAGCTTCTAGGACAGAAATTCCATCCAGTTGAATTTCTGCACCCTCTCTTCCTAGCTTGGCTTGATTTTCCTGATTCTGCTCTGCCGGTTCTAATAGTCCTTTCATCACCCCTTTAAATTGTTCCACCTTTTCGTTTAGCCCTTGTATGTCCAGTGAGTTTACTATGGAGGTTCTGGTGTTAAAACCAGTAGCAGCATCATTAACTATTCCCCTTTTGGTCCTATGAACTTGCTCCTGTCCTCGGAATCTACTGGTGCCCATGGCATTGACAGCCTGCTGCATCACAACCTTACTTAATACAATATACATATTTCTTGCTTGTTCCGTACAATATTCCGGCATTCGTATGCCTGAGATATTGATCAGAACAGGCACAATTTCATGTTTAATATTATGCGTTAAAATAAATTCTGCCTTGCTCCAGTCTTTGGCTGCTGGGATGCATATTCCGACAGTTAAATTAAACAAAGCCCCATCGTTCATGTAGTGGTGTCTTTCCTGCGTGTGCTGTATCTCTCGTAGTCCGTCTGTATTATCCAGTGCTTACGTGGGCCTTAAGGTTCCCAGTATCATGAGTCTCCAGAGTCGAAGTAGCCGCTGCGGTCCCATCTCGGTGAGTGTTATATCTGCAAATTTTAAACAGATAGCCTGGTCGTCACCAGGTGTTAGGTTCTGGTCTACTCATCTTTTATCCATGCATGTCGAGGTCACTCTACTCCGCACTAGTAATCCCAGTCTGGTTTACTGTTAGGTTGGGTTTGTGGACTACACTTACCCACCGTGGGGTACATTGGCTCTATTGCCATAGGTGATGGTGCTATGGCTGCGCACTGCACTATCCGTCTGGTCCTATTTAAAAAAAAAATCTCTTCCAGCTTATTTTAGCTTTAGTTCTTGAATTTATTTTGCTTGAGTATCTATTTCTTTTATCTGTATCAGGCGAGTATTATTACATAGGCTAGTTCTGTTTTATTTTTTATTCTGACTATCCCACCATTCCCTCTGTCTGTCAGGTGAGTCTTCTTTATTTTATTAGGAAATCCAAATTAATAAGATCCAGTGTAAAACAGCTGTCAATGGAAAGGGTTAACTCCTTTACAGGTTTGCAAGAAGGCCTGATGTTATTACGTGACTTCGCATAATTATCCGAAATTCTTTTTCAAGTCTTTGTGCTTTCAAAACTTGCTTCGAAATTAGGAATCCGTTAAAACAGCAGAAATAATTAGTAAAGCGGTCATAATAAAAATCTTCTCATCAGGAAAGACAGCATTTTAGATTAAACTCCAATTTTTTCTAAACTTCTAATTCAAATACTTGCCAAAGATTTTTTTTGATTGATTTAAAACGAGACCACACATTTTTAATAGCTATTTTGTTTATTGAAATCCAATTTTCACACAAGCTGTATACATTCCAACATTCCAACAGAGCTCCCAACTCAGTTAGGCCAGGAAAGGTGAGAGGTTGGGCATTGTACTGCTAAACTTGTGTAAAAAATTTTGTTGTGTCCATTTAGTAGGATTTAGGGGGATTGTTTTGTTGCTGTATTGCTGTTTGTTGAGATATACCTTGTCAAATAAATTGGAAGCCTAAGTTCCTCTTGAAATCACCTTGTCTCAGTTCTATTGTATTACATCTCCTGATCGTGAGTCTTATGTCAGAACAGTGTAAGGGAAGCTAGGAGCGCCTCGAAAACGTTCAACTGTGTGTCACAGGCTAGGGAAGAAGTGGTTAAGAGTGTTTGACACTCACAGGTGCCTCACAGGCTAGGCATAAGCTGTGGGGACGCACGAGTCTCAAAACCCCCTTCATAAGCTGTGGACACAGTTTCTCCAGGGGTGCTCTTGCAGCACTCAGGGTACCTCACAGGCCAGGCATAAGCTGTGAGGGCAGAAGCCCAGAGAGAGACACCCAAGGCACAACAACTCTCCCTGAGAACCCCTTACAGAACATGGTGACTGCGGCAGGATATAAGCAAACAGGAGATGTTAATAAAACAGATGAGGTGATAAGAGAGGAAACTAAAATGGAGGAGAGAATTTCCTCATACATTTTTGGCAAGGTGAACCTCACCAAATCTTGGGTGCAAGCCCTCACACGGGCAGAGCGCCCAGTGGATGCTGCTGCCCAGTGGCCAGCAGGGAAGGACTACAACCGCAGGGTGGAAAAGGCCATCTGGCTTATCTGCTTCACCCACCAAGTCCAAAAGCTCGACCAGCAGGTGAAGGACTTGGAACAGAGTCTTCAGAAATCAGAGGAGCTCTCTGCTATTCGGGCTACGGTTGGGGACAACCTGCTGGCCGAATTAGCTGAGGAGCAGCAAGGGAAGAGGCAGTTGGAGGAGTCCTTCCGAAATAGCCGGGACTATCTTCACTGTCAGGTCACTGAGGCCAAGGGTAGTGAGGGGTCCCTCCGGGAACAGAACTCTCGGTATACCCAGAAAATTTGGGAACTAGAGAATAAATTAAAAGACGTACAGGCAGCCTATAAAGTGGCCAGTAGCAGTGAGTTTGCAGATCACGGTCCCTGCCAGGAGAGGATTAAAACTCTCACCCACCCTCTATTCCCGACAAAGGGGACGGTCGACTTGATAGGACCTGGAGGGTCCACAGGGGACAAAGGAGAGTATTGGGGGGTAGAAGAGAATCCAAAGGCAAGAGACACCCGACCACCTCCTGAGGCACCGGTGGTTTGTCCAGTGGGGTACCAGGAGGAGCGGGGCGCGCAGGTAGTAGCATACCCAGGGCTTGGGACCAATGTGTCCCGCTCGGCAGCAGGGATATGGGGCACCCAGTTAAGGGCTGGATCAGGTGACCAGGCACTGTCTGCTGCACTGGGTATGGCGGGACAGCTGGAGGTAGAGGGACCAGCGCAGAAAGATCCTGAACCAGGGCGGATGTGCCCGGTCAGGCAGCGCAAGTACGGTCCTCCACAAGGAGGTTGCCAAGGTCAGGGAGCGCTGGAGAGCGACTTTATTATTCCCCATGGAGTTCAATCACTCAGGGCCATGGTGGCCCATTTGGCCAAACTCACTCGCAGCGGGGACCCGTCTATCCACTTCATGGAGGTGATGCAGGCAGGGGAAATTAATGGGTGCGATGAGGAGGAGACAGCCATGCTGCTGCTCTTCTCTCTGGACAGCAAATTGTACCAGGCCCTACCGGCAGAATGCCGGAGGGGGCAACACACATTTACTGAGGTCCAGAGGGCCGTCCTTGAGGCTATGGGCTTCAATGATGGCAGTCCTTTCGAACAGGTATTTGCGGACAGGCTGTGGGTGGTATACCACGCAGCCTGTGGGGAGCTCCTCGACCAGGCGAATCTTTCCGCAGTACAGACTGGCCGCTGGCTGAGGATGCTGATGGCAAACTGCTTACCCTGGCTCAAAGCCAGGGCAGAACTGTGGTTCGATTCCCGGGACCCCAACCTCACCGAGGAAGCAGTGGTCAGGCAACTGGCACTGGTCCAACGGAATGGAGGAGGGGAGGAGGAGAAAACCTCCAAAGGTCGGGTAAATTTAATCTATCCAGGGCAGTCGCATAGATGCTCTGTGGAGGGGGTATGTGACCAAACCCCTGCTAGAAAAGATTGGATTTCGGGCAGGGATACACCCCAGAGGTCGCGAGATCTACGTTGATGGCTCCAGTTCAACTTTGGATTTCGGGCAGGGATACACCCCACAGGCCGCGAGATCTACATTGATGGCTCCAGTTCAGTGTCCGTGGGTACAAGACTCACGGGCTGTGGAGTTTGGGATCCCAAGGCAGGGATTGCCTTGGCTCTTAAACCCCCATGCACCCTGAGCACCCAGCAGGCGGAACTCTCGACGGTGATGTATGTGGTCATACACCCCGAGAAACTCATACCTCATACACGATTTGCTCGGACAGCATGGTCACTTGCAATTTGTGTACAGAGTATCTGGCGATTTGGTCACGCTGGGGGTACGCCTCTGTGGATGGGAAGCCCCTTGTGACCAAACCCCTGCTAGAAAAGATCGTGGCTGCAGTGGGAGAAACCAGGGATGTATATATCCATAAGGTAAAGACCCACTCCAAAACTGAGCCACGGGTAGAAGGTAAACAGCAAGCAGACCTGCTGGCAAGGGAAGGTGCTCGTACAGGTCGCCCATGGGACCCATACGAGGCAGGCAGGATAGCAGCAGCAAGAAGCAAGCCAGGGACACAAGGGAGCGTAGGGGTGGCTGCGGCCCCGGATCTTAAAGTAGTCCAGATGCAGGATGCGGTCCTGAAGGCTGCCTTGGCTGCTATCAAAAAGGGGGAAAAGGCAGCGGGCCCATACAGTGCTGCAGATATTGCTGTGTGGGAAGGCATGTTGTTTAAAGGGGACAAATGGGTAGTGCCGCCACAACACCGGAGGAAATTCCTTCAGCTGGCCCATGAGGGTCCAGGTGCGGGGACACCCCGGGTCGGAATCTACCTGGCAACGGGTAGAAAAGGCAGGGTGGTGGCCAGGCCTCCGGGAAGACGTCCGCGACTTCTGTGCAGGCTGTCTGGTTTGCGCTGCAAACAACCCGGACCCTCAGAAAAGGAAGGTGTCTATGGGACACGTCAGGCGGGTAGAGGGACCATGGCAGTCGATCCAGATCGACTACATCGGACCCCTACCGGCTGCCCAGGGAGGTTATAAATACTGCCTCGTCCTGGTGGATGTGTTTTCAAAGTGGGTGGAAGCCTTCCCTTGCCGAACAGCTACCACGGTGGGGACTGCAAAAATCCTGGTGAGGGAGGTGTTCTCTCAGTGGGGTCTACCTCAAATCGTGGAGTCCGACCGGGGAAGCCACTTCACCGGCCAGGTGATGCAGGCCACCCTCAAGGTGCTGGGGATAAGAGCCAAATGGCATGTTGCCTCCAACCCTCAGTCCTCAGGCCCCATAGAACGCCTGAACCGGACCCTAAAGGAAAGGCTGCGCAAGGAGATGGAGACTCACCGAACAACTGGGTGGAGGTCTTACCGTTGGTCCTCATGGGAATCCGGGCCAGTCAGTCAAAGAGCACAGGGTACTCACCCCATGAGCTGATGACTGGCCGGATCATGAGAACCCCAGTGCATGTGTTGGCGCCGGTTCTCACCGAAGGGCAGCTTTGAGAGGTGAACCGGGACCGCTTCGTCAGGAATCTGTTTGAACAGCTTCAACAGATTCACTGGCCGGCGGCCAACAACATGCGTAAACAGCACCGTGCCAATCGGCTGCTGCTGGAACCCCGCAGTCACCATGATTGGGAGGTGGGTGACCCTGGTGATGGTGAGAAGCTTCGCCCGGGTTGGGCTATTTGAACCACTGTATATGGGACCATACAGCATAGTCGACAAGGCTAGCCCTATGGTCTATGCGGTTCAATTGCCTCGCTGGGTGAAGTGGTATCACATTAATCAGTATAAATTGTTTGACCCCAAAAGAGGTAAAAAAACAGAGGGGACGAGCAAGGGAAGGGAATCAGGCACTGGGGGAAGAACAGGCCCCGGTGGATTTGGAGGCTCCGGAGGAGGCAGCGGGCCCCGAAGCTCTACAGCCAGGGATGGTTCACTGCTCCAGTAAGGCTATCCCACCACTGGGTAGAGGTTCCCAGCCCACTAACAGAAGTAGGGAGAAAGGCTCTACCATTAGCAAGGTCCAAGGGGAAGCTGAACCTCCCATGGTGGATCAGCTGGGGCTAGCCCAAGAGGTGTAGGAGCTAGCATTGCAGCCCATAACGTGGGACTCTGCACCGACAGTAAGGAGGAGTGACAGAGTGCCACAGCCCAGGGCGCCGTGGTCCCCTGTTTATTTAGCTCCCCGCCCCAGACCGAGAAGGCGAAAGACAACAGGGAGGGTGCTCTGTTGCGCTAGCAAGGGTCTCCCACCGATTATCCGGGGCTCAGGAAGGCCTTGGAGGGCAGCACAAGACTCATTAAGGGGGACTATACGAGCCCCTCAGCGGAGGGCATCCTGGTCCCCAGGGTACAGTCAGCCGAGTGGTCGATGATGTCTGTACAGTGCCTGGCCACCCAGGGACGGGTGGCGGTGTATATATTTTTCCTTCCTGTTTTGTTACTTCGTGTTGTGTGCATATGTGTTTAGGTAAGGCAGTGATGGTTGGGTACAGCATTTTTGTGTTTGGAACATGTTACGTGGGCCGAGCCTGGAGAGGTCTCTCAAGGCAAGGCCATGTTCTTCTTGCCTTTCAGATGTCAACACCTCCCTACTGGACGTTAGTGATGCTGGTATCGCTAAGGATCTGCACCGGGCACCGAGGGGACACCGAGGACTCCCTGGTTTTCAGATGCTCTGGGGGCAGAGCGCCGACAGTGACCAAAGGAAAAGGGACTCCGGCGGCGGATGGCCGGGTCACCTACTCCCACGAGGGGAGGTGACCTGGGTGGTTGGAATTGAACTCCACCAAGTACTCCAACCATAAGGACTTTACCTACGGAGTGGCCTCCATCCCCTGCCCGTAGATCACTGTGGCCAATTCCAGAGTGAGAGTGACAGAAGGCAGGAAAATATGCCTAACTTGCCAAGGGGACATACCTCTGGGACGGTGGTGGTGGCTCAGAAAGCTCAAGAGGGACGTGGGAGACCGACACTCGGACTGGGAACGTCTGGATAATGATATCTACCGAACCATCATGGGGTCATCTGGCAGGGTCACGGTATGCTGGGAGAAATGTTGGGCGTACGACCAAGGAATTTATTTGTATATGTGGGGATCCACTCGCGTCTGTTCAGAGGGGGTCTCCATTGCTTTCTATAGGTGGTGGCAGGATGTCGGGGATGGGGTGGTGTGGGATCGCAGCAGGGAGGCGTGTGTCCATAATTATAACAGAGTCTAGCACGTAGGCTTTGAAAGCTGCTTTTCGTTATCTCAAATGTTTCAATTTCAAGGCCATTACATTGTCCTTTGTTATAAACTGCCAAAAGCCTGCCGTTTTAACATTTTAATTTTCCCAAAGTCCCTTTTACACTTTGGCAGATAGCTCACCACTTGCCCAGGAGTTTGACCTGATCCCTGAAGGTATTTCTAGATTATTTCCAAACTTTTACATTTTATTTCTCTTGTTTTTTAAGCGATCAGATTTAATTTTTTAGTTTGAATCTATCTCAGTATTTTGCTGTGCCTTCTCTTAACCAGTGGTACTTGAAACCTTCACAACAAAATTAACTCTTCACTCTTCCCATCCTAATTTCTGCATCCCTTTTGTAGAATTTGTATTTATTGTTGAATTACAAAATGTCAAATATGGTAATACTGTTTTTTTTAAATATGTGCCTAACTTCTGTTTTAGAAGCTGATCAAAAACTTTAATCTTTTGCTCTGTAACTTCAATTTTGTGATACAGTATCTCATAAATTATATTTTATGATACTGTATCTTATAAATTAAATTTTTTTAAGCTTCAGCTTCTGACGCAGTATATGTACTTTTATTAAAAAGGCTTCCAAACCCAAGATTTTCCAATACAACCAAAATGTTTATCAATGAGAATCACCTGAAATATCTCAAAATCCTAATTCAAATATTGTACTGCCAATCTTTTATTTAAAAATCTCTTTACTGAGCTAGAAGCTTTCATGTCAAGGTTTTACACAAAGGAAAATTGGAGTGTACTTCCCCAGCCTGCAGCCTCGAGAGACCCACGCAGGCTTTTTTTTTAAAAGGCATTACAACTTCCCTTCTCCGTTCTTTATCTGATTCCTAGACTAAATTTATGTCTTTCAACCCAATGTAATCAATGATTGCATGTTTTCTTTTGACAAGTAAGTGAGTGTGTCAAATAATTTTTTTAAAAAACCACCGGGACCATGTATTTTTTATCTTTCGCTCAACAAACCTATCCTTTGTGCATTTCCTAGCTCCGTAACTTATCATCCGAATAAATACGCACCTGCGTTTCTAACTTAAAATGTAATTCAATTCTAGGTTCACACTTTCTTAAAACTTCCCACGTACAGGACAACACTGCAAAGGGTTAAAAAAACTTTCACTCTGTCTGAAAAAGTGGGTGGAGCCAAAACAAACAGACAGCTCCACCACTTTCTCAAACAGGCTTTCAGACACATGAAAAATTCATTAATTTCCACCTCAAATATTCCGCAGTCAAAAATCACACAAGCACTTTCATTCAAAGACAGACATTTACAAAAGTCTTTCTTCATTCAACAAAGTTTATTGTTTGGCCGGCTCTATTTTTGGATGCATACTTCACTTAAGATAGTCACTAACAGGTTTTTGTTTTTATTTCTTACATATTGATTTACTTCCTCTGTTAATTTTACGTGGGCTCGAAGAATCGGAACCCAGGCCTTTTCTATTACTTTCTTTTGATTCTCTGCCAGATGACGAGTAAGGGATCCTTCTGGCCCTCATTCGAGTTTTGTCGGTACATTGGCCATTTCTGGGTAGGATTAGAACCATTAGGAATCTACTCTCAGATGTCCGTTTTCAGCTAACACGACTTGTAGTAGGCAGTCTCTTGGCTTACTGCCGGGTCACAAGTCTCTGATAATTTTTTACAACAGGCTTATAATACAATCCTTAAATACTTTAAGCAATTCCCGACAGCGCTCTACGCCTCCTTAATGAACTACCTACCATCGTTTTGCCTATTGGTCCGACCCCGTTCACAGGTTTGGTATTCGTTGCTCGCTGTGCACCGCCTGCCCCCGGGTTAAGATTAATACATACTCACCCGGTTCTTCCAAGGCTGTCCAGCGACTTTGAAATCCTGTTCGTGATGTCACTGTTAGCGTGAATGTTTTCCTGGAAGAATCACTCGCCACTCTGGGTCGGTTCCAATTTCAAAACGGTTTTTATTACGCCGGCGGGCACTTCTCTCCACTGAACGAAGAAATTCATCGATACTTATACGTTTTACAACACTTGGCAAAAATTACTCAACTCATCTTGGCTGGACACAATCCAATCACAACGATTATAGATTACATACAGGTTTCTTTTGGGCCAGTGGAATTGACCCCGAAGCATCAAGGGGGCTGTATGATCAGTTCATGTTTTTGCTAAGAATTTCTCATGGTCTCGTGATGTGGTCAGGTCCACCCTTATCTATTGTCCTTGGGTCTGGTGTGTTCCTAGGACTTCTTATCTTAACCCTGTTACAGGTGTCCCATTATGTATCATTAGACAGAGACATCTGGTCCGGGCTTTGGAAAGTGCTGATTAGGGCTTAATTGTGTATGCCTGCGTGAAAAACACAGTTGTATCTGTTACTTAGGAATGTGGTCAAGTCAGCTAGTTGAGTTCCCCTGATGCTTTGCAAAATCTCTGGCAGCCATTTTATACATAAATACATACACATACTCTGCAGGTGCCTTCACCCCTGCAGTGGCGCAGTGTTTCTTGGGTTGGTACCAAGCTTATTATTTCAAACATCTCGGGTAATGCACGCTTCTTGATGGGGGGGAGGCAGGGGCAGATGGTAACGAGGCTTGGGCCTCTTCAGAGACTGGTCTGGGGATTGGAGTGAGAATGGCAGTTGATTCTGTCAATCGGTGTGGTGTCTGGGCATGTTCCCTTATTGCAGCAACCAACTCCAACATTCCCTCCCTCATGTGCCCTGACAGTGTCTCAGCTACTTGTGACATGCCCTCCCTCATGTTGAGCAACAATGTTTAAACTACCTGAAACATTCCCTCCCTTATGTTCACTGACAGCGCATCAGCTGCCTGTGACATTCCCTCCCTCATGTGCACCGACATTGTTTCAGCTGACTGAGAAATTCCCTCCCTGATGTTCCCGGACAGTGTTCCCATTTCTCGTGATAGTGTTGTTACTTCTCTTGACAGTCCTGGTACCTCATCATTCACCCCACTAATGATGTCCAAGAGTGATCGGGTAAGGTCAATGCTCTCTGCACTCATTGTCATCATGTGAACCACATCTGTTAGATCCTGCATTGTCGAGTTCTTCTTCCCCTCCTCATCTTGGATGTGGCTCGCTGTATCCCACTGGGACCCGCCACCTGGAATGGTGGGACCTGGGTTTGCCTCGCTGCAACCCATTGGGACCTGCAGCCTCAAACGGTGGGGCCCTGTGTGTGCCTCACTGCACCCCACTGGAATTCCCAGCCTCGGACAGTGGGAAACCATGAAATGCCCTTCCAACACTCATACCTCTCAGGGTAGGAGCTGGCACCTCAATGGGCGGCACCTGCACCTCCTCCAGAGTGAGTACAACAGTGGGTGATTCATCCATCCCCTCACCCTGCCCCTCAACCTCCCCTCTTGGTCTGGAAGGTGGGATTGGAAGATGTTCTCCTCTTCAAGCTCGTCTGCAAATGAATCTTCTTCTATATCATCAGGGTTGGTCTCAAGTTCTGCAAAATATAACAGAACAGACAAATGGTTAGCAGCAGTGGAGGGGGCAGGTTTGATGGCATGAGTAGGCTCACACAGCGCAGACAGCAGGCTCATTGGAAGGACCACGATGAATGATAGCACTTTGCATCTACCGAAGCGTAGCTGCTGGAGACATCCCCATGAACCGAGGCATGGCTAGCCCACGCAGTACTTAACATTTAGGAAAGCCAGACTGTGGAATTTGCAGGACTTACCCTCTCCCTCGAGTGTGGGCCGAGCTTGTGCAGTGGTAGTTTCTTTTCTCCAGCCAGGAACCATCAAAGCTGCGACCCTCTCTTCCAAGGGTGTCAGTGGCTGCAGATTTGCCGGGCCTCCTCCTGTTCAAGTTCTTTCCCATTTGTTGTGTGCCACTTTCCTCTGCAAAGATGAAATTATAACTTTTTAGAGAGGGTGTCTTTCTGCTTGGTGGGAGATATACAACTGGTCACATTTACAATTGCATTTTGATTAAATAAATGAAAATATTACTTACATTAACTACTTGACCAAGATCCTGCCACTTCTTTTTGCACTGGTCTCCAGACATCGGAGTGGTCACCATTGCACAGTAATCTTCTGCAAATTGGTTCCGGCGTTTCTTCATTTCTTTTGGTGGAACTTTTATGTGACCTCTGCTGGTGTTCAGCTTCTGCCATCTACCCTCAATCACAGTAACTGGTGCCTCCACTTCATCCTGTAAGAAATCATTGGTCCTTGTGCCGCATTGCATCTTGTATTGCAGCTCTGATTTTTCCAATGAGAATTAAAGTTTCCACACAGCACTCAACGTTCTCACACACATAACTGGCTCTTTAAAAATGGCCAAACACAGACCAGGAGCTGTACTGGGCATGTGTGCCCATAGGAATCACGTCAAAAACGTCCTTTTTTTGGCACGGACAATACTCTCCACCCCCCGAGGCTACAGGACAGGCTGCGTGGCTGGCGCCAATTTCAAAGAATGGAACGGGGAAACTTGCTACTTTTTTTTGAAGTAGTTGGGGCCAAGAAAAACTGGTGTAACTCTGACAATACACTAAAAAGTGGCACTGGGGAAAATTGAGTCCATTGAAC
Source organism: Pristiophorus japonicus (assembly GCF_044704955.1). NCBI lineage: Eukaryota > Metazoa > Chordata > Chondrichthyes > Pristiophoridae > Pristiophorus > Pristiophorus japonicus. The sequence continues at coordinate 50,823,428 of NC_091987.1, forward strand.
GGGCAGAAACTTATTACAAGATTCTGGCTTAGTTGAATGTTAAACTCCTTGGGGGCCATAATTACATGGGGGGCCCTTAATTCTGGGAGGTGGGAGAACTCAAAGGGGTTAAATCATTTGCAGGGGAGGCAGGAATTTGGAGTCAAAATTAAATCAGCTGGGTTACCACCTCATGCAACCTATGGCCAATATTTGGTTCTGGGACTGGGAGCTGGGAGCATGTCTTCCGTCGAACCTCCCTCTACCTTCAACCAAGTTAGTGGTGCATCTAAAGGCATCCCCAGGCTACCCAGGCCAACATGCTCTCCTTAGGCTCACCTACGTGGATAGCACGTTTCTAGAGGTGGTCACCCCGCACCTTAAGAGTGTGCAGACAGATAGGGATTGGGTGACACCTAGACAGAAGTGGACTAGGCAGGTAGTGCAGGAGTCCGCTGAGTCCATCTTGCTCTCCAACCGGTACTCTGTTCTGAGTAGATGGTGGCACTGGGGAGTGCAGCCAGAGCCAAATCCACAGCAGCATGGGTGGCTCAACTGCACAGCGGGGGAGGAAGTAGAATCGAAGAGCTATAGTGATAGGGGATTCAATAGTCAGGGGAGCAGACAGGTGTTTCTGTGGCCGCAGGTGTCACTCCAGGATGGTATGTTGCCTCCCTGGTGCCAGGGTCAGGGATGTCAGAGAGCGGCTGTAGGGCATTCTGGGGGGAGAGGGTGAACAGTCAAAGGTCGTGGCCCATATCAGGATGAATGACATAGGTAGAAAGGGGGATGAGGTCCTGCAGGCAGAGTTTAGGGAGCTAGGAGAGAGATTAAAAAGCAGGATCTCAAAGGTAGTAATCTCCAGATTACTCCCGGTGCCATGAGCTAATGAGTATAGAAATAGGAGGATAGAGCAGATGACTACGTGGCTGGAGAGATGGTGCAGGCGGGAGGGCTTTAGTTTCCTGAGGCATTGGGACCACTTCTGGGGGAGGCGAGACCTGCACAAGCCAGGCGGGTTGCATCTCAACAGAGCCGGGACCAATATCCTCGCAGGGGGGGTTGCTAGTGCTGTTGGCGAGAGTTTAAACTAGCTTGGCAAGGGGATGGGAACCTGAAAATAGATTCAGTCGAGAGGGGAGTAAATCTGGAATTAGAAAGCAAAAATAAAGAAAGTGAGTTTGAAAGAGAAAGGAAACAAGCAGGAAAAAACGGTAAGAAAAAACAAATTTAAAGGTACTTAGTCTAAATGCACGTAGCATTCGTAACAAAATAGAGGACCTGATGGCACAAATAGAGAAAAATGGGTATGATCTGATAGCCATTACAGAGATGTGGTTGCAAGGTGACAAGGACTGGGAATTAAATATTCAGGGGTATTTGACAATCCAGAAGGACAGACAGAAAGAAAAAGGAGGTAGGGTACCTCTATTGATAAAGGATGGAATCACTGCAATAGTGAGAAATGATATTGGCTCAAATGATCAGGATGTTGAAACAGTTTAGATGGAGATAAGGATTAATAAAGGGGAAAAGTCACTGGTGGGTGTTGTCTAGAGGCCCTCTAACAGTAGCAACTCTGTTGGTTGCAGCATAAATCAAGAAATAGTGGGGGCTTGTAAAAAGGGATCAGCAATAATCATGGGTGATTTTAACCTCCATACTGATTGGACAAAGTAAATTGGTCTGGGTAGCCTTGAGGAAGAGTTCAAAGAGTGCATAAGGGATGGGTTCCTTGAGCAGTACGTAACGGAACCAACCAAGGGGGGCAGGCTATCTTAGATCTGGTCCTGTGTAATGAGACAGGATTAATAAACAATCTCCTAGTTAAGGTCCCCTTGGAATGAGTGATCATAGCATGATTGAATTTCAAATTCAGATGGAGGGTGAGAAAGTTGGTTCTGAAACCAGCGGACTAAGCTTACATAAAGGAGACTGTGAAGGTATGAGAGCAGAGTTGGCTAAAGTGGACTGGGAAAATAGATTAAAGAGTAGGACGGTTGATGAACAGTGGTGTACATTTAAGGAGATATTTCACAACTCTCAAGAAAAATATATTCCAGTGAGGAGGAAAGATAGCCATTCATGGCTAACTAAAGAAATAAAGGAATGCATCTAATTAAAAACAAGAGCACACAAAGTAGCCAAAACTAGTGGAAGGACAGAAGATTGGGAAGCTTTTAAAAGCCAGCAAAGCATGACTAAAAAAAATGATTATGAAAGGGAAGATATACTATGAAAGTACACTAGCACAAAATATAAAAACAGTTAGCAAGAGTTTCTATTGGTATATAAAAAGGAAAAGGGTGACTAAAGTAAATGTTGGTCCCTTAGAGGATGAGACCGGGGAATTAGTAATGGGGAACATGGAGATGGCAGAAACTCTGAACAAATATTTTGTATCAGTCTTTACGGTAGAGGACCACTAACAATATCCCAACAGTGGATAGTCAAGGGGCTATAGTGGGGGAAGAACTTAACCCAATCACAGTCATATGGAGGTGGAACTCAGTAAGATAATGGGACTAAAAGCAGATAAATCCCCTGGACCTGATGGCTTGCACCTAGGGTCTTAAGAGAAGTAGCAGCAGGGATAGTGGATGCATTGATTGTAATTTACCAAAATTCCCTGGATTCTGGGGAGGTCCCAGCAGATTGGAAAACTGCAAATGTAACTGCCCTATTTAAAAAAGGAGGCAGACAAAAAGCAGGAAACTATAGACCAGTTGGCCTAACATCTGTGCTTGGGAAAATGTTGAAGTCCATTATTAAAGAAGCAGTAGCAGCACATTTGGAAAAGCATAATTTGGTCAGGCATATCCAGCATGGATTTGTGAAGGGGAAGTCATGTTTGACAAATTTGCTGGAATTCTTTGAGGAGGTAATGAACAAGGTGGATAAAGGGGAACCAGTGGATGTGGTGTATTTGAACTTCCAGAAGGCATTTGACAAGGTGCCACATAAAAGGTTACTGCACAAGATAAAAGTTCACAGGGTTGGGGGTATTATATTAGCATGGATAGAGGATTGGCTAACTAACAGAAAACAAAAAGTCAGGATAAATGGTTCATTCTCGGGTTGGCAATCAGTAACTTGTGGGGTGCCGCAGGGATCAGTGATGGGTTCCCAACTATTTACAATCTACATCAACGACTTGGAAGAAGAGACTGAGTGCAACGTAGCCAAGTTTGCTGATGAATCAAAGATGGGAGGCAAAACAAAGTGAGTCGGCAAAAATTTGGCAGATTGAGTATAATGTTCGCAAGTGTAAGGCTTTGGCAGAAAAAAATCAAGGAACAAGTTATTATTTAAATGGGAAAAGATTGCAAATTGCTGCAGTACAGCGGGACCTGGGGGTATTTGTGCATGACACACAAAAGCTTAGTATGCTGGTACAGCAAGTGATCAGGAAAACCAATGGAATCTTAGACTTTATTGCAAAGGGGATGAAGTATAAAAACAGGGAAGTCTTGCTACAGTTATCATCATCATCATAGGCAGTCCCTCGAAACAAGGATGACTTGCTTCCATGCCAAAAAAAGGATGAGTTCACAGGTGTTTTGAATGAAGAACCCAAACTACATCCTCAAGGGTGGAAGATGCTTGTGTGTGGATTTTTTTAACGTGTGATGGCCGTTGCACACCAGCCACCACATGGGCTTGACAGAGCTAGGTCTTGGTCCAGTGGCAAGGATTACCCAAGACAACTGGAGACCTGCTCTGCTGCATGGGCCTAGTGCGCACACATATCGCAGTGTGGGCTGGCCCATGCTGCCCCTGTGCCCCTGGCCCCGAACTCATGCTCCCCTGGGCCCGATCACATCCCTCCACAGTCTCTCACACAGTTATACAGGATAGTGGTGAGGTTACACCTGGAATACTGCGTGCAGTTTTGATTTTCATATTTATGAAAGGATATACTTGCTTTGGCCGCAGTTCAGAGAAGGTTCACTGGGTTGATTCCGGAGTTGAGGGGGTTGACTTATGAGGAAAGGTTGAGTAGGTTGGGCCTCTACTCATTGGAATTGAGAAGAATGAGAGGTGATCTTATCGAAATGTATAACATTATGAGGGGCTTGACAAGGTGGATGCAGAGAGGCTGTTTCCACTGATGGGGGAGACGAGAACTCGGGGGCATAATCTTAGAATAATAAGCCACCCATTTAAAACTGAGATGAGGAGGAATTTCTTCCCTGAGTGTTGTAAAACTGTGGAATTCGCTGCCTCAGAGAGCTGTGGAAGCTGGGACATTGAATAAATTTAAGACACAGATAGACAGCTTCTTAACCGATAAGGTAATAAGGTGTTATGGGGAGCGGGCAGAGAAGTGGACCTGAGTGGATCAGCCATGATCGTGTTAAATGGCGGAGCAGGCTCGAGGGGCTGTATGGCCTACTCCTGCTCCTATTTCTTATGTTCAAATTCCTGGGACATTGGAACCGGTTCTGGAGGAGGTGGCACCAATACAAACTGGACAGTCTGCACCTGGGCAGGACCGGAACCAATGTCCTAAGGGGAGGGTTTTCTGGTACTGTTGGGGAGGAATTAAACTAATATGGCAGGGGGAAGGGAACCAATGCAGGGAGACAGAGGGAAATAAAATGGGGACAGAAGCAAAAGATAGTAATGAGAATAGTAAAAGTGGAGGGCAGAGAAACCCAAGGCAAAAACAAAAAGGGCCACATTACAGCAAAATTCTAAAGGGGCAAAGTGTGTTAGAAAGACAAGCCTGAAGGCTCTGTGCCTCAATGCGAGGAATATTCGGAATATGGTGGACGAGTTAACTGTGCAGATAGCAGTTAATAGGTATGATATAATGGGCATCACGGAGACATGGCTCCAGGGTGACCAAGGCTGGGAACTCAATATCCAGGGGTATTCAACATTTAGGAAGGATAGATAGAATGGAACAGGAGGTGGGGTGGCATTGCTGGTTAAAGAGGAAATTAATGCAATAGTAAGAAAGGACATTAGCTTGGATGATGTGGAATCGGTATGGGTGGAGCTACGGAATACCAACGGGCAGAAAACGCTAGTGGGAGTTGTGTACAGACAACCAAACAGTAGTAGTGAGGTTGGAGACAGCATCAAAAAAGAAATAAGGGATGCATGCAATAAAGGTACAGCAGTTATCATGGGCGACTTTAATCTACATATTGATTGGGCCAACCAAAATGCGGTGGAGGAGGATTTCCTGGAGTGTATTCGGGATGGTTTTCTAGACCAATATGTCGAGGAACCAATCAGGGAGCTGGCCATCCTAGACTGGGTGATGTGTAATGAGAAAGGACTAATTAGCAATCTTGTTGTGCGAGACCCCTTGGGGAAGAGTGACCATAACATGTAGAATTCTTTATTAGGATGGAGAGTGACACAATTAATTCAGAAACTAGGCTCCTGAACTTCAGGAAAGGTAACTTCGATGGTTTGAGGCACGAATTGGCTAGAGTAGACTGGCAAATGATACTTAAAGGATTGACGGTGGATAGACAATGGCAAACATTTAAAGATCACATGGATGAACTTCAGCAATTGTACATCCCTGTCTGGAGTAAAAATAAAACGGGGAAGGTGGCTCAACCGTGGCTAACAAAGGAAATTACGGATAGTGTTAAATCCAAGGAAGAGGCATATAAAGTGGCCAGAAAAAGCAGCAAACCTGAAGACTGGGAGAAATTTAGAATTCAGCAGAGGAGGACAAAGGGTTTAATGAAGAGGGGGAAAATAGAGTACGAGAAGAAGATTGCCGGGAACCTAAAAACTGACTGCAAAAGCTTCTATAGATAGGTGAAGAGAAAAAGATTAGTGAAGACAAACGTAGGCCCCTTGCAGTTGGATTCAGGGGAATTTATAATGGGGAATAAAGAAATGGCAGACCAATTGAACAAATACTTTGGTTCTGTCTTCATGAAGGAAGACATAAATAACCTTCCGAAAGTACTAGGGGACCGAGGGTCTAGTGAGAAGGAGGAACTGAAGGATACCCTGATTCGGCGGGAAATTGTGTTAGGGAAATTGATGGGATTGAAGGCCAATAAATCCCCGGGACCTGATAGTCTGCAGCCCAGAGTACTTAAGGAAGTGGCCCTAGAAATAGTGGATGCATTGGTCATCATTTTCCAATAGTCTATCGACTCGGGATCAGTTCCTATGGACCGCAGGGTAGCTAATGTAACACCACTTTTTAAAAAGGGAGGGAGAGAAAGCATCTAATTATAGACCGGCTAGCCTGACATCATCAGTGGTGGGCAAAATGTTGGAATCAATTATTAAACATGAAATAGCAGCGCATTTGGAAAGCAGTCACAGGATCGGTCCAAGTCAGCATGGATTTATGAAGGGGAAATGGTGCTTGACAACTCTTCTGGAATTTTTTGAGGATGTAACCAGTAGAGTGGACAAGGGAGAACCAGTGGATGTGGTATATTTGGACTTTCAAAAGGCTTTTGATAAGGTCCCATACAAGAGATTGGTGTGCAAAATCAAAGCACATGGTATTGGGGGTAATATACTGATGTGGATAGAGAACTGGTTGACAGACAGGAAGCAGAGAGTCGTGATAAATGGGTCCTTTTGAGAATGGCAGGCAGTGACCAGTGGAGTGCCGCAGGGCTCAGTGCTGGGACCCCAGCTCTTTACAATATACATCAATGATTTGGATGAAGGAATTGAGTGTAATATCTCCAAGTTTGCAGATGACACTAAACTAGGTGGCAGTGTGAGCTGTGAGGGGGCACTAAGAGGCTGCAGGGTGACTTGGACAGATTAGGTGAGTGGGCAAATGCATGGCAGATGCAGTACAATGTGGATAAATGTGAGGTTATCCACTTTGGGGGCAAAACCACAAAGACAGAATTTTATCTGAATGGCGGCAGATTAGGAAAAGGGGAGGTGCAATGAGACCTGGGTGTCATGGTTCATCAGTCATTGAAAGTTGGCATACAGGTGCAGCAGGCGGTAAAGAAGGCAAATTGTATGTTGGCCTTCATAGCTAGGGGATTTGAGTATAGGAGCAGGGAGGTCTTACTGCAGTTGTACAGAGCCTTGGTGAGGCCTCACCTGGAATATTGTGTTCAATTTGGTCTCCTAATCTGAGGAAGGATGTTCTTGCTATTGAGGGAGTGCAGCGAAGGTTCACCGGACTGATTCCCGGGATGGCCGGACTGACATATGAGGAGAGACTGGATCAACTGGGCCTTTATATATTGGAGTTTAGAAGGATGAGAGGGGATCTCATAGAAACATACAAGATTCTGACGGGACGGGACAAGTTAGATGCGGGTAGATTGTTCCTGATGTTGGGGAAGTCCAGAACCAGGGACACAGTCTTAGGATAAGGGGTAGGCCATTTAGTACTGAGATGAGGAGAAACTTCTTCACACAGAGAGTTGTTAACCTGTGGAATTCCTTGTCGCAGAGAGTTGTTGATGCCAGGTCATTGGCTATATTCAAGAGAGAGTTAGATATGGCCTTTACCGCTAAAGGGATCAAGGGGTAGGGAGAGAAAGCAGGAAAGGGGTACTGAGGGAATGATCAGCCATAATCTTATTGAATGGTGGTGCAGGTTCAAAGGGCCAAATGGCCTACTCCTGCACCTATTTTCTATGTTTTTAAAGTTCTTACTAAGAGCAGGCATATGTTCTATTGTAGGTCTAGTAATTGCCCCAACAGAGACAACGGTAATCATCTTTTCTGGGATGAAATAACTTCTGAACTGGGGCACTTTGTCTTCCTTTGTGGAAAATCAATGTTTTTCGATATAAATCTTCAACCCTTCAAGGTTCTCTATGTCCTGCAGGGCACCATTCTTATTTTGCAGGACCTCATGGGGCATATGGTATTAGTTGTATGATACAGCAATAATGGAGTTGTTGGTTCATCATGGCAATCAATCCCGATCAATTAGTCTGCAGCAGACCTAGCCATGTGGCGAGGGAACCTCCAGAGTTCGAAAGCTTTGGGAATCACAGCTCCAAAGTCACTGTTCATCCATTACACTTTCCATAGGTCATGTCTCAAATTACTCATAGTGGAATGGGATCAACATCCAGTGACAGAGCTGGGACCTTGGCATTTTGGGGCCTTTAAAAAGTATGACTGGATTTAATCAGACAACCAGCAAACCAAAATTAGGCAAAAAATATTTCACTTTAATGAAAGCCCGCAATGAAATTCCTACCCTAGAAAGAGTGAATTTTCACTTCCTGGATCATATTGAGTAATATTAATGCATTGATTGTCGAAACCAACATTGTTAATTTCCAGTTTATGTTAAACACAATGGATTCCTGTTGATATTGAGAAGAAATAGGTGAACTTAAAGACCTCTATTAAATCTGTTTTTGGACAGTAAATTGCATCCAATTTAAATGAAGGGTCTTAACAAAAGGGGACAGAACCATTTTCAATTTTTTGGGTACCCAGTACCAAGATCAAATGCTCCCAAATAATATGCATTAGTTTCAAAATAAAGCTTTCTTTCCACTGACATTAAGCCTTACACCAATGTAACTTAGCAGAAGCTCCACGCTGAAGTTTAATTCTGTGGGCTTGGACTAGTAAATGTTTTAAGACTGCTCAAATTGCAATTAGGTCGATTATGAAGTATTACAAAGTATTTAAAGCACAGAAACAGGCCAATTGGCCCAACAGGTCCATGCCAGTGCTTATGCTCCACACGAGCCTCCTCCAACCCCTCTTCATCGAGCTCCATCAACATATCCTTCTATTCCTTTTTCCCTCTGTGCTTCTCTAGCTTTCCCTTGAATGCAGCTGACAGAAACTCTCAGAAAGAATAGTCACTTATCCCATCAGTCTTATCAATCCAGGACCCACAGGTGCAAAGATAATTTGTTAACTGACAGCCTTGTCCAGTCCTTTTAGAATAGTTACCTTTTTGAAGATTTTGAAAAGAGCTTTTGTTCTGCAGCTGCTCAGTCATACACAGTCAAAATGAATTTGGTGCTGTTAAGTGTGAATAGAAAGTTGGCCTGAATGTTGGGTGTCTGTATAATACAGAGGAATCTGACTGCTTTGTTCAGTATATTTTTAAAACACTTCATGGAATTGCATTTCCAAGGATATGCCCCAACAGTTTACCGTAACTTTAGTGGAAACACCGGAGAAATAGCCATTTATGTGTTTCTCCAAGGCTTCTTAAGGAGTTATGGTAGAATGTGGACATACCAAGTGTGCCTATTTATGTTTTTAATGCAGCCTTTTATTTTATATGTTGTGTGCGTTCCCATCAAAACTACCATAAATGCACATCTTTTCAAAGAGATCATCATTTGCTGACGATGCTGTTGTGTATCTGTAAAGCATGCACTCCCATGTTCCGCCACCAGGGAGTGCATCCCCTGAAGTCTCAAGGGATCCCAGCATCCCTTGGAAGCACTGTATTCCCTTAGCTGGCCCCTAAGGCCTGTTCCTCACTCTGAAGTGTCTTAATAAAGACTGAGGTCACTGTTACTTTAACCTCCCTGTGTGCAGCCACATCTGTGTTAGGAACACAATAACTGGCGACGAGTATACGAATCCAACACAAAGATGCAGCAAACTGTGGGCATCCTGGAGAAGTTCTTGGAGGGTGAGGACTGGGAATCCTATGTTGAACGGCTCGACCAGTACATTGTAGCCAACGAGCTGGACGGAGAAGGAAGCGCTGCAAAAAGGAGAGTGGTCCTGCTCACGGTCTGCGGGACACCGACCTTCAGCCTCATGAAGAATCTTCTGGCTATGGTGAAACCCACAGGTAAGTCATATGAGGAGCTGTGTACACTGGTTCGCGAGCATCTTAACCCAAGGGAGAGCGTGCTGATGGCAAGGTATCGGTTCTGCACGTGCCAGCGATCTGAAGGTCAGGAAGTGGCGAGCTCCGTCGACGAGCTAAGGCGACTTGCAGGGCAATGTGAGTTTGATGGCTACCTGGAGCAAATGCTCAGAGACTTTTTTGTACTGGGCATTGGCCACGAGACCATCCTATGGAAACTTTTGAATGTAGAGACACCGACCCTCAGTAAGGCCATTGCGATAGCACAGGCGTTTATGTCCACCAGTGATAACACCAAACAAATCTCTCAGCACACAAGTGCTGGCAATGTTCATAAATTAACTGGAACTGTGTTTGCGAGCAGAAATGTACAGGGCAGAAACCACGAGTCTGCAACTGTCAGCAGGCCTCAGGTGACCCAGATGACTCAGAGTCCGCAACAAAGGATGAAAGCAAGGCAATTCACACCTTGTTGGCGTTGTGGAGGCTTCCATTCATGCCTATTCATGACGCTTCAAAGGGTATGTTTGCAAGAGCTGTGGAAAAATGGGGCACCTCCAACGAGCTTGCAGATGAGCTGCAAGCTCTGCAAACCCTGCTAAGCACCATGTGGCAGAGGAAGATCGGTCCATTGTGGATCAAAGCAATTTCGAGCCTCAGAGAGAGGAGACAGATGCTGAAGTACACTGGGTGCACACATTTGAGATGAAATGTCCACCTATAATGCTAAATATAAAATTGAATGGCTTACCCGTAGCCATGGAACTGGGCACTGGCGCTAGCCAATCCATTATGAGTAAAAAGATTTTTGAGAGACTGTGGTGCAACAAGGCACTCAGACCAGCCCTGAGCTCCATCCACACGAAACTGCGAACGTACAACAAAGAGCTTATCACTGTCCTGGGCAGTGCCATGGTCAAGGTCACCGACGAGGGCATGGTGCATGAACTGCCACTCTGGATTGTCCCGGGCGATGGCCCCACACTGCTTGGAAGGAGCTGGCTGGGCAAAATCCGCTGGAACTGGGATGACATCCAGTGCTATCACATGTCGATGAGGCCTCATGTACCCAGGTTCTAAACAAATTTACTTTCCTTTTTGAGCCAGGCATTGGAAACTTTTCCGGGCGAAGGTGCGGCTCCACTTGGTCCCAGGGGCACAACCCATTCACCACAAGGTGCGAGCATGATGAGGTAGAGAGTGGAAATCGAGCTGGACAGACTACAATGCGAGGGCATCATCTCTCCAGTGGAATTCAATGAGTGGGCCAGCCCGAATGTTCCAGTACTCAAAAGTGATGGCACGGTCAGGATTTGCAGCGATTATAAAGTAACTATTAATCGTTTCTCGCTACAGGAGCAATACCCACTATCTAAGGCAGACGACCTATTTGCGATGCTGGCAGGAGGCAAGATGATCACCAAGCTCGACCTGACTTCAGCCTACATGACGCAGGAACTGAAGGAGTCTTCGAAGGGCCTCACCTGCATCAACACGCACAAGCGACTGTTCATCTACAACAGATGCCCGTTTGGAATTCGGTCGGCTGCAGCGATCTTCCAGAGAAACATGGAGAGCTTACTCAAGTCGGTCCCACACACGGTGGTTTTTCAGGTCGACATATTGGTCACGGGTCGGGACACCGTCGAGCACCTACAAAACCTGGAGGAGGTCCTCCAGCAACTGGATCACGTAGGGCTGCGGCTGAAGAGGTCGAAATGCATCTTCATGGCAACAGAAGTGGAGTTTTTGGGGAGAAAGATCGCGGCGGACGGCATTTGGCTCACAGACACCAAGACAAAGGCTATCAGGTATGCGTCCAGGCCACAGAATGTCATGGAATTGCGGTTGTTCCTGGGACTCCTCAACTATTTTGGTAATGTCCTACCGAGGTTAAGCACCCTCTTAGAGCCCCTACATTTGTTATTGTGTAAAGGTGAGAACTGGGTATGGGGAAAAAACAAAGTAATTGCTTTTGAGAAAGCCAGAAACAGTTTATGATCCAACAAGCTGCTTGTATTGTATAACCCATGTAAAAGACTTGTGCTAGCATGTGATGCGTCGTCAAACGGAGTCGAGTGTGTATTACAACAAGCTAACGTTGCGGGGAAGTTGCAACCTGTCGCCTATGCCTCCAGGAACTTGTCTAAGGCCAAGAGGGCCTACAGCATGATTGAGAAAGAGGCATTAGCGGGTGTGTTCGGGGTAAAGAAAATGCATCAGTACCTGTTTGGCCTCAAATTTGAGCTGGAAACCGATCACAACCCCCTCATATCCCTGTTCGCTGAAAACAAGGGGATAAATACTAATGCCTCAGCCTGCATACAAAGGCGGGCACTCACACTATCAGCTTACAACTATACCATCCGCCACAGGCCAGGCACTGAGAGCTATGCGGATGCTCTCATTCGGCTACCATTGCCCACGACGAGGGTGGAAATGGCGCAGCCAGCAAACTTGTTGATGGTGACGCAGCCCGCAGACTTGTTGATGGTCATGGAAGCATTTGAAAATGATAAATCACCTGTCACGGCTCGCCAGATTAGGACTTGGACCAGCCAAGATCCTCTGCTGTCCCTCGTAAAAAACTGTGTACTGCATGGGAGCTGGGACAGCATCTCCGTTGAAATGCAAGAGCTAATCAAGTCATTCCAGTGGTGAAAGAACGAGCTGTCCATTCAGGCAGACTGCCTGTTGTGGGGTAACCGCGTAGTGCTACCCAAAAAGGGCAGGGAGACGTTCATCTCGGACCTCCACAGCACACACCCGGGTATGGTAATGATGAAAGCGATAGCCAGATCCCACGTGTGGTGGCCTGGTATTGACTCTGACTTAGAGTCCTATGTATGGCAATGCAGCATGTGTGCTCAGTTGAGCAACGTGCCCAGAGAGGCACCACTAAGTTTGTGGTCCTGGCCCTCCAGACCATGGTCAAGGATCCATGTCAACTATGCGGGCCCGTTTCTCGGTAAAATGTTCCTGGTGGTGGTGGATGCTTTTTCAAAAGGGATTAAATGTGAAATTCAGTCGGGAAGCACCGCCATCGCCACCATTGAAAGCCTGAGGGCCATGTTTGCCACCCACGGCCTGCCTGACATACTGGTCAGTGACAATGGGTCATGTTTCACCAGTGCCGAATTAAAAAAATTCATGACCCGCAATGGGATCAAACATGTCACATCGGCCCCGTTTAAACCAGCCTCCAATGGGCAGGCAGAACGGGCAGTACAAACAATCAAACAGAGCCTCAAACGAGTCACAGAAGGCTCACTCCAAACCCGCCTGTCCCGAGTACTGTTCAGCTACCGCACAAGACCCCACTCGCTCACAGGGGTGCCCCCGGCTGAGCTACTCATGAAAAGGACACTTAAAACCAGACTCTCACTGGTTCACCCCAACCTGCATGATCAGGTAGAGAGCAGGCAGCAGCAACAAAATGTAAACGATGGTCGCGCCACTGTGTCATGGGAAATTGATCTGAATGACCCTGCGTATGTGCTAAACTATGGACATGGTCCCAAGTGGATCGCAGGCACGGTGATAGCTAAAGAAGGGAGTAGGGTGTTTTTAGTCAAACTAGACAATGGACACATTTGCAGAAAGCACCTGGACTAAACGAGGCTGCGGTTCACAGACTGCCCTGAACAACCCACAGCAGACACCACCTTTTTCAAGCCCACAACACACACCCAAAGGATCAACGACACCACCCCGGACCAGGAAATCGAACCCATCACACCCAATAGCCCAGAAAGGCCAGGCTCACCCAGCAGCCCTGCAGGGCCAACAACACACCAGCCCAGCGAGGGCACAGCCAACACACCAGAACAGACATTTTTACCAAGGTGGTCCACCAGGGAAAGAAAGGCTCCCAACCGCCTCACCTTGTAAATAGTTTTTGCTTTGACTTTGGGGGGGAGTGATGTTGTGTATCTGTAAAGCATGCACTCCCATATTCTGCCACCAGGGAGTGCATCCCCTGAAGTCCCAAGGAATCCCAGTATCCCTTGGGAGCACTGTATATAAGCTGGCCCCTAAGGCCTGTTCCTCTGGAGTGTCTTAATAAAGACTGAGGTCACTGTTACTTTAACCTCACTGTGTGCAGTCTCATCTGTGTTAGGAACATAATAGATACAAAGCTAGATGGGAAGGTAAACTGTGAGAAGGACGCAAAGAGGCTGTAAAGTGATATAGGCAGATTAACTGGTTGGACAAGAAGATGGCTGATAGAGTATAATGTGGGAAAGTGTGAAAATATCCACTTTGGTAGATAGAATGGAAAAGCAGAATATTTTTTAATGTTGAGGAATTAGTAAATGTTGGTATTCAAAGGTATTTCGATGTCCTTGTACATGAATCACAGGAAGTTAACATGCAGGTACAGCATGCAATTAGGAAGGCAAATGGTACGTTCGCCTTTATTGCAAGGAGATTAGAGTATAAGAATAAGGAAGTCTTGCTGCAATTGTATCGAGCTTTGGTGAGACCACACCTGGAGTACCATGTACAGTTTTGATCTCTCACCTAAAGAAGGATATACTTACCTTAGTATAACAAAGGTTCACTAGATTGATTCCCTGGGATGAGAGGGTTGTCCTATGAAGAGAGGTTGAGTAGAATGGACCTATATTCTCTGGCATTTAGCAGAATAGGAGATAATCTCATTGAAATGTATAACATTCTCAGAGGTTTTGACAAGGTAGATGCTGAGAGGCTGTTTCCCTTGGCTGGAGAGTCTAGAGCTAGGGGATCATAGTCTCAAGATAAGGCGTTGGCCATTTCGGACTCAGATGAGGAGAAATTTCTTTACTCAGAGAGTTATGAATCTCTGGAATTGTCTACTCCAGAGAGCTGTGGATGCTCAGTCATTGAGTATATTCGAGACTGAGATCGATAGCGTCTTAGGCACGAAAGGAATCAAGGGATATGGGGTTAGGGTGGGAAAGTGGAGTTGATGTAGAAGTTCAGCCATGATCTTATTGAATGGCAGAGCATGCTCGACGGGTTGCATGGCCTACTCCTTATGTTCTTATTTCGACGTTTCTCTGGGGTTTTCACGGATCGTCCGTCGAACGTATGACAGATAATCCCACAAAAAGTCAATCCCTTTGTGTCATAATGGCTATGATGGGGTTGTTTTTTAGTTGTCATCTTTTTGTGCTGTGTCGGCTTTTTTAAAACTGTGGGTCAACTTTTGCTGGTTTTCTGGATTGCCATGTATAGAACATTCAAATCTCTTAAGTGTGTCACAACCTTCTAATGCTGTTCCAAACATTAGTTATTCTCTGTAATATAGGCTACAGAGAACATAGCCTGTTATATCATAGCATTAACTTACACATAGCTGTGCCACAATGAGGCATACATAATCAAGGGAGATCCATTTCCTTCAAGCAAATGAGCAATAATGGCAGTGGCTGATGTCTATGCTATTCTGAGGAAAACAAAATTAGCTATATATTAATTTTCAGATGTAATGGCACTTTCAGTCATCATTACTATGACCCCACTTCCTATTAATAACAATCATTGGCAACTCCGCAAGCACAGTGACATGAAGCTCACGTATAACAGTTGGAATGCTCCGGAAAGTTCCTTTGCGGAAAAAAATGTCTTCATAGAATCATAGAAGTTTAAAAAGGTATATTTTAGCCACTTGTTTTATATATTTGAGTAGAGGTGGAAGTGAGGGGAGGGGCAAATGCTGAGCAAACGTGCACTGTTTCTGCAAATCTCATCTCGAGTTTTTCGTCAAATTCATATGAAAACATCAGTTGAAGAAAAAAACTCCTGATTGATTTGCTCTAACAGCCTTCAGTCCTATACTCCAACTAATTTGATTGATTCATATCGATAACCTCTAGTTTCTTCTGAAACACTGACAAACTGACACAGGGTAAAACGATGACTGGGAGTCTGAAACACTGCCAGTTGGCTTGTATGATGTTACTATAAATGAAAGGGCAAAGACTGATTTATACAGTTACCAAAAATTGATAGAGTCTTACAGTCTTGTACATGCTTATTTCTATTATAAACAGTTTAGTTTTGTGAATCTGTTACTGCCAATGATCAATCTCCAAGTTTTTCTCTGCAGTTCTTCATCACGCAATAGGAAGAAAGAGTACTTTCGACAAAAGTTATAATGGGATTAACTGACAGGAAGAGGATATTGCACTGATTAATATCATACTCTCTTGTGGTGGTCCAACACTCTTGTATGCATTAAAACAGAATAAGAAGGAGTCACATATGAAAAGGAAACACCAAAGACTTGAGTTTTGTGAAGACTGGTGACTTTTATTTTTTTCATTCTCCCCACTGTCTCTCTGACGTTTTGTGAAAAAAGGCAGGCCACATTCTGCATCAGCCATCTTAGATGCCACACCAATTACACACACTCACAAATTCAGAATATCATTACTGCTGAGTAAAAATAATTTACCAGTACAAAAATACCAGCAATCAAGCACTACAGAACATCACAAGGACTCAACAGCACCAAGCAAGTAGATCAGGATTGCGTAAGGCAGTGGCCAATCAAGTAGGCAGGAAGGCAATCAAAAAATTCACTGTAAGGCTGAAAGAAATGTATGCTTCCAACTACAAACTCTGTGTTCTGAGGATGGTCAACATTTAAAACACAAAGAGTTGTACTTTGTCTGAGACTTCATGCTCATGCATGATAACATTGGTGTTCATGATGTTCAATAGGATTTACCAAAACTAGGACACTCAGGCTTTCATTTTATTATATTCATTAATTACAATATATTCACTGTACTTTGATGGGCATATTTTTGAAGCCTAATTGGCACCATATTGCAATAGATTCAAAAAACCAACCAGTAAGGGGAAGGATTCCAGTACAATATAATCACACTCTATAATACACGATTATTACCGAGACAAAAGGTAAAATGGACTATATGACATATAAGGTGGCTAATGATGGCTGCCACTGGTCATGTAATTACTTTAGACCTATAAGGAGGGCAACACATTGAAACATGAATCATTACAATTGCTCTGCCAACAGGTTTTATCCGCTGGAGTTTCATTTTGTGGCAACATAGTTGGAAATATACATGTAGCCTTTTTTTAAAACTTTAGCCTAAGCATCAATCAGTTCCAAGTCAAAAGTACAGCTCCAGCAAATACAACATTAGTACAATTTGAAACCTATGATCAGCATGCATAAAGAATCTGGTCACTTCCTTAGCACAATTAAAAAAGATAGTAACCAAGAGTTCTAAACTCAGTTAAATCAGGCCTGAATGTGTCCCCCATTTTAAAACCTCTCTCCCCAACAAGCAATTATTTTTGTGAAACAGTCACCTGCATTCAATTGCCTGTTTCACCAATCCCACTACTTTTGCCACATGTCTGGATGCGAGTGAAGCCTTTATTAAACTATCACATACTAATATGGTTAATGGCAGCACACTATTGTCGCTGTAGTGGTCCCTTTTGCTCTGTTTTGTTGAGTAAAACCTGTAAATTGCTACTTAGACTAATAGAAATATATGTGCTACAAAATACATCCACTTCTAGTCATCTAACCATGGAAATGATTCAGTCTTGTCGAGGATTAAGAGACCACCTGGTTAAAATTGGAAGGTGACCACTTAATCATACAGGTTTCTTTTGCATTTAGTTCTTGCTAGCTCTGTAACTATATCATTCTAAGAAGACATTAAATGCAGTCGTTTCTGGTATGGTGAAAGCTTGCAGTCTGTCCAAATGGCAAGGCATAACATGCTCACATTGATAATTAGGATTCGATTGATACAGCATTATAAAAAGTCATTTCAAGAACAATATTAAATGTTTCCTGTGATTTGTGTTCATCTTAAAAACAGTAGGTTAAAAACATCCTTTTAAACAACCATGTTGTTGCTTGGTGTGACATATGAAATCACACTGTACCAGTGTATACATTAATTGCTTTTACCTTTGGGCAATAATCATTATTAAAACAGGCTGAAATCCCCTATTAACTCCAATTAGTGAACAACAGTCTTCAGCAAGTGACCTCGCAGAATAATCAAGCAAAAGCCGATTCACTTGTGATGTTACAAACAACCATCCTTTTTGATGCAGCTTTAAGACTGAATAATAGTGAGCATTGAAAAGATCCAAGTACATGACATTATTTAGCCCCAAGGACACAATAAAACAAATGCCACCTTACTAGAGGTCTGACATGTATTGAAGTACAAGTGATTGCTTGCAGTGAAAGCTTTTGGTGGTATGTATGAAACAGATATAGTGATTTAGTGTGTCTGCCTACATGCTGAAGTATAATATGCCTGCCAGTATATCAAAAAACCTATTTGTGTTGAGATTAACAAAGTTTTTAATACTTACCTATGTTACCAAGACAAGAAAAGTAAAATGTATTGTGCCTTCGAGACCGTTCATGTTGACCTCTACATTTCCAATAGAAGGTTAAATAGACAAAATCCCTTTGTTGGCCTACATTGACTGTTTTTTATCCAGAGGGTTCATAGCATATTAATACATTTAGTTCAAAATGGTGACGACAAGTACTGCATGAAACAATCATCATGTTTAGTTTTAGGTGTAATAAGCTATTATAGAAAAGTGGAACTGTTTCAAAAAGCTTGATGATATGTTCAAAGTGACAGGCTAGTTATGCCAGAAAAGGATACTACCTTTGCAACTGGACAAAATGACAATAGCTTTGGTTGTATTTATGGCACAGGATTACAGTCAACATGGAGGACAATGATTATTAAGGTTATATAGAATTATCTATGTTCAATTTTGTTTAAATTAACAAACAGACCAGTAACAAAAATGAATTTCACAACTTTTTGTCAATATGTATTAAAAACATGCAACAAACACAAAAACCAACTACTATGTCAGATAGTAACTGAGTTGCCAATGTGCATCATAGACAATATGTGATTCCAGAGTACAATTCTAAAAATATTAAAACCGTCACTAACTTTTTAATAATGTTTAAGTCAAATGGTCTTTATTCAAGGAGAAACTGGATGAAGACATTTTTCAGCTTTTCAAAGTTTCAATTAAGTGTATTTCTTATCACGGATAGGGATAAAAATGTATCTTTGTTTTTATAATGCACTTTACTAAAAGTGACATTTTCTGGTAATAAAAAAAAATGGAGGTCGAAGATCACAGTACAAAGTTCAAGATAGAACATTTATTCCATTTCTCCGTGAAGCCTGATAAGTAATTCCAATCAACTGTACTTCCAGTCAATGTTGCTGTGAGTTACATTTATCTGTATAATCAACCTTGACATAAAAACCTCTTCATTTTCAATTAGTTTTCAATTTTGTGAAGTTCTCTGCAGATATTCTCTCCAGCCAATTTTTTACAAAGTCCAAAATATATTGGCATTTCGTTGTGCTTAGTATAAGAACTTAACATCTGCTCATTACTGAACAAATTCATCCTGTGCAGTGACGTTTCTTTTCTGCTTGAGTTGTACTGAACGGAAAGAGAATAAATATGGTCCTATGTATATCTGTGAAATGAATGAACAAAACCACTTAGCTGACATTTGATGGTTGAAAACCTCAGCCTAAGAGAATAGGCACAGCTTTGCAGGGATTGCATCACTATCCTTCAGAGTGGTGTTCTCCAATGAAGGAACACTTCTTGGATTAAAGAACCTAACCATCAAGAATTTGCTTTAGAACTTCATACTGGCCAAGAGAGTGAACATTTGTGACTAGTGTTCAGTTTGTCACCTTCCAAATAGGTGAACTTATTATTGGTGAGCAAAGTAAAATACCAACTTGGTTACATTTTCAGACAATGGCTTCGTTTGGAGTAGAAATGGGGAAATGTATTTTTTGCATTGCTATCTCCAATCAATAGAAATAACAATCATGTTATTTCTCAATTGTCTTTGAATGAGTTGTGCTTTGATGTTCCTTTTAAATTAATTAACGGTTAAAATCGCTGTAATTAAATAAGTGAACTATTGCTGTTTTTCACTGAAGTAAGGTTTACACTGCCTATTTTAATACGTTAAGAATTTAATTTCTCTCAATATTGTTTGATACTAATATACAATGAGGAGGCCATTGATCTGTACAGTAATTATGTTTTAAGATGAGAAGTCATCAAAATCCAGATTTACAGAAGGAATATATTGGTCATTGAGTAACAGATTGAATGTCATATTCAGCAAGGGCTCTTTGTTTAATGCTTTTGAAATATAAATAGGAAAAACTCTAATTTTATAATATGTGTTGAAGTACATTTTTTACTAGAATAAATTGTGAAAGTGACTCGATAGCTTTGTCTGATGTTTTTTGCTACAGTTTGAGATATTAATGGCAGCAGCTGTCAGAGAATGGCACACCAGAGATCCGGCCTACTTCAGTGAAGTGGAAAGGCACATTATATCAAGATGCTCATTTAGATTGAAGCTTCATTATTTGAGACAATATAAGAATCTTTAAAAACTCCTGCACACAAAAGTTACAACCAAGAGCAACTTTTACTTCAGAAGCAGCAGAAGCTGCTCACATTAACTGAACAGTGTTATCCCACTACATTTCCTTTTTTTTTAAACCTATTAAGTTGCACTTAATGATCATTACATTTTTAAAGTGAAACTGCAGCCAAATTAAGGTTATAGTTGCGTTCTCAATTGCATAGTAAGGTCCATGTGATGGTATTGCAGCTAAACTATAGCATTTGGTAAAATAATTGAATTTGAAGTTAACTTTCAATTGGGCAAACTTTTTTTCTGAATATAATCAATATGTATTAATTTAAAATGCTTGTCACGTAATGTAACAAATCAAATACTTAGGAATTCTGAATTGTTTAGTTTTAATAACTTCTGTGAATTCATTTGTTCTGCTTGTCTATTTAGTATATGATTTGTGACACTTCAGTGTCGCTTTACTTTTCAATACCAAGTTATTGTCATAACATTATCAAAATGAAAGAAACCACTCAAGGACATCTTTTAGTTAGTGGGAAGAATATAATACAGATGTTCTGTCATGAGACGTGCATCAGTGCTTTAGCACATTTTCCCAACATGCTACTAACCATGAACACAACCCTTTATTATTTTTAAAGAGAACTCGCATAGATAACTAATGAGGCATTCTATCAAGGCTAAGGCATTCTGTTTTCAAGTTGTTGTCTGCAATTATTCCACAAGATTTGCAGATAATAGTATAGACTAAGTTTGAAGAAAAACTGCAAAAATTCAATGCGAGAGCTGTGAGGATAGGTTGTAACAACAGCATTTCTATTATTTAATGAATACTACTACAAGTGTTACAATAAATATTATAGCAGTGGAAACGTCCACCAGTTCATCCATCAGTAGCTGCCCTCTCTGAGAGTTGAGGGTGGAATCTCTAAATTTCTGTAAGTATAAGTGATTTGTGGGTTAATGCTTGGTCATAGGTCAAACAAAATGGATTTACTTGTGACTAGCTTTCTCTTAGGCACTGACAATATTAGAGTTTAGGCCTCGCATATACTTCTGACAGGAGACATTTGCCTACCCATTGGAATCTACCAACTGATTGTATTGTTTTTTCAAGGGACGAGCAACCTCTTTCACTCTCTCTCAGCCTATTGTCCAGATCAGTGCTCGTGCTAATTCGTTCATACATGCTGCATGGCATGATGGATGTGTCTTTGGAATGGCGTGAGGACCTGTATTTAAGGCAGCAATGTGAATCAGTTTCCTCGCATTATATTACTGGAGACAGTTTCCATGCAAGCTATAACTGTTGCAAGTGCACATTTTCCCTTCTGGAATGTGTAGTACATTGAAAAGCTGGAATATCTGGTATTGGAAATCTATATAGGGACCAAATAAGATCTAATAGCAGAGAAAAGTACTTTGATACATTTAGAGCCTTTCCGACACTTGAATTCAAGCATCACACAACAGGATTCAGTCCTAAGTGTGAATCCCAATAAATAAATTAAATGCACTACTCTGGAGTCACATATAGTTTGACTGTGGTGTTTGATGCACAGAGGCAGTAAATATGTGTAAACTGAGGTACAATACATGCGAAAATCCCAAAATACATCAATCACAATAATGTATAATCGTCAAATTATCCAAAGTGCTTAAATTCTGACCTGTCCTGTTAGCTGCCTTTTTTTTCCTATTTTTGTCTGTTTCCATAAAATCTCTCTCACAGGACCTTTTTTTATTTTTTTGTGTGGGCTTGTTAAAGATAAATGGGAGGAATATCAGCCTTTGTTATTAACATTAGGGAATATTATTTTACCAATTCACAGCTAATTAGTGAAGGCCAACCGCAGAGATTTTCTGACACAAGGAATGCCGCAAAATGCAGGTCAGCACAGAAAACACCACAGAAAGAGGAATATACAAGTCAGCTGGTCACAAAATTTTATAGCAATTAAATAATCAATGCATTCCTCTTCATAATGCATCATGTAATTCTGCCAAAGGTCATGCAGCAAACATATGTCATCAGCACAATTGTGTATAAGGTTATGAGGCAGTGACATAATCATCAAATATTCATGAATCATTGGATAAACTAAAATAAGGTTTCATTAGTTAGATTGAAATAAAATATTAGTTATTTTAATCAATTAAATGGAGATTGTGTTTAAGATAAATAACAACCCCAAAGTTAGGGTCACAATGAGGCCTTGCCCACCAATAATTGGCACTTTGCTTTATTCTCAAAACAAATGTATATTCATTCCCATTACATTTAAAGGATACCATTTTCACTTACATTTTTACTTCTTAAAATAACATTGCATACAGTGAAACAGAGAGCCAGAGAAATTTTGTACAGTGCAAGAATTCCAAATGATGGTCATCAAACTGCCAGAACAACACCAAGAACATTTAAATTAAGCCACACTGTTTGACTGGAAAACTTTCCCGCCTTTAGCCATATGGGGAATGGTCCACACATCAAAGGGGAGAGAGTAGCTGGGGTTGGGGACCTTGCATCTTCAGGCATTTTCCTCAGTGGCCTTCTTTTCATCACCTTTAACTTCTTCATTTTGGGCACTTTCAGAGGGTTTACTTTCGACTGCAGAATCTGAAAAAGGACAAATTTATTATGAAAGAAACATATCACTGATACAACTTTATACTTAAAAAATTTCAGTTATCATTATTCACAATGAGAAAAACACTGGTGCTTTTTCATGAATGTTGAAACCATTTATCGACTGTGGTATGCCTGTTTCACAAATATCAATTAATATTAGCGGATAAATGTTTAATTCATTTGTATGATATCACTCTGCTATTTTAGTGGATGTGTGGAGCCATTTAAAATAAACAGATCAACACCCGCAATAAAATAGTAGACAAAGGAATGTTCTACATACGTTTTAAGTCTTTTCCAGTAAGATTGGCAACATTAATTTCTATGTTATAGATTTTTGCCTTTTAATTTGTACAGCTAAACATTGGGAAGACTAGGCGTTGGATTTTTGTCGACTTTGCGACCGGGTTTTTGCCACGATTTGACCTTCCGCGGCGAAAACCCAGTCGGCGGGATCCTCGGGCACCTCTTTGCGGTGGCGCTTCCACGTACCGCCAGGAAGAGGTGTGCCGACATGAAACGATGTGCAATGCCACAGATTGTGTTACTGTCATACTTTCATTACACTCTGCCGCGCCCAGAATACCCACATGTCAAACCTGTCGCTGCAGCCATGCAGGCAGCGGCAAGAAAGGTAAGTTAAAGTTTTTATTAATTATTTTTCAGTGCTTTAGTAGGTAAGGATTTTGTGGATGTTTTTTTACAATTTTTGTTTTTTTGTTTTTCCCCCCTCCCAAGGTCTCTCTCGCAGCGCTACCGGCCTCTGACTAAAGTTGCTGAAACTCGCGATTTGCGCCGCGAATCCTCATTGCAACGCTGACTTTACGAAAAGGTCAAAAGTTAGGCCTAAAAACGGTAGCGCAGCGAAAATGGTAACCTTGGTGTAAAACCACCGTTTTCGCTGAAAGCCAAAAATCCAGCCCAAAACTATAATTTTCTCTTCCCATCACAAACTCCATTTTCTTTTCACCAACTCCATCCCTTCCTTGTCTGCTGTCTCAGATGGTTCCTGGAGAGATTGAGTAGATTGGGCCTATACTCTCTGGAGTTTAGAAGAATGTGAGGTGATCTCATTGAAACATAAAAGATACTGAAAGGGATTACAGGGTAAATGCTGAGAGAGGTTGTTTCACTTGGCTGAAGAATCTAGAGCTAAAGTTGTGACACTTTGGAATTCTCTGCCCCAGAGGGCTGTGCATGCTCAGTCATTGAGTGTATTCAGGGCCGAGATAGATATATTTTTGGACTCTCGGGAAATAGAGGGATATGGGGATTGGGTGGGAAAGTGAAGTTGAGATCAAAGATCAGCCATGATCTTATTGAATGGCAGGGCAGGCTCAAAGGGCTGTATGGCCTACACCTGCTAAATTTTATGTTCTTACATTCCCAATCTTGGAGTCCTATTCAAATCTGAGCTGAATTTCACACCTCATATCTTCTACATCATTATGACCCTGTACTGCCTCCTATGTAACATTACCTGCCTCTCTATCATTCTAAGCCGCTCTATCACTGAAATCTTCATCCATGCTTTAGTCACATCTAGACTCAATTATTCCAATGCTCTCCTGGCTGGCCTCCCATCTTAACACTCCATGAACATCAGCTCATCCAAAACTCTGCTATCTGTATCCTATGCTGAACCAAGTCCTGATCACCAATCACCTTTTTGCTCACTGACCTACATTGGCTTCCCCATCTCTGTAACCTCCTTCAATCATACACATCCTCTCTAAACGCACCATTCCACTGGCAATGGGCACATGTGCATCACTCAATCCATTAGTCCTAGAAACGACAGCAACGCTTTCGGCATCTAGGTACCAGTCACTGGAATTGTCTCTCCAAACCTCTCTGCTTTTCCAAGTCCCTTTGGCTTTTTGTTCATTCTCTTCATGCCTCTGTGAAGCAGCTTAGAATGTTTTTTTATGTTCAAGGCGCAATATAAATAAACACAGGTTATATTGTTGAACACTGAAACAGCTCTAATCAAAGTCACAAATGACATCCTTTGTGACTGGGACCATGATGAACTACCCCTCCTCATCGTTCTCGACCCGTCTGCAGCTTTTGACAGGGTTAATCGCACCATCCTCCAACGCATCTCCCCTGCTGTACAACTGAGCGGACTACCTTCATTTGGCTGGTTCCATTCTTATCTTTCCCGTCGTTGCCAGAGAATCTCCTGCATTGGCTCTCTTCCTGCTCCTCTGACGTCCCCCAAGGAACTATCCTTGGCCCTCTGCTAATTCTCATCTACATGCTGCCTCTCGACGACATCCTCCAAAAACACAGGTTCTACATATAAGCTGAAGGCACCCAACTCTACCTCACCACCACCTCTCTGGTCCTCTCCACCAGCTTTGTACAGTTATCCTGTTTGTCTGACATCCAGTACTGCATGAGCAGAAATTTCCTCCAATTAATCAATAGGCAGACAAAAATAACTGGGGGCAAAATTTCCCTGTTTTATAGCCCACAATAGCCCCGCCGGGTGGTGCTAACCATTTTCACCCAATGGAGGGCATCTCTGGGGAAATTGCCCTGAAGGTTTTGGGGGCGCTGTGCAGGCAGCTCCTGAACCAGCACACAACTGGCGATGATGTCATCACTGTGCACACTGACCCCTCACCACATCGCCCTCCAGAGGAAATTGCCAAGCGAGTCGTGAAGCTGGCAGACATCCGTCGCTGGGGTGTCCCTTCGAGGGGAGGCCTTTAGTGTCCCGGCCGCTATATTTATTTGTCAGCCGCCTCTTGTGTCAGCCCAACAATGGGTGCTGAGTTGCTGCCGGTCGATCGCCTCCCTGGTGGCCCAGTGGTGGCCACCAAAGGCCTGAAGGGGAGGGGCATTGTAGCACTGGCCTGCTCTGCACGGTGCTGGACATGGTGCTGCTTCCTGGTGAACAGCCCCTCAAAGGAAGCAGAGCTCTGGAGACAGCGCTCCACTTCCTTTGAGGGACACATGGCCCAATTCTGTGCCGGGGGTGTGACTTTCGGATCGGAAGCAGGAAGTCCCGACCCCGGAAGGTTACCGCCCTCAATCGGGGCGAAGGGCAATTTCAGGGCCATTGTCTTTGGGCCCCCACCACAAACTCTTTTCCCTAGCCACTGATTCCATCCCCCTCCCTGACTACTGTCTCAGGCTGAACCAGTGTGCTCACATCTTCGCATCCTATTTAACCCTGAGCTTCTGACCTCATCCTCTCTATCCCTAAGACTGCCTACTTCCATCTCTGTAATATTGCCCATATCTGCCTCTGCCTCAACGTTTCATAAGAACATAAGAAATAGGAGCAGGAGTTGGCCATTTGGCTCCTCGAGCCTGCTCCACCATTTAATAAGATCATGGCTGATCTGATTTTGGCCTCCACTCCATTTTCCTGCCCACTCCCCATAACCCTTGACTCACATCATCCAAAAAGCTGTCTATATGTCTATATACAATGACCCAGACTCCACAGCTCTCGGGTAGAGAATTCCAAAGATTCATAACACTCTGAGAGAAGAAATTACTTCTCATCTCTGTTTTAAATTGGCAACCCCTTATTCTGAAACTATGTCCCCTAGTTCTAGATCCCCCGAGGTGAAGTATCCTCTCTGCATCTACCCTGTGAAGCCCCGTCAGAATCTTAAATGTTTCAATGAGATCACCTTTCATTCTTCTGAACTCCAATGAGTATAGGCCCAACCTGCTCAACCTTTCTTCATAAGACAAGCCCTTCATCTCAGGAATCAACCTAGTGAACCTTCACTGAACTGCCTCCAATACAAGTATATCCCTCCCTAAATAAGGAGACCAATACTCTAGATGTGGTCTCACCAATGCCCTGTACAACTGCAGTAGGACTTCTCTGCTTTTATACTCTCCCCCTTGCAATAAAGGCTAACATTCCATTTGCCTTCCTGATTACTTGCTGTACTTGTATGCTAACATTTTGTGTTTCATGTACAAGGACCCCCAGATCCCTCTGTACCACAGTGTCTCTCTCCATTTAAATAATTTGCTTTTTTATTCTTTCTACCAAAGTGGATAACCTCACATTTTCCCACATTATACTCCATCTGCCAAATGTTTGCCCAGTCACTTAACCTATCTATAATCACTTTGCAGATTCTTTGTGTCCTCTTCATAATTTGCTTTCACACCTATCTTTGTATCATCAGCAAATTTAGCTACAATGCACTCTGTCCCTTCATCCAAGTCATTAATATAGTTGAGGCCCCAGCACTAATCCCTGTGGCACCTCATTAGTTACAGTTTGCCAACCTGAAAATTACCCATTTATCTCGACTCTCTGTTTTCTGTTAGTTAGCCAATCGTCTATCCATGTTAATATATTACCCCCAACCCCGTGAGCTCTTGTCTTGTGCAGTAACCTTTTATGTGGCACCTTATTGAATGACTTCTGGAAATCCAAATACACGGCATCTATTGATTCCCCTTTATCCACCCTACTCGTTACATTCTCAAAGAATTCTAGCAAATTTGTCAAACATGATTTCTCTTCATAAAGCCATGCTGACTCTGCTTAATTGTATTATGATCTTCTGAATGTCTTGCTACTACTTCCTTAATAATGGACTCCAGCATTTTCTCAATGACAGATGTTAGGCTAACTGTCTATAGTTTCCTGCTTTCTGTCTCCCTCATTTTTTAAATAGAGGCATTACATTTGTGATTTTCCAATCCACTGGGAAATCTCCAGAATCCAGGGAATTTTGTTAGAATACAACATCCACTATCTCTGCAGCTACTTGTTTTAAGATCCTAGGATGCAGGCCATCAGGTCCAGGGGACTTGTCTACCATTAGTCCCATTAGATTGCCTAGTACTTTTTCTCTAGTGATAATTGTTTTAATTTCTCCCCCTCCCTATAGCCTCTTGATTATCTATTATTATTGGAATGCTTTAGTGTCTGCCACTGTGAAGTCCGATACAAAATATTTGTTCAATGTCTTTGCCATTTCCCTGTTCCCCATTAATTCCCGAGCCTCATCCTCTAACAGGCCAACATTTACTTTAGTTACTCTCTCCTTTTTTTATATACCTGCAGTACCTCCTACTGTCTGTTTTTATATTTCTTGCTAGTTTACTCTCAAAATCTATCTTCTCTCCAATATTTTTTTAGTCATCCTTTGTTGATTTTCGAAAAATGTCCCAATCCTCTGGCCTACCACTAATCTTTGCAACATTGTATGCCTTTGTTTTCAATTTGATACCATCCTTAACTTCCTTAGTTAGCCACGGATTGTTCGTCCTTCTCGGGGTATTTCTTTCTCACTCGAATATATCTCTGCTGGGAGTTATGAATTATCTCCTTAAATGTCTGCCACTGCTTATCTATAGTCTTACCCTTTTAATCTATTTTCCTAGTCCACTTCAGACAAATCTTTCTTCATACCTTTGTAATCGCCTTTATTTAAGATCAGGACATTAGTTTGAGACCCAAGTTTCTCACCCTTAAACTGAATTTGAAATTCTAACATGCTGTGATCACTCTTCCCTAGAGGATCCTTTACTATGTGATCATTCATTAATACTATCTCATTGCACAGAAACATAGAAACATAGAAAATAGGTGCAGGAGTAGGCCATTCGGCCCTTCCAACCTGCACCGCCATTCAATGAGTTCATGGCTGAACATGCAACTTCAGTACCCCATTCCTGCTTTCTCGCCATACCCCTTGATCCCCCTAGTAGTAAGGACTACATCTAACTCCTTTTTGAATATATTTAGTGAATTGGCCTCAACAACTTTCTGTGGTAGAAAATTCCACAGGTTCACCACTCTCTGGGTGAAGAAGTTTCTCCTCATCTCGGTCCTAAATGGCTTACCCCTTATCCTTCGACTGTGACCCTTGGTTCTGGACTTCCCCAACATTGGGAACATTCTTCCTGCATCTAACCTGTCTAAACCCATCAGAATTTTAAACGTTTCTATGAGGTCCCCTCTCATTCTTCTGAACTCCAGTGAATACAAGCCCAGTTGATCCAGTCTTTCTTGATAGGTCAGTCCCGCCATCTCGGGAATCAGACTGGTGAACCTTCGCTGCACTCCCTCAATAGCAAGAATGTCCTTCCTCAGTTTAGGAGACCAAAACTGTACACAATACTCCAGGTGTGGCCTCACCAAGGCCCTGTACAACTGTAGCAACACCTCCCTGCCCCTGTACTCAAATCCCCTCGCTATGAAGTCCAACATGCCATTTGCTTTCTTAACCGCCTGCTGTACCTGCATGCCAACCTTCAATGACTGATGTACCATGACACCCAGGTCTCGTTGCACCTCCCCTTTTCCTAATCTGTCACAATTCATATAATAGTCTGTCTCTCTGTTTTTACCACCAAAGTGGATAACCTCACATTTATCCACATTATACTTCATCTGCCATGCATTTGCCCACTCACCTAACCTATCCAAGTCACTCTGCAGCCTCATAGCATCCTCCTCACAGCTCACACTGCCACCCAACTTAGTGTCATCCGCAAATTTGGAGACACTGCATTTAATCCCCTCGTCTAAATCATTAATGAACAATGTAAACAGCTGGGGCCCCAGCATAGAACCTAGCGGTACCCCACTAGTCACCGCCTGCCATTCTGAAAAGTACCCATTTACTCCTACTCTTTGCTTCCTGTCTGTCTGGCAACCAGTTCTCAATCCATGTCAGCACACTATCCCCAATCTCATGTGCTTTAATTTTGCACATTAATCTCTTGTGTGGGACCTTGTGGTATATTTGGACTTTCAGAAGGCTTTCGACATCAACTGGTTCTCCCTTGTCCACTCTACTGGAAACATCCTCAAAAAATTCCAGAAGATTTGTCAAGCATGATTTCCCTTTCACAAATCCATGCTGACTTGGACCTATCATGTCACCTCTTTCCAAATGCGCTGCTATGACATCCTTAATAATTGATTCCATCATTTTACCCACTATCGATGTCAGGCTGACCGGTCTATAATTCCCTGTTTTCTCTCTCCCTCCTTTTTTAAAAAGTGGGGTTACATTGGCTACCCTCCACTTGATAGGAACTGATCCAGAGTCAATGGAATGTTGGAAAATGACTGTCAATGCATCCGCTATTTCCAAGGCCACCTCCTTAAGTACTCTGGGATGCAGTCCATCAGGCCCTGGGGATTTATCGGCCTTCAATCCCATCAATTTCCCCAACACAATTTCCCGACTAATAAGGATTTCCCTCAGTTCCTCCTCTTTACTAGACCCTCTGACCCTTTTTATATCCGGAAGGTTGTTGGTGTCCTCCTTAGTGAATACTGAACCAAAGTACTTGTTCAATTGGTCCGCCATTTCTTTGTTCCCCGTTATGACTTCCCCTGATTCTGACTGCAGGGGACCTACGTTTGTCTTTACTAACCTTTATCTCTTTACATATCTATAGAAACTTTTGCAATCCGTCTTAATGTTCCCTGCAAGCTTCTTCTCGTACTCCATTTTCCCTGCCCTAATCAAACCCTTTGTCCTCCTCTGCTGAGTTCTAAATTTCTCCCAGTCTCTGGGTTCACTGCTATTTCTGGCCAATTTGTATGCCACTTCCTTGGCTTTAATACTATCCCTGATTTCCTTTGATAGCCACGGTTGAGCCACCTTCCCTTTTTTATTTTTACGCCAGACAGGAATGTACAATTGTTGTAGTTCATCCATGCGGTCTCTAAATGTCTGCCATTGCCCATCCACAGTCAACCCCTTAAGTATCATTCGCCAATCTATCCTAGCCAATTCACACCTCATACCTTCAAAGTTACCCTTCTTTAAGTTCTGGACCATGGTCTCTGAATTAACTGTTTCATTCTCCATCCTAATGCAGAATTCCACCATATTATGGTCACTCTTCCCCAAGGGGCCTCGCACAAGAGATTGCTAATTAATCCTCTCTCATTACACAACACCCAGTCTAAGATGGCCTCCCCCCTAGTTGGTTCCTCGACATATTGGTCTAGAAAACCATCCCTTATGCACTCCAGGAAATCCTCCTCCACCGTATTGCTTCCAGTTTAGTTAGCCCAATCTATGTGCATATTAAAGTCACCCATTATAACTGGTGCACCCTTATTGCATGCACCCCTAATTTCCTGTTTGATGCCCTCCCCAACATCACTACTACTGTTTGGAGGTCTGTACACAACTCCCACTAACGTTTTTTGCCCTTTGGTGTTCTGCAGCTCTACCCATATAGATTCCACATCATCCAAGCTAATGTCCTTCCTAACTATTGCATTAATCTCCTCTTTAACCAGCAATGCTACCCCACCTCCTTTTCCTTTTATTCTATCCTTCCTGAATGTTGAGTACCCCTGGACATTACCAGATCTAAAATAGTCTGCTCTCTGGTTAATTCCACAATGTATTGTTCTTCGAAACGATGCCAAATATACCCTATGAGCTCGTCCTTAAGGCTACCTTTGCCAATTTGATTTGTCCAATCTATGTGTAAATTAAAATCGCCCATGTTTATTGCAGTACCTTTCTTACAAGCCTCCATTATTTCTTGATTTATACTCTGTCCTACAGTATAGCTACTGTTAGGGGGTCTATAGACTAATCCCACCAGTGACTCATTTCTCTTCTTATATCCAAACTGATTCTATATCTTGATCTTTTGAGCCAATATCATTTCTCACTACTGCACTGATCTCATCCTTTATTAACAGAGCTACCCCACCTACTTTTCCTTTCTGCCAAAATGTCAAATACCCCTGAATATTCAGTTCCCAGCCTTGGTCACCTTGCAACCACGTCTCTATAATGGCTATCAGATCATATTTATTTCTATTTGTGCTGTCTGCTGCTGAAACTCTCATCTATGCTTTTGTTAACTCCAGACTTGAGTTTTTCAATGATGTACTGGTCAGCTTCCCACCTTCCACCCTCTCTAAACTTCAGCTCTTGCAAAAACACTGCTGCCCATAACCTACTGGCCAGTACATCATTGAAAAACTTCCACCAAGTCTCATTCATCTATCAACCCTGTGCTTGTTGACCTGCATTGACTTCTGATCCCTGAACAATTCGATTTTAAAACTTTCACCTATTTAAATCCCTCCCTATCTCTGTAACCTCCAGTCCTACAACGCTCTGAGAACTTTGGCTTCTTTCACATCCCCCACTTCCTTCACCCCACCATTGGCAGCCATGGATTCAGCTGTGTAGGCCCTAAGCTCTGGAAATTCTTCCCTGAACCATTCCACCTTACTCTCCTCCTTTTAAAACATTCCTTAAAACATACCTATCTGACCAAGCTAATGGTTACTTGTCCTAATATCTCCATATTTGGCTCAGTGACAATGTTTTAATATTGTCTGAGTTCAGAGTATCTGTTGATGCCTTGATCATACATAATTTAGTATATACCTGGAACAAAATCCTTATATCCTGTCTAATTCATAAATCCAGCAACTACCCTGGTCTGTTAGGCAACTCAGCTCCTAATTATCATTTTGAAATTGTATGAAATAAAGTATTACAATCTCCTATTGTGTCTCAATAGCTTACATTTTAAACTATCAGAACACAAAGTGTTAATTTATTTAATTGAAAAGTGCTGTAAAATGAAACAATTTCCAAACAAACTCCCTTGGAGTTTGGTTTGGAATATGAATAATGTTTTCACACTACAACATAACATTAATAAATGACTGCAGTCTACTCATCTTGATTCAAGGTTGCTTAATTTGAATTGTCTGTTAATTCAAATTGGAATCATGCAAAATGGCCTCTTGTGCCATATTATTTAAATTATTTAATTCAAACTACTGGAAAAGGCATATTTTGTTGAACAAAAGATGACTTCAAATTAACAGGAGTAGATTGTGATTACATTCGGCAGGTTTATGTTTGCATTTGAAGCCCCTCAAATGTGCTAACCTTTGTATGTAATATAAATTGGGATATAGTTTCCACTTCTGTCTGCTAGATTTTCACAGTTTCCAGCTCAAATCGACTGAACCAGTGCAAAAAATTGAAGAATCTTAAACGTAAATGAGTTATGCCCAAAACCACTTGAGTTCGCATTTTCCTCGCTCTCTTTCACGCTGGTTCAAGATTCAATTTGCCCAAATCAGGCTCCACCCTCAAAATTGTCCTGCCCCCAAGTCAAAATTGTGAGATTCCGATGATTTAGCTGGTTTGGGAAGGCTCTTCAAATTGCATTCGTTTTCTTAGGGGCACAGGCACAAGTAGACATGTTTTAAAAGTTTCTTCATATCAAAAAAATATTGAATTAAATAAGAAACTGACTGGTGTACACCAATGAAACTATTAAATGGTTCAGTATACTTTTCAAAGTAATTTTCAGTGATTTTAAATCACGTTCATCACAGATGGAGGACTGGACACACTTATTAAAAATGTTTATTTCTTAATCAAATGAAACAAAAAAGAAACAATTACACTGTCCGATTGAACTGGTTCATAAAATATTTGACTTGTTCTGATTATGCAAATAAATTTTAGTGGAAACGTGAAGTTTAACCAAACCAGCACAAAAATCAAGCACATTTCGTCGGAGTTTCCTGATTGTGTCCAAAGCGGAAACTCTATCCCATTTTGTTTATTTACCAGGATTCAACTATTCACTAGCTTGCAACAAATTTGCTTTGATCTTGTCACAATGACACTTTTAGTGTGCACAGGATCGTGACATCTACACTATCTTAAGGGACAACTAGAATGCTCTTCTCTGGTGTGGAAAGACATTGTGGCATCTTGACCCAGTGCGTCAGCCAACTGTGCTGTTAAAAGAGGGCTGGTTCGAAATAGTCAGGTTTCTGGATGGTAATCAAATGCTTTGTGATCTACTGTGTTTGGGGAAACTAGTTTTTGGAAGGTTAAATACTGCCCTGGTGTACTTAGCAATGTTACATGCCAGGAAAGCTCAAGGATTTTTTGCAGCCAGCATTGCTCAGATGCTTTTGGTGGAAAATATGTCGTCAGATAGAAACATAGAAACATAGAAAATAGGTGCAGGAGTAGGCCATTCGGCACTTCGAGCCTGCACTGCCATTCAATGGGTTCATGGCTGAACATGCAACTTCAGTACCCCATTCCTGCTTTCTCGCCATACCCCTTGATCCCCCGAGTAGTAAGGACTACATCGAACTCCTTTTTGAATATATATAGTGAATTGGCCTCAACAACTTTCTGTGGTAGCGAATTCCACAGGTTCATCACTCTCTGGGTGAAGAAGTTTCTCCTCATCTCGGTCCTAAATGACTTACCCCTTATCCTTAGACTGTGACCCCTGGTTCTGGACTTCACCAACATTGGGAACATTCTTCCTGCATCTAACCTGTCTCAACCCGTCAGAATTTTAGACGTTTCTATGAGATCCCCTCTCATTCTTCTGAACTCCAGTGAATACAAGCCCAGTTGATCCAGTCTTTCTTGATATGTCAGTCACGCCATCCCGGGAATCAGTCTGGTGAACCTTCGCTGCACTCCCTCAATAGCAAGAATGTCCTTCCTCAAGTTAGGAGACCAAAACTGTACACAATACTCCAGGTGTGGCCTCACCAAGGCCCTGTACAACTGTAGTAACACCTCCCTGCAGTTCTTTTAATTGTAGGACCTTGTAATACGCCTGCCCATATGTCGGCAGATGTATTATGCACCCACCCCTAAATGATATGGAAATTCTGATGTATGGAAAAAAGAAAGGGGGCATTCCATTCCAATTTCTGCCCCCACCCACAGATTTTTAAACCAAAATATAAATTCAGAAACTCAGTCCCATTGTCACAAGGAATGAGTATTTTCTGTGCGTTAGTTTGGCCTGGTGTTTCTGCTTGATTGCGCTGCTTTTGTCAGCACAATTCCCCCGATATCGGCATATTCGGTGTAAAATATCACAGAATTTTAAGCACAAATTGCGTTCAGCACATATCCAGTTTCAGCGATCTTTTGCACAAGTTTTAAAAACATTGTGCTAGAAGTAGCTCCCACCCACAAAACTGGCCATGCCCCCAGGGTGAATTAATCACCATTGCGAGGTTCCACTAATTGCACTCATTTGTGGGCCTTCGAGGAAGATTTAAAACTGATCTAAAATGCTTATTTTTTGTAATAATCCCATTTTCAGTTATATTAATCAAACTTTACTAAGTTACCACTCTTAAATATATCAAGGACAATGTTTAAAATTACATTCTAAAACTGTGCCTGATTGCGCTGGTTCATGGCAGATTTTCCGTTCGATGATATGCTAATGAGTTTGAGCGGAACCTTGAGAATAAGAAAGACCTCTCAAAACTCCCGCTGTTTGCGCCCGAATCACCGAATGCACCCAAAGTAGAAGTTCTACCCCATAATTTGTACTATTATAAAGTTGAGAATTCTCAATATACATGTTATGTTTTTTTAAGTGTGTTTCTGATTTACAGTGCTTGCATCCTGCTGTCAGCACTCCCTTCTATAAAGTCAAAGCAGTGATTAGCACATGACTGAGCTGTCAACACTATGGCAGATAGCTCAGTGAGTTTATCCAGTCAATAGCAGAGCCCAGAAGGTTCCAGATGCGATCCACACAGTCTGCACTAAATTTGTTGATCGCAGCCTCAGGGCCCTTGGGTTAAGGAGGAGAAACTCAGTCAGGATTCCCATTCCTGATCACTGCAGATTGGATCCCAGGTAATTGGATTTGGCTGTGAGGGCTCCCCACTTCCCCTTGTTGAACAGCCTGCCCACTTTCCCTGTCAATGCTCACACATGATTAATTGCCACTGGAGTGAAGGTATGACTGCTGCTTATGTATCCATATGCGAGCAAGGAGTCAACAGTGCAGGAGAGACAGTGAGGGGAGAAAATTTGCATTTTATGAAAATGAGCTATATTCCTCAAACACTGCAAATAGTCTCATGGAACATCCCATCACACCAGTGATATCACAATCTTCACATGGTTACTTTTACACTATTCATGAGAACAGCCGACTCAATGGGTGGTATTCTTGGTTGCAATAAAGTTTCATTGTCTGAGGTGCTACAGGAATCTCTGCAATGCAAATGTTTCGTGGCAGTATGCTCATTATGGTTAAAAAAAAATAGAACATTTGTCCTCGTGACATCAAACGGTAGAATCAAGCGTTCCTTGGTCAGGTACAGCCTTTTAATAGTCTTTAAATGATTAAATGTCTCAAACTAAAAAGCTGTATAGCTATGTACTCACTACTTACTCTCTGGTTGCCAATGTGTCAGGAACTAGATCACAGAAATTAGGTTGCATATATATTTTGTGCAGCATCCAATCTAAGGGGAATTTTTTCAGTAGCAAAACCACGTGGGATTAATTATTTTTCAGCAAATCTCAGCACAAGAGGTGGTAGAGAGATGGATTACATAAATGGTATTTCACAGGAACTGCAACACTAGGCAACCAATCACTGCTGAAATGTTAGAAAGAAGTATTTAATACATAGAGGACCTAGAAGTGTAAGGAAAGCCAGTGGGGAGGGGTGACAGGCAATACATTTTCAGATCCTGTCCTCTGGCACTATAAATGTTTATTATGTTTCATATATCTGTGCATTAATTAGTTTGGCAGTTTAATTTGATATTATAGCAATATTAGTAGAATTAGTCCAGTAAGCAGCTACCTAATGGGATATTATACAGCATAGATTGTGCAAGAACCTGGATAACGACAACCATATAAAATTTATCAAAGCTACAATAACCTCCTTTTATTAAAATGCTGTCTTCGGAAGCCATATAAAAAGGATACTATAGCATGGCATTTGGTACGAAGCAGCTGGTTAATATAGTTCTTGTATAGGAGCTGCATGCAATATGTCTCATTTACTTGGTGTATGGTTCGGGTTTCTGAAAATCTGCCTATCTAAATGATTTACATCTGGTATATCTCTGTAGGGTGTGAACCATGCATATTTGATCAAATCTCACATTTGTTGTTAAGCAATTGATCAATATAAAAATCTGTTAACACTCACACGTGCACAATGTATTCTGCTCACCTTTAAAACAGATCTTATTCCTAAAAAATGGAAGCCATCATAAGTTGGAGTGGCCACTTTATTCCTCATCCATCCCCAAAAAACACTCGCAACATAGGTTCTCATCTCAGTTCATTCATAAACAAATTATTCATTATCCAAAACAAGCAATTTAATACTCCATCCTTAAGGGTTTCATTAATATTAGTTAAACCTTCCAGAGAATTATTTTGAACACTTATTTTCTCAAATACAGCATGTATGGTATATGTTCCATTCACTGAGATGCTGGACCATTGCAGTGCGAGCTTTTGCACTGGCACACTGTGGAAATGGGAGCCTTAGAACACCATCCGGTGTCGACGCCTCATTTAATATTCAAGATGACCTCCTGAATTGTGCCTCACGTGGCAGTTCGCTAAAGTTGGAGTATCTGAATGTATGGCGTGTAAGCAGCCCTTCGAGGGCTGCTGCTGGGACTTGAAGCTCACTTACCAATTGAGTGGTCACAAGGGATAAAAATTGTTGGCAGCCCTTCTGAAATGTGTATGAGGTTGAAAATTGTAGACAGACTTTCTGAACACTTAACTGAGCAAAAGAAGTGGGTGTCAAAAGCCAATGGATGGCACACCAAATGTGGAGGTAGGAAACAAAGTTAGTGCTAAAATGATGGAGCGAATGATCCAAACCACTTGTCTGATGGCTGGCGATATGGGGATGCTGGATGAGGTGGGTCTACGAATGTTCACCCTAATAGCCCCACTCCCTCGAGGGAAATGGTACAGAATGTCTTGAGTGAGAGCCAGGAGTGAATGTTTCATAAAGTGTCTGCGAGTCTTGGAAACAGATGTGGAAAAAGATAGCAAAGTCGCCAAGGTGCAGGGGAGGTTTAAAGTTGTAGTATCTCTGACTAAGGACATGCCGCATCCCGTAGATGGTCTTCTCTGCTTAGACAACGCTCACCTACAGCTAACAACAGTACCATATACCACATAAATGGCCCAAGTCTGTATGCTGTAAAGTGTTGCCTGTCTACCACTAAAGCAGTTGATTTCCTGTTTCCTCCTGCAGTCTGCTCTTTGGATTCCTTCAACATGCTGCTTCTTTCCCTCTGAACATTACCACTCCAGAAAACAAAAGAGAACAAAGAACCAGAGGCAGCATGTGGGAGAACAGGTGAAGGGAGAAACTAGAAATGGTGTAAAACCAAGCTCTGATATCCCACATTACAGTATTTCATTAAGCCCTCAGTGACCAATTTTAAAACCAGTTTCTTCAGATCTCCTCATTTGATCATTCAAATTGGAATGAATGCCATTTTGATCAAATGAGATCACTACATTTTATTTGTATGAAGTCTTTCATTTTTCACCTAAAGGTAGCAAATGTATGACAAAACGCCGATACACAATTATACTATTTTTATGCACTACTTCATCAGAAGAACCCACACCAAAAAGACACTGTGAACGGAGGAGCAGAATGGAATAAATTCTTGGGACTTCTGGTCTACTGCAAACTCAACAGCAGTTGAGCTTAAAGAGATCACAGAATTCCAGGGTTGGGGGAGGGAGTTTCATTTCTTTATCCTGTGCTCTGATGTGCTTCTTGACTGCTCTGCACAGTGCCTTAAATTAGAGTGGTTTATCAATCTTTTGTGGATATTTTGGGCTATTGTAGATATTGAAGGACAGTTGGAACATTCATGTCGAACAAACTACCTCAGTCAACACTGACACAGCCACAGGTCCTAAATATGCAGAGCCTTGAGCCTCGTTTTTAACTCTCTCTCTGGCAGGAAGTAGCCAGGGGTCAAGATGGACAGCAAACCACCTGATCTGCCGCATCATGCAGCTCAGGAAATTTTACCTCCCGGACCTCTTCAGCCTCTGTCCGCCAATCTCCCTTTCAACTGGGAAGTGCTAGCTGCCTGGCAGGTGGGAGCGGGAATTTGAACAGCAGGAAATCTCCACTGGAGACCTGAAGAAATGGTCCCTGGCAGTCCGGTAAATGAGTGGGAAGGGGTCATGAGATGTAGTCGGGGAAGGGGAAAGGGAAGGCTGGTACTGGTGAGGCCCAAGATTTCTTCGTGGGGCCTGGATGAGCACTTTTGTGGGAGGAGCCTACAAGGAAATACACACACAAAATTAGCTCATCTTTCTAGGCTTCTACTGGCCCCGAAATTTCTCGTCACCAGGTTGGCTGAGTGGAGAAGCCACGACAGCTTTCCCACACAAGCCTTGGGTTAAAATTGCCATCGGGCATAGTTGAGGTAAGTGGAACCCAATCTGCATATTTGACGAAGGTCCCCACTTCTTTCTGACTGCTGTTTCTCTCCTGCTCAAAAGAGCAGGTTAAAATTGCAAACCGTGTTGAAGCAGTGGGATCAGTGGTAGTAGGTTGCTGCAATCATATTATCTGCCTGTCTGCCCAATTTCCACACCAGAAGCTAGCTCTAAAAAGAAAAAAAATTGCATTGTCAGCTTTGGCTTTGCCTTTAAGACTGAGATCATTGGATTAAGTCCCAGAGCCTTGAAGCACAGAATCTAGGCTGACACTTGCAGTACTGAGGGAATTCTGCACTGTTGGAGGGGCTGCCTTTAGGATAAGTTGTTAAATCGAGGCCCCCCTCAGGTGAAGGTAATAGATCTCACTATTTAGAAATGAGCAGGAGAATTCTCTTTGTGTCCTGGCCTATATTTACTCCTCAACCACCACTATTAGAACAGTTTATCTGTTCATGTATTTCATTGTTTTTTATGGGACCTTGCCGTTCACAAACTGACTGCTGCATTTCCGTATAGAATCAAAAATGGCTGCACTTCAAAAGCACCTCATTGGCTGTGAAGTGCTTTGAGAAGTCCAGTCGTTGTGAAAGGCACTGTAGAAATGAAACTTATTTTTCATCTATCACCATATCATATCCTTAGACCATTCCAAACGACTTCACAATCTGAATTACTTTTGAAGCACCGTTACTATTCTTATGCAAGAACTTCTCCATCTCCTCCTTTAAAACCTGCCTTAAAACCCACCTCTTTGACAAAGCAGTTAGTCAAGCCTCCTAACATCTCCTTCTTTGGCTCAGTGTTGATCTTCATCTGATTACACTTCTCATAAGGGCCTCGGGATGGTTCCCTACTTTAAAAGGCAGCAGATAACTTCAAGTTGTTCTTGTTCAACAATTTTTTTAGTGATGTTACTTGAGGGGTGAATGTTGTCTAGGATACTGGAAAAACTCTTTTATCTTGTTCAAATGGATTCTATGTCGACTTGAATAGGCAGATGGCATTTTTGTTTATGACAGCACATCTGAAAATACAGCACTCCTTTGGTACAAGTTTCAGGTGTCAGTCTAGCACACATGCTAGAATCCTGGTGGTGGGTGGGAGAAATTGCTAGGGTCAATTACATTTATCCTCCGCGATTAAGTAATTATTTGGCCTGGTGCTTATCTTGCAACTGGAAAACTAGGAGGGTGCAGAAAAGAAAAGGAAATTGTGTATTTGTAACATTTATTTATTTACCTTTAAAGAAACAGGCACTAATAAACCACAATTATTATAAATGATTTTTCTTTTCAGGTGGAACAACACTCCAAAATGTTTCAACCCACTCTATCCCTGACAGTGTTGTAGGTGAGGGTAAATGCATGATTGATATGTGTCCAATTCCTGATGATGTACTGGAGAGGCTGACCTTGGTATTATTCTCCCCATGTCGGGCGGGAGAGGGTCAGGGGGGGTGTTCAAGAATGAAATTCAGGGAAAATGCCAGAAATGGCAGATATTGGGCTAGGTGTCCTGCTGTGGAGAGATGGGCTACTTCATTAAGATATTTAAATTGGGCTCCCAATTGCACAGTTTAAAAAAAAAATTGGCTGTTGTTG
Organism: Pristiophorus japonicus; assembly: GCF_044704955.1. NCBI lineage: Eukaryota > Metazoa > Chordata > Chondrichthyes > Pristiophoridae > Pristiophorus > Pristiophorus japonicus. Next base: position 50,864,130 of record NC_091987.1, read on the forward strand.
AGTGAGCATCCTAGAGGCTGGGAAACCTGACAGTGAAAGGAAAACTAGAGCTGCAGGCTTCATCCCAGCACTCCTTTTCCAGCACTCCTTGTGGGTCAGAATTGGTAGGAGTGCTTTCCCCGGCCCCTCAACAAAGTCTTCGGCCTCCCCTCTGCCAATTCCAGACCTGGGTCAGCCCCCCAACACCCCTGTAGGCCCGATAGCGTCCCTCTCGCACCTGCTGTGATCGCTGACCTTCCCTCTTTGCGGTTGCCGAGGGTCGTCCCCAACGGTCCTCAGCTACGACCTCCTGCCACTGGTTTCCTCTCCCAACTGCAGGCCAGGCTGTCAATGTGTCCAGCTGCCAGGCAGGACACTGAACAAATAACTGATAATGAGGTCCTGCCATTAAGTCTGACAGGTATTCCATGTCCCCAGTCTTGCCAGGTTAGTCGGACATTTTTAGGTTCCCCACCCCATCCATGTCTCCCTGTAGTGGGGCTGATGTGTCAATCCTCAGTAGTATTTTGTGTGTGTGTGTGATGATCAAGGTTGTGTCTCTGTTCCCTGGAAGCACAGTGACTTGTAAATGTCCAATTCCTGGTGATTTGGAAATGTGTATGCCTCTGATCCTCAGTTGTCTAGTTATGGGGATTAGGGGAAATGCTTCATGGCAGCATAGTGATGAGTTTGTATATCAAGTGGTTTGCAAGTGAGTATGAATCTAATCCCTTTGGTAGTTTTGTGGTGAACATATGTAATAGCGGAGGAAGGATCATCTCTGCTTCGTAGCAGTACTGTGATGAATATGTATTGATTCCTGGTGACTTAGAAATCAATTTAATCCCTGGTGTGTTAGAGTTGAATTTCAGTGGTCTGGTGAAGAGACTGGAAGGTGTATCTGTCTTCCCTAGCAGCGTACAAATGGGTATATATGCCTTTCACTCAGAGAGATGTTTCCAGTTACAAGATAGGCAACATGTCATCCAAAAAATAATGATCAAAATCGTGATAGAGTAGTTCTCATTGATTTTTGTTACACTACCTGTGGTAGAGCAGAAAACCCAATGTCACTCTGTTGCCAATGACCAATGAAGGGTGAGGTCATTAACATTTCACAGGTTAGATAGCTCAGATAGTTGTGAATCAGGATTGGGATGAGAAAGTCTTGGGTATGAATCCCAGGAGAATTCATTCAACCTTTCATTCCTCTGAAGTAGATAAAATGAGCACCAGGTCTTGGTATGTGGGGAGAATATGGAACACTGTCAGGACTAATCAATGCTTATCACACTGTTGCAGTATTTGTTGTCTGTTCAACAGGGGATGAGCGTTGTATTAAAATAGACATTCATTACATGCCTAATGAGACCAATCCCCATCAATAACCTCTCTCTCTTTCCCTCGCATACATATTGGCACAGCTCTTCTACAATGGAATGGAGGCTTTAAAATGTTTTGCATTGTATCATCACAAATCTGAAAGTGAGTTTGTTAGATAACATTCCACTTAGTAACTAAATTATGTTTCTTCAATGGCTTTGTTTTTTTTAAGGAGTGGTATATTTATATATCACAGACCAATTGCATGGAATGGAAATCTGGGAGTTGCCTCAACAGTTATTGATATTTGCTACCGACTTTACAGGATTGGTAATATTTTGTTCGACCAAAATCCTGTTAGAATTTGCCACAAAACTTTACAGTGCATCACAAAACACCAATTAAGATAGAAACCATAAAGTGAGAAAATGTAAAAACTAATCAAGTGCTGATGCTTTGACAGTAGAGCTCCTCATTTGAATTTCAATTTCAGAGTTTTCCCGACTCAAGACTTTTCTCATTCTCTCTATGACTATTGCTTGAAAAGCTGTTAAGTCATTTTTGAATCATCTTCTTCTTCTTAGGCAGTACCTCGGAGTCGAGGATAACACCAAAAATGAGTTCTCAGGTGACTGAAGGGTCCAGTGTGGGACCTACAGTCTCTGTCACAGGTGGGGCAGATGGTGGTTGAAGGAATGGGTGGGTGGGTTGCTTGGGTTGCCGCACGCTCCTTCCGCTGTCTACGCTTGGCTTCAGCTTGCTCTCGGCAATGAGATCTGAGGTGCTCAGCACCTTCCCGGATGCTCGTCCTCCAATTTGGGTGGTCTTGGGCCAGGGATTCCCAGGTGTCGGTGGAGATGTTGCATTTTTTCAAGGAGGCTTTGAGGGTGTCCTTGAAGCGTTTCCTCTGCTTCCCTGGGGCTCGCTTGCTGTGTCAAAGCTTCGAGTAGAGCACTTGCTTTGGGAGTCTCGTGTCAGGCATGCGGACGATGTGGCCCGCCCAACGGAACTGATCGAGCATGGTCAGTGCTTCAATGCTGGGAATGTTGGCCTGAGCGAGAACACTGATGTTGATGCGCCTATCCTGCCAATGGATCTGCAGGATCTTGCAGAGGCAGCGTTGGTGGTACTTCTCCAAATTTTGAGGTATCTACTGTGCAAAGTCCACATCTCTGAGCCATATAGGAGGGCGTGTATCACTACTGTCCTGTAGACCATAAGCTTGGTGTCGGGGTTGAGGTCCTGGTCTTCAAACACTCTCTTCCTCGGGCTATTGTTTAAAAAGCTGTTAAGGCACTTTAAAATAGTTTTCAGTCAACATGCCACCCGACAGATAGAACTTTCTGACTCTAAATCTAGCCAGCCCAGCTCTCAGATTTGTGTTATCAATCTAAGAAGGCTTGTAATAAAGGAATGACAATAATCATGGGCGAATTTAACCTTATTGATTGGACAAAGCAAATTGGCCAGGGTAGCCTTGAGGAGGAGTTCATAGAGTGTATCTGGGATAGTTTCCTTGAACAGTATGTTGTGGAATCAAACAGAGAGCAGGCTATCTTAGATCTAGTACTGTGTAATGAGACAGGATTAATAAATGATATAGTAAAGGATCCTCTAGGAATAAGTGACCATAACATGGTGGAATTTCAAGTTCAGTTGGAAGGTGAGAAAATTGGTTCTCAAACCAGGGTCCAAAGCTTTAAATAAAGGAGACTACAAAGGTATGAGGGCAGAGTTGGCTAAAGTGGACTGGAAACATAAATTAAAGTATGGGATGGTTGATGAGCAGGGGCAGATATTTAAGGAGATATTTCATAATTCACAACAAAAATATATCCCAATGAGAAGGAAAGACTCTGGGTCCTTGTGCATGAATCCCAAAAAGTTAGTTTGCAGGCGCAGCAGGTAATCAGGAAGGCGAATGGAATGTTGGCCTTCATTGCGAGAGGGATGGAATACAAAAGCAGGGAGGTCCTGCTGCAACTCTACAGGGTATTGGTGAGGCCGCACCTGGAGTACTGCGTGCAGTTTTGGTCACCTTACTTAAGGAAGGATATACTAGCTTTGGAAGGGGTACAGAGACGATTCACTAGGCTGATTCCGGAGATGAGGAGGTTACCTTATGATGATAGATTGAGTAGACTGGGTCTTTACTCGTTGGCGTTCAGAAGGATGAGAGGTGATCTTATAGAAACATTTAAAATAATGAAAGGGATCGACAAGATAGAGGCAGAGAGGTTGTTTCCACTGGTCGGGGAGACTAGAACTAGGGGGCACAGCCTCAAAATACGGGGGAGCCAATTTAAAACCGAGTTGAGAAGGAATTTCTTCTCCCAGAGGGTTGTGAATCTGTGGAATTCTCTGCTCAAGGAAGCAGTTGAGGCTAGCTCATTGAATGTATTCAAATCACAGATAGATAGATTTTTAACCAACAAGGGAATTAAGGGTTAAGGGGAGCGGGCGGGTAAGTGGAACTGAGTCCACAGCCAGATCAGCCATGATCTTGTTGAATGGCGGAGCAGGCTCGAGGGGCTAGATGGCCTACTCCTGTTCCTAATTCTTATGTTCTTATGTAAGGGATAACCATCCATAGCTAACTAACGAAATAAAGGATGGTATCAAATTGAAAGCAAGGGCATACAATGTGGCCAATAGGACTGGGAAAATTTTAAAAGCCAGCAAAGAATAATTTAAAAAAATGATAGAGAGGGAAGATAGATTATGAAAGTAAACTAGCATGAAATATAAAAACAATCGTAAGAATTTCTATGGGTACATAAAAAGGAAAAAAGTGGCTAAAGTAAATGTTGGTCCCCTGGAGGATGAGACTGGGGAATTAATAATGGAGAACAGGGAAATGGCTGAGACGTTGAACAAATATTTGGTATCGGTCTTTGGTAGAAGACACTAAAAACATCCCAATAGTGGATAATCAAGGGGCGATAGGGAGGGAGGAACTTAATACAGTCATTATCACTATATGAAGTAGTACTCGATAACATAATGGGACGAAAGGCAGACAAGTCCCCTGGACCTGATGGTTTATATCCAAGGGTCTTAAAAGAAGTGGCTGCAGAGATAATGGATGCATTGGTTGTAATCTACCAAAATTCCCTGGATTCTGGGGCGGTCCCAGCAGATTGGAAAACTGCAAAAGTAATGCCCCTATTTAAAAAAAGAAAAGGAGGCAGACAAAAAGCAGGAAACTATAGACCAGGTAGCCTAACATCTATCGTTGGGAAAATGCTGGAGTCCATTATTAAGGAAGCGGTAGCGGAACATTTGGAAAAGCGTGATTCAATCAAGCAGAGTCGGCATGGTTTTATGAAAAGGAAATCATGTTTGAAAAATGTCCTGGAATACTCTGAGGATGTAATGAGCAGGGTGGATAAGGGGGAATCAGTGATGTGGTGTATTTGGATTTCCAGAAGGCATTCAATAAGGTGCCACTAAGCAGTTACCGCACAAGATAAAAGTTCATGGGGTTGAGGATAATATAGCATGGATTGAGGATTGGCTAACTAACAGAAAACAGAGAGTCGGGATAAATGGGTAATTTTCCAGTTGGCAAACAGTGATTAGTGGGGTGCTGCAGGGATCGCTGCTGGGTCCTCAACTGTTTACAATCTATATTAATGAATTGGATGAAGGGACCGAGTGCAATGTAGCCAAGTTTGCTGATGATACAAAGATGGGTGGGAAAGCAAATTGTGAGGAGGACACAAAGAAATCTGCAAAGGGATATAGACAGGCTAAGTGGGCAAAAATTTGACAGATGGAGTATTATTTGGGAACAAGTGAGATTATCCACTTTGGCAGAAAGAATAGAAAGGCAAATTAGAATTTAAATGGAGAAAAATTGCAAAGTGCTGCAGTACAGAGGGATCTGGGGATCCTTTTACATGAAACACAAAAAGTTAGCATGCAGGTACAGCAAGTAATTAGGAAGGCAAATGGAATGTTGGCCTTTATTGCAAGGGGGATGGGGTATAAAACCAGAAATGTCCTATTACAACTGTCCACTTGATGAGGCCACATCTGGAGTACTGCATACAGTTTTGATCTCCGTATTTAAGAAGGATATACTTGCATTGGAGGCTGTTCAGAGAAGGTTCACTAGGTTGATTCAGGACATGAGGGGGTTGACTTTTGAAGGTAGGTTGAGTAGGTTGGGCCTATACTCATTGGAGTTCAGAAGAATAAGAGATGATCTTATCGAAACATATAAGATACTGAGGGATCTCGACGAGGTGGATGCACAGAGGATATTTCCACTCAGGGGAAACTAAAACGAGGGGACATAGTCTCAGAATAAGGGGCCGCCCATTTAAAACTGAAATGAGGAGGAATTTTTTTCTCTGAGGGTTAGAAATCTATGGACTTCTCTGCCTCATAGAGCTGTGGAGGCTGGGTAATTGAATATATTTAAGGTGGAGATAGACAGATTTTTGAGCGATAAGGAGTAAAGGGCTATGGGGAGTGGGCAGGGAAGTGGAGCCGAATCCATGATCAGATCAGCCATGATCTTATTGAATGGTGGAGCAGGCTTGATGGGCCAAATGGCCTACTCTTGCTCCTAGTTCTTATGTTCTTGTGTTCATACGAACTGAAATAAAAGTATGGAGGAAATTTGCAAAATGTTCCAGTTTTATAATGGTATCGAAACAAATAGTAACAAAGTGGAGAGAGAAATAAAACTAATCATGCTATTATTGTCCCTTTATGCTCTGTAGTCAAATTAAAAAGCTCTTTTTCATTCTATGAAGTGTAATATCACATTTATACTGGGAAAATGTCATCCGTGGCATAACTGTTATTTGCAGTAAACTCTTAATTTATATGCAGCAATGCTACTGCTAGCTTTGCTTCCAATATGTACACTTTGCTTAGATTTGTGATGGTAAAGTGCTTATACACTGCAAAACAGTTTACACTGGACCTTTCTCAACCGTTGGAAAACGCACTAAACAAACATCACTTTCAGGACAATTGTGCATATTTGGTGGTTGCCATGTTTTTCAGCAGCCTCTTCTGTCCCAGCTACTATAAAATCTCCATGAAATATAAATAAGCGGTGTCTACAGCAGTAGGGCTGGGAACCATCACGAGAGAGCCTATTCAGAAAGCAGTTCTCGATTATATATTGGCTATAAGAAATACACCACAACTCGGCCAGTATGACTCCTGTATAATGTGATTTGCAACAAGTGAAACAAGTAGGTTTGCATGTTACAATGGTGGTTTCAAATACCCATGCTATTGGGTTAAATGGAATATAAAATAACGTTGCATTATCATATAGATGACACAATAATTGAGGGTTAGCTGTCTTGTGAAAATATATTTTACTAAATATATGCTCCTGCCTCTGCCAATCTTGAGAATTTTTCAGACAGTTTGCTAACATTGAACTTCATTGCCTAGAAATACCAGCATGAAATATTACTGTATAAATTCTTAATATGCTCCAGTTACATTTTTCTCTCTGCTATTTTAACAGATATTAATACATTTAAAATAAATGGATTAGTACCTTTGTTAAAGTAATGGAGAGACGAATTTCAGACAAATGCCTTTGTACGTTAATATCACATGGCATAATTTCAGGTCCCAAGTAAATAATACTAGGAAATATTCGATAAGTTAAATAGGAATGTTTTGTGTGATGCTGCAGCAGTGCAAACAAAATACAGAAAGTAACATTTTAGAGGCTCTACTCCTTGTGTAAAGCCTTGGTTGATGGGATCGTAGACTAGAGAATTGGGCACAAACGTCATCACACCCAATGTTTGCCGCCCCTGAATTCTCCAATGATTAATTTTAATGAATTAAAAATCTCGAGCATCTCCAATCCAGCACACTAATCTGGCACGCTTGTCTTCATACTTGACATTCTACACATTCTCATCATCATCATAGGCAGTCCCTCGGGGTCGAGGATGACTTGCTTCCACACTAAAAATGAGTACTCAGGTGACTGATGAACTCATTTTAAACGGTGGAAGATGCCTGTGCATGAATTCTTTTAACATGGATTGGCTGTAACACACCAGCCACCACACAGGCTTGACGGAGCAAGGCCTTGGTTAAGTGCCAAGTGACTCCACAACGACTGGAGACCAGGCTCCGCCGCATGTGTCTAGTACATACACACAAACTCAAACATACTCCTACTTTCCTCCTTCCTCCTTCCCACAGGACTGCTCTCTCCATGGAATTCACAGTCTGCAATGTGAGCCTCACGACCAAGGGTCAATGATGTCACTGAGCGACTGCAGGGCATTCTGGGGAGGGAAGGGGAACAGCCAGTGGTTGTGGTCCACATTGGTACCAATGACATAGGTAGAAAGAGGGGTGAGGTCCTGAAAGCGGAATTTAGGGAGCTAGGAGTAAGATTGAAAGCCAGGACCTCAAAGGTGGTAATCTCAGGATTACTGCCAGTGCCACATACTAGTGAGGGTAGAAATAGGAAAGCTAATCAGATAAATACATGGTTGGGGCATTGGTGTAGGAGGGAGGGCTTTAGTTTCCTGAACAATTGGGACCGCTTCTGGGGTAGGTGGGACCTGTACAAGTCGGACAGGTTACACCTCAACAGAGATGGGACCAATGTTCTCGCGGGTGGTTTTGATAGTGCGGTTGGGCGGGCTTTAAACTAGCTTGGCAGGGGGATGGGAACCCAGGAGAGGGCTCTGACCTAGTTAGAGTGGGTGAGAGCTCAGATGAACAGAACTCCAAGAAAGAATGCAAAAGGCAGGAGGCAACAGAGCAGAGTAGCACTGGGGTAAGTGTAAACCACAACGTGATAGGAAGGGACAATATGTATGAATATAAAGGTGCTGCAGGAGGGGTCAAAACTAAAAATCATGGTTTAAAAACTAGTATTAAAACACTTTACCTAAACGCACGCAGCATTCGAAACAAAGTAAATGAGTTGACAGCACAAATCATTACAAAAGGGTATGATTTGGTGGCCATTACTGAAACGTGGTTGCAGGGTGGCAAATACAGGGGTATCTGACAATTCGGAAAGATAGACAAGAGTTGGGGTAGCTCTGTTAATAAAGGATGATATCAGGGCAGTTGTGAGAGACGATATTGGCTCGAATGAACAAAATGTTGAATCATTGTGGGTGGAGATTAGAGATAGTAAGGGGAAGTCACAGGTGGGCGTAGTTTATAGGCCCCCAAATAATAACTTCACGGTGGGGCGGACAATAATCAAGGGAATAATGGAGGCATGTGAAAAAGGAATGGCAGTAATCATGGGGGATTTTAACCTACATATCGATTGGTCAAATAAAATTGCATGGGGTAGCCTGGAGGAGGAATTCATAGAATGCATATGGGATTGTTTCTTAGAACAGTATGTTACAGAACCTACAAGGGAACAAGCTATCTTAGATCTGGTCCTGTGTAATGAGACAGAAATAATAAACGATCTCCTAGTAAAAGATCCTCTTGGAATGAGTGATCACAGTATGGTTGAATTTGTAATACAGATTGAGGGTGAGGAAGTAGTGTCTCAAACGAGCGTACTATGCTTAAACAAAGGGGACTACAGTGGGATGAGGGCAGAGTTGGCGAAAGTAGACTGGGAACACAGACTAAACGGTGGCACAATTGAGGAACAGTGGAGGACTTTTAAGGATCTCTTTCATAGTGCTCAACAAAAATATATTCCAGTGAAAAAGAAGGGTGGTAAGAGAAGGGATAACCAGCCATGGATAACCAAGGAAATAAAGGAGAGTATCAAATTTAAAAACCAATGCGTATAAGGTGGCCAAGGTTAGTGGGAAACTAGAAGATTGGGAAAATTTTAAACGACAGCAAAGATTGACTAAGAAAGGAAAGATAGATTATGAAAGTAAACTTGCGCAAAACATAAAAACAGATAGTAAAAGCTTTTACCGATATATAAAACGGAAAAGAGTGACTAAAGTAAATGTTGGTCCCTTAGAAGATGAGAAAGGGAATTTAATAATGGGAAATGTGGAAATGGCTGAGACCTTAAACAATTATTTTGCTTCGGTCTTCACAGTGGAAGACACAAAAACCATGCCAAAAATTGCTGGTCACGGGAATGTGGGAAGGGAGGACCTTGAGACAATCATTATCACCTCGGGGGGGGGGGGGGGGGGGTAGTGCTGGATAGGCTAATGGGACTCGAGGTAGACAAGTCCCCTGGTCCTGATGAAATGCATCCCAGGGTATTCAAAGAGATGGCGGAAGTTATAGCAGATGCATTCGTTATAATCTACCAAAATTCTCTGGACTCTGGGGAGGTACCAGCGGATTGGAAAGCAGCTAATGTAACGCCTCTGTTTAAAAAAGGGGGCAGATAAAAGGCAGGTAACTATAGGCCAGTTAGTTTAACATCTGTAGTGGAGAAAATGCTTGAAGCTATCATTAAGGAAGAAATAGCGGGACATCTAGATAGGAATAGTGCACTCAGCAGACGCAACATGGATTCATGAAGGGGAAATCATGTTTAACTAATTTACTAGAATTCTTTGAGGTTATAACGAGCATGGTGGATAGAGGTGTACCGATGGATGTGGTGTATTTAGATTTCCAAAAAGCATTCAATAAGGTGCCACACAAAAGGTTACTGCAGAAGATAATGGTACGCGGAGTCAGAGGAAATGTATTAGCATGGATAGAGAATTGGCTAACTAACAGAAAGCAGAGTGTTGAGATAAATGGATCATTTTCAGGTTGGCAATCGATGGTTAGTGGTGTGCCACAGGGATCTGTGCTAGGACCACAACTGTTTACAATATACATAGATGACCTGGAAGAGGGGACAGAGTGTAGTGTATCAAAATTTGCAGATGATACAAAGATTAGTGGGAAAGCGGGTTGTGTAGAGGACACAGAGAGGCTGCAAAGAGATTTGGATAGGTTAAGCGAATGGGCTAAGGTTTGGCAGATGGAATACAATGTCGGAAAATGTGAGGTCATCCACTTTGGGGGAAAAAAACCCAGTAAAATGGAATATTATTTGAATGGGGAGAAATTACAACATGCTGTGGTGCAGAGGGACCTGGGGGTCCTTGTGCATGAAACTCTTTTGAGTTTACCTGAAAAAAAACATAAACATTAAACCGTGCCACCCGCCCTGGATGACACAGCAGACCTTTACAAGGCCCTTTTTTTTTTTCCTTTTTTGTGTTTTCTTTTGTGTTTTTTTTTTTGGGCGCTAAAATCACATTTTTCCAAGTGCCCCCTATAAAAGGGGAGGGGGACACTAAAAGCACCGGCAATTAAAACAAATTAAACTTTAAAACGTAAAATCAAATTAAAATTTGGTTGCCGGGCGTGATGATGCACTCCAGTCCCTCCGGTGCCCACTTCTCGCGGAAGGCCGCGAGCGTACCGGTGGACACCGCGTGCTCCATCTCCAAGGACACCCTGGACCAGATGTAAGAGCGGAAGAGAGGCAGGCAGTCAGGTTGAACGACCCCCTCGACCGCCCGCTGCCTGGACCGGCTGATGGCACCCTTGGCCGTGCCCAGGAGCAGTCCTACGAGGAGGCCTTCGGACCTACCCGCTCCCCTCCGCACAGGGTGCCCAAAGATCAGGAGAGTGGGACTGAAGTGCAGCCAGAATTTCAGGAGCAGCCCCTTCATATAATGGAACAGGGGCTGCAACCTCGTGCATTCAATAAAAACATGGAACACGGACTCCTCCAGACCGCAGAAATTGCAGGCGGCCTGGGAGTCCGTGAACCGGCTTAAAAATTTATTGCACGGCACTGCTCCATGCACCACCCTCCAGGCCAAGTCCCCGACAAATAGTGGGAGGACCCCTGCGTAGAGCGCCCTCCATCGGGGACCCCCGCCTCCTCCGGACGGCAAGATGGTATCCTTGTGCATGAAACCCAAAATGTTAGTTTGCAGGTGCAGCAGGTAATCAGGAAGGCGAATGGAATGTTGGCCTTCATTGCGAGAGGGATGGAGTACAAAAGCAAGGAGGTTCTGCTGCAACTATTCAGGGTATTGGTGAGGCCGCACCTGGAGTACTGCGTGCAGTTTTGGTCACCTTACTTAAGGAAGGATATACTAGCTTTGGAGCGGGTACAGAGACGATTCACTAGGCTGATTCCGGAGAAGAAGGGGTTACCGTATGATGATAGATTGAGTAGACTGGGTCTTTACTCGTTGGAGGTCAGAAGGATGAGGGGTGATCTTATAGAAACATTTAAAATAATGAAAGGGATCGACAAGATAGAGGCAGAGAGGTTGTTTCCACTGGTCGGGGAGACTAGAACTAGGGGGCACAGCCTCAAAATACGGGGGAGCCAATTTAAAACCGAGTTGAGAAGGAATTTCTTCTCCCAGAGGGTTGTGAATCTGTGGAATTCTCTGCCCAAGGAAGCAGTTGAGGCTAGCTCATTGAATGTATTCAAATCACAGATATATAGATTTTTAACTAATAAGGGAATTAAGGGTTATGGGAACGGGCGGGTAAGTGCAGCTGAGTCCACGGCCAGATCAGCCATGATCTTGTTGAATGGTGGAGCAGGCTCGAGGGGCTAGATGGCCTACTCCTGTTCCTAAATCTTATGTTCTATGATCTCACAACCTCGCTATTGGCCCATGCTGCGCCTTCCCTTGGTCTTGCCATGCTGCTCCACTTCTGGGCTCTGACCTCTCCACACTTCCATGCCTCATCTGTCCTCTCCTCTCTGCTTTCGACCTCCGGACCTCGCCCGTCCCGACCTCCGGACCTCACCGCTTCCGACCTCCGCTTCTCCAGTTCCTGCTCCTGGGTCCTAATTCCTCCACTGGGCTCCACCATGCTCCAAGAGATGCCACCAATCAGCTACCTGCATTCTGATGACATCTAATTTTGTAACCCACTTTGGTTTTGTCGCCCTCTCTAGACTGTTGTTGATTTTGCTGCTGCGGTGGATAACTTTTTTTGATTTGCCCACAGGTCCAGGCTCACGCTGCAAACATTCTACACTCCTGTCAGTTCAATCTTAAAAGTGACACTCATGGCTTTATGCTAGCCACTCACAATGATTCAAAATATTACTGGTATCCAACAATATAATTTCACTATAAGATATTATACCAATCAGAATACAGCCTTTTATCAATTGCTGTTCCAAAAACTGAAGTCGCAGTGAAAAACATTCTAACCTAGTTTTCTGTCCTATTTTTGGTACTACATTGCTTTCATTTTTTTTCAGATCTCCATTTGCAGTTCATATTTGGCCTGGATAATATTGATAGAATCTCATCTCTGTGAATACAGCAATTTATTTAGGGTAGAAGCAGAATATACAGTTTGCATAAAATAGATGACTCTAACTGTTTGGCCTATTTAGTGCCAATAGGACTGCAATCCTAACATTAAATTGTGGGGTTCCTATTATCCTGACCCAAAAGCTTCAAGGTAATTTCTAAATTGTGTATCCAAAATGTTTTTAAAACCTAAAACAGCAGAATATGGAAGCATTGTCAAAATTTAGGTGATTGTAAAGGGTCTTCTGCGATATCTGTTTACCTGTGTGCATTTTCTGCCTCTGCGTCTGTCTCAGTGACGACAGACAATCGGAATGGACCACACCGAGTTCTGGGGAATTTCCCGCAGGTTATAGAAAAGCTAAAACAAAGTAAAGCTGTCCATACAACAACATCTTCCTACATAAGGTAATATCTAAATCAATCCAAGTTACATCGTGGTGCAAGTTCATGGCAAAAAAGCAACCATTTACAAAATATTTTTTTTTAAAGAAATCTTAAAATCTGGATTATTCAGTCAATAGTATAAAATAGTGTCGATCAGAGGTTCCCTAAGCTGAGCCCTATCCCTTTGGAGATTTATGGCCCATACACGGCCCCCTCTTTCTAAGAAACCGTATTATTGCATAATAAATGTTAGTGTTGATATAGCTGGTAACCCAGAATACTTCAGCAGTTTTGTCACTTTTGCTGTGCTCGCTGACCTACATTGAATTTCGGTTAAGTTTCGCCTTGATTTCAAAACTCTCTTCCTTATTTTCAAATCCTTCCATGGCCTCGCCCCTCCCTACCTCTATAAGTTCCCCCACAATCCCCCGAGATGTCTGCGCTCCTCTAATTCTGCCCTCCTGAGCATTCCTGATTAAAATTGCTCAACCATTGATGGCCACATCTTCTGTTGCATGGGCCCCAGCTCTGGAAATCCCTGCCTAAACCTTTTCACCTTTCTACCTCTCTTTCCTCCTTCAAGACGCTCCTTAAAACCTACCTCGTTGACCAAGCTTTTGGTCACTTGTGCTAATTTCTACTGATGTGGCTCGATATCAAATTTTTAGTGCATTATACTTCTGTGAAGCGCCTTGGGATATTTCACTATGTTAAAGGCACTATATAAATACAAGTTTTTTTGTTTTAATTCTGCACCCTTGCATTTTTGGGTTTAATAAGAAGTCTAATCACATCACTAAGCTCACCGATTGGGAAATTCCTGAGCATGCTTTTCATGATGTACCAGGGCATCATGTTGGGTACTAGCAGCCAGTCAAGGGCTGCTGACTGCCTAATGAGCCTCTGTACAACTTGTGTGCAGATTATGAGCTCTCTGAGTTTACTGCCTGCATTGGTGCATGATGAATGCGTCAAGCATGCTGAATACCTCAGGCCTCCACGCCCAATTTTTCACGGAGTGGGTGATGTGTTTCAGGCACCTGCCATCCTCATGGAACCACATCCCTACATGTTCCAACAGATCCTGTATTTATAAAAAAATCATCCTACTCCTCTTTTGGTGATTACCAGGAGTTTTATATTTGGTTTTCAGCTAACTGTGTGGAACTCATGCTTCTGGAACCCAATAGTACTAGGACAGGTCTCATGCAATTCAAAATAATGGATTAAAACAGTTGTGGTGCAAATGGGATTTAGGGGCCAAGTGGCCTACTCTTGCTCCTATTTCTTATGTTCTTATGAGTAGTACAGGTGGTTACAACACTTTTCTATCAATTCTGAGACCAGAGTTTGAATCTAGCCCAGTCTGATGGGATGAAATTATCTTCTGTAGGCAGCAATAATTGCTAAGCAATATGAGTTTGGGCAGTCTCAATCCGCCTCCTCATGGGCACACATCCACAATACAAAACTGACAATAATTTAGCACTAATTGTCTCCCCGAGTGAAATTATCAATCAGGTTAGATGATGTGGGGAATGTAAGTGTCTTATGAGTGTTGTAGGAGTGTTCTGAGATTGACTGGTGTTCTAATGTAGTTCTATCCTGCTTTTGACTCTTACAATACTGCACCTGGAAATGCTTGATAAGATCGAGCTGCAAAGAAAAGTTTGATTCCACAGCATTCTTCATTTCAATAAGCACAAGTTTTATAAAAACAAAAGTAAAAAACAGAATGCCCTTGAGGTCTTTAATTAAACATTTCTTTTTGGATTAAAATTAAATTGAATATCCTTTTAACATTTTACATATGATAAAAATGTGTGCATTTTGCAGCCTTTTAAAACCATGTCATTTGTCATGTCAAGTGGGAATAAAGCAGCACCTCGGATCCGTACCAAATCATTCATATTCTGCACATGGATCAGTTAGCAGGGGTGTTAAAATTACCTAGTTATCACAGGATAAAATCCTGATTTCATTGCTTCAGCTCATAAGCCCAAAACAGTCCCCATTCACATCAATTATCATCAGAGTGATGCTTTATTTGAAGACTATCAATCACTGGATAGATCTTCTGGGAAATATATTTCCCCATGAGAAATAATTTATTTTACTTGAAGCAATGGTCACACGAAGTGGTTAATGGATTTCCCAGCTAGTCCTACATTTATATTACCACCTTTAATGTGGAAAAATGTCCCACAGCACTTCGCGGAGGAGCAAAGGAGGGTTAGGAGAGGTGACCACAAGTTTAATTGAACACCTGGTGTTTTGAAAAGACTACTAAAAGGAGGTGGAGAGGTTTGGGGAGGGAGTTCTAAAGATTAGTGCCAAAGCACCTGATAGCTTTGCTACCAAAGCAGAAGGTTAAGATTGCACAGAAAGCCAGAGCCAAATAACTGGAGAGTGCAGGAGCGAACATACGGCTGGGCAATGTTGGAAATATAGATGGGGTAATATCATTTGTAGATGAGGATCAGAATTTTGAAAGCAATCTACTGAGGGATGGAAAACTAATGTCGGTCCGCAAGGAAGGGGATAATGCAAGTGGAACTTACTATGGGGGAGGATGTAGGTGGTTATGTTTTGAGATTTAAGGTGTGTGGAGGTTGGGAGCAAAGTAAGGAGGTTAGGGGTGGAGGCAAGCAATGTTGCAGAAATGTAAATAACTGGTCCTAGTAGTTGATAGGATACGGGTTCTGAAGCTTAGTTCTAAGTTGAACAGGAGGCCAAAATTCTATACAGTTTGGTTCATTTTAAGAAAGCAGCCTTGGTGGGGATGGCGAAAGTGCAGAGATTTTGGCAGAGGCCAAAACTGATGGCTTATATGTTCCAGATATTCTATTGTAGGAAATTCTGGATCACTCTCAACCTAATGGCAGGCAGGCAGTCATGGAGGTGGTTGTGGGATGTACTGGAGAGGTAGAGCTGGATGTCATCAACATAGATGTAGAAACTGGATCTGTGTCTTATGGGTATTTCCACCAAGGGACAGCATGTAGAGGAGGGAGGCAAAGGAATTCCAGATGTTGATCTTCCAGAAGATTTAAGAGTAGCCATTGATGGAAATGCACTGGCTATGTTGGGCCAGGTAGGAGTGGAACCACACAAGGACCGTACGACAAGGTCGACCACAGAAACATGGTTCCATCGAGTGTACAGCACAGAAATCAGCCATTCAGCCCAACTGTTCTCTGCCAGAGTTGTTCTCCACATGAGTCTCCTCCCACCCTTCTTCAGCTAACCCGAACTGTATAACCTTCTATTCCTGTCTCCCTCATGTTAAATGAATCTCTGCTATTTGCCTCAGCTACTCCTTGTTTCACATTCTTGCCACTCTTCCTCCTGAATTCCAGATTTGATTTATTAGTGACTATCTTATATTTATGATCTCTAGTTTTGGACTCCCTCCACAAGTGGAAATATTTTCTCTACGTCTAAACTATCAAATCCTTCCATTATCTTAAAGACCTCTATCGGGTCACCCCTCAACCTTCTCTTTTCTAGAGAAAAGAGCCCCAACCTGTTCAGCCTTTGCCGATAAGTATATCCACTCAGTGCTGGTATCATCTTTATAAATCTTTTTTGCACCTTATCCAATGCGTCTATATCCTTTTTATAATATGGAGGCCAGAACTATGCACTGTACTCAAGTATGGTCTAAACAAGGTTCAATACAAGTTTCAAGTTTAACACAACTTCTCTGCTTTGTACTTCTATCCCTTTCGAAATGAACCCCAGTGTTTGGTTTGCTTTTTTAATGGCCTAATTAACTTGCGTCGCTACGTTGTGTGATTTATGTAACTGTACCGCTAGATCCCTTTGTTCCTCTAGTCTAGTCAGGCTCTTATTATCCAAGCAGTATGTGGCCTCCTTATTCTTCCTACCAAAGCACACCACTTCACACTTGCCTATATTGAAATTCATTTGCCAATTACATACCCATTCTGTAAGTTTATTAATGTCCTCCTGTACTTTGTCATATTCTTCCTTTATATTAACTACACCCCCCAATTTGGTGCCATCTGCACATTTTTAAACTGTACTTCTGATTCCCGAGTCCAAATCATTAATGTAAATAGTGAACAATACTGGTCCCAGCAGCAATCCCTGTGGAACACCACTTCCCACCTTTTGCCACTCTGAGTAGCTATCCTTAATCTTGACTCTGTTTTCTGTTTGTAATCAGGTTGTTATCCATTCTGCTGTCTGTCCTCTGACTCCACCATGCATCTACTATATGGTACCTTATCGAAGGCTTTTTGAAAATCCAAATATATTACATCTACTACATTACCCTTGTCTAATCTTTCTGTTACTTCTTCAAAGAATTCAATAAGGTTTGTCAAGCATGATCTTCCCTATTGAAATCCATGCTGATTACTTTTTGTTATATTTTTGGTTTCTAGATATTACTCTTTTACATCTTTAAGTAAAGATTCCATTAGCTTTCCTACCACTGAAGTTAAGCTAACTGATCTATTGTTTCCTGGATTTGTTCTATCTCCCTTTTTTAAATATAGGGTTAATATTAGCTGTCTGTCTCTGGTTCTATTCCTTTTTCGAAATAATTGTTTTTTTTATATATGTAATAGTGCCTTTGCTATCTCTTCCCTCTTTCCTATTACTCGATCCAGAAGTGATTCCACCCCTTGTTGGGCTTCTTGCGTATTGGGTAAGAAAGGAATCCCGAACCCACTGCAAAAATTTAATTCCCTTTTCCTCTTTCCTTACTACTTCTTGCCTATTAATTTGGGGGTAGTTGAAATCTCCTAAAATTATTCTATTATGTCTTTTACTCATTTAACAGATTTGCCCAGTTGCTGATGGTAGAGGATGGAGATTGATTAGTGGGGGAGCTCCCCTCGGGAGCTGACTCCCCCGGCGGCCATCTTGTAAAAACCCTTGCTCCAAACACTGGCACCTGCTTGACTATGTCATCATCTGAGCCAGGGATCGCAAGGATGTGCACATCACCCACGCCATGACAGGAGCTGATGACTGCTGAACGGACCACCGCCTAATCCGATCCATCATCGACATCAGCATAGCCCCAAAGCGTAGGGGGCAGCAGAAGCAGTGCTGCAAAAAAGTCAATGCCGGGGCACTTAAGGACCCAGCTAAGAGAGCCCTATACAGCCAGCGCCTCACAGCTAACCTGGCGTGCCTTGATGACCCTGAGATGCAGAATGCCCAAAATGCTTGGTCTGCCCCCCAGGCCTCCATAACCAGTGCCTGCGAAGAGACGCTCGGTCACTCAACCAGGAAACACCAGGACTGGTTTGATGAGAATGATCAGGAGATCCAAGAACTAATAGATTGCAAGCGCAGGGCATTTTTGAGCCTTAAATAACAACCCAATTCTGGAGCAGCAAAGCAACATTACAGACGGCTCAAGGCTAAGGTCCAACAAAAAACTCGGGACCTAAAGAACAGGTGGTGGATGGAGAAAGCACTGGAGACACAGCAGCTGGCCAACAGCCATGATGTGCGAGGATTCTTCATCGCAGTCAAGGCCACCTATGGTCCAAACACCCAAGGCCCCACTCCACTGATGGCCAAGAATGGAGAAACATTCATCAAGGACACCGAGGCAGTCAGGGCCCATTGGAAGGAGCACTTCGAAGATCTCCTCAATCGAGTCTCTGCCTTTGACCCGAGTGTTCTCGACTCCATCCCACAGCATGCCACCCGCCACCACCTCGGCAAAACCCCATCACTGCACGAGGTAGAAAAAGCCATAAGAGAGCTTAAAAACAACAAGGCTACGGGTGCGGATGGAATCCCTGCTGAGGCACTGAAGTATGGCGGAGAGGACGCTCCATTGACCCTCCACGGTTGACCGTGTCAAAGACCTTTGCAAGGTCGAAGAAGGCCATGTATCAGGGCTGGCACTGTTCCCTGCATTTTTCCTGCAGCTATCACGCTGCAAAAATCATGTCCGTTGTGCCCCGTAGGGGATGAAATCCACACTGCAACTCCGGGAGGAGCTCCTTGGCCACAGGGAGAAGACGGTTCAAGAGGACTCGCGACGACTTTCAGATAGAATCCCTGCTGAGGCACTGAAGTATGCTGGTGCGAATACATGACCTCATCTCTCTCATCTGGAGGGAGGAGAGCATGCCGGGAGATCTCAGAGATGCAGTGATCATGACCATCTTTAAAAAAGGGGACAAGTCCGACTGCGGCAACAACAGAGGAATCTCCCTGTTATCAGCCACTAGAAAAGTCGTCGCTAGAGTCCTCTTGAACCGTCTTCTCCCTGTGGCCAAGGAGCTCCTCCCGGAGTCACAGTGCGGATTTTGTCCCATACGGGGCACAACGGACATGATTTTTGCAGCACGACAGCTGCAGGAAAAATGCAGAGAACAGCGTCAGCCCTTATACATGGCCTTCTTCGACCTTACAAAGGCCTTTGACACAGTCAACTGCGAGGGTCTATGGAGCATCCTCCTCCGCTTCAGATGTCCCCAAAAGTTCGTCACCATTCTCCGCCTGCTCCACGACGACATGCAGGCCGTGATCCTTACCAACGGGTCCACTACAGACCGAATCCACGTCTGGACCAGTGTCAAACAGGGCTGTGTCATTGCCCCAACCCTCTTCTCAATCTTCCTTACTGCCATGCTCTACCTCACAGTCAACAAGTTCCCCGCTGGAGTGGAGCTAAACTAAAGAACCAGTGGGAATCTGTTCAACCTTCACCGTCTCCAGGCCAGGTCCAAGACCATCCCAACCTCTGTCGTCGAGCAACAGTACGCGGACGGTGCCTGCATCTGTGCACATACAGAGGCTGAACTCCAGGACACAGTTGACGTATTTACTGAGGCATATGAAAGCATGGGCCTTATGCTAAACATCCATAAGACAAAGGTCCTCCACCAACCTCTCCTCGCCGAACAGCACTGCCCCCCAGTCATCAAGATCCACAGCGTGGCCCTGGACAACGTGAACCATTTCCCATACCTCGGAAGCCTCTTATTAACAAGAGCAGGCATTGACGACGAGATTCAACACCGCCTCCAGTGCAGCCTTCGGCCGCCTGAGGAAAAGAATGTTTGAAGACCAGACCCTCAAAACTGCCACCAAGCTCATGGTCTGCAGGGCTGTAGTAATACGTGCTGTCCTGCATGGCTCAGAGACATGGACCATGTATAGCAAACACCTCAAGTCGCTGGAGAGATACCACCAACGATGTCTCCGCAAGATCCTACAAATCCCCTGGGAGGACAGACGCACCAATATCAGCGTCCTCGGCCAGGCCAAAATCCCCAACATTGACGCACTGACCACATTTGATCAGCTCCGCTGGGCAGGTCACACTGTTCGCATGCCTGACACAAGACTCCTAAAGCAAGCGCTCTACTCGGAACTCGTTCATGGCAAATGAGCCAAAGGTGGGCAGAGGAAATGTTACAAGGACACCCTCAAAGCTTCCCTGATAAAGTGCATCATTCCCACTGACACCTGGGAATCCCTGGTCAGAGACCGCCCTAAGTGGAGGAAGTGCATCCGGGAGGGCGCTGAACACCTCGAGTCTCATCGCCGAGTGCATGCAGAAATCAAGCGCAGGCAGCGGAAAGAGCGTGAGGCAAACCAGTCCCACCCACCCCTTCCCTCAACGACTATCTGCCCCACCTGTGACAGAGTCTGTGGTTCTCGTATTGGACTGTTCATCCACCTAAAAACTCATGTTAAGAGTGGAAGCAAGTCTTCCTCGATTCTGAGGGACTGCTTTTGATGAGACTTGCCCACATATTTCTTCCTACGCTTCCTTTCTACTATTAGGTGGTTGGTAGATTACCCCTATTAATGTGATGGATCCATTTTTATCCTTTGTCTCAATCCATATGGATTCTGTTTCTATCTTGATGTCAGTTATGTCCCTTTTTTTCTACTGATATGTTATCTCTAGCTGGTACAATGGCCCTATGCTCCTCCCCCTTCTTCCTTCCCAATCATATGTGGTGGAGGAAGATTGCATGATCAACTATGCTGAGCATTACAGACAGGTCAAGGAGGAACAAAGAGTCTTCGCCACGCCCACAGAGGATATCATTGGTGACTTTGATCAAGGTGGTCTTGGTGCTATGGGCAAGGCAGACTGTGGGAGACGTGAGCATGCAGCTGTGAGACTATGACTTGTTAGAGGATTTAAACGAGGGGTTAGAGATTAAACAATAGTTAAAGTTTATGAGAAAGTTAAGGTGGGCTTTTGGGGAGGGAGAGTACCCACCTAAGTGTCATTATGAAATCCATTTTTTAATTTAATTTTTAATAATTATTGACCTAAATGAGACAATTTTATTGGATTTTCTTCTCATTAATCATTGATTGGGATTACTTTTGCTTTCTTCATTTATTGATGCACTGTAATTAGTTACCATTTATTTTGGTTAGACCTTCATGATTCTAACTCTTTAAAGGCCGAACATTCCTTCGTGATCACATTGAAATGACAGTCTGTTAAAATACGAAGGTGAAATTGATGATTTAATGATAGTATGAAATTCAAGTCTCAAAGATCATGCCATTAATCAGACTGCAGGCTAATTACATCAGGAAATGGAAGTTTGTCATGTCTCTTGATAAATGCTGCCATCGTCCTGCCATACCCATTAAGAGATGTATGCCCTATTGCAAAACATTATTTTAAATCATCAGCATTTAAAATTATATTTGGGGTAGATGTTCAAATAACATGAACGATTTCCTGAGTTTAATTCCAGAGCCCAGGTTGATTTGGGGCAAATCCTGAGGTGTAATTTGTGAACTGAAATGTAGTACTTTATATCCCTGTCTTCAACCAACATTATACTGCACATCTTAGCAATAAATCAGAGAGCAAGGCAGCAAGGGAATGAAACTGTAGTTTAATTGCAGAGCATGTCTCCGACTGGCTAGACAGTGCAGTTGCCATAGTGACATAATACCATTGGTTGGTAGCTGAGGAGTCTCTAGAGACTGGGTGCTTCATTTAGTTTTCAAATTTAATCTTAAAGACACAGTAGAAGCATCTGCCGTGAGGTGTCGGTGACATATTCACTGACTCTGTTACCAAGGTAACACTAAATGCCAGCCATTTTGCTGTCAAGTAATTTATATTGATGTTATCTCTTTTTATCTTACAGCACAGATCTGTATTTTTATACATATATCTTTTAAATTTGCTTTATCTATGGTTAGTTGAAATTTGTTTTTGCTCGTGATTGTTTTCCGAAAGGGAATGTTTTCCTAGAAGTCTGCACATTGTGTCTACTCTTTTTAATTGCCAATTAGGATGACTGGATTGCCCCAGTGTCATCTACCCAAATCCAAAATAATTTAGCAGAAGTGCTTCCTTTTGAAAGGGGCACAAATAATAACCACCCAAATAACAGAGAAAGCAAAGGAAATCAAATTAAATATTATTACCTGTGTTGACTAAGCACTCTCGTCCCACCGGTCATGGAAGGCCTCAAGTGTACTGGCGGACACCTTGTGCTCCTTCTCCAGGACCATGTGAACATGGACGTAGCCGTGGAAGAGAGGCTGGCATTCAGAGCGAACACCCCAGATCACGTCCAAACTGACCTGTGGAAGGCCACCTTGGCCAGGACCAGGAGGAGACCCACTTGGAGGTCCTCTGACTTGCTCCCCCCCCCCCACCCACCTCTAAAGGTCAGGAGCGTGGAAAGTGTGGCTGAAAATTGAGGAGAAGCCCCTTCAAATAGTGAAACATTGGCCCTGATGTTTACTGGGATGGGATTTTCACGGGGGGCCGGTGGGGGGGCGCGGTGCGGAGGAGGAGTTCTGGTCACGCTGTGCATAGTCCTTTTCAACAGGATTCCTGCCTGGAAGTCAGCATGATTGACAGACTTGGCTCCCTGCCAGGTGGGGGAATCTGCAGCAGAGGCTGCAGCCCAGGAGCAGGTAGGTTTCCTACTGCTGGGGGTGAGGTCAGAGTGTGGAGTGGGTACTTAGTGGATTTGGGGCCGATTTGCGGGTGATCGGAGACAGATCAGGGATTCCCACTGTTGCCATGTTAAGGGCTATTTGAAAAAGAATGCATCTCTGGGCAATGTTCCTCTAGTGCACAGAATACAGACAACTCGAGGAAGTGGAAGATGTAATTGGACATCAATCACCCAGCATCCTTTCAGGAATGTGTAATTTGCTCCAATCAATGGCAGTCTGGCTGGTGGCTGGCAGTACAGCCTTCAAGCTCTGCTTGATGACACAGAGATAGTTACTAATGTGTAGTAGCACTTCAGGCACCATCCCTGAGTTCAGACAATGCACCAAAATAACTCACCCCACAGTTCAGAATGTGCACCGTGCTAACACTACCTACAGTTCAGATAATACATTATCATCATCATCATTGGCTGTCCCTCGAAATCGAGGAAGACTTGCTTCCACTCTAAAAGTGAGTTCTCAGGTGACTGTACAGTCCAATACGAGAATTACAGTTTCTGTCACATGTGGGACAGACAGTGGTTGAAGGAAAGAGTGGGTGAAGAGTCTGGTTTGCCGCACGCTCCTTCCGCTATCTGCGTTTTGTTTCTGCATGGTCTTGGCGAAAAGACTCGGTGCCCCTCCCGGGTGCTCTTCCTCCACTTAGGGCGGTCTTGGGCCAGGGATTCACAGGAGCTGATGGGGATGTTGCACTTTATCAAGGAGGCCCTGGCCAAAGACCGCCCTCAGTGGAGGAAGTGCATCTAGGAGGGCACTGAGCACCTAGAGTCTTATCGCAGAGAACATGCAGAAATCAAGCGCAGTCAGCGGAAAGAGCGTGCGGCAAACCTGTCCTACCCACTCTTTCCCTCAATGACTATCTGTCCCACCTGTGGCCGGGACTGTGGTTCTCATATTGGACTGTGCAGCCACCTAAGGACTCATTTTTAGAGTGGAAACAAGTCTTCCTCGAATCCGAGGGACTGCCTATGATGATGATGATGATACCTACAGTTCAGACAACACCGAGCTGATGTTGCCCAGTTCAGACAATGCACAGTGCTAACACACCCACGTGTTAATAATAGAGGTGGTAATGTGAAGTGCTAACAGTAGAAGGACAAACACGGTGCTAATGCTAATTCATAAATCATTAAATTCCACCGCACAGAAGGAGGCAATTCGACCCATTGAGTCTGCACTGGCTCCTTCAAAGAGTAATCCATTTAGTTGCACGTTCCTGCTCTTTCTCCATATCCCTGCAATTCTTTCTGCTTCAAGTATTTATCCAATTCCCTTTTGAAGGCTACTATTGTGTCCACCACCCTATCAGGCAGTCCATTCCAAATTCTAACCACTCGTTGCGTAAAAAAGGTTTTCCTCATGTCGCCTCTGCTTCTTTTGCCAATCACCTTAAATCTGTGCCCTCTCGTTATCAACCCTTCAGCCATTGGACGCACAGGCATCTTCCACCCCTTCAATTGGAGTTCAGGACTGGAATATTAGGTCCTTCATTGAAACATCTGTGAACTCGTGTGGAAGCAAGTCATCCTCGTTCGAGGGACCACCTATGATGATGAATCATTGGAAACCGTTTCTTTATTCACTCTATCTAGATAAACTCCTCTGGAAAATCTTCTTTCAGTCATCTCTGCTCCAAGGAGAACAATCCCAGCTTCTTTAGTTTAACCATTTAATTGTGTTTCCTATCCCTGGAACCATTCCAGTAAATCTCCTCTGTATCCTCCCAAGTCATCTCGTGCTTCCTCAAGCTTAGTGCCCACAATTGGACACAATACTCCAGTTGGGGCCAAACTAGTTTTTTATAAAAGTTTAGCATAACTTCCTGGCTTTTAAACTCTTAAAATTGGCCAGTCTTGCGCCCGATTTTTCAGCGATATTTCACCTTTTTTGACATTAAAAGGTGCTAACCTAAATTGGCCAAACTTGTGTGCCGGCAGTTTTGAAATACCGCTGAAAAGCACACCGCCGTCGTGCAACTCCAAAAAAAACGCGATATCGCTTTAAATTGGCCTATTGGCACACCCCTATTCTGCACGAAAGAAAATGGTAAAATCTGCGTTGCAGCCTCAGAAACAACGGTAAGTACGAAGACCTGCAAAAAAGGTAAGTTAAAGTTTTTATTTTTTAATTCTTTTGCAGCAATTACGTAGTTAAGGGTCTTGTGAATGCTTTGGGATTTTGATTTTTTTGTTGTTTGAAATTTTTTTTCGGTGTGTTTTCCCCCCTGCCAGGGCCTGTCTTTTTAGTGGTAATCGGCCTCAGACTAAAGTTGGTGAGGATTGCCGTTTCCCCCACGAATCCTCGTGCAACGTCGATTTTTACCGTCAGGCGCATTTTGTTGCCAATTTTACCCCTTTAAAAAATAGTGGTATTTGTAACGATATTTTTGCGCAAAAATGCTGAAAAAATACGGCTATCGCCAAAAGACCAATTTCTATCCATATACCTCCGTTTATAAAGCCCAGGATCCAATATGCTTTATTAATTGCGTTGTTGACTTGTCCTGCCACCTTCAAAGGTTTGTGCACAAGTACCATCAGGTCTTTCTGTTCTTGTATCCCATTTAAAAATGTACCATTTAATGTATATTGTCTCTCCTCATTCTTCCTAACAAAATGTATCGCCTCACATTTCTCTGCATTGAATTTCATCTGCCATGAGTACGTCCATCCACCAGTTTGTCTATGTCTTCTTGAAGTCTATTACTATCTTCCTCACTGTTTACAACACTTCCAAGTTTTGTGTCATCTGTAAATTTCAAAATTGTGCCCTGTACCCCGAAGTCCAAGTCATTCATGTATATCAAAAACAGTAGTGGCCCTAGTACTGAACCTTGAGGATTGACACTGTGTATACTTCCCTCCAGTCTGAAAAACAGCCATTCACCATGTTATGTCTTAGATAAGGAGTCAGACTAGATACTGCAAGCTCAATGTAAGTGTGACCGTAGACCTTTATTACAGATCTCAGAGTGCCTCTCCAGCCTGTGAGACTTTCTTATATACAGGTGCTCCTAAGGGATTGTGGGATTCCTTGGGACTCCAGGGGATAAGCCCTCTAGTGGTTAGATTGGTAATTACAGGTTTACATACATAACAACACTCCTCCATCCTCCCACCCCCCACCCCAAGTCAATAGTGTAACTATTTACAATGTGAGTCGATCTGGGGCCTTCCCTTCCCTGGTTGATTGTCTCGGTGCAAATGATGGTGTTGGTGAGTCATTTGTTGGGCCTTCGCTGGGCTGCTGCGCAGCTGGACTTGCTGGGCTGCTGGAGGTAGTGAGTCCTGCTGGGCTGCTGCCGGAGATGGGTTCTGCTTCATGGTTAACTGCTGGGTCGGTTGCCACTTGTGTGTGTTGGAGGGTCGAAAAAGGTAGAGTCTATTGTGGGTTATTCTGGATAGTCCGTGAATCTGAGTTTGGTTTGGTCCAAGTATTTTTTGCAGATGAGTCCATTTACGAGTTTGACCACAAACACCCTACTCCCCTCTTTGGCCAAAACAGTGCCAGCAATCCACTTGGGACCTTGTCCATAGTTCAACACAAATACAGGATCATTTACTTCAATTTCATGTGACACATTTGCGCGATCATGATATGTATTCTGTTGAAGCCGCCTGCTCTCTACCTCTTCGTGTAGATCAGAGTGGTCTAACGAGAGCCTTGTATTATGTGCCCTTTTCATGAGCAGTTCAGTGGGAGGGACCCCGGTGAGCGAGTGGGGTCTTGTGTGGTAACTGAGCAGGACTCGGGATAAGCGAGTCTGCAGTGAGCCTTCAGTTACCCTTTTCAAGCTCTGCTTGATTGTTTGAACTGCTCATTCTGCCTGACCGTTGGACTCTGGCTTAAACGGGGCAGACGTGACATGTTTGACCCCATTGCAGGTCATGAATTCCTTGAATTCGGCACTGGTAAAGCACGGCCTATTGTCACTTACAAGAACATCAGGCAGTCCGTGCGTGGCAAACATGGCCCGTAGGCTTTCAATGGTGGCTTGCTGACATTATCACATATTCAATCCATCTAAAACCACTAAAAACATTTTTCCCAAGAATGGGCCTGCATAGTCGACATGAACCCTAGACCACGGTTTGGAGGGCCAAGACCATAAACTTAGTGACGCCTCCCTGGGTGCATTGCTTAACTGTGAACATGTATTACATTTGTGCACGCAGGACTCTAAGTCTGCATTGATACCAGGCAACCACACGTGGGATCTGGCTATCGCTTTCATTATTACAATGCCTGGGTGGATACTGTGGAGATCACTAATGAAAGTGTCCCTGCCCTTTTTTGGCACAACCATAGGAGGCAGTCTGCCTGTATAGACATTTCATCTTTGCGCTGCTGGTACAGCTTTATTTCTTCCTGCATCTCTAACAGGATACTAGACCAACTCCTGTGGAGCACACAGTTTTTTACTAAGGACAGTAAGGGGTCCTGGCTCATCCAGGTTCTAATCTGTCGGGCGGTAACAGGTGATTGCGCACTCTCGAATACTTCCATTACCTTAACTAAATCTGCAGGCTGTGCCATCTCCACCCTGGTGGTGGGCAATGGTAGCCTACTGAGAGCATTGGCACAGTGTTCTGTGCCTGGCCTGTGGCGGATGGCGTACTTGTATGTGGACAACGTAAGCGCCCATCTCTGGATGCGGGCTGATGCAGTTGTATTCATCTCCTTATTCTCAGAAAAGAGGGATATCAGTGACTTATGGTCAGTTTCCAATTCAAATTTGAGCCCAAACAGATATTGATGCATTTTCTTTTCCCCATAAACACACGCTAATGCTTCTTTTTCGATCATACTGTTGGCCCTCTCAGTCTTAGACAGACTTCTGGATGCATAAGCAACCGGTTTCAATTTCCCAAATTCATTAGCTTGTTGCAATACACACCCGACCCCATACGACGATGCATCACCTGCTAGTATCAAACGTTTACATGGATAGTATAACACAAGCAATTTGTTTGAACATAACAGCTTCCTAACTTTCTCAAAGGCATTTTCTTGGCTTTTACCCCATACCCATTCATCTCCTTTACGCAGTAAAGAGTGCAGTGGTTCTAACAACGTGCTAAGACCCGGTAAGAAGTTACCAAAATAGTTCAGGAGTCCTAGAAAAGACCGCAGCTCCGTCACATTCTGATTGCCTCCGTCTTCGAATTGGTGGGCCTGATGCCGTCCGCCGCGATTCTTCTCCCCAGGAACTCCACTTCAGGCGCCAGGAAATCTCACTTCAAGTGTTTTAGCCTGAGCCCCACACGATTAAGCCGACTAAGAACCTTCTCCACGTTCTGCAGGTGCTCGACGATGTCCCGATCTGCAATCAAGAAGTCGTCCTGGAAGACTACGGTGTGCGGGACTGACTTCAGCAAGCTTTCCATGTTCCTCTGGAATATCGCCACGGCCGATCAAATCCCAAACGGGCATCTGTTGTAAACGAAAAGACCTTTGTGCTTGTTGATGCAGATGAGGCCTTTCGAAGATTCCTCCAGCTCCTGCATCATGTAGGCCGAGGTCAAATCCAGCTTCGTGAAGGTGTTCCCTCCCGCCAGCATCGCAAATAGGTCGTCTGCCTTTGGTAGCGGGTATTGATTCTGCAGTGAGAAATGATTGATCGTTACTTTGTAATCACTACAGATTCTGACAGTGCTGTCTCCCTTGAGGACTGGAACAATCGGACTGGCTCACTAAATTCGATCAGCGAAATGATGCCCACTCGTTACAGCCTGTCCAGCTCGATCTCCACCCTCTCTCTCATCATGTACAGTACCGCTCCATCCTTGTGATGGATGGGTCGCGCCCCCGGAATCAAATGGATCTGCACTTTTGCTCCGTGAAATTCCCGATGCCCGGTTCGAACAGTGAGGAGAACTTGCTTCGGACCTGAGCACATGAGGTGTCATCGACAGACGAAAGCGCTCGAACATCGTCCCAGTTCCAGCATATCTTTCCCTGCCAAACAGCGTGGGGCCATCGCCCGGTACCACCCAGAGTGGTAAATCATGCACCGCTCCATCGTAGGAGACCTTTACGGGATCATTGCCAATTACAGAAATCAGTTCCTTTGTGTACATTCTAAATTTAGTACGAATGGGAGTCAGGACTGGCCTTGAAGTCTTGTTGCACCACAACTTATCGAAAATCTTTTTACTCATTATGGACACCGGAGCCCATTTAATTCAACCTTCAGCCTTATCGGGGGACACTTTGTGGTAAATGTGTGCACCCCATATACCTCTGCCTCCTCGGTCTGAGGCTCTGGTTCGGCGTGATCCACTGTGGATCTGTCCTCTTCTGCAACATGGTGGTTTGCAGGATTAGTAGGGTTTGCAGCTCGCCTCCACATACGTTGGAGGTGTCCCATTGTTCCACAGCCCTTGCAAATGTATGCTTTGAAGTGGCATGAATGGAATTGATGATCACCCCCGCAGCACCAACAAGATATTAATTGCCTTGTATTTGCCACCCTTGATGACGGACTCTCTGTCATCTGCGGATGTGCCCTGTACATTTCGATTCAAAAACAACGTTACTTTGTTCACAGTACTTGCAGCAGCACTAGTGTGCTGGGAAATTTGTTTGGTATTGTGGAGATAAACGCCTGGGCTGTCGCTATAGCTTTACTCAAGGTTGGGGTCTCTACAGTCAAAAATTTGCGAAGTATTACTTCATAGCCAGTGCCAAAGAAGTCCCTGAGCATATCCTCCAAGTGTTCTTCAAATTTGCAATGTCCTGCAAGGTGCCTTAGCTCGGCGACATAGCTCGCCACTTCCTGGCCTTCAGACCTCTTGTACGTGTAGAACCGATACCTCGCCATCAGAAGGTTTTCCTTCAGGTTTGATTGCTCCCTGACCAGTGTGCACAACTCATCGTATGACTTGTCTGTGAGTTTTGCTGGAGTGACCAGGTTTTCATGAGGCCATACATTGGTGCCCCGCAAATGGTGAGGAGGATCGCCTTTTGTTTGGCAGCGTTCCCTTCTCCTTCCAGCTCGTTGGCCACGAAGTATTGGTCAAGTCGCTCCACGAAGGTTTCCCAATCATTTCCCTCTGAAAATTTCTCCAGGATGCTCACAGTTCTCTGCATTGTTGCGTTGGGGTTAATCATCTGTATCTCGTCGCCAGTTGTTATGTCTTTGATAAGGAGTCAGACTAGATACTGCAAGCTGAAAGTAGGTGTGACTGTAGTCCTTTATTACAGATCTGAGTGCCTCTCCAGCCTGTGAGATCTCCTTCTTTACAGGTGCTCCCAAGGGATTGTGGGATACCTTGGGATTCCAGGGGATAAGCCATCTGGTGGTTGGACATGGTAACTACAGGTTTACATGCATAACACACCAAAAATCTCTGTCTATCTCTTAGCCAATTTTGTGTCCATCCTGCTTCTACCCCTTTTCGGTCACAAACAGTTTGTACCTGAGTGAAACAGGGAGGTGTGGTTTCGAGGGTGCTGAGTGAGGACACGTTGGAGTGGGTTAGATTTGCTCCAACTGTCATTGGTCAGTATGGGCACACTTGTGCATTGGGAGAATATCTAAGACAGACCTGATATTTTTTCCAAGGTGGACAGAACATCACCCTGCTATCTCATGCACTCCAGGCACAATTATTCAGTGAGTTTTACCATGGCAGACAGGCACCAAGCTGACGCCTCCAGCAGGTACAGCACCCAAATTTTTAATGTTTCAAAGGTTCTACATGTTCTCAAGATCTGACCAATTGCCTTTGCTAGCCCTGGTCCCAGAACTAGTACTGAACCTTGAGAACCCAGCTCCTCAAACTGACACCTGAAGTTCAATCAGAGCTATAAACATCCAAACTGCAGTAAACCATCCAAAGATGGCATGTCCACTGAAGTTGATCCCTCCCCCTGTGGAGACAAAGTGCTGCAGACTGACATCACTCCAGAATCACATACTGAGGACACCAGCATGGAGACCATAGGAAAAGTCAACTCTGGAAGTAACAAAAGTGTGTTTTAGGATTGCATCAGTAATGACCATGATGTAGAGATTGAGATAGGCAAAATCTCAGAGGTAGAAGTAAGCACTGAAGATGATTGTCTGGAGTTGAGACTGGCTCGGTGACAGAGGGCAGTCTGGTGCAGCTGCTACTGCTATCTCATTGGTGATGAGTTGCCCAGTCCCAGCTCGCAGGGTGGTTTCTACAAGGGACCACATGAATGCAGCAGTGTTTCCACTGAAGAAGACCTGTGCTGCAGCGATACATGAAGCAACTCCATGGAGGTAGAAGATACATTAATGTTCAAAACACACATGGGTATAGTGGATAGTGTCCAAACACTGATTTCTGCATAAAACCCAGCTGCTTGGTATCTAGCTGACTAAAATGGGCTGTGCTGGGATTTTCAATTCACTGGAAAATAAGAAGTTTGTGATATGCCAAAACGAAATCTGGCATAACTAGGCTGGAAAATGTACTATCGAGATGATGCCTGTAAAACCACATCTTGGGTGGTGTATAAATATCTGCTTTTCCTGTACCCAGTATTTCAATAATTAGCTTCTGTCGTATTGACATGTTCTGTGCTTTATCTGAACTTGGTAATGAGAGGGGAAATACCTCTTTGGGCCTGAAGGTGGAGTGTATGACAGAGGTCTGTACTTATCTGGACTCTAATACAGACTCCTAATACATATTCTCATTGTATGTATGTGAATTTTCAGTACATTTTATCTATTACAGTGACTACAATGTACAGGGTATTTTCTTGCTGTTTTATTTTCTACACCTGTACTGTGTACATCAACACTTATTGACAATGGCTACCATTTCAGTGAGATTACCATTGCTGTTTATAGGACAGACGAAGGCCATTTGGGCCATTATATCTGTGCCAGCTCTTTTTCCATAGAAATATACCTTCTTCTGCTTCAAATATTTGTCCAATTTTCCTTAAAAAATGCAATTGTCTCTGCCTTAACGATTCACTGTTGTAATGCAGTTCATACTCCAGACGATCCTCTGTGCAGATAAATCTCTCCTAACCTCTGTCCTCACTCTCTCACTAACATTTTTAAATTAATAACCTCTCATCACTGACTTAAAACTAGAGGAAATGGTCTTCCCTATTCACTAGCAAAATCCTTCAAAATATTCAAACCCTCTATTGAATCTTCTCTTAACCTTATCTGCCACTGAACAAATAACCTTATATCTCAAGTCACTCCTTGTAACTATCACTGGTATCATCCTGGTGATTCTGCACTGTAAGCTCGCTACGACTTCAATGTCCTTTCAATAATGGACATCATTACTTCTTTACGTGTATATTCTTTGACCCGGTTTATAAAATCCAAAATGCTGCTGGTCTATTTTTATAACTTTATCTACCTACACTTGCAAGTTCAAGGAATGATGTATTTGATTCCCTAGGATTCTCTGTTCATCCAGACTCTTCAGTGTATACTCCCATTCCTTGTATTTTTTCCTCCCAAAATGGCTTATCACAGCCACATGAAACTGTATCTGCCACCCTTCCGCCCATTCTGGTAACATCTGTCATCCTAATATTTTTTTCAGTCCTCATTGGTGTTTGCCAAACTCCTTTACTTTGCATCATTAACAAATTTAGAAATTATGTTCCCTATTCCTAAATCCCATAGGCTTATGCTTTTAATTTTAAGTCTTTTGAGATGCAAGATAAATAAACAGTACTTTGACTAATATGTGTGCCTATGTTGGAGATTGGTTGAGTATTCCGACTTGCTAGCAGAAGATTCAAAGGACTTGGAAGCTTTGATGGAATATTACATTATCTGCTGACATACAACACCGAGAAATATAAATCTGCTGACTGCTGTTTCACATCAGATAGAAATGGATTTGCACTGCAGTTCAAATTGCTGGGCTGAGAAAATGAACTGATGTGATCCTGCATTACAAATATTCTAAATACTTACAACAGAGCTTATATTGGCCTGCTATTCAATGATAGATGGTGGAGACTACTAAACACACATCTAATCCAAGTTCCAAGATACTGTTCCCATTCATTCCGATAATATACAAGTCCTGAGCCAAGCATAATCCTAATCAAACATAAAAATTCTTTGCAAATTATTTATGTATTCATAATTTATGTATTCTTCATTTATGTATTCATCAGGTTCAGCTGTGTCATTGGGATATAAATCATACTGCATGTGTATTTTTCATAACTACAGCCAAATTAATAAGGGTCCAATGTCACTAAAGTGACTGACAGTGACTAAATAGGTAGCTAAATAACATTAATTGTACTGTATAATGTAGGGCCTAAAATCTAATATATAAAAGATACATAAACTAGCTACACTTCATATATAGCATATTTTTTGAAGATATTGTAACTCCTACATATGTGAAAATCTGTGCTATGCAACTATTTTGCTAATTCAATTTAAAAGATGGGGAAAATCCCAGTTATTTATTTGATGAATGATGCTGCATTTACATTACAACACTGAGGCAGCCCTAACAACAGCAACAGTATAGTGTAAGTGAAGCAGTGTTGATGCCTCTGGCAACACAAAGTACCCACTTCAAGAAGAACATTTTCCTGGTGTCACTGGAAGCACAGCATTATTAGCAACAAACATAAACAGCTGCCAGCACCATTGTGCTGACCACCATGTTTTTCTGTTACAATCACCTGAGCACCTGTAGAGGCCAGCAATGTGTTTCTAATGGCTTGCACAGATCTTTCCCAGCCATCAGGGAAAGCCCATGGCAGAAAACAAAAGACATAATTCTAACTTTCAAAGAACTGTACATGCACCGCCCTGTGCCTGTGCAATTGCTTC
Source organism: Pristiophorus japonicus (assembly GCF_044704955.1). Taxonomy (NCBI): domain Eukaryota; kingdom Metazoa; phylum Chordata; class Chondrichthyes; family Pristiophoridae; genus Pristiophorus; species Pristiophorus japonicus. Next base: position 50,897,847 of record NC_091987.1, read on the forward strand.
TGTGTCCCCAGTGCTTTGAGAAGTTCCCTGCAATGAATAAATAGGTTAGATTTCAGAGGACTGGAAGTTAATTGTATGGATATGTAACAACAGTTCTTTTTTTATACTGTCGTGCCCAGAATAGACTTTAGGAACATAGGAAGAGACAAAGGTCGTTCAGCCCTCGAGTCTATTCCACCATTCAATCAGATCATGGCTGATCTGTATCTTAAATCCATCTATCCGCCTGTGTTCCATAACCTTTAACACCTTGTCTACCAAAAAACTAGCAATCGCCGTCTTAAATTTTTCAATTGACCTAGCTTCAACAGCTTTTTGAGGGAGAGAGTTCCAGATTTCCACTACCCTTTGTGTGAGAAGTGATTCCAAATATCATCCCTGAATGGTCTAGCTCTAATTTTAAGGTTATGCCCCCTTGTTCTAGATTCTCTCACCAGAAGAAATAGTTTTTCTCTCTAACTACCCTATCAACTTCTTTAATCATCTTAAACACCTCAATTAGATCATCCTTTTAATATTCTATACTTAAGGGAATATAAGTCTAGTCCCACTCCCACTCTGATCTCTCCCTCCTCGGCCTCGTACATTGTTCCAATGAAGCTCAATACAAGCTCGAAGAACAGCACCTCATCTTTTGTTTAAGCACTTTACAGCCTTCTGAGCTCAACATCGAGTTCAGCAATTTCAGACCATAACCCCAGCCCCATTTTTTTCTGTTTTTCTCTCTTTCCCACAGCAGCTGTTGGTGATTCTGCCATCTCCGTTTACACCCTATCTAGACCCATCTTTTGTTTCCCAACTTAGCCCATTACCATCTCCTTTTGCCTTGCACCATCATCTCCTTTTGTCTTTTAATCTCTTCTGCCTTTCATCCTATCATAGAGCTTCTCGTTTGTTCTTTCTTCCCCCCCCCCCCCTTTCCCTGCCCCTACACTTGCTTAAAAACCTGTTATCTCTAACTTTTTCCAGTTCTGACAAAGATGAGTCATTGGCCTGAAATGTTAACTCTGTTTCTCTCTCCACAGATGCTGCCTGACCTGCTGAGTATTTCCAGCATTTTCTGTTTTTACTTCAGATTCTAGCATCCGTAGTGTTTTGCTTTTGTACAAAGTCTAGTTTATGCAACTTGTCCTCATAATTTAACCCTTTTCGTCCTGGTATCATTCTGGTGAATCTGCGCTGAATCCTTTCCAAGTCCGATATATCCTTCCGGTGGTGTGGTTGCCAGAACTGAGTGCAGTACTCTAAATGGCATCTACCCAGAATGTTATACAACTGTAACATAATATGCACCCGTTTGTATTCTAGCTCCCTTGAGATTAAGGCCAACATTATATTAACATTTAAAATTATTTTTTGTACATGTCCACTAGCTTTTAATGATACAAAAGCAAAATACTGCAGCTGCTGGAATGGGAAATAAAAATAGAAAATGCTGCAAATCTCAGCGGGTCAGGCAGCATCTGTGGAGACAAACAAAGCATGGTAATAGCACAAGTCACTTTAATGCTCCACTCCACTCCCACTCTGACTTTTCCGTCCTCGGCCTCTTGCACTGTTCCAATGAAGCTTGAGGAACCACGCCTTGTCTTTCATTTAGGCACTTTACAGCCTTCTGGACTCAACATCGAGTTCAACAATTTCAGACCATAAGCTCTGCCCATATTTTATTTCCCTTTTCTCCCTTTTTGTTTTACAAAGCCCCCTTTTTTTCTCTTCCCCATGACAGCTGGTGATAAGTTCACCATTCACACTCCATCTAGACTCGTCTGTTGTTCCCTAACTTGTGCCATTACCGTCTCATTTTTGCCCATCATCCCTTTTTGTCTCAAATCACTCCTGCCTTCCACCCTATCACAGACCTGCCCTTTTGTTCTTTCCTCCCCTCCCCCTTTCAGTGTCTCTGCACTTCCTTAAGAATCTGTTATCTCTCAAAATTTTCCAGTTCTGATCAAGGGTCACAGACCTGAAACATTAACTCCCTTTCTCTCCACAGATACTGCCTGACCTGCTGAGATTTTCAGCATTTTCAATTTTTATAAGCTTTTAATGATTTCTGTACTTGGACCCCTAAATTTCTCTACTTCTCCACAGTTCCTAGCTTCTCCCCATTTAGAAAATACTCTGATCTATCTTCCTTGGGGCTAAAATGAAAGACCTCAAACTTTCTCAGATTGAACTCAATCTGGCACGGTTTTGGGTACTCACTTAATCTATCAATATCCCTTTTCAACTTTCTGCATTGCACTATTATATACGTCCATCTACACTATTTACTGTGCCACCCAACTTGGTGTCATCAGCAAAATTGGATATATGGCTCTCTATTCCTTCATCTAAGTCAATGGCCTAGAAATCCTGGCCTCCCCGGGTCTGTACGGAGTGTGTACGGATCTGGGAAGGCATCACAAAAGCCGGTTTTCAGCGCACAATGCACAATGCACCAGCTTGACAGATCCTCCGTATCTCGGCAGCCAGGACATTTACATGGGCAAGATTGAGGTATTTACCCATATCTTGCCTAGCGGATGTCCTGAAAACTCTTGCACCTGACAAATGCAGGTGCATAGCCTACTTTTAAGAGTTTTAAACCGTACAAAAACATAGTAAAATAAAATTTTTAAAACACCTTTTTATTGTTAAAAAAAACCCTGCCCACTACGGCAAGTTTATTTTAAATCCCAATTTTAAAAAAACCTTCTAAAAAAAATTGGAAAAATATTTCTTTTTTCTAAGACATTTTTTAACTTTAATTTCAATTAATTTTAATTATGTGAGGTGTGTTTTTTATTTTTTATTATAGTGTTTAGTGTGTTTTCTTTTTCTCATTAATAGCAATGAGAATTCGTAGATATGGAGTTTTCATTGCTATTAATGAGAAAGCTGTGGAATACTGTATCTGGTTGTGTAGTCACACGTGACTGCATCTTCTGCGCCCGAAAGCACTGACAGGACTGAAAAATAATATGAGAATTTTAATGAATTCTGGGAAAAGCAGATACTTAATTGGTTTTAAAGTGATTTTGGGAAGTTTTGAGGTTGTGAAAGCCACTATATAAATGCAAGTCTTTCTGTCCTTTTCACTTGTTTAGGAATCATCCTGTCAATCATTCAGATATACCATCAAAGGTATCATCATCATTCTATAGCTCTGCTGCAACAGGATTTATTTGGATTGCATGATTGTGTATAGAATAAATGAGATGTTTGGGCGTAGCTCTCTGTGATATAAACGAGTTGTTAGACAAAGCAATGGCACAGGGAGATTCTTCACATATGAGCTTGGACAGAGTGTAGGCAAATTATTTGACAGTGGTGGCCATCATAGCCTAAACTGATCTTGTCCTCGTTGTGTTAGTAATGGTTCCAGAAAATGATCAACATTTAATGTTGCTGTCCTGTGAGATTTTCATGGTTTCAATAAGTCATGAGACATTTCTTATATTTCATATTAATACTGAACATATTCTCCTGGGTTTGGTTGAAGATTATTCTGCAAAATGGGCAGTGTCCTAGATCCAACCAGCTTCAGCTGCTTCATCAATGACCTTCCCTTCATCATAAGGTCAGAAGTGGGGATGTTCACTGATTACTTCCATTCGCAACTCCTCAGATAATGAAGCAGTCCATGCCCACATGCAACAAGACCTGGACAACATTTGCGCTTGAGCTGATAAGTGGCAAGCAATATTCGCGCCACACAAGTGCCAGGCAATGACTATCTCCAACAAGCGAGAGTCTAACCACCGCCCCTTAACATTCACTATCATTACCATCGCCGAATCCCCCACCAGCAACATCCTGGGGGTCACCATTGACCAGAAACTTAACTGGACCAGTCACATAAATACTGTGGCCGCAAGAGTGGGTCAGAGGCTAGATATTCTGCAGCAAGTTTCTCACCTCCTGACTCCCCAAAGCCTTTCCACCATCTACATGGCACAAGTCAGGAGTGTGATGGAATATTTGCCTGGATGAGAACAGCCCCAACAATACTCGAAGCTTGACACCATCCAGGACAAAGCAGCCCACTTGATTGGCACCCAATCTGCCACCTTAAACATTCACTCCCTCCACCACTGGCACACCGTGGCTGCAGTGTGTACCATCTACAAGATCCACTGCCGCAATTCTCCAAGGCTTCTTTGGCAGAACTTCCCAAAACCCCAAACTCTACCAGCTAGAAGGAGAAGTGCATCAGGGATATAGGAAAACCATCACCTGAAAGTTTACCTCCAAGTTACACACCATCCTGACTTGGAAATATATCGCCAGTCCTTTATCGTCACTGGGTCAAAATTCTGGTGCTCCCTCCCTAACAGCACTGTGGGAGTACATTCACAACATGGACTGCAGCAGTACAAGAAGGCACTTTCCACCACCTTCTCGAGCAATTGGAGATGGGCAATAAATGTTGGCCTTACCAGTGACACCCATACCCAGGAACAATTAAAAAAATAACTGATGTCGCAATACCATGGGCTGGATTTTCGGGTTTTGGGGCGAAAACGTAAGTGACACGTGAAAGTTATCGTTTTCACTGCATTACCGATTTTCAGCCGAACTTTTGGCCTTTGGGGTCTGTGCTCCGCAAAGGGAGGCATTGCACAATTATTTACGGCGCAAAACGCGATCCTTGCCAACTTTAGTGCAGGGGTTGGGAGCGCTGTGAGAGAGACCTTGGCGGTGGGGGAGGGTGGGGGGGGGGGGGGAGAGAGGAACATTCAAAAAGCATTACCAAGACCCTTACCTAATAAATCGCTGCAAAAAAAAAAAAAAAAAAAAAAAACTTTAACTTGCCTTTTTTGCAGGTTTTCTAACTTGCCGCTACTGGCAGGGCTGCACTGACAGGCTTTATCTGCCACTGTTCTGGGCGCGGCATACAGGTCGGGAGAGTGCCGAAACTTGGACGGTAATGCAATCTGCGTCGTTACACGTCCGGCGCAGCTCTCCCCAGTGGTACGTCCCATCGCCGCTGGAAACAAGGAGCCGAGGATCGCGCCTGGGCTTTGTGACCTGGTTTTTGCCGCGGAGAGTCAAATCACAGCGAAAACCTGGTCGCAAACCCCTCGAAAATCCAGCCCAAAGATTTTTTTAAATTAATTTGTTACACTTTACGATAATCAGTGCATCAGATTAAAAGGAAATTACGAATGAAAAGATGACTTAATTCTTCATTTGATACTTCTGCTATTATTGTTTACCATTTTGAATACATATTGTGCAGTAAAATATATTTCTGAAATATTAGTGGTGGGGGGTAAGTAGATGTTAATACACTTTCAATTCTTGATAGTATTGTAGAAACTTAATCTGAATTTATACAATTAATTAACACACGTCACTGTGGTAATCAGGATATATGAAAAAATTAATCTCGCGCATCAGATTATGCAATCGGGAACCTTGTGAAAATGAAGCAGGTCTCACTTGTATGCAGATGACCCCTAATGCATGTGACTGCTAGACCATGCCATAATCTGCAATCAAACCAAGCATGCAATAATATTTTACATGTCAGAAGAAATTAATATGTGACCTGCAGATATATTTTGTTATTGCTATTCTAGTGCCTGGAATTTTTTTTTAATAGCAAATTCTTGTTGTAATTTCCAAGATATTGGAAGGATGCTATGTTGAGTGAAGGTGGGATGGTTGGTGGGTTCATACTGTTAGTTATTTAGTCCATCAGATTTCACCATTGTTTGAGCTCAGACTATAGTGCAAACTATTCTCAAGGAGAGCTCCAAAAAATAAAGCTGAGTGTGGCCAAAGTCACTGAGCAGCAGTGTGTGACAATGGCACACAAGGCCCATAAACTGAGGTCCTTTTTAAAAAAAAAAATAAGGAAACATATATGTGTAAATGGAAAAATGTCCTTCTACCAATGCAAGATGCCATTTCTACTATGGTAAAAGTTTGTGCGTTGGGCCTAGGAATGGCCATAAATAAAATAGGTGAGACTATTTTATTCTTACCTTTTTATTATCATTTGTTTGTTGGCCTGTTGTGGTTTAGTGATGTGTTCCATTTTGGGATGGTTCTAAATGTTTATTTTTCTGTTGATTTTTAGTCAGCGAGGTGTCTATCAAACCTAGAAAACCATTACCATATGAATTAAACTACTGAGAAATCTACATAAATAGATTCTTTCTGGTTGTTTTGTGGAGAGAAAGGAGCTGTTTATCTAATCTATGGCAGAATTGCGGTTTGTAATGAAAGCTGATTTATGCTGGAGCAGAGGTGTGGCAAAGGTGGTAGAAAAAAAAACAGTCTTCCAAGAAAGCTCAGTATTTCTTGTCACCACTAACTAATTCAATTTTACAAAAAGCCTAAAGCTTCAATTCAACCACTGCAACCATTACAATGGGCTCACATTTCGGACCCCTGCTAGAATGGCGGATGTCGGAGAGACCCGTCTAATTTGTGGAACAGAAATAGCGCCGAAAACTTACCTCGTGGTTCTCTGATGTATGTCAGGCCGTTTCCAGCTCGGTGTGGCACAGCAGGAGCTGCTGGGGGTGGAGCTACAGCCCTGCGCCAAAAAGAGTGCCGGCAGCTGCGCACGTGTGCAGCAGCTCCAGGTCCTCCCAGCGTGTCCTGTCTCCGGGCGACGACCCTATCCCTGGCCTTGGGGATGTCGCCCCTATCCCGGGCCGAGTGGCCTGACTGCTCTTACCTTTTCCGCGGCGGGCCCGCCCGGTATCTCGCTGGGGGCGGACCCCTCCCGAAGTCCTCATCGGCGGCAGGGCCCGGCCGACCAGCATCTCCTGGGGGCGGGCCCCGCCAGAGCAGCTCTTCAGCAAGCTACTGGAGGGCTCCCGGTGCTGCAGTAGGTGAGTAGAAACTTTAAATTTTTTATTTATTGATTGATTTATTTTTTTTATTTATTTTTTTTTGACTGGTTGATTTATTGATTTATTTATCATTTATTGTTGATGATTGCTCTTTATTGGTAAAAGTGAAGTGCTTAATGCTTGTAAAATCCCCTAACTTCCCATCAGTTGCTACCTGCGACTAATTTATAAATTGTAGGCAAGGTTTATCTTAGCATACAAAAATTGACACTTACTCCGTTCTAAGTTAGTTTGGAGTAACTTTTCGCTGCCTAAACTTGCAAAAGAGGCGTAAGTGATTGGTAACGCCCCCTTTTGAAATAAAAACTGTACTAAAACAAAACTATTCTAACTAACTAGAATTGGAGCAAACTAAATGCCGAGAATTGTGATTTCTAAGATACTCCATACTAAACTAGTTGCTCCAAAAAAATAGGAGCAACTCGAGCCGAAACTTTGAGCCCAATATAACTAAACTCATGAGACACCTGCCCTTGTTGCAGTTGTCTTCTGCAGCACCTTGATGTTATGCCACCTAACAAAACAATAGTCGAGGTGTTTAATATATTACACTGTTGATCTCAGTATTCCTATTTTGGATCATTCGTGCATCCTTTTAAATCAAATTTTAATGACCATTTCTGTAGTTCTTGTAGTCTTACAAAATTAGTTCAGTTTTGTCATAGCATATCTGTAGAACGTGGTTTTTATTTACAGATGTATTTCTCTGTGCTAAAAATATTTCTGTCTACAGTACACATGGATTTGGATGTTCTGTGTCTGAGTACAATATTTTGGGCTGGATTTTCAGCTTTTGGGTTTTTTTCGACAAAAACGGTAGCAATACGTGAAACTTAATGTTTCCGCTGCGCGACCGTTTTTAGGCTGAACTTCGGGTTTTACGTATGTGCCACATCGATAAGGGGGGCATTTCATGAGGATTCACGGTGCAAAAACGCGAGTTTCACCGCGAATCCCAAAGGGGCTGGGAGTGCTGCGAGAGAGGCC